>NC_083521.1:42500-1292500 GCF_032362555.1 Amyelois transitella | reverse complement strand
TGCGGGGAAGACAGAGCCAACAGTCTTGAAAAGACTGGTAGGCCACGTTCAGCTTTTTGGCCTGATTATGAAATTGAGATTCAAATAGACAGGTTACCAGCCTATCGCCTAAAAGAAGAATCCCAAGTTTATAAGCCAATCCCTTAGTTGCCTTTTACGACATGCTTTTGATTTCATAGTCACCTGTTTTCATTCATCCCTTTACCTAACCAAAACCATCTAAGAATTCAATTTTCTATTCCTATCTCCTTCCACATCACAGTTTTACCTTATCACGTTCTGCTATTGTTCACGTACATAGGTAAGTCATAAATTTTTAAGGAAATTTTAACGACTAAGCGGAAATTCTATATAAACAGTAACATTTTAAAATAAAGAGAAGTTATGTCCGGAATGAAAATAGCTGCTTCACCCTAACAGAAGATTATCTTAATCCGTTGTCAACATTGTCGCTTGTCCTTCTTAAAGGCGAGTATACATCAGTTGTTTCTTTTAGTAAAAAAGGACAATCTATGTATGTAATGTGTTAACTTCTGTTAAAAATAGTCAATATAAATTATTATTTTTTTTTTAAAAACCATCCCGGATTGGACCCGCCTCAAACGTACCCAATAAGTGCACTGGCATTTGTTTATTGTTACAAAATAAGATTTTTCAAAAAAAAGAAAAACAGAATTATGTCTATTTTCTATCACTCTAAGGAAGCATATTAAAAATAACCTAAGTGAGCACTCCCCTTAACATTTCGCCGAACTGTTTGTTAGACGCATCACATAAATCTCGAGGATTCTGCATAAATTTACATTTTAACGGCAATGTCGTCAACATTTAGCACTCCATAAAGTTGGAACAAAAGAGTTTGAGACCAATCAGTCGACCACAATGCTGGTATTCTAAAATAAATGGCTTGTCTATGGCAATAAATAAAATATTCGCGAAAGGGTCACGGTCTCTAGGTAAACATTTTTTTAAAAATTTACTGTAATTGGACACAAATGTAATATCAAAAAAATTTGTTTATAATAGGCTATTTGACTGTATTAAAAATATACATTTCTTTTATGTCATCAGTCTTAATATTATTTTTTTGGAGCGATTTGTAATAACGCGAGATAAAAATATTGCATTATTTAAACAAAATTCGTCTCAGAAAATTAGGTTTTTATATGCAGCTGTCACGTGACTAAAAACGAACGTGATTGGCTATTTCTATTATGACGTCAATTATCCATAAACAGACTGTGGATACGATCCACGAGGAACGGTACGCCGTTCCTTAGTGTTCGCTATTATTTTTCAAGATTTTATAAGTGTTTGATCGCTCAGGATTACTCAGATAACATAGGTATTTAATAATGGAAACCAATTCCGCGAAAGCTGACAGTCGAAACCTACCAAAAGTGGACGCAATAATGGTTGGAAGAAGAAATCTGGATTGTCTTCTTCAATCCAGACAATCCAGATTTCTATGCTGCCGAACTGAGGAATGTGAAAACATCAATGTAAGTATACCTTGGTAACCACTGATCTTAGATCATGATCTGAAACCACTTCTTGCGAATATTCAAATCCATCGGCATAGAAAAAAACAGGAGATTTTATTGTTGTATTAGTGCATTGAGGCACTGCACAACATTTATAGGAACTCATTTTAATAATTTTCACACATATGACGTGGCACAAGTTAAATAAAACAAGAGAAAATCAAAACTTTTCGAAACACCAACAAGCTTTGTATGATATTTACACGAAATTTACGTCACTGCATGCCATGGCCGCCATATTGCTAAAAGTCGCGTTTTGGCGGCATATTTAAATATTGCATTTTCTTTTTCGATTTTTTAATAAAATAGCTGTAATAAAGGCAGAAAAGTATTTTTGTAGGGCTCCTTATAAACAAATAAATACCCTAAGATAGTTTTTAGAACTTTGTCAAATAGCCTATTATTTCCATCCCACCAGTGATTCCAATAATAAGGTTGTTTGAATCAATTTTGCTTGACGTGAAAAACTATAGACGTTCGATATTCGAAAACTCGCGCGCTACGGACGTTCAATTAGCTTTACAAAAGTGCAGAGGAGCTGGCACCGTGGAATTTCAGGAGCGTTCTGAAACGCTATCGGTGGTGGCGTAATTAAAAATAAACGGGCGTGGCGTCGGTGTTTACATTTTTGAACGCGCTACGTAGGGTTGCCACCGCAACGCCGCGACCGCGACGCGTACACTATTTATTATTCGTTGCTATTTATAAAGAGCTTGACACTTTTTTTTTTGGAACAGACTGTCAATTTTCATTTCTAAATTTGAAATATATTTTTCATAATTTGTTTCTTTTATTACGCTGATGAAGGTGATGCTGAACTCTCTCCTATTTGCGTGTTAAAAGTTGCAGTCTCCTTTTCAATTTGTGTAGTTTAGCATTCTTTGTCTATTGGCTCACAAATTATTTCAAAAAGCAACATAAGTGCCTTGAATTCTGTGACGCCGCAATTGAGGCAGCAGTGGATTTTCGTAGGTTGATGTGCTGCTAACTGTACAAAACTTGGAATCATGACTTTGTAATACACGTGCTAAAGATTCGGCTATTATCTTCGTTATACTATCAACCCTATCATATAGGAACTGTGTAAGACAGAGTTTTAGTCATTGCATCATCGCCGCGGCATTCGCTTCGCGTCGTCGCAATGACGCTATCCTCTACATTTTACTAAGACTTCAAGATAGAAGAATGCTTTAACAATTGTCGTATATACAAATATAGAAATCGAAGATTCAGTTCTCATTCGCTAACGTCTAAATTTAATTTAGACGTTAGCGAATGAGTTAACGTTAACGCCTTTGTTAATTGAATATTTTCTATTTCATTTAAACGAAAATAAAACAAGATAATAACAGATCATTAAAACGCATACCCATACGAATTATCCTTCTGCGCTCCCAATATTTTGATGTATCGGCGCGCGCGCTTCTATATATAATTTCGCGTCGGGCATACGTCACGCGCGTAACGAGGTGGGCGGCCGCACGACACTTTGTTTTAGCCCGCTTTTTGTCGTAGCTCCGAGGTGCTCAAACTCATTTATATCTCTCCGATTACGCCCACATTTCTTATCCATCAGAACAACCCAATGTCGCCAACCTAAACAACGTGTCCATAAATAACAGACGGTCTTAATTAAGCCGCCGTGAACCGAGTACTAGGAAAGCATAACCTAAAGCAATTACTATTTGGCCAGCGGCCGCGGGGCTTATTACGCGGCAAATATATTCGCTTATTTATGGACACAAGACGCGCGCTCCAAAAACGCGTCCACATCAATCCAGCGTTAATCCCTGGATTATTTGCGAAATGAGCAAAACTGCATTTAACGATGCGACGCGGCGCGCGCACCGACCGTGTTTATTTTAGTCGAAATAAATGATTGCGAATACCTCTCTCCCGTTTATGACGCCTCACTTTAGTTATTTGTGTTACACCTGATTTATTCCACACCTAGAGTGATGCGCGCGACTCCTCTTTCACATAAAATATCCGCTTTACGGCCCGCTCAGATAATTACTGCTCGCGCGTTCGTCGATCAACCTCTCAATTAGATGTAGAATGGACTGTATTCGAATTTCAAATGTTCAGAAGTAAGTACAAATATAATTTGGCCAGCACTATCCTCTTGGCAGGGTGCTGTTTGGCGCACATTCTCCTTGTTTTTATCTGTATTTTGCTCACCTTTGCCAAGCGCAAATTGTCACTTCCCGTTGCAATAATTTCTCATTTTTGTCACGGATAGATATCGCAGAGGTTTGTAGCTCATAGTTCGTTTTTTGATCGCTTAGCATTCGTATGGTGTGCGCGGCGAGGGCGATTGGTGCCGATAACATTTCGGTCACGTCCTTATTCAAATAACAATTAGCTGCAAGCTAAGAGATACAAAACACTTCGGGGCTGTGTTCAGCTCGCGTATCGAATGCTAATTCATCCGAGTTTAAACAAAAAAAGTAAACTGTGGCACCACGTTGGGCGCCATTTTTTTATTAGTATGTGTCAAATTATATAAAATGTAGTTGTAGTAGGCTCGGAAGATGGCTGTGCCGCCTTTTTTTATTCATGTGTCTCCCAGGTATCTCCTGAGCCGTGTGTACAGGAAAATATCTCAAGTCTTATGAGTGAAAAATTCCAGCTATTTCAACCACAAACATACACGATTAATACCTAAGTACTTTAGTAATATTATTTCAAAGAATTACCTCACCGTTCGTTGGGAATCTTGACCGATTGAGTGATTGGTGGTCGTTTAATTAGAAAGGAGCCCAAGGTCCGTACGGGTATAGTCATAAGGGTTAATTTCGAGTGTAGCTTGTTAAGACTGCGATAGTATCACGGCCTCCAGAGCTGGCTCAATATCATATGATCAGTGTACGAACATAAAATTGTTAATCTACAGAAATATACGCTCGATTCCACGCATAAAGAACAAAAAATAATAAGTTATTCGTCTAATTAACGGTTTAATTTAAACTCATTTC
The DNA here is from genome assembly GCF_032362555.1 of Amyelois transitella. Lineage (NCBI taxonomy): Eukaryota > Metazoa > Arthropoda > Insecta > Lepidoptera > Pyralidae > Amyelois > Amyelois transitella. The sequence continues at coordinate 1,287,978 of NC_083521.1, read as the reverse complement.
ACTTTGTGCCTGTGTTATATTTCGTTTGTAACCCGTTTTGGTAGGAATATCGGGATATTCCCTCTTAGTGCTTTAAATTTATTTATTTATTTAATTGGTGAACCAACAGTGTTTACATACTAAACCTATTAAATAACAGGGACATAACATCGTGTTCTCATGAACAAAAAAAATTACAGGTATTACCTACACATCGTTCACCATAGATACAATTACATAATATGTAGGTACTTAATATACATATATTTGTGATTGTAATCCTAAAACATATAAATTCCTATGTTAAAAGACATTCAAATTATCGTCAAATATTTCCAAATCAAAAATATTTAAAAAAAAATGCCAATTTTTTGAAAATTGTCTCCTTGTAAAAAAATATTTTTTAACTTTGTTACAACAGATAAATAAAGTAGGGTACAGCAACGCTCTACTTCTGTAATTTTTTTATTTAGTGAGCGGAGTTGCCTCAATATCAAATGATCAGTGTACGGGCCGATGACATCGTCTGGTTTTTGATAATATTTCCACTTCTCTTTTTGTTTTGGTATTAATTTACGTCTTGAGATACGGGGCTATGATACAGGTGTACTATAGGGCGATTCGTTGCGATTTGTCGCGTCGTTATGCGATAAGATGTCGTTCATTAGAGGATATCCATTTGACTACTTATTCGATAGAAAAATTTTGCTAGTGTTCGTCCCTTTTTAATATTTATCTTAATTAGTAAGTCATTAGAAATCTTAAATTAAAGTTCATAATATTCTTGTGCGTTTTATTCATTATATTTTATAATTTTTCTTTCTTTATCTCAACATTAAAAACAAATGTAGTTATATGAAACTGAACACTATTTTTATTCACATTCGTGACAGCGATAAATATTCACAATATTCAGAGACAAACCGAGTTTACCTCAAATTAATCACCAACGCGTAGGTATAATGTTACAAGTGGGTACCAGGCGATCATGGATGCTGCGGTGTTCATAAATACGCGATATGAGAGGCCGCACACAGCGCTCCTTGGATTAATGCACTCCTGGTATCAACCGGTTGTTTGTACCAAGTGCGTGTTTCAGCCGTAAGCGATCTTCCTTTTCTAGATAAAAAAAGGCACAAGGAATCCGTGTAGAAAATTCGTTATAAATGGCGACAAGCATCCTGAAGAACATGTTTCAAATGAAAAGATTTTTTTGCATAAAGAAGAAGAATTGAAGAGAATAAAACACAACTTAAGACAACAATGCAATATGCAAATTACATACATACTAATAGTGCAATCCACATAAGGCAAATAACGAATAATTGATTAAGAAACTGAACTGACAATATTTTTTTATGATTAATAAAAACACATGTACGACATTAAGGATGAATACTTGATTTTAAAAAAAAAAACTTTTAATTTTCAAAAACAGAACCCTGTTTCATGCGAAAATTTTCAATCGAGAGGGAATGTTTAGAGCTACCGAGCCCCCCGCGGCAACGAATTATTGAAGTACCTAAGTTGGCGCGACTTATTAGCCAGCGCTCCTTATTCGACGCACAGCACATACTTTATGAAGTCTACCAACAGATGTCGTGAATATTAATGTTGAGATTCAATGAGCACATACATATAAAAGCTAATTGTTTCTTAACATTTGCATAGTTATAGAATATCTGTAATTTGAAACTAATGTGCTTATTATTTATTTAGTAGTTAAAACTTGTGACACTTATTTTACATTAATTGTGAAATTTTCTAAAAAACCTTGCGTTTGGGTTTTTTTTGGGCGTTTCAAAGTTTTTGATGACTGTTTCTGTTTGTAAAAACATCTTACTTTAAGAGATGTATTTTCTTCAACTTTCCCGGAAGGAAATAGTAAAAATATATCTCATTCACTTATTAACTAACATATTTATATGTCGTATAATATAAACATGACAAATTCACTCCATTAAATGCAAAACGTTAACTTTATAAATTGGCATATTAACTAATCTCATCGTCGCATTGAAATTCCCGTTACGTCTAAATTTATTTGCATTTTAATGATGTCGCGAATCGGGATCGAACCCACAGCCGGTTCGTCACCACCATCCGTCATAAACGTCACTTACCACCACCCCTGCTGCAGTTTAACCCCAGTAAATTATACAGTCAGCAGACCCAAAGCCCTAATGCATCTTTAACTGACAGAATTTTATGTTATTAGAGAAATTTATTTCATTAGTAAACAAACTTTTTGCAAAATAAAGAATGTCGTGTTATTGTTCTGTTTTACAAAACCCCGTATAGAAAGCGTGACAATTAGTAATTAAAAATTTATAACTAAAGAATAACATGCTTTTAAACTAATAATGCAACAACCATTGTAATACAACCATTGTAATACTTTTTTGTATTGGTGCCGTGTGGCTCCCGGCACCAATACAAAAAAGAATAGGACCACTCCATCTCTTTCCCATGGATGTCGTAAAAGGCGATTAAGGGATAGGCTTACAAACTTGGGATTCTTTTTTAGGCGATGGGCTAGCAACCTGTCACTAGTTGAATCTCAATTCTATCGTTAAGCCAAATAGCTAAACGTGGCCATTCAGTCTTTTCAAGACTGTTGGCTCTGTCTACCCCGCAAGGGATATAGACGTGACCATATGTATGTATGTATGTATGTATTGTAATACAAAGGAATAGGACCAATAATAAAAACATTGATCACGCAGTTAATCAAATACGGTATTTTTTTAAATTAATGGTATCTCTTATTAATTTTACAGTAACATTTTAATAGTCCTTACTGAGTTTAATTAACAGTAAACGATATTTTTATTCAAAAGAAGCCGTGGGCAATAATTAGTTAAAAGCAATTATAATAAAATTGCCGGCCTCTTGCCTATTTGCCATTCGACGTTAGACTGACGCTAGATTAAGTCGTGATTAGCTTTTAATTTAAAAGCAAAAATACGACTTTAAGCCTGAAGGCTGTTTCTACAGCAAGTTGAAAAGCTTCGGCTAACGTATGATTAATTTAAGAACACTAGTAAAATTAAAAGTCTAATACTTACTGTTGCTTGCTTGGTATTTCATTGTATATACGAATACACTCGTAGGAAAATAGTTTTTTTTAAATTGGTTTATTATCTGAGCTGCAAAAGCTTTATTAATTCGCTTTTGAAATTTCGGGTAAAGAAAATGAGACGGTCCTCAGAGTTGGGTGCAAGCAATAAAATACAACACCTATCTCAATGATATCGGCATTAATGAAAACCGCCGACTATCTGCGCCCAAATCCGGCCCTCTTAGTTAATATATGCGATTTTTATCAGTCCCTCCGGCCCTCCCGGCCCGGTACAGGGTTAAAAATATGCAAAAATCAGCGCCCGGGGTGAATATTAAGCAATGTAATTTTGTATAATATTCCGCAATTAAAATTCAAATTGAAATCAATGCTCGGTTGAATGGGCATTGGTGGAGGGTTCCCGAGGACCTGTGGAAGGGTAATGACGTTTGGTGCGACTATTTTTAATCCTTTAATATGCTGGCAGGGATCCGTGGAAAGATTTGGTAATAGGCGACACATATGCCGCGTGTTAATCTTGTTATAACCTTCGTCGTAATAGCGGTAGAAGGATAACGGAATGCTCATTTGAATAAAATAATGTTGTTGTAAGTGCGAATTATTGTGACGAATAATGAATAAATATTTAATGTATAGCATTCATTTGAAATACCATTAGATGTTAGGTCATTTGTAAGTCATATAGTTCAAACGGCTTAGGAACCCGAAAAGCGTGATGCACTCTACAGGTGATTCTTGACTGAATTAGAATAAGAATACATTTCTTATAGTAAGAAAAAATATCTTTGAAAAATCGCCACGTCAGATTACGTACAAAATTTGTGGAGACGTCGTCGTCAGACAGTACTATACACCCTGACCTAATCCAGAATTGTGGTCATAGGCGGTGATGATAATACATACCTATACCTATAGATTCATTTCGTAATACCCACATTAACTCAGTAACAGGCCGAGTAATTCCACAACTGTCATACATAACTAATCAACTTACTCCCATTAAAACAGTCGAACAACTCTTAAATCGCGCCAAACGGCTCAGCTTTACTACCCACCACAATATCGTAAAAGCGACAAACGTTAGGCATGAATTGTTGTAAATTCAAACATTTAGTGTGTACAAAATATTCGTGGATCGTCTCCGAGTTACGGCACACTTAATGGTCCATAAAGGCACCCCATAACTTGGCTATCTGGAGGATCATTCCAAGTGTTATTCCCTCTTAATTGGCCGTTCCGGGCGGAATCGTCAATTTGAGATATTAAACTAATTTTCAATGCTGTGTAATCGCAGAGACGTGATCCGCCATTGTAAGGGTTACACGGCTGTGCGCGTCCTTTCCCAATTGTCATAATTTTGTAGTAACGTAATAATAACTTATTGTAAATTACAATAATTCATAATATTTCAGAATTTTTTGCAAGAAATGTTATTTATTGCTTAATTATTGAGAACTTTAAATCGGGAGGATTGAAAAGTATTAGATGGAATCACAAAACCATTTTTTTACTATTCAATTTATCTATTCAAAAAAGGTTTTTAACAACAAGCGCATAAAAATCTAAAAAGTAGGACCTGTATTTAGCGAATTGATTTTAAACGAGCTTATATGTGAAAGAAAAAACTACTACATAATCGTTTTTAAACTTAGAAATGTGTGGCTCTTAATCATTTATTGTTAATCGCTGGTATAACAGTAAATGAATTTTCTCGTGTTTCGAATTCAGTTAAGTAATTATTCTTAAACTTTAAATTTGTTTTTCTAATAATTAAAATATCTAATAGTGTGTGGGTGAAGCGAAAGAAGTACCTATGCAGATCGTGGCAAGTGGAAAGATGTATTCTCTGTCCACTACACCGGGAGAGAGGCGTGCTTTTAAGTAATGTAAATTAAATGAAACCAAATTATGAGTAGAAAGCGGATCGTACAAATTGTTTGTCGGCGAAAGAGCTTCAGCATAAATTCCATGGGGCTTAAATCAACATGATTGTACAATAAGACTGTCAACTCATCAAACGTGAAATCCGCGCAACACAAAACTTTCGCTTCGCTCGCTCTCTGTCGCGTAATTAAGCGCACGCAGCATTTCGCTAGAACGCTGCGTCGCTTCGGGGGAGTTACAGCTCTATATAGATACATTACTATTTCAGGGGTGACATTGTCGATGGTTTTCAAATAGTCTTATTTTTAAATTTGGAAGTCGCTGAAATAATTTATGATGAAGGTAAGATTTGGATTATTACTGAGTACATATATCAACCATATGAAGCAAAAATTTCTGACCGGATTAAAATGAAACATGTTTTTCTAAATTTTCAAAACATTTCATTAACTTTAACAAAGCTTAAAAATTTGTAACTTACATTTTGTGTTTTAAATTAAAGTCATTTCAATTAAATTCCAATAAGGCGATAAAAGATAGATTTAAATCGAATTAAGAATTGAAGGAATTGATACCGAATTCGTTAAGGTTGTAAATATCGCTTGATGGTCATATTCATAATTGCATTGTCGCAAAAGTAAAATGGATTTAAACTCATCATTTTACGGTTAATATTTTGCCACTTGCAAGTATTTATTGCTTATAAATATGTCATCTGCTGCTTTTTAATCCTAACAGATATAATTATCTCACATTTATCCCTTAAGGGGTAGACAGAACCAACAGTCTCGAATATTAAAAAACACAAAATTTTTAATAACAGTTATTATTGTCATCAACTTATTTTTTTATCCCTAGAATTAATGTTTATATATATATATATCACGTCTTTATCCTTTGCGGGGTAAACAGAGCTCATAAGACTAAGGTAATGTGTAGTTGTTGGATGGAATAGAAATTTGGAGATAGAGATAAGAACTCAAATTTTTTAACCATTTCTAAAATTCACTCTACATTCCCACGCATTAAATAAATACACTTATAGACCAGTCTCTATATTTCTTTGTTGCATATTAAACCTTAATGTAAGGGATTAAGAATACATTAAACCATCGACTTTCGCACCATTAAGTATATCTGCAGCCTGATGCAATCCAATCCTATGCCGGCACAACATTAATAAAACTGCAGGACAAACAAAAATCTGTCTTAATTTGATGTTATAAGGGCCACGACGGCGGTAGATTTAATTTGGTGAAACCCCGGGTGCCAATTTTAATTAGCCCCCCACCCCTCGCCCAGATAAGGGTGTTTGCAAATAGGGATTGCAAAGAACCAATCCATCAAATTGCCAACGTTACGACACCGCGGTTGTAGTTTAGTGCCGCGGTAGTAGGGATATCGATAAAAAAAGTATCGATAATTTATAATTAAAAGCTTGTATGGTAAGGAAAAAACATAGCGTTACCCTGATGCTTCTGAACCGGCGAAGATTGCAAAGGTAAATAAATTAAAGAGATTCTTCTTTTTGTCTCTCTGAATCTCGATGTCTTGTGAGTTTTAGCTCTGTATGCCCCGTAAGATACAATATAAGGAAAATTTGATTAACACTCTTACTGTTCACAGTTTATACCCAAAAATAGGCAGAGAGCTTACTTCTTATCACGGATAACATTTCTCAAAAAGTTTCGTTTAACCAGATCATAAATGTTAAATAGTTCGTTATCATCAGCTATAAAATAAAAACGGGTATCAAAATACACTAAGGTATACCACTAGTACAGAATTTCGCCTTCCTTTATTCCTACTAGCATACATAATATTTGAAAATTTATCGACACATCCGCATCACTAGCCGACTCGTGCTTTCGCCTGATTGGCGTAACTCGATAGTCCTGCACTTATTGCCGCGCTAATGTGGGGACACGCGATAAATCTCCGATAGTCGATGCCGCGGGGAACTATCGACTTGTTATTAAAACTGCCATCTGTGGACTTTCCAATTTAACTAGCTCATAATCCACCAATAGTGTGTGAGATAGTTATGCTTTAAAATAATGACAATCTACAGTTTCCAAAAAGTAAACTATTGTATTTTTATGCTATAAATTTATCAAGGTATCACTTATTGACGTCACATGATTTAAATCTAATTATAACTACTACCGCTTCCAAAGCGCATGTGTAGAAGAAGCGGCGGAACAAACTACACTGCACTACTATCGATAAATAAAAGGATCGAGGTTTACGATAAGAAAAAGGATCTAAACCATAATACTACAGAGCCGAACTTAGAGTTCTTACAACAAGGTACATTAGAGCGCGATATTGTAGAACTCTTCTACTCAATAATATTTGCTGAGTTAGTGATGCAGTGATATGGCACATGATATAACGAATACTAAGCTACGCGTCCAATGATGGTCTCATCTTCTGTATCACAAACGGAATTACTACTAAAGCAAATGTTAACTTGCGCGCGCTCTAAGAGTATCATCATTACACTGGCTATTGTCCATACACACATATGGTCACATCTATATCCCTTGTGGGCTAGACAGAGCCAACAGTCTTGAAAAGACTGAATGGCCACGTTCAGCTATTTGGCTTAATGATAGAAATGAGATTCAAATAGTGATAGGTTGCTAGCCCATTGCCAAAAAAAGAAACCCAGGTTTGTAAGCCTATCCCTTAGTCGCCTTTTACGACATACATGGGAAAGAGACGGAGTGGTCCTATACTTTTTTTTATTGGTGCCGGGAACCACACGGCTATTATCCATCGATATACATAACCACGATTCTTCTTCTTCATCACCATTCAATAGACGGTAAGTCCTGAATTCCATCTGACCACCGTCACCGTGTAAAAAAGAAGCTGGAATATAGCTTGGTTGTTGCACAAACTGAATGTGTTAATTCCCATAATAACATATTATTAAGTTTATCTTCTAAACTTGAGATTCTTCTTGTAAGCTATGGGCTAAGAAAACTGTCATTATCTCAATTCCATCAGTAAGCCATACAGCTGAACACAGCCTTTCATCAGTTTTTTCCGCAAGGTATATACATATATATGTCATCATAATGTGTATGTAATATGTAGTCTCTGCCTACCCCTCCGGGAAAGAGGCGTGATTTTGTATATGTATGTATGTATCTTATAAAAATCCTATTCTCACGCGCGGAACTGCAAGACACGCGCGCTCTACGAAATTCATAATACTCGTACTAGTTCTCTCAAAACATCCCGTGGGTTTGGCGCGTGCTCCCGCACCGGGGTCGCGGATTCGGTGTCCGGTTACTGCAATCGGCTTACCGACGACGCCATGGGACCAAACACCGGAGATTATACCTAATGAACAGTACCATATAGGCCAATTATACAAGTTATTTTTTTTCTGCAAATAAAAAACCGTGTTTTTTTTAATTTCCTTCGTATAGCTAAAAGTCAGGTCCGGTAAAAGATATTATTTGTGAGAGCATTATGTTTGTTTTTAAATAAAGAACACATTGGTCAGGATTACCCTAAACCGACGAACTTGCATGAAGAGAATTATGAATGTGGATGAAGCCAAAAAAGTATACAGGGATCATGGCAAATAGAAAGATCTAGTCTCTGCCTATCTCTCCGGGGAAGAAGCTTGATTATTTACATTTATTATTGGATTAGAAATTACGCTCATTTCTTTAACGTCATTTTACTACTAAAGCTAATTGACATTAATTTTTATCTACAGCTTCTAGTAACGACTAGAAGTTTCATACAATAAATGATTGAAGCATAATTGAATGAGATATTGCATTGATGCAAAAGTAACGTTATCATCATTAAAAGGCATTAAAAGTAAACAATATCTAATTATAACTAACTTAAACTCTCTTGACTTTTCGCACGCAGTGTGTTTGTTTGTCCGTCCATTCCGGGGGTGTATTATAGGACATTAGGGTGGCGCGCGTGTGTGGGTCGAGATGAATTAGGGGATTACATCCACTGCGCTATGCAACTGCACTCTGATTTTGCACGCTAATTGTACAGGGTGATATTTATCTATAAACTAAATATATTTCACATAAAAACTAAATAAAATAATTGCTTTATGAAATGAGAATATTTTTATTAATATCCTTTTTCTCGATATCGATATTTCATATTTTGTAACAACACTTGAAAATGTAACATAAAAATTGAATCGCTAAAAAGCAAATTTGTATGCATTGAGTTTAAAACGACATAAAATCCGGCAAAATAAATCTCCGCACACGAATAAAACAATTACACAGACAATAATCCCGTTGTTTTTGTCAAACTGAAACCGTTTTATTGTGTCTTCTACACCCTATATCGCTCTGGGGTAGCTTGCTGCATCGAGGGGCGCTGCGTAATGGCCTAAGAGTAATTTTATTACTTTGCCCCTATTACCATCACAATGTGCATGCCACCGGCCGAATGCGATACGCAGACATTCGATACTATGTGTCGCATTTCATCATTCAAAAGATATTTTATCGATATATCTTAAAAACTCATCACACCAACACTAAACAGAAAACATTATAAAGCTCAAACGATACGCTTGTACATTATTAAGATGTGCAAGAGTTACTAGGAGTTCAGAAACAAGACGAAGCTTACACCCTCGTACGTACTGATTCGATTTGTTCCTGTTGCGATGAATATTTGATACGGCTCAGTGCACACTAATTTGTTTATCGTGTTTCAAGCTTCTGCTCTCCCGGTACCTGGAAGAAGATATTCGAAGCGAAAATACCAAATGGATTCTTACAAAATGTTTAGTTTTTTTATGTCTAAGAAGCACTACTTTAAATGAACAATAATAATTATAGAATTAAGGTGAAACTTAACATATTAATTTAAAATAAGAGATAAATTACGACATTTGTACAAAATTTTTATGTTTTAATCGTTGTTATCGTGCACAAATCTACGCAACGGCCCGCTGGATACTTAGAGCACGACATACCAAGAATTAATTAAGCGTAGGTACCAAAGATAGGAATCAGCGGTGTGGCAGGTGATTAAATAAATACAAGTTGGCGTTTCTAATTAATATGCCAGACGCACGTTGATAAGCGAGCTAGCAGCGAGACATCTCTTACGATTTCTAACCGCTCGGTACTTCGCGATTAACACATTATTATAATTATGCAAAATTTGTCTTGTCTATGTGTGGAATACAGGAGTCGTGATGGTTTCAAAATGAAATCTTCAAATGATGGCGTTTGTTTTAAAGTTACTGAATTAAAAATGCGATGATGTTCTTCATTTCTCCCAATGAAGTGAATTTGTGATTTCCGGAATTTCGAATATGACTCTTTCGAATGGATGAAGTTAAAAGTAACTATGAGAATAAGCACATTCACCTAGTGAAGCTTTTACCATTACGCAATATGGGTTAGGTTAAAAGATATTCTAAAAAAATACAAAAAAAAATCAATTACATGAGAACATATTTAAACAGTAAAAAGTAATTCCATTCGCTCCGTTCGCATACACACTGTATGGTTAGGTACCAATAAGGTAACCAATACGGGTTAGGCTCCCCTGCAATGGTTGCGAGGGTTATGCGACAATCGTTTCATGTAAAAACCTGACCATTTATGGTCAAAAGGCGCACTTCGGGCTTGTGTTTAGAGCTCGAACCTCGCATCAATCGAATTGGTATGCCAAATAATATATTACATGTTTTTCACGAATGCGGGTAATTGGTTCTTAACTCGTTACGTCAAAATTAATTCCCAATTTCTCCGCCAGGCGACGCTAGCAACGCGAGTATCGGTTCCGGGGAGGGGACCGGGGAGGAGGACGACGACACGAACGGAAAAAAGAACCAAAAGAAGAGAGGGATCTTCCCTAAGGTAGCGACGAATATCCTCCGGGCGTGGCTGTTTCAGCACTTAACGGTAAGCAATCTTGAAAAATTCTATAAATCTATAAATATTTCCTATTTTTATTTTTTACTTTTACTAGTGATGATTTGATGATGAGTTTATGGGATCCAGATAAGGTTTTCCTGCAGAGGTCAAACAATCTGTCTAACCCACTCCAGGGGCATGGTCACAAGCGGTTGTTGGGATTGACACCGTAAATTTTGGCCAGAAAACGTACCAATAACCCTGAACGAACTATAAAATAAACACTATTTGCTCTTTTAAGAAACTTTATTAAAGTAATAGTGGTGGAAATGAGAGTTCTTAGAAGTATGATCGGTGTAAAAGTTAGTGACAGGATAAGAAACAGCGTGATGAGGTAATGTTGTGATGTGAAAGAAGATATTTTAACCGGAATAGAAAAGGGAATGCTTGGTTGGTTTCGTCATGCCGAGAGGTTGAATATATAATATTCAAATTATATAATATAATAATATAATATAATATTGAAATATTCAAAGGGATTGTGAATGGGACTGGTGAAGTACCCGAAACCGCCGAGCTTGCATGAAGAGAGTTCTGAATGTGATGAAGCGAAAGAAGTGTGCAGAGATCCTGGCAAATGGAAAGAGGTAGTCTCTGCCTACCACTCCGGGAAAGAGGCGTGATTTATGTATGTATAGTAATAAGTAGTAATAAGGAGTTATAATTCTAATGGTTCAAACTAGAAAATAAAACAACTAAGAGAATTATGCCTACATTCAGCACGTGAACATGTTGCTATGAAATGCCTACAAATTGTGCTGAATTTGAAAAAAAAAAAGTAAAAAAAAAAACATTCACAATAGGGCAATGTCACAGTTGTGTATTGTAACCGGGCCGCCGCTGTTACGGCTTTTCAATTAAAATTTTCCGAGAGCAATAAATTTTTCATTGCGTAGACAATGCCCTATTTCAAAGGGTCGCATTTCTAAGCACGATGGAGTGCAGAAAATTCAAATCACTCGAAATTATGCTACCTATGTATTTTTATAACGTCATCTAAGCTGAATAAAAAGATGGTTAATATCGATATCGATCGATAGCTCACAAACTAATAGCCAAAATTAAGTCTTCAAATTTAAAAAATGATAACATTGAGCTAATACGCTTGATTCTTATTGATGAAGCCACCTCATCGTCGCGTGATAACTATAAAATGGGACTACTAAAAAACGCTAAGTTTAATTGCAGAATCCAATGATTGATGACAGACGACAAAAATATTTAAAACATTACCATAAGACGTTAGCGTTGAGTAGTAGACGTTCGCGAATGCAAGAACTCAGTGTTGCGTAGTAATTTCTAGAATGGCTTTTCGCGGGAGGCGGCTAGGAAGTGCGGGGTGGGGAGGGTGCAATTTCATTACCGGTCCGGATCTGCGGCCATAAATCACCAGGCCCGAAGAAGGCGCCCCGTTCAGTTCAGGTGACGCTCGCAAAGTCTCCTGAGCCTGGTATTTCTGTTTCATTCGCTGCGAGCCGCGCCGAATCCCACTTTCTTTATGGCTATGAATTCCCCGAATTTCCGAGACGATCCCGTTGAGTTACAAGTGAGAATTTTAATTACACAAACCTTTTAGAATTAGCCCGCTCTGAAATATTGAGATGGAACACTGGCTGAATTTAAAACGGTTTTTCTAGGTTCAAAAATTTAAAAACACCAAGATTTATTTCCAGCCAGCGTTTCCACAGTTCAAAGTTTAAAAAAGGAACCGTCGACAATCGAATTAGGGAGCTTTTAGCGTGTTCAGTTTGGCGCGTTTTTGCGCGTCGCTGTCCACGCCCATTACCGCGTTCCAAATTACTTATAATTGCTTCGCTTAGCGCTAAGTGCTTTCATTATGGACTCCCTGTAAAACAGTTCCGGTATAGGTCGGGACATGTCAACGTTAACTCTACAATTCACCCTAATACATTTTTAATCATCTCTGTAGCTGTCTGTTGAAAACCAATTTTCTCAATAATTATATCTGCTTGTGAGGTAATAAACGCATGTTGTTATGGAATGGTACGCAAACAATTCTTCAAATTGGCGTAAAAAGATCGTTCGACCCACATATCGGTCATGAAACTGCATAGCTGTCAACGTGACGTTTGTAATATTCATTCGATTACACGCCGCGGGAAATGGAACGCCGCGCGGTGACAGCGCGCCACCTGCGCCCGCCACCGTTTGAATTCAGAACCAGCCCTGATTGGTTCACGTTTCAGTTCCATGTTCGAAACATGTAGTGTTCGACCACAGAGAATAGTGGTACGAAATTCGAATATGAATGTTTGATTTGTGATTACAGTTCCGGAGCAAATCGGCTGATGGGATCGTGAAATTAATTCCGTACCGTACGACCAAAAAGGAAAGTGATCACATGCAAACCATTTATTGGTCTACTGTTGCATTTACATTCAGCAGAGCATCACCAAATAACAATCTCAATCGCATTTGCTTGAATTTCAAAATCACGTGACATTCTGAATTTGAAGTCAATTTGATTGGTTTCGTACATATCGTACTTTGTGCTGTTCCAGTGCTGAAATATAATTACAACCAGCCTGTCTAAATCCGAACGATGTTAATCATCAATTCATACAGCTGCGTACGACACCGGTAAATCTTACTTAATACCTTATACCTGGTACGACTCCCTCCGAAAATTTTCCCAAGAAATAATATTGAATAACGTCGGGAGACTTACGACAAATCCTACGTTGCGACCGTAAGCCCTTCCAGGGGGCTAAAAATAATTATAAGGCCCGTAATCCCGCGACAGGAACCCCGCGGAGCGCAACTTCATATTGTTTTTGGATGTTTACTTCTGCGTGTTTTCTTGATCTTAATGTTTGCTTTGTCATTATTGTGGTTAATTTTAATTGCGTTTCTAAAGTAAAAACCTACCTTGTTCGATTTGTCATTTTTGTGTAAAACACAATAATTAACCTAAGAAAAATTTGCAACTTCTTTAAGAAGTTCATCTTTTTCTTTCTTCTACTTATTCGTGGTCGCTCCTTAAATGCTGATGATACCTTAATTATACCTTAATTTCTTTTACAACGACACTATTTTCCTTCGGATAAAATCAATATAGAAGAAAATTTCTATCTAAAATTATGTAGGTATATTATTTTCTAAATATACCAGGAGAACAAAAAGCGAAGGGGGTATTGAGAAACGCGGAATTCCTAGACACGCAGTGTTGAGTTACGTCAGTATCGGGTTCTCTTTGAGAGGCACCGCAGCGGAATAGGAGCCGAGGAGGTTGCCAAAGAATTTATACCTTATTTATTCACATAGATACAAGTTATGTCCTACGCTGCTTATGCGATCCTGGTACTTTACGATTATTACACAGACATTCTAGCTTTTAAATAAAATTATTGTTTTAATCGTCATGTAAAAATAATTTCTGTATGTCGTGTTTATAGACGTCGTGTCATGCATAGTAATTGTTCCAGAGTAATGGTTAAGATGCTGTAGAAACAATTGTCATAAATTGTTTTGGTAATTCTCTATTAAATTTTAATGACAATGAATGCGTTAAAAATTTACTGTAAACTTATCTTTTACGTCACCAACTATTCTGTTGGTACAGCTTTCAATAAATAAAATTATATAATCAAAAAAATTTTAAAATATACATGTATGTTTGTTTTTAAGATTGTACAAGAATTGAAAGATTTGCTTTCTTCAAAACAGCTTTTTTTCGACATCACCATTTCAAATAAAATTATTAAAGTTACTTGGATAATTGTGACAAAAGAGTAGATTTTTATTGTAAAACTTTAATTAACTGTGGGAGTTATATTTTACTTATCTTTATATCAAAATATGACTCAATTTGTTTGGCTCTGGTAGCGTTAAAAATCTCAGGCTACCCTATCTTTATTTAGGGTAAGGACGAGTCGTAAGTTTTACTTGGAGGAGGCGACGGCAAATTGCTGGCGAATCCAGGGAATGAGAATTTATTAATATTGGAAGACGTGGACTGAGGGATCCTGCGAATTAAACGGTAAAAGGTTTTTTATTTCCCGCCGAAAATGCGTAAATACTGGTTTGTGACGCTTATTTTGATACAAAAATACCCGTGAATGTTTTGGCTGGGACAAACATTTGAATCTGCGCGGATACTGGCCGCAAATAACATTTCGGGCTAAAGAAAAATAATGTGTTCGAAAGAGATTTTATTCATTTTTTTTTTTTGTTAATGAACAGTACATCAATAATGTTTTCATAGCTATGGTTGTCAAGCCCTTTCAAGCTATCACTTAAGCCCTTTGAAGATGTGAAGTTATCCATTAATTGCCGCCCACACCACCTGTAGAATACAACATAAATCAAAATACAAAAAAACAGTCTCGTCTGAATTCATTTAGCAGCAACAATCTTTGACGGCCACCCGAATCCATCTAGGGACGCCCAAAGGACGACAGAAATCATTTCCGTCCATCCGGCGAACAGATTTCCGAAAACTACCCACTTTTTAAGGCGACGACGTTTAATGCCGCGTTTCTACCGGTCCGCCCGGAAATTCGGATCTGGCGGAAATAGAGTGTGTAGGTGAGACGGCGTTATATCCATTCTGTGATGCTGGGATATGGAGGAATTGAAGGCCGAATTTCGAATTTGGAATAAATTCTTACATACGTAAACAGCTCCTCCCTCTTTTGTTATCCTGGTATTTTAATAAAAATGTTAAAATTGTGAGGTAATGCTATTCCTATAAAGATCATGAACATAAGAAGGCCTATAATACCATTTGGGAATGCTGATTGGGATATTGAGATTTAAGTCCGAATTTCGAGATCTTGTAGTGCACGAAACGCTTTTTTGTGCACTACAAGATCACCTCAGAAACCTTTATGCCAAATTTCAAATCTTTTAGACCCTAGCGTTTTGGACTGTGCGTTGAAGGTAAATCAATTAATCAGTCAGTGCTCTTTTTTTATACAAAAACAAAGGAAAAAAAAATTATATCCCGTAATAAGACAAAGAACCTATCGGATTCTTCTTTAAAATTTAATGTAAAAGGTAAACGTTTACCTAGAAAAAATATTTGCAACTGGTAAAATACATAAGTTTTACTCCCACGAATCTATGAGTGTTCTTCATTTGCTTAGTTAATTAATAGACACCCGATAGCGTATTTGGCAAAGGGTTAGTTGTTTGCGCTGGATTCGCTTGCCGATAGATTATCTCTCCTCTCAAATTCCGTTTGCTTAGGATCCCTGACGTTGGGGGTCGCAAAATATTTGTATAAAATATTCATTGATGTGTTTTGATGATCATTTGGGTGACTTGAATACACAAAACTCTATGAAGTGACTGACTAAAAGACAACGAACAGCCTAAACTATTAGACTTAGTATATTTGGCATGTATTATTGTTAGTTTGTTACCGCTTCTTCTGCACTGACGCCTTGGAAGCGGCAGTAAACTTAGTTTTTAAGTAATATATTTGACGTCAACCAAGTTGTTAAACCATACGACAATTATTAAGCGATATAATAATATCCTATAATAATGAATAAAAAATTTTGAATTTTTTTTGAATTGATTAGACGTTAGTGGAGTTTACAAAATTACGATGGGAATGGATATATAAGATTATTTTTCATTTTATGGCAGAACATAATCAATTTTTGATTTAAAATAAGTTAATAAAATCCGTCATAAATAAAAGCCACGTCCAATTTTTGTGTTGTATGGGAAATATTACAAATAGTAAGTGTATCAAATAATTTACAAATTGATTCATTTATATTTATATTGAAATACCAGGGAAACATAACATGTATAGAGATATCCGAGAACCCTTCATCCCTAAAAACAGGACATATCTAGCAGCGTGTCCACTCCAAGAGATACGTTATCTTAACGACCCCCGCCTCCCGCCTTCACCCCCCGTATCTCAGCAGATATGAAATGGGCAATTTTGGTCAACTCCGTAAGTAAACGGAGAGAAAATATTCCTATTTGCAATCTTTGATTTGGTCCATGCTTAGATATTAACTATGTCTAAGTATACTTATAACGCAATAACTGGCTTGATATTAATGCTATTTGGAGCAAAGAAATTTAAAACTATGCTGAGATAATGCCAAGTATAATAGAATTTACCAACGCCTCCAAAAAAGAGAAGTCATTACAAACCTCATGATACCACAGGAATATTATCGCGAAGTTTCAATTCGGACGCAGGCGATAATGGGCCAAAAATCTGTCACTATCTAGTCTAACTAGGAATTTCAATTTCATTATTCAACCATCCATCGGAGCGTGGCCTTTATTTCTTATACTCTCTGTCTAGAGAGACTCTGTCTACCGCATAAGGTATTTCATATCGACATTCAAGGCGACCGGCTAGCGGTACCAAAAGGAACCCACCAGCAGTTTTGGTCATCTCGGTAACTACACCTAGTTGCGTTGTTATTGGACTTGTTGTTCAAAGACTAGTCTACCGACGTGACTACGCGCATAATTGCTTTACTTTGATGAGATAATTCATTGAGACTTTCGTGGATTAACTCCATTTGACTACCTTTAATTTCTGATGCCTTGGTACGTAGTTGTGCACGGTATATGTAGTGACATCTTTAAAATTTTGTCAGTTTTTGCATAGATCGAATTTAATTCAATTTATTCGATTATTTCAACTGTATTATGTTAAATTCTTAAACAGTGAAGTCAGATCTAACAAGTTGCTGATATTACTAGGACAACAGTCAATTTAGAAAAATAGTGTCACATATTTTAAAAACCATCGCTGATAAAATCGTTGCGAAGAAAATTACATACGGATCAAATAAAAATGGGGTAACCACATTCTCAAGACAAACCTCGAAAATAATCTCTAAAACGGGCGATATATCTCTTGCAAGCTCCGTATCCCCGTGAATTCGGGCCCAGGTGTGGGCCGACGTCACATAAATAGGAATATGCGCCCTTTTTAATATACCCTAGATTTGCAATAACACCTCCTGATGTAAGGGATTTCTAGGGAATATAAGGGTTTCTTCGCAATATAACTGTGACAACGGCATACATTAATCAAACGGGGCCGGGTTCGCGCGGGATTTTTCGGTCCTTAGATATTGCTTGTCTGTAACTTATGGTGTCCTGGTACATGGCTTAATATCTTACTGAGGATTCAAGATTACGCTGAAGCGTATTTTGTATACTTAAGTTGCCAACTAAGTTCTTATGTATTCTGTGAACATATATAATATATATAATTATGAAAACTTGCTACGCCCCGACTTAGTTGCTGTGGGTATTTCGGGATATAAAGAACATACATATACTTATGTACGTCACGTCTGTATTTCTCAAATCCCAAGGCAACTATTGTTTTTACCGGCATTAAAAAAAAATAGATAACGCATGAAGAGACAACAAACAAATAAACTCACTTTCGCATTTATGATATAAGTTGGGATACGTTTTTTGTCTCGTTAACATTTATATTGATTGCCCCGTGCGTAGCCATGTGACTGTAATTACAAATGCAAACAGTTTTTACGTCTCCAGGATATTAATACGTTTTTAATCACCAGACTACTTGAGTGAATTAATGTAACAAGTTAATTATAAAAAAGCGTGAAAAAATTATGTCGGTGCCATTAATATCGACATTTTTCACTGAGTAAAAACGATACGTACGAACGCATGTAGGCCGTATAAGGAAATAGCGAAACGGTTATGCATACTAACAACGGTGAAGAAATGATAATATCATCTATGTATGTAAATGATTACAGTTTCTGCAAGTAAATGCAAGATGATTACATCATTAAGCGTCCATGGGCTTTATAAAATACCAATTTTATAACTATATACTTAGTGTTATTATTATACATATAGTTATTTTGGCTTCTATCGAACCGCATCTTCATATATGTAATTATATAAAAAGATGCTTAAACCCCAAAACAGCTGTCTGGACATTATGCTAAAAATACATTATCTCATTACATAATTTGAGTTAAATTTTCAAAAAATAAAAGAGTGCAATTTATTTCTCATTCATTCGATTGATCTGACCGTACACTACATTTTGAACTGAATTTTTTACCACGGTCCAATGTTCTAAGTCCCCAAACATAGGGACTCCTTTGGGAAAAGGAAACAAAAAGTCCGGCACATAATTTCGTCCGCGTTGCAATCGAGCCCCTTAAAAATTGACCGTCACAAAGTAAACAAAAACAAGATACGTCTCTTCATGCATATAAAAAATAAATAAATATAATACAATAAAATCCAAAAGACATAATGGAGCTAGAAATAACTTCATACTGATTACGAATTCACACTTCACATTATTGAAAAGTATTGAGAAAATCAGGACGTGTGTAAGCTGTACTATTTAAATGCAGTTACTTTCTAGTCTGTCCATTCTGAAAAAAAGGCATTTACAAAAGTAAAGTCTTCTGCACCTAATTAAAATCGCATCTGTACTGTCCTCATTTTGTACCGCCCAGCACATCCTAATAGACGGGCGGTCAAAGTGTTTTCCGCGATGAATTTTTAATGTGGAAATGAACCCTTCAACTTATGGTGCCGTGGTACCCTCCTGCCGCAAGGGTATTATTCACCAAAGGGGTATTTTAGAGTATCGAAAATTCAAGACACAGAAATGTACTCATAATGACAAATGAATTTTCCCCTCTTTGTTGGGAGTCTTAAATGATAATTAGTGTTAGATATTCGGGTATTTAATGTACTTTCTTAAAATCAATTTCTGCACAATGAATATGTAATACCTATTTTATTAAAAATAACGAATTAGTCCTTAATATAGATAAATATATTCAGGGAATCTGAATTTATACTTGAATAAGCAAAAGTTTGTTTTGTTTGGGACTTGTGAAAATTATGTCCGCGAAAACCTCTCACTGTGGTTGGATTACAAAAACATTTTGCATCTTTATAATTCCAACACGGAAAAGCATCTAACTTGGGCAGTAAATTTGAGCCAAACTGAATGGGTTACAAGCGGGAATTTTTCCACGAAGAAAACTTAACATTTCCCTGGAAAGTCGGTAAACTCGGTGCAAGTAATCTAAAGTTAGGTACCAGGGAGGCAGAGGCTATTTAGATGCACATCTTAACTCGCCCATATATCTAGATTGTGAGCGAACTTCGCTGGAGCCCGGGTAACTCTGAAAGTGTTTCCCGGGCGGATGCTTGCTTTTTTCCACTTTCCAGTAGCAAAATTGCAAGTGTGGACTTGGGTAATCCAATAAGACCTTAGCTAAATGATTACGCTCTTGGGCGTCTAGTCTAGCCAGTTTTCGATTCCATCCAGTTAATTAAAACAGGGGCTGGAGCGGTAACGAAACAAAAGGATTTGATCGCTTTTTGTTTTCATTGTAACTCCTTTATATTTGGGAGAAAATCAATCAACGTTTGGTTTCTGAGTTTGTAGATTATCAATATAATATATTTTAGGCGATGAAGTTGAAAAAAAGATTTTCAGAAGTCAAATGACGTTGAAGAAAGAAATAAGAAAGAGCTTATGCAACATTGGTCCAGAATCATCATGTATGTCAGCAGTTTTAGACCCTTTTAACAGCTCCAATCCACGCGTACTATTAAGGATATTTATTTAATTTTAATAAACATTTGCATACACAACGGGTGCGGCTCACAGATAATGTGAACATTTGCATTGCATCCCGCGCGGCGTGAGTTATCGCTCAGGTGGCGTGACAGTTCCGTCGCTATACCCCTCCGGTTCATTTGACGTTTAATTTTCGCATTTAGCAGAATTATGCTCATAATCCAACATACTATGAGTAAGGTCTGTTTAAATACCTATATAAAGGTATTCAAAAACATTATTTTTAATAATACTTACCTACAAATTACCACTTATCGCACAATCTTTGGATTCGATATCCCCATACAAAAAATTCTAACGTTATTTCGTAAGCCACCGAATAAATGGCCAAATTCGATGTTTCATTAAGAGAGGCCATTAAATTTGAGAAATGTTTCCTTCACAATTCCATTTGGCCCAGTAAAATAGCTAATTCATTTTGTATCCGGCTCGAAGGACCATCAAGCGATTTACCGCCGTTTTTATCATAGTCCTGCTATCTCATTTCCCTGCCCGGGGTCAAAGTACACAACAAGTCGTGCCTGCATAATTCCCGGGTACCAGGGGGCCAGATAGGCCGGGAGCTTAGCTAATCAGAGGCCGGCGGGCGATTAACTCGAGACTGGCCGCGCGATAATGCCTCTCGCGCGATTAGACACGCTGACCACCCCGAGACTTCTGCCCGCCTGGTATCTACACCTACCTACCCTCGAGGAGCTACCCCGCACTAATCCGGGATTTTGTTTAGTATTTTGATTGTCAAATATGCAAATTAGTTTGTATCCCAAATATCCGCACGTATTAACGAGGAATACTAATGAGTTAGTGCCTCCGATCGCAAAGTTTTTTGCCACGATTATGACGGATAATTTATTTTTAAAGAGGGTCTAGTATACATAAGTACTTTACTTGTTGAAACAAAAGAACATACATACGTCTATATCTCTTGCGGGATAGACAGAGGCAACAGTCTCGAAATGACTGAAAGGCCACGTTCAGCTGTTTGGCTCAATGATAGAATTGAGATTCATATAGTGACAGGTTGCTGGTCCGTCGCCTAAAAGAAGAACCCCAAGTACCTATATAAAGGTTTTAAATAGATTTATTGGTCCGGTTCATATATAATTCTATGTATAATTTAGTCTAAAACGTATATAACCAATATATCCATTACATGAGAGCACTAATAAAATCTTGTAACTACATACGTCTCTATATTAACTTTACGATGACTGTTTATGTTCCATGTTTCAATTATTAGAGATATTTTCACACGGAATTCTAGTACGCATTGCTTTTAACAACTATGTCATAAAAAAACTATTTTAACTTTACATACATACATAAAATCACGCCTATTTCCCGGAGGGGTAAGCAGAGACTACATATTTCCACTTGCCACGATCTCTGCAAACATTTTTCGCTTCATCCACATTCATAACTCTTCATAAAAGTTCGGCGGTTTCGGGTACTCTTAACCTGACCAACGTTCTTAATTTGATCAAGGTACGTTCGTCTAGGCCTTCCTACTCTTACCTGTCCATTCAAACTCTCCTTGTAAATTTGCTTAGTCAACCTGCTTTCGTTCATCCTCTCCACATGACCGAACCATCTTAGCATACCCTTTTCTATTCCTGTTACTATATCTTCCTTCACATCACTACATTCCCTTATCACGCTGTTCCTTATCCGGGATCACTCAATTTTACACCGTTCATACTCCTTAACGCTCTCATTTCCGCATTATTATAAAGTTATTTATCTTTATTTCCATATTTATATTAATAATGCTAACGTCTGCTGGTCTGCAAAGCTGAACTAATCTTGATGAAATTTTATATGGATGTAATAAAATACCCGGTGTCAATCACATATGTATATGTTACTATTCTTTTACTGGAAGTAATAAACATAGTAAAAAATATTTAAATTATCTAAAAATAGAAAATATGTTTAAAAAAAAAATAAAAGAATCCACAACTCGATTCCTTAGTAAGATTGTGAACAAAAAATTATGAATTGGATAGATAGATAGACTCTTTATTGCACCATAAGAAAAAGAAAAACAGAAAAAAAAATACAGGTAATGAGGTACAAAGGCGGACTTATCGCTAAAGCAATTTCTTCCAGTCAACCTTAGGGTGGGAGGAAATTAGAATAGAAAGATGATTGGCTAACTATTTGCTTCTATATTTTGTTTATTTGATGGTTATTTTAAACAATTTCTTTCTGTTTTCAGGTAAGTTCAGTCAGATAATGTGACAAAAGTGTAGTAAGTGATTTAAATTATAAAGACACATATACACATTGCAAGTACGCCGTTGCAATTCCCAATTTCTGCGCCCGTAGGATGGCATATGTGACGCCGTTTTCATCGCGCGATAAACTGTAGCTGATGGCTTTTTACATACATACATACTTAAAATGGTTCGAATTGAAAAATTCTTTTTGAGTTGAATAGACCATTTATCGAGGAAAGCTTTAGACTATATAACATCACGCTGCAACTTTTATGAGCGAAGAAATAATGGAAAATGTGAAAAAGAACACGGTGAAATTTATTCATCCTTGAGGGCCTCAATGATGCCCAAAATAACTATTCCACGCGGACGAAGTCGCGGGCACAGCTAGTTTCTTATAGTTAGACGATGTCCTAGCAACCTGTCACTATTTGAATCTTAATTCTATCATTAAGTCGTACAGATAAACGTGGCTTTTCAATCTTTTCTAGATTATTGGCACTGTGTACCCTTAAGGGTTAAAGACGTGATAATATTATGTACCTACATTATTTAAATTGTGTAGTTCCCGGCATCAATACAAAAAATATTAGGATCACTCCATCTCTATCCATGAATGTCGTAAAAGGCGACTAAGGGATAGGCTTACAAACGTGGGATTCTTTTTTAGGCGATAGGCTAGCAACCTGTCACTATTTAAATCTCAATTCTATCATTAAGCCAAATACCTGAACGTGGCCATTCAGTCTTTTCAAGGCTGTTGGCTCTGTCTACCCCGCAAGGGATTTAGACGTGACCATATGTATGTATCCATCACGGATAAAGACGTGATACTATTTTGTACCTATATAATTTAAATTCTTGTTTAAAGAAGAAAATAAAGCATAGTCTCCACTGTTCTTAACCCTACCAATCGTTTACACCTGGTGATTCACTCGCGCGCCGGCCAATTATATAAAGTGTGAAGTTTGAACAGAAGAACTCCAAGTGCATTATGGAAATGGCTTCAGGTGCCTCCCCCCACCGCCCCGCTACCCCCACCAAGACAGCTTTCAGGCTAAGTAATTGTTTCGCAGAGTAGTGGCCTTCCAGTTGCCGATGTTTTCATCGTTTTTGCTAATTAATTTCATTGCGATTTATATATTTTTAATTATATTATAAATATAACTAGATATTAACTAGACGTCAGTAATTTTATACATGGGAAATTTCAGATTCCGACCAGACCCCACAGCAAAGTAAAGCGCGACGCTATTTTTATCGCGCGAGAAACTATCGCAGGCCCGTTTTGCGTCATGATAAAAATCGAAACAGAGGTAGTTTTATTAGTATGGATATAAACGACAGCAATATGTTAATGTGGATGAAGCGAAGCAAGTGTGCAGAGATCGTGGCAAGTGGAAAGAGGTAGTCTCTGCCTATCCCTCCGGGAAAGAGGGGTGATTTTATCTATGTATGTAATATGTAAATTTTAATATTTCAAAGTGATTTTAGCCCCAGGAACATTCAGGTCTTAAGTATGACCTAACGAAGTCTGTAATAAAGTTTAAAAGCACTTACGCTATATTTCACACGGCTCAAGCTCAAAATTCAGACTTGCACAGTTTGGATCTAGACTTGGGACTTGGGAGAAACTGTAAATTATATCTCGCTTAGTTATATTAAAAATGCAATTTTTGGAATTGTTATTTATAACAGTAAAACCTTTCTGTTCAGTAAGATACATACATACATAAATATAGTCACGTGTATATCCCTTACGGGGTAGACAGAGCCAATAGTCTTGAAAAGACTGAATGGCCACGTTCAGCTGCTCGGCTTAATGATGGAATTGAGATCCAGATAGTGACAGGTTGCTAGCCCATCGCCTAAAAAAAAGCAATTTTATAAGCCCATCCCTTTGTCGCCTTTTCCGTCATCCATGGGAAAGAGATGGAGTGGTCCTATTTTTTTTGTATTGGTGCCGGGAACCACACGGCACGCCACCGTAAAAGTTGTTCGCGAACAAAACTATTGAGCTGAAATACATTTATATTTGTCTATTTCCCGCTCCGCTGAACATTCGCACGGTGAATCGGAAATCCATGGCGGGGTTGATGTGTTCGCTTTGTTTCCACTGATTCGATCCTATGTGTAAATATAAAAACACCTATACACAATACAATTCGCTCTGATTAAAGAGACTTCGACATATACATACATATGGTCACGTCTATATCCCTTGTAGGGTAGACAGAGCCAACAGTCTTGAAAAGACTCGTAGGCCACGTTCAGCTATTTGGCTTAATGATAGAATTGAGGTTGCTAGCCTATCGCCTAAAAGAAGAATCCCAAGTTTATAAGCATATCCCTTAGTCGCCTTATACGACATCCATGGGAAAGAGATGGAGTGGTCCTATTCTTTTTTCTACTGGTGCCGGGAACGACACGGCCAAGTGAGTTCGAAACTATATTTAAATTAGAATAAATATTTGTGTAGTAATTAAGGACGTCCTGGTAAAGGGTCAGGTCAAGAGTACCCGAAACCGCCGAGCTTGCATGAAGAGAGTTATGAATGTGGATGAAGCGAAGGAAATATGCAGAGATCGTGGCAAGTGGAAAAAGGTAGTCTCTGCCTACCCCTCCGGGAAAGAGGCGTGATTTTATGTATGTATGTATTTGTGTAGTAAAACCTGACTTACCCTAACCAGAAACGTAGCTAAGCGGGCTACTCTCTAAAGATGTGAGTCGCACAATCGCGTCTAATGTGAGGAAGAAAATGACTTATAAGTAAAGATAAACATCTAAGAAGCAGACCAATCAAAAAGTTAATTTTTTAACATGAGCTGGTATCGAAACAAGGTTCCTCTTGATTTCGAGACAATTATTTATTTCAGTTCACGCAAGGACCTCGAGATGGTTTAAAAATTGAAGCAGGGTGCACCAACAGTGACAAACGGGAACAACCAACAAAATACGGCGGTTGAATTGGAAATGTCCAAGATTTGTGGTTATAGTACTCGTCACGATACTCGATAATTCCGATTCTTTACGATCGCGATTATCGATTCGCTAATAATACTATCGATACTAACATCTTGACGAGAGTCGTTTCGTCACTACGTTATTGTGTTTTGTTGGTTGCGTGTCATTTTCAATGTTGTTAAATGAAATTTATACACTAACAAAAAACCACGCCTTTTTCCCGGAGGAGTACCTACCTATTTAGAAACGGCATCATTCCACTTACCGCGATCTCTGCATACTGTTTTTTCTTCATTCACATTAATGCAAGCTCTTCAGTTTAGGGGAACCTTGACCTGACTTCTCGCCAGGACGTCCCCGATTTCTGAAAGGTACCTACATTCGCAAATTCCCTTCTTGCAAAATTTATTCACACGTTCTCAAATCAGTATCACATACTTATCCCGTGTAGCGTAGAATGAGCCATGATCTTATGACTTAACAAACGTACAATGTCTTTACGGGGTATACAAAGCCTACATTCTTACAAAACTTTCAACTGGATATTACGTTTAGAATCTTTTAACACAAAATGGCGCATTGCACATTTTCTATAGAGTAAGTAAAATAAGATATCGTCTCGTATTCCGGCAAAAGCCTTATTCAACCTGTGTAGGTGTTCAATTGAGACTTCTCGATGCAATCGAGTGACACAACACACGGACAGAAATACCTTTATTTGCAGTAAGTATGCTAATGTGTTTAAATGTTGCCGGGAAAGGTATAAATACGAGAGGAAATGTGATACTCCATGAGTTTATACTATTCGTATAGATATATGTTGAGTTGTATTACTAAAGTTCTAGCTAGGAGTAGTTTCGCGGGAATTTCGGGAATTTGTCTTCTTTACAAATTCCTAAAAAATCGTTACTTTTAGTTTGTCAGTTTAATAGCAACGATAAAATTCTAATCAAATTAGGTATTCTTCTTTTAGGCGATGAGTTTGCACCACGAGTTCAATTAATAAGTAATGTGCGCGCAAGACTTCTTTTTTTTTAGTACTGGCATAATT
Organism: Amyelois transitella; assembly: GCF_032362555.1. Lineage (NCBI taxonomy): Eukaryota > Metazoa > Arthropoda > Insecta > Lepidoptera > Pyralidae > Amyelois > Amyelois transitella. The sequence goes on along the minus strand of NC_083521.1, from coordinate 1,261,253 downwards.
TGTTTTATGACGAAGTCAGTAATAAGCAAATCTCAACAAGTCTTCATACCGTTCTAAATTTGAAATATTTAAATTTTGTTGAACTAGTCAAACCATTCTAATTTTAAATTCCGAAACCGCCCCTACAATGCAAGACCAATCACGTAGACGTTGCTGCTGGCGGACGGCCAATGACGCGTCAAGGATTTTCACAAAATATTCACACGTATGTACTCACTTGAGTGAATTTGAACAAAAGATACAATAATTACCTCAAATGAAATGGAATGGAGAGAAGCCAGAAGGCCTGTCTTTTATGAGACTGTTTTCTTTTTTATTATTGTCATAAACAATGAGCGCGCTTGAAAAGACTGATGGATGTGAAGCAAAAGATGTATGCAGGGAACGTGGCAACTGAAAAGTCCTAGCTGACCATGGCAACGGCAAATGATAGCGTTGTTGTAACATTTCTATTTCTAAACTTGAGTCAGAATTGGATTATGGTGGATATTAATAATTAAATTGGATTATTACACGCTGTTGCAAGATTTGCCAAAGTTTTCCCTGTCTCTGTAAATTTCACCTGTTTGACAAAGTTTACCTATACAGCCACCTGCTTGTTTTATAAACGGCTTTTATCCTTCGGTTAGTTGTATTTCATCATCTGTGTCAGAAAAATCATTGTCAACAAAATCTTTTCTGTAAAGTGTGCCAACGCTGCTGTAGGTAAGCAGTCGTTGACTGAAGTCTATATGTATGTGGCACCCGTTCCCGAGAACTTTGAAATGAAGGAAAATAACGAATGACTGGCAGACATGTTTCAACATACTCATTTGTCGCCGTTAAAAGTGGTAAAAATAGCAGTATCTTAGAGCTTTCTAAGAATTTCAATTAAAATATTAGTCTGTCTAAGGATGATACGGATACTGAATCAAGGATCTCAAAGCCCGGAAGATAGAAGATTTCAGTAGCAAAATAACTTTACCACAAGCAGAATAGAAGACTGTATAGACCCGATACCTAGTACCAAGGGAGCATGAAGAAGATGTGCCGTGTGGTTCCCGGCACCAATACAAAAAATAATAGGACCACTCCATCTCTTTCCCATCGATGTCGTAAAAGGCGACTGAGGGATAGGCTTACAAACTTGGATTCTTTTTAGGCGATGGGCTAGCAACCTGTCACTATTTGAATCTCAATTCTATCATTAAGCAAAGTGGCTGAACGTGGCCATTTAGCCTTTTCAAGACTGTTGGCTCTGTCTACCCCGCAAGGGATATAGACGTGACCATATGTATGTATGAAGAAGATAGGTCGAAAGCCAGGTAGGATGGAATACAAACAGTACAAAGCCTTATTAGAATCATACGTTATAAAAAAAGATTCATATTATAACTAAAACTAAAGAGGTGTATAGCCAGTGCCGATACCGGGTACCAGGGTAACATGAAGACGTCGAAGGGCGCGCAACAATAGCCACGGACAATGCTCGGCGAGATAACTGCGCCACTCCGTCACTCGGCTGACAGGGTTATCGGACGCCTGGCACAATGAGACCGGGGTAGGTTTGTGGTGTAAGTTAGCAGCGATAGTTTTGAATGAACAATTTTATTTGATTTACAGAAAAATAAAGGAAGTAATAAAAATCAAATTTGGAATAGATCGATAAATGCAAATGAAAGAAAAGAAGTATGCAGGAATCGTGGCAAGTAAAAAGATGTTTTATCTATGCTTATTCTTCCGAAAAGCTGCGAAGTATGAATGTCGAATTAGAATTTCAGATTCATCAACAGAAACTGAATATAAACACTGACAAAATAAACAATATGGACAAGTTATAGATCTTATTATTAAATTTTTACTGCTTGAACCTACTTGATTTTACGTTCAAGAATGCTTTTGTTGTTTTTAATCGCTACCTACAATAAACAGTTTCACTGAGAAAGATACCTAAAACATGCTATGCCGTGACGACTACGAGACTGAAACTTTCGTTTGAATGGTATATTTCTGAATGGTTACCTATAAAAGTATGCAAGGATCATGAAAGAGCCATGATTTTATGTATTTATTTAACCATGTATACTTCTAGTTAAAAGAGCCCACGTCCTTCACACGGGCAACGCGGGTGGACCACAGTTTGGTCCATTTACATATTTAATGAACCTCTACCGCTCATGAATTGAGCCGCAACAGTATCGCACGGTGTATTGTTAACGTGCTCGTGAATTCCAGACCATGAGCACGCCTCTTTACGTTTTGTCTTCTGATTGGGTTTATCGTCTCGTGCGAATATTGGCTTTGCAGGTACTGACTTTGTCGTATTTTAACCACCTTTGACAGGAGTGGCGTAATAAAGATCGATGTGACAAAACTAGTTTAAACTTCGGAAGTAAACTAGAAGGTTTCCACAAAAGACAATTTATTCTTTTAGTATTAAAAAAACTGATAATTAGAAGTGCAAAAAATGTTTTAATACAATTAAGGTTTTTAAGTACAATATTGTTGTTAATTTGCAAATAAAACACGTAGCAGAACGTAGCTTAAACTCTACTAAAGGACCATTACCTTTATAGCAGTTAAATTCTTAAATCTTTTCGCACTTCTTATAATGTTTTAGTTCTGCTCAAGCTATTAAATTCTAAAGTTTGTTTAAATATATCAAAGTAACAAATAAATTACTTTTCTCATGTAGAAAATTAAACAATATATTTAGGTTTTCAGAAGTATAACTTAACAATGGGATTACTACTTCTTAAGATACAGTTTTAATATACAAACACGTTCAAGAAATTGAATCTGTGTTTCAACTGAATAGGTACTGACATATAAACTAGTACCAGGGGATCATACCAAAGCAGGGACTTCAAAGAAACTACAAACAAAGTGAAAACAGAACTTGGTTCGTTTGATTAGGCGCGTTCTTAACATGCCCGCGCCTCGGGCCGCGCTTTGTTACAACCCACCTTTGTGTAGTAAACGTTCTGAAACGTCCCGTCCGTAAGCTTTGATATCGTTTATTCAAGGTGCTCTTGTCGATTTCTGACAGCTTGGTAACTTTCATGTGATGTCAGTGTCACATAATGAAAATAGATTGATCTACAGACGTCAAAATGTTAGAACTGAAGCCAAAATGATGTCGTCTCTAGATTTTGCGGTGCAGGCAAGATAGGTTGACGACATACTGGCGTAATCCTTCATCATCACAATAGCACTACAACACTTACAACGTTTCATGTAGTTATAATCGTTTGAAGCGTTTTTTTACGATTGACAGTCAAAAGGCAGAGACAGATATCGAAAAACAATATTGTTTTCCAAACAAGAGTTTACAATGCAGCGCAAAAAAAAGTGTCACAGCGTGAGTGTCAATAAAATTTGATGTTTACGCTCGGCGCGCGATATCTCGCGACCACCAAACCACGACACACTTTAAACTGTTTTGTTTCGAGCAAAAATGAATTTTAACGTATTTTCATTTGGTATATTGTGACAATAAAATTTATAGTTAAGATAGTATATAAAATTTATAGGTAATATAGCAATATGATGAGAATAAATTTTATTGCTTTCACTCTTGATGAATTATATTCTAGGTTGACAACTGAAATTATTAAAACCTTATAGAGGTATCGCTTTAATTCCGAAATGATATAAATAATTAATCCTAATATTAGTCTTTAAACCAATACAGATAGTCCGCAACGATGTAAGATGTATCGAAATAAAATTACTGTTTACTTTGCAGCGTTGGTATGAAAAAAAGAAAAGAACGCGGGTAGAGCGAGTAAATGTGTACTGGACTGAAGCATCAACTAGATCACGAACATCGCTTGATACATACTTATCTCACAATATTGCTCGGATTTCGCCAACGTAAACATAAAAAAAACCCGCTAATTTCCGTTCCCTCACATCAGGAAAATCTGAAAGTCCTCTCTTAATTTATCCCTGAACCACATAGAAAACCTACAAACCAATTTTCGAAAATGGTATGTGAGTCAATCATTCATCCAGTTTCGTCTTAAGAAGAATATCTGCTCAATAGCGAACATTGAACTGAACACGCTTTCTCGCTCGCGTAATAAAGATTCCCTTGTTACACGAGCATTTTCCCAATTTCACCAGAATAGTGCGAATTTTGGCTCACAGGAAACTTCGATTAGTGAGCGACGGCGTATTTTAAGCTTTGAACACTACCTATATAGTTTTTTTGATACTTTTTCTCCGTCGTCGTCGATTGACAGCTCTGTCGCTTCACGTTTTGTGTGTTGTATAGCCTCTTTTTCAGTTCCGCACTAGACGGCGATTAGTCAGCGATGTTCAGTGTTCGATGTTGTACTCTTTTTTTTAACTTGCCTGATGGTGTTAGTAGTAACGAGATTGATAAAAATGCACTGCAGGGGAAGAGATGTTTATAAAAGTTTTTTTAATATTTCAGTAGTATTTTTTTCAAAAGTTGATAAACTATTTAGATTCAACCAAAATTTTTGCTAATTGAGAATAGATATCATGCGAGTAATGCTAGAATAAGAAAAATACTTATGTCTGATCCCGCAGCTTGCCTTTACTAAATAACGTGTCATGTAACGTGATTATATATAACAACAATAATCGAACCTCTTACACTAAAAGCATCACCATTAGAACAAAATGGTCTATCAAAATTATAATATCAATTACCGATGCATTAACAATTCATATCAGAAGTCAGACGTAGCAGAAACAGGAATCTCATATACGTAATGTTATTATTGTGCGAGAGGGATAAAAATAGTTGGATATACCGAGTGAGAAGAGGAGGGTGAGGAGGCAGCCGACGTCGGAGAGCTGTCAAAATGTCAAATTTCAGAACGTAGCGCGGCGCAGCAACTTCAAACGTGCCCCTACCGTTGGCATGCACTGTACACTAGTAGCTCTAATATAGTTATGTCTCCCTGGTACTCGCTCGGTGTTAATATTCATGCATCTCATTCGAGTCTTCCTAGGAACACGAAGCCATTTTCGTGAAAGCCTCGTTCCGTTGCGCCACTATGAATATGAATGAATGATTTTCCGTTCGTTTCTTGGATTAAACTTTTTAGATGCATTCTTGCGTAGAGCTTCTGTGCGGGAGCTTTTGCAATTTGCTACCGCAAAATCTATTGAATATCATACTTAATACTTCTTTACCATTCAGCATAAATATTTATGGTCATAAGCATATGAATGTCATAAAGTACAGTCATATCAAAATAAATGGACGGAACATGTAACAGCCATTTGCAACACAAAGTAACCAACTAAAAACGAAATTGAAAATTCCAATTTCACGTCTATTTCGCGGAAAAACAGGCGGTTTTCTATTTCATCTCTCAAAAACCGGCGTTGGACCGCCGATGCTGTCTGTCTCCCTCTTGACATGAGGATATTGGAAACGACCGAAAATGAGAAGTAAAAGAAACACTGATTTTTGACATTCCAATATGCACTCATCTGCCTCTCTCCGCGAAATCGCTAGTTAATTAACGTTTACATCTCGAAGATACCATTTGAACATCAATTATTCAAGCCAATGTCTACCTTAGTTTCCCAAATTTTGAGGTTAAATTAAATTTACATTACGTTAAGGATGACATCAAAAGCCTCTTAATAAAAACGTTTCGTACATTCGAATTTAACAAGCTCGCACTTGACTTGCGGTATTTATGAATGTCAATCAAGTCTGTCAAATGTGACAGTAGTCAAATCTCCGCCCAGCAAGAAAGGCAAAGGACGTTCTCAATTTGAAAAACACACGTTTCGAGTTCCCGCGCGTGCTCAGTTTGCCGATTAGTGTTATTTTTGAAAATGGAATCAGGGATCGTGTCGCCTTCGGGTGTGCCCGCCCACAAGATGGCCGCTCTAATCACCAGGCGTTCGCGGGAAAAAGAACGGAATGATATACAATTTTATTGAAGTGATATGTTATTACTGCGCTGAACCTGTAATTACGCTCAAGCTTAACGCGTGGGAAGGAATTAGAAAAAATATGTTTGGAAGTATTTTAAAACGGCTCGTGCTTTATAATTGGAGGGGTCCATTCATGAGAGAATCGCAGTTTAGTGTTGTGATTGGTGGATAATTTCTTATTTGCGTTTTTTTTAAATAATATCTGTGTTAAACCTATCTAATTAGGAAGTTAAGGGATAGTCTTTGAGAGCAATAACTTACGTCAGGAAATAGGTCGGGATCGGCCACATGGAGAGGACGAGGACTGATTTATCGGGGTGTCGGGACACCATCGGACGCGTTACGGATCAAAGGTCGGTAGGACTGATTGGCGGCGTCTTACGACAAGGATTACAACGTGTCTGTTAGATTAACTGATTCCCAAAGGTTTAAGTAAAATACAAATATTCCTCCAACCTGGTGAGATTTACACACAAATCAAACTAAGATCACAAAATAATCTAGGATTTATCCTTAAATTTCATTATCCAACGTGTCATTTGAAAATATAACCGCTTTACGTTGATCGTAAGTAATGGCTATATATGCTTGCTTTTCCCAAGCTTTTCCATTCAACGAAATAGTCATTTGGTGGCAAGACAAAGATCAGTAATAAAATTTAAAAACCTGAATTGGAAATTTACATGAAATTAATCAAAACCCGAACTTGCAATATTACTTGTGAACCCCCAATATTAGTACCAACTGTACATTGTAACGCTCATGTGTCATCCTAAATCTAATGTTCAAATAATGACAACTCATCAAATTGGAGCGTGTGGGTGCTCCGCCCCAGTCCTCGGGCTCCGCTGGCGACACCGCTTTGGCGGGGCCGACGATTTGTCGGGAAGCCCCTACCGCTGTAACGGTCGTACCAGGGTGACAGAACTACAAAGGAGGCGGAACGATGTTAAGACAATTGCTCTAGATAAGTCAGGTTCGCTCTATAGTGTGGTACGAATTAAATTAAAAGGTTTTTTTGACATCGAAATAAAGTAAGCAGACGGAATATATAGAGGACTTTATTTTTCTCTATTCTTTACTAGCATTTTGGTATCTCCATACATTTTATATCCGATTTTATACATACATATAATGACGCCTATTTCCCTTCCGGGGTAGATATAGCCAACAACAGTCTTGAAAATAGTGATAGTCCTCGGTCAGCTGTTTGGCTTAATGATAAAATACACATTCAAATAGCGACAGGTTGCCAGCCCATCGCATAAAAATCCCAAGTTTATAAGTATAGTTGTCTTAGTTCCCTTAGTTGTCTTTTACGATGTCCATAGGAAAGAAATCCTATTCTTCTTTTTATTGGTGCCAGGAACCACACGGCACATTCGATATTATTCGGTTTTCAAAAATATTCTTTTTCATAAAAAACCGTTAAACCCAAACATGTCTTGGACTTAGCATTACCAGGACATCAACAAATACAGGAGCTATATTTAGAGTGCATAAGTTATTCAGAAAAAACCGTTAAACCCAAACATGTCTTAGCAGTACCAGGACATCAACAAATACAGGAGCTATATTTACAGTGCATAGATACCAAGCAACAAACACAGGGAGTAGTATGTGTTGTGCAAACATTTGCAATGCCTCGGGGTGCGGCCTCCCGCCTCTTCAGCGTCAGCAGACGCTTCTAGTTTATGTTATCGTGGTAGATAAACACAGCATTACTAGGAGTTTTGATTATTGTTATTATTTAATACAAGATAAAGAAATAACATGAATGAATAAAAACAAATCGGAATAAATCAATGGAAGTTACACTCATAGAAAGATTAAAAGACAGTCATCTTTCTCATGCACGTACCCTGTCTTCATACATACATACATATAATCACGTCAATATCCCTTGCGGTGTAGACAGAACCAACAGGCTCGAAAAGACCATAAGCCACGTTCAGCTGTTTGGATTAATGATAGAATTGTAGTGACAGGTTGCTATATATCGCCAAAAAGAAGAAGGCCAAGTTTATAAGCCTATCCCTTAGTCGCCTTTTACAACATACGTGGGAAATAGATGTAATGGTCCTAATATTTTTTGGTGCCTGGAACCACACGGCACGTCTTCATTCCTTGGGATATACAGAAGCAATATGCAAATGACTGAGGTCAAGTTAAGATTGATGACATAAGAATTAAAGTAAGATTCAGAGAAAGTGACAGGTTCCAACTGGTTTCATACTAGCCCATCGCTTAGAAGAATCGCATTCATAAACAATATTTTTCGCACAAAATTAAATTTAATGCAAGCAACACATCCCATTGAAATTCACGCGAGTCGATCATCTAGTACAGAATAAAATACACAGCGCATTCTTAAACCGCATCCTCACACAACGCGCCATAAAATAAAGCCGCGTTCACACCGATACATCACGCGGCGACATAAAGGCGGGCGCAGACCGCGCTATGATTTACGCGACATCGATATCTGTTAGATATGAAATTTGTCAAGCCAGCCGCGATACAGCCTGTTTATGCGCGGTCGCGGACGACCTATGTGCGAGATTGTGTGAACGTGTGTAATTGCCCTTTGTCTGTACTGGTTTAATCTAGCATAGAGAAATATGTCTATTGTAACAAGATATATGATGAACAAGGGTTTGGTTGTCTGTCTTGTATGGACAGTAGTGATTGCGGTCTTGTAGGAAACTGTTGGTTCCATTGATTGGTAGATATAATTTCAATCAATAGAGCTGTGTAAGTCACACATACGGCTGTAAATTGTCGAATTTAGGTAGCGTTGTAGTCATCGATACATGTTAAATTCTCATTCAGTCGAATTGAAACTCTCATTGAATCCAAGTCTTTATTTCCCATGAGAATTTAAAAAAAAACTCTTTATATAAAAATTTTTAAACGTGGAACATTTCTAAAACAATTAATTCTTGACACTAGCAACATTGCTCGCGTTCAGTACACGCTGTGGATTCCAGTGTGCGAGTGGTTTATACTCGAATCGATTAATCCGAATGCGATACCGATGCATCGATTATTATTTATACGCCCGCGGCGCTAATCAATGCGCGACATGCGTAAAATTTACGCGCCATTCGTTCCGGTATTATGTACCAATCGATTCATTTTGAATTTTGATTTTGGACTAGCTGCTGCCTTAGGCTTCAGTGCCAAAGAGATTTTTTAGCTGGCAATAAAATTAGTCTATGTTAACTTTGCTAATTTTACACTATAATTGTTTTAAAGCATTTTGACAATGTCAAAAAAAATATCGATTAAGTATTTTTTTTCTTTGTTATTAATTACAAAATATAAATCAAATCCTAGATGACTTACAAAATTATTATTTATTAAAAAAAAGTCACCAACGACAACAAAACAGCTTATTATTTTGGCGAGATAAAGTTAAGTCCAAAAAACATCTTCTAAGCAAGTTTTCCAGTACATCTGTCAATCCGCCTTCGGGTCCTGGCGATCGGTGCACCACAATGGCACAACCCTACTGTTATTTATTACGCGGAGTTGTATGCAAAACGGACTGAATTGACGTTCTCCAGGGTTGAACGCAGTGGTTCATGGAATATTTTGGCGAAAATTTAATGCGCAGATAATTTTCGCATCTCTTGTCTAGATTAATTTTAGCTTTCTCTATCAGACTATTTAAAATGTCTTAATAAGATGGGATATAAAGCTTTGATTAGACATTCGAGTCAAAGACTCCTTTAGGACTTACAGATATGAATGATTAGTAGCCATCTTTACTGTGGATTTCAATAAATGAGCAGAGAGATTTATAAGAATGAACAAAATATTGCAACTCATGTAAAAACGCAAAAATTTAAGAGAAAGTTGCAAAAAAAAACAAAATTAAACTCGTAGAATAATTAGGAGCATATTATTTGTCAACGAATGATGTACGTAAGAAAAAAATTGTTGCCAGCTTAAAAACAAGCAGTAAACATTGCACAATTCGAATTTAGAACGTCACTTCTCATGCTCATACCAGCCAGCCATGACTTTCTAGTCATTCTTAATTTAAATAGCGATGTCGACCTCTTCGCGCAACCAGCAGCCCTGAACATACCTCAACCCTGGCTTTCATTCAGCATCCGTCGCCCTCATGAATATTGGTTCTTTTACATTTATTTTACATTTATCCGCAACCGTTTGAGCGCGCCGCCGCGTCCGCCCGTACTCCGATTCTCTCCTAATGACACGGCCTTCTTTGATCTCTCGATTGATATGCAAAATCCTATATTGTTTCTCAACTGCACTCGCTTACCTGGACAGCTGAACTTGGTCTTTGTAGCCTTATATGATCTTCATTGTAATTGAGTGATGCCATTTATGTGGAATCAATGAAACCAGCGAGATATATTACTTTTGCGACTGGAGTTTTATTTATTTGTGTATTGATTGAAAAGTTTTGTCCCTTATCATTTTTTACGAATGGTATGATAAGATGTTAGTGTTAGTTAATGAAAATTATCTCGGGTCAATGTTTCATTTTCAAAGCAGCTTTCTAATGATATACCTAAGCCTATCGTGAACGAATTCGTGAAAATTGTATTCGCTTGTAACCATTGAGCAAGATTTGTCATGAGTTGGAACTAAACAAAGGTATACAATATCATTGTTTGACGTAACCCTTGGGACAGCTCATGTGAGCGGCCCACATTGTCCCAATTCCATCAAAGCTTCAGACGTCAGCACCAGGCTCGCATAGAACACTAGCAGTTGTGGACGCACCTATCTCATTTCCTAGCCCAGTTGCGGCTTCCGAACAGCCGTCAGCGCGGCCTCTTCCGGCTCCAGAGATTAGTATCGACGCCATTTACCGTCTCACTGCCATTGTTTCTATTCGACGATTCATACCGCCACCGCATTGGTCGAAATTCAAAATTAAATTCCATCAGCGCCGTTGACAACCACAACCCGACGCATTCCAAATTCGAAATGTAAACCTATCAATGTGAGCGGTATTATTTTTGCAAACACGTCACGTGAGCCAGTGTTGTCACATTCAAAAACTATTTTGGACAGCTAAAACGCCGCAGCTCGCTGTCCATTACACATCTGCATATTTTAAAAGCTATCCTGTAGCGGTAACTCCCGAATTGGGCCTTTGAATTCTTTATCCGCCACTGAATCGTACGTTCCCGGTAAAAACGTGCTAGCTTCTACAAAAAAAATATTGGCAGGTGTCGTTCAATTAACCCCTTCCGTTGTTCTGCGAGATATTCTCGCTGTGTTTTAAATTTACATCGGCATTATCCTCGTTTGTAAGCTGCGGAAAGTGTCCGATTAAAAATGTCACTAAAAAGGAAAGGGGTAAAGAAATGCTAGTGCTGTGTCGGCGAAATAAAGAGTCGCAGGGATCGGCTTGTTCGCACATAAACAAAGCATAAAATAAATAAACAACGAGACGCGTCGAGCAGAAAACAGAAGGATACACTCACGAAGGGTTGTGATAGTGCCATCCATCAGGCGGTCACATCTTTTCGATAGGGTTACGGCCACCTCCGCACCTTTATGCGTCCCTGGTGAGAGATAAAGGCCCCATACTCGGAGACCCCCAGTTTTTTGACATCTATTTGTGGTTGGCCCGTCCTCTAACGACTTTCGTCCTAGTTGCAGCTTTAAACAACGATATTTATTATAGTTTCAAACTAGTAACTTGTTATTTAAAAATATATCGTTTAACAAAAAAAACATTGAAAACGCGGCGCACGTACGTGGTAAAGGGTGAAGTGTCTGCATTATTTAGAGTTCAATCCCGGTTGTCGTATACGTGAAAAATTTAATCCATCACATACCTATATACATACATGCAGATTCTCTGCGGCGGATTACGGAGCAAGTTCAGAAACTAAGAGCATCCACTCGGGCTGTATGATGGCGTGCTCCTCGGAGACGCTCGCTATGATTTTTACGACACGTCAGGAAATCACCCCTGAATATATTATTATTGTTATGGCAACACCGAACGCTGGGAAAATTGTAAAATACGCCGTACACTTTTCTGCGGGAGTTATGCCGTCGTCGCATATCATTAGGGAGTTCGAATCCCGCCGCTGACTGAATTTTTCATCGCGTTTGCATTCCCCAAGATTTATTATTTCGGCAAAAGCTGTTGTTTTAGCGATCGCGTCGCTCGCTGTTTGCGCCGTTAATAAAATTGAAAATATGACTTTGATTCTGCGGAAAAATATGATTTAGCAAAACTTTAATATCAGTATCAGATATCCGTATAAAAATATTTTTAAATTATGACCTGATAGGTAGCTATGGGGTATGCTGCTGTGTATATCTGTCCTTTCAGTCTTTGAGAGACTGTTGGCTCTGTCTACCCTATAAAGGACAAAGACGTGATTTTATTTACAAATAAATGTATGAACTTATATCGGATTATCTAAGAAAAGACACGAAGCATTTTAGAATTAATTCTCCTTTTTGAGATCAGAAACAGAAAAATTGCCATTTACGACATACACTCAAAATAGGATGTTCCATTGCAAAGTGTGTACCAAACAGCTATACGTATATTAGAAAAAAAATCTGAAAATAATGCGCAAATAATACCAAGTCGGTAAAATCAAGACATTATTCAGCTATGGAAAGCTCGCGAGCGCATTTCCATATTCTCATCGGTACACCCCATAGATTTAGGTGCGAACAAATGGATTGTTTCTCCTCGCCAGCGAAACAAAATTTATAGTGCCCGACGAGTTTTCCGCGGCCCTTTTTCCGTGGGGTATAGCGCGTTTTTAGGGGTTCTTTTGAAGAGAAAATTAACCCTTTATGTGAACATTGAGAATATCAAGACATAAGAATTTTAAATAATGTATATGTATATCAGTTTCTTAAAACTCAATTCCATAACTAAGCATACTTAGTACACGACTAAACATACAAACGGACGAAGAACACAAGCTTTTATTTATTTTTTTATCCTTTTATTGGTAAATTTCAGACAGTTTCAAAATATCGAAACGAAAGTGCTGATATTTTCGCAGAAATTGGAAATAGACGGAACCATCACTACGCAAAACGACTCGCACTCGATCCCTTTCCTCTCTCGATTTTGGATTTATAGCTAACTTATGCCCAGTATAATCGTGATTTTAATGCGGCCGTGATTTACGCGAACTCGAACGGCTGGGTCACGGCGGAACGGGATTGCTTTTCGAAATTTGATATCTCTATAACATTTATGACACCCTGGTGCATACGGCTGCTCAATTCCAGTTTGTATGTACGTTTTGGTTTGCAATGATCATTCAATTTCGCAGTTTACTTAAGATGATGATATGATGATGAAAATAAAGAAGAACTATTTCTGATTTTCCCGCGTCTTGGATGTTTATCTATATGAGTATTTACTATGATATAGTATCGTTGAGTTTGTATCTCGTAACACAAGTCTCGAACTTACTTCGAAGCTAACTCAATCTGTATAATTTATCCCGTATATATTTATTTATTCCTGTTAAGATGAAATTCCTGTGAAGGATAATTTCTGTATTAAAATTAGAAGTTCAGAAGAATCAGAAGGAACCTTCTTCAGATTAGGTAAAAAGTGCGACGCCTCCCATACATACATTTTCCCAAAAACGCTACTCGCAAAACGGCTTACAAAAACTTCTTAAACCTTGCTCATGTCCATATCAGTACAAAATGTCCAAGCGTCTAAAAAAGCCGAAGATCGCCCGCAACGTATCGTTTTAGCATTAAAAATAATTGGTAGTGATCAACAAAAAAGTAGCAGCGCGGTATAAATTTGACAAATCCCGTTATCCGCCCGCGGAGTTTATCATATTTTGGTTTTTCTGCACACGGTAATAGGCTTCATAAATTTTTGATAACATTTTTTTGCGGGACCACTGACGCACGAGCCGCGTCGCGAGACGAAAAACTACTGGCCACCAAGAATAGAAAAACTCAAGATTATGAATCAGCCAGTACGCCAGTACAAATTAGCAGATTTAAGAAAAAAAAAAAAGATAAAATTTTGCTATAAGCTCACAGAAAACTTCTACGTACGTTCTAAGTACAGTTTCTATACTAGGTAAAATTTATAAATACCTCTATAGAGATACAGTTTGGTCCCATATTAAGTTGCTACTTTTTCACAACGTAGACAGAATTCATCCTTTTTATTGGCACCAACACCAGCGCAAAATCCAAATCAATGTTGGTTCAATCGAAACTTTATCAAAATTTTCCACGTCGTAATAGCCGCTTAAGTTAACCGCTTTATTTCGGGCGAATTCGGACACATAGGGTAAACAGAGAGACATGAGATAAACACAGCATCCTGTGGTTATTGTTCGAATATAACGCATTACTGGTGCATTAGTGCAATTCCATAATAGCTAAATACACGTAGCCGTAATAACAAACAGACAGACAGACCTCCCGCGCGTCTATTTTCGATTGGAGCAAATGTTTAAACTGGTCGATAAAACACATAATCAAATCAACAAAGTTTCTGTAGAAATAATAAGTGCCATTGTACTGAATTTCTCTTTATTTTCAGTTTAATTCTTAATTTCCTATATTACAAATAAAAACAAATAAAATAAAGTCGACTGATAACATTCACTGATGCTATCGACTTCGTCCGCGTAAATATCAGATTTTGATTCCCCGTAGAAATTTCGAAATCCTTTCAGTACTCTCCTATGTATGGCCATACATACATATATATCCACATCGACATCCCTTGCGGGGTAGACAGCGCCAACAGTCTCGAAAAGATCAAATAGGCCACGTTTCCTGATCCCTGTGTGTTTAACAGTTTTAGCATTTGCCTATCAAGAGTATTGATATAACCTTATGTCTCTTTTTGCCCATCATCATTGCATATTCGTCTTTTGAATTTGTGGCAAAATAATAAACTTCTCAACCATATCGTATCTCACTGTTACTCAAACATATTTCAACTCTTATTTTATTATATAGCTTTATAAGTAAGTATGTGTGGAATCTGCGTATATTCAAATTGCTACTCACCTTTCTACTAGCACAATTTAAACAGAGTCATTTTAACCGTAGGTACAAGTGAGGTGTGCGTTTACAAAACTGACACGCTTTTGTACTTACAAAATAAACCATAAGTCTTTAGAATTAAAATTAAGTTTATACATAGCTTAAAAGATCACGCAGCTACGCAAATATATAGAATACTAATAAAAAAGATAATGTGATCGGTTTTAACAACGTGTGTTATTAAACAAACAAAATTCTTTCTATTTTCCAAGTAAGTCTTTTGTTTTTGGTACAACTGCAATAGAAAAAATAACGTGTTTATGACTTTTTTATCTGTAATTTTTAAATTAATCTCTTTTTATTTCAATGGTGATTTTTTTTAATCTTCGCACAATTGCACACATACACATATAATCACGTCTGTATCCCTTGTGGGGTAGATCAAGCCTTAATGGTATAGGCTTAGTGATAGAATTGAGATTCAAATAGTGACAGGTTGGTAGCCCATCGACTACAAAAAGAATTCCCAGTTTATTAGCCATTCCCTTAATCGCCTTTTACGACATCCGCGGGTAAGAGATGGAGTGGTCCTGTTCTATTTTTGTACCGGCAACCACACGAATTTTGCTCAATTTTCAATTATTGTTCTTAACAATCTAATTTTGATAGTGTCTGCTCTAAGTTTTACTGTAATTACTTACGCCTCATTCGATATAGACATACAATCCGAACACCACTCGGATTCCCAGGTAGTTATTTTTTAATTGCAGCGTTTATTCTATTATTAGCTCGAAAATCTCGCCGGCCGACCGCAAAAATAAATAACATTTGCGCCCCGTGGAGAGTGGCCCTACGTCGGAAACTTAACGATTTGTGAGACGTACCATTCCCGATAATAAGCTCATTTTTACAACCGAAAGATTTTCGATTAAGTATCCAATTTTATAGACATTGCATCGAAATAAGAGCAACAAAAAGATTAGTGTTTACGACGTACGAGCACACAGCGAGACATAAAAATTCGCATGCGTAATTCGCTATTACACCCCCACGGAATAAGATTGCAAACTCCTTTTACGTGTAATTTTTACTATGAATACATTATTTAGAAACACTCCCGCGCATCAGGGTGCTTGAGTAATGCCCCATACGCTTTTATTTTTATGACATGTTTTTACGAGAGCCAAAATGGCGAAGTCGAGCTCATTTAGATTTACTGCCGCATCGGAAGGGTTCGAGTGATAACCGAACAAATTGGAGTGTTTATAGATTATTCGGTGACATTCGGTACTAGACGACGACTGTTTTTTGCCGTACTTATTGCGTCATGTATACTTTATTTTAAAAAGATAATGTTTTTAATATCGATATCTAAATATGTCTGTAAGTTAGTTATTACAATGACATGCATATTATTGCATTTCATAACTTATATGTTCTCTATTACAAAGCAGTATATTTTATTTATTAGTTGTTCAGGTTGTCAGGGGATTTGAACTGAAAACTTAATAATTTACAGACACGTGCTAGTACATTACCAGCGGAGGTACCAGGGTCCGATAAAATAGAGACGTCTCGGGGGGCCGTACCCTGCAACTTGCACGGCAAAAACCAATAACATTAGATACTGTACGTGTTGCGTACCTATGTCGCCCTGGTACTGTATACGTTAATAAATAAATGTATTTATTGGACATTGGTTAGCTTATCAGCCTTCGTTATAGGAAAAACGTGCATAATTTATATTATTCCCACAGTAGAAATTTAAGTCAAAATCTAGATACAAAAAAAAATTAAAATAATTTGACTGAAAATTTATTGTTAGTCGAAAATTTGTATTTAACCTACAATATAAGCAGCTTTTACTAACTTGTTAAAAACTGGTCGAATTAAAAACCCCTCAAATGCCAACCTTCGTTGATTCTATTCAATCAATTTGTACCAATTGTTGTCGAAACATAAAGCAGGTTTAGTCTAAAAAGCCTAAATCAGCTCCACTAATTCTATTTGGAAGGCTAATGTGTGTTTTTTGTTCCAGCATCCGTACCCGTCGGAAGACCAGAAGAAGCAATTAGCGCAGGATACAGGGTTAACGATACTACAAGTAAATAATTGGTGAGTGTGTTTTTTTTTGTTTCTAAATGTCTATTTCTTTTTACGAGTATAAAAGTGTTTTTCAGTTACGAGTCTTGAATACTAGCTTTTAACGCCACCTACAAAATAACACAAGTTTATATCAAATCGCACGGTAACTATAGTTTTTACCGGACTAAAAAGTACTCTATGCACCTTATTATATACATAAAATATCAATAAGATTGGATCAGTAGCTGATAGATGATAGCTCGTGATTATGAGAGATAATGAACAAACTTACTCATAAGTTGACATGTTTTAAGAACAGATGTTATCGTTTTTAGAAACGATGAAATTTATAATTGTTTTTATTAATTAGAGAGAAAAAATAATTTTAATAACGAACCAAATACACACAGTTACTTACTTGAAATTCGGGCGAATTCAATTGTATTTCCCAAATAAGTAGCTTTATTGTTGTACCTCCCTACAGTTTTAAAAGTAAATCTCTTATCGTTCTTTTAAAAATACGAAAATATTAAACGGAATCATAAAAACATCAAAACGATCGCAGTCACATTTTCAACAACAAAATATAATAAGGCTGTACCTCCAAAATTCACAGTTGACACATTATTATACCACCAACAGGCCAAACAGAGTCATCTCATTACCAACATTTCATTGGACAAAACTCAAAACGCATAAAATTGCCGGCTGACATAAACCGCTTGTAGAGTCTCCAGCCAACGCATTTCTAACCAATCAGCCGCTATAATCTGACACCTTCGATATCTCCCCTCCTACTCTCGCGCCAATAAAAATCATAATTCTGTCTCGTATTTCGCGATCCGAAGAGATCTGGCGATACTGGTTCTGAATAATGATTATCTTAAGTTGAATGGTATAAAATAAGTTAGTTTACGATTGTGCACTGTAGGATAGTATTAAATTCGCTTAGTAATGAGAACGGGTGGACGCTGCACTAGCAAGACGACTAGGCTTTTCTTGATATTTTAATCAATAATATCATAATTTATGTGAAAGCGAGAAACTTTGTTGACTTTTAACATCTCAGTGTCCTAAGCTGGCTTATTTAACGTCGGTTTATATTTGAAATTATTATAAAAGAACGTGAAGTAATAATTAAATTTAAAAAAATATATCCTCTTTTTACCATACGTATTGATTGCGTCCATACTTGACCGCAGCCCAGGGTGAACCTTTGACCACTATCCTGAAACGAATACCTTTCTTAGTCTAACCAAGTTTAAGTTAAACTTAGCTAGGTATGTAAAAAAAATATGATCAAAACTGAATATGTTTGTTACACATACCCTAGTGAGTGACAGTAGTTAAATCCCTTATTCGGCTCTTACGACATACCAGAAACGAGGTGGAGTGCGTCTCAACTTAAGTGCTCCACACGGCACACTCAGTAACGTTTAATTACACAAACAAATTCTGCCTCTGTTATTCAAAATTGATTGGCATATATCCCATAAACTATGAATCAAGATTTACCCAAATAAATTAATAACACAAAAGCGAAGATTTCGACATTAATATTATAATAAAGCTCTAATCAGACCAACACTATTTTGTAATAACACTCAAACGATATAAACATGGCCTGTCAAACTGGCTTTATTTGAGAACTCGAGTGTATGGAGCTAATGAGTGGAAAGATCGTTCAAATAAGCCTTATAAAGAATCAGGGCAAGTTACGAGGTGAAATCATAGGGCTGTCAATTATGACTTATTTGAAAGCCTTAATTGAGCTAGCTTCAATGCTGATTTGTAGTGAATAAAAAACATAGTGTTAGATTACGAAATTCAAATTAGAGAAAATCGAAATAAAACTCACAATTTGCTTAGAGGCTAAACCAAAAAAAAGAAACATCATTTGTCTTAGAAGTAAGTTCGTTGAAGATGGCTATTGTGTTTTGACAGGTCATAAAAAAAAAGAAATTATATTTATAATCAAATATTTATTGGCTTCATAATCTTTCATATTAAATCTTTCAAAAATCAACAACAAATGAAAATTATCATTATAAAAACATATCAACAAGAAGTATACATAGTGTGAGTTTATTTCTTTAAATATATGTCCGTGGAGCCAAACCACTATTGGATAATGTTGAACTTAAGGCATAAGGTAATTTATTAATATTATTAATGTCTAATGCTTATAATGCCATAAAAACTTATTTTAGACAACCCTGAAATTAGGGCCATAGATTAAAAATAATACTCGTACTGGATTAAACTCTATGGCTTAAAAGAGACTCATTTAGTTACATATTGTACCTGGTAAAGATTAAAACGGATGCGGCATTTTTAACAAGAAATCGTTTTCATAAATAAATTAATGTAATTTTGAAAAGAATTACATTCTTTGTATGTTTGTCACGTCATTTTTTAAAATAACTTTATAATATCAACAGCATTTGGGTTTTCTATTTTTATAAAACGGAATCACTCCAAATTTTCAAAAGCACATTTTCTATTTTTAAACCATAAACTGTTCATTTTAATATTATACCTGCCAGTACTAATGCAATTAATTTAATAATACCGTCTCTTCAATTATGTACTCCTGGTACTTCAAAGGCACAACTCTCATTGACTGACGGGGTCAAAAGGTCGAAAACGAGCCTTTTGTCTCGCAACATTATAACCTCAAATACTTCACCATCTCCGTCATACAAATTATAGCTTGTAATTATACATTTTTACCGGTAACGTCTTTCTCAAGTATGTCCTAAATGCAATGAAAGTCTTGGAAATATTGAAAAATGAACTTGTAGATAACGCAAAGAAACTTATCCTACTACTATTATAAAGGCGAAAGTTTGTATGGATGTATGGATGTTTGTTACTCTTTCACGCAAAAACTACTGAACCGATTACCATGAAATTTGGTATGTAGGTAGCTGAAGACCCAGAATAACACATAGGCTACTTTTTATCCCAGAGTTCCCGCGGGATTGATAGGGTTTCCATGCGGACGAAGTCGCGGGCGGCCTCTAGTTAAATAATATTTTCTTGTGCAACTTTTCCCTATAAGATTTAATTTCTTTACATAAACACAATCCATAAGCACATCAAACAAATTAACCCTTTATACACCCTAAAACAATCCCAAATTAAAAATTCATACAAGCACATTGTTCCGGTCAAACAGTAAGAGTTAATGCGACTTAAATATTTTTACGAACACTAAAACCATTAAGTAAAGGGTTGTCTGTCTGCCCCTCTGTGTAAACAGGTGGCGAGATCTCTTGCTGATTGCTCACTATATCGTGGTTGGGGCGACCAGGCCGCGCGGCAGGGCAGGAGAGTCCCCGGCAGCGTGTGGGTTTTAAGATGAGGGTATTAGAACAATGTTAGTTCGCGATCGGGTGACTATTCGACTCTCGAGCGTCATTCGATGATTTGTTTATTTTTTTTTTTTATTATCAGTATTGTAGTATTTGCTAATTCTCTTTTATAATTAGAAAGAAGTAATTTTACGTTTGTAAAAAAAAATATAAAATATCAGTAAAGCAGTCAAAATATAACATAGTTAGGGATAACAATGTGATAACAACATTATCCTTTACGGGACAGACAGAGTCAATAATCACAATACTTGAAGGCCTTTATTTGTATGGTTATTAAGTCATGAATCATGAAACTGAGATTCAGTCAGTTAGCCTGACCTGAAATAACAAAAAAAGTGAATAATCCATTCTTCTTTAATAAGGTTTCATTTCTAATAACAACATTAAAATCAAAACATAAATATCAAAATCGATTTTTATAATACAATACTATTTTTAATCAATAATCCCACTTTGTTTCAAATACACCGCTATAGAACCTCTTTTTAATTGACTGAATAATATTCTCATGGAGCCCCTAGGCCTCCAGAGAGCAATATATTCTGTAAATTCTTTATTAGCCCCAAGATTTACGTTCGCCGGTCCAAATGAACTATTTGCATGGTAAGCACCGTTGATTGGTCGAGGGTCAAGCCAGTGTTGTAACCCTTTATGTATTAGGAATACAGCAATTAGTAGGAAGTCCTTGGAGAGTTGATTATATCGTAATTACTTTTGTCAATGGCTTTTTAAATTTGTTTTGAGTATATTTTCTTAATGCATGATTTGTTAGAGTTAAGAATGTTTAAAGATGTTTTTTCTTGTTTGATGTGGCACCCCGTCTTTCGTAATAAAATTATTATTGAATTTAAAGAAAATACTTGACCTACACCTATATTTTTATATATTTTTTTTTAAAAGTAGATCCGTAAATTTAGGAGTACCTACTTAGAAGCAAATAGGTTTTAATCCCGAGAATAGAATGTTCATGTTTATTTTCATTTATTTGCCAACTCACTTAATTGTTCTTAAAATTAATAATGGAGCTATAAGCTCCAGCAACTTTTTACAGGCATGTTTACATTTAGGCAATGTTTTCTAGTTATAAACCACATTGTTTGCAAGCGAAACCGGCGGCTAATGCTAGTATACTATTATCTCACGCCGAATTAAACAACCGGTATTTGTAATTTCAAACAGGGCTCCATAAGACATAAAGAGTTCTTAAATTTGTAATGTTGTCAGATCAAACAAGTCCAAAACTGTACAGTGCAAGAGTACTGATGATAAATTCAAGCGTTTTCGAAGGCAACTCGCAATTCTAAGTACATTTTATATTCTACACGGAATTAAACATGAGCTGTTCAAAGCCACCACGGGTATAAGTGAAGGAGAAATAAAAATATGGAAAACTGGGTCAATTTTGTTTAGAGACATGAATTTTTGATTATGGAACGAGGTAGAGGATTAAAAAATGCGAGATATTATATTGTTTATGTTTTCCTGATACTCTTGACGGACTGTTTGCTTTTGACCATGCAGTTTAGAAAACCTTTTGAGAAATGATTCATGTCATACACATTTATCTATTAAATATGTTTGACCCTATAACCTTTCTAATTACTTCATTCTTAATATTAATAATAATGAAAGAATATGTAACGTCTTACTAAATTTTAAACTAAATGCTCTAGGAAGCTTAATTTGACATTTACTTCGGTTCTTAATTGGAAGAAAATCTGACAATAGTGGAGCTCACACAAATATAAAGATTCTAAAGTATCAAGAATGGTATTGCTCTCTTGCCAGGATGTATTAACTATTCATGAAACCTTTGTAAGCTCAGAACATGAGTACCTTGTGACATCTCCAACTTTATTCAAACGTCTTAAAATAACCAAGAAACGTACATGTTCTCTGTCACATTTCATTTAAAATACCTTCACCTATGACCTCGTGGGAAACGAAACTAATGAATATGTATGCTCAAGTAGCACCAGGATAAAAACTGTTAATCTGTCCGTCACTTCAAATTTGTATGTAGAGAAAACTTATTTCGAGACAAAGTGACAATTCGACAAAGTAAGAGAAAATCTCTTCACGGCTCCTGAGGGCATTAAAAATTTGAATTTCAAATGACGCCTTATCAATTACAAGTACTAGGATCCCAACAATAAGAGATAGCTACGTTTCCTCCATTCTTCGCCGAATTTGCATCTCCATACAATCGCAATTAGGGGCGCGTCCATTAATTCGACAAGGTCCCAGAGGCGCGACGAAGGCAGTCGTATCAATTTGATACAACCCGGATACAACCTTGTCGCTGGGAGTCTAATGTAATTATGGGACATTTGCATCAATGTTATGTGCGCCTAGTGGCTAAGTAACAGTTACTTTCAATATCGGATTCGAATAAATTAAGTCTATTTATTGTTAGTGAGGAGTTACAGTAATGATTATATTAGACGTTTCTTCATTATCACTTCTTCCTATTTTATAGCCTATTACATACTACTTTTCCATTGAAAACTTCACTTGACTTAATATTTCATTAGAAACATCAGAATTTGAATAATAATTATACCATCAAAGCTTAGTAAAGCAAAAACACATAGTTACAGTAGCATCAACAAAATTAACTCTACAATTTAAATCTTAAAATTTCACACGAGTGTATGTGTAACAACCTAATAAAATCTTCAATTTCACAGTCATTATTGTTATATCCAAAAACCTTCTCAAAAATCCTTTCTTTAAACCAACACTGAATTTAAGATGATGCATTATCTAGACTAATCTGTAAATGAGACAATTACCGCGACTATTCCCAATCTATTGACTACATATCAATGTAATCCTAGCTTAGCCCTCTAATCTAGGCTAGGCTATAAGCCATTGTCGGCCATAGCATCCAATGTGGCCGCTTTTGTGTTCAGTCTGTATTGAAACAATGATTGACACTAGGAAATTGTAATCTGTTAATAACTGAGATAATGTGAAACGGTAACTGGTCATTTCAGCTCCGATCTTTAAATCGTTAGCAAAACAAGAAGAAAAATAGTTCCTAGATCTCATCTTGAGTTCCTCTGCAAGGTTGAGGAGGTCAGATGGTTCATGGGATAAGTAAAATTAAGTAAAGAAAGATCCCACCATAAAGACGTAAATGTAACAGTAAAACCATAAATCGCATTCTATCCAAATAAAGCTGTGAAAAAATCCCTTTACATGAAGTTTACATGTCAAAATACCGAACAGAATCATAAAATTGGAAGCGACCGTAAAAGAGTAATCATAGTACGTAATAAAACTCAAAGGGTAATACCGACAGCGACGCCAAGGGCGAACAGCTAGTAAAATAATAAAATATGAAGACGGAGCTTCACATTGAGTACCAGGCTCTCAGGAATCAATAAGAGTTGGAACGAGCTGTAAGTGACAAATAAAAACGCCGTGAATCGTGTTAGGAGGTAGTAAACTTGGGGTTCCCTAGTAAGACCAGGAGAAAAAATACTGAGAGCACAGAAGCACTCTTCAATTCCTACCCAGAATTTTCCTAACATTTGACGAACTTTACTAATATTTTTGAGGAATTACTTATGCTCTGCATAGTACTGGCGCTTATTCTAGAATATATTATATTACTAAGTTGAACTGAAATTCCTGTTTTTCCAATTTCCTTGCCTATTTTCCTATTCCCAAGAATTAGTGGTTAAACTTTTGAAACAAAGATTTTTTTTTATACTTATTTTCCCAAGAAATAAAAGTTTCAGTCTTGGGAGATAAATTTTACGAGCTCTATACATTCTTGTCCCAAAAATATGTTACCAAATATTTGAAAAGAAAAACGAATACCAGGTTAAGTTCTGTGTTCTATATATTTTAGGGCACTAGCAAGGCCTGGAACGGCCCATCAAGATGCTATGACGGATCCCTCCGTATGCCCCGACAAAATAACAGTTCGCAGTCTTTGGAGAAAGTGCTTCAATACGGATGTCGAAACTATAAAATCAGCAAACCTACGTTAATATTTTGGATTTTTTGTATTTCTTTTTGTTTCACATTCTAGACTATCGACATGGAGAAGTCCGAGTCATTTTTATGCTTGAAATTAAACTGTCAAAAATCTATTATCTTAACTTACGGACGATCGTTCTTGACTTTCACAAGTTATCTTTCTAACAATACATTTCTATTATTCCATAGTGAACGTGAGTCCCTTGGTCCCTCCTCTTACCGTCGACAGCTAGGCACGCAATAACCGACATTGTTTAGCCAATTACGCGTTACAGTCACCTGTGACGCCAAATGAAAATACCAGGGCGGCAGGTTTGAGCGCGGAGGATAAAGGGAGCTCCTCTTTACTGCTGCTTGCCTGGTTTTTATTTATTTTGTGTTATTCCTAGTAGTTTAAAGATAAGTTCCACATTTATATGATAATAATTTTATTAGTTCAACCTACTACGAAAAAAGTTCTCAATTGTTTTTTTTAATGACAAGTTATTTATGTTTAAAAGTACATATTGTTCTTCCAACTTGTCACATTTTATCTGATGATAACGAGTTAATAGCATTTACTGAAGTTCTGGTAGTCCATATGAAAATACCAGGACCGCAGGCTTGAGCACGGATGATTGCGGGGCGCTACTCTTTACTTGTGCTACCCTAGTATTTGTAAAATTTTAGTTTGCGTTTTACTCCTGGTAGTTCATCGAACAATTCATTTTTAGATAGTTAACATGATTTTTTTACATCAATAATTGCTTTCTAGATTATTTTTGTTAACTGTTCACCTACCTTAAGTACCTACTATAATAAATAAATGGAATTCAAATTGTACAATCCAATACTTAGCTTTGAGACGCTAGTCCCTCTGGTGTCGAAATAAAACAACCAGTGATATTGGATCGAGAGAATATATTGCATGAAAAAACACTTGAGTATAGTAAATAATTAAAGAGAAACCATAGCGCAATCTAAATAAAAATAATAACGAACAACGCCATCTAATGACAGGTTGATGAACTAAACTTCTAAGGAACAATTTTTAAAACTTATACATTCCGCCCACCAAGGACAATATTTGTCCTTTTTACTCAACGCCGCCCACCATGACATAACATTTCAATTGTATGGTGAATGGTTTGATTAATTTATAAACTATACGAATAATCTATTTAAAACATTAAACAAGTTTGTTCTATTAGTTAGCCACACTTTTCACCAATAGGCAGTATGCACAATTTGGAAGTTGGTCGTTTAATTTGCGAATATTGCGTTTTAACTGTTACGACTCGAGTAATTCTATCGTCGCCTGGATGTTTAACAACCACACTTGTTAACAGCCATCGATATGGAGGTAAGTCATCTTCTTTCCACGATTCGTTCCACGCTCTTATTTTAGTTTTGGAAATACCTAACATCTCTGCCACTTCTACTAAAAGCCGAGTAACAAGTACAGCACCACACAGCTCTAGCCTTGGTATGGAGACTTGTTTAATTGGTGCCACTTTAGTTTTGGCAGTGACGAGTGTGACGCATATATGGTCATTACTATCGATCAAACGAATATAAACTGCTGCTGCTACAGTGTAACGGAAGACATCCATAGAACGAATCCAAGTAAGTCCTAACAATTTTACTACTTCATCTAATCTTAAGTATAATTGTTCTTTAACTTCTTCCTTGATTCTGCTTAATAACTCTTTGCTATTACTCATCCATTTCTGCAACTGAAAACCTCCACGTTTTAACAGTTCATTCATTGCCTTGTATATAATAATTCCTTCTTCTACAGAGTCACAAGACGTCAACAAATCATCCATGTAGAAGTCTTTTTTTACAATTTCAGCTACTATAGGAAAATTTTTCCCTTCGTCAATTGAAACCAGTTGCAATGTCTTCACCGCTAGATATGGGGCAGCGGCAGTTCCAAAGGTAAGTCTCTTTAATCTATAATCTTGTATCTCATTACTTGAACTGTCTAACCAAACCAGACGTTGGGAATCAGCATCTTGTTCCGTTACCTTAACCTGGCGATACATTTTTACGATATCCGCAGCTAAACATATTTTAGATACTCTCCATCGCATGTCGTACAACAAAAGTCGTAAATCTGATTGAATTGTTGGACCAATCATTAAAGAATCGTTCAAAGGCACTCCATTTTCATTTTTTGCAGGAGCATCAAATACAACACGAACTTGCGTTGTCTTTCTATCATTTTTTACAACTGCGTGATGAGGTAAGTAACAATTTATTTTATTATCTATTTCCTCCTTAGGTACTATTTCCATGTGATCTAATTGTAAATATTCTTGAATAACTTCTGTATATTTTTGTTTTAAATATTCATCTCTTTTTAATTTTATTAGTAATCTTTTCAATCTTCTTACAGCTATATCCCTTGAGTTTCCTTCAGCACATTTAGGTTGTTCGTCTTTAAAAGGAAGTTTGACTACATATCTTCCCGTATCATCGCGGTAAGTAGTTTCCTTATAAAAATTTTCACATTCTTCTGTTGATAATATTTTTTTTGTGAGTTTAGGATCAGTTTCTATTTCCCAAAACTTTTTGAGAAGATCATTATCATTAGCACACACATGCATTGTCACCACATTTATACTTTTCACTGGTAAGTTATTAACTGTACCTGAAAGAATCCATCCTAAAGATGTAGCTTGAGCTACTAGAGTCCCAGATGGTCCCCTTTTTACTCCGGTCTCAATAATTTGCCCATAAACGTCTGCTCCTAATAATACATCTATTTTATTCGGTATGTTATAATGAGGATCTGCTAACTGTATTTGGTTTGAGCCTACCCAATCCACCGGACGAATTCTTTTGCTTGGAAGAAATGTGGTAATATTCTTCAGTACATAAGCTTGCACTTTAATAATAACATTTGGCTTAATCCTTGAATGAATTTTAAATTCGACCATGTACTTTGCAGTCACGTTTTTGTTACCTTCTAGACCTGAAATTATACCCTTCACAGCAATCTTTTTAACTCCTAGATTCTGTGCTGTTGCTTCGGTGACAAATGATGCCTGAGATCCTTGATCTAAAAGTGCTCTGATTGTAAACCGACTATTACTAGTTGTTTCTGCATCCACGAGCGCTGTCGCAAGCAAAATATGGTTATGGACTGAGACATGATCAGATGAATGACATGAAATAATTGGATCGTTTTCTGTAGCATTATTTGATTCATCTACCTCCTGTGTCTCAACATCTTCACAATTTACAAATGTTGCTGCGTTTTCCGTTTCAGACCCACCAGAACCTGGACCCTCTGAGCTACCAGATGGATGTAATAAAGAATGATGTTTTCTTTTACATATTCTACAAGTGACAGGACTCCGGCATGCCTTGACAGTGTGATTGCTACCCAAACAATTATAGCACAGACGATTATTGGCAACGAAATTATGGCGACTATTATAATTCATCTGTGCAAATTTCTTGCAAAAACATATTTTGTGATTCTCAGAACACAACTCACAAATCACATTCACAACATGCATTGTTTTCATTTTATTTGCTTCATTGGGAATTGAGTGTCTCTGCTTTGGTTCAATACATTCAAGAGCTAGAAATCTACTTTGCAAAAACCTTGTAAATTGCTTATAAGTAGGAAGCTCATTAGACTCATCAGCAGATACACTTAACTCCCACTGCTTACGGGTTTCAACATCAAGTTTATAATTAACAATATGTATTATTATGATATCCCATGAACTCACATCTATGTCAAGATTTTTTAAACCATTAATACAATCAGTAGTTGTGCTCAACAAATCCTTTAAAGCTGATGCAGATTCAACATTACTACCTTTCTGACTAAATAACCTTTTTAGTATACAATTAGCAATATACTTTTTGTTGTTAAATCTATTTTCTAATTGCTGCCAACATTGCATATAGTTAGCCGCCGTAACTGGTATTTGCCTTATAAGAAGCTCCGCTTCACCAGTCAAGTGTCCCTTCAAGTAATGCATCTTTTGGACGTCATCAAGATTGTTATTGGAATGAATTAAAGACACGTATAAATCACGAAAAGACATCCAGTCATTATAATTACCTGAAAACGTGGGGATGGTAATTTTTGGCAACTTGACTGAAGAAGAAGAAGCATGACCTGAAGAACATGAGGAGGTTGAACCTTTTTCATTTTTAGTAGCCTTAATTTCATTAAGTGAATTTAAATACCGTTTAAGTAAACATTTGTACTCAATATATATTTCTTCCGTACTATCATAAATATTTTCTTGACCGTAAACACTGTTCTGAATATCTTCCCACTTAAAACCCTTAATCAATTGTTGATGGGTGTTCATAAATTCAACCCATAGTTGCTCAATGTTATCAAGTCTAGTTTCTAAATATGGTTCAATTATTCGTTCCTTTGGCGATTTCTTAAAGTTAATATAAGCTTTGTTAATTCTAGTAAATATATCTCTTTGATAGTTAATTAAACCATCCATCTTTCTGTTCTATAGGTACAAATTTAACTCATTAAAAATATTTAAAATTTTTGTAAGTGTTTGAGTTCTAACGAACTTTTTAAAATTTGGGCATAGGTTCCCCGTCTCAACCTTTTTCAACAAATTATTCTAAGTGTAAGATATGATAAATTATTCTAAGTTAATATTATTAAGGAAAAATTACAAGTTAATAGAGTCCATATAATAAAGTTCAAATTAGCTTGAATGTCTAGCTTCCAAGTTTCTTTTTCCTTGAACATAAGATTTAAATTTGCTTGAATAATAGTATGAATAAATGTACTCACAGTAAACCGCGGATTCACTCACACCGCTTTACACAACACTTGAAGACACAGATGACAGGTATTCCACCTGCACACTCCTTGCCTGCACTCCTGACGTCACTGGATTCTCGTTTCAGTTCCGTCTTCAGGTCTGCTATCTCGCTCACTCCTTGAGGATCAGCAGCACCCTGATGAATACCCGAGCAGCGATCCACTGCCCCTACTGGGTTTTTTTTTTTCACCGGCTTGGTAACCACTGAAGATCACTTCATCCGGCTCGAAGGACCAAATGTACAATCCAATACTTAGCTTTGAGACGCTAGTCCCTCTGGTGTCGAAATAAAACAACCAGTGATATTGGATCGAGAGAATATATTGCATGAAAAAACACTTGAGTATAGTAAATAATTAAAGAGAAACCATAGCGCAATCTAAATAAAAATAATAACGAACAACGCCATCTAATGACAGGTTGATGAACTAAACTTCTAAGGAACAATTTTTAAAACTTATACACAAATAAGACAATTTTAAACAACCGCTCCATCAAAATCAATTTATACAAGCCAAAAGTTTAAAACACCGCTGTAAAACAAATCCATATTGCCCGAACTAAGAGCCCCAAACGTTGAGGGCTTACAACACTGGAAACTCCCAAATTGTCCATCAAGAATCAGTGTCAGGACTGGGTTTACGACGCCTGCCGAACGTAAAACAACTTGCAAACGACACTTTAGTTTAAGACCCCTGGATTTTTTGTTTACATTCCGCTTACCGGCGCTTAGAAGGAGTTTCTTTTATAAAATGTTACGTTAGTTTAAATGCGCGTTTTATTAAAATGATAGCTTTATGAAATATTAATTTATCAGTCGAAACTTTTCATAGTTTTATAAGCTATTCAGTTGTTTCTCATTTAAGACAATCACTGAAAACTAAATGGTATTTATCATTCTGAGCTTACTTGAAAGCTTTCATAAATGTCAATCCCAATCATAATCAACTTATTGACCTTTTCTTCGATTCCAATTATATTTTTTTTTAAGATTTCCAGATTTCAATAGGTACCTAATAATCGTAATCGATCCAAATGTCTCAATCGTACTCGAAAACTCCCATTCGATTCGCATCCATCGGGAAATTCCGATTCCATTGTCAGAGGGCGGCAGTCAAATCACGATATCGCGGCCAGATCTCCATAACATAAAAGAAAACGCACTATTTTGCGTTTACTCTCGCGTTTACTGTACCTTTGGCGAACGTTTGCTACCAGGGTATCATGGAAACGCGGTGGTTTGTTCCCTCAGCGTGAAACGAATGTAAGAAAACATACAGGTGGAAAATGCTGGCGGTTGATTCGTGTTTTATTGTCTTTTTAACACTGTTCTTAACTCTTCTTTTTGGTAAGGTTATGAAATTCGTTCTGTTAATTGTTACATATCTCATTTTAAACTACCTTCCAGCTCATGATTTTTATATAATTATCTTTGCGTGTTCCCAGTTGCACCCTCCGCCAAATCAATACACAAAAAAGAAATCTCGTAGAAAATCTCTTTGTATTGTATTTATCACTAATTGAACCAAGGATCTCTCTATTTTGTTAACTCTTCATAATATAATCCCTAAATCCCGAACATAACTAATTCCACTATTTTAATATGACGTAGTCTGAAGCTTACGCTACGTCTGATAAACAGTTCTAGTTAAAATAACTAACTGTAATGAAAACAACTCCGCTAACTGTAATTTTTCATTAAGGCCGTTAGGTTTTGCATGTAAACACAAATGAAGAACTCCCAGATATAGAATGTAATGATGAATGGTACGTAAACATTGTATGTACTGTACGTAATAAAAAAAACTAACATAACATTTTTAATTTATCTTGCGTCTCTTTAAAACGAAAACGGTAAATAAATTGGAAGTTACCTAAGTTGAATTATTTGTTTACTCCCTGAATAAATTGGCTATCGAGTAATTCATTATTCCCATCAAATCTAGACTGGTTCTAGATAAATGTATTTATCTCCTCTAACTATTACGTTAGCCGGTTACATTCTCACCACTTTGGAGAGGTACCTGGGATGCTGCACCTTTGACCATGAATCCTGGATTGGGTGAGCCAGGTTTTTAGACGAATCAACTACCATCTCAGTTTCAAAACCTTTTCAGGAACCTAGCCCGTATTGGATCACGGTTACACATCCGGTTGCTTTTGCAGTTGTTAGAATTTTTTAGTTTTCAGTCGCCGTAATTACAAACCCTTACCCTTTAGTTATGAATGTATAATGTAATTTACATATTACTTGGTACATTTCCAAGCAAAATCTTAGAAAAAATGTGTGCTGTCAAAATAAGTTCCCCTGTGTCTCCGTAAGGTGGGTCCCGCGGAGGCTGCGATAAAACAACCATTTCCTCCTTGTAATCGTCGCCTGAATTTTTACTAGAGATGCATATCGCTCTCAATGACGCGTTCGCTGTTACTAACGATTCACTTCTGCTACCCTGGTGGTTGTTGCTTAGGGATATTGTTTTATCAAGGTTTTTATTTTATGGCCCAGGACTTTTAGACAAAGACAATCTCGCATTTATACAGAAGAATTATTTTCTGAACAGATGATGCGATTTTTAATTTAATAAACTACTTAAATGTCTTGAACAAATATATAAATATCAAGTTTATTTGTCTAAACAATAGTTTTATTCAAACAACAAAGCGACTTCACACTGTATAAAAAAATAATTTAAAAAAAATACTCTTTCAATTATAACATTTATTGAGTTCTTTTTTAAACTCTCATTCAAACGAAAGGTTTCATGCCACTCAGACTTAAAATCAAATTTCGTTCAACCATCACGGCAAAACATTTGTAATAAATCCGAACGCAATTCAAGCCATAACAGGTTAGCCAACAGAATAATTACAGCCAAAAACAAGCACTGAATTAAACAGAGAAAAACAATTACTCTAGATGGGCCCATAACAATTCACCCCGCGCTATAAACGCGGGCTAAGCCTCAAAAAACCCCCTTACACTCGTCAAAATAATTCATTTTAATTTTCTTTACGGCCTAGTAAACCTTTATTTTACGACGGTACTACCCGAGATAACTCTGGGACTCCCTTAAATGCCCTTACACCTTAGTCCCTTTTACTGCCTTGCCCTGTTAGGGCTGCCAGACATGCCTAGGTGCAGTGTCAGATCGCACATTACAATTACAACGAATGTGCAAGCCATACTTGTTTTACCTTTTTTTTTCAAACTTCAATTAGTAATAATAGTTTATACCTAACCAAAATCGCGTTTATCTTTGAGACCCTTTTTTAGGTCGCCTAATACGACATCTTAAGTTTTGTCTGTCGAAAATCACATGATTTTACTCGTAACTTATTTTACTTCGAAGTACCCATATCTAAAATAAATCACTTATAAAAACATCGAAATGAACTAATTTTGTACGCTCTGACAACCCTAACTAAACGTACACTGTCTTATAACCCGATAATAATCTATCCTCTTCCCGCTCTATACGTCCAGATGAGACGGAAGCATGGAGGCTTGAGAAGCAGAAATTCAAAATTTTCCGTCTTCGCAATTTTTCTCGTCTTGTAAATATTAATTATAATTAAAAGAGCTCTTTGTGTGAATTAATTATGACTGAGTATTTTCTTTTGTAATGTTAATTAAATTTTTCCTTCTTTTTGTTGCAGGTAAGAGTTTTTCGTTGTTTTTATAATGCCGGTAAGTCAGGGCACGTCCATCGACATGTTGTTCTTTTAAATCAATTATTTTTAAATAGTGAACCAGGAAAATGTATTTAAAAGGTAATAATTATTTTTACATTATCCATTCACAATTAAAACCTATGATCAAAGGGACTGTGTGATTTATCTGGATCCAAATAAATGGTTTATGGCGCGTGAATATGAATACATACATATTCGACTCAATCTCTTCTCGAGGGAAAGATAGAAAGAAAGGTAATTCCACTTGTATCTTATACTCTACTCTTCTTTCACTTTATACTCATTCATAAAATTTTTGATCAAGGTACTTTCGTCCAGGCATTCCCCTTCAAAGTTATCGATAGTAAATCTTGTTGTTATTTACAAAAACAGGATTCTCTTAAAATTACCATCATCACCTTTTCTGAAAGTCGGTAATAAAACCATTTGACCAATGACCCATCTGTTAGTTACCAAGGCGTCAGAAACTAAAGGTGCTGTGATCCGAGCCACTTAACGCCATATTAAGAGACCTCTTCGCGGTCTTTACGACCCTGGTAATGTCGGGCCCGACGCCCCATGAGAACTTGACGCGATAAAGGGAAGGAGGGAACACTCAATTCAATGTCGAAATGAATGGAATGGACACAATCTTCTTAATTTTCTTTCAAAGTTGTTTGACACAAACGTGGCTAAAAACAGTTTTGTAATCTTTTTAATTATTAATTTTATATATTTTTTTTATTTTAAATTTTACGGAGGGGTGAAGTAAGTAAGAGGTAAATTAAATCATTGAATAAATACTAACATAGTTAATCCTACTACTATTATAAAGGCGAGAGTTTGTATGGATGTTTGTTACTCTTTCACGCAAAAACTACTGAACCGATTACCATGAAATTTGGTATGTAGGTAGCTGAAGACCCAGAATAACACATAGGCTACTTTCTATCCCAGAGTTCCCGCGGGATTGATAGGGTTTCCATGCGGACGAAGTCGCGGGCGGCCTCTAGTACAAAATAAAGGACAGATCACTTGTATTATTATTTTCACGCAAATATTCGAACTGCCATATTAAAACTTATCACGAATTCAGCAAACGAAACAGAGCAAAACTAGTATAAAACGTTTGAAATACGAAGCACCTATCTGACCCAGTCGAAAACCCGACCCCTTTCAGAGCGATGTCTTTCCGCGCCGCCGACGCGTCATCATTTTTCACCGTTTCTCCATTTATTTTATCTGTGCACCACACGCCCAGTCCGAGACGATAGCGCCTCCGCTGTTTCGAATTTCGGTTTTCGAACGAACATCAGCTGCTGAGAAGCAGAGATTTATGAACGCAACCATTGAGCGAGAATCTGAATGTTTGAATTTCGAACTCCTTTTTCTGAATACGAAATTTTTGAGTATGTCGATATGTAGCATATTTAAAACAAAATCTGAAATTACCTGCCCCACACTCGTTATCCCTAACTTTTCGTATATTTTTTTAATTACTTGTCGTACTTATGTTTATTGTATTGCAATTAATTTGTAGTTACTTACCTACGATGAGCAAAATTTCCTTCAATTATTGTGCCGTTATCGCTAATTCTTATGTTATTTTCTGTTCATAATTTCGTAATTTCACATATTTTATCTGTGTATTTACAACTTACTGTTTTTTTTTCAAAATGTAATGAGGATGAAAAAAAATCCAAATATGCACTGCTTTGTTTGTTTACCTACTAATCAAACGTTATAAGTTGAAATCTTTCTATTAACTTTATAAAAACTATTTAAAAACATTATAATAATGAATTGCAACATGTTGTCAGTTTCGTGCATACATAGTTTACGTAGAGCAACGGTGCTGAATTTAATTAAATGTCAACATTCCGGTAAATGAAAAGGGCAGCCCTTATTAGAGTGATAATTAATTCCTACATAAGTACTCTTACAAACTGGGTTTAATCGTTATTGAAACATAATCTCGATCATTTATCAAAACATTTTTTACATTAAATGGTTAAAAAGTCTAATTAATTATGGAAATTATACCTTACTTAATATAGTTTCGTACGCAAAGTACTACATATTTAAAGTATCTAGTTTAATTGCAAAATATATAAGTAATGAATGCGAATTTATATTCTCAAATAATTAATACTCACATCAAAATTGAATCTGTTTAAAAAAATATATATAAAATTTCCTCGCAAAATTAAAAAAAAAGCAATAAAACACGTTCTATTATTAAAATATTAAAAAAATATTTTCAAAAGCAAAAAGTTAAGCAGCCAGTTTAAATTGCGTACGATTCAAAATAGCGGGGTGCCACGCTCCGGCATCAGCAAAAAGGTCGCAAATTCAGCCCGTCTCAACATTTCCCTATCTCATTTTCCATTTGACAAACATCATTACATCTTCCTGTGTCGCCCTCCTGGCAATTTTCGGAAGCTTTCGGGTGCGCTCGGCCGCATTCGACGTGTTCCGCTTTCGATTATTGTGCACTCCTGAATTATATTTTGTTTATATTGATTAACAACGCGCGTAGTCTATATTTAAATAGACAAAAACTTCTTCCGTCGTTTATTTTTATTTGCTTAATATAACGAATTAAGTACATACAATTAATTACAGTTACTTACTATTTTCTTGTTACTGTGTAAATTTCTATGCAATAAAGATATTTACAAACAAACAAACGAATACAATGTTTTGCTATAATTTAAATTCATTAGTGCTCTACTAACAGGCGTAAAAATATAATGGCAGTGATAGCTCACTGTTCATCATCATCATTCTAAGCAATAGTAGCCTCAAATTGCTATAATAGATAAAATAAATTTCTTACTGTATTACACGCCCTGACTTTATAGGAGAGTTTTTAGCTAAACCATCTCACGGCATCATATCTTGTCGATCACCGATGATAACTAGAACCTATCAAACCTAGAAATAATACATACATACATATAGTCACGTCTATATCCCTTACGGGGCAGACAGAGCCAATAGTCCCACGTTCAGCTGCTCGGCTTAATGATGGAATCGAGATCCAAATAGTGACAGGTTGCTAGCCCATCGCCTAAAAAAAGGATCGCAATTTTATAAGCCTATCCCTTAGTCGCCTTATACGACATCCATGGGAAAGATATGGAGTGGTCCTATTCTTTTTTGTATTGGTGCCGGGAACCACACGTCTAGAAATAATACTCCTACAAATCAGTCGCATAATGACGTCGACGAAACAAACAATATGGAGTATATTTCCCTCTTCTAATTACACGAAAACAGACTTCAAATCCCCCGCAAGGAGATGTGTTCGAGACTGATTTCGTGCACTATCAGAATCGGCCCCTCCGGCGACAATTAATCATCCCCTCCCCCCCACCTTCCCTCATCCCTCCGGCTTTGTCATGGAGAAGCGAATTTAACGGATTCCAATGCATTAGTGTGCTGAAACGGTGTTAGAAAATTAATGCATGCTGTTTAGTAATTGGCAGTGTTGGAGAAATTAAAAAAAAAACGAGGTCGTTGACATTCGCGAGAATATTAACGAATGTCGATAGATTATAAAAAAAAATAAAAAAATGCTTTCGAAAATGCTGCTTGTATGCCTTAGAAATCACAGCACGTAAAATTATGTAACACTTCAGGAATATTATCACTCAAAAGAGGTTAAACGAGTAAGAATACTGTCTAGGGTGACGCGATCGTCGAAATGTGTTTTATAATAACGACTAGCT
The DNA here is from genome assembly GCF_032362555.1 of Amyelois transitella. Lineage (NCBI taxonomy): Eukaryota > Metazoa > Arthropoda > Insecta > Lepidoptera > Pyralidae > Amyelois > Amyelois transitella. Next base: position 1,224,671 of record NC_083521.1, on the reverse strand, counting down.
GTGCCCGCAACTTTGTCCGCGTGGCATAGTTATTTTGGGCATCATTGAAGCCCACAAGGATGAATAATTTTCCCCATTTGATTCACATATTCCATTATGTCTTTGCTCCTTATAGTTGCGGCGTGATGTTATTTAGCCTCGATAAATGGTCTATTCAACGCAAAAAGAATTTTTCAATTCAAACCAGTAGTTCCTATAATTAGCGCGTTCAAACAACAAACTCTTCAGCTTTATAATATTAGTATAGATATAAACTTAGTACCTATTTTTAAAACATTTTAGCTTTTAACACGACCCTGTGTTTATATAATGAAAATTTAGTAACCCTAATCCGCATTTATTTAAAAATATTAAAGAGACTAGAAGAACAAATAATTTGAGATCTCATGTAAACAAAAACTGACAATTGGAGGATATAAAACTGCTACCTTTCCTTGGCAAGAGTGTGTATGTATTTGAACTTAACGTTTTCTAGCAACTACAGTTATAACTGTTTTGTGTAAAGGTAACGATGTTGGTATAGCGCGTTATGTGAAGATAGCTTAAGCAACTTCATAGCTGAACAAGTTTATATGCTTTGACTAAAAATAAGTATAATAATATCATGACTCTGCAAGTTCAGATTCTAGCCAAAACCAGTCAACTACCTACGTTACTTTAGCAAAAAAAAAATATCTCTCATATTTCCTGTACAAAATAGTAAGTTAGCTCTATAAAAAGTAATTCCACCATTTTATTTGAACGTTAATTAGAGGTATAGCCCATAACTTAAGCTAACAAAGACAAGTTCCACAAAATTGCGTTAACTGTCCCGGGTTACCAGGATCTCATAAACTAAAGCAGAAGGCGTCATAACAAGTTGTCAACTGAGATCTGCTAGAAAAGATTCACCCTACAATTTAACTTTATGGCATATTAGTGAGATGTCAGGCGGCAGACGTTTATGAGGTCGTAAAGCGACTCACTTCACTTGTTGAGTTTATGGTCATACAAATTTATATTTGGCACAGATCTAGGCCGTATCTCGGTGTGGTAAAGCCCAATTTGTTTGTTTACTAGGAGAGCATGGTGAGTGATGAGTTCGCTTCGCGAATCGGCCGCGGCGGATGACCATCACTTGTTTCCGAAACCAAAGCAATACAGCCGCATCGACCAATGCGTGTGACTGGCGTTTGCTATAAAATACAGCTTGCACGTATAACTGGGCAGTCGATTACTAGCAAATGCACCTGTAACAATAATTACGTAAGGTTTTCGAGAAAGACAAATGGTTAATAGGACGGCGGCGTGCACCGCGCAAGACACCACTAGATAACTTATGCTCGCCGGGGCGCCCCGGTTAATAGCTAATATCGCTGCCTAATGACCATACTCGTCTTGAGCGTAATGCCCCACATGGGATCCGAAACTACGGTAAAACACGTCGCGCTTATGTTCTCCTGGTAATTTACGCGTTACCTTTCAGTTCGACGATGTTTGTCTGTCTGGTCTATTATTTTGTTGTTGCAATTTCTAAACTCATCCTCAGAAATTCTAATAGTAAAATTATTCTTGAGTGATTGATCATCAACTTTAGTCGTCTTCCTAATTTTTATGTAAAGAATATACGTATCAATTCTGTGGAGCATCTGTGCAGTATTTTATCACTGTTAGTTCCGCAATTCTTGTCAACAACTCGACAGAAAGATGCATTTTTATGCAATAACTTTTGACAAAACTCTGGACAAAAATTCAGGAATTTATTGGTCATTAAAAATCAAAGGATTTGTACAATCGGCAATATATCACCAAGAACAGTAGTTAACAAATATTATCTCAACTGACTGTGTCAGGCGGACGCGTCAATCAGAATCTTGTTCTTAAAAAAGCGCTATTTTAATGTTCTCATAAATCAGTCCGTTAAGGAAAACAATGATTCCTTTGTAATAGTATAGGCTATTAAATTTTGGAACGTAAAAACGTCTCGTATAATCCAAACGTTTGTATTTGAGCGAGTCCGTTCTCGGTCGCGTGAATAGGCGCCGTTCGGAAATAATTTTAGAATGATTTATAACATTTTATCTTCGTCGAGAGAACTTTATTTGCAGCGAAATTAATGTCGAATATTCTTTTAATATGCTGTTGGCATATGGTCATAAGATTTCGTCGAGTTTTTGTTAATTTAAATGATCATATCGTACGAATGCATTATGGGACAGGTTTATGTCCATATAAAAATATTTTAGGAATTTCTGACAGATGTATAATAATTGTGATCATAAGTGGCTAATAAAAATAATAATCTTGTTTGTCATTTTATGAGTCGATCATGTTCATGTCATAAAAATACTCAGGCTGTTAATAAAAATTAATCTGCAAATGACTTCAACGATATGAATCGAAACTGGTTTATGTTTTCTGAGATATAATCACGAGGTTAATGTATCTCATCGACAGGGTCAATGCTCAAGTAGGTATATTGTGAATAAAAAATATAAGCTTTAAGAATCTAACTTAGATATAAAAAAATAATTCTTTTTGACCATGATTAATCCTTATTTATCAACATTTCTTAATATTAATTTTATAAAAAGAAAATATTTTTATTTGTTACATAAAAGCACCAAAACTATTGAACCAATTTTGATGATATTTGCACAAGGCCGGATAAAACTTCTACTTCTTGGCAACTTTTTCTAGAAATTCTTATGGAAACGAAGCTCCGCGCAAAAGCAAGGAAAGTCTCTTTTTCATCAAATAGTTTTTCCAATTAAGTGTCTGTAGCCTTAAATTTACAGCTACTTTCAGACTTAAGTTACCTTAAACGATATCCACCTGATGTCCAATAGCCACGTGGATGGACTTGTCATTTACGGACGATATCCATAAACTATGTAGGAAATATAAAAATGCTTTGGCTGATAAATAGGCCTTTTACTTAGTAGGTATAGTCCGCTGCACGCCTATTCTTTGCCAGAATCAATCATACTACTTTTTTACAACCATATTTTTACACACACACACATTTTTTTTTGTTAATCTACCTTTCTAATCGTGATCAATAAAATACTATGTACATCACGTGACTGCTAGTATTTACATTGTTTCCTTTGATATAAATTTATGTGAAATATGTGTGTTTTGCAGTAAAGCTTATGCCTTCTATGTAGGTATATACATGCTGTATCAATAAAATCTAATGAATAATACCTGTGTTGCCATCTCAAAATCAACGATCCTAATCTCTGCCCTTATTCACGGTGCCTGGTACGTTGCTACCAGGGTACCAGAATTTACAAGGAGTATATATACGAAACAATGACTTGTCGCAATTTGCAAGCCCAGCGGGCTTTGCCATATATGGGAGGAGGAGCCATGTTTGAAATAGGAACCGATAGGATTCTGTTCGTTAATTTCGTGTTTATTTGCCTTGCAAGATTGTATTACAGGCATAGACAATAAAGTATGAAGCTTGCAACTCGTCTTCGCAATTTTTGCTATAAAAATATGACATACATACATACATACATATAATCACGTCTATATCCCTTGCGGGATAGACAGAGCCAACAGTCTTGAAAAGACTGATAGGCCACATCGAGCTATTTGGCTTAATGATAGAATTGAGATTCAAATAGTGACAAGTTGCTATCCCATCGCCTAAAAGAAGAATCCCAAGTTTATAAACTTAGTCTTTAATTAATTTAATTTAGCTTAGGCCTTAGTCGTCTTTTACAATATCCATGGGAACGAGATTAAGTGGTCCTATTCTTTTTTATTGCTGCCAGGAACCACACGGCACAAACCTGCGATCACAATCCTTCAAAATCACATTATACACACTAGTCTTGGATTTGCATGACACAATCAAATGCATTTATGATTGCACACGTCTAATTGCCCGTCGGATGCATTACGCTCACAGATAGAACATCACTTAATAATGAGTGTGCAGAACAGACAGACATACATATATTCATAGAAAGAAAACTTAATAAATATATATACAGGACAAATTACACAGAGTTAGCCTCGAAGTAAGTTCGACACTTGTGTTACGAGATACTAACTCAACGATACTATATTGTATAATAAATACTACTAAGGTATGTTAAAGTAAGAAAGAAATGTATGTGTGTTTCTTGTCTTACAAGAAGTCGCACTGGTATTCTAACACGATAGACAAAGCCAATACTCACAATGATCTAGTAAGAACATTGACAGATTGCTAGCCCATCGCCTTAAAAGAATAATCCCGGTAAGCGGTTCCATACATTAATTTACGCCTCTTTCTGAGACAGGTTAATGAAAACTACATCTTTATGATCCATGTTAATGATTCCTACCAATTTCTTTCATCTCGTCGAGTTTTTTTGAAATTCAATCACGTTAACATACATACATACCTACATATAATCACACTTCTATCGCTACTTTATATCGCTCAATAATTAATTGTCAAATCATTTGGCTTCACAACATTGGTTGACGTCAAATAAATGACTTAAAACTAAGTTTACCGCCGCTTCCAAGACGTCAGACGTCAGTAGAAGTAGCGGTAACAAACTGCACTGCAGCATTTTCATTCATTCATTTATTCTCTAAGTTGGTAGTTTTATTTCTGTACTCACATTGTTCCCTGACTATATAATACTGTAATTTCGCTGATTACCTAGATTACCCCCCCCCCCTCTCCACCCCTCTCCCCTCCAAGCGAATCACACTAATGACGCCAGCATGTACTTAGGCGTGGTTTTTACTAATTAAGGAGCCCTATGTTACGGCAGCCATGCCGTAAGTTCTAATGTAATTCAGTAATAAGTTACTTAGAATATAGGTATGTTTATTCTACCTAATCAGTAAATGCATATTTTCTTAGCAGCTGTTAGTCAGCTCTATAAAAAGAGGATATCTAACAATTGATGAAATTTCAAAAATGTATTCCTTACTTTTGTATATTTAGCAGTAAGGAGTTATTCATTCATTAAACGCTCAGACAAAAGTTAGATGGAAAAATGAACAATAATGATGACTGATGCAAATAATGTGGAGCCAATAAGTTTTTCAAATGATGTACAAAGAAATTTAAAAAAATTCACTCTTTGAAGTTAAATTATAGAAGAAAATATACCGTATGAGTAACTGTCAATCGTCATTTGGCCGTCGAAACGGTAAAACAATATTTTTATATCTAGTTATCTAAGCCTTGCAAGTATATTTGCTCATATCTGAACTAATAGAAATCTGTACAGCAATCTTCATAAATAACTATATGGAATAAAAACTCCACGAAGATTCCCTTCTTTTGTCTGGTAATTACCGTAAGCAATTCAATTTAATATCATCAAAGTATTTCCAAGTGCACCATTGTCTCGCCGTTGAATTATACGCAATCACTATTATGTTCGAGGCTTGAACAAAACGCGTGCGCAATCAAAAACAATTTGGCCAATCAGCGGCCGGCCAGCGGAGATCCTGCGTTAATGTCACGGTGTTTTCAAGTCATTCATACCGACCGCAAATTGGCCTATTTTGACCCGTAACGCGGCCGCAACGATTATTACATGGATACTGCACTATTTGAGCCAAATGTCAAGTCGTTGTGAGTTGAAAAACGCCATTGTTGGCCACCATTCGTCACGACACTGATTCCAAATTCGAAATTTGGTTTGACAATATGCTCTAATTTTGTAATTGGACCAATTTGAGTTTCGTGTTCCGTAACTGACACGTTTTTCGGCCTAAATAGATTTATGACCTTTTGTAATTTTTTATTATGCCTACCTACGTGTTAAATACAAATACTTATGAGATATGAAGCGTTGGAAGCGATCGACTATTGAATATTTATAAACGTAGGTTCCATTATAGTGTCGACATTTTGAATAATTAACAAGACTTTCCATTACCGCGCGGCGCCCCAGCTGAAATTGCTAGACATACTTCAGTAAATAACCCCTTACTGTATGAATAATTAGAAATTCAATCGATGCTATCCTTAATAGCTTTCACAATAGTCAGATGAGGAAATTCCGGCCGCCACCTTTTTACACGAAAAGCAATATCAACTGAACAAAATAGATCACGTACCAGGCCCGCATAAGCAAGAGGCAGGTGTGTTACGCCACATGAGCCGGAATGTGCGGTAAATTTTCCGGATGCCTTCCCAATGATTTCCTCTGAGACCGCCGGCCCAGATACGGCGGATTTCGATACGATAACGCTTCTCAATTTCTGTTCGCCTAGTGCTCTCGTGGAGATATTGTGGCCACGCCCCACTCCATTAAATATGTATAGTGCGGGTAGTTGGTTGATATTTTTTCCGTGTATGCTCCCTAGGGACGCCATCGCGGGTATCAATCGGCGATATTTGGTCCGCCGCCCGTATCTTGACAATAATCTGGAGTATTCCGATGTTATTTGTTACGGGACAGAACAATGTTCTGTTCATTTTGTGGAATTGGATGGAATAGGTGTGCATTGGATAAATAAAACATGAAGGGAACATAAAAATGAAGCTTTTTGTAACAAAGGAATCTAGATTTAATGGCATATTTTTTGTACCTACTTAATGTGATGTATAAGGAACAGGCGTACAATGTACATGCATAGTATATAAAATATCTAATGTTTTTATAACTCTAGCACAGTCTATCAGCCGCGGTCAGAACAAATGTAGTACCTATCTTGAATGTGCGAAAGAAATATATGTAGCTAGTAGAACAATGTTGTCTTCATCTACCCCTCTGAGAATGAGGCTTGATTTTAGGTACGTATGTATTAGATTGTAAAGGTCAGTCAAGGCAAGGGCTTAAAAATTTGGGATCCTTCTTTTAGGAGACGGGCTAGCAACCTATTTTGAAAATTTGACTAATATGTAAAGCCCATATTTAGTGATGTTTTTGAAAGTCTCTAATAATATACATGATATATATATTATAAAATGGATTAAGTATGGATTAATGTATAAACATTACCATTAAATACTAGGCATATTTAATGGTAAATATGCCTAGTATTTAATAATAACTTAACTGAAAAGGCTTTTCAAGACTATTGGCTCTGTCTACCCCGCAAGGGATATAGACGTGACCATATGTATGTACGTACATAACATATGTATGTATGTATGTATGTAAGTTTCATAAGCCTATTTCAAGTCACTTCTCGGAAACCTTGACTTACCCAATTCAGGAGCGTAGTTTTAGGAGTACCCCGGGAGATGCACTTATTACATGGCACCAGCCATGGCAATCGAACATGAACTGGCAACACTGAAACATAATGAAACCTATAATGATGGAAATAGTACCTATTGGAAAAACTAGTGCGCGTTGATGTCTTTCATAAATGGATTTTCCAATTTATTTCCAATTCTCTCTTAATAAATTAAAATTATTTCTCAACTTGCCCTATTTTTTTTTAATATAATAATAAGTGTTCAAAAGGTCTTGTTACTGAAACTACGCGCTATAAAATTAACATCACTAGTGACATCTATCGATCAAAACAGGCGCTATGGATGATATAAAATAAGGCATTTCGCGGCAAACATTAGCACTGACAGTTCTGCCTCAGACACCCTTTTAGTGCAGGTGTAAAATATAATATTTATGGGGTAAAGAAAGGGTTCGAATGCTTGTTAGCGATAATGAGGTGCGCGCGCAGCCATAAATTCGTTCGGCCGCCCGCCGCCTGAGGGCGCGCCATTTGCATCTATATGTGTTTCTGCGGCCAGACATGATTATTCTCTTATTTTCATCATTTTGTAGTGGCCAGTGCCAATCGCGTAATCTATATTTGAAATTAAAATATTTCTAATTTAGAACCCGGCATTACTTAATTCGTTCTGCCATTTTGTGACATGATTATTTCGTTATTTGCATCCTTTTTCATTGGCCAGTGTCAGTATCGTATTCTATATTTGAAATTAAAATGGAATGGTATTAATTCAGTTCTGGCCATTTGCAAGAATTTAACATCTTTATAAAGATTAAGATTATTATTAGACCTAAAATGCATGTCTTGGCTGACTACAATTTAAATAGTAGACAGTATTTAAGGTTAATTTTATTCATGTTTCGAATTAAAATTTTAAAATGCTTAAGCTTATTAATGGGGTCAAGTCAACGTGTGTAATGTTCTCATTATTCTCTTATATTGGAGCTTTACATATTATTATATTTCTTGAAGCAAAATACAAATCTGATTTCTGTTTGATAGCACTACTAATTTACTTTTATCAGGGTTAGTATCAAACACAAAAAGTATCAATGCAGAAAATTTCAAATAAATTATTTTTACACATGGATAAAAAGGACGCTCGAGAAATGATTTTACTAACATGGTGGGATAACACGACATTTCTAAATACATCTAAACTATTGTGCGTCAAAAAAAAAATTTGTAATACTGCCTGTAAATGATAGCAATCACGTATTTATTCCCTTACAGGGGACAGAGCTAAATCTCGCAAAGACCGAAAGACCATGTTCAACTGTATAGCTTAATGATGAAATTGAGATTCAAATAGTGGCAGGTTGCTATCCCATTTAATCAAAAATCAAAAAAAATCAAAAATCAAAAATATTTTTATTTTCTCTCAAATATCAAGTAGTAAATGCAATAGGTAAGAATATGAATATGAGAGACTGGTGTCTGAACTAGGCAGATGCCTGTATCTCAGAAAACCAGCCTCCCCCCACTTGTGGTTAACATAAGTCATGATATCTCATGCACAATCTCATATGAAAACAAAAAGTATTTATTTAACTAAACAAATGTAGACTATTACTGGAGTAACTATATTATACATATATTGAGACAAATGTGTATATAAATAAACATTAGTATATCTACATATATGTATTCCACATTAAAATACAAAAATACATAGATAAATAATTATCCCGAGAGGGAAATAAGCTGACATCGTGATTTAATTAACTACATTTAGCAAGTCTTCAGTTTGGTCATAGTTTAAGCCCTGTAAGTAATTTGAGACAATCTTAGAACAACTATATTTAAGTAGGCAGTACAAGTGAAATTGGCGATTTAATTTATTATATAAATATGGTCCCAGAAAACAGAAAAAGCGGTGTGAGAAAGCTGTATTAAAAGAGAGGGATGGAATAAAAGGAGGTCTTCGAACTGATCGGGATGGGACAGTAGTGACCTTGTGTTGTTTCATTATAGTATTTAGTATAAATAATTGTCTTACAGTAAGCACTTGACATTCCTGATATAAAGCAAAAGTTGAGTACAGAAAGGGTTTGAATTTACACACCTTAAGAAGCGCTCTTTGGGCGCGCTCAAGACAGAGAACATGGGCCTTGGTTGCTCCACCCCACGAGGTAATGCCATAGACTAAAATAGACTGACACAGTGCCAAATAAACAGTTTTGATGAGGTGAGGTTCTGCAACATGTCGGAGTTTTTTAAACACGAATATCAGTTTACGTACTCTACCAGCTGTGTTTTTCAGGTGTAATTGGTAGGAAATTCTGTTATCCAAGGTGATGCCCAGGTACTTAGTGTTTTTGGAACAGGTCAAAGTGGGACAGGAACAAGAATTGGAAAGATCAGTAGAATGGGAATGGGCAGTGAGAGAGAAAGGTATAGTAGGTGGAGTGTAAATGGAAAATGTTATATAGATTATATAACAACATATGTTATTTATATATTAATAAAATAAAATAAAAAAATTACTTCCGAAAACTTTCCGTAACGCCGCTACGCGACAACAGATGGCGCTGACTCCCCGGTTCGTGTCCATAAACAGTTTGAAAACTGCCACGTCAGCGTGACTGCGCCGGTCGCGCGGCTCGTTAGCCCGACACGATGCTGTCAGGTTTTTGACAGTCCCGTGACAGAGACATCGATAGTGGGCCTTCGTTACCGCCGAGGCGGGCCTTATCGCTATTTTGTTTGATTTAGTCATGTAAGTTCATTGTTACGTGCCTTTTGTGGATGATGTATTGATAAATGCAGTTGTGAAAAAATGCTAGCCGAGATTGATAAAGTTGGACTTTTCTATTTCTAAGTTTGTTTTTGTATTTTTTTTTTGTTTCTGTACTTTATCTCTTTGTTTGATTATTTATTAACTATTAATGTAATTAGATAAATATATACCTTAAGAGGACACTGATTGACTGTCTGCATATATGGACAAATTGAAATAACGTATTCAAATGATGCATTACGCTGAATTGTTCTTTTATAACTTTCAAATAAACCCTTACTTTTTAAACATAAACACGTTCATGACAACAAAGAAAATGAAGCGGCAAACGACTCTACAGGGTGCGATCTATTCCAATTCCTCATCCAATTTAAAGGTAACAAACCCGCGTTACCAGGATATAATGATATCAAGGAGTTGCAATTTCGGATTCATAAGGAAGCGGGCAGGTGTCACGGCACATCTCGTATTCATGGCCCGATATATCATAGCTTCCCCGCGCTAAAAAAGAAAGCGGGAAATTCGAAATTCGAATCTCCCGCCTTGACGTGCAATTATAAAGATAATAACATTTTCACCTCGCCCGGCGTTTTTATTTGTTCTCGTGTGATTTATAACAGTTTGTCGAGTTGGTACTAGGTAGGTATATCGGCGGGTTTCGTTTCGTAAGCGGTTTCTACAATCTATCTACCTATTTTAATTTTTACAGATGAGGTTGCTTTAGTTTTCTATTTTTAAGTAATTTATAAAAACAAAGTCCACAAATTCTTATTATTAATTAATACAAATTATACGAAATTCAATTTTTTAAATGTGTATGTTTTCTAAAACAATAAATAAAAAAACAAAATTGAGTCTAAATTTTTTTACATCGAAGTAACAGTTATTTTTTTTATCACTCATTTGGATTGAGTATTTTGTCCCAATTAGGTATACAAATAAAATTATTTGTTTAATGTGACAGTTTTACAAATGCAAGTAGGTAGGTACATACATATGTATACTCTTATATGACGAATTTTACTGCCAACTTTTAAAGCCCACTCGTCACTTAGATATTTAAGGATGAATATATTCCGTGTACGAAGATGGCGATAAACGAACCCAAAATAAACGAGAACACGATCGGTGTCATCGAGGAAAAAATGACGCGTTCCCACGCTCGGGCCGCCGCGAGCAAAACGACTAATCCACGCCACATAAACTATTTTGATTAGAATGGCATTCCCGCCAAAAGTAATCTCAAAAAATCGCCGCCATGACATTTCTCAAGTTGTCGGGTGGACGCGCTTTTTGCCAACTGCATTCCGCGCCTCGCCTTGAAATCTTAATTCCGAACGCTTTTTTACGCAAAACCATGGTCGATTTATAGACGCGTTCAATTGATAATTTGCTCGTTCGAGATAGATGGCGGAGAGCGGTAAACGACTTCATTATGTCCCGCCTGTAGCTATACTCTCCACATGATAAAACCTTTTCTTAGAATTGATTTTTTTTAGTCTTCTCACTCTAGAGGTTCCGCCTCGAGTGAGTTAATCATTAATCACCCGGGTCTTACACGGTGTGGGTAGAGCGATACGAGTACGTAATGCTATACGGCCGCGCGAGATAATCGTAAATATAGTTTTACAAAACGGCGCACCTACCGCGCAAAAAGCAAAAAAAATAAAAGTTTCCCACAGCGCGACACCAGAGCCTTAGGAATTCGAAGCGCAATCGCGACGCATTATCAGAATTTACACCCGGTAATAACGAATAACCTAATCCTCGGGTCAGTGCGCGCTTTTTTTTTTCGAAAAACGAACGTCGTCTGACAGTCCAAGCGGTAAAACAAAGCATCGATCAACTCCGTTCACTCTCACATAAATCAGACGGACGTGAAAGAGACAGGTGCAAGGACGGCGCGGGCAGTCGATTTTACAAATGGGCGGAGCGCCGAGCGGGATGTCGACATACTTGAAACAAAAGAGTGAAAAGGAAATAATAAGTCGGTGCAACATGCAAGTAGAGTGAGTAGGATGGAATCGGTTTTTTTTTTCTGCGGAAAACGCTAAGGCGGTTGGAAAATCTGAAGAAAAAGTGGGAATTGCGAGTCTTTGCTTAATTACAGTGGAGTGTTTGCACGCGGCTACTTATAGAATGCACCTGTACTCCCGGGGTGGGATAATGGGAAAAATGTTAGGACTTAAGAAAATCACAGTTCCTTTTTTTTCTAGTTAGATTACATAGTCCAAGGTATTTATTTTAATTTGCAGGCCCGATGACGGTATTGCTGTACCTATTAAAGATTAATGTTGTAAATTGCTGCTTATTATCAGTTCATTATTGATAACTTAAATAATTAATTGATTGTCGTGTTGAATTAATGTAATCGTTAAAATTAATAAAATCTTATTGGATTGTCAAATATCTAATTAATTCAACTCGATTGAATGACATGTCGATTTAATTTATGAATTTACCCGAACGCGACAGATATAGCGTCTTTCGACAGATGATGTTCCCAAATAGATTTAAAATATGTATGTATCAGTTTTAAAATTTTTTAGCAATTCTTAAATTTTTCCTACTTTCATAGTTGTATGGCAAGCACTAATAGAATAACATTATGCTATGAAGCTGAAAGTGACTCCAAGTAGTCATCTTTTTAAGTCTGTCGTCTCTATATAGGGGTGTAAGGGGTAAAGACGTGATTATATGTATAAAACTTGGGATTCTTTTTTAGGCGATGGGCTAGCAACCTGTCACTAGTTGCATCTCAATTCTATCGTTAAGCCAAATAGCTGAACGTGGCCATTACGTCTTTTCAAGACTGTTGGCTCTGTCTACCCCGCAAGGGAGATAGACGTGACCATATGTATGTATGTATGTATTATATGTATAGTACGTAACATCAATTTAGTTTTGAGTATGTATGTATGACAGAGAATGCTTGTGCTATTGAATTCATTCACCTGTCGTGGATTTAATAATATAAAATAAAAATAATAAACAAAATTGATATGAGTGGATAAATAGTTATGATAATTACTTACTTAGGTACAACACATTCAAACAACTCTTTTTTTACCATTATTAAAAATGATTCTTTATTTATGATACAACGATAAATACATATGTAGGATGCATAGGTTTCTACACCACGTACATTTTAAAGACGTGTACCTACTCAATAACCAAACAAAATCTTAAGACTTTAATTTCGAATCGAAGATTTAAAAGTTAGAATTCGGGTGAGTCACCAAATTTAAAAATCGCACCACCTACACGCGCACGCGCGTCAAAACAATGGCGTCACGATCGAGCAAATTGGACAATTATACTATTTTGCAATTTTCGTTTCAAACGACGACGTGATGTGCTATTGTGCCCATACATACAGGCTCGTCACGGAATAGGTTTCAGTTAATTTGGAGTCAACTTTAGTCTCGTGTGAATTTACACAAAAGTACCTACTAATAACGTTGTCTTTGCTTTAAAAATTATTTAAGTAACATATAAATAACGTTTTTTTTTATATACAGGACAAATTAGGCTGATTGAGTTAGCCTCGAAGTAAGTTCGAGACGTTACGAAATACTAACTCAACGATACTATATTTTATAATAAATACTTAAATAGATAAACATCGAAGATTTTCATTTTTATTTCAATTTAAAGATATTATCACGTTACTATATACCTTGTGGGGTAGACAGAAGCTCACAGTCACCTGAACGGGTTTTTGATGGAATTGAGATATTGAGAATTACATTATTAAAGCATACGATATAATTTATATAGGTTTAACAAATAATAATTAAAATAAACAAATAATAATTATGAAAGACAGTCAAAATCTTGAAATTAATAAACAATTATTTTTTTCACAAAATCAGTTCTAATTCCTTACACAATTGCACAAATTAAGTTCACCTGACTTTTGCCATAACCTCGTGTAATAATCCAATTATAGTCCTCAGCAATTACTCCGTATGCTTACCATTTGTACCGCATTGTTACCATTATCGTATCAACATGAATTACTTGCCCTTACGTGGAAGGCCTAGAGTAGCTTAGCTTGTCTATGATAGAGCGTGCATAGATAAAAAAAAACAATATACCTCTTGTGTGTACTACATTTCAGAATTAATTTTTGGATGTTTATGGTAAAAAGTTATTATTTATGGTAAGAAAAAAAAAATTGGACATCTTAATAATCTGTGCTGAGCTATAAATAAAATTAAAATAACCCTTTATTCAATCACAATATTTTTTCATTTCTTTAACTCAGATACCTATAATGCTTTTTCACACACATTTCTAGTTCCGATTTGACCTAATATTATCATTTTATTATTATTCACTTATCAATGCACGCTTCTCAAAATATTATTTTTTAAGTATTACTTCATTATTCTTATTTATATTATAAAATATCGTTCAATACTGTTCAAGTTTGTGAATATCGCCTCTTTGGCGTAGGCCACCTTGTGAGTACTACATTTCAGAATTAATTGGATTTTTAGGTAAAAAAATAAAGAATTTTTTTGGATTAATGATAGAATTAAGATTCAAATAGTGACAGGTTGCTAACCCATTTCAACTTAAAGAAGAATCCAAGTTTATAAGCCTTTCCGTTAACTTTTACAATTTGCACGAAGAAGCTAAAGTCATGAGCACGCTCTATAACACATTGTTGCTCTAAGCTTAGAATTATACCGCGACCGCAAAATTATGGTTTTGCTACAACTGCACATTATCGACTGATTTTCACCTTCAAATTACAATAAAAAAATTAATAGCCGAGAATTATTGTGAGGCGACACATAGGTAACTTAGCTGTGTAGACCTTTCTTCTGGCTATAGTTCTAGTTACATCTGCACCACTCTGGAGTACCCCCTTGACCATGGTCAAGGGGATCTGACTGACTCACTCGATCTGACCTGACTCACAAAACAGGATCCATAGATCCTGGTTTGTGAGTCAGGTTTTTTCACAAAACGACTCCCATCTGACCTCCACAACCTTTGCAGAGGACAACCTAAACCCTTGGATCATGATAACACATCCAGTAACCTGAATGTGCAGGTTTCTTTCCTCAGGATGTTTTCTCTTACCGTAAAAGCATCAGTTAGTATTAAGCTATGTAGATGTCACGTGAATAAAGATAAATAAATGCAATAAGCGTTACTATGTCTAGTCTTGAAATGCTAAAATTTCTTCTATGATTTATTACTGATTTGTAATCATCTTTTTTATTAATAGTTGTAGCTTTAGTTTTAATATTTAAAATGCAATGCATAATACAGTAAGACTTATATAGTATTACATCATTAACTCATTAATCTTAGTAAATGCAATAATGAATCCTAAGTGGTGGCAGTATTTTTTAGAAAAATGGAGATCTCGGTAAGAGTCTTACACCAGCGGGGGTGTTCCCAAACGTCGACAAAGCATATCTTACACCCTCTCTCATTTTCTGTATCTGCGGTTAAACAAAACTATAGAATAGAGAAGATACAACATATGTTTTTTATATTTTCAAATTTAGAATATCCTCGACTCAATTTATTATTGGGTCTAAGTTTAAAATAAATAAATAAATATATACGGGACAAAGTACACTGATCGAGTTAGCCTCGAAGTAAGTTCGAGACTTGTGTTACGAGATAATAACTCAACGATCCTATATATTACAATAAATACCTATATAGATAAACATTCAAGACCCAGGCCAATCAGAAAAAGTTCATCTCTCATCATGCCCCATCATCATCAGCATTCTACTAGCAAGTACTTTAATATGATACCTTCATTAAAGAGGAAATAGAGAAGACAGACATTAATCTTTTAACACCCCGTCGTTTTTTCAACGGGGGTAAAAAATAAATATCTATTGGCATTAAGTTTACCGATACTCGAAGTAGATTTATTCGTCATAGCTAATTGCATGAAGAGAGTTATGAATGTGGATGAAGCGTAGGAAGTATGCAGAGATCGTGGCAAGTGGAAAGAGGTAGTCTCTGCCTACCCCTCCGGGAAGGAGGCGTGATTTTATGTATGTATGTATGTCATAGCTAATGACAAGTCACGTCTACTTAGTAAGTGGTCATTACAGCAATAAATGGGTCGCGCCCTCGGACGGTGCACTTAACTGCTCATGACATAACTTGTAATTTAATTGGAGAGGCAAACCTATGCTTAGAGTTTACACATACCTCAATTACTGTAATGCACTTTTTGATATATTTTCCGATTTGATATGAGGCTTTGAATTTGCAGATTTTGTATATCTATATTGGTTTCGACACTCCATAATTGCAACAGATGTAAGTGACGTAATATTGGCATAGAATAATTAATAATTAGAGGCCGCCCGCGACTTCGTCCGCTTAGAAACCCTATCAATCTCGCGGAAGCTCCGGGATAAAAAGTAGCCTATAGTTATTCTACAAACTTTCATCGTAATCGGTTCAGTAGTTTATGCGTGAAAGAGTAACAAACATCCATACTGACATCCTTTCATACTCACAAACTTTCGCATTTATAATATTAGTAGGATACTACGAGTTGTTGCCCGTCACAAGACATTTCATATTGACAAAACTTTTAACTTAAGTAATTGGTGAGAACGACCAAAGCTTACATTTTATATGAGGCTGTGCAAATACAGTTTATGTGACATGTATATATTACAGTGCCGTGTGGTTCCCGGCACCAATCCCAAAAAGAATAGGACCACTCCATCTCTTTCCCATGGATGTCGTAAAAGGCGACTAAGGGATAGGCTTACAAACTTGGGATTCTTTTTTAGGCGATGGGCTAGCAACCTGTCACTAGTTGAATCTCAATTCTATCGTTTAGCCAAATAGCTGAACGACTTTTGGCTCTGTCTACCCCGCAAGGGATATAGACGTGACCATATGTATGTAGGTATATATTACATACACATTTAGCAGGCTTTCAGGCTGAATGTGGAATACCATAATTACTTATAGGTTCAGTATCTACTTGTTCCGTCAATCTACAGTCATTTATGACAACATTCAATGAAAATTTGATTGATTTTATTCTGCTTTCGTGGAAACTTAATTTTAACAACAAACCTACCTATATTTTAAACGATTATTCTTTGTCTGTGCAAATACAGTTTATGTGACAGTTTTTATTGTTTATTAATTTTTAATAGCGCCATCGTATTATAAAAATTTTCACTTTAAATATTCCTTTGACGTCAATGTATGCAAAACACTATTATCTACTGTTAAAACTATGTTACGCATTACAACATCAAACAATAATTTGATTTGGTATAAACATTAAACAAAATACTTATATTAATATTAATTTTTCTTTGTTACAGGTAAGCAAAATTATAGCGAGTCATACAACATTATATATTACACGTTCGTAGTAAGAATTCACTAAGGTTGTGACTTTGAACCGAATTACCTACTGTCGATTAGTGGCCATTGGAAGACCTCGGGGATCCCACCAGAAGGCAAGAGATTTCAAAAATAAATGGACCAATAGTGTGTCTATAGAGTCTAGTAGTCAGTGCCCAACAATGTTGACCCCTGGAACGTGGTCAAAAGATGAGCTCTAAGCAGGAAACTAACAAACGATCTTTCCTACAGAGACTCATTTTTTGGATGAAGCGAAAGAAAATACCTAGTTCTTTCGCTTCATCCACATATATGAGTCTCTTTAGGCAGAAGAAGAGAAGAGAGGTCGTAACAAATAGAAACATTATGAAACATGCCTTCCTCTCCGGAAAAGTGATTATTATGCAAGTAAACAGTTTATAAGATTTTATTTTACTACATATGGTCACGTCTATATCCCTTGCGGGGTAGACGGAGCCAATAGTCTTGAAAAGACTGACTGGCCATGTTCAGCTATTAAGCTTAATGATAGAATTGAAATTCAAATAGTGACAGGTTGCTAGCCCATCGCCTTAAAAAGAATCATGAGTTTGTAAGCCTTTTTTACTTTTGATTATAAAAGGATTTAATTTCGCACGTTATCAGTTCATCTCCAGTCCAACGTGATACCTGATAACCTGTTATCACAACGTATCACTTACATCGGGAGGAACAAACATGGTGACCGAAATTTATAATTCTGTGACCGGATCCAAGGTATCATGTGTAACAGACGCTACGGTCACGATTTTAGGTCATGAGAGGTCACAAGAGGTGGTCGAGCGGTTAAGGTATCCGAATATAAAAGCGTGATGGACAAGTTTGAATCCTACCGCGGCTATGTCAACGACTCTTTTTTTGAGTTATGTAAATTAGTTTCACATATTTAAGAAATATTTATTTGTAAATAGACGTCCGATGAAAATGCTGCAGTGTAGTTTGTTCCGCCGCTTCTTATACACATGCGCTTTGGAAGCGGTAGTAGTTATAATTAGATATAAGTGATATGACGTCAATAAGTGATACCTTGTATCCAATTTTAAAAATAAATCTATTCTATTCTATATGGTGAGGGAAAATATCGTATTCTTTAGGCGATGGGTTAGCAACCTGTCACTATTTGAATCTCAATTCTATCTTAAAGCCAAATAGCTGAACGTGGCATATCAGTCTTTTTAAGACTGTTGGCTCTGTCTACCCCGCAAGGGATATAGACGTGATTATATGTATGTATATAGCAGCAATAAGTCCCAATACAAGTTTTTAAAATTTACCTATATTGGTATATACCTGTATGTACCACAGCATATATATTTAACATACACATTTCACTAAGAATTTACGGTAGGCTAAATGTGTAATACCATAATTACTTATAGGTTTAGTATCTACTTGTTCCGTCAATCTTCAGTCATTTCTGACAACATTCAATGAAAATTTGATTGGTTTTATTCTGCTTTCGTGGAAACTTAATTTTAACAACAAACCCACCTATATTTAAATCGATTATTCTTTTCTGATGCTGATTAAGAACGGAACAAAACACCTGGGTTTTCATTACACGAGTCACGAGAACATACGAAACGGGTGCGATTACAAACAGACAAACAGACAGGAGACAAATGTGGGCTTGTCCGATATTATCGTATCGATTCGGGACTATCCGAGACGATGTATCGAATGACCTGGTCGTTTGTATCGATTGAAAAAAAAAAGTGATTTTTAAATGTTGATTTACAGGCTCTCGCACGGTGTTTTGCTCTCGTAGGTAAAAGGAAGTTCGAAAAAAATGGTGCCTATTCTACTCGCGTACTAACTAAATTTCATCAAAATACGTCCTGTAGATTTTGCGTGAAAAAGTAACAAACATACATTTCAAACTTTCCTTTTTCTAATAATTAATAGGATAGGATAAACAAATTACCTACACATTATATTTGTATATCGAAACACAATTGATACATTAAATTACTTAATAAAAAAACATGTCTAAAAACTTTATTAACAAATTGACAAGTAGTTTAAATATGTAAACTTAACGTAGATTACAATTTTATGTACTTTTAACATATGTTTAAGAAAAAATAAAGTTATGCAGACATTTGATAGATGGCGCTCGCACGTTTATGGTCGTTAATTTAAAATGTTAATTGTTTTTTTTTTTCTGTTCTGCATGGAACGCCATTTTAGTATGCCAAGGCCCCCCGCGTAGAGGCGTGTATCAAAATAAAAAAAAATTATAATTGTAAATTTTTTTTGCTTCTTTGGTACAATTATAAATATCGCATTGATATGACTACTGTGTTTTTTTGTCGGGTTCTTTAACTGCATGCATAGAAATGACATCCATATGAGTGAGAGAGAGAGAGAGAGAATAATTATTTATTTTAAAACATTTTTGAACTACCAATTATACGGACAAAGTTACCAATTTTCTAGTAAAAAGAAATATTAGGATTATTTATGTATTTGTGTATATTTATATTAATTCTGTAATTTGGTACCAAAAAGCTTGCAAGAAAGAAAATATTAATGTAAATGGATGAAGCATAAGAAGTACAAAAGGGAGGGAAATGATAATATGTATTGTTCTCATTTAAGAACTAGTTCTTGTCCGGGTTTTGGCTCCTATGGTTTGTTCAGAAATATTAATTAAAATATACAAAGTTTTTGATGGTGTCGGATATGCTTCGATAGAGAATTAAGACAACTTTTTTATATAACTAGAAAATATTATTTATGTTTTCATTACATATGAAACAGAGCACGAATCATTATATTTAGATATATAACTACGATAAGCATAATTTTTCATGTAAAATCTGTTTGGAGTGGCGCACGCGCAGCAGGGGACGCTATTATAGTGTTGAAACTGCTTTACACTAGTTTTATGTAATTATCATATGAGGGATTTTGATAATGAATTATTTTTAATAATTTTTCGTAATTTCGTTTGCATAAATATTTGGATATCACTAATAAAATCTTCTTTACCGTTACCAGGGTCGACTCATGATGATTGACGGTAAGCCTCGTGTACATACTACACAAAATCTTGTATCCTGGAACATCCGAATAGTTTATAATAAAAAAATACACAACAAACCTTTTTTTTTGTATTTAACATGGAACTAACAAAGCGCCCACGCTGTCTCAGCAGCCTAAATCTATTTTCTTTATGTATTTTCTAATTTTGGATACAACCCACAAGCATACAGTGAGATAAGTGTCCGAAACATTTTATGGAGGCATCTTTGTCCATCTCATCTGCCACATTTAGATCACTTAATGAACTATGTGAATAAACATATTTTTTAATTTATGAATAATTATTCAAAGTTCAACAACCCATAAAGTATACTTATATAGCAATAACATCGACCAAATCGAAAATCGTTATGGGGTACATTCATAAACTGACACATGATTCCTTTGATTCGAATTTACGCGGCCGAGTGCGGGTCAAACTTTTTAATCTTTTTTTTCTTTTCTCGTACCGGCCGGTTTAAAGCTTAAATTTCTGATGGGATCTCTCGGGCGACGCATACCGAACATATTTGATGTTACTTCTCGATACTTTTTTTCTTGAAGCAGCGATATAAATTTGATTGCGTTACATGTACGGCTGCACGGGTGCCCGCTTAAGTTCGAGTTCTTGCTCTGCGGATGGCTACAAGACGGGTAAGCGCGAATTACAACCTCCGGCTACTCGTAACTCCGCACCTTGTTCAGGTTTCCCTGGAATCCATCGCTCTGCTCGAAACTTGGCTCTCCGTTTACTTTTAATTGTAAATGCTAGCATCAACCGTCCATGTGACATAGTAGACATATCCTGGCAGTTACCAGGGCGGCATACACAACGCAGTGGTCAGCATATCGCCGCGCGTCACGTCACGCGTCCAGGCGAGCGGCCGCGCACAATACCGCCCGCCCCGGCCTGCGTTATTGTCCAACAATGCGTGAAATGCTCTGACAAACGATGACAGCCGCCTGGCTGGCTGGTACCGCCGACCTCCAGCAATTTATGGTATCCTATTACGAGATTTAATGACACTAAATGTCAGCCGTCGCTGTTTACGTCGTCCGTCACGAATCTCAACCAAGGAAATAACTTCCGATGCGAAAGCGCGGATCCACAGTCTAAATAAACTTATGCAAAGAGAACAGAATGGATCCCGTGAACAGAATACGCTTAGCGCAAAGGAGGCGACTGAAAAATTACCATATCCCGTTGTGTAAACAGTTGCCGACAATCTTCCCGTTGTCAGCCGACAGTGGGCGTCCGAACTCGTAGCGCCAAATATTTGCCAGAGTCTCATAAATTCAGCGGCGCCCCGCGCGTCCTACCAGGATAACATACATAATACGCCGCTCCACGGATCGGTAAACATATTGTAATGGAAAACGCCGTCATTGTTTACTCTTTATGATGTCCTGGCGTTGTAAACTGATGCGGTGCAGATTCTGCCCTCCCCGTCGGGTAAACAAAGAATAATTTCCCGAGGAAAAACTGATAAGGGAGGAGAAGATACGGTGTCTTAACAATTATGATGCGTCAAATAGACGTAAACATTTACTGGGCATGAAACATCACACCGACTGAGTTTTTATGTTGGACAAATTTTTAATTGTTCTGTCATAAAAATTATGTTGAAATGTTATCATGCAGATACCTACTTTACTCGCATTTTTAATAGATACTGGCGCTGGTATACGCAGCGTGTGTCATGGTGTCGTTCCGACGTCGCAGCTGCGACCTGCGACCTCACGAAGACACTATCTCTAAGAGCGCGTAAGTTATCGTCTTACAAGCTAAGCCGTTAGAGGTACGGCCCTCACGCGCGTCGTAACTTGCCCTAATCCGGACCTGCCGCTAAAATATTCGAAATCCGTCAAAACCGTAAATTCCGCCTTTTGTATGTGGGGTCGTATTTACGAGGCGGCGGAGAGCTGCAGATAGCCCGAATTAAACTTAAATTTAAAACCATTTTATATTAGCTAAGCTAGCTTAGATCGCGCTGCCGCCGCGCGCGTGAGATAAGAGAATTGGCCTGTCAAGCGCCGGATGATATATTTGACCAACATTTCCATACCCACCCTCGCTCCCTTTCCCCTATTTTCATTTTGTACGTGTCTGCTCCGTCGCGTATCTATAATGTATCCTTTCTGTTTAGGAGTTACATTGAATAAAAAACGCGAAGGTGCGAAGGGCCGTTTATAATTTAATAGACTACATTCCGGCCTGTCAAACGGTGACATAGGGCGTTTAGTTTCGCGCGGCCAATTGGTAGTGAGAAGACTTTTTTGCATTCTTGCTCTTTTTGTAAATTATTACGAAAAATATAATATTCAATAAAGGTGGTTACTTGTATCATTTTTATTTGCTTAAAGTACTTTAAAACACTACATAAGTAAAACGAAATAAAGTAAAATATTGATTGATAAATTCAAGACTCTTTATTTCAAAACAACTATTTCAACTAATGTAAAATGTGAAAGTTAATCTGTTTGCTTATATGTATAACCTATCAATAAAATTTTGAAACCTAAATTTCGTACTCGTCAAACTCGCGGCACTAAAAAGATCATTACAAAATAATATAATTCCCATAAGATTTACGACAAACTTCTACGCGAACGAAACCGCTTGCAACAGCTTACGCCGTATAAATTTAACCTCGCGCACAGCAAACAGCTCACTAGTCGTTGAATAATTAAAAATTTGGCAAGACTCGAGTCTGCAGTGCGCATCATAATCATTGCAGTGTATAACAATCAATGTAAGCATTAGTATACATCCCGACTTTCCTCGCGTTCCGTATTCTCCGCTGTAATTCCGGCGCGCACATAAAACATTACATTTCGCCGCTCTCCGAATTATGCGCTGTGCTTCAACGATTTTCTTCGCTTGTGTAATTCGAATTCTTTCGAGTATTTTCTTCTTTCTATATGTTGTTTTACCAATCCTTAGGTATATAAGTACGAGGGAACCGATTTGTTCGATTGGAAAATTAATGTTTATAGCCCGCGTTGGTAACGAAATTATTTAACTAAATAAAGGATAACTTGGAGAAACCGAAACCGCCGAGCTTGCATGAACAGAGTTATGAATGTGGATGAAGCGAAGGAAGTATGCAGAGATCGTGGCAAGTGGAAAGAGGTAGTCTCTGCCCACCCCCTTCGGGAAAGAGGCGTGATTTTATGTATGTATGTATATGTATGTATAACTTGGCCATTTCCAAAAAAAAAATACTATTTCCAAAACTATTGCTGCTATTTCTTCTTAAGTACGTACATACATTATATATATTTACTGAATATTTATATATAGATAGTAAATAATAATATACATTGCCTAAGTTTATAAAAATCTAATCTACCTGGATAATAGGTTATTTTTTCTGTGCCGGAAAATTAACCCGTATACAGTGAGCTAAACTACAACTAGGTACTGCTACTTAGATGTTATTATGTAGCCATGTTCCCTCCGGGAAAGAGGCGTGATTTTATGTATGTATCCAATACGGGTTAGATGTCTTTCTGAGTACTGGATCGATAAAAACCGACACATTCCAATCACAGCCACAATTACACGGAATCTTTAAAATCGATCAACGCCTTAAATTTATTCCAAGTTTCCCGGGAAATCCTTTTTCCATTGCCTTATCCCGTCGTCCATAAATCAGCGGTCCATTGTGTCGTAGAACCGAAGCCGGCTAATGTACAGGGACCATTATACTGCATTGTTACCGCCACTCGATTTATTGTGAGCTACGGACGGTATCAAATTTTGATATGTTAATTCCTTTTTTACGGCGGTAAATGAGATATTGGCGGGAAGTGATCGTTCGATTTTTGAATTTATGCTGTGTTTTTCGCGCGGTCTCTGTGTAGAATTCACTGGCAGTTTGAGAAGGCCTAGTCAACAATTTTTTTTTTATATATTTCGTGTGTATATCTTGTTGTTTTGAATTGTTATATCTTCAACTTGAGGGACTTATTTAAACAACAATTTAAATTTCATATTTATCGAGAGAGTATAGATTAAGTTATTATACGTGTCTTTAAAAGCAATTGTGGAAACCGTTCAGAAATCCTATAAGTAATGTTACAATAAATAACATTCCACTTATTATCTGCTTTCACGATACTCTGCTGTATACGAGGTAAATAAACCGGTACATTATCTGATTATAATATCCAGCGAAGCTAAGGAACTAGGTGCATAATATAACATCAGCAGAAAGCTTTCACGATGCCAAAGCTTTTAACAAAGCTCTTGGCTGGAATCCAACGAATTGACATGTCGCGACCCCCCGCTAGATGTCGCTGTTAAGCAAAAAGCAGTTTCCATCAAGCATTGGCGCGAATACCTACCTACAGCCCTATAAATCTGTTAGAAGTATACAAAGAAAATATATGTATTAGCCAATAACTTTCTCACAAGATTGGCAGCTTCCACAAAGGATTATAGTCTTATTGACATCGCAATAAGAATTATGACGGGCGCAACAAACGTGCCGTTGTCACTTTCTAACGTACAAGAATCGGTCAAGTGTGAGCGAGTGAAATATTGTTCTGTTAGCAATGGCAGAATGGTCATGGCAGTTTTCGGTTTTGCAAACAAAGGAATTAGAGCGATTCGCGCGACTCGCAATTTATTGCCCGGTCGCAGTGACCAAATTTCCTTTTTTTTTCCGTCCCTTTTCCTCGTATAGGGTAAATGTGAGCGGGAAACTGCTTTGACGTAGGTACCTACGACTTTTCCACACTAATGGATGTAAGAAAAACGCATGTGTTATTCATCATAATTTTGTAGGTACTCTGTACAAATTCGTTAGAGACTGTGAGAAGAAATTGATGTAGGTATGTAGTTCAAAGAAGTTTCATATTGACTTTGGAAAATTCTACAATAAAATATCTCTACATACGTACTTAGTGGGAAAAGCATGAAGGAGGCATAACCTTTATCAAAGCAATTGTTATTATTTCTACAGCTGTTGCAGTTATCATTACTTTCAGCAAAGGTCTGAAATTTTTATCTTACACAATATGTATTATTTCGTATTGGTGCCGGGAAACACACGGCATCACCATCCATCCACTCCATCAATTTCCCATAGATATCGTAAAAGGCGACTAAGGGATATGCTTATAAACTTGGGATTCTTTTTTAGGCGATGCGCTAGCAACCTGTCACTATTTTAATCTCAATTCTATAAAGCTAAACAGTTGAACGTGGCCTATCAATCTTTGCAAGTCTGTTGGGTCTGCCTTCCCCGTAAGGGACGTGCCTATAAGTAGGTAGGTATGTATATTATATCCTTCAGTCGCAAAAAATCTATGATGGCTATTAGAAAAATCATCATTATTTGACAAGGTGACTTCCGTTCATGAGATTCCCACTCAATATTAATGTAGCATTGATGTAAAGTGATCGATTATAAAACGAATAAAAACAAAAGTCGTTCGAATAAAACTCGAATGTTTCATTATTCCAATGCTCATTGGCCTTAGCGTTTATTTTTATGTTTTTTCCCCGACGATCAGATTGCGCCAAGTCTATTAAAACTTCTTACGAACTTGACGTACCTTTAAATTCAAACGCTAAGCCATCAGATAAATTGAAAAAAAAGTTAAAGTTCGAGGCATAGAGTGACATTATCTTCGACTGTTAATACTTCTATTAAATTTAAAAAATAAAAGAGACGTTCCGTTTTTCAATTCCAAAAGTTGACGGTATACGAAGTGTAGGTTTAAAAATAGAACATCAATTATCTTTAAACAATGGGGTGTAAATAAATTGCAGTCATTATTTACTACTGAATTAGAGATATAAATCATAATCTGTAGAAATATTTATAATAATAACGGTAAAGACAACAATCGATGCTATTAGGAACAATAAAATAAAACAAAACGCATCTATTCGCGCCATCAATCGGGTGCGTATCCGGTCTCAGTGGCAATTGATCTTGGAACCCACGCGGTCTACCAGTCTGTAACTCATGGGAGCCTGGTAGCTTTTTATTTTGTTTTTTTTTCTTTATGCGACCATAGTTTTTTAGGACTTAAGAATAGTTTTCCAAATTTGAATATCGCGATAACAATAACAGTGACCATGGTTGTCAAATTCAACTTAATCGAGGATTTGATAGCATGTTATAGTTTGGATAGCCTTATAGTAATATGGCGCAATCCGCATTTAATTTTCCTTATTATCGAGTACAAATTCTACACATTATAATTAATTAGAAGGAACAACTTTATCATTAAGAAAATATTTTTTCACATCACACACATAATATTTGATCACTAAACAGTTTACTTCATAGAACTTGTCACTCCAGTACGTATCAGGCAGACATCACATGACACGAGGTTAATTATCATAAAAACAAATGAATTAAGTAGGTATTTTTGTTTTTCAAGCTTCGCATAATGGTTAAGAAAACATTGCAATATGTTTACTTGAAAATTCAATTTTTTTATGGTAATGAACCACAAAATTCCGAAAACAAGAAAATAAACATTAAAAGAAGAAAATTAAAAGATTTTCCAGAAAAAAATAAAAATTTTCACATAACTCATTTCCATGATCACAATGGCGTTTTAAGAATCGTAATCGCGATTATTATAGAGGCTTATTACGGTGATTGCCGGTATTATTCAGTAATGATAATAATATCATTTTCAATTGGTGAGCGGAACCAATGGGCAGGCAGACGCGGCCCGCGGCGGCGCGTATCATGACACAAAACAATGCGAGAATAACAGACAATAGGATATGTTGTAACATAAACTCGTTATTATAAAAAATGGACGAAAGTCTCATCTAACGACAATAAATCTAGTTCTCTGATGAAATTCTGTTTTTTTTTTATTTCCCTCAACGAAAACACGTTTGACGCGTTTTCGGCGGTGTAAAAAAAGTAATAATGAAATAATAAGACTAATCGGTTGCTAGCCCTACAAGAATAATTCAAATGTTTATCTCAATTCATAATAGTGACACGAATTGAGTTATATTTTTATTGAGGTTTCCCGCCTTTATTATTGCACATTCTATTTGACATTTTTGACAGCTGTCAAAACAATCGCGCCGTAAAATGTTCACGTCACAACGAAGAATTGCTAGTCTAAAATACATTTGCGCGACACAACGTTGCACTTCTAATTTGGAGCGAATTAATCATCGCTCATTAAATCTGTTGATTCTAAGAATAAACACATGAATAACGGTAGTCCATGGACTGGCTGAAACAGGCTTTCCTAAATTTCTATTAAAGTGGAGTGCCATGCAACAGTAAAGATATTTTTTTTTAACTTATTTAAGTTACTTCATTAGAAAAAAAATATTTGTTAGAAAGAATCAAACAAATGTTTTAACCCAAAATTCGATTAAGACTTATAAAATTAGATGCATGTCCATACCTTATATAAGGAAGTTTAAATTGATAATTAAAAAAAAAGCGCTCATCTAATAAAAATCTTAAATTAACCGACTATTTCACAGCACATTTGATTCGTGTTTCTTCATGTCGCGTCGCATCGCTCAGATGTGTTTTGACCTTAAACAACGAGCAATTTGCCTTGATTGATGGTCAAATTAGAAAAAGTTAATAACATGTCATGGGAACTCATTAACACCATGGTTTTAAGGCTTTCCTTTTGTATCGTGACATCCAGGAATTATTTGTCTTTGTAATTATCGACGAGTAAATTAGTTTCCTAATCTGATCATTCTTTGGTACAGTGATAGATGGTGTTTTGAAATGTTTTGTCTGTCTGTGTGTAGTGCGATCTAGTTTCATTAAAAGGCTATTTGTTACGTGTTTTTAATTAAATTTGTTATCTTGCAACATTTACGTCAAGAGTATCTTCTTATATCTTAAACAGTATTTATAACATTTATTTTACAATATTTATAATTCTCATCTTTATATTTACACACAACATCGAAACAAATGTCCACTAAATTAATTTTAAACCACTCGATCCCTATCATTAACCAAAGCTCATTTGAAAAAGCTGTTTAGCCGAGCTTTTAAAAAGCTTAAGTCAGCTGGGGTTCATCCCTCAACGAAGGCACCAGTGGTCGCCACCTGAGCTAGCAATTATTGTTGAGAAAACATTTGCATGAATGCGACTGCAATGCAAACAGAGTACGGACCCGCGCCTCATATCTTTTAACTCTTTGAGAGTGCGCCCCTGGCTCTGTCATCCTAAAATAAAAAAATAAAAGAAAATCCCTTTTTAAACAAATTTCGGGAATAGTGCGCTCTAAGACTGTTTATGGTACCTACATGCCAAATTTTTGGATCCAATGGTTCTGACTGTGCGTTGTGATGTCAGTCAGTCAGTATTTTTAAATATATTTGTTTTTTATAATTGCTTTGAATGGGGTTTTTACTTTGTTTTTCTCGCTAATATTAGTAAGAAAATAATAATGCATTAAAAATACTGGCATAATCTATTTTCCCGTTTTACATAAACTAAATACACCTACATTATTCAAGTTCGTTCATAACACACCAGGCATTCATAACTTTATAAGACTAATCCAAAAAACGTGCGAACAAAGAAGTGCTCTATCCCAAGACACCAGAACAAAGACGTAAAACAATGGGCACTGGAAAAAGGACAAAACAAAGGACAGAGCGGCTTTCCACCCGAAATTTACGTTTAAAAACGTAAATACCTAAGCGGGATCCGTATCTATCCTATTTAGATATTAATCTAAACGAAAAAGCAAAAGCAATTCAAAATAGGCAACAAGCTAACAGAAGGGACGGGGCGGGCCGGGCTGTAATTGGCCATTTATCAAACTGCGAAGGGGTTAGGGAACGCTCCTGGCTGCCGCTGCCGCCCTGGTGTTCCACTCGCTCGAGGCGGAGCGGCTTAAACGAAACAAACAAACAAACAGATTTGTATACACGCTAACAATGGAATTAAGAGCGTTCGTTTGACGATGCAAAAATTTCGCAATTAAAAAAGGTGCAAACTTAGGTTACTATTATTTACACTTTAGTTTTTTTTACCTTATTAGATAAACTTCGGTCTTTAAATGGATTAAATATGATCATAGTGCTACCAATTAATACCGTCTTCATTCATCAACATTATGGTTCTGCTAGGAATCCTCGATCGATCGGAAGCGGCGTACATTCAGACTTCATGAAATAAAAACAAGTGTTGGAAATGCAGATTGGACAGGCAATAACTACCTGAAGCAATTCAGTGTCATTGTCAATTACACTCATGAAATAAAAATAATCATCCTTATCAGATCAACTGACAAATATGAGTACCGAATATTCAACTTGATCATTTACAATTTCTTCCACGTGTTCCGTTAATCCACACTTATAATAATCTGTCATAAAATACGCCAAACAACACAAGCCAAGTGTAAAAGGTCTCGCGCGTAATTAGAAACCATAATTTAAACCGGGAACGTAAAATTAATCTAATAACCAATACAAACGAAATTTTCGCAAAGTAATCCGCACCCTAAATACACAGGTGGGATAGTCGAGCCCGCTTGATTTCGGATAAACCTCCATAAACCTGATTAAGCCCGGTTTTAAATTCAACATTTTCGGGTAATGAAACTTTCTTATCAGCGAGCCTCCTCTTTTGAGTTATGGCCGTTGCTTATTTAGATCCGCTCCCCTACTACTCTCAACTTCTGATATCCTGGTACTTGCTTTAATTACATAGCGTTTTATAATTACACAAAATAGATAATGCAGAGTTTGTAATTTATCAAACACAACCACGAAAGATTGCATTGAATGGTAACATACAATTTGTCACCCTGGAAGTACCCCGT
This sequence comes from Amyelois transitella, assembly GCF_032362555.1. NCBI lineage: Eukaryota > Metazoa > Arthropoda > Insecta > Lepidoptera > Pyralidae > Amyelois > Amyelois transitella. The sequence continues at coordinate 1,194,489 of NC_083521.1, read as the reverse complement.
GATTGTGAAAGGGTAAATCGTACTTTGCCAATCCACCCGTGTATAATTTAAGCCTTTGTCTATGGTGTTGTGATCGGAAAAGTTAACTTGTAATCTCTATGGTTTGGTAATCCCAGTCAAGCGCAACGCTAGGGGCGGAATTTTAAATTAAAAAACAGAACAAAGTTATTTACCATGTCTATTTGACGGTCAGTTACTCGACCTACACGCTGCTACGTGTGTGATAAGTCGTAGATAAAATAATCGTTATTTAGCATATTAATAAGGTAATAAAAAGAGGACGATGCTCCAATTAAAAAAGACATTTATTACAAAATCCCGCATTGAAACCATGTGTACTACATGCCATAAACGAAAATTACTACTTCTAAAATGATAATTAAGGCGTTTTGACGCATCCCGATGCGCACACGGACGGTTTGATGTGTCTTTATACCGTTTGCGCCACGTAAAACCGGAATTACGGGATTGTAATAAAAACACAAACGTTACGCCTCACTTAATGGATGCCGCCCTCGTATTTCTTTGAACTAAGAAAATGATAAGCGACAACTCGAGATAAAAGGCAAAATGGCGAACCACGAAAAGTCACGCCGTCGCATCACAATGCAAATATGCTGCTTAATTACTTAAAATATCTTCACTACGATCTCTAGTAGATCGTTGTACATTTCTTTTGAAACAATTATGTTAATAGCTGGCGTTGGGTAAACGAGCTACGGCCGGTAATAATTTACAATTAAAACGTATAAAGCCCTGTTCTCACTAGGCGCTCATTTTTATGAATACTTTTAAGGCTTTAGGTACATGATTCAAAATTCAAAATTTTTTGAATGTTTAATTTTTATATATACTTAGTCCAAAATGCATATTTAACTTGAGTCGTGCATCCGATGACACAACATACATTTATAGACCCGTGCGAGCGAACGTAGCGAGCATTAAATTTTAGTAAATGCGTCATTTTTATCATTTGTCCAATGCAAAAGTGGCCCATTTCTAATCCACTTTCGGTCTCTATCATGCAAAAGAAAAAATATTATAGAAAATGATCGCATGAAACATCAAATGCACCATTCTGCTCAGGAAAGAGGCCTGAGTTTAGGCGGGCGTCACACGAGACGTCATAATCCGGGCACCAATCCGGTCGGGTCTGTGCACGCTTAACTTTGCTTATAAATTCAGCTGTGTCTGCCGTAACGCAGTCATACGTAGCATTAGACGAGCTCAAATTAATACGAGCGGGCGACACACCACCTGCGCCCTGTTTCTTTTTACAAAATTAACTCTGTAGTTGCCAACAATGGAGCTCCCGACAAACTTTTGCACTGTTATTTTTTCCCTCCGACTGCGGTGGCTATATTTCAAACTGTCATACTTAATCTTTTTATCAAAGTTTGTTAAATGCTATAAGAAGTGCACCCGTCTGCGTTGTGAAGTTTTCATCTGCCCTCTAATTACGTTTGGAGTTTGTGAGCGGAGTTTTATTATGAAATTAACAAGTTTTGATGCTGTTTCAGCTGCGCTCGGCTCGAAGTTGCTCTGTGATCGCCATACCTTAACTAAAATGGAATGGAATCTAGATTACACATCACAATCAGATCTGAGTCGATCTTAATTAAGCACTTTTTCGTTGATGGTTAGTCTTTTTCTAGATGATTGTAAATGTCTTTAAATTGAATTACGTATTCTATAACTTAGTCTGAATAGTAAACCACCCAATAAAGCAAATATATTCATGGATTCGAAATAGGTAATCGTGGCACAGATTGGTTTCACAAAATTTCCAGCAAGCCATGATAATTCTGAACGCGTTATTGTTCAACTTTAGCAAATTGCCTGCTGCAAAATAATACAGTGCCGACTGCAGACCGCCTTTCAGCAGCACATGTGGATTCTGAAATTTGGCAAAGTTGCCTCGGAGTCGTCGTAGAGCGTAGTGCAATATTGTCGAGTTATTTGAAGTTAAGCGACCGAGCCTGCAAATGGTAGATAGGCTCATTTGCAGATTTGAATTTTATCCTCTCTCGCGTCGCTTGTAAAGCCGATTAAATACGCCCGTAGAGAAAAGAGGGTGAACAAATAAATATCTATATTGTTTTGACGAAACAATTACGCTATTAAAAAATACAGGAATACCAGGGAGCTTACTAATTAAAATCCAACCGTTGTTTATTCAACAATTCGCAATACCAGGAGACCAGCGGGGCCTAGGAGCGAATAATTTATATTTAATTTAAACAAGACGACATTGGTATTCGGAATACGAGTGCGTAATTAAAATTCCCGTCGCGGTTCCCCCGCACCTCGCTCCCCCCGCAGCCCCTCGTGAGCCCCGTCTCGACAGTTTTCGCGCCAATTTCAACGCGCCCGGAAATTAATTGTGACAGGAAGACGCAGCGGTCACATCCGGTTGCGTTCCGTTACTGCATACGATTGCATTATATCGGCTCATATCCATTTAAATTCGGTTAAAATAATATTTTGCAAGCAAAGAGGCTTATATGCAAATTGCACCTTAATCGTACCATCACGTAACGTGAAATAAGCCGAAAGCTTTTTTTATTACTTTGTTTTTTTTTTAATCATGTCTACTGTTTTTTCTTTATTTACTTTCCTGTTGTACCTAGATCCTACTATAAATCTTGAGTAAAAATCGTTTTAAAAGAACTCTAAAACATCTCTCGTACCACCTGAGTAATATAATTTTGTATTTAAGTAAATATTATATTTTTAATATATTAAAAGAAAATAAATGAATATATGTAGGTAGGATACTTACCTAACCGACGTTTAAACGTTTTCTGATACGAACTTTTGGAAAGTAAAAAAATATGGCTGCGCAATCAGTTAAAAGCATTTTCACATTAAAAATAAAAACGCTCTATCGTAAAAATAGATTCCCACCTGAACAGCCGTGATTTATTCGTGACGATTACTTAAACACCGTCACTTGTCACAAAACTGGTCGGCCATTGATGTAATCGAAGAAGCGACGGATGTGTACGTCGTTAAAAACCTTATAAAACGGTACAACAATTAATAAGTGTCAAGTTTAACATTTCATTAAATAAAAACCGATAAAATCGTCATAATCTATCGTGGCCGCACATTTAAATAATTCTTTGGCGACCATTTCAAAATCCGAATTTCGAATCATTAATTTTGTAAAAAGAAATCAATTTATTACAAATTTACGCGTGGGTTTGTGATATCGCTGATGTGTTCGAAAAATGAAATTGTATTTTTATTTAATTTGGTTACGGCGGATTTCACGCTGTGGCACCCAGGACAATTGTCCGATCTCTGGTGGCATCTCGAGTTTGCAGCGGGAGACACATTCGTTACGTTCGCTAAGGGCCTCTAATGGCCGCGCCTGAACCCGAGCGGCCCTTAAAATTTTAACCATCCTTTTATTTATGGTCGCTTTTGTCTCTGCGAGATACAGCTATCAAGCGAAAGAATCTAGTCGTTATGATTTTAAGTACCTACCTACCTTTAGAACTAAGTAAAGCACATATTCTGAATTGAAGATTTAAATTTAAAAATAATAAATAATTTAATAAAAAGAATAATGTGCAATACCTTAAACATATCTGTGACAAACAAGAATAATCTAAACTATTACGTATACTTAAGTCAATTCTTCTTATTTCTACCACAAATTTCTCAGTCAGTCAGTCCGCTGAAGACCTAGTTCCGTCTAATTACAGCTTAAATCGTTCAGATACACGCCCATAAATCTATTTGTCGTTTAAAAAGGCTAATTACTCGTTGATTTACGTCTTCGAGGTTGGCAATGCTTTGATTTACGTCTGTTGGTTGGCAGTCTTCTCTGGCGGTCTGCGAACTCTACTCAAGCAATTAGTTCGTCTAATCGATGGTGAAAACTAATAACTACATGTGTTTACTGCCTTCATGGTACGTTTAAATCACGTTCTTAATTTTGAATTTAGAATGATTTTATTTTTATTGGATAACATCGTCATATTGCTTAGTTTGACTTACAAAATTTACTATTTATAAATACACTACAGGTATTGAACGCGCACGTGACGTGCCTTTATTTTATCTCGAACGTTACGAATCATGTTAAAAATAGTTTAATTCAATGTTAAAGTTTAAAAGAGTTATTGCATAATGTAGTACTTACATTCTTTCACGGTTACGCTTTCGTGTGAGTTACTAAACTTTTCGGGTGCTTACTTTACTAATGCTAATACGCCGAATATTACTAACAACATAATAGTTTTAATAAAAACCTTAAAAGTTCACTTTCTTTGTCCAATAAAAAAACAAAAAAAAAAATATGCAACTACATTTGTTTTTTTAAACTGTGACACTATAAAGTCCCGTGTACACGAATCACTTATCACGATTCAATTACTTAGTAAACAGCGTCTAACAGGTGTGGCGTAATGGCACTATCGGTCCCATTAAAATAATGCTTCAAAATGGCGCTGAAATTTTAAACATATCGGAAACGATACCGCCTTGAGAGCGTCCTCGATCACTGCTTTATCTGCTAATGCTGTTTGATATAAATTATACTGTATGTTAAAGGGTGTGTGCACAGATTATGGCTACTTAAAATCTATACTAATATTATAAAACTGAAGAGTTTGTTTGTTTGTTTGAATGCGCTAATCTCAGGAACTACTAGTTCGAATTGAAAAAATATTTTTGTATTGAATAGATCATTTATCGATGAAGGCTTTAGGCTATATAACATCACGTTGCAACTATTAGGAGGGAAGGAGTAATGGAGAATGTGAAAGTACTCGGGGAAAATTATTCACCCTTGAAGGCTTCAATGATGTCCAAAATAACTATTCCACGCGAACGAAGTCGTGAGAACAGCCAGTGTTTAATAAGATCCATCGGTGATAGAGTGGTAAAAATATGTGACTCAAAAAGTAAGTAGTGTCTGTTCCAATTCCAAGGTTTAAACGTACCAATAACTTTTTCCTGGGTTATTTTCTTGACATCATTTTGACTGCCGGCTGATGCATCTACAGTGATGATTCAGGTCAGTGATGAATCCTTTATATTCAGGCAACTAGATGTGTTACTATGATGTAAGGTAGACTTAGATAATGCGATTAGCGTTAAGTCCGCCTATTGTACTTTACAAATTGTTACAATAAAGAATAAATAAAAAAAATAAGGTTGCGGAGATTAGGCGATAGTCGCTTTGTATAAAAACCTACCATACCCACTCTAGGATTCTGGTCATAGAAAAGTCCAGGACGACAACGTAACACAAGACAAACAGACCAGTTAAGAACTTTGTTAATTATAATTTTGGAAAGCTTAGTAAAGCAAAAATTAACATTGACCCCTGTTAGTGTCACTGACTTGCGTAAAGCCTTTCATTTGATGACACTGACACATAGTCATTTGAAATCACTTTGGCAATCAATTTATTATTAATCAAATTAATAGTTAACAGTGAAGTAGAAGGGCCCAATCAAAACAACCATATAAATAATATAACAACATCAATTTATTGTGAAACAAATTGATACTGATGAGTGAAATCTATTTAGCCATGTCAATAGATTTCACTCATTAGTAAAGATTAATTTATATTTTTTTCCCATGAAAAAAAGTCTCAAATCGTTTGAAAAAATGCAGTATATAAATATTTATAGATGCCGTTTTTGTCATAAAGTGCGACTTGTAAAATAAACAGATTAATCAAAATGCAAGCTTCTATGTTGATTCTAACGAAAAATAACATGTCGAATCGGAATCCTTCTCTTTTTTTTAAGTTAAAAAAATTATGTGGATACCAGCTGATTCTCTTATCGCGTAGGTTACATACATAACATCATTCTTCTTTCACAGAGATTACATTTTCCCACTTGTAACTTCATCGCGTAAATTATAAGTGTTAACAAGAGAAAGGCTATATATTGAGGGATTCTTTTGTTGATAGGCTTGTAACGTATTACTATGTCTTAATCTCCATTTATAATTAAGCCCTCTAATATAACGTGGAATATGATGTCTTTACTAATCTCTAAGTATTGAAGCTATCACCTACAAGAATTTAAACGGAAATTACTTACTTTGAAAGAGGTCAAGAGTACCCGAAACCACCGAGCTTGCATAAAGAGAGTTATGAATGTGGATGAAACGAAGAAAGTATGCAGAGGTCTTGGCAAGTGGAAAGAGGTAGTCTCTGCCTACCCCTCCGGGAAAGAGGCGTGATTTTATGTATGTATGTTGAAAGAGGTCTTCACGTGCGAGTCTGCAGTGCTAATTTGAACACGCGACAACGTCATTATTAAATCAGAATGCGATAAATAAAAAAAAACGCATCTCTCTCCGGATAGAGATGTCCAATGACGTCACAGCCATCAGGTGGCGGCCGATTAAAATTCTGATCCCTCCATCATTAGTTTGACGAATGAACGCCGCGCTCGCGGGCCGTGTGAGGCCGAATTTAACTCGCGCATTCCTTTCACGATTTATTCGGATTTTCAACGGGGTTAAGTTTGTTTTTGTGGTGTCCCAATTATATTTATGATTCATCTGTGTTTACGAAAGGTCTCATGTTATTCGAAATGTCCGATATGAATTGTGATACATCCGTAAACGAGCAAGGCTTTTGTCAAACTAGAGGTAGGCTACTTTTTGCCCATAATACGTTTTTGTATCATAAAGCTGAACAGCTGAACGTGGCCTTTCAGTTTTTCAAGACTGTTGGCTCTGTCTACCCCGCAAGGGACATAGACGTGACTATATGCCTATCGTATAACTACTCGTTACAAAATACAAAGGTATACAAATTTTACGTTTAGACTGACAAACATTATCATAGTAGTTTAATTCTTAACTTTATTATTAGATTTTCAAAGTGAAAACACACATAACTGTTGTAATCACTAGTTAGAATTTAATTAGACGCTCTAATTATATTAGTAATCAACAAAGCAAGTACCAGGCGGTCATCATACATAAGATAGTATGTGGAAGTTGAACACCCACAGGGCGGGCGTCAGCCGCGGCGGCAATCCATCACCGCTCCAAATTAGTTCGCGCGCCCGCCACAGCGGCCGCACGGCGCTGCTGTCGCACTCATTAGTGGTCGCTGCCAAGCGCTGATGCCCTGGTAGATTCCGACAATTGTCATTTTATTTACTACATGGAAGACAAAATGTCGCCAAATGCTGCTATCCATAAATAACCGAGTCCACACCTCAGTTCAACCCTTCTGGAATTTGGCTATATTTAATATAGAATAAATTCAGGCTGCACGTCAAGCAATCATCGCAATATGGCGCCAGGGTCGAGCTATTATCGCGATTGCCTGTTATCCGCGACCCCAGCGACTGCTTCGAATGGGGCCAGGGAAACCAGTGCACCCTTAGTATTTAAAATCTTTATGAAACACTGGAGGCCACCCGCGACTTCGTCCGCGTGAAATCGTTCCCGCGGGGACTCCGGGATAAAAAAGCCTATATGTTATTCTGGTTCCTCAGCTACCTACATACCAAATTTCATCGTAATCGGTTCAGTAATTTTTACGGGAAAGAGTAATAAACATCCATACTGACATGCTCACAAACTTTCGCATTCATAATATTAGTAGGATGTAAAGTCTCTAGTATCAACAAAAAACTTCCCAAAATAAGTAAGCAATCGGTCGACAACCGACCGTCGCCAATGACATTAACGCGTTATATTCTGTAAGATCAGATAAAAAAAAAGCACCTTCAATGCAGGTGCACTTAGTTACTTGCTGCTTCGAGCATATTTGACCTAAATACCCATAACCATCTTAAACGTATGTAATTTCTATAAGAGAAATTACCACTGTTACTTCAGAAAATTAAAATCAAAACCCCATATAGCACTATCTGTATCAAATAGCAGATACCCATCAATGCTACTCTTTCCCTCAAAAATATACAAAATTAAAAAAAAAACTCTTATAGCACTGTGAAGGAGTCAAAGGTCGTACTACTCGCTCGTTCAATAGCCCCATGTTAGCACGTCCTGACACCATCTGCGACACTTTGAGATATTTACTGCCTATTTATGCCGCCTTGGTGTCTAATTAGTCGAATGTTAATTTTCGGACGGCCTAGTACCGTTTAAGATTAACTAACACCTGCTTTTTAATTACTTCGATGTTGATTCTTAGATTGTGATATCAGACGTATATTAATGTTTTAAAATATAATTTGAGCTAAGATTATCCGGTTGTGTCCTTCTGAGAAAGAATCAAAATAAATTACGCAAGATTTACAAAGAGGTGTAATTTATCTACTTGAGTAGTTTCTTAGTTTAGTTTTCTATAATTATAAACATAATTTCTTAGAATATTGTTCGTCAAATCTACGAACGAGTAAATTACATTGTTAAAATAATAAAACTAAAGATTCAATTAACTGAAGTGCTAATCGGTATAATTCGAAAGTATTATAACTATAATTTTCCATCAGGATTATATCAACTAAATACATACATTAACCTAAACTAATTTAATACATTCGCTAATCTTAAACTTAATTTCACGGCAAAATCACAGCAATGTTGTCACCCGAAATAATCGATCAAAACTCCCCTAGCAATTATTAGAATAAAAACATTCGTCCAAATCTGTAGTACCCTAACAATTAACGCAAGACCATGTGTTGCGTTAGTCATTTCGCGTGATGAGGAGACCGGGTCAGGACGAAAATTAAAGAGGGTACGGAAGTGATCTTCTGAAAAAAAGAGACTTTAGAAAGTAGGTTGCAAAATGCATTCGTAATAAGTGTTTGTTTTGTCGGGTCATGGCTTTCCACGTTTGAAATGTCAATCTGAGTAACCGTGTTCAACGCAAAATAACAGCAACATCACCTTTGATTCATTTTTCTTTTAGACCGCTAATCGTTTGTTATCTTTAACAAATAGGTACACACATCACTACATAGTATAAAACAAAGTCGCCCATTTTGTCTGTAGTCCCTTCGTATGCATAAAACTTTAAAACTACGCAACGGATTTTGATGCGGTTGTCACTAATAGAAAGAGTATTTTCTCCGACAGGTTTTTATATATAATTGAAATACATTGAAACTATATTAGCTGAGTTATAGCGATTTATGTCCAAGAAGTCAGAAAAAAAATCTAATTGAAGATTGCATTTGTGCGTGCGCCGCTTATACCGTTGGATACAAGTAAGAACAATGTATAGCAAAAACATTGGTCTTTATTAGTTCTACAAAAAAGTCCGCGATGACATATATCCAGCTTTTTTATTTAAGTCACAAAAACTACTTTTCTGTATTAAAAAAACATTTAATTCGTTGGGTGATGTTTAACTGGTGATATAACCAATAATACATATATCCTTATCAAAATAAGTAAGTTCATCATCACGAGCATTTAATTTAGATTATTTTTGCAGTTTACAGTGTGTTATTTAGACATATAGTTTAGGAGATATCACGATATTAGTATTGCGGCACGGTACGGGCCGGCCGCGGCGGCGGGGGCAGCGTTAAATATTTTTTCCAAAAACTGATAGGGGCGATCAAAGAAGAGTCACAGAAACCAAAAAAACATTTAAATATTTTAAACGCGGTTAAGGGAAAGAGAAGTTATTGTGAATTGAAAATTAGTATCCAATATGTGTTGGTGCGTTGACTGTATTTGTCGAAGTAGCGGGATACACGCAAACGAAGTTGCGCGGGTCAGCTAGTATTTAAATAAAACTCGCCTCTTTCGCGAAGAGATAGGCAGAGGCAACATGTTTCCGATTCCTGCATACTTCTTTCGCTTCATCCACATACAAAACATCATGCAAACTCATCGGTTTTGAGCACAGTTTACGTGAACTTGCGCCAGAGAGTCTTCCACAAATACTTTGATCGAAATGTCAACTAACATACATACTTACATATAATCACGTCTATACGTCACCCCTGCTGCGGGGTAGACTTGAAAATACTGATAGGCCACATTCAGCTGTTTGGCTTAATGATAGAATCGAGATTCAAATAGTGACAGGTCGCTAGCCAATCGCCTAAAAGAAGAATCTCAAGTTTATAAGCCTATCCCTTAGTCGCCTATCGTTCGGTATCGGTCCTATCTTTTTTTTATTAGTGCCGGGAACCACACGGCACTGCCGGTCAATGCAACTTTGGATACTGTAAATGTATTTTTATTGGTATAATAAAAATGACTTTGAAATTCAACGATTATTCTGCACAAAAACAATACAAGGTGGTTTTACTTTAATATTTTCTTACAGTCTCCATTTCTGTACATTCAATATTTTGGCCGGGGTCGGGGTTCGATGGCGATATATTGCGCTCAGTAATTACGCACCGGCTACCAGGGTGCCAGGATAAAGGAGCAATACTCCTTAAAATGACGCATTTACCGTACAAGTAATTTATTACCAGATTTTTCTTATGTTTATGTTGTTTTTGTAAATTAATGTAGGTATGTATAGTTTGCACGGTAATTAATAAATAAAAAATTAAATAATTAAATTAATTAATTTAATCTTTAAAAAGTTACTTTAAAAAAAGTAAGTATTTAATGATCGATAAATAAATTACCCGAAAAATCAGTAAACAAAGTAAACGAAATAACAAAAATCTATACAGTTGTTGGCATTTGTTTGCTATACAAGTAAAAGAGTACAAAACACAAATGTGTCGCCATGACAGACTATTTTGTGAGTTTTCCCAGATTATTCAGCAATTTTATAAATTTGAAACGTTTTTATTTATTGTTATTACCGTAATTTATACCTAGACGAACGTATCTTGATCAAATTAAGGACGTCCTGGTAAAGGGATTTATATTGCAATTATTAAATGTGACGACCCGAAGGAGTACGAATATGACATAAATAATACAATAAATGATATAATTCAATGGTTAGAAACTAATAATTTAAAAATTAATTTAATCAAAACTAAAGTTATGCAATTTTATAATAGAAAAATACCACCTAATCTTAACATACAATATAATAGTCAAAATATTGACGAAGTTCAAACGACAAAGTTCCTTGGCCTTACTGTTGACAGTCAATTATCATGGTCTTCTCATATCGAAGAAGTATGTAAAAAACTAAACAAATCGGCTTATGCGTTATTTAGGATATCTAAAAAAGTTAAATTAGAAGCTGCATTGGTGGCTTATCATGGTTTAGTCACCCCTCATTTAAACTATGGTGTAATATTTTGGGGTAATGCGGTAGAAGTTAACAAAGTCTTCAAGGCCCAAAAAAGATGTATCAGATCGATGTGTGGACTGAAATCTAGAGACAGCTGTGTGCCTATGTTTAAAGCACATAAAATGTTAACATTACCCAGTATTTATATATTAGAAGTTTGTCTTTTTGTAAAATCTAATCCCCACTTGTTTACAAAAATAGCGGACATAAGAATGAGGCCAGATCGTGTGAGACCTCAATACCAGCAAAAGTTGGTTATTGGAGGACATCATAAATCTTTGATAAGTAATAATGTGATCGGGATGGCTCCTAAGATTTTTAATAAATTGCCAGATAGTTATAAGACCGAAGATTTAGTGACATTTAAAAAGACAATTAAACAGCTTTTAATAGAAAGATGTTATTACAGTGTTAAAGATTTTCTACAAGACAATTTGACATAATAATTCGATTTAATTTATATAATTCTTATTTTTGATGTGTGTACTGACATTTTCAATTTTATTTTAATTTTTATGTTGACTTTATTTTATATAAATGTATGTAATTAATTATTGTACGTCTGTAAAGACAGGACTCAGTGGTACTCTATACAATTATATTATCTTTTTACCTGTGCTCCACAATAAATAGATTTGATTTGATTTGATTTGATTTGAAAGGGTCAGGTCAAAAGTACCCGAAACCGCCGAGCTTGCATGAAGAGAATTATGAATGCGATGGATGAAGCGAAGGAATTATGCAGATATCGTGGCAAGTGGAATGTTGTAGTCTCTGCCTATCCCTCCGGGAAAGAGGTGTGATTTTATGTATGTATGTATTACGGTAATTTACAGTAATTTTCAACAGTCGCTATTCAAAAAATCCTTTGAAAACGGTTCTATGATATAACTATCCTTCTTGACCGTAACGCACATTATTACAATCAAACAAAAGGTAAATAAATATATATAAAAATGACATTTGCCATCGGCAATCGCCATCATAGATCCCCGTTTATTCGTCGCACCTATAATTGCCTGATTTAGGGCACTTTCTATGCGCCGCCTGCGACGTAGGATTTCATGAAAAATATTTATGGGTGGACTGGACCCGCGAGGATTAGACGAATTTGTCGCTACGTGATGTCGTTTCACTTGTTTGTCCACTACTATACATACATACATGTGTGTAACACGTCTTTATTCCTTACGGGGAAGATATTGAGAGCCACGTTTAGCTGGATAAATTACGGAACTGAGATTCGGATAGTGAAAGGTAGATAGCCAATCGCTTAAAAAATCTCAAGTTATATGAACCTCTCTCTTTTTACATACATGCATATAATCACGTCTATATCCCTTGCGGGGTAGACAGAGCCAACAGTCTTGTAAAGACTGATAGGCCACGTTCAGCTATTTGGCTTTAAGATAGAATTGAGATTCAAATAGGTTGCTAGACCATCACCTAAAAAAGAATCCCAAGTCTGTAAGGCTATCCCTTAGTCGCCTTTTACGACATCCAAGGGAAAGAGATGGAATGGTGCTATTCTTTTTAGTATTGGTGCCGGGAACCACACGGCTCTTTTTTTAATTCCTTATATTTAATAAATACTGCAGTGTAGTTTGTTCCGCCGCTTCTTCTACACATACCCTTTGGAAGCGGTTGTAGTTATAATTAGATTTAAGTTATGTGACGTCAATAAGTGATACCTTGTATCCAATTTTGAAAATAAATCTATTCTATTCTATTCTTAGTCAAGAAGAGAAACAGACGACACACACTATGTTTTTTGCTACCAAACCAACATCAAAACCTTTTAGCTATAAATAGTGATACATCCGTAGGTTTTCGACCGACGCAGTTCGCAGCCCAAAAACTAAAAACAAGTTAGTAATAATGAATTATGTGTGGTCGAAATTAAACCGCTGTTTTGTCCCGGGCCGCGCCGTAAACGTTGTTTGTAACTGGACCCTAATTTCAGGGGCTAATATATAACTGTGTGTTAAAGGGTTGTCTTTGTGTTTAAAACAATGTATATCCACACGTCCATACTCCATACTTATATTATAAATTAGAGGCCGCCCACGACTCCGTCCGCATGGATACCCTATCAATCCTGCGGGAATTCCGGAATAAAAAGTAGCCTTTATGTTATTCTGGGTTTTCAGCTACCTTCATACCAAATTTCATCGTAATCGGTTCAGTAGTTTTTGCGTGAAAGAGTAACAAACATCCATACTGACATCCTGACATACAAATTTTCGCATTTATAATAATTTATATTAGATTTATTTATATTAGAAAGTCTGTCTGTTACGCTTTCAAGACTAAACCTAGGACCGATAATGAATTTCATCATTTTTTCTTAACTCCTCTTAAACATAGCATTTGTAAACCTGCAACAAACATGTTCTACAAGCAAGTACCGATGTCAACAATCAATCACAGAATCTCCGGCCATCAGACAGATCCGGGCGATCCGTCCGCACTGGATTTGTCAGATCTGCCGGCATTAGCGCCGGTCCGGTATTATTCACCCCCGGATCCGTGCCGGTTACAAATCTTCCAAGATTTGTTCAAGATCTGTCCGTGCCTTGCATTGTATTTGATGAATTTTAATAACTCGCAATATATGGAATACATTTTGGTAGATAAATTATTAAGTATGTACCACTTCTTCTACAATTGCCCTTTAGAAGAAGTAGTAGTTAATTTAATAAGTAATTTTGGACGTCAGTAAGTGAATTGTAGTCTTGTGCAATAAAAAAAGAACAGCAGATGTCTGTTATCACGAATAGACAAATCTTTTGAGATAAGGCGGTAAACACATACACAAAACACACTTCTTTTTAGAGGGGAAGGCACAGACTACATCTTTCCAATTGCCACGATCCTTGCATACTTCTATCGCTTCATCCACTTTTATCAATCATGCAAGCATCGGTTAAGTATACTGCTGAAGTAAAAAAGTATAGAAAAACTGGTAAATAAAGCAATTTATTATTTTGCCTGAATTTTCGGCCTAACAGTTAATTATCTTAAAAGCAATAACGGTGTACCCGCAAAATCTTTTTTCACGCATATCAACGTCAATTTATCAGTATGTATGTACCAGGAGCGCATCCCTCCGTAAGAGGACGAAAGGGCGAGTGACCGAGGGCTATCTCCGGGCGGGCTTTATGAAAACTAATGCCTTCATTTGGCGCGACTCCGGCCACCAGCGATAAGCTATGTCCTCCTAGTATCACGGGATTACCAAGTCGGCTTTAACCGGTACGGTCCTAGTCAGATAAAAGTTGCCTTCGAATCGTGTTCGTAATTTAAATGATAGAATTATCTAGTTTGTTGGAATTTTTTGTCTATTGTCTATTATTTGTCATGTTATCAAATCTATCCCTTACATGATGACAGAGTCTAAGTTGAAAAAGAGTGGAGAGCTATGATCAAAGGCTTCAGCTATTCAAAAAAAGTCTCAATTTACTTTTTATTTAAAAAAAAAATACTGAGCACGGGCGCAATTCATTACGAAACAAAAAGCAATGAACGAAATAAGCCGACAATTCCGTAAAAACTTTATACATACATACATACATATGGTCACGTCTATATCCCTTGCGGGGTAGACAGAGCCAACAGTCTTAAAAAGGCTGAATGGCCACGTTCAGCTATTTGGCTTAATGATAGAATTGAAATTCAAATAGTGACAGGTTGCTAACCCAACGCCTAAAAAAGAATCCCAAGTTTGTAAGCCTATCCCTTAGTCGCCTTTTACGACATCCATGGAAAAGAACTGGAGTGGTCCTATTCTTTTTTGTGTTGGTGCCGGAACCACACGGCACTAAAAACTTTATCATCGCAACTAAGCCGTATCGAGATCTGTTTAGGTAAAGTTTTTCCGCACGCTGTTTTTCCGCGCGGAATTAAACCTTAATTAGGGGAAAGGGCAATTTATTGCGGCCAGTAATACCTCACGCGGCACCTGTGTTTGCGCGGCAAAACGGGAATTGTGCAAATATAAAATAACATTCGAATAGATGTATAGTACTCATATACCAGCTTCAGACTGAGTCTTTAGTATTCCAAAACCCACGGATTTTTGTATAATATGAACCTCTTTTTGTACTCTGTTCTATGATTATCCGGAATTTCTGAAAAAATTATCAAGTATCAAGATAAAGTATGAACAATGTAGTGTATGAGTAGACTTACTAAGTACTGTACAGGAATCAGGATTTCAAGCAAAACACCGCTAGGAAAAGCTTATTCTTTACTGATAAACGACCCTTCATCTTTCATTCCAAATACAAAGAATAAGCATTTGAACACTAAGGTATATCCAATCCAAAACAACACAGAAACATTTCTTATATTTCATGACATATTTATACATGTTATTGTGTACATAACTCTAGGCACTAACCACTCTTACTATAAGAGCTATACACTTCATACATACATACATATGGTCACGTCTATATCCCTTGTGGGGTAGACAGAGCCAACAGTCTTAGAAAGATCGATTGAGCACGTTCGGCTATTTGGCTCAATTATAGAATTAAGATTCAAATAAAGACAGGTTACTTACTAGCCCTTCGCCTAAAAAATGGCAAGTTTGTAAGCCTATCCCTGACTCGCCTTTTACGACATTCATGGAAAAGAGTGGTCCTTTTCTTTTTTGTACTGGTGCCGTGAACCACACGGCACTTCATCTGATGTTAACCCCGTACCATCGCTATTTGTATTGCAACTAATAAAAACGTTCGGTCGCCCGACTGTTTCGCCTGTTCATTTGATTATGTTTGAGATTTATGTCTCAACCCGGTTGAGATGATCAATTTCAAATATTTTTTATTTATAAAAAAACAGGTATTTAACTCGGACATAAAGTGCCTTTATTTTATCTCCGATGTTTCGAATCATGTGACAATGTTCAAAATCTTAAAAAAAAATCTGTTAAATTTCGAACATATATTTCATTGAAAGTCTTTCATAGTGTCAATTGTTAATACGTACGTTTACTTCAGTCTTTCTTTGAACAGTTACGGTTTTTTTAATCAATAGCTGTTCTGATCCATAATTTATGGATCGGTGAACATAATTATGTTCAATACATTTGATTGAATCAGATGTTAATAAGAACTTTTCTCTTAATATTAACTGTCTTCACTGGACTATGTAAATTACATTTATACTTAGACACTCCCTTCTATTACATACCGCTAATAGCAATAAGAACCAGTAACAAAATTACGAAATTCCCTCAACCCTTTCTTGTTATTTAATTTGCTTTTCAACTAATTAAAATCCAAAAACTTTGAGTCGAAATTAAATTTTATTCTTCCTTCTTAATACACGAAAGAGTTCAAAATCCCTTGGCAAATAAATAGAGCTTCATTCTTAGAACCCTTACTTTGCCAGGGACGTGTTCCAAGGACTAAATTACCTTTTTAACTTTTCCTATTTAGGGAAAGTCCGGAAAATCACACAATAATAATAATAGGTACTGGGATATCAGCATCGAGTGGTCAGCAGCAATGGTTATCATAACGAATTTAGTTCGGAATACTCCTTATGCCTTACTGCGCTCCTAATACTAATAATGTCCCCTTCGTTGTTACGTTATTCCGGGAATTATACCGTTAAGATTTGTTTTTAACCGACTTCAGAAATCGAAAAGGATCTTTCCTAAATGGTTTTTATGACTATATTTAAAATGAAGGAAACCTGTGGTCTTGTCAAATCACCCATCAGTATGCCACCTAACACAGAATAATGACAATTTTCAACACTACGCAACTTATGTTCAACACAATTTATCATTCAAAATCCAATTGAATCATGCAGATGTGTCTCAAAATAATGGTTTCAGAATTCATTACTACTATTACCCGTCCAAAATGAAGGCAAACATAAATACGAGGGTAAATTTGACACTAAGCTTATCTTACAATTAGCCGAATTTGCATACAAAACGCATATATCTCGGGTGCATGCTTTTGAGAACACTGACAATGCACCACAACTCACAATCACTACGCATTAATAGGTCTCGTGCACACTGAGCAAGTTTCAGATGCGATTTTGCAAACAATAAAATTAACGTTTTATTCTATACTAGAGGCCGCCCACGACTTCGTCCGCGTGGAAACCCTATCAATCACGCGGGAACTCTGGGACAAAAAGAAGCCTATATGTTATTCTGGGTCTTCAGCTACCCACATACCAAATTTCATCGTAATCGGTTCAGTAGTTTTTGCGTGAAAGACAAACATCCATACTGACATACTCACAAACATATTAGCATAATTGACACTATAAATACATTAGCATAATTGACACTATAAATACATAAGTAAATATTATATTGAATAAAATGTTTTTTTTTTTCTTGTACCTAAGAAAAAATTTGAGTGCGTTTCATGTCAATCTACCTGTTTTTGAGCAAGCCAGATTGGTCTTAGGTGATATGGTCTAGCTCCAGTCAATGTATTATTAAATAGATTTTAATAGCTCAAAGCTCTCCTTACTTTCTTGCAATAAAATAAAACGTCTAAGAAAATTATTTAAATTAATATATAATTAATTATGTGCTGTGTCCAATATATAATTAAAAAATATCCGACACAGCAACTTAATTATTAATATAACTTATAAATAAAAGGACACAGTGTGTCAGAGCCCTTACTGGTTATCTGAGCATTGTCAACCCTTCGGCTGGGAAATTAACAAATTCAGTTATGATTTACGATGCAGGGTTAACGCCACCCGATATGAAATGTACAGATGTAATGTTTTTGTTATTCGTAATAATAGTTTTATTAAAAAAAGTCTAGTGAATGAGTGAATGTAGCTGTTGCGTGTCGCGTTGGCTTTGTTATAATAACAAATGCATTAAATCTTTATCCTTCACGGGGCAGACAGAGCCAACAGTCTCAAAAAGACCAAATAATTGAAATGACATAAAATTGTTAGAATTATTTTTTTATTGATGGACTTTCACTTTCTAGGCGAATATGAGGCACAGAATTATTAAATTTTATTATCTTAGTTATACCTTCACCTTTTTTTTACACAAAAATGGCTAAATTCCTATCAAGAGTACTCAAAACCGACGAGCTTGTTTGAAGATAGTTATGAATGTGGATGATAGAAGTAGGCGGAGATCGTGGCAAGTGGAAATACATATGTAGTCTCTGCCTACCCCTTTTCGAGTATGATGAATAGAATAGAATAGATTTATTTTCAAAATTGGATACAAGGTATCACTTATTGACGTCACATCACTTAAATCTAATCATAACTACTACAGCTTCCAAAGCGCAGGTGTAGAAAAAGCTGCGGAACAAGCTACACTGCAGCATCTTCATCGAACGTCAATTTACAAATATAGATCTCTTAAATCTAAATCGTGGACGAATGCACATTGTCTACATAAAAAAACATGAATGAATGTAGAACTAATGAGTTAAGTGAGTGTTAGTGATACATACATACATACATAAAATCACGCCTCTTTCCCGGAGGGGTTTCCCCGAGAGACTACCTCGATTGAGATATAGAAATTTAACTTTATTTAGAATTTTGATTTTAGAATTTAACTCGATTTCGAGAGTGTTAGTGATGTTAGCGTAAAACTGTTTTTTCGAATATAATGTGAAGAAAGGAAACAATCTACTTTATTGATCTGTGCAACCCGTGGTGTAGCCCTCAGCCCTTCACTAGTGTCGCCAGCTGACCTCTCCCTAATTTTGTATGTAATTGCAAACAGAAATGTCAAAATACAAGAATACAATGTGGCGTGATCCCCTTGTCCCTAATAGTTTGATATCTGATGTCTTATGGCCTTCCAGACTTTTCGAGACTGCTAGTTCTACCCCGTTAGAGATAATCACGTTTCAATATGTGTGTATGTTGATATCCAAAAAAAGTTTAAGTTCTATATATTTTTTATTATAATTCATTTTATTCGAATATCTTAGAGATTGATTTTGTTCTCTTACATTTTTCTTTCAGTTAAATCCAGTATTTGCAATGAACATTTTTCTTTTAGGTATTTGAGTTAACATAGAATTTTAAAAAATTACGGTCGAATTGAGAAACCTCCACCCTTTTTTAAAGTCGGTTAAAAAGTCGATACAACGATTTATTTTTCTGTTGTAAAACTAGTTTAAATAATTGTTGAGAAGGTTTTGTCTTCACTCTCTTTCGTTTCGGTGATCCCCAAAATTCTAAGTCTGAGACCTCGCTGGACACAAAAGGAACACACCAGCTTAACCCTCCAACAGCCATAGACCCCGGATGAAGAGTTAATGAACTAATCCAGATATTAACAATACATTAGGCGCATCGGTCGCCTCATCCCTTACTCTGCCTGCGAACTGTAGCTAATTTGAAACGCTCTTTATGTTTATTTTAATGTTAGGGAAAATTTCACAACTTGGATTATTTTGGAACTAAACTACATATAAATGATAAACTTTATTTCCGCTTTGTTTAGATATGAATTATGTATTTAAATATTTTTTTTATCTTACTGCTTAAAATTGATAGCACAGCATATGTATTAGTTCACCAGTAACAAAATTAGTGAAAATTAAGTTAAAAACTAATCAAATCGCGAAGCAATCGGAGATATCTGGTATCTCGTGCAAAATTCATAGTGACAGTTAATTTGGAAATGCAGCGGCGCGCCGTTCGGGGACATAACTTATTCAGCGGCCATTATAACATATTGCCCAAGTAATTGTTTCAAAGCTCTCTCACTCTTATGTGCTCCTAGTCTCTACGAGAACGATTGTAGAATAAATCAAAAATATATTTACCGATATTATATAATAAATCTATCCGATCAATTATTTTCTCACCATTTTTTTTTTCAAATTAACCTAACGGAAAGATATTGAAAACAATAAAAAGTTTACCACTTCCCATATAACCAAGAAACGCTATTGTAAAATTAACAATTTTCACTCACGTATAGACAAAACGATGTACGACCGTTAGCTCATGTCTGATTGACTATTGTTTTTCCAAATCCATTATTTCCAATTGATGCTTGCTGTTTGTTTTCTTTGTTTTACTTGCAATAAATTTAATACAATGTTTTCTTGTTTCAGGTTTATCAACGCGAGACGTAGGATAGTGCAACCCATGATAGACCAGTCAAATAGAGCAGGTAACATTTTTCTTATACATCTACATATTTTGATAACAATTTATTGCCAATTCATTTATTTCACGTCTAATGAAAAAGTCCCATGAGAGTTATAAAATTCACATCACGTGAAGTTCGTATTTAAACGAACTCGATTCATACACTCGGAAAGTAGAAAATATAAATTATACTGGACTTTGTCCATTTCACACAAGCCATAATTCGAATTCAGCCATCAATAGACATTACGTTCACGTGTGGCCTTTGAAATTCGAATTCCGCAGCACGTTCGAGACTTTGAAGTCGAAAATTGAATTTGCCGACCACAGAGCACGGCGAGTGCCTTCATACAGTATGCAGCCGTGCAGTTGAGTAACCGGGCCGGCGTCCCACGGGGCCAGCCGTCTCTCCTGGCTTTTAGCACTGACCATCCACGAGTTATTTGCGCTACGTCTCTCGAACAAACTACGCCCAGCTGCGCCCTCAAATAATGACTCGATTAAAGAATGTAATCTACTACTTTAAAAGCCAGAGAGAAACGAGAATATTGAACAAAAACACAGAGATATCTGACACAGGGAAAAACTTCGCCCGTCGACAATATGGAATAGAATTACAAACGACCAATTCTATTTTTACTTTGTAATTGTAGCACACAGTCCATAAAATGTTCGGGCCCCGCACGCAGCTAACAAAAATTCCACCCTGGAAAAAAAGGACATCGCAGAAAAAGGGCTTACTCTTGCGAACGCCGGGAACGCAAGAAGGGTAAAAAAGAATAATGTCCGAATTCGTTGACCCGTCCCGGGCGATCCATCACTCGCCCCTCCGTCGACTATCGCCGATGTATGCTCGCCTGGTACCTTTATCTAGATGTGTGGATGTATTCGAGGGCCTCGCCTATTCGGGATTAGAGAGATCTTCTCCCTTTTTGTCTGTCCGTAATTTCGTGGAGCGAGAAAATTTTGTATTTTAATTCAGAGTGCACGTTTTTAATAAACCAACCGGATCGAGAGCCGCGACTGATGAGAGCAACACGATTTAATCCTCGCGAAAAGCTCAATAAACGATTGGTCGGAAATAGCGTACGATGGCCGCGCTCGGACGAATTGTAATTTACAGGCTGGCACGGTAATGGCGTCGCATCAGAGAGCAATTTATGCCCTTATAATAAATTCATTAGCCAGCGCCGTCGTTCCGAGCTGGAACACCGACTATCCGTATATATGGCCACTAGCAGTCGAACCACTGACAGGGTTATGTCTGACGACACGCACACACGTTACTGCCGACGTATTAATAAACCACGAAGCTATTACGTCGATACAGTGGTATATGGCAAAAAGGAGAATTATTTGAGTACGACGATTAATGGAAACAAAAAGCGAACGATTGAGTTGCTACGTTATATATTCTAACAGCAGAAGCGAAGTGTGCCAAATTCGGAGCAGGGGAATGCCCATCGCACGCACCAGGAATACATAAGCGCGAACGTCCGAACTACAAATAATATAGTGATTGGGATTGCCTTTTGGCTTGACCACAGGAAATGCGGTGGCCATTTTCTTTAGTCCATTGCCAAAACAATTTTCCATCTATCGTCCACCCTCCGGTTTTTCCATTTTCCGTCGTCGGCAAACTTGGCGGCGTTCACATCCGCCGGTTTGGCTGGGAACATTTAGGAATCGCTCTGTTTTATGTTCTTTGTGAACTACAAGTGAGTTATGTTATCTTGTTTTCGATATTCAACTGTATTCAACACTAAGAATGCAGCGATCAAGGTCTCGTCCAGAGTTTACCGCTTACTAAATCATAGTTTCCTGGTAGCAGGGGTACGTTCCGGGAGCTCCGTTATTGCTTCCTGTTGTCCTAGTAGCAGGAGCCACGCTTCACCGGGTAGGGGGACTTTCAATTCTTGCAAGTTCGCACAAAAATGTGGCTGCATAGTTAGATATTTTTAGAACAGAAATTTACTTTCATTAAACCACCAAAATGTATTTCATAACAGATATTTTAGAATATAAACATTCGAAGAATAATGCTGCTAATACTCATGTAGTACTTGACGGGTCGTGTCGCTGATACTTAACTGGCCGTTTCTCGTCCAATTCTATTCCATCCAAAAAATCGTCTAAATAACTAGATTTACATTGATATATTATTAATGTACTCAGAATTATTTCTATACAAAAGACATTACATCTAGTCGTGTTTGTGCGGAAATCTCAAAAACCAATGGCGCGTACCACCATAAAGACCCCACGAGGACGAAGGAAAAATCGGAAATCGGCCACTATAATGGGCGAAAACCATTACTTCGCGATTGATAATCCCAGGGAAATATGGCAATCGGAAACCATAACAGTTTTGTGGTAAAATTGAGCGAATTCCTATCTCCCGCGGCCGACGGATTTTGCATTCGTCGTTTTTTTTTATCCGTAAGCAATAAAAATTCCGTAACTGCGTTTCAGGCTTATTTTAATGCCGACCCTCGAGGGATAAGTCCCTAGATTAACAGGTGCATGTAATAACTATATAAAATTTGAATCGTTTTCAAAACTGATGGACAAATGTGGACTAGTGATAGAAGTCAGCAGTAATTTAATGTAAATAAAACACTCAGAAAACCGCTTTGATTATTATCTTGCGATAAAAATTACACTCGGTTATGAATGATTTTAACTATGAAAAAATTAAACATTTTTATAATAATTATAATAATGTATCGTTATGCGAAAAAGTCATTTTTTTATGATATTTAAGAAAAGCACAAATTGAATTTAATATTTTAATAAATAAATTTCAATTTCAATTCAATAAAAAAAACCATACATACAGATGAACGTGGCCTTTCAGTCTTTTCAGTACTCTCTACTCCGCGAGGGATATAGACTACATTACTATATGTATGTAAAAGCACGGATTACTTTAAATCTTTGTAACCTGTAAAAACCAGTTATAACTACTACTTGTAACCAGTTGAAACCGCTCATAACCAGTTTCCCATCGAGACTGGCCCAACAGCCGGCCTAATTAACCGTCCAGTGTTCTACCCTGCAGTGTTCCCGCATGCTGGGCCGAGCGGCGCGTACAGTCCCGAAGCCACTATGGGCTACATGATGGACGGCCAGCAGATGATGCACAGGCCACCCACGGACCCTGCCTTCCACCAGGGCTACGCGCATTACCCCGCAGAATACTACGGGCACCATCTCTAATGCCACCTGCAATGTTAATGTAAATGTAAGTATTTTTATATTTTTATTCCTATAAATGCTTATGAAAGAAGATGTAGTTACAGGAATAGAAAAGGGTATGTTTAGATGGTTTGGTATACATAAATCACGCCAGGAGCGGTAGGCAGAGACCACATCTTTCCACTTGCCACGATCATACTTCTTTTGCTTCATCTACATTCATAACTCTCTTCATGCAAGCTCGTTGGTTTCGGGTACTCTTGACCTGACCTTTTACATGCGGTTGTAATAAGATAACAAAAGATGAAGTTTTGCCCAGTATTTTAATTAAGTTTTGTACCTTGACTATCACAGACCATAAACTAATTAGAGAAACCTGGTGACCCGTAATACAGGTACTTCTGCCACCTAGAACAGGCATCAGTTCTCCACACACATTTTTTACCTTTTGAGGTTGTACGTAAGAATTATCCTAACTATTTATGTTGTGGAGAAAAAAAAAGTATTTATTTTAAAAAAAAGTATACTAAATCAGCATAAGGCAAAAAAACATAGTTACCTATGCCACCCATACTGTGCAAACCTTGTTTTTACCACGTCATTGTTTCCCAATAGGAGTTATTCGTAACGCGAACAACAAAACCTGTAACTGAGCCTTCCTGTACATTATAGGCATTTGCAGTGTTAAGGCACAATGGTTCTCAAAGCCGAGTGCGGATTTTCCTGTGCTCGAACTCCGCCCGAGGCATTCTAATGTTGCAGTCTAGACTTATGTGGGATACCTAGTGTTACGATGCATTTGTAATCAAGAGGAGTTGCCTTAGTTATGTGGGATTGGAATCGCCCGTTCTTGGAAATTGTTGATGGGGTTAATATTTATGGGACTGATAGTGGAAATCTAAATAAAACAATTTTCCTGCTCTTTGGAATGACACAAAATAAATACTATGTTTGTATTCAATTTGCTATACTGATTGCAAATAAAACTATACATATAGATAAATATCGGATTTTTTGTTATTTTAATACGGCATACGAAAACCTCTCGTCTATAACTTTTTAATAACATTATTAATAAAATACTGATAAACATTTTTATTATTATTTCAGATATGAATAACAGAAAGAGCGTAAGGCGGCTACTGCGCAGGGAGCCGTGACGCGACGCGACGCGACACAACACGACACGACGCTGTCGCAACAGCGCGGCGCGACGCGACGCGACAACAGGAGAACGATGCTACACTGTACATAAAACGATACCTTTTGTAATATTTGAAACAGTATACGATCTCCTAACGTAAGGTTAAAGTCAAATTTAATGTTTAATTACTGTAAATGTTAATTTACGCCACTGGTCTTGTAACATAACGGTGCAATCACCTTTATAAATAATGCGGTTATATCACTCAGAAACAATAGGAACAAGTTGATGAATGTAACAATAAAATGGTTTGATAGTTATCGTATATTTATAGCTAATTGTGTATTGTTATTACGTAAATATAAATAAATAATTGAATAGTTGTAAGTTGTAACTATCAGTGGAAGTACTTGGGTCGCCGGACGGTAGATGGGGAATTGTAAAGGATGTATAAGTTATTTTTGGTATGGTTTTTCTTTGGTGAAGTAGCGGCGGGAGCAATGCGCGGGCGCAGGGTAACAAATAACATTATCACGTGTTTTATTTAAGGTTGATGGACAATCTAAAATTTAGACCTGTTTTTGATTCTAGACAGACATAAATTACTTTTACGTAGGAATAGTTTATCTGAAAGAATGGGCTTTATTTAAAAAGTGTGGATATAAAAAACAAGATAATTAATTAATTTACTTGTTTATTGCGTAAATATTGCGTGGATATTTTTAATTGAAACCTGATTTCTCAGAATCCGCCCCGCCCGCGCCCGCCTATGCCCCCGCTGCCGCTCATATCTTGCGACACGCCAAGTTGCGTCAATCACAACTTAGTATACTTACTTTGGTAGAATGTGTTGCGTCTGTTACCTTTCTCACCATCATTAAGCTCAAATTGTACTTCTATCGTCAATTTTGATGTTGAATTGTGATTGTTGTAGGCTAGGAAGAATTCGATTGCGTACGTAAAAAAAAATAATGTTTTAAAAAAAGAGTAATCAAAACGCCCGTTAACAGTTTTGTTTAATTGAATCGCAACGTTAAATGTATAGTTATGACAATCACAATACAATCATATTTCATTGTCCGTACACTAGTTTCGTAATTTTTGCGTTACAGGTGAAATAACATATCTTGATATATATATTTATTATAATAATGATATTGTGAATTGAATATCATCGTTTCACCTTGCCTTGGTGTTCACTAATGTAGCACAATTTGTAACCGATGTATACGACGACAAAAATGATATTTTACAATGTTAAAAAGAGATTTTTAGGTCTATTTTGTCTTGTATAATACCTGACATTTGCCTTCTATGTTACCAGGAGACCATGAAGTTTTATTGTTCATGCGTGTGAAGAGGCTTACGGATTGAACGTGATGCTGGCTGTATTGCGCTTTTGAATATCGAACATTGAAAAAAGAAATTGATGGCATGGCTACATAATTTATTTGTTAGTTGCCTACACTTGAAGCAATTGGCTTTAAGTTTTGAACGTTCGATATTTAAAAAACACTATGTCTAAGCGCAGGACTTGCCAGCGTTCACTTTGTTCGATCAATTGAACTTATGTATGACCAATTATTTTTACTAGTAGTTGAACTATTTGGAAAATAAAAACAGGTAGATAATATTTAATTCAAAATTACTACATCTAAAGTATGTAATAGTTTTCAATTTGATAGAATCATTGTTATTTTCATCGATTCGCCAGCCTCTGCGTCGCACTACATATTAAATAGTGACAAAGTCGTGTGATTTTGTGACTGATAAGAATTGTGAGCTTCTCTTAGATTACAAACGTTTTTTTTTTAACTGTTCCGTGGACGAAATTTGAGATACGATTAAATTACAATTTACAGTGATATAGGTGTTTAAATATAAAGTCCGTTCCAATTTATTGTGGGAAAGCGGAATGTTCAGTTTTCAGTAAATCTTTTGTGAGGGTATTATCATCGTGAAAATTTTAGCTGAGCATTAAGTCGCTTATCCTAAAAATAAGACACCGTTTTTCCACAATTTTTGCAATGGACCAAAACTTGCGTACCACGGAACGCATCTATGTTTCAAATCATGAGAATACGTTAAGTAATGCTTTGCATTACAGCCTTATGCCATGTATACGAACGGGAGCTATAAATGTCGAAGCCTAGTTACGGTTAACTTCGGAAATATCCGGAAACAAGCTTTATACTAGGGTAAATGAACCACCATTGTATTTTAAATCAAGCGTGACACACGTTTTTGAGAGGCGACGCACAGTGGACTTAATGTGAACTAAAATTGTTAAGAAAATTCGAATTTAGAATATTTAAAATTGTGCGTACAAAAGAGGTGCCGACTAATATTTTTTTTATCTGTGCCACATGTCGGCCAAAAAGTTTTTTTTATTCTATTTCAGCACGCACTGCGCAAAATAAATTTTTGCGTTTTCTGTTTTATTTCGCGCACATTCTAGACAAATAGCGATGCTTTAATTAAAATTGAGAAGTAATGGCGCCACGCGCCGCCTCCCGAAAACACACTGTGTCAATTTTAGTGTCTCATATTAGAAGGTTTGTTAACTTTTGTAAATATTCTTATCGTAAAAATTACATCGCCATTTTACTTTGTATAAACCGTTTCGTTTCCACTTAGGTTTCAGTATTAAGGCTTGCGTGTCAGTGGCGCCCTCTGAACGAAAACTCTTATAATCTAAGACGAAAACGTATAAAAGTTTTTGAGTAATATTATGTGTTGTCCTTGAAATGATGTATAAATTACACGAGGGTTATTGGCTTACTTGATACTTACTTGCACCATCCGATGAGGAGTTACAGAACATGGTAACAATAATGAATGATGCAATTGAATGTAAGTTATGGAAGTTATTGTGAATAAGACTAAGGTGGTGGTTTTTAAAAAGTATAACAGTATGTAATATTAGTATAAATGGAGAAAGAGTGCAGCAAGTGAATGAATTTGTGTATTTAGGCTGCATGTTCACAAGGTATGGCAAGAACGAGGGAGTTTTAGAGAGAAGAGTGGCTGCGAGAAATAAAGTAAATGAGGCATTACCTTTATACCGAATAGCAGGACATTACCTTTATACCGAATAGCAGGAGGGTATCAAAAAAGCCGACTTCATCATGGAATTAATGCCCAGACTTATGTATGGGAGAGAGTTGGGTATGGCAGAAAGAGTGAACGCATTTGAAATGAGAGGTTTAAGAAGTATGTGTGGTGTTTAAAAGGGATTAGAAATATCGATGTAAAAGAAATATGAGTGGAAGAGAATGTGAGATGTGAATGACGTGTGAAGTGACGATGGGAAGAGTATGTTGAGATGGTTTGGACATGTCGAGAGAATGGATGAGGACAGACTAACGAAAGGAATTCATGGGGTAGAGCTGACTGTGAAAGTGGTCCAGGGCCACCCTGGTCGAACTTTCAAGGACGAAATTTAGAATGTGTTAAAAAAGGGAGATGTTAGGAGTACCCGTAATCGTCGAATATGCATGAAAAGAATAATGAGCGTGGAGGAAGTGGGAACGGTCTGTAAAGATCGTAGCAAAAAAAAATCCATAGACTCTGCGTACCCCAATGAGAGACAGGCGTGATGGTATGTATGTATGTATGTACCATTGACACGTAAGTCACCTTTTCACGATTTTCGAACATTTCTTCCACAAAACCAGCCTTTGTTGATATTTCACATTTATTATTGTTATTTGCATTGCGTGTAATATATTTTTATTAAGAGAAAAATCTTAAATAGTAGTTGTTAGGTATTAATGTATTAATTGAAGAATTTTATTTTGATTTTTCTCTTTATTATATATGTATATGTACATTATATATAATGATTTGAAAGTCATCAAGTTATTGTAAATATAGTATACTAAAAGAACATTGAGCGTCTGTCAGCGAGACTTTTCAATTATTCAGTGGTTGGAGACGGAAAAGTTAATTATATATTTGTATTGTATAATTTTGGCGAGGTACATATTATTATAAATATAAAGTATACACGAATAGTGACAGGGGCGTAGCTAGGTGCTGTAACATGGGTTACGGAACGAGATCTTTAAGGGACCCGACAATATAAAAATAACCGTAGTTGCATTTATTTAAAAAGGCTATATCAAGAATAGAGATCACAAATTTCCCTGAAATACTTCAAGTAAATTTTCAATACCAAATTTTAATTTTTTTTTTCTTTAAATATAAAGCCCAATGCTCATGTCCTGTACTATAGCTACGCCTCTTCACGACAAACTGATTTATATAATAAATAAATAAATAGCTGACGCTGACGGAACGTGAGACCCGGACGAAACTGTGTCGGCATTATGAATGCTACGATTGTGTAAAAAATATTAAAACCTAAAAAAAAAATATCTTGTTTCATTTCATAAGGATCCTATTCTGAGTAACAATAATTTTTATATCAGATATTTTAAGGTTGAATTTAGAGAACAGTGCGACCTGCGGTGCGGTGGCCTGCAGAGAAACATGACACTATTTTCAAAAAACATAAACATACATACATTCATATATCTATATCTCTTGCGGGGTAGACAGAGCCAACAGTCTTGAAAAGACTAAATGGCCACGTTCAGCTATTTGGCTTAATGATAGAATTGAGATCCAAATAGTGACAGGTTGCTAGCCCATCTCGCCTAAAAACGAATCCCAAGTTTGTAAGCCTATCGCTTAGTCGCCTTTTACGACATCCATGGGAAAGGGATGGAGTGGTCCTATTCTTTTTTGTATTGGTGCCGGGAACCACACGGCACAAAGTGTTTTGGTAAGTATAAAGGATTCATAATACATAATTATATAATCACGTCTATGTCCCTTGCGGGATAGACAGAGTTAACACTCTCGAAAAGATCAAATAGGTTGCTAGCCCATCGTGTAAATGAAGAATCCCAAGTTTATTATCCTTTCCCTTGATTGCTTTTACAATCTCCAAAGAAGAGAAGAAGTTAGCACACTAATTACAATTATTTGAATTGTAACATGACATTTAGGTCAAGTTTTCCAATTAATTTCATGATTCTTCATTAATAAAAGTTTAAAAACAACATACATACATATAATCACACCTATATCCCTTGCGGGGTAGACAGAGCCAACAGTCTTAAAAAGACTATATAATAAGCCACGTTCAGCTATTTGGTAGCATTGCGTTCCATATAGTGACAGGTAACCTGTCACCTAAAAGAAGAATCCCAAGTTTATAAGCCTATCCCTTAGTCGCCTTTTACGACATCCATGGTAAAGAGATGAACTGGTCCTATTCTTTTTCATAATGATACCAGGAACCACACGGCACATTTATAAACAAAGACATTATAATTAGAAATCAACAATTAAAAAATCCTAGGGCAACATGAAACGCAGCGGG
Organism: Amyelois transitella; assembly: GCF_032362555.1. Taxonomy (NCBI): domain Eukaryota; kingdom Metazoa; phylum Arthropoda; class Insecta; order Lepidoptera; family Pyralidae; genus Amyelois; species Amyelois transitella. The sequence goes on along the minus strand of NC_083521.1, from coordinate 1,164,429 downwards.
TTTGTATTGTAGCACCGGCTACGGCGTAGCACTTCGTAGCGGCGTAGCGGGCGTGGCGCCACGAAAATGGCGACCGACATTGAGTAATGGCACGCTGGGACGAGTCCAGTGACGCGTGCCGCAGGGCTGCCACCGAATGCATGTCGAAAATTAAAAAATTAAAAATTCTGATATTTTTAAGATTTTTATTTTAATTCGGTCTACAAGAAATATTGTTGCTTTAAAAAAATTTGAAGATTTTCTCGATTTATCACAGTTTACTTCACTAGAAAATAACCTGATTTACTGTTGAAAAAACACCTCGAAAGTGTATCGTTGCATACAAATAAGGAATACCAACCACCCATGGCTGAACCATGGGAGAAGTGTACAGTTCTCGCGTTTTCTCTCTAACAGCGCACCCTTTCTCGACTCCCTGCAAAATCTTATAAGCGTATTTTAGTTGTGTTACTCACCTCCTATTCTAGAGAGGGCGATACATACACGTTACGCCTCACGTAGCCATTCCATCGTAGCCCATCTTACAAATAAGTAATCAAAATTAATTTATTATTGACTGAATAAACGTAAAAACACAGGCGATTACCCACGATTAGATCAAACGATGTCACTTTGTGTAAAAATCTGACATATTCGTGGTCATGGAAAAAGATGTGAGGTTAATTTCCAGTGAGGTCATAATGATACCGGGAAGGCAAGAGAGGAAGAAGAACTCTCTCTCGATTAGACTTATTTAGGGCCGGAGCAAGTCCTTACAATTATTTGAATTGAAACATGACATTGAGGTCGAATTTTCCATTTACCCTTTGCATAATAAACCTAATCAAAGGATAGGTTTTAGTAACAGATTTTAACCTCTGCGTCCGCGCGTCACACTTTTAATTCGTGCATTTTTACAATTCGCACGTAACGTTCACTATCGCATCTACATTACTTGTTATTTTCAAGTTTAGGGCAGCCCTACTTTTTTCCTACTACGGAGCACAGTAAGCAACGCACCGATTGTATCGCTCGCGGATGCTCGGAGCGGCCCATTTGTCAACCTTAGCTCCCCTCCACTTCACCCCTCTCGCAGCTCAATCCCCTGCTCCCCGCTCTTTCCATTACAAAAGAAACGCACGCTTCAGATGAAACTGTAGCTATGCCAATTTATGGCACCCTGGTACCTAGGCATTCCCGGTTCTTCACTTTCTTTTTCTATCTACTCTTAACCTACCTAGGCTTTCTAAACGCGTTCTTCGGTTTCTCTAATAGGGCTCTATAGTCAAAAATGCATACATACATATGGTCACGTCTATATCCCTTGCGGGGTAGACAGATCCAATAGTCTTGAAAAGACTGAATGGCCACGTTCAGCTATTTGTCTTAATGATAGATTTGAGGTTCAAAGAGTAACAGGTTCCTAGCCCATCGCGTAGAAAAGAATCCCAAGTTTGTAAGCCCATCCCCTAGTCGCCTTTTACGACATCCGCGGGAAAGAGATGGAGTGGTCCTATTCTTTTTTGTATTGGTGCCGGGAACCACACGACACCCGGGAACCACACGGCACACACACACATAGTAAAAAATGACAGCCTTATTATATCTGCACCTCAACAAAGTTCGTTAACCACAAATGCCAACTGATTAACCGTCAAAATAACGATCAGCTCAACTGCTGGTCAAGACCAAGGTCTACCCTTGTCTGGAGATAAAATATTTTTCTTTTTGTTTTCCTTACACAGTCGTTCACTAAGAGAGAATTACCCGAAATTTTCTCGGGAAGAAATCTTACCGGATTTTTCGTATACGCAGCCGAAGTCGCGGGCGTACTCTTTACACAAAATCAAGGAGAATGCGTTTGTTATTGATATACCTACCTACTCCATCAGCACCATGTCATAGATTCATAGCCCTCTGAAGGTGAGTTGTAACTTGTAATTTTCACAATTTTCGCAGCCCAATTTAAGCGGGCCGTGAGCGACATGTTTATTGGTTAATTAAAGTTTTACGCGGAAACAAACAAGTACTAGGGACGCAAAGGATCAGAGGAACGATGGCAAAAGAAAACGTTACTAGTCCCCTTATAATTTAGTGAAAAATAGTTTCAGTGGGTTTTTTAAACTTTTAAATAAATATACCCTCATTATATTGACGGCGTCTGTGACGCAGCGTTTGTGCGCTTATCTGTGGCACAGTAGCTCCAGGTTCGAATCCCGGCCAGGGCATAATGAGAAACGATCTTTTTCTGATTGGCCTGAGTCTTGGATGTTTATATAATTAAGTATTTATAATAAAATATAGTATCGTTAAGTCTTGACCTTACTTCGAGGCTAACTTCTGCATAGGTAATTTGTCCCGGACATATATATTGTTTTTTTTATAAGTATTATAGTTTTATGAAAAACCTGTTAATACAATGTTCTTTATTATCGCTTTATTATTTATTCATTTTTGTAAGTATGTATGGAAGATAAATAAATAAAAAGTACAAAAATAACTATTAAGTATAATACATTTTAAGGATAAAAGCCTCGCAAAGAAAACGTTTGCAAAGAACCTTACGATTTCGTGATGTCCATTGTAACAAGACCTGTTCACAACTTCCAAATTCAACTTCCAGATGAGAGGCATATTTGTTTTTTTTTTTTTATTATTGTATTTCACATGCTGCCAGTACCGTTTCAAAAACACCTGAACGGCACGGCCGGCGAAACAATAAGCCAAGTTCACAATTTATCCGCGCGTCCCGATTGCCAGCGGCGCCCCACCCCTCCGCGCTTCTGCTGCCCTGGTAATTAACTAAATAATGGACAACTACCCCGTAATTAGCTTTAGCGAGATTTACGACTAAATTATTGTAAATTGAAATAAGACTTTATTTGGAAGTAATCCGGAGAGGTGAGAGCGAATTTCCTCTGAATACGAGAATTAGTAAGTATTATATTTACATTTGTTTTTTTTTTTAATAAATAAAACGTTTATTTTCCTCTTCCGCCCGTGTGTTCCCGACACCAAAAGAAAAAAGAATAGGACCACTCCATCTCTATCCCATAGATGTCGTAAAAGGCGACTAAGGGGATTCTTTTAGGCGATAGGCTAGCAACCTGTCACTTTTTGAATCTCAATTCTATCTTAAAGCCAAATAGCTGAACGTGGCCTATCAGTCTTTTCAAGACTGTTGGCTCTGTCTAACCCGCAAGGGATATAGACGTGATTATATGTATGTATGTATTTTCCTCTTTACAAAGGTGAGCTTACTAGATTTTATACATTTTATTTAGTTGGTATCAACAGAGTTCACCTTTGGCTGGAGGCTAGTTCCTGTTATAGGTTCCTGAAGGAACCTGTGCTATAGGTAGCAAGGCCCCAACCTTGGAATTACATAGAATTGGTGTTAGGCTGTTTATGTGTTGAATGCAGTGGAATTAAATGTACAGGTAGGTACTTTTTCTGATTGGCCTGCGTCTTGGATGTTTATCTACATAAGTATTTATTATAAAATATAGTATCGTTGAGTTGGTATCTCGTAACACAAGTCTCGAACTTACTTCAAGGCGTGTAATTTGTTCCTTATTATATTATTATTATATCTATAAAATCGAAAAGTAATTGAGTGACTAGTCCCCTTTTAATTTCGTTCGTTTCGTTTCAGTAGGTAGTAACCTTTTAAATAAATATACCCTCTTTATATTGACTCTTTATAGGTCGCGACGTAACGGTAGTTAAAGCCAAGAGAGTAATTATTACAACGAATGCCTCTGTACAGTGATCCAAACTACGATGTTTCGATATTACATGCGTGTTCAATGTATCTATGATACGAGTAGTTAATGAATCATTCATGTTCAACACAGCCTCCATGCTTGTAGACTAAATATGTCTGACTACACAAACATATAAAGTGTCGTGTGGTTCCCGGCACCAATATAAAAAAGAATGGGCACACTCCATCTCATTTCCCGTGGATGTCGTAATAGGCGACTAAGGGATAGGCTTATAAACTTGGGATTCTTCTTTTAGGTGACAGGTTATCTGTCACTATTTGAATCGCAATGCTATCTTTAAGCCAAATAGCTGAACGTGGCCTATCAGTATTTTTAAGACTTTTGGCTGTGTCTAAATACAATAACAAAAGCATACATATCTCACGTCTATATAACTTGCTAAAAGCTTGATGGGCCTTTATTCAAATAGTGATAGTTTGCTAACCAATCGCCTAAAAGAAGAATCCCAAGTTTATAAGCCTATCCCTTAGTCGGCTTTTACAACATCCATGGGAAAGAGGAGGGAGTGGTCCAATTCTTTTTTATATTGGTGCCGGGAACCACAAGCTGAATGCTGCAATGAATTTGCTGCAATTTATTCTGGTTCAATATAAAGTTATTGTATAATGTAATTAACAGTCTACAGTCTCTTATTCAATAATATTAATATATGTATGATGTGCATGCATTGGATCTCCATCTAATCGATGCAAAACCTTGCTTTATCGGATGGCAGCAATCGGCGATCTGACGCATACGATTATCTGTATCGAATATGAATCAAACTATATTCGATTACTTACAGGTTGATGTCATGACTCTTATTTATAATAAAAGAGTATTGAGTGAACCTGAGAGAGGAGTCCACATTACCAATAGGGTCACTTCATCTCTTTCCCATGGATGTCGTAAAAGGCGACTGAGGGATAGGCTTATAAACTTGGGATTCTTATTGCAGGCGATGCAGAATCTCAATTCTATCATTAAGCCAAGACGTGATTATGTATGTATGTAATTCCATTAGGCAAAATTTGCGATAGAACAAAGTAAAAAGATATTAGACCTGCAAGTCACATTTTAGATAAAACCCTTCTTGCGAGTAAGCGACTATTTCTGGAAGAGTTTCTTCAGCTGGCAGAATGTTTTATTTAGTATTTGTTGTTATACTCGTAGTGGCAACAGAGATACATAATTTTTAGCTTTCTAGCTATCACGGTTTATGAGATAACACACGGACGGACGGACCGACAGACAGACAGCGGAGGCTTAGTAATTTCCCGTTTTTACTCTTTAGATACGGAACCCTGAAATAATTGCGTTTGCCTACAGTCTTCTTAGAATACTGATAAATTTCTGACTAGATGTTGGAAAAGATGACTAGTGGAGAGAGAAATGTCTGCAACCGTGTATACGACAGAAAGATGCTTTTTAAACTTCAGTTTTCCTAACATTTCCTTGTGAAAAACCATACAACATTTTACGTAAAACTAAAAACTTACAAAAAGCTTAAACGTTTAAGTTTATAAAAACGAATCACAAAAAAAATAAAACCTCCTGTATGCAGCAGTTTATATAATCACAACCATAAAGATTTGATTTAATAAATCTACGACTACAACCAATTAAAATTACTTTTGAAAGATGTCCCTTCATTACACGTCTAATGTAATATATTACAGAAGCAATTGAAAACGAACGCTTAGTAATAAATATCACGTTTTCCACTATCAGCTAATTTGCTATCAATTATCGGCCGCTGAGAAATATTTAAAACGACCTAGGAGGAAACCTGAATAACATAAATCAAGGCTGTATAGAAAATATGTACAACCTGTATGTACAACATTAGAGCGAATCGAACCGGGGACCACTCAAAGCGAGCTCCCGCTGCGCCGCCGGAGCGTTTGCGACATGCGCCTACCAGGCGAACAGAAACGCAGCGTGAGTCGGCCTTTAAACCTCTGATGCTGCAATAAATCGTATTTTAAAACCTCCCCCGCGTCTCTGCGCGCCTGGTACATCCACGGCAACTATTTCAAGTTAAATGGACCAAATAACTGCTTTGATAGTCCGCGCTTGGACTCTGTCCGGCGTTTTAACGATTTTTCGCGAGGAAATTTCCGTTTTCGTTTCAAGTTATTGTTATTGTTTCGCAGCGCCCGCCATGCCTCATAATGGTTAGCCCCGTTTTGCTACTTCCGGTTGGTTCGTTCGGCACTAAAAGTACGTGGACAATTAATGAGTCGAAAGAACTGAAATAACGTTGGCCGCTGGCTGTATTGCCCGTGAATTATGTTACGTTACATAATAACGGTTTACGTTTATGTGTCTTTTCTTATGGTAATTTTGGTATTTAAATATTAAAGTGTAATATAAAAACAACCATAAGAAAAGTGGATTCTTGGTAGGCGTCATCACACAGTAACTATGTTGTCTCGTAAAAAAATATAGATATTGCTCAAACAATTTCAATAATTTGAAGATTTAGAGGAAATGAGCGATATTGAAGATGGATGGAAGGAATTTAAAGAAAGAATTGTGAAAGTAGCTGTTGAAGTGTGTGGTGTAAGTAGAAGAAGGAAAGGAAAAAATCACAAAAATGCGTGGATGAGTAAAGATGTGCAAGAACTTGTGCGATTAAAGAAGAAAGCATGGCTGGATTTGTTAGCAGCAAAAGCTAACTTAAGAATGCAAGAGGTTATAGATGAAGATGTGAATGAAGCACGTAAGGAATATAAGAAAATGAAAGATTTGGTTAAGAAAGCTGTGATTAGAAAGAAAGAAGAGCATAAAGAGGATTTTGATAAAAGGCTATCAGAAGACTTTCAGTCAAATCTGAAAGTATTCTGGAAATCCGTAAGGTCAGCCCGAGGAAATACTATAACCAGAGAGCTGACTAGGATCAGATGCCAGGATGGTAGCGTTGTGAAAGGAGAAGAATGTGTACTAAAGATATGGAAGGACTATTTTGAAAGTTTATTTGAAAAAAAGGAAGGAAATAAGAAAGATTTCTGCTATAGCGAAGAAAAAGAGAATGAGATGGAAGGCGAAATTGAAATGTTCGAAATTGTGGAAGCACTTAAGAGTATGAAAGCGGGAAAGGCTGCTGGGTGTGATAGAGTGTCGGTCGAGATGCTTAAAGCAGGAAAAGGCGTAGTAGCTAGTCAGTTGTACTGCCTTTTCAATTTGTGTTGGAGAAGCGGCCGAGTACCAAAAGATTGGTGTAAGGCTGTTATCGTGCCACTTTACAAAGGAAAAGGGTCACAGCTGGACTGCAAAAATTATCGTGGTATAAGCCTGCTTAGCGTCGTCGGCAAATTGTATGCTAAGGTATTGATTAATAGAGTCAGGAATGAAACTGATGACAAAATATGGGATGCTCAAGCGGGATTTCGAAAGGGAATGGGATGTACTGATCAGGTCTTTTCCTTGCGGTGCATAGCCGAAAAGTTTTTGGCCAAGAGTCAAAAAGTCTATTGCACATTCGTAGATCTGGAAAAGGCCTATGACAGAGTTGAGAGGAATGAATTGTGGTCAGCACTTTCTATGCATGGGGTGAGCAGTCTCTTAATACGAGCACTGAAATCCTTATATGAGGATTCGAGTGCTTGTGTCAGGATAAACGGAGCGCACACTGAGTGGTTTAAGATTGAGAAAGGCGTTAGGCAAGGATGTGTTGCGTCACCGTGGCTGTTCAACCTATTTATGGATAGCTGTCTGACAGATTTGAAAGAGTCTAAAAGTGGATTAAGGATGAATGAGTTACTCGTCAAATGTCTGCTCTATGCCGACGATCAGGTTATACTGGCGTCATCAGCGGAGGAGTTACAGGAGATGGTAAACTGTATGCATGAAGCTTTAAAAGAGAAAGGAATGAAAGTGAACGTAAGTAAAACTAAAACACTGGTTTTTGAAATGGAGAAAGAAATGACAGCATGTAATATTTTGATTGGAGGAGAAAAAGTGGAGCAAGTGAAAGAGTTTGTATATCTAGGATCAAAGTTTACATCAGATGGCAAGTATGATAGTGATATTGAAAGGAGAGTGAACGCGGGGAACATGGTGAATGGAGCTTTGCATGCCTTTATGAGCAGTCAGAAACTATCCAAAAAGGCTCGACTGGCTGTGCACAGGGGCGTGTTGGTCCCGACATTAATGTATGGGAGTGAAAGTTGGGTATGGCAAAAGAAGCATGAAAGCAGAATAAATGCAGTGGAAATGAGAGCGTTAAGGAGTATGATGGGTGTGAAATTGAGTGACAGGATAAGGAACAGCGTGATAAGGGAATGTTGTGATGTGAAAGAAGATGTAGTTACAGGAATAGAAAAGGGTATGTTAAGATGGTTCGGTCATGTGGAGAGGATGAATGAAAGCAGGTTGACTAAGCAGATATACAAGGAGAGTGTGGAGGGAAAGGTCGGAGTGGGAAGACCTAGACGAACGTATCTTGATCAAATTAAGGACGTCCTGGTAAAGGGTCAGGTCAAAAGTACCCGAAACCGCCGAGCTTGTATGAAGAGAGTTATGAATGTGGACGAAGCGAAAGAAGTATGCAGAGATCGTGGCAAGTGGAAAGAGGTAGTCTCTGCCTACCCCTCCGGGAAAGAGGCGTGATTTTATGTATGTATGTATGCAATTTCAATATTGGATTCCCTACAAAAAAGTCATACTTAAGTAAAATTATGACCACGTACTTACCTACAAAATATGTGGTCTAGGTACACCCCGAGCTCCTCCGCAGAGAAGTGAGGATACCGAGACTCATCTGAATGATGACAAAAATCCGGTTATTAATGTAAATGTAATTTTTTCCGCCGCTTCTTATACACATGCGCTTTGAAAGCGGTAGTAGATATGACGTGACGACAATAAGTGACCTTGTATCCAATTTTGAAAATAAATCTATTCTATTAAAACAACTACATATGTATACATCTAATTCGATAAATTCAAGGCGAAAATAATCATAAAATCGCGGAAAGGGCCCAGAACAAAGTTCCAATTAATTCAGTTTTACGCATAGGTACATGTATGTAAAATTTTTCAACGATTGTTCGTGCAGAAAGCGATCTGTCGGTTGGGGTTGTGATATGGTCAGCAAATTAAAAAAGTCATGTATACTTGGTCAAGACCTTGGTTTTACCCAGTTTTCTAAATATAAGAAGAAAGTGTAGCTCTAGATCTGTGAAAGTGCTTGTTTTAAATAACGATGTTTTGTTCACGCGATAAGTTAGATCTATAACAGTCTCATGCGATCCTGGTATCATCTAAAACAGTGACACGTGACCTTGGTAGAATCACATTAGAGGCATGTCAAAGCTGGCAAACAGCAATCTTGTATGATTTTTCGAATAGAAATCTGAATTTAAATTTCTACATACATACATATGGTCACGTCTATGTCCCTTGCGGGGTAGACAGAGCCAACAGTCTTGAAAAGACTGAATAGCCACGTTCAGCTATTTGGCTTAATGATAGAATTGAGATTCAAATTGTGACAGGTTGCTAGCCCATCGCCTGAAAAGAATCCCAAATTTGTCAGCCTATCCCTTAGTCGCCTTTTACGATATCAATGGGAAAGAGATTGAGTGGTCCTATTCTTTTTTGTATTGGTGCCGGTAACCACACGGCACATTTTAATTTTCTATGACGGTTTATAACAACTCTCTCTTGCTGTCTGTACACTGTACAGCTCAGCCAATGTCACATATGTTACACAGCCACTGTACTTTGGACTCGCGTTTTTCACCGCGCGCTGATGGACGCGCGATCGCAACGCGGCTCGCGATTTAGTTGCGGTGTGCGAGTTTAGTGCGCGCGGCCTGTGATCGATGCACATCGCGAATAACACTGAACAGCCTTTGTTTAGAGGTATAGAATAGAATAGAATAGATTTATTTTCAAAATTGGATACAAGGTATCACTTATTGACGTCACATCACTTAGATCTAATTATAACTACTACCGTTTCCAAAGCGCATGTATAGAAGAAGCGGCGCAACAAACTACACTACAGCATTTTCATCTGACGTCAATTTACAAATATATGTTGTTCCGCACTAAAAGTACGTGGACAATTAATGAGTCGAAAGAACTGAAATAACGTTGGCCGCTGGCTGTATTGCCCGTAAATTATGTTACGTTACATAATAACGGTTTACGTTTATGTGTCTTTTCTTAGAATAGAATAGAATAGAATAGAATATATTGCATTCAAGGTATCACTTATTGACGTCACATCACTTAAATTGTGCCATGTGGTTCCCGGCACCAATACAAAAAAGCATAGGACCACTCCATCTCTTTGCCATGGATGTCGTAAAAGGCGACTAAGGGGTAGGCTTATAAACTTGGGATTCTTCTTTAAGGCGATGGGCTAGCAACCTGTCACTATTTGAATTTCAATTCTATCTTAAAGTCAAATAGCTGAACGTGGCCTATCAGTCTTAACAAGACTGTTGGCTCTGTCTACCCCGCAAGGGATATAGACGTGATTATATGTATGTATGCATCACTTAAATCTAATTATAATTACTACCGCTTACAAAGCGCATGTGTAGAAGAAGCGGCGTAACAAACTACACTACAGCATTTTCATCGGACGTCAATTTACAAATATATGTAGATCTCTTAAATCTACATCGTGCACATTGTCTTCATTAAGAAACATGAATGAATGTTGAACTAATTATATCAATACGTATCTATATTTCGTCAAATTCGGTTCGTCGGATTTCGGTTAGGTGGAACTATCAACGGAAGCATTAGGTACCTACTGATAACGCGCGTGTGTGTTTTCAAAGTACTATCTAAACGTAATAAGAAAAAAACTTTGCAACCTTTTTCCTATCATGGTAGAATCTATGGCGGTGGTGACGACTAGCGTACATAGCTAAATAGGGAAGTGTTTTATGCAAAGGAAAGTTGCAGGAAATTTCAACTGTATGTTGATACAGTTGAAATTTTACTACTGCCGTGTGAGTAGGCTTAGTTAGCATTAACCTCTAAAGTAAATAAATACTTACCGCCCGTATATAAATAGTGTTAAAAAAAGAAATAAGAGTCTTAACACTAAGTATCGACCAATAAGTGTTCCGTCCGCACGTTAATGCGAACATGTCTGGATAGGTCGATATCCACGCGACCGAAGTCTCCAACGACATAAGACCGAAGTTTCAGTTACATAGCTACATACATACATATTGCGGGGCAGACAGATTCAATAGTCTCGAAAAGACTGTAAGGCCACGTTCAGCTTCATGATGGAAATGAGAATCAAATAGTGATAATGAATCAATAGGTTGCTAGCCCATCGCCTATAAGAAATCCCAAGTTTATAAGCCTATCCTTTAGTCACCTTTTACGACACCCATGGGAAAGATTGTGGTTCTATTCTAAACCGGAAAACCACACGGCAAAATTTAAATTCAAACGAAAGTAAGGTCCATGAGGCGACTTCATTCACTGAAACAGTTTTTCTTTTGATATTTATTAAGATTTTAATTTCTTCATACATGTTTTATTTCTGTTTTTGGGAGTATCGCTTTATACAAAATTAAAAAAATTAACCTTCCTAACCTCCGATATTTCCCCCTACCATCAGAAGTCCCACAGGGCGGTGTGTTTAAAGAGATTATTCAATCAAGCCGTATTCATTACAGGCCGCATCAGCAATGTTAAAAAGGCACATAAAAGGGATTGCAATTTCTTTATTACCTCATTCCGATTCTGCCTGTGACGGCCATGTCAATATAAGAAACACAAGATAGATGTCGCCACTTCACTCCGCTTGACTAATGAAAACTACCAGTTTCAGCGTAAGTGGCTGAAGAAGCGAAAGCATTTTCAGCTGTAAAATAATGTCAATATGGTTTATTTTCGTAAATCGGCTAATAAAACATTATCAACGTTATTCGATTTTCGGATTTAAAAACCGAACTCGAAGAAATAAGAGACTTACGCTACTGGTTGGAAGACGAAATTTAGAATGATTCTATTTATGAATTACGACTGTTCAATATAAAGAACAAGCGATTGTTTACATGAATATAGCCATCACTCTTGCACTCATTTGTTGCGTATAGCTACATTTCACGTTTAACTACGTGACTGGACATTCAGATGTTTGCTTGACTTGGAAATGGTGGTCGGTTTGACAATAACATTACATCAAAAAGGGTCCCACATTGATTGGATTATTGAAACATGTCGATATGTTCAGATTTATACTGAACTCATCTGTTAGTCCAGCTATGTGCGCCATTTACTAAATCAGCATGAAAGTCAAATCATAATTCCACCCAAATGAACATAAAATACCATTATGGAGCTATTCACGAACTTTAAGACATAATAATTGTCTTGTCTTTCTCTCATTCTCCCTCTCTCTCCCTCTCTCTCTATATCGCTATCGCTTTGGTTACGATAAGGTTTCGATGGAGAGCCCTGATAAGAGTTTAAATATTTAACATCCTGACAGCTACTATAAAACCATTGAATTACGATTAATCGACCTTTGCGTTCGTTATAACGAAAACGTTGCCAAAACTTTCTCGAATAAGTACGAGTAATTAAATAACGGGACAATACTTCTAAGTACTAGGGCGGCAGAATTCGGCAGCAGTTACTATAGGTGCAAACTTTATGTACTCGCGAAGTCGGGTTTAAGTACATTTCCTTCATTTCGAAATTCTCGCTCACAATCATTGTAGCAATTTTCCGGGGCATCCGTCGTGAGAGGCCGCGGGGGCGATAGTCCAGGGGCTAGACTGCGTATTGGGAAATTTTGAAATGCTTACTTGTACTCGGCTTAAAAAGCTTTTTCCATACCAATATCTTTTTGTCGTGAAATCTGTAAATGAAAACATAAAAGGATACGTTCAATAGGGTACCGGACAACTTTTCAGATTGTGTTTAAAAATAATCTTTATTTATTTATATATCCATAAAAAATATTATTTTAAATAAATAAATCTTTTGGAGTATTTAAAAACGTCAAAAACGTAATTTATTTAAAATTGCCGCGAAAACAGCACTTTACGTCAATTCAGATCGCGTGACGTCATATGTTTGGAAAACAAACTACAAACCCTATTACATTACAAGTGATCAGTGCTTGGATAATTTAAGTATTTTCTTACAGATCTAGAAACATGCAAAACTCATAAATATCTAACCTTTAAAATCATAGAAAAAAAACATATGTGAAAATAACTTTGTAAACAATGAAACTAGTTTTAGGTTATGTTTTCGTTTGTTATTTCTTCAATCATTTCTGTTGTTAAGATAAACAAAAAAAGGTTGAAATACTTACACAAATGTTTTCACATTGCTAAATTCAGCAAATTAAAAGTCGGTATTAGTGGCAAAGAAACTGCCGACCATGAAAATATCAATCTTTTGGGAGATTTCTATTGTCGGCTTGTAACCTTGTTCCATGATAAAAGCTTGATAAGCGGCTTCAAGCACTTGCGACAACTTCTGTTATGAGTAAAGTCCTTCAATTCGTAACTAATTACAATTAAATATTTTTAGAAACATGCAAATAAATCGTAGAATAACTCGAAATAACATACAAAGCAGTGTTGTTTACTTATCACTCATTACGTATGACGTCACCCACTGTGATTGGTGTTTGGGTTCTTACGCTGCACAGATAAAAAATATTGGATTTTTGCAACTTTATTTATTGATTTAAAATTATAAATCATTGTTATTTCTTAAAAATCTTTATTAAGTGATGTTCTTGTATAACATACTTTATTTTAAAACACAACTTAGATTTTTTTTTCGATTACTGTCCGGTACCCTATTGTTATTGTAATCAGTTTTAATGTTCTTAAAGGTAGCACGTTAAGTATATGTTGAAATTGGTTGTTTGATGAAATTACTTTCATGATTTTTATTTTTATTTGGTCTTGTTTTTTTAACCCAGAACACACTAAATTTGCACGATGTGTCCCTGATACCCTCCAACATTAAGTAGATGCCAACAACATTAAGTAAGTACCACAAAATTTTATTTTCTGAAATAGTATATTACAAAATACTACTAGAGTAAATACGATACATCAAACACGACTCATTCACTCGCGGTAAACTGCGGCTACATAAAACCTTTTAGAATTATCACTATACAATTTGTACTTTTCCGAACTCATCTCTTGGTCTATACGAGGGGGGGGGGTCGGCCAAGGGGGAGGGGCGCGGGGCTGCAGTGACGTCGCTTGAGCGTGTGAAAATTACATTCCGGGAGCGCCTCGCGTATCTATCACTGGCAAATTTAACTTTAGCTCGCGCGCTAGGAATCCACAATAACGCTATGAGTGTGTATGCGAAAACTATCAAATTGCATACAAAGGGGATGATAATCATTTATTTTCGCGTCTTTTTGATCATTGAGATTGATATTGGCGTTCTGATGAGATGAGCGATGAGTCAAAAACCTATCTTTTTTCAGTAATCAAATGTATCAATGTTTTTAATAGGCGTCTTAATAATATGAACACTTTTTATGTGGTTTGACAAAGCGGGTTTTGGTAAACGCTTTATAAATCAGGTGGATATATATTTATGACTTAAAAACTGTTTTGGTTTCAAGTAATATTGTTTAGTCAGATTTCAGGCCCCGAAGCATTGGCAGTTATATATAAAGTGAAGTTATTATATAATTTTAAACTTTTTCGATCTTTTTATTGTGAATTTTCCTGACCGCCACGTATTGATGATGAAATCCTTTTTTTTTAGTTACATGTACACGTAATCAACTAAGAAATAAAATTTATTGAAACATGGCCGATTTAAAACGTGTGTTTAGAAATACCCGTTTTGAGACGTATTAAAGCACTACTTTTTTAAGACGGATATCTTTACCGCTCAAACACCAATGCTCTTTTGATGCTTGACAATTTTCTCCATTTAAAGAAACTACATTATTCTATAACGGCAAAAATATTATCGGTAAGCATAAATATAAACAAGACGTTTCATCAATATAGGTGCCGTGTGGTTCCCGGCACCAATACAAAAAAGAATAGAACTTCTCCATATCTTTCCCATGAATGTCGTAAAAGGCGACTAAGGGATAGGCTTACAAACTTGGGATTCTTTTTTAGGCGATGGGCTAGCAACCTGTCACTGTTTGAATCGTAATTCTATCATTAAGCCAAATAGCTGAACGTGACTATTCAGTCTTTTCAAGACTGTTGGCTCTGTCTACCCCGCAAGGGATATAGACGAAACCATATGTATGTATGTATGTACGTCTCGTCAATTCCGGATCACATCCTAAAACACTTATTTTCAAACTCAAATACTGAAGTACCCGAAACCGCCGAGCTTGCATGAAGAGAGTTATGAATGTGGATGAAGCGAAGGAAGTATGCAGAGATCGAGGCAAGTGGATAGAGATAGTCTCTGCCTACCCCTCCGGGAAAGAGGCGTAATTTTATGTATGTATATAGAAGTCACACTAATAACTACATGGTCAATTATAGTCTAGTGCGGTAGGTTAGTATATAAATTCAACTAACAACCTCAACTAACAGATATTAGCACCGAGCTCCCGTACTGAACGTCTCGTACGACGACTCTACGTAATGCGTTTCTGATTGCTACACTAGTTTAGTTACAGCCAAACGTGGCTTTCGTTAAATATGACTTTTTAACGTAGATTTTCATAGGTATCCGTAAGATACCTACATTGAAGACTTGAATAACAAATTTAAAAAAATAAACATAGAAACATAGACGTGACCATATGTATGTATGTATGTAGAAACATACATACGCACGGTCACACGTATATCCCTTGCGGGGTAGACAGAGCCAACAGTCTTGAAAAGACTGATAGGCCACGTTCAGCTGTTTGGCTTAATGATAGAATTGAGTTTCAAATAGTGACAGGTTTCTAGCCCATCGCCTAAAAAAGAATCCCAAGTTTGTAAGCCTATGCCTTAGTCGCCTTTTACGATATCCATGGGAAAGAGATGGAGTGGTCCTATTCTTTTTTGTATTGGTGCCGGGAACCACACGGCACAAAAAATAAACTATTATTAAATTACCAATAACCTTTGTATGTATGTACTAATTAAAGTAGTGAATCACTTAGAGTACTCACTTAAAAATATTTAGCTAATCAATACATTTTACCAAAAAATAACGCATTGATTTTATTATAAAAACTTATATATTATTATTTAAACCAGGCAAAAAAATATTATTTATATTATAGGTAGAGTTAGGTTACAGACAAAAGCTAGTGTTTAATAAAAATCAAGTGCCACGACAAGGAGAAGCATCTATTGCGGCCGGCATAAAGCCTAACATTTTAAACCGGCAGCCGTGTGCCTTGAATTATTGAGTGGCAACACTGAGGTACACCAATTTTTATCCAAACCCTCCCGTAATGTTAAATATTCACTTCTTATGTTACAATGTGACGGGCGAAACAATTTTTTTTACATACATACATATGGCCACGTCTATATCCCTTGCGGGGAAGACAGATCCAACAGTCTTGAAAAGACTGAATGGCCACGTTCAGCTATTTGGCTTTACGATAGAATTGAGATTCAACTAGTGACAGGTTGCTAGCCCATCGCCTAAAAAAGAATCCCAAGTTAAAGTCTATCCCTTAGTCGTAATTTAATTTTTTTATCCATATTATATTGTTTTATTAGGTTTTTCTAAATCGTGGCATGAAATAAAAAGCCGTCACTACTGGCGTCATAAAAAAAATATCACATGTATATACATCAAATTTAAATTCAGATTCAAAACTTTTATTCATCTTAGCTGTGCCCAAGACTTCGTTCGCGTGGAATAGTAATTTTGGGCATCATTGAAGCCCTCAAGGATGAATAATTTTACACGTTTTTTTTCACATTTTCCATTATTTCTTTGCTCCTTATAGTTGCAGCGTGATGTTATAAAGCCTAAAGCCTTCCTCGATAAATGGTCTATTCAACGCAAAAATATTTTTTCTATTCGAACCAGTAGTTCCTGAGATTAGCGCGTTCAAACAAACTCTTCAGCTTTATAATATAAGTAAAGATTATGGGACACTTCAATATCACTTAATAATTGTCATATCTTTTGGTTTTACAACATTGGTTGACGTCAAATAAATTACTTAAAACTAAGTTTACTGCCGCTTCCAAGGCGTCAGTGCAGAAGAAGCGGTAACAACAACATAAGTTTACGAGCTAAGAGTAAATATACAAAAAACATGTAATTAAGAATCGACTTACACGTTTTACCATAACACATTATTTGTGAACATGGGTTAAAGCAAGTGTTAAAACAATAAAGTGTATTATTGTTTTCCCAACACAATGCAATCGTTAAAAAATCCCTCTATGAAGATTTGGAAGTCCTTGTACCGACAGTACAAAATTCTCATTCAGGCTAAGTAATAATGAAATTTAGTTTAACAAAAATGATTGTCTCCCGTTGAATTATTATTCACATAGTACATGTAATAATTTTAAGATTTAATAAAATTACAACAAATGATACTAGTAGCGACATCTAGTGTGCGATAGCGAAACTTTTCCAACGTAGGGTCTTAGCAAGGGTTGCAATTTACCATTCACGGGTTCTGAAAAAGTACAACCAGCAAAACTGCATGCATTTTAAATCAACCAATATTTTTTTCAGATTCCTTTTAAAATTAAGAATTAAATAGGTAGGAACGTTTCCTTAAAAAAATATAAGGAACAGTTATTTTTTATTATTGAATATTGGATAAGAGATTTGTCTTCCATCTCACCTGATGATAAGTGACGATGAAGACAGAGACTATTTAACTTACAACAGGTGATATTAATGCAACGAGCAACGTCTGCAAACTATTTTTTTATTTTATTTTTTACTGCCAATCTAAGGTCTGCCGCGCCGATGGATGCATGGCTAGGGGCGAGCCTAGTCTCGAGCGTGCCACTTCCGCCATGGGGTTGGGCGACCCCCAGGTAATGGCTAGCCTTACCCTGGCATGCGGGGCTCTGCTGGGGCGGACAAAATTGTTCCCTTGCGTCTCGTGGGAATCGCATGGATGCAAATTTTTTAAAAGAGCACCTAAATGGCGGCGATGGTGTCCGCACCCCATCACGTCTCGTTCCCGGCGGGAGCGGTATGCGGTCTGCTGAAAGCCGCTTTGCGACGATGAATGTAAGAGGAGGAATGAAGGATAAGATTGAGGAAGTATGCCAGATGATGGATGAAAGACGTTTGGATGTGTTGTGCGTGAATGAAACGAAGCGGAAAGGATGCGACGCGACGCAGCACGGCCCTTACACGGCGTATTGGTCTGGAATTTCCAGTACCAGCCGAGGCTGTCAAGGGGTCGGTCTAATTCTTTCTGCACGAATGGCTGAGTGCGTGAATGAGTATGAGTGTGTCAGCCCTCGTCTTCTATGGATTAGGCTGAAAGTTGGAATCACTCGGATCTTCGTTCTAGGTGTTTATGCACCTTGGGATGTGGGTTCGAGGGGTACAACATCAGCAAAAAGCGAAAACGAGGAGTTCTGGAATAGTGTAAGAGAAGTATTGAAAGTTACCAAGCCAAATGAGAAGATTATTATGTTAGGTGATTTTAATGGATGGGTGGGTGTAAAGCGTGATGGATATGAGAAGGTGCTTGGTGCGTTTGGTGACGAAAAGGTGAATGATAATGGAAGAAGTGTATTAGAAATTTGTCTAGAGTGGGATCTTTTTGTGTCGAACTCAATGTTTCAACATAAAGAGATCCACACCTACACAAGAGTGGAAGGTATTTTAAAAAGTATGATAGACTTTGTGATTGTAGATGAAAGATTGAAGAACAAAGTGCTGGATACCCGTGCATATCGCGGTGCTGGCATTGACTCGGACCATTTACTGGTGATATCCCGGATAAGGGGTATCTTCAATCGCTGGCGGCACAGGGTAAGGGAGCAAACCAGCGCTTTGGAAAGAGTAAAAGTAGAAAATTTGCAAGATATGGATGTAGGTAAGAAGTATATTAATAGACTGAAGGATGAATTTGAAGATTTAGAGGAAATGAGCGATATTGAAGATGGATGGAAGGAATTTAAAGAAAGAATTGTGAAAGTAGCTGTTGAAGTGTGTGGTGTAAGTAGAAGAAGGAAAGGAAAAAATCACAAAAATGCGTGGATGAGTAAAGATGTGCAAGAACTTGTGCGATTAAAGAAGAAAGCATGGCTGGATTTGTTAGCAGCAAAAGCTAACTTAAGAATGCAAGAGGTTATAGATGAAGATGTGAATGAAGCACGTAAGGAATATAAGAAAATGAAAGATTTGGTTAAGAAAGCTGTGATTAGAAAGAAAGAAGAGTATAAAGAGGATTTTGATAAAAGGCTATCAGAAGACTTTCAGTCAAATCTGAAAGTATTCTGGAAATCCGTAAGGTCAGCCCGAGGAAATACTATAACCAGAGAGCTGACTAGGATCAGATGCCAGGATGGTAGCGTTGTGAAAGGAGAAGAATGTGTACTAAAGATATGGAAGGACTATTTTGAAAGTTTATTTGAAAAAAAGGAAGGAAATAAGAAAGATTTCTGCTATAGCGAAGAAAAAGAGAATGAGATGGAAGGCGAAATTGAAATGTTCGAAATTGTGGAAGCACTTAAGAGTATGAAAGCGGGAAAGGCTGCTGGGTGTGATAGAGTGTCGGTCGAGATGCTTAAAGCAGGAAAAGGCGTAGTAGCTAGTCAGTTGTACTGCCTTTTCAATTTGTGTTGGAGAAGCGGCCGAGTACCAAAAGATTGGTGTAAGGCTGTTATCGTGCCACTTTACAAAGGAAAAGGGTCACAGCTGGACTGCAAAAATTATCGTGGTATAAGCCTGCTTAGCGTCGTCGGCAAATTGTATGCTAAGGTATTGATTAATAGAGTCAGGAATGAAACTGATGACAAAATATGGGATGCTCAAGCGGGATTTCGAAAGGGAATGGGATGTACTGATCAGGTCTTTTCCTTGCGGTGCATAGCCGAAAAGTTTTTGGCCAAGAGTCAAAAAGTCTATTGCACATTCGTAGATCTGGAAAAGGCCTATGACAGAGTTGAGAGGAATGAATTGTGGTCAGCACTTTCTATGCATGGGGTGAGCAGTCTCTTAATACGAGCACTGAAATCCTTATATGAGGATTTGAGTGCTTGTGTCAGGATAAACGGAGCGCACACTGAGTGGTTTAAGATTGAGAAAGGCGTAAGGCAAGGATGTGTTGCGTCACCGTGGCTGTTCAACCTATTTATGGATAGCTGCTTGACAGATTTGAAAGAGTCTAAAAGTGGATTAAGGATGAATGAGTTACTCGTCAAATGTCTGCTCTATGCCGACGATCAGGTTATACTGGCGTCATCAGCGGAGGAGTTACAGGAGATGGTAAACTGTATGCATGAAGCTTTAAAAGAGAAAGGAATGAAAGTGAACGTAAGTAAAACTAAAACACTGGTTTTTGAAATGGAGAAAGAAATGACAGCATGTAATATTTTGATTGGAGGAGAAAAAGTGGAGCAAGTGAAAGAGTTTGTATATCTAGGATCAAAGTTTACATCAGATGGCAAGTATGATAGTGATATTGAAAGGAGAGTGAACGCGGGGAACATGGTGAATGGAGCTTTGCATGCCTTTATGAGCAGTCAGAAACTATCCAAAAAGGCTCGACTGGCTGTGCACAGGGGCGTGTTGGTCCCGACATTAATGTATGGGAGTGAAAGTTGGGTATGGCAAAAGAAGCATGAAAGCAGAATAAATGCAGTGGAAATGAGAGCGTTAAGGAGTATGATGGGTGTGAAATTGAGTGACAGGATAAGGAACAGCGTGATAAGGGAATGTTGTGATGTGAAAGAAGATGTAGTTACAGGAATAGAAAAGGGTATGTTAAGATGGTTCGGTCATGTGGAGAGGATGAATGAAAGCAGGTTGACTAAGCAGATATACAAGGAGAGTGTGGAGGGAAAGGTCGGAGTGGGAAGACCTAGACGAACGTATCTTGATCAAATTAAGGACGTCCTGGTAAAGGGTCAGGTCAAAAGTACCCGAAACCGCCGAGCTTGTATGAAGAGAGTTATGAATGTGGACGAAGCGAAAGAAGTATGCAGAGATCGTGGCAAGTGGAAAGAGGTAGTCTCTGCCTACCCCTCCGGGAAAGAGGCGTGATTTTATGTATGTATGTATGTATGTATTTTTTACCAAATAGCAAGCAGATAAGAGAAAAGGTGCCAGATACAGAATAAATGCAAATTATGCACAATTTATCACATAAATACAAATAATTAAGGGCATTTGCTGAAGTACGGCTTAGAAATCGACGGCTGATATGTTAATTACCCGACTAATTGTAGCCAGGCAATTTAAAAATAATTGTATAATTTATGGCTGGAAGGGATTGTTATAAAGCTATGTTCTAATTTTAATATTTAAGTATATAAATACATTTATATTTACTTGTATGCATGTAAAAATTTCCTTTTTTTTAAATTGGTTACAAGTCTAGAAAGCCGAACCCCAAGGATGTCCAGTGCAGTTAGGGTTGACAACTCTTTTGTAAACTAGGTAACTCTTAAAACGACTTCTTTTTAAATTTCAATACGAAGAAGAATCTCAAATTTATAAGTCTTTCCTTTACGCCTTCCTTACGTCGTCCTTGTCGCCTTTTACGATATCCATGGAAAAGATATGGAGTGGGTCCTATTAAAAAATTCCTGGTACCACACGGCACGAAATATAATTACGTAAACTATACCTTCAGATGTTTGTTTTTCGTGTGCACACATAGATGTAAAATTTTTCATAGCAGACTGTCTAAATACATCTGACATGGCTTTACAATTGTCATCTAGAGATGATAATCGGGACCACCGGCGTATTCCGAAAACTTCTGGGTAAACCCTGAGAGTTGGCAACCCTGTGTCACTAAACAGACATGGCCGGCGCGATCAAAGCGCACACGGCTCATTTCATTGTACATTGTACGCTAATACGCCATTCATACGGAACTTATACTATTCAATGCGATTTATTCAATAAGTCGGTACTTCGACTGAGTTTTTCTTGTTTGATTCACTTTTAGATATGTTGTTTAATTTGCATACGATTTGAATTATTATAATTCATGTTTAGGGCAATAGATATACTTTATATATTATACTACTTTATACTATTTTTTTTCATTTTTTTTTATTTAATTTATTTCCAGCTAGTACTACTCACCAATGAGGTTGTGTCAAATGATACAAAACTAGTGTCCCATTTGAATTGCCTGTTTGAACACGTACAATTGGCTTAAGTGTTTTATATAAGTATACTTATTTGTTATTGTGACTAGTACAGCTGTCGGTATTCCTATAAAAATAAAATAAATATAATCTTTGAAAAGTGTATATTTTTATCATTAAGGCTATCAGCTGAACGTGGCCTATCCAGTCTTTTAAGACTTCTGGCGCTGTCCTGTCTGCCTCTGCCCGCAAGGGATTTGGACGTGACTTGTATTGTAGGTATATTTCCAGGGGTGACCTACCAGGGACGTGGTTTGCCCGGCAAAAAATATCTAAGTAACTAACTTTTGTGAAGTTTAAAAGATATGGATTGTTTCTATTTTAAAGGTTTAAATTTCAAAATAGGATACAAAGTATCCGCTATTTAACGACAACATATCTTATAATTATATTTATTATCGCTTCCAAACGGCAGGCGTAAAAAAATAAAAGTAAAAGTATAAAGAAAAAAATATCTTTTTCAATTTTGTAAAATCTGTAAATGTAGGACTTAAGTATAAACGTAAATTAAGTCAATTTTTTAATTTGCTTTCTCTATACCAGTAGGTAAATACATAGCTACGAATATGTATAATTACACTGACGTGAATAAATTCTATAAAATGCTAACAGCAAAACAATACAAAAACGAATTTAATTACGCTTAAAACGAAACAAGGTTGCCGACCCCAAAAACAAAAGCCTTCAGCGAGCCGTCGAAGTGAACGATCGTGATACCACAACACAGCGGCTCTCAAACTTTTGAAAATCTAAAAATTCAGCAGTCTAAAAAGGGACTAGAATTTTTATATCTATCGTCATCATATCTATCATATTTGATATCTCTTCATCTCTGCGTGTTCCCGGTTGCACCCACTTTTCTTTCTCCACATGATCCGGTTTTCGGCGTCCTCGGATTTCAGTCTATTGGCTCGCATATCTTCTTTTGCAACGTCCAGCCATGATCTTTTCGACTTGCCCCTTCTACCTGAGCCTGGTGATTTAAAATGCAAAAGTATCGGTATGTTACTATTTAGTTTTGTATTATATGAAGCTTAATTAGATTCTAAAATATAAAAACATAAACATAATATAAACATAATAAAGTTATATTTTTTCTCATCCAATGGTAATTTCTGATGCGCGTTTCGATTATAATAGTTTTATGTGTATGGTCAAATCAAACAGATAAAAATTACCTACTCCAATCACTAGACCAGCTCGTATGATTTATGAAGGAAACAAATAATAGCACAGGGATATTTCAAATAAAAGATGTGGTCCCTGCCTACCCTGCCGAGAAAGCATTATTTTCATAAAAAAAAGTTTTCCCAGAGTAGCTTAAAATCCGCAAATGCCACTTTGAGAATCTCTGCCCTATGTAACTCATTATATCCAATTTAATTTTATATTTCGAACCGTCCATTAGGCCTCCATTCACGATCAAGACAGTGCGCCCGTGCCCATGTGTGCATAAAAAAAAAGAAAATCAAAAACAAAAAGCGCGCGCGTTTTCTTTGTACTACACTTGTCTGTGGTAATCTTTCTATCCCGCTCAAACATTATCAAGTTAATCTTTTTTCACTCTCGAGCGGAGCAATAATAAAACATAATTGGTTTTAAATGGATAGGATTGGTGATGGGCTGGGTGAAATAACTGAAGGAGCAATTTACTGTCGCGCCGTCGAAGACTCACTTATTAACACTCGCTTTTGATATAACTCTATGCATATTTATGAGGCGGTCTGGCGATCATGGATGAAAACAAAATAAAATTTAACTTTAAATTAAACGAACCATTCACGACATACGACAAATATTCATACGTAATTTTCATTTAAATTAATAGGAAACACTTTCTCCAAAAAAGGCCCTGTCATTGAAAGATGAATCTGATACCCCTAGACTACCTAACTACTGGAGAGTATCTAGGTAGACCATACCAAACCATAGACTTCTGAAAAATAGATGCTGTATACAAGACCTTACAAACAAAAACTTGAATTAGATTCATCTAACTACGGTAGCATATTCGGTACAGTATCTTATATGAGGAAGAAGAGGGATGCTTATAGCAAGCTAGACACTACAAGTCTGCTCCAAACCCCCTGATTACGGAGAAATACAGCTTAACCTTGCTTTACTGACATCGATATAAAAAAATCAAAGATGGCGCAAACTTGAACAATGTCCAAGGCGTACCCCTGTACTTGCATTAGTGAATTACACCGAATAGCCACATTTCGCGTGATCGAGGCCCGCCTCCGCGTCAAGATACGCCGATAACTTGCTTTTTTGTGCGGAGTTAACAGATGGGTTGAGTTAGACGCAAAAATTGTGAGTTAATAGCACCTTGTGCTCCGGCCCTACGCACCAATATCTTTTTAGTATAAAACAAAAACATGTTTGGAGTTTTTATCAGACCTGTAAGTTTTATATACTTCTTATGTAATGTATTCTCTCGTCCACATTTCTATTCTAAGCTATCCAAGCTTTTGAAGTTGACGTTGTTGATGAAAACGCTGCAGTGCGGTTTGTTACCGCTTCTTCTGCACTGATGCTTTGAAAGCGGCAGTACACTTAGTTTTAAGTAATTTATTTAACGTCATCCAATGTTGTGAAACCGAAAGATATGACAATTATTATGTGATATGAAGTATCCTATAATAATAACGACTCCCGTCCAACCTTCGAAACCTGTGCAAGAATACTTATAACTCGTAATGTATCAGGGTTACACATCCGAATTGATTTGATGATCGGTTTTCAATTGATTTGATGTTCCTCACCGTTGAAGTATTGGTTTGCAATCAAACTAACAATAATGTGCATTGAAGACTCAGAAAAAAGTCATTGGTGCATGACCCTGTTAGAATCTCAACCTATGCAGCACTCTTTTTAAACCTGATCAGTATGTATACGGTACCAGCAAATCAATCAGATAAACAACTAAAATAATCAAAATGCAAAACTGCAGTGTTATCATCTTGTTCGTTTTGCGGTCTCGGCCGGACTTAACCAGGATAACATAAACCACTAACAAATTATATGTCACTTTTATTTTTAATTGCTATGGACGAGCCACCGTCTCGCGGCCTCTGAATTACGGCGCGCCGACACGTGATTGGACGATTTGGATGGCTTTAATGGAAACTAGCTATTGCCCGAGTAATGTAACGTAGTAACTGTATTAATAAAAAGATTTCTTCTTCTTTGCTGTAGAATAAATATATTCAGTATTTAAATAAATACTAAATCTTTAGATTTGTCTGATACTAAGTCGTTTTTAATCTAAGTTGTTGATAACGATTTAATAAGTTATAAATATTCCAAATTATGTTTTTCATTCTGAACAAGCATAGTGATTACATAATGCATTGGCATATTTTACCCAGCCACTGCTTTCTATAGTTCGATTTTATCGCATTGGTCATTGACAAGGCGGACTCGCATTAAGGGCGGTCGTTCGGAAATGGAGCATGGATCGAATCATTTACTTACACTCAACTTGGCTCTGATTTCATAATCTTATGATATTTACTTGTTATCTTTTTTATATATTAAAAAGATTAGCTGAATTTAACAATATAATGCATTGTTAACTTTTCTCAGAATTCTTTCCATTCTTTCGCTCGTCATAAGTTTCTGGACGTACCAATAAAATGTCAAAATAAACGTGACATAATTACGATCGCGCTGCGCAGTATTTTGTTTTTATATTAAATTCCGATTGAATTATAACATTAATTAATGGTGTTTGTTTATGTAAGCATTTAATTAAAAAGTATACTATCATGTCTTACGCATTAATCTGTCATATACGCCGTGCGGCGTTAATATCACATCAAATTCGTGCAGAGAGTACTTTGACCAATATGACTCAAGAAGATTTCGTATTTCGCCCTCCTTTGGCACACTGGAGCAAAGTTATAAGAGAAGCTGAAAAAATAGTGGGATATCCGACCTCTTTTATGAACTTGCGATGGCTTCTAAGTGACGAATTTGCAAATCTGGCGATGCATTTACGCAAAGTTGTAAGTCGATATTATAATCAACTTTCTTATGTTTACACGATGAAACTCGGTGATAGGCCTTAATTTTGAGTATTAATGTGTTTTGTAAGTTGTAGTACAGTAATTAGAGTATTGGAGTTACAGTTTCAGTTATAATTGCTGTGTTATGTAACGAGTTGGCCATGTGACTTGTCATGCTTCAAGGATCTTTTTTTGTACATATAGTTATTATTTTACTCGCTTTTTCCCTGTACCAACGGATTGGTTTTCATTAAAAACATAAGTACAATAATATATATTTTTGTTTTTTAATTGACATTAATATGTTAATATTAATTTTGTGTTTGGTTTATTTATTTATCAGGTCTATAACCTCACGATTTACGCACTGTCGTTCAACCTTTATCTAAAGTCTTTACAAAATTTGACCTCAATCAAAAGTTGATAATGATAAAAATTTTAACAGAAACTTCTTGCAACTAAGTGTAAACTTTTTTTTACAGGTTGACACCAATCATCCAATAATAAAAACAGCCAAGACATTATTATACAATGAGCACAACAACCAGCAGCCCTGGGGCCTGGTCATATTGCTGTTATCCAAAGCTGTAACACCCGCCACCACATCCATACAAACAAGCAAAATCACTGAAAACCAGAGAGTACTGGCCGAATTGACAGAAATGATTCGTACTGGCCACTATGTACACAGAGGACTGCTTAACATTAGCATAGAGAAAAGACTCCAAATAGAAGATACGGCAATGTTCGCAAATAAAATTGCAATACTCATTGGTGACTACTTGCTTGTTACTGCTAACGGGATGCTGGCACGATTAAAGAACCAGGACTTATCATATTTAATATCAACAGCATTGAGGGATGTGAGCGAGGGGGAATTTTTCGGGCAAAGAGATTCACAAAACATGCCCTTACCTGGCATTCCGACGTATTGTGATAACGATGAATTCCTTATTTGTACAGATACACTTCCATTGGATGTGAGAGATACATTAGGGTTTCCAATCAGGGAGTGGACATTACGGACTTTATACGGTGGTGGGACGTTGCTGGGGCGAGGTTGTCAGGGAGCTATGTTACTAGGAGGCCAGGAGCTACATAAGCAGGAGAAAGCCTATCTATTCGGTTGCCACCTGTGTTTAGCGTGGCAAGCGGCCAGTGATATACAAAAGTTCACTACAGAAAACAAAGAACCATTCTCTTTAGTAAGTGCACCAGTGCTATTTGCGTTAAACGAAAATCCTGAATTATATAATTTTATACAAAAAAGTAGATTGAATGTAAGCGAAATAGATTATGAAGAGTTAAAAGATAGAGTATTACAAACCAGTGCACTAGAAAGAACAAAAGAATTATATTTAGACAATGTAAATAAAGCAAACAGTCACATACAAGTATTTGGCGAGAGTCAACCTATAAATACTGTAAAACGGTTAATAAAGACATTGTAACATAATATTTTTATGTAAACCAACAAACTTTGTGTTTGGATTTACATAAATTAATGTATTAACATAATTTTGTGTTAACAATGGAATGCTTGAGTAATGTATGAGAAAGTACATACTAATTTGTAAACAATCCAAATAGTTCGTACGACGCAACATTGGTTTAACAGCATAACCTTTTGTAAAATTATGCAACTTATTTAACAGTAATTATGGAATATGCATCACGCATCGATCTCATACAATATTAATGAGTTTTTAAGGTCACGGAAATAAGAAGATATGAATGTCACTCGTAAAGTTCTGTGTCTATTCTACTTGTTAAAAATAATGTATTTGACGTATTTAGCGTGACAATTAAATTGTAACGCTGTAAGAAAATATCTACTTGAAAAGAAAATAATGATCCTAGTTTTAGAAACTTATTGATTATTAGGAAAACAGGTAAGGCAAATAAGACATATAATAACATTTCCTTGGAATCATATCTCCCATTTCGGTCACCCAAAGTTTTTTATTGAAATGTTTTGAAGCATTTATAATTTTTGTTTGTGTACAGGGAGTTTAAATATATAAAATTTGTTATGAGAAACGGTATTTTTTTCTGAAATTACCTAACCTATATACCACATTGGATAAATTTATAGAAAAAAACTATCTCATTTACTTTTACTTCAGCATAAATTAATTTTATGGCAAATTCTTAGAATGTTAGGTAGAAAAAGATATAAGAATAATTAGAAAACTTATTTCAAATATTTTCACTAGAGTTCGTATTCATATAGGTAGTCCAAAAGGCTATTAATTAATTCCGTTACATATTATTATTTTAATAAAAAGAAAAAGACTATAATTAACACAACTGATAACACACGCAAAATATCTCATTAGCCGACCGGCAAATACTGGACACCTCATTTCTGTTATCTGCGCGTTATCACACGATTTCCCTCGCTTTCCGACAAAGGTCAACATTCAATTTAATTTACCACTGGTTTGATTGACGGTTTGCAGTTGACGTTCATGTGGCCCAATAATTGTGCTTCGATATTTCATTCACAAGAAAAAAAAATCAAATCAAATATTTTTTATTACAGCTGTAATCGTGATCATTTGCAGCCTTTGCCACAGTTTTGTGTAGACCTATAATCTGATCTTCTTATCCAATCAGCTTTATTTTGAGTAGTGAAAGTGCTGCTTTCATAAAAAAGAGCTTGCATGAAGAGTTTAACTGTAGAAAAAGCGAAAGATGTATTCACGGATATACGTAATTGGAAAGATGTGGTCTCTGCCTACCCTCCGGGAAAGAGTCGTGATTTATGTATGTATGTATGTATGAAAGTGCAGCTGTACCTCCCGGACCTTCACTATATCACCCTTCCACTTCATTTGTGGCCTTTCAACACGATCTCTATTGCAATACCTGTTTATATACAGGTGAAAGGATAATATAGAAAAGGTCGGGAGTTACAACTTGTTGTATACTGCCTATAATATTTTGATGCCTTCCCCAAACTGTTCAAAAAAGGCTTAAGGTGATGATGATTGTAGCTGTTATAACAAAAATTCTTCATTTGAACTCTTTCATCACGAGGTTTACGTTAGGGTCATGAAGGAAGGAAATTTCGATAGAGCCTGTAATTTTTCGTTCATGCTATAAGCCATGGCATTATATTACACTGCAAATTGCTTTTTAAGAAATTTCAATAAAACAAATCAATCAAACG
This sequence comes from Amyelois transitella, assembly GCF_032362555.1. Lineage (NCBI taxonomy): Eukaryota > Metazoa > Arthropoda > Insecta > Lepidoptera > Pyralidae > Amyelois > Amyelois transitella. Next base: position 1,135,217 of record NC_083521.1, on the reverse strand, counting down.
ATACTCCAAACGTAACTTCTCGACGTAGTACCAACACAGCCAAAAAAAAAATTCGACTAAAACACACGAACCAATTTACACATTGGTAATAACTTATCACTTCTCAATATACTGTATCGCTTCTCCATGTATGGTCAACGCCATCCTCTGTATGGCCAACCGAGCGTCTTCCACTGGAAACCTCTCGCTATACTTCAGAACCGCTCCCAACTCGTCATCAATAAAATCCGACAGGTATTCCATCGCCCTCGTCGCTTGCACAGAGTAATAAAGCTGCTTGTACTCTACCGGCGATTTCTCCAGCTTAGCACTCAAAATATGGGCATATAAGCTCGGGTACTCCCACATAGCCAAAGTTACGGGCGATCCGACTAATGAGTAAGAGTATGGGTGAGTGAAGAAGTCTTTCACATCCAAATGCAGCTGCCAAAGTAACGCTAAATGTCCGCCCAGGACATAGGCGTCCCTTTCTAGATGTTCCCCCCGCCTGGCCAGCTTCATGGCGGCCTGGCAGCCTTTGCCCAGGATGCTGCCGGAAGTCAGCATGGTACGGAGAATCCACTCGTCTTTGCCTTGACCAAGAAACTCGTTGGAGCCCAATTTGCCAAGATTGTCCTCTGTCTCCCAGTGATAATGAGCTTTGATATCGTTGTGACCTGTTGGAATTGTAATACCTACGTATTAGGACACATAAGCACAAGAATTCCTTGCGTTACGCCCGTGGGCGAAAGTTTGTTAGGTACTCGAAAAAATGAGTGGGTTACGATACTTAATACTTATTTTTATTTATTTACTTGACAAAATATTCGTATTGATATAATTAGTTCTACATTCATTAATGTTTTTTAATGTAAACAATGTGCGTTCGTCCACGATGTAGATTTAAGAGATCTACTTATATTTGTAAATTGACGTCCGATAAAAATACTGCAGTGTAGTTTGTTCCGCACTTCTTCTACACATGCGCTTTGGAAGCGGTAGTAGTTATCATTAAATTTAAGTGATGTGACGTCAATAAGTGATACCTTGAATCCAATTTTGAAAATAAATCTATTCTATTCTATTAAATAATTTTTTTGTCAATATTAGTACAATCGTTCGGAACATTATTCAGATTTCTCATCAAATTATATACTTTTTAGTCTACCGAAATTAAGGAATCTTTCATCATTCTTTGCCAATCAAATAATAACCTTTCGGCTTGGTCGGTATCGGATTATTGTCCGCGTCGTGTTCCCCGTAGAAGTCGCCCTCGACCAGGTCCCGAAGGCCCGTGGAGATCAGCTCGGTGACCGCATTGTTGCGAAGTATGCCCAGCTGATGAAGACAGGTCGCCAGCAGATAATCCCCTAAAAAGTCACAAGTTACAAACATATTGCGCCGTGTGGTTCCCGGCACCAATACAAAAAAGAATAGGACAGGAAGAATAGGCAACTAAGGGCCGTGTGGTTCCCGGCACCAATACAAAAAAGAATAGGACCACTCCATCTCTTTCCCATGGATGTCGTAAAAGGCGACTAAGGGAATAGGCTTACAAACTTGGGATTCTTTTTTTAGGCGACGGGCTAGCTACCTGTCACTATTTGAATCTCAATTCTATCATTAAGCCAAATAGCTGAACGTGGCCATTCTGTCTTTTCAAGACTGTTGGCTCTGTCTACCCCGCAAGGGTTATAGACGTGACCATATGTATGTATGTACAAACATATTTCCCACTACTACTTCCAGGCTGGACTGATAGGTACCGAAGAATAAACATAGTGTGTACCACCTGCTTCTTGTTTGTTTGTTTGTAATATATTCTTTATTGCATAGAAATTTACACAGTAACAAGAAAATAGTAAGTAGGTACTTACATAGTTATAAAAGAAAAAAATTATCTTTCCGTACCTACAGATTATAGTGTAAGAGTCGATCAAAGTAAGGGCTAATAAACTAGGCAACCTAGTTGTTACTATTTTAATCTCAATTCCATCACTAATCCGAACGTATCCTCCCAGTATTATTGGCTCTGTCTACGCCTTAAGGAGTAAAACCGTGATGCAGTTGTAGTAGTGTACGATATATGAGGACAGAAACGCGGCTAACACTAGGTGTACCTAAGTTGCAGACTAATACGGAAGATAAATCACAAGATATATGGTCATATTTGTATCTACTTACTACCTGTGCCCGCGACTTCGTCTGCGTGGAATAGTTATTTTGGGCATCATTGAAGCCCTCAAGGATGAATAATTTTGCCCATTTTTTACACATTTTCCATTATTTCTTTGCTCCTTATAGTTGCAGCGTGATGTTATATAGCCTAAAGCCTTCCCCGATAGATGGTAGTAAGTTCCTGAGATTATCGCGTTTAAACAAACAAACCCTTCAGCTTTATAATATTAGTATAGATATAATTCATTTGACTCGCTAACCGCTCAATAAAACAATTTTGTTCCCGTACAGCAAGTCCTTGTACTTGTCTCCATGCTTCTCCTTCTCTTTGAGATTGACCATCGTCTTGTGGATCATGTGGCCTGTCCTCTTCATCTCAACGATTTCTGCTAAACCTAAAACAATGTAGATAGATATGTCAATGGCTCATAACCAGAGATCGGAATAGGTAGATTGAATTGGGGTCAATGAACTGAAACGTACATATTAATATGGACATGCCTCCGGGATTGCGGGATTTGTAAAATTATTAAGATTTTTTTCCGGAATTTTTACAAGTGATGGATGAAGAATATAATAGTGGTAGCTGTTTTCCCCCGACTTCGTTCACGTAAATTGTAATCCTATGTTACCCGCGGACAACTAGGGGAAGTACGTCCAAAATGACATATCGTTTTATTAATCATCAATAACTTTAATATTATTCATAATAGGAACATATTTTTTTCGTACAACTTTGCTTATATTAATTGGTTAACAGGAATTATATAGATTTTGTCAGAAAAATCAACACTTACAAAAATATTTAGTATTAAATGAAGATCAAGAAAAATCCGTTTTGTCCATACCGTATGGACAAAACGACACGAGTCGTATGGACTAAATGACATACACAGCCATCAACATAAAAAACATGATAAAATAAGAGACAACAGTAAAAATTAATTGCACAATTCGCAAACAAAATTTTTATTACGCTTTGGCAAATCAGCACAGGCTGCGTGAACCCAACGACTGCACCGCCTGCACCTCAACCACCCTCACCAGGCTTTGAACGTGAGTAGAGATCGTTGCAGTAAATACAGGCACAATCATCTTCTTCGTCTTCTTGATCAGAGCGCTCTTCATTTGAGTCATCATCAATGTAAAGAGACTTAGTAACTGCTTGTATCCTTTTACGAGTTGGTTTTTCAGATGCATTCTCTCGTTTGTATTTTAATTCTGCCATATTTGGTGATGACGTAGGTAGGAATGTCGTCGTTCGTTTCTTTGGTTTTCGTTTACCCTGTCCAGTTACAAATTTACCACTGGGAACTGGAGAAATGACATTAACTCTCTTACCACCATCTCTACGGACAAAATGATACATTATGTCGTTTTGTCCATAGTGGCTGTATGCCATTTTGTACATAGCCTCAAAAAATATTACGATTCGAAAAATAATTTTGTTGCAGTGACAATAATGTTTTAAATTCAACGCGATCACCTCAAACACAAATTGCTTCGAAATATAAAATTTTAAGACAGTACAATAACAAAAGAAAACTTACCAAAAAACAAAAAACAAATGACCACTATCAAATTTCTTTCCAACCTCAAAAAACAAATGTCAACATGGTGTCCGTTCTATATTTTAAACGGCTCTCAAAACTCCAATGGTATATTTCCGGTGTAGGTGCTTCTTGATAGGCTTACTTTTGACAGTTTATACCGCGCAGGTTTTCAAATATCACTAATGTGTCGTTTTGTCCGTATATGTCATTTTGGACGTACTTCCCCTACTGAAATTTAATCCCGGAAAAGAGGCATATACATGTTATACTTTCTATGGTAATTCATGATGCAAGTACCTACATAAAATCAATCTACCTGTCCAAATTAGTAATCCTAATTTGTATTTTTTCTATATTTAATGTGTCTGCGGACTCTGTCCACCCCGTAGGAAATTGAGACGTTGTTTAGTGAGCTTTTATGTGATACAAGTGTCCATCTATTTGAGATAATTATTTTTAGTTTAATTCTTATAGTTAATGTGTGGTTACATAGATGGCTCTGTTCAATATTAGAACGCGATATGGTTTCTTGCTTTATATCTAATATAAGGTCAAAGAAAGTTCCGAGTAAATGAGTTTAGCAGCAGTGGTGGTTTGTTTTATTCGACGTGCAACCGTAGCGACATCTGGTGCCGAAACCCGGGAAGAAGTGGAAAAATCTTGAAGACAGTGACTAAGTGTAGTGAGCAGTGTTCGGAACTTGTAAAATTTTCCAAAAAGTTATCATGGACTTAGAATTTCTTTCAAATTCTATCGAGTTTGACATTTAGAAAAAATTTGACTTTGTCATCATGGAGGCCCTTTTACTGAAGCAAGATGATATTTACGAGAGATTATTTAAAGCATATTCTACGTACAGAAAATCACCCAAGGAGCGCATATCCGTATCATATATTGAGTCCAAAATGGAAAATTTAGAAAAACTGTTTAGCAACTTTGACAACATTCATTTTCAAATTGTATCAAATGTTAATAAAGAGAAGAGAGAACAGTTAGAATATTTTAACAAAGATATGTATGGAAGATTTGAGGAAACATATACAGATTACAAGACGAGAATGAAGGAAGATTTAAGGAAATTCAATACGACGGGTCCTGGAAAATCGTGTTCAGAGAAAATGGAGGTGAAGTGTGAAGCGAAGTTGCCGCAGATTCAGTTACCGAAATTTTCTGGATCCTACGAAGAATGGCAGGCATTTTATGACATGTTCCAATCTTTGATTCATCAAAATAGTAACTTAAGTGCGGTGCAGAAGCTACATTACCTTAAGAGTAGTTTGTCTGGGGAACCTGAAAATTTGTTAAAGAACTTGTCAACTACAGATATCAATTATGAAGAAGCGTGGAAACAGTTGACACGGCGATATAATAATAAGCGATTTAATTGTAATGAAATCCTTAAGCGCTTGTTTTCTCAGAGAAATTTGTCAATTGAGTCTGCATCCTCGATCAAACAGTTACTTGATACGACTTCAGCCTGCTTGAAATCACTTCAGAATATGAGTATAAATACTGATTCTTGGGATCCAATGATAAACCATTTGGTGGTTTCGAAACTTGATACGGAGTCACGCAAGCTTTGGGAGTTACAGATTAGTCAAACTGAGTCAGATGATTTGCCAAATTGGAGTCAGCTTGTTAAGTTTTTGGAGATGCGTTTCCGTACCCTTGAGATGATTGATACTGGTGGTAAACAAAAACCTGCTTTCTACAGTCCTACGAACAAAGTCGCACCTAAGCAAAAGTCATTTCATGCAACAGTCCAAGAAGAGAAAAAGAAGATTGCATGTGTAATGTGTCCGAACCATCACTTGCTTTATGTATGCCCACAATTTTTGAGCCAGTCTCCTCAAGAGAGATCAGAGTTTGTACAATCCAAGAGACTGTGTTTCAATTGCTTTTCATCGAATCATTCTGTAAAGAATTGTCGTCAGCCTACGAGTTGTCGCCGATGTGGGCGCAGACATCACACCCTGCTGCATTTTGACCGGAGTCAATTACCAGAGTCATCCCCGGCTACCACGAGTGCTGAGAATCCCGTGCCGGCGGAACCAAGTGCATCAGGCACTCAAACGGAGACAAGAGTTACATCCCACTTTGTGCAAGGAAGAGATAGTGAAGTTTTATTAGCTACCGCTAGAGTTAGGGCTGTAACATGTAACGGATTGTCTAAGGTTTTGCGTGCTCTGATCGACCAAGGGTCAGAAGCTTCATTTGTAACTGAGGCTACTGTCCAATCTTTAGGCCTTAAGAAAAAACCTGTGAATGGTCTTGTATCTGGTGTAGGAGAGGGAGAAACACGAACAAAAGGTATGGTTTCTTTAGAGCTAGAGTCCCTTCATAATCCCGAGTTTTCTATTAAAGTAGATGCCTTTGTTTTGAGTAGTCTTACGTCTTTCCTTCCTACAAATAAGACTTATATTAAAGATTGGCCTGAGTTTGAGTCGTTGTCCCTTGCCGACCCTTATTATGGGTCACCTGAGAAAATTGATCTTCTTTTAGGAGTCGAAGTTCATAGCGAGATTATTGTGAATGGCTTGTTAAAACATCCACATAAACGAGGTCCTATTGCTCAAAATACGCAATTTGGATGGGTTTTGACAGGTCGTGTCAGTAGTGGTATTTCTTCATCTAAGCGATTGATTTCTCTTCATATTAGAGTTAAAGAGGATGAACTTTTACAAAAGTTTTGGGAAATAGAGAGAGAGCCCGATTCTTTAGTTAAGAAAATGAGTAGAGAAGAAATTAAATGCGAAGAGATTTATGAAAGTAGTACAGAGAGAAATGAGGATGGCCGTTATAAAGTATGTCTTCCATTCAGAGATTCAGATCCAGATTGCTTTTACGGTCAGTCAAAGAACATAGCACTTCGTAGATTAAATTTTTTGGAGAAGAAGTTAAGTAGAAATCCTTCTTTATATGAGGAGTATAGAAACGTTTTGCAGGATTACATTGATCAAAATCATATGGAAGAGATCACAGATGTGGAAGAAATAAATAATGAACGAGTTGTTTATCTTCCCCATCACGCCGTTGTTAGACTAGACAAGGAAACAAGCAAAGTAAGAGTAGTTTTTGACGCGTCGTGTAAAGGGACTAATAATGTCTCTCTCAACGACTGCCTGTTAGTGGGTCCAAAACTTCAACAGGATTTACGTCATATTCTCATGAGGTGGAGACGTCATCCGTTCTGTCTAGTTGCTGACCTTGTGCAAATGTACAGACAGATCCTTGTGCATGAGAAGGACACCGATTGTCAGAGGATCTTATGGAGATCTGAACCAAACCAGCCTTTAAAACATTATAGAATGTTGAGACTTACCTTTGGGACGGCGTGTGCTCCATATTTGGCAGTGAAGTCATTGCACCAGTTAGCCAAAGATGAGTATGATAGGAACCCTCTAGCAGCATCTATTACTTTAACAGATTTTTATATGGATGATCTTTTAAGTGGATCAGAAACTGAGAGTGAGATTATAAAAATTTACGAGCAAATGAATGAGTTAATGGGTGCTGGAGGATTTTGTCTGAGAAAATGGTGCAGTAACAGTGAGAGGTTGTTGAATCACATCAGTGAACACAGGGGATCTGAACAACATTTGATATTAAAGTCAGATAGTGCTGTCAAAATTCTAGGTATTTGTTGGAATAAGAATACAGATAATTTTGAGTACACTTATTTGTGGCCAGATGATGGAGAATCTCAAGAGAATGTCACCAAAAGAAAGGTTTTATCAGAAATTGCAAGGCTGTATGATCCTTTAGGATGGATCTCACCTGTGATAGTCAAGGCTAAGATTTTTATCCAGAAACTCTGGAAATGTGGATTAGAGTGGGATCAAGTTTTGACGTCTGAACTATTGCTAGAGTGGAATTCGTACAGAAAAGATTTGCTAAATGTGAAGGATATCGTAATTCCTCGATGGCTAAATTCAAGAAGAGAGGATTATGTTGAGTTGCATGTCTTTGTTGATGCATCGCAAGCTGCTTATGCTGCTGTAGTATTTTTGAGAACCAAGGATAAGTCCAATAATATTCATGTGAATATTGTAACTGCAAAAACTAAGGTTGCACCTGTAGAAAAGGAGATATCTATTCCACGAATGGAGTTATGTGCCGCAGTTCTTGGTGCTAAATTAGTTTATGAAGTCTCCCAGATATTGCAAATTCCTAAAGAGCAAATCTTCGCGTGGTCTGATTCAATGGTTGTACTAGCCTGGTTAAGAGGAGATCCGAGCCGTTGGACGACATTTGTAAGCAACCGAGTATCAGAAATTCTAACTATCTTGGATTTCTCTCAGTGGAATCACGTGAGAACCGATTTAAATCCTGCAGATTGTGGGTCGAGAGGCATGCCATGTTCAGAGTTAATGTCATATCAATTGTGGTGGCGTGGACCTGATTTTCTTCACCATGATGAAATTCATCTTACAAATGAGAGTTTTGAAACAGTTGAAGAGCAAAGATCTGTTAAAACCTTAACTGCTGTAGTTAAAAGGAGAGAAGTATTTATTTGGACCAGATTTTCAAATTTACAGAGAGCGTTGAGAGTTCTATCATTTTGCAAAAGATTCTTAAATTTAAAACTTCCAGAGAATCAAAAAGAGATGAGTAGAATTGTTACAAAAAAAGAAATCAATGAAGTAATGGACTTTTGTATACGAGAAACTCAAAATTTTTATTACGAAGAAGAGCTAAAGCAGTTAAGGTCCCAGGGGCAGGTGTCAAAAAAGAGTCAGCTGCACACTCTTAGTCCATTTATCGATGAGAAAGGTATTCTGAGAGTAGGCGGGCGCATAAAGTTCTCCGAGGCAGATTTTAATAAACAGCATCCTGTGATTATGCCTGGTGAAAGTCATCTCACCAAGTTATTAGTTTTAGATGCTCATGAACGTACATTACATGGTGGGCCTCAAATAATGTTGAACTTTTTAAGATCTAAATTTTGGATTGTACGAGGTAGAGATCAGGTCAAGAAATGCTTTAGAGAGTGTATGACATGTCTTCGTTATTCTCGGCAAAACAATAATCAGTTTATGGGCCAGTTACCAAAAGCAAGAGTGACTCCTACTCGACCTTTCAAAAGTGCTGGAGTGGATTTTACTGGTCATATCAATGTTAGATTTTCTCCTGGACGAGGATCCAAAAGTTATAAAGGATATATTTGTGTTTTTATTTGTATGGTTACAAAGGCCATACATCTTGAAGCTGTTTCAGATTTAACCGCGCAAGGTTTTATTGCCGCCTTTAAGAGGTTTGTGTCTAGAAGAGGTCACTGCCAGGATCTTTATAGTGATAACGGAACCAACTTTGTTGGTGCAGACAACGAGTTAAAAGACATGTCTCAAAAGGCTACAGCTCAGCTTCCGTTTGAATTCCGTCAATTACTTTCCAAGGAAGGAACCACGTGGCACTTTATTCCTCCTCAGGCACCAAATTTTGGAGGTCTTTGGGAGGCAGGAGTGCGGTCTACAAAGTCCCACTTGAAAAGGGTTATAGGGGACTCAACTCTTACGTTCGAAGAGTTATCTACTGTGTTAACTCAGATAGAAGCATGTCTTAATTCACGTCCTCTGTACTGTTTGAGTGATAATCCAAATGATCCATTACCGCTAACGCCTGGTCATTTCTTAGTAGGCGAACCTCTTGTCGTAATACCAGATGAAGATCATTCAACGGTTAATATTTCAGGGCTTCAAAGGTGGAAGCTTACTCAAAAAATGGTAACGGACTTTTGGAAGCGATGGTCTGATGAATATTTGTTAACCTTAAATCAGAGATATAAATGGTTTACTAAAAAGTCTGAGCCCGAAATCGATGATATTGTTATAGTGAGGGATCAAAATTTACCGCCATCTAAATGGTTATTAGGAAAAATTATAGATAAACATCCAGGGAAAGATATGATAACGAGAGTTGTTAGTATCAAAACAAAAAATGGTATTTTTAAACGCCCATGTAACAAATTATGTTTCTTACCTAAAGACGTTAATGTATCTCAAGCAAATTAATTAGAGTTGAGGTTAAAGTTCTATTGTATACATGAATGTATTAAGTTTAAAGTTATTTAGTATCTTTTGTTACGGTGGGCGGATTCTATATGTTTAGTATTATTTTATTTTTGAGTCGTAAAAGAACAAGTTCTTTGGTGGGCGGAATGTCCAAATTAGTAATCCTAATTTGTATTTTTTCTATATTTAATGTGTCTGCGGACTCTGTCCACCCCGTAGGAAATTGAGACGTTGTTTAGTGAGCTTTTATGTGATACAAGTGTCCATCTATTTGAGATAATTATTTTTAGTTTAATTCTTATAGTTAATGTGTGGTTACATAGATGGCTCTGTTCAATATTAGAACGCGATATGGTTTCTTGCTTTATATCTAATATAAGGTCAAAGAAAGTTCCGAGTAAATGAGTTTAGCAGCAGTGGTGGTTTGTTTTATTCGACGTGCAACCGTAGCGACACTACCTATTCCGATCTCTGCTCATAACTCATACCCACTGAATCAAATGTATGGAATTCGGAATGGAGATCTGCAAAAGTCAAACGTCTAACTTCCATATAAGTATTATATTTATAAAAGAATTTCATTTTATTACGAGATTTATTTTACACGAGACACTGAATTTTTGAAAATATTTTTGTTTTTGAAAATATCAATATCTTTGTTTATTCTAGTGCCGTGTGGTTCCTGGCACCAATACAAAAAAAATAGTGCCACTCCATCTCTGCGTCACTCATTCTCATGGATGTCGTAAAAGGCGACTAAGGGATAGGCTTACAAACTTGGTATTCTTTTTCAGGCGATAGGTTAGCAACCTGTCACTATTTGAATCTCAATTCTATCATTAAGCTAAATATCTAAACGTGGCCATTCAGGCTTTTCAAGACAGTTGGCTCTGGCTACCCCGCAAGGGATATAGACATGACCATAATGACCATATGTATGTATGTTGTTTAGTCTAGGCGTGCCCTAAAAGAGATGCCCAGAAATTCTAAAAGATTTGTATTTATGATGGTAAGAAATAAATAAACTATCTCACTGACCTCTCTGAGCGTGAAGCACTCCAGAGTCATATTGGTCCCTGGTAAACTCCAGAGCATTGAAGCCCGCTGCCTTGGAGACCAGGAGTACGATGAGCCCCACCGATTGCAGGTCGCTTTTCGAGCCGATGAGCAGGTTCTTGGCTGATTTCAGAAGCGGGTGGTTGGTCCCCACCTGGATGCACAAACGTCGTGTCATGTTCTGTCCTTTTCGGTAACGTTTGAATAAACATACATATGATCACATCTTTATCCCTAACGGGGTAGACAGAGCCGACAGTCTTGAAATGACTTATAGGTCACGTTCAGCTGTTTGGCTAATGATAGAATTGAGATTCAAATAGTGACGGGTTGCTAGCCCATCGCCTAAAAGAAGAATCCCAAGCCTATTCCTTTTTTTATTGGTGCCGGTAACCACACGGCACGGCGCGTTTGAATAAATAAATAAATAAATACGGGACAAATTACACAGATTGAGTTAGCCTCGAAGTAAGTTCGAGACTTGTGTTACGAAATACTAACTAACTAACTAACTCAACGATACTATATTTTATAATAAATACTTATATAGAAAAACATCCAAGACCCAGACCAATCAAGAAAGCCAGGGCATGAAGGAAAAAGTTCTTTTCTCATCATGCCCTGGCCGGGATTCGAATCCGTGACTCCCGGTGTCACAGACAAGCGTACTACCGCTGCGCCACAGATGCCAAATGAAAATGCTACGACAAAATTTCCAAAATGCCCCCCTAATACGTACGTTAGAATATTCCAGTGAGGTAAGCTTATGTGGGTCAAACAAATTGCTCTAATTCTGTTTGTGTTCAAAGTCTCAGATGAATGAAATGGAAGGTCACGACGATCTGAAACTAATACTCAAAATCTTCCAAAGTTGAGCAGCCTATGTCAATTGAGGAAGGAGTGTCACGACTTGCTGCCCAAAGCTCCACCAACCCTTAACAATCAGTACACACGGCCCAAGAGATAGCTGGGCCACATATCGTTCACTGCTCTAGGTGAGAATGCGCACCTATCTCCTAGGCCCACCGTACCAGCTTTCTGAGGTGGTGCGCCGTGTTGGCGATCTCGTCGTTAAGAAGCCATCGCAGGTTGAGGAAGGAGGTGGGGTAGCCAACTACTTGCTGCGCCTCGCTTAGTACTGTTTGCCAGTCCAACTCCCCCCGCTGTCCGAAGCCAAGCCCCGCCCACCTAGAGTACTGGCTGTTAACAATTTAAAAAAAAAATAAAGAACATATGTTCTCCATTTAAAACATAAATAGATGGTCATACTCGTAAAATTACACTGCAACAGACTGAAATCTGCTGTAATTTGCAGATAACTTTGTATTCGTTTATACTTGCAGTGGTAGCTTATGTATAAATATGGGTGTGGTCAAAGAAGATAGTACTAGTCTTAAACGTTTGGAGAGAGAGAGAGATTCTCCAGGGTTTGTAGGAAGTGAAGTGATATTCCATTCTCACCTTCTGAAACGGAGTATAGATTTCGCCACAAACCCTTAGGTACCTACTGGGTTAGATTTCCCTAACAGAAGTCAGGCCGTCGTTATAGACGCTCCCTAATTTTCTCTACGGAAGACACGGCGGCGAAATAAACTACAAGAATGATGACGATTCTATGTGATGAAAAAAAAGTAAAGAATGGCTTACTTGATGTGAATTTTCCAAGATTTATCGAAGCAATTATTACTCCATAATTTATTAGAATTCCTAAAATAAACAGAACTTAAATTTTTCTGACAACAAGAAAGGAATGACATATTGTTAACTTTTATATTTCATTTAATTTCAATGAATAACATCACGAAATTATCATGCAAACATGTTTATTCCTAAATTTTAATGTCAAAATCTGCCAAAATATTTGCGTTAATCAACTCGAGATAAAAGAGAAATAAAGAAATAGCGGCCAGTGTTAGAGAAATAGAACCTCTTTCATCAAATTTAAATTAAGTAGGTATGCAGAAGTCACGCCCAAATAATATTTTTAAATCTGTCTTTATGACTAACTTATGTGAATTACAGGATATATTAACGAGTTGTTTATAATAATAACTAAGTTTAATCTCCTTAATCAATTGTTTCCCTTTTTCCTGAGCACGACGACAGCGGTAATGCAGTGGTTACCAGGCCCAACTATTTTTGGGCCCCGACACGTAAATATAGCGTAGATATAAAAAATACCTAAGCAGATATATAAGAGTTGCTTCGTCGTTAGTTCTAAAGCAAAAGATCTTCGTACACCTATATATGTATGTATGAATAAAAACACATACATTACATAATTATGTACTAACATCAAGTTTTTATTGTCCCTTACATTTAGAGAGAGCCAACAGTCTCCAAAACACATGTGTGGGCTCACCCCAACAATTAAAACATCACAGTGAACCCACCAACATAATTATTATGAAAGGTGCCTAGACGCCACATTAAAACTAATTATGTAAATTAATGCTGTCACTCGTTAGAAAAGGCTCGAAGGCGAATAATTGTTGGTTATGAAATATTGTTATGTATACCTACATTTTTTTTAAAGTTTATATTTTGGCGGCAATATCAACAGCTGAAAGTCATTATTTTCTTCCGAACGTAGTGGAGGTATATGGGGGCCGTTTTGTGTGAAAACCTAAAAGGAGGAAAAAGAAGTTGGGCTAGGTTCTGCTAGCTCGCGGAGGTCAGACGGGGTCAGGCTGTGTAATTACCTACTAACAAACGGACACCCTGTCGATTCAACTGCCGACACTCCATGTCATATGCGCGCAACTTCAAAAAAAATTGATGAAATGTCAGACTTCGCATAGATAAATTTCTTTTTTTTATTGATGTTGGATACACCAGTCGAAATCAGACTATAGTTACTATACAGCCCCAAGCGTTATTCCACAATTATTCCAATAAAATTATGTTTTATAAATAATCGTGCATTGCAATTAAACACAGAACGGGGAATCGCCCCGGGGCGGGGTTGTCGTTCAGTGCTCTGTGCAATTAAAAAACGCAGGCTATCGTTACGCGAAGGGTTTAATCGTCATAATTATGAACCAGCTGCCTTCCATTCAAATTGAGATTGCGCTCTTCTCGTATTGTGTAATTACAGACACCTCGGGAGATGGTTTTTTTTTAACTAAGACAAGGTTAAGAAAATGTTTGAATTTAATTTTTTTTGGTATGTGAGATACATATGTTTCATCATAAAGTAAATAATATAAAATGCATAGTTAATAACAAAATACAAATTGGGGGACTAAGAGAATAGGCGCATTCATCTAATGTAGGTAAGCTTCCATGCTTGTAAAAAAATAGAAAAGTACCACTCATTCTCTTTCCCATAGATGTCGCAAAAGGAGTTAAGGAGTAGACTTATAAACTTGAGACTCTTCTTTTAGACGATGGGCTAGCACTATTTGAATCTCAATTCTATCTTTAAGTCAAAAAGCTGAACGTGGCCTCTAAGTCTTTTCAGGACTGATGGCTCAGTCTACCCTACAAGGGATGTAGACGTGACGTGACTATATGTATGTATGTATGTATAGTTATGGTTTCTTTCATTATATCCCAGCAAATTGGCCAATCAATTCCTACATTTTACAACATCTATAAAACGACACCACATGACGTCCAGGCTTTCATTTTATTGATGTCGAGTAATAAACTCATTCTTTACTCCTTAAAAAAGGGGAAGGTACTATAAGAAACACTCCTTATAGTGTAACAAGAGAGATGTTTGACTTTTAGTCGTTTCTAAGTTTATTCACTAGCATAAAACATAAAACAAACATAGGGTCACGTCTATATCCCTTGCGGGGTAAACAGAGCCAAGAGTCTTGAAAAGACTGAATGGCCACGTTCAGCTATTTAGCTTAATGATAGAATTGAGATTCAATTTATTCACTAGCTACAAACGAATTTAAAATAAATAGTCCCGTCACTGTTAAAATCTCAATACCGTCAACATGCCATACAGATGAACGTTTCTGTTTTTTTCAAAACTGTTGACTCTCTTTGCCCCGTAAGAAAAAAGACGTGATTATATATAAAAAAATAAAAAAAAAATAAAAAAAAAAATAAAAAAAATTAAATCATTAAATCATTTATTGCAGGCATAGCCCATAGTGTTAGTAACAGAGGAACTTATAACTATGTTAGTACATCTATATTAAAGTTTATTGACGGTGTGGTGTGACTGTCAACTCCAGCCTCCGCCAGCATCCCCGAGGCACTGCAAGGACGGCGCAACAAAACTCTTAGAGCATTATTATACTGAGTGCGCAGAGCCCTGTCTGCCACTTGAGTGTAATATATGTACTTACCTATGTTACGCAAATATAAAAATGCTAACAACGATACAAGTTGGGATAGTCAGGGAAGTTCATTATTTTTAATATTCCCTCTTCAAAGGGGTTTTTGGGACGCGGAAATCAGCTAAATAGTAGTAAATAGATACTCAAACAAATCTTTGCGACCCAGTTAACAGTAAACCTAATCCTTACATGCTTAACCCTTAATCTCTTCTTACTACATCTACGTGCCGTGTGGTTCCCGGCACCATTACAAAAAAGAATAGGATCACTCCATCTCTTTCCCACGGATGTCGTAAAAGGCGACTAAGGGATAGGCTTATCTATAAACTTGGGATTCCTCTTTTAGGCGATGGGCTAGCAACCTGTCACTATTTGAATCTCAATTCTATCACTAAGCCAAACAGCTGAGCGTGGCCTATCAGTCTTATCAAAACTTGTGGCTCTGTCTACCCCGCTAGGGATATAGACGTGATCATATGTATGTATGTATATCTACGTCTAAGAGGATCCATTCGCTTGTAAAGAGACTGGGCACACACGCCCCTCAGTCAATATGAGGCAGATAAGTAAAAAAAAACTTCACGTAAATAGGTAGTTTGCATAATGTATGGTTTGGAAACACATAATTTTAATAAAAACAGTGCGGGCTGCTCGTGCGGGCGAGGATTTACGACCGATGGACGCCCCGCCCCTCTATTATCTTTGTTTTCTCAATTTTACACATAGAAATACGAATAATGTATGGCTAATTTTACCCCATTCGACGGAATTTTAAACTATATACCAAGTCGAGTTTAAAAAATTCCTCTTATTTTATATATTATAGACATTTTACATCCACTTATGACTTATGTAGGTACTTAATAACCATTGATACATATTCATTTATATCGGAATAATAATGAAATCAGTACTTCAATGACAAAAATTCCATCATTATTCAGGTGCCAGGCACTCCATCTCTTTCCCATGGATGTCGTAAAAGGCGACTAAGGATTAGGATTAAAAACATGGAATTCCTCTTTTAGGCGATGGGCTAGCAACCTGTCACTATTTGAATCTCAATTCTATCATTAAGCCAAACAGCCGAACGTGGCCTTTCAGTCTTTCAGGATATAGACGTGATTATATGTTATGTTATTATTCTAAACGTTGCATTAATTTTTAAAGAACATTGCCTACACCGTATGTAGACCATAGGGTCTATCCGATTTTTTAAATAAAGTAGGTAAGTTATGTAACTTGTTGAACTTTGTATTTCGTGAGGTAGGTAGTAGTCTTGTCTACACGCGGCTCCTGTTTTTGAAATCGGTTAAAATCCATTGAAGCGGCGGCTCAGTCCCGAACAATGCTGTAAATAGAGCAAAAATGACAGGGATCGCATCAGCAAGAGACATTTAAATGTGCGGCGGACCTTTTGTCCCGGACATTTGCATTCGAGATCGCGTTGATCGGCCATTTTGCTTTTTTTTTCTTCAGGTGTGGGGTACATTTAATGCATAGATATACATTTATAGTGGCTGCAGTTTCCTTGAAAATTCCAGTTTTTTTTTAAATTATAATTACTATGTCTTCTCTCGTTTTCCCGCAGGCTGTATTGTGTAGCGATTTTATAAGGAACGGAAATGCAAAAAGGATTCCTCGCAGTAATGCTAAATAAAATTAAAATATTTAGATTTATTGTCTATATTGCTCATTGATATCAACATAACGTGAGTATAATTATACCTACTATCGCTTGCAATCTAATCTTTCGTTAAGCCAAATAGCTGAACGTGGCCATTCAGTCTTTTCAAGACTGTTGGCTATGTCTACCCCGCCGGGAATATAGAAGTGACCATATGTTGTATGTATGTATGTATCGCTTGCAAAGCGCAGGTGTAGAAAAACCGGCAAAACGCGAACAAACTACAGTTTAGTTTAACATTTTCTATAACTCCTGTCAATGTCAACATGGCCCAGTGTGTCCGGGCCTTATAGGAGTACGCTCATGCCTCGTCGTTTTTTCACCTTCACATTTGGCGCGGCGTCGCAAAGGCCGCATTCAATTATTCAGTCAGATATTCTTATTTCGCAAGCGCAAGTGATGCCTATCATGCGCAGTGCCGACCCAAATGACCAGTTAATTGGCTACATACATACATATGATCACGTCTTTATCCCTTACGGGGTAGACAGAACCAACAGTCTTGAAAAGACTGATAGGCCACGTTCAGCTTGGTTTAATGATAGAATTGAGATTCAAATAGTGACGGGTTGCTAGCCCATCGCCTAAAAGAAGAATCCCAAGTTTATAAGCCTATCCCTTAATCGCCTTTTACGACATCCATGGGAACGAGATGGAGTGGTCCTATTCTTTTTTTTACTGGTGCCGGGAACCACACGGCATTAATTGGCTACAGGCTGGCGATAGTTCATATAACACGCCCTTATTTCTAGCGGAGTAAACAGAGCCTCGCGAAAACACTGCGAGGTCATGATACAGTCGGATGGCTTAATGATGGAATTGAGATGCAGAGAGACAAGATGCTATGCTAGCCTAAAAAGGAGATTACAAAGTTTTTTGCCATTTCCTAGATTGGCTAGGAAAGCAGCTGTATTTCTTTAATACTAGATCGAAATGGAAGCTTGTACCAAATAAATGTGCCTATCCCCTTAGTTATCTTTAACGACATCCATGAAAAAGAGATGAAGTAGGTATCATGTACACTTTACACGTCTGACGAACGCCATATTAAGTTTTGATTCATTCATTCATTCATATAATCACGTATGTCCATTGCGGGGTAGACAGAGCCAGCAGTCTTGGAAGACTGACAGGACACGTTCAGCTTTTAGGCCTAATAATAGATTTGATATTCAAATAGTAAATTAAAGGTTGCTAGTCTATTATATACTACTAGCTGTGTCCGCGACATCGTCCGCGTGGAATAGTTATTTTGGGCATCATTGAAGTCCTCAAGGAAGAATAATTTTTCACATTTTACATTATTTCTCCGCCCCTAATATGAAAAGTGATGATATATGGTCTATTCAACACAAAAATAATTTTTCAATTCTAACCAGTCGTTCCTGAGATTAGCGCATTCAAACAATCAAACAAACAAACTCTTCAGCTTTATAATATTAGTATAGATTTGATATGTTTTTAAATAGGTGGCTCCGCGGCGCTCAGAGCACGGCAAAATGTCTTGCACATCACATCTGTATATATTAAATCACGCTCTTTCTCGAAGGAGTTCCCTGCATACTTCTTTCGCTTCATCATCAATACGTTGATTTTCAGTATAAGTATAGACTTTGAATATCTATGAAAGGATTCATTTATTAGGTTCATATGAGGCATGCAGATAAAACAAAAACACTAGTATATATTTATATAATTTATTGCTACATATATTAAAGGCTATCCTATAACGTTGCAGTATTTGCTGACAATATCCCGGTAGAAGCCGAAGATCAGGTCGCTGGCCGCGCGACAACGCTCCAACGCTTCTTTATATGTGTCCTCGCTAAATGTACCCTCTGTAAAACCTGAAAACAATATATTTAATTTTGATATGACATTTCTTATACATACACATACATACATATGGTCACGGCTATATCCCTTGTGGGGTAGACAAAGCCAACAGTCTTGAAAAGACTGATAAGCCACGCACAGCTATTTGGCTTAATGATAGAATTGAGATTTCTTATTACTGAACTAAATCTAAAAGAAAGAAGGAATAGTTACTTTACACATACAGCAGATATTTTATAATTCTGAAAATTACAGAAACTTACTAATGAAGTGATACATATGGGTGTCAAAACCTATTTTCGGTAATGGTTTTGTGGCGACATCTACACGCCTCAAGTCACAAAAATAAAATCACGCTATCAGTCAGAAACAGCGAAAAGTCTAAATCGCGCAAGCATAGATTTCACGGATTAGAGCATATATACCACCTCTGACACAGCATCGTTTCTCGCGCTGCTGGCGGTCGAGCCCGAATCGTCGCTCCCGCTACAGTTTTAAAAAAGATACCCAAATTTCCTGCACTAAAATTAATAATAGTCTGTAATACAGTTTCGCCGTGAAAGCTTAACAAACAAGATTTCACATTTAATATGGTATAAATTTGAAAGTTGCAGTTAAAATAATATACATTGACGAACATACCAGCTAGTTCTATTTTATGAATTGAACATTAATTTTGCAATTTATCAAATGCTTCATCAAGAAACGCGTTCCACTTGCCGAGAAACTCAAAATAAACTACTTTCGCATTTATCAGTTGGTATCACTACATAGTATTAAACACTGACACTGACTCACCCATCGGGGTTGATGCCACCCGCTACCTTACGCAGAGCTGTCCTACATGTCTTAATGGAATCTTGATTGACCAAAAAATAAAGAGACCTCATTGAATACTCACTCGTAATAAGAGTTTTCTCCCTACTCTCAAACACGAAGCTCATATTCGCTCTCGCAGTCTCTAACTGTTGGTGGGTCGGCTCCAACACTATATTACCCGTGTCTTCAACGGCGCACGACACGGCTGCGTACACGCATCGCATCGCCACGCCAGAGTTGAGGAGGGCTAAGCATACACAGTTCAAACTGCAGGATAGAAGCTGAAAATAACATTAATTCCATTAGAAAAACATACATATGGTCAGGTCACGTCTATATCCCTTACGGGGTACACAGAGCCAAGAGTCTGGAAAAGACTGAATGGCCATGTTCAGCTATTTGGCTTAATGATATAATTGAGATTCAAATAATGACAGGTCGCTAGCCTATTGTTTAAAAAGAATCCCAAGTTTGTAAGCCTATCCCTTAGTCGCCTTTTACGACATCCATGGGAAAGAGATGGAGTGGTCCTATTCTTTTTTGTATTGGTGCCGGGAACCACACAGCACAGTGTATTAGACAAACATACATAGATGTAATCACGTCTATATCCCTTGCGAGGTAGAGAGAGCCAGCAGTCTTGAAAGTTCAATTAGACAGAATTTTATTAAACCTATGGCTATAGAAATTTAAGCAAAATCCAACAACAGAAGTAGACGGGCATTTAATTTGCGATTGCAAGATGGAGGGAAGACATTAAAGATGTATAGTTAACATAAACAATTTGTATTTAATATTTTTTATAATTCAAAAAGGCCTTTTTAAACTGTGGTTTGAAAGATATCAATTGCACGAAAGGATGAATGTGATTTATTTTAAATTTTACAAGTTGTAAAAATTCCTAAGGAACGAAGTATATTATGTGGAAGTCTTAACAATAGCATACCCCTCCATAGTCCTCCAGCTCCTGAATGGTGATTGTGATGGCTGTCCTCGGATACACACTGCCCAGGACACAGGTCTCACAAGTCTGTCTAATTATGTTCTCTTTGTACCTGGAACACATTAGTTAGAGGTAAGTATCCCGTAATGCAAGTTTGAACTTTATTTATATGACATATTAAGTCTTTTTCTTTTTAAAAGTAAATAAAGCCAATAATCACAAAATTTCTATGCCATGTTTAGGTGGAATTATCACACAGGCAGTAACAGTGTTTAGACAGATAAAAAGAAGAATAACAGCCACTTACAAACCTTCCCCTTACTATTTTTTACATCTGAAATTAACATTGATTTGCCTCATACATAGCAAATTCAAAGAAAATAGTTGACACCCATCCTTAATTACGATAATAATTTTATATACTTATTCCAAGATGAGCTTCTGATAATTGCTTCACAAGCTTTCCAAAACATTGTATGCAGAATGGACATTTTTCCTTACTAAATTACTATGATAGTATATGTATTTTGATTAACAATTTTGCCTTTGAAATTATCTAAATTGATTAAGTTATGATTATTATTACCTGTCTCCAACTGATGGTTTTCCACCTTTAGTGCAAAAAAGGACTTCTAAAGTTGATTTTTCAATACTCTGACTTTGCATTTTCACATCCAATGGTCCGTTTACACTCGCCAAAACTACTGTTTCTCCTGGAAAGGAATCAAATGAAGCAACTTTTAAAACCCTTGGTCTTGTTAACGTTGAACGAAACTTGGGCAAAACACTAATTAGCTGTGTGTATGTACAAAGAACCTCAAACAAAATATTGCCTTGTGATAATATCGCCGAGCCATCAGATTTACTAAGAAAATTCAGTTCGCACTTCATTGGTCTTAGTTTGAATTCTTTCGAAGCTATATCTTCAATGCCCATTTTGGAATTTCTTGTAAATAATATAAAATTAAACTACTGAGAGCGAAATAAACAATCTGTTTAGCAATTTTATTTATTAACATGTGTAAATGACATAAGATCTTTGCGTGAAATCGGTGACATTGACTTGACAGACTTGACGTTGACAGAAGCAGTGCTGCCAACTGCTATAACATATATTACTAGTACTAGTATCATAAATGCGAAACTTTCTCTCGTCTATCTGTCTGTTACATTTTCACGCCTTTACCGATTTAGATACTTTTAATTGCGATAAAGGGAAAGAAGGCAAAAAAATAAGGGATGAATGTTTGTATGGAAACCACAATCACAAAAATGCTTTAGAAAATCTAATAGCTTTTTTCTAACAATGAAAACAGGGCAGGGTGAATGTTTTTATGTGCAGTTAATATAAAAACCGGACACATGTTAATAGTAATTAATCCGCGACTAAGCCCCCGAAAATGTAGTTAGGTTAGGTTTAATTATATGTAGGTAATGTATATATATATACATTACATATAATTAAACCTATAACCAATTCGCGATAAACTGAATATTTACCTCATATCTTATACAACCTCCAATTCAAATTACGTAAAAATCGGTCCAGTACATCCAGTTCAGCAGGTCTGATTAGCTTGAAAGTCATAAAATTTAAATTCTAACAGACATACGTATATTTTTTCGCATCTATAACATTGGTAAGTATAAAGAATGGAAGTGGAAAAATCTTATGGTAAGTTATTCAAAATGAAAAAGTAATAAAATATGTTCAAAAAACCCACAGTATTAATTCTATCAATTCAGTACAAGATAAAGACGTTATGACAGTGTTTTACCTATGTTAGAATGGAAGTATAAATACAGAGGAATGCTATAGTAAGTTACTAATTGGCCACAATATGAAAAGGTATTTTTTTTACAAAATCTACCCTTACTGCATATACAATAGTTGAAACGACAGTGCAAGATGCAACTCATTAAATACGCAACTCATGTTATGCGCAATAGCGCAACAGGTAATCGATAAGCAAGCAAACCCAGTCAATACACAGTACCTACACCTGAGTTTATTCGTCATAATATATTAAAACATACCCTAAATTGTAATTACGCTAAATACGATCGTGCCCAATTCTTCACTTAATAATAATGGAAGAAAATAAACTTGATTCTGCAATTCATGACCTGGTTAAAACTATTCGTCACCTAAAGCGTAAAGTCACAAAATTGGAGCATCGAGTTAATAAAGAAAATACTATTATTTCCAAACAATTTGAAGAATTGAGTTTAATAACATCCACTACTCTCAAAAATATTTCGACGTCACGTTCAATTGTCGCCGCACACGCTCCTAACTTGACCGAAACTGTATCACATGTTGAAATCAAAGGAGTGATCAAAGATGGGAAGAAAGCCAACGAGATGCGACAAAACGATAGCCTCAACAAGACAACAAAAAAAGTTAAATTCTGCAAGAGCTGCGTTCGCTACAAAGACAATAAAACAACAAGAGTAAATTACTGCGCAAACTGTGTCTACGACAATGACAAAGCAACATCAATAAATAAATGTTGCGACAATGACACAGCAACATCAGGAGTGAATTGTTACGAAAGCTGCGTCTGCAAACACGACCCAGAAACAACAACCCCAAAGAGTGATTTTAAATTCGATCATCCAGATCCTAACGATACTGATTTAATGGTATGGCACAAGTCTATGTTTTCCGAACATTACCATACGATATAATATGGTAATATGAAATAGAGGACGTTCTGCTAAAAGGGCCTTCATATGAGTGCACCAAACCAACGAGCCTGTATGAAAAGACTAAGATGTAGATGAAGCAAAAGGCAGACTTGTGGAAGGATTTAGTCTCTACCTTGCCCTCCCTCCGGGAAAGGGCCGTGATTATAATGTATAGATAAATCTTATCTCTATTTTCATTACATAATATATTAATGTTGTTGTATAGGTGCTTATTGTAATTCGATAAATAAAGTTAAACTTTAACCTTACGTAGATACTTAATCGATTTTAATTAACGTGATTACACATAAGTGACAAAGTAAGTAAGTACAATAATTAGTGACAAAATATTAAGATACTGAGCTTAATTTTGTACCAACGAAGTTCAAATGAGAATTAAAAATTATCAAATCAACGTCAAAGTCAAGTTGACTGTGACAGTTACTGACTGAGTTCAGGATTTAAAAAATCAATCAATAGGTAGCTAACTATAGCTGTCAAGTATTTATACAATTTCTTTGGTAGGTACCGATAGAACTCTAGCTAAACTATAAGGTTCATCATCATACACAAGTCGTAAACCCCATCCTCCGTTCAAAGCCGTACACTACGCCTATTCTTTCTTTTGCGGCACGTACTAGGGATGGTGATTCTCTCCGAATAAGATTGATTTTCAAATCGATATGAATAGTAAGCGAATGTATCGATTCCCTTAATTATTATTCAAAATTTCGTATAATGTTTTCTCTCATCCACATTTCTATTCTAAATTTGGATAGTTGTGAAGTTGACGTTATTAAAGAAAATGCTGCAGTGTACTTTGTTCCCGTTTCTTCTGTACTGACGCTTTGGAAGCGGCAGTAAACTAAGTGTAAAGTAATTTATTTAACGTCCACAATGTTGTGAAACCAAAAGATATGAAAATTATTAAGTGATATTGAAATATCCCATAATATGAATACAAATTTTTAATTTGAATTGAAAAAGAAATTGAATTTGAATTTAAAAAATCGAAGTCTAAAAGATCAATTTCTAAAAATCGTTTTTTTTTATTTTCAACAATGCCTTTACTATGTAATAACTCATCTCTTACCAGTAAAATTAGTTTTTTTTAGTTCAGGTAATCGATAATAACAAGCATTTTATTACTATATCAAAGTCATAGCCATGACATATACATTAAACAAATTGTTAATAATTGTATGGTTTTTATTTTAAATCTGTGGTTTCGACAAAAACATAAAAATATTGCATAACGATTTTCAATGATTAACATCAATTCCCTGAATCAAATCAATCAATGCTTGAAAAATCGATTATGTGATTAATCGATCTTATATCGCCATCCCTTGCCCGTACCTTTGCAGACTTAGTATAAAATTTTCTGTGGTTTGGAGCTTACCGGACGGAACGGAAGACTTAATCAAAAGACAAGAAAATATATTAATTGAAGTGGGTATAAACCCTTACATTGCTTCATGTTAAGTAACGTTTTATGATCGCTATTGCTTATGATACCAGTACACTACATTCCCAATGTTTTTCATATTGCTTAACTATTATGCCGGTAGATAATTTTCTAGATAAGTGTCGTGCCGTCGCGATCTCAAGTGGCGTACGTGTCTGTGTCCCTGCCTATTATTATCCGTTCATTACATTTATAATATTATTTTCTTGTGTTCTTGTTGACAGAATGAAGAAAGTGGTGATATTTGGTTCTACCGGCATGACCGGCCTTTGCGCTTTGGAAGCTGCAGTCAAGAAAGGTACCTAGCGTAAACATTTTTTTGCTTATCTAATAAAATAGAAACGTAGGTAGTTGGGTATTTAAAATCATGCCTCTTTCCTGGAGGAGTAGGCAGAGATTACATCTTTCCACTGATGTAGTTTAGCTATAGTATGGATATTTTGTCCTATATCTATGTTACTATATGTGTTCAATGTTTACAAAGTAGTACATACATACATAAAATCACGCCTCTTTCCCGGAGGGATAGGCAGAGACTAACGCTTTCCACTTGCCACAATCTCTGCATAATTCCTTCGCTTCATCCACATTAATAACTCTTCATGCAAGCTCGGCGGTTTTGGGTACTTTTGACAAAGTACTTTTACAAAGTAGTAATAACCTTATTATTTGGGTTATAAGTAATCAACTGTACTGTAATTCCCAACAAAGATAATTTCCTTACGAAAACCTTACCACAATGGTAACAAATAACCATTGTGAACAAACCTGCATAGACAAGCAGGAAATTTATTAATTGATAATGACATTTTATTAATTAGGTCTGTCAGTGCGTGCATTTGTGCGAGATCCATCTAAAGTACCGGAAAACCTGAGAGATAAGGTGGAGATTGTCAAAGGAGATGCTGTGTCAGATCCACAGTCTGTCAAGGATGCTGTGGAAGGCATGGACGCTGCCATCATTATTCTTGGCACGAGGAATTCTCTTGAACCTACCACGGACCTGTCAGTTGGCACAAAAAACATCATAGATGCCTTAGTTGAGAAGAATGTAACGAAGATGTCTGTGTGTATGTCTGCGTTCTTGTTTTATGAGCCAGACAAAGTCCCTGCAAGATTTGTGGACATCAACGCGGACCATGAAAGGATGTTTGAGATAGTAAAGGATTGCCCACTGGACTGGATTGCTGTGTTCCCGCCGCATATTTCAGGTAAGGTTACCAAAAGAAATCTTTGTATAAAACAAGTAATATACCGTTATAAAGAGTTTTCAAAATCTCCACGGGAATGGATTTTTTTTATATGGCAGTAATGTAGTTCTTTTGTAAAAATTGGTGCAAAAGGAAATTATAATAATGTATTCTTTATTGACAAAGAGCAATAATGATATACATTT
The DNA here is from genome assembly GCF_032362555.1 of Amyelois transitella. NCBI lineage: Eukaryota > Metazoa > Arthropoda > Insecta > Lepidoptera > Pyralidae > Amyelois > Amyelois transitella. The sequence goes on along the minus strand of NC_083521.1, from coordinate 1,109,299 downwards.
TAATGGTTGTGTCATAAAATATAGATTTTAAAAGTAAATAAAAAAAAGTATTTAACAGAACTCAAGACACAGGGAGTCACATTGTCCCACCATCAAAACTAGTAAGTGTCATAAAGACTTAACCTACAATATTCATTGTTACTTATCAGATGAGCCGAGCCGCGAAATAATAGTGGAGGTGAACCCAGAGAAGTCTCCTGGCCGTGCTGTGTCCAAATGGGATCTCGGGCAGTTCTTCGTTGATTGCCTCAGCGAGCCCAAATACTACAAATCTGTTATTGGGATCTGTAATGTCCCTCAGTAGTGAAGATAGATGTTTCTATAACCTTTTTCAAGTCAACAGAGCATGATCCTTTGCAAAGAGAAATAGTAAGCCCTATGCAGACAGTCATGTGATGATTTTTAATAGGGACTTACCTGCCTAAGGTATGATCTTTTTGTTTATATAAAATGCCTGGCACTGCTTCAAAAGAGTAAAATTATGTTTGTGATCATTATATAAATAAATATTCACACATAAGAACTGCATTAAAAACATGATCTGTCTTCTCCATTCGAGATGAACGCATGAAATGTCTACATCATTTTCGCATGTTCCAAGTTGAACCCTCAACCAAGCTTCAAAGCCAGGAGCTTTTCAGACTTGTTAAGACTTGTCAATTTTGTGTAACTTTAAGGTTTTCATGGCCTGTTGACTGAACTGTGGTTTGAATTTGTAGTCGTCTATTCAGCAGCATTTAAGTAATGTAAGAACAAATGTTATTCACGCACAAGTAGTATTCATTTCAATGTATTTTTATATTCATGGAAACTTAGAGTAGGGTCTATTTATTTAAGGTTGTGTTAAATGCTGATGGTATTGAGCAGATGTATTGGACTGATAGATATCTCATTTAATATGAGTTAAATAGTAATGTAAGCGCAATAACTAACTTTAAGGCTAATACTGATTTTTTTTTCAGCGGTGTCTAAGACATTACTGGTAAATCCCTTCCGATGTAAACATTGTATGGTGCAAATAAATCATTTTATTGATTTTACAATTTTTTTTCATTCTTTTACACTTGAAAGTACTCAATATTTGGTCTGGTAAAATATGGTATTAACGAAAGTGACTTCAAACTTCTAAAAATTAAATATTTAGTAAGGACTTATTCTGATTAATGATAGTTCCACACGATCGGCACTCCTTTGGTCTTTATCATAATGCCATCCAAAATGAAGTCGTCCTCAGATTTGTTATCGTTGGCGTTCATGGGAGCCATTTTATTGCCCAACTTTATACTGCCGGAACCAGCCCAAGACTCCCGGCTGCCTTTTCTAGACACGAGAGTATCTACCGTGGTCGGATATAAGTCTGTACCACTAAATACTGTACTAGGACTCCACGGGTACTTAGGTTTCACTATTTGTGAATTACTGATGATGCCATCGCTTGTGAAGGATTCTATGGTCCAGGAGCTCAGTGTATCTTTAGAGCCAATTTGTTTAGATGTTGGTTTTGGGAGGTGCATCTTTGATCGAGGAGGGTCGGTGTCGACGCTAGGCACATTGAACAGAGTGATCGTAGTCTTGATGGATGCGTTGTCGGGTGTAAGGGCGGCGGCTACGGAGCTCGAAGACTTTGGTAGAATAGTCTCAGAAGACTCTCTCGTGTACTGGATCGGTGTAGATTTAAATGATGCGAATGAATTGTAATCGGTGCTCCAAGGAGTGCTTATCATACTGAGGGTACCTTCCGTAGTTCGAATGCTGTTACTACAAGTCTTAACGTTCGCAATGGCAGATGTGGAATATGTGGTGGTTGCGCCAAGAGAGGAATGTGACGACTCTGGTGTCAATTTCTGCTTTGAATAGCGTAACCGTCTCTTTCCCTTTACTATACTTGTATTTTTACGGCTGTGATGAGGCACCTTTGACATGTTAAGCCGTGTGGAATTTAGACATCGCAGCGATGGGGTAACAGTCTGAAGCTAGCTGTAAAAGCCATCGGTACTCTTCGACGGAATCTATCAAAGAGACGAGATACTGGATCGGGTTCATGTTCAGGCAAATTAAAATGCCTGACCCGTCTTATTATATGAACATTGTTTTAAATACCATTTGCGAATTTATTTTCCGTGCTAATTAATATCCATGAAACTTATATTTTTTTCTTATTTCTTAAAGTATCTTACGTGAGTTTGCTTTGCGATTTTGATTGACTTAACGTCATTGAATGATTTCAGTTTGATATTTTTTTTAATGAGGTTGTAAGTTCTTGTCTATCAAAACTTAATTTTGTAAAAACTTTTTCGTTTTAAACCTATAAAAGCTCCTGTTTGCAAAGCAAATTGGTATAGAAGTGGCAACTATAATATAGAATGAAAAAAAAAATTTACTTGGGTTTTTATTTATTTATTTAATAACAACTACTTATTTACAGAATTAATATTTACAAAAAAAATCTTTTACATAAAACGTCTAACAGTATCACGGCCAAAATGGATGTTTAACACCAATTTATAATAACGTGATTTACAATAAAGAAAAGGGGTGATTTACTTATTTATATTTATGCTAAAACTTTTTCTCTCACTGACCTATCATTTAGCAGATCAATATCTAACAACGTTCTCCCCAGTTCCCCGGTCCTGAAGGCCTTAATCATTGTCCTAGCGACCTCTATCAGGTCAGGCACTACTCGTACACTGTTGTCATAGTCCCGAGTCTTCCGAATACGGTTAAACTTAACTGCTCCAGCTATGAGCACCTGGAAAAATGTTTGTGTTATTTTTAAATCATGTTTACCTATATTCATATTCATATAGTCACGTCTATATCCCTTGCGGGGTAGACAGAGCCAAGTCTTGAAGAGACTGGTAGGCCACATTCAGCTGTTTGGCTTTATGATAGAATTGAGATTCAAATAGTGACAGGTTGCCAGCCCATCGCCTGAAACGAGAATCCCAAGTTCCCTTCGTCGCCTCGAACAACATCCATGGGTAATGAGATGGAGTGGTCCTATTCTTTTTTGTACTGGTGCCGGGAACCACACGGCACGTTTACCTATAGCTGGTCAATAAAGACTCCCAGTTGTACTCATAGCCCTCCGAGGTGCAGGGCTATGACTATATTCACTTGGAAACTGGTTTTTATCATTTTTCTCCACATTAATTATGGGCTGCTGCATATCTGGGCCCTGATACAAATGCTTATATACCTTTAAAGGAAACCAATAATTTAAAATCAGAGGAGAATAAATACCATCTTAGGGGAATTCAAGGCAAGAGTGAATAGGCAATACTTGAGCTTGCTTGCTCCACCTTACACTTTATCTTGCTTGCTTACCATGTAGTTTAAGGTCAAATTATATACATCCTTAATTGTAAAAAAAGCCTTTAAAAAATATAAAGATTATTGCTGATATTGGTTCATGAATTAAAAAAAAGTATAGCATAAAAACCTTATTAATGTCATCGCAAGGTTCCTCCAGCCCCATGTAGTCCACATACTTGAATTTCCCGTGCTTGTTCAGCCAAAAAAGCAGGTAGTCAGCTATAGCCTCTTCCCCCACCAAGTGATCTTGTAAGGACGCACACAGAGCCAGTTTCAGACCCATTTCTACATTTGTCACTGACGGTTCTAGAATCCCTGAAAAAAATTACACCTTTTTTTTAAATATCTTTGGATGCAAAATAGTAGAAATTGCAATTCTTCATATGTACATATAATATGTCAATATTTTTTACCTGGGGTATCAAACATGAAAATAGTAGGGTCATTGTTAATCCTTATCTTTGTCATCAAGCTCCGCGTGACCCCCGCCACCGCACCAACTGGCAATGCATGCTTTATCCTCAAATTCCTGGACCGCAGCATGTTAATCAGTGATGATTTTCCAACATTTGGTACTCCAATGATCATCACATTGTAATCAGATTCCTCACTCCTATTATACCGATTCGAGTCTTTTATTAAATCTACCATTAGAGGTCTAAGAGATTTTAAGCCTCGACAGTATTGATCTTTACTGTTTGTAAACACTATGTTCTGAATATTCTGTTCGGCTTTTAACTGATCTGTTATTCGCGGTATTAACGAATTTATAGTCAAATCTTTCTTATTCAGAACTAATATGTGAGGCTTTGCACCAGTCAAAGTATTAGTAAATATTGGATTTCTGCCAGAAAACGGAATCCTTGCGTCGTGAACTTCGATGACACAGTCCACACTATTTAATTTCCGCTGCATTTGCTTCAAGCCTTTATTCATGTGACCGGGAAACCATCGCAGTAGATCCTTACTGATATAAGGCATCTTTTGTCGGAAATTATAAGCCGCAGCGTCGAATTTAGTTGCCATTTCGAAGTTTGTGTAGGTTTTAAGGTTATATATATTTTGATTACTTGCTTGCTATTACCCCTTACTATTTGATCATTATGAATTTAAAACAAAGACCCTAAATAGTTATGTTAAACTCAAAGTATAGTGTTAAAGATTTGTTTCAATTAAAAGAATTACGAAAACCAAACGAAAACACTCCAATTCAAATCAAAATAAAAGTGACATTGTCAATGTCAATTCAGTCAGCTCAACTGGATGGCAAAGAAACGTTACTTTTCTTAAATAGATGCGTTCCTGGTTTCCTGCGTTTCAAAATCAAAATAAACTAATTGAAAGAATAGGAAGCATTCTGTGAATAAAGTGAAAACTGAAGTCTAACTCTACCAATTTAATTTTCAAAGGAGTATTTATTACTATGTCACGTATTTTCTCTTTCTAATGACATAATATTGTCATACAATAAGGTATAATTGTTTCGTTATATACAATAGTTAATTAACATTTTAAAAGATGTCGCAAACTTTTTTATTGGAGCCAGATTTGATTGCCGCTACCGAAAATGTTATGCCCGATCTTAACAACGATTTGGTCTTGGCTAAGAACTTTTTGAAACAACAAAGTGCTGCTACGGGTGATACATTGTAAGTGCCATCCATAACATAGTACTTGGTTCATATAAATAATTTACTATTGATTTTAAAATATGTAAGTAGGCTATATATATATATAACTACGGTTTTTATATAAACATATACCAGCTTTAACTTAGCAGTAACATAATTTCTATTACCTAAGTGTTTCCTCAACTTTAATCAAAAATATTGTTATGTTTACCGACAATAAAGCTGAGAAATCTTTCCCTAACAGGTATGATCACCTGGTAGATGTAATTCACAAGATAATAAGTCAGAAACCGCCAGACGTTGTGGATAACTTGGAGCAATATTCATGGCAAGTGAAGCAAGAGAAATTTCGGCCCAACTTCGACCTCCTGAATGATGTGTACCTGTCGCCGCCGCAACTCTCTGCCGTTAGGAGTGTCGATGAAATGATAAGAGTAAGACCTTACCTTCATAGCTGATCTATCAGATACGTCAATAATTTTAAATATCAAAGATAGCTTTATGAGTACATTTTTAAGTATGGTGTTCCCCAAGGGTCTTAAATGAACCCTTTGAAATATATATTCACTTAGGCCGTACAGTTCAACGAATCAAAAGAGTGCTGATGGTAAGGTACAAAACTAGAATATTTCTATACGACACCAAAGAAGTTGAATGACATACAACAGGACCACGATGGCCACCTAGCCTGCCTATAAAGGCAGTTCTTATTACCTCCTTATGCAATGCAATGAAATTGATTGAAAGATTCAGAGGACTTTAACGATAAAAGATATCCTTTTCACTATTATTCATAACCTCTCACATAACCCTTTACGTTCTCTTTACTTCATTTCAGCTGATAGAGAGCAAGTATGGTAAGATAGAGAATCTCGGGGAAGAAGAACAGGAGTTGGATTTAGAAGAGGACTCAATGAAGCCCAGAATAGTTGACCTCATTGACCATAACTACTACTTTAAAGAGGTGAGTACTGTACTGAGTATTTGGCTGTGTTATATTTTTGCTGTTGCTAACCGTACCATGTATATCCTGAACTAGCTATGCCGGGACAGGTCAGGTTAAGGTCTTTAACGTTTATCTACATTCCAAGACTATAACACCCGTAGATAATAAAGGTACCTTCTTAACAGTGAAAGAATTTTTACGATCGATCATCGGTCGGATAATTTTACATTTATTCTTTATCTTTTCCGTGCCGTGTGGTTCCCGGCACCAATACAAAAAAGAATAGGACCACTCCATCTCTTTCCCATGGATGTCGTAAAAGGCGACTAAGGGATAGGCTTAAAAACTTGTGTTTCTTCTTGTAGGCGATGGGCTAGCAACCTGCCACTATTTGAATCTCAATTCTATCATTTAGCCAAACAGCTGAACGTGGCCATTCAGTCTTTTCAAGACTGTTGGCTCTGTCTACCCCGCAAGGGATATAGACGTGACCATAGTATGTATGTATCTTTTCCAACAGGCTGGCTACGGTCTGCCCGACAGCGAGTGTTATGCTGTATTCTTATCACTAAACATGCTGGGGATCAAGGAGCCCGTTGCAACCGTAAGGTAGGTGAATTGGATAATTCTTCGTGATTATTATCATTCCCCCGATATAAAAGTAACAAAAAACAATTGTGGCGTTTTTAACGTTAATTAAACGTTAACGCCGTATCGTTAAAAAGACAATATTAATGATTAGTAGTAACTATGCTAATACTTTCATAATACATGAAATCACGTCTGCTTCTCTGAGGGGTAGGCAGAGACCACATCTTTCCACTTGCATAAGTTTTTCGTTTTAACCATTTTCATAGTACTTTAAAGTTAAATAAGAAATGGACAAAGTGCGCTACCCTGTGGAACACCAAACATTTGCCTTATGTGAATTTATTAATACGAGTTAGAGCGATATAATTACAACTTCTTTTCATAAATAATATTGTGATACCAACATATATATGTCGTTTTATACATTTAACTCTTTAGAAATTAGATTTTTTTATTATTGCTTTACAGATTTTTCGGTAAGATCTTTGGCACACAAGCGAATTACTACGTGGCAGAAACAGACCTCACTATAGAAGAATTGGATAGACGGATTAGGGTAAAATATTTTAGGTTCATAATTAAGTAGATACTATCTATCGCCTTCTTAGAAACATAATTACCCCTATTAACATTCTTTTCGCTTACCGTCCAGATTTTCTTTGTATTTGTTTTTCCGTACTCCTATGCTGTTATTGCCCTTGTGACACCCCTCTTTTTTAACTTTCTTACTACCAGGAGTTTGATATGAAGGACATGCCCGGTGAGGGGGAAGGCGAAGAAGTGCGCGCCCCAGAGGCTGAAGAGCAAGAAGTTGGTAATTAAAATGCATTTTATTTTAAACATACGTATCAAAAATCTTAAAAATAATTTTCTGAACATCACCGGTAGATGTAGGTAGCTTGTCGATAGTAACACTAAATATTATTAAATTAAATGGAGTCTTCTCTCAGAACTTGGCTTCTGATTTCAGTTGCAGAAGGTGAAGGTAAGGAGGAAAAGCCAAAAGAGCCTCAGCCACCGAAGCTGCCTCCAGTACCAGAGTCGACGTGGCAACCTCCACCGCCGATACCAGTCGAACGACCCGGGCAAGGGGCTAATAGGAAGGTTAACAATCAATTTTGCTGTCATTACCTTGTAGCGACAACGACAACTCTACGTCACAAGTCATCAGCCAATCACAGAAACAAAATGTTAGGCGCTCAGCCAATAGCAGCGAAGAGTCGCCATTGTGCTATCGGAATTTCTAGGGATTGGGGCATAACTACAACCTCCGACTCAACATCGTTGGAGCCGCGGTTCCCCAGGATAAACAACTACCTAGCTTGACGGAAGATCTTCCCTTTATGGCGGTCGAGCCCGTAAAATCGCTCCCGCTTACAACCCTATATGAAAACCAACTCATAATTGCCGACCGCGGAGTGAAGCTTTCAATATAATTTACGTAAACGTTTGCGAGTACCGTATCTCCGCGACAGGGTTAACGGTTAGTTTAACGTTATTTTTCCAAATAAGTTTAATCTAAAATAATTTGGACACAATCAGTTGTTGCACTATGTGAATTCAAATCCAAAATTTTTATTCATTATTATTAAACATTGGTTGACATCAAATAAATTAATTAAAACTAATTTTACTGCCACTTCCAAAGCATCAATGCAGAAGAAGCGGTAACAAACTGCTCTACAGCATTTTCTTCAACAACGTCAACTTCACAACTATCCAAACCTAGAATAGAAATGTGGACGAGAGAATGTGAAAAATGCAGGGATCCACACGTCTATCGGCATCCGCAACCCAAAAGTCCTCATCTTCCTTCAATTAGGTATTAATTTCTTTGCAACAAGCTAGAACGCAACCTTATTTAGCTTGAACTAAGGCCGTTTATTTGTGCACAGGTTTTCTGGGTGTGCAACCGGCCCGGCGACCCTTGGATCTGCTTGCCCGATGTCACGCCCGACCAGATCCGCGTCGCCAGGCTCACTGTGAGGTGCATGACGGGAGACCTGGATGCTGAGGTCAGTTGTGTTCACCTGAAGAGTGGAGGTGGCTTGTGCCAGTTTACGATCATGTAGAAATCGTTTTGGACTAATTTGCACCTTTAAGAACATGGTTTTTGATATTGAACCAACCCTTGATCAAATTAAAGACGTACTGGCAAAGGGTCATGTCAAGAGTACCCGAAATCGCTGATCTTGCATGAAGAGAGAGTATCTCTGCCTACCTCTCCGGGAAAGAGGCGTGATTTTATGTATGTATGTAAGAATATGGTAAACTCCCAGGTGCAGAAAAGAAATCTGACAGTTAAAGCGTTAATGGGTGAAAATTGGTGAAATCACTGAAGTTCCAAGTAATGAGATTAATAATTGCCTTGCTGGATATCACCTCCAGCGATAGGGTAATTGGAGTAAAGCGTCATCCCCAGGGTCCATTCTCATTCTCACGATGCCGAAGAACAAGCATGGTGGTTTCGAAAAGTGATCCAAACATAAAAAGAGGCTCTGAAGAACAGAAAACACGTATATGAGATTAAGAAACTCTATGACAATGTTAAAGAAATGGTTTTAATCTACAACTGCTATATAAATTCCAGGTCCTCACTTTCCCCCCCTTCGACGGTACGGAGAAGAACTATTTACGTGCGCAGATTGCTCGCATACAAGCAGCTACTTCAATATCTCCTCAGGGCTTCTTTACCTTCGGCTCTGGAGAGGAAGAAGAGGATATTGACATGGAAGAAGGAGCTGGTGAGTAATGATTAACACCTAAGAAATGTTGATGAGGTAAGTCGATCTTCGCTAACACAGATTCTCAATTTGCAATCCCGACAAATTCTGATACTAAATCATCTCAGAACAAATTGAGTGGACTTTGGTATATTACATTTTATCAAGATAGGTACAAATGTTTGTAACGATCTTGTGAATAAAAGTGCAAGTTTATGTATAACTAGAGGCCGACCGCGACTTCGTCCGCTTAAAAACCCTATTATAACGTAACAATCAATCCCCCGAGAACTCCGTGATAAAAAGCCTATGTGTTATTTTGAGTCTTCAGCTACCTACATACCAAATTTGTCGTAATCGGTTCGGTAGTGTTTGCGTGAAAGAGTAACAAACATCCATACTGACATACTCACAAAATTTCGCATTTATAATATTAGTAGGATGAAGGAGAATCACAGGGCAATATGTGGCATAAATTCTGGCTTTCCTGCGCACATGGAAAAAACAAAAACACCCTTTATCGGTTTTCACAACCTCTGTACCGTTTATCTCGTAGGCGACATGGCCTTCAACCCCAACCCGTTCTACCAGGGCCACCTGCTGAAGGACCTGGTGGACAGCAACTTCACGTACTGGGTGCACCACGGCAGGTACATCCTCAAGCAGGGCCGGACCATCTGGTGGAACCCTAATGCGGGGATGGTGAGTGATTTTGCTTTGCACCAATATTGATGACAACACAATAATGTGGTTCCCGGCACAGCCACACAAAAAAGAATGGGACCACTCCATCCCTTTCCCATGGATGTCGTAAAAGGCGACTAAGGGATAGGCTTACATACTTGGGATTCTTTTTTAGGCGATGGGCTAGCAACCTGTCACTATTTGAATCTCAATCTTAAAGCCAAATAGCTGAACGTGGCCTATCAGTCTTTATAAGACTGTTGGCTCTGTTTACCCCGCAAGGGATATAGATGTGATTATTATGTATGTACAATAATTTTATTTATCTTCACCGTACAAATAAGCTACATGAAGCCTAATGCTGGACATAGTTAAAGGTTTTCTAACTTGACCGTTTCTAGATTGACATTATTGACAACCACAATTCCTAGGATTAAAGAGACTCCTTTGATATGGACGAAAAATAAGAAGGGAAAGACAAGGACTATTTGCCCTTGGGAAAAAGCTTCTAGGAATTTCGCTGCTTATTCAAAGCTGCGAAAATTCTAAAAAAAGAAGCGAACAACTCCTTCCAAACCGCAAACTATTCTTCATAACGACCATAGATTTCCATCGTAATTTATAGTAGAAATTTGAGAGAGCGAAATCCTCTACTTAGTTTATAACTGACGAAGACCTAACTGTAAAAGACAATAAGGGAGAAAGTAATCAAGAGACAAATGTCATGTCGTACCAGAAAGTTTTAACAATATTGAAAAATAGTGAATTTTGTACAGTCCAACACCAATATACCGACCGACAAACCATTTAAATAGTGCCGTGTGGTTCCCGGCACCGTTACAAAAAAGAATAGGACCACTCCATCCCTTTCCCACGGATGTCGTAAAAGGTGACTAAGTGATGCCTATCCCTTAGTCGCCTTTTACTATATCCGTGTCAATCCCAACTTAATAAGCCTTTATTAACTTGGGATTCCTCTTTTAGGCGATGGGCTAGCAACCTGTAACTATTTGAATCTCAATTCTATCACTAAGGCAAACAGCTGAGCGTGGCCTATCAGTCTTTTCAAGACTGGTGGCTCTGTCTACCCCGCTAGGGATATAGACGTGATCATATGTATGTATGTATGTACCATTTAAATACTAGGAAGAGGGCGTGGAAGAGGAAGAAGACGAAGGCCCCCCACCAATAGAGCCGGAGTCGGGACCCTCGCTGTTCACTCCCCTATCGGAGGACGGACGAGTGGAGGGCATGACTGCCTGGACAGCACGAGTCAGCACCAGTCTGCTGCCTGACAGAGCCTTGGCGATACTGAGGAGTAATATATGGCCGGGAGCTGTGGCGTACGCTAATACTGGCAAGTAGGTTCTTTTGTGCCGTGTGGTTCCCGGCACCAATACAAAAAAGAATAGGACCACTCCATCTCTTTCCCATGGATGTCGTAAAAGGCGACTAAGGGATAGGCTTACAAAATTGGCATTCTTTTTTAGGCGATGGGCTAGCAACCTATCACTATTTGAATCTCAATTCTATCATTAAGCCAAATAGCTGAACGTGGCCATTCAGTCTTTTCAAGACTGTTGGCTCTGTCTAGCCCACAAGGGATATAGACGTGACCATATGTATGTATGTATGTAAGTTCTTTTTTCTACACCAAGTGAAAAAGGACCGACCCCTAATACTATCATTCGTGTCAATGACCTGAAAACTGAAGATGCCGCAGACTGTATACAGTGCAAAGATAGATACATACATACATATGATCACGTCTTTATCCCTTACGGGGTAGACAGAGCCAGCAGTCTTGAAAAGACTGATAGAATACGTTCAGCTGTTTGGCTTAATGATAGAATTGAGATTCAAATAACGGGTTGCTAGCCCATCGCCTAAAAGAAGAATCCCAAGTTTATAAGCCTATCCCTTAGTCGCCTTTTACAACATCCATGGGAACGAGATGGAGTGGTCCTATTCTTTTTTTATTGGAGCCGGGAACCACACGGCACCAAAGATAGATGTAGGAAAGTAGACCCCTGCCCCCGAAGCCCTGTGGTGGATGGAGGGTGCTACTATTTATTTATTTATTTATTGTGACAAAAACGGTTTACACCTATTACAATTATCACACTTTACAATTTGAAACACAGGTATATCATATTAAGTTAACCATATTAAATCATATAAAAAATTTGAATAATGAAATTAAATTTGAATACACATAAATTAAAAATAATATTTTAAAAATTTTGTCAATAAAAGTTTTGTCCGTCAGATCTTATATTTAATACAATAATTAAGTTAATCACTTTCGTCAGTGTCAGTGTTATTGGTATTAAACCACTATGAATGCGCAAAGATGAGAGATAAACTAATAGGATCCACAGGTGGATGAAGATGGTCAAGGCTACTTAGCTGAGCGATGTAAGAGCTTCGATGTATTTTTGCGAGACCGTATGAGGAATCAGGAAATCCCTTGAATAACGGAAAGCCCCAACATAGCCCCGCGACTCCAACTGCTGAAATGGAAGTATGCGGCACAAAACACATTATTTCCCTTTAAACTCCGGAATAAGAAAGAAGTAAATATATGTGTGTCTAATTAAGACGAAAATTGCCAATTTTACCAATTTTAATTTATATTCTAACTGTTGATGATGATGATGATGGTTACATCATCATCATCATCAACAGCGTTCCATGAATCTAAAACCGATTCAACAACCCCCCATTCATTATTTATGACACCTACAAATGAAATAGAGGTAACTAAATTGATCACATCGCTTAAATCTAGTTCAGCAACCGGACATGACAATCTTAGCAACAATATATTAAAAAAAGCCAAGAAATTCGTAGCAAATCCAATTGCGCATATCTGTAACTTAAGCTTGTTGTCGGGTACTGTTCCCTCTGAATTAAAGGTTGCAAATGTTGTTCCTATATTTAAGTCTGGAGATCTTCTACTACCGGAGAACTATAGACCCATATCTCTGCTAAGCGCACTGTCGAAAATTATTGAGAAAGTGGTTAATTCGAGACTCTTAAGCTACTTGGAGGCAGGGGGACTGTTGGCCGTGAACCAGTACGGCTTTCGTTCAGGCAAATCCACGGAGGATGCAGTAACTGATTTGGTTACACATACCATTGAAAAAATCGGTGAGGGACAAAAATGCGTCGGTGTCTTTCTGGATTTTGCTAAAGCTTTTGATACTGTTTCTCGGCCAATACTCCTCTGCAAGCTAGAAAAACTTGGCATAAGAGGGATTGCTCTAGAGTGGTTCCGCTCATACCTTTCTGAACGTAAACAGAGAATCTCCTTAGAGGGCTGCTGTAGTAACTATGCTGACATTAGGTTCGGAGTGCCGCAAGGCAGCGTTTTGGGTCCTACACTCTTTCTCGTTTACATAAACGACCTGTGTTCCATGAAAATGACAAATGCAAAAATTTTTACATATGCTGATGACACCGCAATCGTCTATCATGACGAATCATGGGACCGGGTCCATACTGTAGCTCAGAGAGGGCTTCAGGATGTACATGTATGGCTGCAAAGTAACCTTTTGAGTGCAAATGTTGGTAAAACTAAAGTTGTCTCATTCAAAATTAGTAACAGAACAGGTCCAAATAAATCTCTAAAACTTCGTCTTCATAGTTGCCAACAAGAATGTCAATGTGAGAATCTTGAGGAGGTTAAAACGATCAGATACTTAGGAGTTATCATTGATGATAAATTTAATTGGTCTGCACAGGTTGAAGCAGTTTCTAAACGTCTAAAAAAACTCATGCATATATTTAAAAGGTTAAGATCTGTTGCTGACCATGATATTATTAAACTAATATATTTGAGTTTATGTCAATCAGTAATCTGCTACTGTATAGTGGTATGGGGTGGAGCTCCAAAAACTTTTATATTAAAACTAGAAAGAGCTCAACGAGCCATTCTAAAAATAGCATATAGTCGTCCCAGAAGATACCCAACTAAAAAACTTTATTCAGAGCGTCAGCTCCTTAGCGTGCGTCAATTGTATATATCAGCAACTATTCTACGTTTTCACAAAAATGCCATGAAATTAGCAAGAAAATTCTATAGAGGTTACAGATGGGACTATCCAAAAATCAAAACAGTCTTCGCGCGTAGGTCATTCAAATTTATGGGTCCATACCTATATAAGAAAATTTACAGGGTGGATAAGACCATTGTCAAAATGACTAAATTAAGATGTAGACGTACTGTATGCAAGTGGTTAATGACTAAAAACTACAATGAGACGGAGAACTTGTTACTTAATGTCATATGAAATTATGCATTAAAAAAAAAAAAAAAAAAAAAAAAAAAAAAAAAAAAAAAAAAATATATATATATATATATATTTTATGTATAATATATATAATGTATAAAACATATGTTTAATATATATAATATATATTTTAAATATTTGCATGTTGTTATGTATATATGTATTACATGTATTTCTAATGTATATATTTATATTTATTGTGTTTATTTATTTATTTATTACAATTATATGTAAGAATACTTTACAATTACTATTTAACGTACGCTCTCATCCACAAAAAACACAAATTAAAATTGTTTAATAAATTTAAGGGGAAGACACTGGTCGCCACGACACAGGGAATCCTAGTGTGACGGTCAGTGCAACTGTTGTAGAAAACTCTGTATTTTTTGTACTGAATAAAACATTTTTCATTTTTCATTTTTCATGACCCTATGCTGCTACCCTCCTTCTGTCCACGCTAACTTTATCCGGCGGCTCGATGTATCGATTAATTAAGTACAGCGCTGGCAATAGCTGGATACTCATTTTTTATTCGCCAGGAAATCTGAGTGTATGTACATGGGTTGGGGGCTGAAGTTCCAGCCGCCCAACTTCTCGCCTCTGCAGCTGCCGCGGCCACAGGACGAGTACATCGTGGGCCCGGAGGTCATGGAGATGGCTGACCCCACCTTCGCTGATGAGGAGGTGCCTAACTATTGGTTTTTAGCACAACAGATGTTTACAAGAAAAGTCAAATAAATAAAAATATCGTGATGCATAGGGAGGCTTTAAGTTGTGTGCATAGGTACTCATTACTTTGTTTCCCGGTGATTTTACGGTGAGAATAAGAATGATCTATGCTGATCCTATATTCGGCTAAGCATTCCTTCGCTGAAGTTTATATAGAGAAGCTAACAGTCGGCCCGCCGCTCGGCAAAATTGTATTCCAAAATTTTTGTTAGAAAAAAATATTTCATTAGAGATAAACTTTTTTTGCTAACCTTACGATCTGTCACTGCAAGTATTTGACGCCATTTTAGTTTCGTTTCTTAAATAAACATAATGAGGTAGGTGCATGTTTAACATTAATTTATATTTAACAGGCGTACCGTATCGCCCACTTACCTCCCCCTCCCCCGCCAGCGATGATGGGCGAAGGAGAAGGTTTTGGAGAAGAACAAGAGGAAGAAGATTAATATTAATCTGTCATTGTTGCTTGTTATTGTCAATTGTTATATTAAAGGCTGTTAGATTTTGGAAGTTTTTTGTTTTTTTTTTAAATACCTACGACATTTTTATTTATCTAAAGGGAAAAGGCATTCAACGTAACATAGATGCTTTGACTTACTTGACTTAAGGTCCTATGACCCCTAGCTGAGGCAGAGGGCATCCACAGTGCGTCGCCATCCCGCTCGGTCTTGAGCTTCGCGTTTTATTTCGCTCCAAGTCTTCCCTAGATCCTTCACCTCTGCGATGATTGTCCGCCGCCAGGTCTGTTTAGGGCGACCACCTTTACGCTTTCATTGGGGATTCCAGTCTAGGGCTTGCCTCGGTATGTGTTCGAGGTCCCTTCGGAGCGTGTGGCCGATCCAGTTCCATTTGCGGCGTTTGATCTGCTGGTCGATCGGAGTCTCACCGCAGCGTTCCCACAGGTCTACGTTGGAGATTTTCTCAAGCCAGTAAACACCGAGAATACGGCGCTGTTTCCACAATCAATTTGTATTCGGGTAAGCGAGTGATTAGCCCACTATATCCTAGCCCGCTGGAGGGGCTGCCACCTTAGAGCATGCGAGCGTGCTCGGTTTTGTTTCGGGTTTCCTCCCTAGTGAGTAAATTCTGTTTTAAGGCGCAGAAGGTTCGCCTTTCGCCCTGCATCCTCAGCTCAGCTGCACCTCAGGGTGGCGGCCGCACGGCGGTGCGGTTGCAGCAGTTCCCAGGAGGGACGACGTGGACGTGGATGACTCGGACTGGCCAGGGTTCTGCTTTATAAAAAGGTGTTTCGCCACTTAACACAGCAGAAGGTTTCTTGGCATTTTGTAGGTAACACTGTCCTCACAAACAGAAATTCCAACCAAGACCATACCCTAGCTTCCCCCCCCCCCCCCCCCCCCCCCCTAACATAGACGCGATACCTCGCAAAAGATTTCACCACCAAAACTTTTACCTATTGATAGAAATAAAACATGTAAATATGTAACATTAAAAAAATATTGTTTTAATTACATAAAGAAAATAACAGAACGCTATTGATAACAATAATATCACTTCATCATAATATGAACACAAAGTAATAAACAGTTTTAGATATAAATTATTATGAACATTCGGTAGACTTATTATTGAACATGCACTGGATAATTTAATAGTTTACTTGATATATTTAATTTATTCTTATGAAACTATGGAGCGAAGTTGGTATATTATAATATGTACTATGAAGATATCTATTTTTAAAGTTGTTTAGTAGACTTGGTCTCGAAATTTCAAGGCTGATAGAACGATTAGGAACACGCATAAGAAACCAACTTTTTTACATGTAATGACATACATATTTAGAGCGATCATTCAGAATATTAAACTTTCGATCGTGCGATTTATGTTATTTGTGTGATTGATAATTACTATTATTAAATAGTAAACAGTCCTCTACATACATTTCTTTCTTTAATTTTTCTATGAAGAGAAAAAGGTAGTTATTATGATTTTTTTTTGCCTTTTATGAATTTGTGGTAGGTTTATTATTATTTGTAACATTCGACAACAAAAGTTCGAATTATTATGATATTTGTCTTAATGGAAATACGTGTTATTGCATTAGATGATTTTCGTATTTACTATCGTTAACTATAGTTTAATGTTATAACACATAAAAATACGGTCACAGTTTTAGTCTCGCGAAAGATCACTTTTAGCCCTGCATATTTTACTTCTTATTATTATGTAGCTATGTTCGAGAACAGTTTGACATTACTAAGAGAATTCCTGGCGACGATCTTCAGAAGGTCTCTCCCGGCGATATTAAGCTTCTGTAATTGTGAAATTTTTACCCGGAAAACGGGCGGCCTTTTTATAGGTCTTTCGCCAAAACGGTTCTCTATCGAGGAACACTTGTAGCGTTATTATTATACTTCCTATTCTCATATAACAGTAGAGCCTTCCCCTGGAAATCTCTTTATTTTTATTTCCTCATGACAATGCCAGTCGAACCTTTGGACCAAACTGAGATGGATGTATGTACGAGATGAACTTTAAAGGACCACTCCTAGAGTATGTCTTCTCACCCGGGCTGAACACTTGTATCTCTATATTTTTACTTCTTATTCTTATGTAGCTGCGGCGCAGACAGTTTAACTCTTCCGGGGAAGTTCCTGGCCACGTTCTCCTCGCGGACGGCCTTCAGGAGGTCCCTCTCCCGCGGCGTGGCGGCCTTCTCCCGCAGGAACACCTGAAGCGCGGTGCGCGCCGCCTTGCCGCGCTTGCTGGTGCCCGGAGTCAGCTTCACTTTGTACCTGTAACAAATGTATTTAATATAGGTAAACTTCAGCGGCTTTGTTGCTACATACATACATATGGTCCCTTGCGGGGCAGACAGAGCCAACTGTCTTGAAAAGGCTGAATGGCCACGTTCAGCTGTTTGGAGAAGTTTTGTTTTTATTTTATTACTTTAGTTTCTCAAAACTTTTTAGTTTAGAGAAACTAAAGTCTCTGCAGCTGAAGAGATAATCGGTCGTACGTTATGACAGGAGAGAAAAAGAAATAGTGAAAAAAGTGAAAATGAAAACGAGTGTAAATGAAAAGGAGATATATTGTTGTCTCACTTGTAGTTGGTGAGCGCTGTGTACGGCGCCAGGACGGGCACGGCGAACAACAGCTCGTCGTCGGGCAGCGGGCAGCCCGTCAGTTGGTCGAGCAGCGCGCCCACGCCGTCCGCTGCGCACGCGCCGGCCTCTGATTGGTCGGCCTGGGAGAACGATCATTTTTAAGTATCCGTGGTGTACATACAGAAAATTTTTAAATTTATGTAATAGATTTTTTCGGCACCATATTCCACTTTAGTGAAGTCGGTATAAAATTCTTATTACATGTTCTGTTATTACTGTTGCAGCTCACTTACATACCTAATGGTTGATTGCATGATGATTTTTTGTAAATTTCATCAAATGTCATCCAATTATAAGTATAACTTATGTGTAATTATTTTATTCGGCAACTTAATTGAACATACATTTGCCAATGTAATCAAAACTTCATCTGAAAATGCGGACGATTCTTTCATAATTCTCGCATTTAATTTTAAAAATATTTTCTTTAGTGTGTGAATTGAAAGTGTATAATTTAATGAAATTATTCTGATTTGTACTTTTTTTTAGATTAAAAAAATTCATATAATCACGTCTATATCCCTTGCGGGTTAGACAGAGCCAAAAGTCTTGAAGAGACTGGAAGGCCACGTTCTGATGTATGGAATTGCTTCAAATAGTGACATTATTTCATTTATAACAATATCTTCTACGACGATTCCTCCTAACTAAGGGTTGTGACGACCATAAACTTAACCAAAGGCACTCCAGGCAGCTCGTTCCATGATCTTCTCGAGGTTGGTACACGTGTTAGTCCTGATCGTGTCCGTCTATATAATAGGGCTCATCCCTGACCTCTTTGGCTTGGGACATGCCCCAATATATAGTACAAGTTACAATACATACATACATATAATCACGTCTATATCCCTTGCGGGATAGACAGAGCCAACAGTCTTAAAAGACCGACAGGCCACGTTGAATTAATAATAGAATGAAGTTATAATTCAATAGCAAAAAAAAATAAAATAAAATAAAGGAAGTTGATACCTCTGGCTCGGGCTCGTCTGCATCAGAATCCACCTCCAGTATCATCGGCGCCGGTTGTGGTATCTTGGCCTTTTGGTTTCCTTTCCCGCGACCCCCGGCTTTGGCCGCCGCCGCTTTCTTCTGGGCTTTCTTTGATTCTTTCGCTATATTTGATGCCTGAAATTAAAATATCATTTTATGGTAAGATATCGCGCTCCAATAGCCGATTTGTATGGACGATTATAGTGCGTAACAAATGTTAGATCAAGGTTTCAAGATCAAAAATTAAATATATAATAAACTGTATATATTTATATTATTAATAGTAACTTCATATTACTCAATATTTGATTTCAATCGAATCAAAATAAATTATGAATAAATTAAATCTTATATATTAAATTCTCGTGTCACAATGTTCGTTTCAGTACTCCTCCGAAACGGTTTGACCGATTCTCACGAAATTTTGTGAGCATATTGAGACACCCTCAACATTTTATTTTAACTAGAAATTACTTAAAAATTATTTATATGGCAAAACAACGTTCGCCGGGACAGCTAGTTACTATCTAAAATTGAGGAGTGCCGTGTGGTTCCCGGCACAGATACAAAAAAGAATAGGACCACTCCATCTCTTTCCCATGGATATCGTAAAAGGCGACTATTTGAATCTCAATTCAAATAGTGAGGTTCAATCATTCAGTCTTTTCAAGACTGTTGGCTCTGTCTATCCCGCAAGGGATATAGACGTGACCATATGTTTGAATGTATTCCACTCACCTTCAGCAACTCGAGGGCTATGGCCTTGTCCTCTTCGTCCTGGTCGTGGTACTTCTCCCTGATCTTCTTGAGTTTCCCGCGCTGGCCCCGCTTCATGCCTTCCTTCTTCTCTTCTTGTTTCTTCTGCTCTTTGCTGTTCTTCAGCGGCTTCTTCCCGCCTCTTTTGGGTAGAGACGGAAAGGACGGAAGTTTGTCCTCGCCTGATAATGTTAAACATACATTTGTATAAATTCGTTATTTTAAAAATTTAATAATAAATAATTATATACGGGACAAATTGCACTGATTGAGTTAGCCTCGAAGTATGTTCGAGACTTGTGTTACGAGATACTAACTCAACGATACTATATTTTATACATACATACATAAAATCACGCCTGTTTCCCGGAGGGGTAGGCAGAGACTACATCTTTCCACTTGCGACGATCTCTGCACGGGTACTCGTGACCCGACCCTAATTTGATTAGGATACGTTCGTCTAGGTGCTCCCACTCCGACCTTTCCCTCCACACTCACCTTGTATATCTGCTTAGTCAACCTATATATATATATAATGAATATATTTAGGATAAATTATATTTAATACATTTTATAATAAATACTTATATAGATAAACATCCAAGACCCAAGCCAATCAGAGAATACTGCTTATTTCTAAAGAGATCCATATTTCTTCAAGAAGGTCCATTTGTTTTTTTATTTTCCTTCGACATCCTATTACTTACTGCAGCGAAAAAGTATATTGGCGTGATATTAAAGTACAAAAACGTTCCCGAAGAAGGCTGAAGTACGTCGCCAACCCAACTTGACACTTACTTCTGTCTGATGTTTCTGATATCGTTCTCGCCTTGGACTCCATCATGACCTGCCCGGTGCCGTGGTCTACCTGTAAACGTTCATAAATGATAAAAAAAAACTAACGATACATTTTAAATTAAATATTTTTTTATAAATAATTTGGATTACAAATAATTAAGCATCTCTTCCCACGTGAAAGCGAAGCATCTGTTATAAAGTCGTACATGGTAACTTTTATAGGAAAAAGTAAAGTTCATATGAGAAAAAGCTTGGCAAAGGTAGGTACTTCGAATCCGAAACGAAATTCGACCCGGGCAGATCAATTGACAAAAATTACCTTGATATGTGTATCGGGGAAGTCATCTCCCGAACTGCTGTCACTTTCAGACCCATCTTCTATCTCATTCTCTTGCTGTTTCTCATCATCGTTGTCATGTTTCTCACTATCTTTCTCACGTTTCTCATTCTCCTTTTCATGTTTCTCACTCTCTTCTCCATCTTTTACGTTCTCGGTGTCGCCCTCTGGCGGTTTGTCTGAAATCTCTAACTGCGTAGTTTCTTCTGCGATAGTTTTCAATTGATTTTCAGAGTTTAAGTCGTCTTCTTTATCAGAGGTTTCATCTGTAAAAAAACAAAGTAGAGGATCCTTATTTATCTTTAAAAAACTCTCTTTCTCTTAGAAACTTCAGTTTTATTTTGGTTGCAACCTAAGCTGCAGACTTAAACTTAATAACAGTACTTTAATCCCCACATAAATACAGCAAGTAAGAAAATAAGGCATTGTAGAATTACTGTGACTTATTGAAGAAATAAAAGTAATTTTGTGAACAGAAAAAGCGTTGTATTCAATAGCACAGCACACAGAGAGAATGACAATGTCAGTTTGACAGTGACAATCATTATAAGAAAATGTTGCGTTCACAAATCCATCACAGGCATCAATACAATCCTATAACTTAGCTAATGAAATTAAGCTTCGGTACAAGATATATTAACATTTGGTTTAGTGCTTTTTGGAGACGAAGATTTCCTGTTCCTCTACCACAATAGTCACAACAAATAAGACTCTTGAGACTCTGATGAGTCTCACAGTGCCACTCACAGATGAGATTTCCTCGTGATCAAATAGTTGCATTCTCTTAGATAATGCTTTATAAAATTTTTATACAGTCTTATATGTAAGGGATAGGCTTACAAACTTGGGATTCTTTTTTAGGCGATGGGCTAGCAACTTTTTAATTCAAATTCAAATTCAAAAGCTGAACCTGGTCATTCAGTCTTTTCAGGACTGTTGGCTCTGTCTTCCCCGTACGGGATATAGACGTGACCATATGTATGTATGTATGTTATATGTAGATGTTAAAGATTTGTTTACCGTCATCTGAGACGAGAATCTCTTGGTCTTCCGCGGAGGTGACCTCGGAGGCAGCGTCCTCTGGTAGAGGAGCCTTGCGTTCCCCAAGATGGCGCTCGATACAGCTGTCTTCCAACTGGAAATAATTTCACATTTATCAATTAAAGGGGTGATGTTGCCAGCTTTATGTCCGGATATTACCGAACCAATCGTTATAACCTTTTTTTTTAAAGTTAACACTTGATTTAAGTTACTTGAACAAACATGTTTTTGTAGAATTCGAAACATACGCAAATTAGGCAAAATTATGCATGACTCAGGAATTATACACATCTATACTAATATTATAAAGCTGAAGAGTTTGTTTGAACGCGCTAATCTCAGGAACTACTGGTTCGAATTCAAAAAATCTTTTTGCTTTGAACAGACCATTTATCGAGGAAGGCTTTAAGCTATATAACATCACGTTGCAACTATAAAAAGCAAAGAAATAATGGCAAATATGAAAAAAAACGGGGAAAATTATTCATCCTTGAGGGCTTCAATAATACCCAAAACAACAATTCCACGCGGACGAAGTCAATAATGTTGAAATATCCTTGAGGGCTTCAATGACGCCCAAAATAACAATTCCACGCGGACTAAATCACGGACACAGCTAGTTGAAGATACAATCACACAACACTCACCCTGAACATGAGACCGAACCCGAACACCAGCTGGTCAGGCAGCAGGTAGTTCTTGCGGCCGCGGACCATGAAGGAGCCGGTGGCGAGGTACTCCCCGGTGGGCGCCGACTTCGACACCTGCTGGCCCCACACCCACCACGCGCGGGTCACCACCTTCGCCTCCCACGAGACGCTGGAAGTGGACAACTTTTATAATTTAAGCTATTATATATATAATTTAAAAGAAGAACTCCAAGTTTATAAGCCTATCCCTTAGTCAACTTTTACGTCAACCATGGCAATGAGACGGAGTGGTCCTATTATTATTTTTATTGGTGCCAGGAACCACACGGCACAGCAAATTTTATACATGTTACAATAATCTAAATCTGTGCCGTGTGGTTCCCGGCACCATTTCAAAAAAGAATAGGACCATCTCTTTGAATCTCAATTCTATCACTAAGCCAAACAGCTGAGCGTGGCCTATCAGTCTTTTCAAGACTGTTAGCTCTGTCTACCCCGCAAAGGATATATGCATATATGAATGAGACGGAGTAGTCCTTCCTATTTTTATTGGTGCCAGGAACCACACGGCACGTCAAATTTTATACTACAGGTTACAAAAAAAATGTAAATCTTCCACTGACCTGTATATAGTATAGGACAAATTACACAGATTGAGTTAGCCTCGAAGTAAGTTCGAGACTTGTGTTACGAGATACTAACTCAACGATATTATATTTATTTATTTATGTACACAAAATTATATACAGACGCATTTATTACAGTAATTCTAGTACAAAGGTGCTACTTATTTCAAAAGAAATCTCTTCCAGTAGACCCATGAGAGGAGAGATTAATTTTGGAGCGGTATGGCGTGTGCATAAATAACGTTTAACATATTTAAATAAACATACATGCTAATACTTACATAATTAAACATGGAACAATTAAATAAATGACAGTAATAAACTACATAAAAATACCAATATATATAATACGAGTAAATACTTATAAAGACCTGTAAGCCACGGCGGCCACACCAGCCTCGGCCAGGGTCCTGGGGGGGACCGG
The DNA here is from genome assembly GCF_032362555.1 of Amyelois transitella. Taxonomy (NCBI): domain Eukaryota; kingdom Metazoa; phylum Arthropoda; class Insecta; order Lepidoptera; family Pyralidae; genus Amyelois; species Amyelois transitella. Next base: position 1,085,626 of record NC_083521.1, on the reverse strand, counting down.
ACCGGCGCCGACGTTCTTGATGATGACAGAAGAAGCGCCCGTCACCTCGGCGTGGACATACACGTCCGTGGAGCGCATATAGCGTTTCACCAGCAATTCGTTTTGTTGCTGGTCCCGGCCGCCTATGACCTATTATAGAAAATGGGGGTAAATTAGTTTAATTTAAACTTTACATTTTAAAATAATATATTCTTATATTATAAAGCTGAAGGGTTTCGTTTGTTTGTTTGAAGGCGCTAATCTCAGGAAGTACTGGTTCGAATTGAAAAAGTTTGTGTTGAATAGACCATTTATCGAGGAAGGCTATATAACATCACGCTGCAACTTTAAGGAGCAAATAAATAATGGAAAATGTGAAAAAAAAAAAACGGGGGAAATTATTAATCCTTGAGGGCTTCAATGGTGCCCATAATAACTATTCCACACACGGCTAGTCAAAAAAAAAAGAGGTTGAAGTTGCAAAAAATACTGGTTTCCTATAGCGCCTGCTAAAGAAAAATAGCACTACTACTTACTGTGCGCTCACTAAAGCGGTGAAAATCTGTGATTTGTCCAAACTCTATGAATGACTCACCAAGTAGTTATCAGTGGATATGAACCAGTAGAACTTCTCGAACCAGTACGTGCGGCGGGCCTTGCTGATGCTGCTAATTGTGCTGGCTTCCTTGAGGGTCTGCTTGGTCTCACTAAAGCGATGAAAACTCGTGATTTATCAAACTCTATGAATGACTCACCAAGTAGTTATCAGTGGATATGAACCAGTAGAACTTCTCGAATCAGTACGTGCGGCGGGCCTTGCTGATGCTGCTAATTGTGCTGGCTTCCTTGAGGGTCTGCTTGGTCTCACTAAAGCGGTGAAAACTCGTGATTTATCAAACTCTAAGAATGACTCACCAAGTAGTTATCAGTGGATATGAACCAGTAGAACTTCTCGAACCAGTACGTGCGGCGGACCTTGCTGATGCTGCTCATTGTGCTGGCTTCCATGAGGGTCTGCTTGGTCTTGCTAAAGCGGTGAAAATCTGTGATTTGTCCAAACTTTAAGAATGACTCACCAAGTAGCTATCAGTGGATATGAACCAGTAGAACTTCTCGAACCAGTACGTGCGGCGCGCCTTGCTGATGCTGCTCATTGTGCTGGCTTCCTTGAGGGTCTGCTTGGTCTCACTAAAGCGGTGAAAATCTGTGATTCGTCAAACTCTAAGAATGACTCACCAAGTAGTTATCAGTGGATATGAACCAGTAGAACTTCTCGAACCAGTACGTGCGGCGCGCCTTGCTGATGCTGCTAATTGTGCTGGCTTCCTTGAGGGTCTGCTTGGTCTTGCGTTCGGCGCTCTTGAGCGCTTTATCAGCTGATTCGAGCGTCTTCTGCTGCTTCTTGGCCGCGTTGCGTTTCTGGTCGTAATATCTGGTGACACGATAAAATTTGTTGACTTGTATTTTTTTAATATTCGTATGATTTCCGGCACTTTGGAAAAGGACCACTCGATATCTTCCCATATATACATATGGACACGTCTATATCCCTTGTGTGGTAGACAGAGTTAACAGTCTTGAAAAGACTGATAGGCCATAATGGATGTCGTAAAAGGCGACTTAAGAAGACTAAGGACCCACGCCAATCAGAAAATGTTCTATTCTCATCATGCCCTGGCCGGGATTTGAACCCAGGACCTAAGGTGTCACAGACAAGCGTACTATCGCTGCGCCACAGAGGCCGTCTTGTAGGCCGATATTAGATCACTAGCTGTGCCCGCGACTTCGTCCGCGTGGAATAGTTATTTTGGGCATCATTGAAGCCCTTAAGAATAATTTACCCCGTTTTTTTTGCACATTGTCCATTATTTCTTCGTTCCTAATAGTTGCAGCGTGATGTTATACTACTCTGTCAAGAAAGTAGCGGGAAAAGATCAATAATAAACAAACTGTTTGTTATTCATCCAAATTTATTTTATCACCTTCAAAATATGCTCCTTTAGAAACGATACACTTACGCCAACGAATAATCCAATCATCAAAACATTTTTTAAACGCTGTTTCCGGAATTGAGGTCAGTTCTCGCCGCGAATTCTCTTTTATGTCTTCTACCGATTGAAAACGGGTGCCACGAAGTGGTACCTAATTTGAGTTTAGGAAAAAGAAAAAAGTCGGCTGGAGCCATATCTGGTGAATATGGTGGTTGCTCGATGGTATTTGTTGAGTGTTTGGTTAAAAATTCGTTCACAATGATGGCCTTGTGCGAAGGTGCATTATCATGGTGCAAAATCCAAGAATTTTCTTTCCATAAATCTGGCCTTTTTCGTCGGATTTGCTCTCTTAAACGCCGCATAACACTCAAATAATATTCCTTATTTACCGTTTGACCTTCCGGCAAGAATTCCGAGTGCACAACACCGCGATAGTCAAAGAAAACAGTCAACATGACTTTGACTTTTGAACGACTTTGGCGTGGTTTTTTCGGTTTCGGTTCAGTTGGAAGGCGCCACTCCGAAGCTTGTTGACTAGTTTGCATGTCAAACTCGTAAACCCACGTCTCGTCACCAGTAACAATGCGTTTCATGAATGTTGGGTCGGAATTGACTCGTTCTAGCATGTCCTCAGCGACTCTCATGCGATTGAGTTTTTGAAAAAAATTCAGGTCTTCTGGGACTAGCCGAGCGGCAACATGTTTCATACCCAAATTATTAGTTAAAATGGTACGGATCGACTCTTGAGATACAGAAAGTTCGGTGGCTATCTCTCTCAAAGTTGAATGAGGATTTTCAGTCACTATTTCCTTCACTTTTGCGATGTTAACTTCAGTTGCAGACGTTAATGGCCTACCAGAGCGAGGCAAATCTTCCATCACATCTCGACCGCTTTTGAACGCTTTGTACCACTCATAAGCACGAGTTTTTGATAAAGTCGATTCACCGTAAGCCTTCTGTAACATTTTCAGTGACTCCGAACACGATATTCCATTGGCAATGCAAAATTTAAGACAAACTCTTTGTTCGATGTTTTTATCCATTATGAAATTAGCAATACACACTAGATATGATATAACTAAAAATAGCACTGTATTTAATGTAAACAACAGATGCAACTCAAACTCCGCGCCAAAATGGAAAACAGTTGTGCCAATCTAACAACAACAAAAAAAACAACAATTTGAATTTGGAACCATAAATAAATAATCCATTCCCGATACTTTTCTGACTGAATGTATAGCATAAAGCCTTCCTCTACAAATGATCTATTCAACGCAAAAAAAAAATTTTCATATCGAACCAGCATCTCCTGAGATAAGCGCGTTGAAACAAACAAACTCTTCAGCTTTATAATATCAGTATAGATGTAGGTATATTACCTTCTATATCAGATCATACATACATAAAATCACGCCTCTTTCCCGGAGGGGTAGGCAGAGCCTACCTCTTTCCACTTGCCACGATCTCTGCATACTTCCTTAAATGGGTACATTTGACTTGACCCTTTACCAGGACGTCCTTAATCAGATCATGTATGTGTAGCGAGAGCGATGATTCGGCTCGACCGCCACCAAAGGGAAGATCTTCCGCCAGGCTAGGTGTGATGCCTGGGGAACCGCGGCTCCGACGATGTTGTGTCGGAGGTTGTATATATAGCTCCAATTCATGAAATCTTTGAAATCGCGATTTGGATTCTTCGCTGCTATTGGTTGAGCGCGTCAATTTCTTCGCGATGATTGACAGTTGTTGTGTGATTCGATGTTGTGACGAGTGGCGTAGAGATGTCGCCACATATGTATAAGTATATATTACCTTCTAGCATTCGCGAAGGCCGTCAAAGACAAATCAATGTCAACGAGCATCGGCTGCAGCCTGTCTTCCCCCCCGGCCTCGTCTTCCCCCCCGGTGTAGGGGTCAGTCAGCAGCAACGTCACGTGATTGGTGTTCAGCTTCAAGTCCTTGATGCAAGAGGCGACGGGGTCTTGGTTGTCCTGAGCGGTCTTTATTAGGAGCTTGATGTCGTCCCAGGACATCTGAACGAATTGGAAATATACTCGTTTAATGATATAGTCACGTCTGTATCTTTTACGGGGTAGACTGTTAGGACACGTTCAGCTGTCAGGCTTGATGATAGAATTGAGATTCAAATAGTGACAGGTTGCTAGCCCATCGCCCATATTATGTGAACAGATCTAACCTGATTGGATATCACCGCTTGCACGGTCATCTAAAGGCCGGACAAAATGGACAAAAATGTCGGACGCTTAGCCGAGGGTCGGATGCATAGTAGCGTGCAACAAAGAACAAGTGAAGATGCTAGGGACAATAGATTATGATACGAAATTCAGGTGAACAATATTGAAATACTTTATTTATGAATAGAGGCCGCCCGCGACTTCGTCCGCATGGATTCAATCCCGCGGGAACTCCGGGATAAAAAGTAGCCTATATGTTATTCTGGGTCTTCAGCTACCTACCTACATACCAAATTTCATCGTAATCGGTTCAGTATTTTTTGCGTGAAAGAGTAACAAACATCCATAGTGACATACAAACTTTCGCATTTATAATATTAGCAGGATTACACTAACTTGTGTACTAAAAATTTAAGACACTCTTTAAGTCATACTTAAGAGAGATCATATTTATAAATGCTGCTTTAAGTTCATCTTCTTAAACAGTCTCTTAAATTGCAGTCAAATTAAAAAGCCTCTGACACTTGATTAAGTCTTTACCAAGACGTTGATTAAGAGACTAATGTTGTGTCGGAGGTTGTATATATACATCCTCCAATCCGCGAAATCTTTGCTTGCGCGGTTTAGACTTCGCGTCGCGTGATTTTGTCGTTGTGACTTGTGACGTAGAGATGTCGCCACGCACACTATTATTATGTTGGTACGTATAAAATGTCATTTGGGAAGCGTTCATGGGGCCAAAGCCAACATGAAGAGGCCCTTTGGGTACCTTTTGTTCTAAAGTGAGATGGCTGCAGCTGTGAAGTTCATTTATTATTATGTTTCTCCTTTTACATTTCACGGGCCTATACACCCCGGATTTTTGAGAGGCTTGCGTGGGGATATAAATCCAACACGTAGAGGCCCTTTGGAGAAGGTGGTGTTATGTTGTTCTCCTGCCAAAACCCGTTCCCGGCCATATCAATAGACAATGTGTCCATGAACAGGTCTCGGCAGGAGGTGGAGCTATTACAAAATAAGGAAAAGGATGATGGGTTATGGAGTTGACGTTTGGATGGATTTAAACTGGGCTATTGCTGGAGAAGTTCGGACACCTGCCATAATCATGAATACGTGACTATTATGTGGCAGGTGGTGACTCGCCACTCACTAAATGGGCCCCTCAAATTAGTCACCATGATTAGCAACAAAGGGGCAACATTGGTGTGGGTGGCTAAGGATGTCGAGAGGTGAGACTGCGGGGCGTGAAATCATGGTAATCCAGTCAGGCACCCCCGGCGTTATGACATTTTACACTTCCATCCTTCGAGCGTATAGCTCTCTCGACTCCACTCTGACCGGCCGGTTAAGGCAAGCCAGAGGTAGGGGTCCTGTCCCTCATCGGTTTCCACTCCGACCTTGGCGAAGGAAGATCGGAGGCGAGGAACAGGGGCCTCCCCTGGGAGCTCTCAGGTCCGTGGGGTCGCTGCTCCCCAACAGCTCGCCACAAGCTGCCCTGCGGAGACTGATTGCACTGGGAAGGTGACCCAGGGGGCGATGGGGTCGTCACGTCCCGACGCCTTTATTATTATTATTTATGTAGACAAACTATGCGAACAGATCTTACCTGATTAGCTATAGCCGCTTGCACGGCCATCCGAGCCTGTTCAATGAGCGGCTCGTTGCGGGCTATCATCTCCGCCTTCAGCCTGTCCTGATGCTGAACCTGCTCCAACTCCGTCACTCTCTTCTCGTGGTCTTTGCGCACGTTCTGAAGCTTCTTCATGGCTTCGCGTTCTACTTGAATCGTCTGAGGGATATCGAATTTCAATGGAGGTGGAATACACGACAATATGTTTAATATTTCGATGAATACATACATAAAATCACGCCTCTTTCCCGGAGGGTAAGGCAGAGACTACATCTTTCCACTTGCCACGATCTCTGCATACTTCCTTCACTTCATCCATACGCATAACTCTCTTCATGCAAGCTCGGCGGTTTCGGGTACTAATTTTTCGATGAATTTAATTACTATCAAATGCCATGAAACGCTTCAAAAACGCTTGATGTTTGATTTAAGATTCCCGTAACATCTGTTAGGTAGTTCACTGCAAATCTCACGGGAACAGTTATTTTATAATAGACTTTGTCAGAAATACAATAGTGTGTGGGAAGTTCATGAAATTTCGTTACATTTTCTTAAAGATGTAAGTGTGCAAAGAAATACGCTTTGATATAACTATTTATTGAGTTAAGCGTAAAATGCTCTTAAATGAAAAAGAACAATCCTAAACAAAACAAATTGAAACAGTAAACATCATACAAAAATCTCACCTTCAAGTCGATCTTCTGCCCCTCCAAAGCTGAGAAGAACTCATCGACCGCTCTATCAAAGGTCTCGTACTCCGTGTGGGGCAGCTGGCGGTGCTGGGCGTACAGCAGCGGGTGGAACTCCTGGTTCGTGAGGAGGAAGGTGGGCGCTCCGCCCGAGGGGTCGGGGCGCTCCTCACGCTTCTGGATTATGTAGCCCTGGTGAGTTAAAATCATGTGTGAAACGTGACGTGTTCTGAGGGGCTAGTATGGATAAACTATCGCTATCCCGTTTCATGTCATAATAAATGTGAAACAGCGATAGTTTATCGATAGTATTGAGCGTCGGTGGTAGAATCGGTAAGGGGCCCGGTTAAATTTTAGGAAAAAAAATTCCTACAATTTCTATAAATATTTTATATATAAATAGTTATATATTCTTTGTTCTTGTACTTCTTCATCTCTAAAGACCATTATAGTTTTAATACTATATAAGTACTTATTTTAAAATATAGTATCGTTGAGTTAGTATCTCGTAACACAAGTCTCGAACTTACTTCGACGCTTACTCAATCAGTGTAATTTGTCCCGTTTAAATTTATATTTATTTTATAAAGAATCTATTTGAGATTCAAAAGAGTTAAAATATACATCATCTCACCTTAGCCACATTATCCTTAGCGGCGTCAAGCAGCTGTTCAGCTTGCTTCAAGGCCGTAGTTAATTTCTCCAAATCCCTCTCAATAAAGAATCCCTTGTTGGGGTCATTGCTGATCTTCATATTGCCCGTTAGACCATTCTCTGAGAGGACGTGGTCAATTATTGCAGCACCAAATTCTGCAAGCAGCGGTTATAGTTAAAAATGTAATAACATTTCGCCATGTGGTTCCCGGCACCAATACAAAAAAGAATAGGACCACTCCATCTCTTTCCCATGGATGTCGTAAAAAGCGACTAAGGAATATGCTTACAAATTTGGGATTCTTTTTTTAGGCGATGGGCTGCTAGCCCAGAAACTAACTTAACTTGAATCAGGTGCACTATGTGAAATGCTGATTCGAAGTGAGACACAAGGCACTTGTGATTACATACATACATATGGTCACGCGTATATCCCTTGTGGGGTAGACAGATCCAACATTCTTGAAAAGACTGATAGGCCACGCTCAGCTATTTGGCTTAATGATAGAATTGAGATTCAAATAGTGACAGGTTGCTAGCCCATCGCCTAAAAAAAGAATCCCAAGTTTGTAAGCCTATCCCTTAGTCGCCTTTTACGACTTCCATGGAAAAGAGATGGAGTGGTCTTATTCTTTTTTGTACTGGTGCCGGGAACCACACGGCACATCACCTACTAATATTCAAAAAATTCAATTACCCAGATTAGGGTTGAGCACTTTCTTCAGGTTATCACCAGGCCTGCTCCGAGACAGTATTTCCTTCAAGGTCTCACTGTTTGGTGCTTGATAATTTGTTTTCGCTCTGTCCAGTGGATATTTCTCTTTTACTGCAAACCTGAAATAATTTTAGAGAGAATAGAGAATCAAAAGGTAATAAATAATAAACTTTCACAAAGATTCAAACTCAGCTTTAATTATCTCATAACAAAGCACATTTTCAATTGCATTTGCATGCAGCTGTGGGTTCATAGTTCATTAAATCACATATATATCAGCTGTTTGCCTTAATTATAGAATTGAGATCCAAACATCAACAGGTTGCTAGCCCATCGCCTAAAAAAGAATCGCAAGTTCGTAAGCTTAACCCTTAGTCGCCTTTTACAACATCCATGGGAAAGAGATGGAGTTATACTTTGAAATAGTTTCTTCAATAATATCCTTTGGAGGTCATTCACACCCTATAATCAGATTCTATTCTTAACCTACACAAGTCCCCTATATTAATTAAAATTAGAAAACATTGAATAGTACATACATACATACATAAAATCATGCCTCTTTCCTGGAGGGGTAGGCAGAGACTACATCTTTCCACTTCTCTCTGCATACTTCCTTTACTTTATTGAGTAGTAATTACGTTTTATCGAAATATCATCTAATTACCTTATCTTATCACCTTCCACATGCGGCCTCAGCACATTCAATATAGTCCACTCGTAATCTGTTAACACAATGTTACCACGATCATATAACTCTAGTATCACATGGTATGCTGCCTCCCCGCTGCCGAATTGAAGGTCCACTATACGGTCCACACCCAGCTGTGTCAGGTGCTCCAGACGCTTGTTCTTGAGGTGTTTACGTAGCTGAAATTTAAATTTGAAAAATAAATTTTCATTCAAACATCATCCTTATTTTCATAAAAGATTTATATGTGATGATTGTACATTTTCTTTGCAAAAACATAAAAAACCATACAAACATAAACCTCCTTTAATAAACGCCTCTTTTCCAAAGGGTAAAGAGACCAATGAGCTTGCATGAAGAATTACGAATGTGGATGAGGTATGAAGGGATTGTGGTAATTGTAGTATAATTAAATATAAGATATTATTCGCTTACTTAAAATTATTTTTTTTAATTTAAGTAAGCAAATAATATCTTAGATGTCAGTTCTAGAGTGTTTTGATAAATTGTGAGCAAAAAGTAGGACCATAAAAATCTTTTTTACCTTCATAGTAAACCCTGAAGGAGCCACATTCTTGGGCCACTCAAACTGTGTGGTGTGGAACCTGTTCCCTGACTCGAGGAGCAACACAGCCTTCTCCTCTGACCTTTGTAATCGGATCACATAAGTCCGGTTGTCTATATCATACACCTGATTGACCCTCATGCCAATCAACCTGAAAATTAACATTATTTTATTTTAATTAATATTGTTTGATACATTTCAAGATTCAAAAGATGAATTTTCATGGGAGATTAATTATAGCCACAATAGGTACAATAAAACAATATTACACAGCGTTAATAAAATTAATTATTTATATCTTAATAAAGTGCATTAATCTGGTGCACCACAGGCCACCACTAATTTCGAGCCAGCTGCTTCTCTTCCGATGTAGATTGTAAAAGTCAATCAATGCTTACAAACTTGGAATACTTATTTTAGGATATAGGCTTATGTTACTATCTAAATGTAATTTCCCGCTAATCGAGGTGTCAGTATCTAGACTAATGGCTCGATCAATGCCGTACGGATTAAAAAAAATGATTATTGAAGTAAATTTTGTTGTTCAAATAAGAATTATTTCATAATATGAATTAATTCTTATTTCATAATATGAATTAATTCTTATTTCAACAACAACAAAATTTAAGTAAACATACCTCTGTAATTCTGTTACCATACATATTATGTCGTATGTATTGAATCTCGTTTTCATTTTGTAGATATCAATGAGCAACTTTTATAATATAATTATATTGCAAAAGAAATGAAATTTATTGCATTTACAACGAAAAAACTACAATTTGTTAAGTTTGCACTTGCGAAGTTATGACGTTGGTTGACATTGACAGACTTTTTTTTATAAAATTGGTGTGGTAGAAATTGTAAAAAAATTGATGGTAATTCAAGGAAAAAATTAAAACAATTTTTGCGCGTTTTGTTATGTTTTCAATTAGAGCCACAATAGGTATCAAACTTCAATAATTTACTACGGGCTAAGAACTAATTATTTATTTATATCTATTTTTCTATGAGATATTTTACCGCTTTAATATAATTCATAATTGTTTTATGCTTTACAGTATACTTATCTTGATACAATATCTAAAGAACCTAATGATTACTACATAAGCCGTTTCATAACTGATGTCAATGTCAATACCGCATGTTGTATTTTTTATTGTGATGAAACAAAACGCATATAACCTCAAAAAATAATGCAGTGCTGAGATCCGTAAAACAAGAATATTTAAAACGTTCCCTCAGACTTTTGTTCAAACTCAAGGCTCAGTAAATTTTTACATATAGCAATGGCTGATACAGAAGAATACTTTCCTCGTGGGGGGAAGAAGCCAACTATCACATACTTCAAACAAAGTGGAAACGTAAGCTGTGTTTACCATACCTACAGATCTTCCACATTCTGTAAACTAACTAAACTAATTGTAAAGTTAAATTGTAATAGATTTTATATTATGAAAGTAAAAATTTGAATTTGAATTATATTATTAGCTATTTTATAGTTTTTAGGTGCAGCTGAAAAGGGAGAAAAGAAGAAAAAAAAGCAGAAGAAGAAGTCGGATGCAGATGATGGATATTTATCAGACGAAGCTACTAACGATGTTGACCAGTCCTACAAAAACTGCGCTGCGCGGCTTACCTATAAGGTACATAAGTATTTATGCATTATTTTTAGTATTTTTCGCTAAATTAAAAAAAATTAAAACATGATTGGAAAGAGGTAGTCTCTACCTACCCATCCGGGAAAGAGGCGTGATTTTTATATTTATGTATGTATGTATGTAAAACATGATTATTATTGTACACTTCTATTTATCTTTTTTCATTTCAGACTATTAAACCAGGAGTCTTGGTCCTCGGTCGCATTGGTCAGGTGCATGAAACCAAGCTGACTGTGATGCTGCCGGGCAAAATGTCCGGCACCGTGATGGCTTGTCATATCAGCGAGCCATACAATAAGTTATTGCAGGCCTATGTCAATGATCAGGTACAATTTTCATAATTTTATACAACTTTGAAAGAGGACACATTTTTATTTTTAATACTAGCTTTTCACTTATAGTTGTTAGTTTATAACTCCATTTCTTTGCTCTAATGATTGGAAAGTGGCTCTGAACTTAGTTTTAAGTAATTTATTTCATGTCAACTAATTTTGTGAATGACAATTACCAAGTGATGAGATTTACCTTAATAATGAATAAAAATTCAGAATTTGAGTTTATTAGAGAAAGTAGGTAATGAGAAGGCTAACTCTTTTTGAAAATGGATAATCATTGCTTGTTATAAATTTTGCTCATTACAATTTTATGAAAGGTGTTAAGAATCAAGTTGATTGACAGGCTCCCAAACTATAGAATTTTAGAATTAACACAATATTGTCATATCTTCTATGACTGTTGTAGGAATGATAGAAATCCTAACATAAAGTCATTACATATTATGTTTCTTCATTGTTAACTTATTTTCTTACAGACAGACAAAGTGACAGAGCTCCAAGAGATGTTCCGGCGCGGGCAATATGTGGCCGTCAAGGTGTTGGAGGTGGAAGGCACTCGCCTCATGCTGTCCATGATGCCACAGCATGTCAATATGGCCAAGAAACATAGTGACGTGCTGAAGAGTAAGTCTGTTTTGTAGTCCAATGGTTTTGTGTCCCATTCTGGGGCAAAGTCTAAAAGGTAACTGATAAGCAAGCGGTGGACTCGTTTTTTTAAAGAAGATTTGACTTTGTCTACCCAATAAGGGATAAAATAGATGTGTGTGTGTGTAAGACAGACATAATTAGATCCATGCTAATATTATCAATGTGATTATGTGTTTGTGTCTTTGTGTCAAAACCACTGATCTGATCACCAATAAATTTTGCATATTTTTGCATATATATTTTATTATATTCAAATTTTCCAGGTGATTTGCTCCAAGCGGCCGTGGTGTCCGTGGAAGACCACGGCTACGTCATGGACATTGGTATCGCCAACTCAAGACCTTTCTTACCTAAGAGCAATACCAACCCTGATGTACATCTTGGTAAGATTTCCCTCATCCCTGGGGCTTAGCTCCGACGAATATTACAAACAGTCTCCTTCATTGATGATGTCTTTTTACTCTGTAGCGTTCAGATTAGCATTGCCCCATTTTTTTACAGAATAAGATAGATAGATAGATAAAAGCTTTATTCACCATCACAATACATTAGTTGGACACATACATAATTAACAGTAATAAACAATGTGAATGTGCAATGTGCATGAATGTACCACAAACAATGATGGACAGTGAAAAGGTCCTGACTCAGCATAATGTCGCAGGTGTAGGCACCGCGACGCTGATGATTCTGCCAGAACCTTAGATGAGCTCAGCGAAGCCACACGAAGAGGAGATAAATGTACCTACTAGTTATAGGGCGAGTGTCCAGTAAAGTTTGTTAATGGCTCAGCAAAAAAGAAATAAATAAGTGCGAATGTAATAAATATTTTCATTTACTGTTGCTTATTACTTAAGTGTTAAAAAAGCGCACGCACGTCACTTTAACAATCAAATGGTTCAATAATTAATGACTGTAGCCACACTAGGAAAACATGCGAGTAATGTTTGTGTATATATTTGTATATTTAACTTTGTGATTGGGTCAAACGTTTGCCATTCCAATTGCATTTGACAGAATAAATTCCTTAAATTTAAGTTTAAATGAAAAGAGTGATTTTAAATTTCGAATAGGAGGGGGGATATTATTCCATATTTTAGTGGCATTATACCTAAAACTACAACAGAACGCAGCTGTTCTGTGTCGAGGCACGACGAGAGGAGGGACACATGTTCTCAACCCCTCCGATCCTCTCGGATATCTCAATTTTATTTTGTCATACAAATACATAAGCTGAAAATTGTTCTCTGAGATCACTTTTTTCAACTACTAGACTGACACTCAATCGTTTTAACACATTCCTGATCATCCAATGTTTCAGATCACTTGAAACATTTCACGTTCATCAAAGTTTCATCAACTTATCTGGACTTACAACAAACACGCGCGACTGCCTTTCCGTTAAAGCTAGTTCTCATTAATTTCCTCTAGATGTGGGCGTGCTGACATGGTGTACGGTGAAATCGGTAACGTCAACGGCCGACAACAGCATAGTGACCCTCAGCAACCAGCTGGAAGCCCTGCAGCGAGCGTCCGCCCGAGCCAGCTCCGTGACGCTGCTGACACCGGCCACTCCGCTGCAGTTCACCGTAGATAAGGTATGGTGAGACTGGGCATGTAATCAAATTGAAATTCAAAATTTTTAATTCATTATTTTAGGATACTACATATCGCTTAATAATTGTCAAAACGTTTGGTTTCACAACATTCGTTGATGTGAAGTAAATTACTTAAAACTAAGTTTACTGCCGCTTCCAAGGCGTCAGTGCAGGAGAAGCGGTAACAAACTGCATCGTAAATAAAATTACGTCTCTCCCTCTCTCTCCCAGAGGGGTAAGTACAGTAACATCTTTCTGCTTACCACGATCCCTGTAAATTTCCTTCGCTTCATCCGCATTTGAACCGTCATGCAAGCGGTTTTGGGGTACTCTTGACCTGAATTTAGCCACGCTTCCGATTTGATCAAGGTATTATTGTCCTAATATAATGTTGTATATGTATACTATATGCACTTAAATTGTAAAATAAACATACAAGGTAGCAAAATTTTTTGCATATGTCAGTCTTTTGTCACAATTTTGACATTGATTATAATTAAAAAAAAACCACACATCTCGTGTTGTAATTTTGGTAAATCAATTTGTTTGTTTCAGCCTCTAGAGAACGGCATCGAGGGCAGCGTGCTGGGCGGCGAGCGGGCGTACATTCAGCGCGACCACGCCGATAAAGTTAACGGGAAGAAACCCAAGCTTGGACAGAAGGTATCACTGTACATATATACATAAAGTCACACCTCTTTCCCGAAAAGAGCAAGCAGAGTCTACATCTTTCCACGATCCCTGCATACCTCGTCGGTTTCGGGTACTCTTATGTAGGGTAGGGCGGGGCTGAAAGGTCCAATTTGACTATTTTGAATTATACTGTGAAAACCGACCCTACTATATCAAAATATATAACAGTAATCAAACAAACAGTTATCTGACTATGTTTAACTCAATTTTTAGTTGAATTATACATACATACATACATATAATCACGTCTATGTCCCTTGCGGGGTAGACAGAGCCAACAGTCTTGAAAAGACTGATAGGCCACGTTAAGCTGTTTGGCTTAGTTGAATTATTGTAATAGAAATATGTGTTTTTACAACTTTTCTAGACCTTGTCGTCTGTCTCTTTTTGCCCCATAGTAGGGGTAAAAAGGGACAGGCAGGAGGCAAAAAGGTCCAGTATTTAATTATTATTTAAAAATTATTTTATGGAACTAAAACAATATTTGGTTCAATAAAATTCAGTCGTTTATTTTTATTCCAAAAACAAAAAGTCAAAAGTATTGTAATTTTTGAACAAAAATAAAATCTTTATTATAATTCCAAGTTTCATATTATTTAAATAGTCTCTATTCTAAAAGATTTTTTTTTAACAAACAAAGCCTATTTTTTTCTAATCATATTACAACAGTAAAAGTCTTACTAATAATTTCCAACTTGGTTGATCTTATAATAGTTTAATCAATAATCAGTCTCTATAGAAAAACACAATTAAACAAGACAGCACTATTCATTATGAATGTTGACATAGCCTGACTTTAAAATCTTATAACTAATCTTACATAATCTTTTAAAGGCTTTACCCACCACCACGATCGGATTTTCTTTTATAGTTGCGCATACTGAAACAAAAAACTCTTTATTAACCAACATATGTATTAATGAGGGGCTAAAGGTCCACATTGGACCTTTTTACCCCAACCATATGTAAATATTTTTAAGAGGTTATAACGAAATTACCGTTACACCTAGCCTAAAACTAATAATAAATCGTGAAAAACAAATAAATCACGTATACTAATAAACTATGTTTAGGTGTTATAAACGAAAAACCACTGCTCGAAACTAAAAAGAATAATGATGAAAAAATTTACTTACGTTAAAATTTTTAGACGTAGTCGTATATCTTCGGCTAGCGACGTTGCTCGACCGCCGGCGATACCTCGTTACGCCTCCCGCGCCCCCTTCATTCCGCGAACGTAGTTAGAACGAACGACATACCACTAGATTTTTAGATACTTATGGTGGACCTTTATACCCGCGGACCTTTAAGCCCCGCCCTACCCTACTCGGGTATTCAAAGGCGTCGTTCTCTTGATCATTGAATTTAGATTCAAATAGACATACATACATATAATCATGTCTATATCCCTTGCGGGGTAGACAGAGCCTCAATTCTATCACTAAGCCGAACAGCTGAACGTGGCCTTTCAGTCTTGATGACTGTCGGCTCTGTCTGCCCCGCAAATGATGAAGACGTGATAATGTGTTATGTTTATTTCATTTATTCGTAAAAGGCGACTAAGGGGTAGGCTTATAAACTTGGGATTCTTCTTTTAGGCGATGGGCTAGCAACCTGTCACTATTTGAATCTCAATTCCATCTTAAAGCCAAACAGCTGAACGTGGCCTATTAGTCTTTACAAGACTGTTGGCTCTGTCTACCCCGCAAGGGATATAGACGTGATATGTATATGTATTTATTTCATTTTTATGTGCAGTAAAGAGTTTACAAGTTTCTTTTATAACTATGTACTATTTTCTTGTTACTGTGTAAATTTCTATGCAATAAAGATAGATAAGACAAACAAACAAAATATTTTCTTGCAACTCGGGACATCAAAGACTGAATGGCATGTAATACCTAATTAATGTTATCAGATCCGCGCCCGAGTGCTGTACGTGATACCTATCCGCAACACGCCGTTCCTCACCATGAAGGAGATCTTCTCCACCACGTACCCCGACATGGAGGACGAGCAGAAGATCAAGGAGGGAGAGATTATTGATGAGGCCCAGGTGTGTAAATGCTTAACTTTATGTACATACATACATACATATACATACATAAAATCACGCCTCTTTCCCGGAGGGGTAGGCAGAGACTACCTCTTTCCACTTGCCACGATCTCTGCATAGTTCCTTCGCTTCATCCACATTTATAACCCTCTTCATGCAAGCTCGGCGGTTTCGGGTACTCTTGACCCGACCCTTTGCCAGGGCGTCCTTAATTTGATCAAGTTACGTTCGTCTAGGCCAGAGAGTCCCAAACTTATTTTGTCTACTGCCCACTTTGAGAATAAATATTTTTTTAGCGCCCCCATTTTTTCACCTATTTGAGTTTGAGCAATCTTTTAATTCATATTAGTTGATGTTCACAAGTTGTTGTTGTTGTGAGTCAAGAGCTCTTGAAGTCGTTGTTTAAAAGGCCTCCTAGCTAAATAAAATAACAAATCACTCCCCCCCGCCCATACACAACGCCCCCATTTTCTTTCTGGGTTTCTTACCGCCCCCCTTGAGACCTGCAGCGCCCACAAGGCGGCGTTATCGCCCACTTTGGGAAAGACTGGTCTAGGCCTTTCCACTCCGACCTTTCCCTCCACACTCTCCTTGTATATCTGCTTAACTTTATGTAGTTGTTACTATTCATCAAAATATATAAAAGAAGAAAGTGAATAACTGACTGACTGACGTATCAACGCACAGCCTAAACTGCTGGGTATAAAGACTTTGAAATTTGGCTAATTTTTAGGTTTTTTATTGTACAGTACCCTTATACTCGGAACCATACGGCACAAACGCTAGGAAAAAGATAAATGTTGAAAACTTTTATTTTTTAGGAACATACGTACATATAGTCACGTCTAAATCCCTTCCGGGGTAGACAGAGCCAACAGACTTGAAAAGACCGACAGGCCACGTTCAGCTGTTTGGCTTGATGATATAATTGAGATTCAAATAGTGCCATGTTGCTAGCCCATCGCCTTTTACGACATCCATGGGAAAGAGATGGAGTGATCCTATTATTATATGTATTGGAGCTGGGAACCACACGATTAGGAACAGTTAAATCATAGCTGCTTCTTTGTCATTACTTTTTCCCTCTTCATAGCTTATTAATTACAAAAAAATACAAAAACACAAATTTCGTAATAACGTAATCCAGTAATCTTTATTAACAAATTAAGTGTTTGCTAATAACAGAATACTTACTTGAAAATAATTATCACTTGAGTCGGTTAAAAATCATTTTTTTTACCGACTTTAAAAAAAGAGGAGGTTCTCCATTCGACCGTATTAATTTTTTAACTTGCTGCTGCTTTTACCTTTTGATCGATTGTGTATTGTTTCCAGGTGATCAGAATCCTGGGCCGCACGGTCTACTTCAAGCTGGGCCTAGGTTGCGTCGGCTCCATGAGTCTCAAGGGGATACAAGTGGACGAGACCCTCACTGATGAGCATATAGTGGCCAAGTCGTATCCGGTTGGTGAGTCTACGTCATTTCAATAAATAAATAAATATATACGGGACAAATTACACAGATTGAGTTAGCCTCGAAGTAAGTTCGAAACTTGTGTTACTAGATACTAACTCAACGATGCTATATTTTATAATAAATACTTATATAGATAAACATCCAAGACCCGGGCCAATTAGAAAAAGTTCTTTTCTCATCATGCCCTGGCCTGGATTCGAACCCGTTTCCACCGAATGAGTTTCCACTGTACATTAAGAATTGGTTTCACTTATAAAGTTTTTAAAACATCAATGAAGACTCAAAATAACATATAGGCTACTTTTTACCCCGGAGTACCCGCGGGATTGATAGGGTTTCCATGCGGACGAAGTCGCTGGCGGCTTCTAGTGTTATTTATATGGGATAACAACGTTTTGCCGGGACAGCTAGTATTGATAATATATTTCAGGCAGCAGCCACAAAGTCCGCGTGGTGTCGTACAACCTGAGCGACTACTCGTACACGGTGAGCGACCAGCCCTCCGCGCTGCGCGAGCGCCACTTCGCGCCGGAGCAGCTGCGCGCGGGCGAGGCGGTGCGCGCGCGCATCTCGCGCGTAGCCGATGATCACGTGCTGGTGCAGTTCGGCAGGATCACTGGTAACGCACACATACATACATATATATATATATATAGTCACGTCTATAATAATTTTGTTCAAAACCTACTTTGGATCAATTTTTGTTAGTAAAATAAAATTAATGTTAGTAAGTACATACAAGGAAACATCCACAAAACAAACAGAGATATAACACCTGTTCGTTTTTCCGCATGCGTATCATCTATATCCCTTGCGGGGTAGACAGAGCCAACAGCCTTGAAGAGACTGATAGGCCATGTTCAGCTGTTTGGCTTGATGATAGAATTGAGATTCAAATAGTGACAGGTTGCTAGCACATCGCCTAAAAGAAGAATCCCAAGTTTGTAAGCCTAGCTCTTAGTCACCTTTTACGACATCCATCGGAACAAGATGGAGAGGTCCTATTCTTTTTTTTTCATTTGTGCCGGGAAATTAAAGGATTTTAAATTTTGATAATAAAACCAGGTAGCGAAAGTTCACGCATTCTTTTTTTTTATTTAAATTTAATGATGCAAAGAACTACATCAATTCATTGATATTTATGTCACTGTCACTTTACACACACCTATTATAAATTAAACAGGACCTCTTTAAGTTCATTCCGTTAACTCCATTCGGATATTTTGTTACGCTTTACCTTTTATATTTTGAATTAAAATTTCCGCAGGGTTCGTGCCGCAGACACATTTAACCGACTCGGGCGTATTCGTGGACCCCAAGAAAGCAACCAAATCCAAGTTATCCAAAAAGTATAAGGTACAATTCCACGCTTTGTAAGATTTTTTTTAGTAACAAGATTATATTGATGTATTGAGCGTTAATAGTATTTATATATAGAATTATATATAACTATATATATATATCGAGGCTAACTCAAGTAAGTTCGAGACTTGTGTTACGAGATACTAACTCAATGATACTTTATTTCATAATAATACTTATATAGATAAACATCCAAGACCCAAAAGACCAACTTGTTCTGTCTGTCTCCTCTCTCTTTATTTATATTTCATTCTCTCTCCCTCTCTTCTCCCGCTTCCCACTCTCCTTTCATCCCTACTCCTCCCCCCTCCCCGTCACTATTTCCTATTTTACTCTCTTGTGTTGTAAAACAAAATGTTTTGATACTTTTTTTCACCATACATACATACATATAATCACGTCTTTATTCCTTGCGGGGTAGACGGAACCAAAAGTCTTGAAAAGACTGATAGGCCACGTTCAACTGTTTGGCTTAATCATAGAATTCCCAAATAACAGAAAGAAATCCCAAGTTTATAAGCCTATCCCTTAGACGCCTTTTACGACATCCGTGGGAACGAGATGGAGTGGTCCTATTCTTTTTTTTTCACACGGGTTTTCATCACTGTTTTTGTATTTTGTGTGCAGGTTGGACAAGAAGTACAAGCTAGAGTGTTGCTGGTGGACATGGCAAAACAGTCTGTTCTGCTGACGCTGAAGCCCTCGCTGCTGGCCGAGGACGTGGAAGCGCTGGCCAGCTACGAGGACGCTGAGCTAGGGAAGGCATACACCGGGTGTATAAGGGTGAGTTCACTTCAATTCAAATTCAAACTTCAATTGAAACTTTTAATTGAAATTTTATTAATTGTCTTTGTTATTGTCCCCAGGTCATACGCAACGACTACATGCTGGTTTCGTTCTTCAACAACGTGACGGCGTACATTCCCCGCCAGTACATCACCAGGGAGCCAATAGAGAATCTATCAGATGTGTTCCACGCGGGTCAAATTGTAAGTGATAATTTTTTTTTATTTTATTATTATTAATTTTTTTCTCAGCTTTTCTGAATCTAAAGAGTTGAAAAGAGAATTCTTATTCATGTATTTTTATGTCGTTATAGTAACGATCACGACATAAAAATATATTTGTCAGCAGCAGTAAGCCATGCAGCTGGACGCCGCGCGCCGAGGCTCTGTCTGCCCCGCAAGGGATATAAACGTGACTATGAATAGAATAGAATAGATTTATTTTCAAAATTGGATACAAGGTATCACTTATTGACGTCACATTACTTAAATCTAATTATAACTACTACCGCTTAACGGAACAAATGTGTATATGTGTATGTATGTACGTATGTTCTGGCTTCAAAGAGTGAGAAGGGAACTCTTATTTATGCATTTTTGTATGTTTTTATAGTCGCAGCCATTACAGTAGTCTTAGTCTTTTGAAGTCACTAAAATGATTTTTAGGAAATGTGACTAATATAAGCCATGATCAGTTAAGAAGTTTTTTTTTAATTCAAATTTAAACATTTTATTCATTATTATTGGTTGCTTCGTATCACTTAATAAATGTCATTTCTTTTGGTTTACACAACATTGGTTGACGTCAAATAAATTACTAACTTTACTGCCGCTTCGGAAAGAAGAAGCGGTGACAAACTGCACTGCAGCATTTTGAAAATTCGATAAATCGTTCAAAGGATATTTTCTTACTCGATTTTATTTTCAAGGTTAACGTCTGATGAAAATCTTATACTATTTTTAAAGGTGAAATGCACAATAGTACGAGTCTATCCAGAAAATAAGAAGATGACGGGAAGTCTTGTAACCGAGCCATTCGCTGGAGTAAGTAAAATTATAATTTTTCAGTTTGAACAAATGAAATTAATAAACTTTCGTGTAACCAATAACAATTAATCATTACCTCTCCAAGCCTTACTAATTTGGTATCTTTTATATATATTTTATGTAAGTTTATTTGGTTTTTACATATGTATTTTATTATATTATTTATTTATTTATTTATGTAGATACGTTTATCAATTATTGTGTGTGAGAGTGGAGTACACGCCTGTCACCCTTTCTATCATGTCTCCTATCTCAGGTCTGCTGGAAGAGATTTCTTTAGAAATAAGCAGAACCTTTGTAATTTTGTTACTTATGTTTATCATTTTCGATGTTTTCTGTGTACATAAATTAGTAAATAATAAAAAACAATTATAATTTAAAATTATGTAGTAAATGAAAAGGTTACGACGAAATAAATGTTATAGTTATTTTATTTATATGTATTTTTATTTTTTATGTATATTCATGTTTATTCATTTCGTAGAAAGTTCGAGAAAAGGGTGAAAAAAGAAAAATAAATGACATTGAAGAGCAAGATGTTCCCACCAAAAAGAAGAAGCCCGAAGATTCACCGGAAGAATTAAAAGAAAAGAAGAAGAGAAATAAAACCAAAGAAGAAGATTCTACGGAAGATAAACCAAAAAAGAAAAAAGATAGAAAGAAATCTGAATCTGACACCGACCATATGGAACATGATATCGCTGATAGAAAGCAAAAGAAGAAGGCAAGTGAAGAAGATAACAATGAGGAAAGAACAAAAGTTTCCGAAGAAAGTGACGCCATAGAGACTGACGTGTACGACGACTCGGAACCGATTTTGACGCCACAGGAATTGGAACTCACAGACACGTCAAATTGCAACGACATAAGGAAATGTAAAAAACGCGTTATATCACTTCTAAAAGCTATAAACGCCAGGCAAATGAGAATAGATAGAATAGAAGAGAAGATAGCTAAAATAGAAAAGAAAGGTTTGACAGCCAGGAATAAAATGTTCCATACGGCTATGCATTCGGAAATATTAGTTGTGAAAGAAAGGGCTAAGAAATTGTTGGCAACGTTAACACAAGTGCAAGGGAAGTTGAAAGAGTTGGGTTATAAAGAAAACAATGATGTTATTGAATTGGCCGATCCCGAAAATGAACAAGAAACAGTAAAAGCGAATAAAAGGAAAGATACTGAAACAGATTTGGGTGATGAAGAACAAGATATTGTTAAAAAGAATAAAGAAAAGACTAGAAAGGAAAAGAAGGAGAGAAAGAGTAAGAAAGAAGACGTGAAGGTGGTGGAAAGTCTGGAGCCGGTGCTGGAGGTGCCCAGTGCTAAGGATTTCTGGGCGGCGCCTGATGTGAGTGCGCAGAAGGAGGAAGAAGATGATCTTAGCAGTAGTGATGATGAGGTGAGTTTTTTCATTCTGACATTTTTTACTGACTTATGTTTCCATGGTAATTGGCTTGTCACAGTCACTTATCATATCACAAAAGGCAAAATATGCTCCTATGCTTTCAACCGCGGGTTATGTCTCATGTTTATTTTAAGATATAGCATTTCGATTTAACCGACCACCTGCCTATCGCCAACTTATCTTGGCAATGTAATTGATATACTAGGTGTAATAGCTTATTTTAAAATAACGACAAACATGAGAAAGTGATGCTTTTTATAAACTGTCATTAACCACCGAGCTTGCATGAAGAGAGTTATAAATGTGGATGATGCGGAGGAAGTATACATAGATCGTGGCAAGTAGAATGATGTAGTCGCTGCCTATGCCTCCCGGTAAAAGGCGTGATTTTATGTATGTATGTATGTCATAAACCACACCGCAAAGTAGCTAAGACCTCCTCAAAGGATGGTTTGACAAAATTTATTAAGATATATTTTTTTAAATAAGATTTTTATAGATTTATTTAATTATTTTTTTTTGTTGTAATTGCTTCTTACCGGCCTGACTCACTTGACCAGATTTTTTTAATCCATCACATTTACAGGCAAAAGATCAACCCAAAAAGAAACGCAAGAAGCTGTCAGTCGCCGAGAAACTATCTAAGTTGCGCGAAGAAGAAGAAAGGACGCGGACACTGGAACGTATGGCCGCCGAGGGCGACTCGCACCCGCGCTCGGCCGAGCACTTCGAGCGAGCGATACTCGCCTCGCCCGCCGCCAGCCAGCTGTGGATCGGCTATATGGCCTTCCATTTGCAGGTAATTATTAGATAACTGTGATACTTTTTTTTTTAATGTATATTTAAAAAGCGATCCGAACAGATTTCGAACGGTTAGTGAAATTTTTGTCGTTAAATTATTAATTTGTAGCAATAATCATCAGCCCGACGTGACAGAAGTGGCAAAATCGCGGATTACCCAAAGAGGGTGCCAATTAATAAACTAAATATCTCATGCCGTGTGATTCCCGGCACCAATAGAAAACAGAATAGGACCACTCCATCTTTTTCCCATGGATGTCGTAAAACGCGACGAAGGTATAGGCTTACAAACATGGTATTGTTTTTTTAGACGATGGGCTAACAACCTGTCACTATTTGAATCTCAATTCTATCATTAAGCCAAACAGCCGAACGTGGCCTATCAGTCTTTTCGAAGCTGTTGATCCTGTCTATATATATATCTATACTATATATATCTTTGTATAAATGTATAAGGCTGTGTTGGCTCTGTCTACCCCGCAAGGGATATAGACCTGACCATATATATGTATGTATGTATAATTATCACAATGATTGTCGTCAGTCAACAGAGATAGAGAAGGCGCGCGCGGTGGGCCGGCGGGCGCTGAGCTGCATTCCGTTCCGCGAGCTGCGGGACAAGCTGAACGTGTGGCTGGCCATGATCAACCTGGAGAACAGGTTCGGCACCAAGGTATGAATAGAATAGCATACATACATACATATGGTCACGTCTTTATCCCTTGCGGGGTAGACAGAGCCAATAGTCTTGAAAAGACTGAATGGCCACGTTCAGCTATTTGGCTTAATGATAGAATTGAGATTCAAATAGTGACAGGTTGCTAGCCCATCGCCTAAAAAGAATCCCAAGTTTGTAAGCCTATTCCTTAGTCGCCTTTTACGACATCCATGGGAAAGAGATGGAGCGGTCCTATTCTTTTTTGTATTGGTGCCGGGAACCACACGGCACAGAATAGATTTAATTTCAGAATTCGATACAAGGTATCACTTATTGACGTCACATCACATAGAATAGAATAGATTTATTTTCAAAATTGGATACAAGGTATCACTTATTGACGTCACATCACATAGAATAGAATAGATTTATTTTCAAAATTGGATACAAGGTATCACTTTTTGACGTCACATCACATAGAATAGAATAGATTTATTTTCAAAATTGGACACAAGGTATCACTTATTGACGTCACATCACATAGAATAGAATAGATTTATTTTCAAAATTGGACACAAGGTATCACTTATTGACGTCACATCACATAGAATAGAATAGATTTATTTTCAAAATTCGATACAAAGTATCACTTATTGACGTCACATCACATAGAATAGAATAGATTTATTTTCAAAATTCGATACAAAGTATCACTTATTGACGTCACATCACAATAGAATAGAATAGATTTATTTTCAAAATTGAATACAAAGTATCACTTATTGACGTGACATCACATACATATGTATGTACATACAATACAGTACCTGCCCACCCGGTTCAAGGTTTTCACCTTTCATTACCCAAAGGTTGGCTGGACGAGATTGCTTAGCGATAAGTACGCCTTTGCTCAACATATTCATAATGTATGTTTCTACTACCGTGCCGTGTGGTTCCCGGCACGAATACAAAAAAGAATTGGACCAATCCATTTCTTTCACATGGATGTCGTAAAAGGCGACTTAGGGATAGGCTTACAAACTTGGCATTCTTTTTTGGGCGATGGGCTAGCAACCTGTCTCAATTCTATCGTTAAGCCAAATAGCTGAACGTGGCTATTCAGTCTTTTAGACTATTGGCTCTGTCCACCTCGCAAGGGATATAGACGTGACCATATGTATGTATGTATTAAAAATATGCTATCTATAATTATATTTCTACAATCACAGGAAAGCCAACAGAAGATTCTAGAAGAAGCTTTACAGATGAACGAACCTTACGACATTCACTCTAAACTGCTGGACATCTACGTGGAGACCAGCAAACAACACGAGCTGACTTCCTTAGTAGACCTCATGATGAGGAAGTACAAACGGGATCCCAACGCTTACATCCAGGCGGGGAACGCCTGCTTCAGACTCGGGCTGGTGGAGAAGGCGAGGCAGGTCATGCAGAAGGCGGTCAGCGTGCTGGAGAAGAAAGAACGTGAGTGGTTTTACATATAGATGAAATACAAATCTCTTTATTGCGAAAATACAGGTAGAAAAGATACAGTCAGTTCGTGTCACTGTGATCTGTGTTCACAAGACGTAGAATAATTCAATCAGATCATTTTTTTTTCATTTAACATTAAATTAATCAATAATAAAATAAAAATCAAAAATTCGCATCAATTTATACTTTAATCATAATATATCAAATATATGTATATATGCACTTATCAGAAAACGTTCCATTTTTATTTAGTTTCACTGTGCGTGCTATAATCCAGAGTTATTAGTCTAGTAATTCCAAAAATTCAAGATGTAATTAAAAAAATATAGTTTTCAGCCTTTTAATAGGGAACTATGGACAATTTAAGTAGTCATGTCGCGGCATGCTTTACCTTTCAAAAATGGATCTTAATGTATTGTTGTAAAACGCATAATCCTCAAATATAAAACTTGCGAATGAGCGGAGTTTTTAAATTTGTAGATAGTGTGCTTTATTGTAATACATTAAGATCCATTTTCGAATGGATGGACGTATTGGTTCTAATAGGTTTTAAAAATGAATTGTGGGTCCATAGATAATAGTTTACGTCGATTTCGTTAACCGTTTTATATCATTATCTTGTTTCAGACGTGTCTGTCTTAGTACAATTCGCTCTGCTCGAGCGCTCCCACGGCGATAAAGAGCGCGCGGAAGCGTTGTTTGAACAAATACTAGCTGTTTACCCGCAAAGAGTGGACGTCGTGGCGGTGTACATTGACATGCTACTGAAAGGAGGCGACGTCGATAGTATAAGGTTTGTTAATTTTTGTTATGTATCACCTGAGCTATGTAGTATGTATGAGTCAGTACCTGTAATTTTATTTTAGATTATGATGTTAAGTGGATTCCAGGCTCCTTTGCGAGAATACAAACGGTACAAACTCCTACAGTGTGATATATAAAGTTTGGCTAAAACTAAAATAACGTATAATCACGTCTATAACCGATTTTGATGCGGTTTTTAGGAAAATTTTTGGTATACTTAGGATATGGTTTAAGAAATTTAGCAGACTAAATAAAGGAGGATATCGATTGAAGGCGTATCTCTCTTTCCAAACATTATTACTCCAAAGTAAGAAAGAAAATCCTTTTTAACCGACATAAAATAAGTGATATCTCGCGGATGGGTCCATCCGCAAATCGGCAAAAGCTATAAACTAGTCTTTCGCTTATTGTGTATCTTATTCATTTTCTAATTCACGCAATCTTTTCCCACAGACAAGTAATGGAGCGTATGACATCTCAAAAATTGCCAGCAAGAAAAATGAAGACATTATACAAGAAATGGATCGAAGTGGAGGAGAAGATCGGTGATGAGGAGCAGATCGACAGGATACGGCAGAGGGCCATGGCGTTTATAGAGAAAGCCAAGTTTTAGTGTTATAGAAATATAATAGTGGAATTAACATTTTTGAAATAATAATGAATAAACTCTGTTAATACTTAAAGTTTTATTTTTATTTACTGCTCCGATTTTAGAATATTTTTTCGTTAATCCACATTGCAAACACACTATTATTTAAAAACATAAACATAAAGTCACGTCTTTATCCCTCGCGGGGTAGACAGAGCCAACAATTTGAAAATAATGATAGTTTAGGTTCAGGTGCAGGTATTTGGCTTAATGTTATAATTGATTATTTAAAAACGTATATTATAAATATTTAAACATAAATGTTTTAGTACTTTTGATACAGTTCTTTTGGTTACTGCCATTTATATCAGGAGCCTTCGGCATCGGTGGGGGAGGGGGCGGCGGCGCAAACCCGCTAGTTTCTGCGTTTTGTGGCACATATTTAACAGTCTCTGAACTTTCTTCCTCTGATTTTTTAAACATACTATTCACACAAGTGCCGTAAATTGACACTGGAGGACATAACTCATATCCCAATTTTGCATAGAAGTTCTCCTGTCCTTTCGTGGACAAATGCATCATTTTTAGTTTTAAAACGTCTCTTCCATAATCTTCCATTTTGTTCATAAGAAAACTGCCCAATTTCTTTCCACGCAGTGATTTACTTATAACTACAGTCTCGATGAAGCAACTCTCGGGTATACTTGGGATGGGCGTTAATTTACAATGCCCTATGACACATTTATCATTAACTAGAATAAAGCTGGTGGGCAGAGAGTCGCACGATGCTTGAAGCGACATCATTCTAGCAGTCTCACTGCGAGGCCATTCTGCGTTTATTAAGTCGCAGCATGGCTTGAGGTACTCCGGATAATGATGAAGTGGTAATATTGAAAGACTGTTGAAATTCATTATTTGACCTGGAAACAAACAAAAAACTTAATAGTAATATGCAAGTATAATACAAGGCAAACAAATATTAATTTCAAACTACCAATCTAGAAGAAAATGTTCGAATTTGGCAATTTGTAAAAGTCAATAAGGAGTTGTTATTTTCCCGTTGTTGTCAATGTCAAAATCAGCCTTGGGGAGTTCATAATTTTATTTTTGTTTCATTCATTTGCTTGTGGAAAATCGTGTTTTCCAAAATTTTTCTAAGTACAAAGCTATTCTCATCAAAGGTATACTCACCAGCTATCTTTTACATTTTTCTGCAGACATATTTTGCCGTAAGTATACGGCTAACAAATAAATACTGCAGAGCCAAACTATGCTGCTAAGCGGCTTCGGGCCTTCGCAACTGACTAACCTATTTTTATCTGTCAAAGAAACTATGCTTCTTTTGTATTGCCAAAAAATGTGGGAGCTAAAATATCACGTTCTACCATATCGGTCAGACAAAAATATAGTATCTTCTGCATTTTACGTTACAGTTTTATGTAATGAGATTATTTCCGTGTTACGCATTAGCCGGAAAATGCAACATTTACTTTCACTCTTGCTGCATCGGAAGGCACAATAACACATTTACTTTTGTAAACTATGAATAAATTATCATTACATTAAGAGAGATGCCTCTTAAGAATCTTTTCTACTATACATTTAAAACTTCTGCAAAAGGTATTTAAGAGTAATGATTTATTCTTTGGTTATGTACTTCAAAAACCTTCCAATTTCTTAGTACCCTTTACTGCAGTTTTATTTACAGCAGTTTTTTTTTCAACATTATTTTAGACATGTATAAGGTTTATACAAGGCTCGCTCAGTCTATTATAAACACATTTTTTTACAGCTTAAGATGGATGACGATGAAGATGTACCAACCCTGTCAGCGGAAACTTTTGCAGCCCTACAGGAGTTCTACACTGAACAACGGAAGCGACAAGAAATAATGACCAAGCTGGAAGCTGATGACAAGCTCAAAGAAAATATACTATTTGATGAAAACTGGGTTGGTGTTTCAATTAAAAATTAATAATTTTAGAATGTTAGTGTTCTTTTTTATTATAGATCCCATTAGATTCAGTTGACTTTAGATACATTTACCATAAACTTTTGTTAAAATTTTACTTCTCTTGTTGAAGTGTCATCAATTATGAAAATAGCACGATAGAAATACACTTTATTAAAGAAGTAACAATTGGATAAGAAATATGATCATGCAATTTTTTCTTTAAATAAGTTAAGATCAAGCCATATATTATTCACATTTGAATTTCAGCAACTAAGTCAATTCTGGTATGACGAGGCAACAGTGCAGGCTCTGGTGAAGGTAGTGGACAAAATGCTGCCTGACGGTGGGAGGGTGGCTCTCATCTCCTGCCCCACGCTGTTCGTGCCGGTCAAGAGACAGATAGAAGATAGAGCAACAGGTAGGCAATATATCCAAATTTTTATGATAAGATTTAGAAGGTGATAGTTTCAAAAAATGTACATAGATATAATCAGTTCATAGAATAAGGCTGCTCTGTTTGTCATTATCACAAAATGTATGGGCTGGAAACAAGCCAAAAGTCTCTAAACAATTATAATGACTTCAATAAACCACATTTTTTCATAAAATCACAAATACAAAATTTTCTGTCACAATTAAGGTAATTATTAATTCTTCTTTTTAGTTTCCCTGCTAGAATACGATAGACGGTTCGAGGTGCACGCTCCAGACTTCATCTTCTATGACTACAACACACCAGAAAAACTGCCGCCTGAAGCTCTACATTCATACGACTTGGTCGTAGCAGACCCTCCTTTCTTATCCGAAGAATGCATCAGTAAAACCTCTGAGACAATAAAGTTGCTAGCCAAAGGCAATATAGTGGTGTGTACGGGTGCCGTAATGAAGGAAAATGTTGAAAAACTACTGGCGCTGAAGTTGTGCCAGTTTCAGCCGCATCATAGGAACAATTTGGCCAATGAGTTTGCTTGTTACGCTAATTTTGATTTAGATAGTGTGTTAAGATGAAAAGCATAAGTTGGAGATATAGTTTTAAGAATAGTAAGAGAATAATGGATGTGGATAAAGCGAAACCAGTATGCACCAAATATAATGACATACATACATAAAATCACGTCTAAATCCATTGTGGATTAGTCAGAGCCAACAGTCTTAAAGACTGATAAACCACATTCAGCTGTTGTTTGGCTAAATGATAGAATTGAGATTCAAATAGTGACAGGTTGCTAGCCCATCGCCTAAAATAAGAATCCCAAGTTCACAAGCCTATCCCAAGTTTACAAGCCTATCCCGTATCATGATAATTGGGAAAATTTTATCTCTACCTACCCCTCCGGAAAAGGGACATTACGTATGTTTATTTTCAAAGGTGATGCATTTGTGCCGTTACCCTTAACCATTAATCTAAATGTTATTGATTTATATAAAAACACTTTATTTTAAATAAAAAATGTTCAAGACAGTAACTGTATTTTATTTACGTCACACGCAGATGATGTAAAACCATTAATATTTCGATAGAATATGTATTGAAATTTGTCATGCTATCCAAGTTCTGTAGTCATATTATTTTCATTTATAGTTTAATTTAGTTATAGATTGAAAGACAAAACGGAATAGTTTATAGTTTCGTCACAACCAGTTAACATGATTTCGTTACAAAATCTCACTTTACTATGCAATATACATACATATACAAAATCCAGTTTCCCAATCATTTTTTCCGGTGGGGTAGGCAGAGACTACTTCTTTCCACTTACCACGATCTCTGCACACTTTCATTCGTAACTCTCTTCATGCAAGCTGGGCGGTTTCGGGTACTCTTGACTTGACCATTTGTCTATGCAATATCTTTCAAGATATTTTCAGTAAATCTCAATATGGAGGATCTAGTATATAAGACTAACGGAATCCCAAAATGTGTTTTTTTTTTATTTCTGTTTGTCTGTATGCTTCTTGTCGCATCACTCGTCCACTTTTGCTCAGATTTGAAAACTAGTACACTACAATAATGGGATCAGCTTTTTTGTATTGAGACTGTCAGTGAACGAATTCGCGGGCAACAGTTGGTAAACAATAACTATTACTACAATAACCCGACTCTACCTAGATATTCCATTCTTAATGTACCTACTTACATTTCTTTATTCATTTTGTACATTCCTAAACGTTTATTTGCTATTAATATTGTTGGGAAAGAACTGCAATAAATAAAACAATAAAATTATGTACGAGAGTGCTTTATTCACTATAATATAAATTAAAAACACCTTATAAATTACATAAATAAATAAATCGCAAGCAAATGGTATTGAAAACAGCTCAAACAGTTGATTATTCTGTTACACAGGAATGCACTTGCTTATACTACGAGAATTCAGAGATTAAAACGGCTACGCTTTGAATATGTTATGAGATAACATTTTCAAAACAACATAAACCTTATATAAAATAAACTCGCCGACATTATTATGAAGAAAATAAAAAAAAAGTTTATTTTCAACCCAAAAGAGGAATCCAAACTAAAATTGATAAAATAATTAACCTTCCTGTAACGCTTAAAGTCGGGAATGGTTTTTAGCTATGTTTGATGCAATTCGGCCAAAGATGGCCGCCGCATCAAAACATCGGATAACATATTTTTCACAAAATCGACATCAAATATAAGGGCTAGAATAGCAGAAGTAGAGTAGTAGCATACTATACACTAAGGAAAAAGGGAAGTGTTTGGGGATATTTAACTTTTTCATTTAACATTATTTATCAAATAAAGGTTCCCAAAAGATGATAAATACAAGACAAACAGCTCGTTGTGTACCGGTACTAAGTTTTATTCAAATGAAATTACAAGTTCGCGAAAAGAGCTTCATTTGGCATAATCGTTATATCGTCATCACCATAGAAAGCCGAAAAAAAATATATATTTCACTAACACGCTATTTTAAAATTCCGCATATATACGAGCAGGCAAACATTATGTTCCTATATAAGTATTAACGTCATCATTTTTCAAATTGTCATTTTAGGTTAAATGCAACAGTTTATATATTTTTTAGTAAATGTACAGATAATATAGTTAAAGGATGTAGGTATTTACATATTCTGTAGTTGTACAAGCTATGTAATGTATGTAGAAACTCTCTATATAAAGGCACTGCCTTATATCACCATTTCAATATAATACTGAGAGAATTTTCAATAAGACAAAGTGAGGAGCAAAAGCCTAATTAACAAGTATAGATTTGGTGGGCTGAAATAAATGCCTTAGTTTGTTGCACCCCTAAGAGTTCAGAATCCATCTAAAACCCAACATTTAATGATTACTGTTGACTTGCTAAATAAGGTTTCTTGAAAACTGTTGTACTGAGTTTAGAAAAGATTTCTTTTTAAATACTTGAGATTTTCAACAAAAACAAAAAAGAGATTATTTAACAAAAAATCAACATTGTAAATCTTTCTGCACACTTTGATCTAATAATTACATTTCAAATCTGGTAAGAACAAGACATTTAAATTTAATCAATTTCGATTCATACATTATTTTTTACAATTGACCTCCCAAACCAATCTATCCCTACCTAAAGGTAAATTAAACATAGAATATTCTGAACAACTATATTCCTTGAATTATTCAAAATTTCAAAACAATTTTATGTTGTGACAAGAATTAATGTTCGTATCATTGATTTCTTTGTGGGACTAATGATAAAAGCAAACTGAATTTATTCACCTACAGCAAATTACGACAATTTCATTTTATGCCAATGTCTACGAAAGCATGAAACAAAGAATCCTTTTTAATTGATTGATTCATCTTATATTCAAAATTTTATTTTTATTTCAATATAAATTTTAAACATGTAATGGTATGAATTGCTGTTGGGAAGCACGGCTTTTTTAAGGTTATTGGACCATTAATGAAAATAAAGAAAACAATTTATCTTTTTACATACAATAACTGTGCTTATACAAAAATAAGCCAAATTTATTTTATATGGAATGAGCGGAGTATCTTTCCAAGAATAATTTATTTTTAAACAAAACCTCATATTTCAGTGTCACCTTTGAAAGGTTAAAGTTTACACAGAAAATTATTTATCAATTACTAATTCAAACAGTTTTGATTTGGAAAGAAAACATCGGCCAGGGAGAGCTCAGCATGTCCGGTGTGAAGGCAGTCGGAAACAAAACACGATCGCGTGCACCATCACTCACTACTTGACACATCACTAACTATATTTACACATCACATAATCACATCAGCAGCGCACCAGTCCGTGAGGTAGTCGCGCAGGCGCGCGGGCGGCGCGCGGCATCACTTGAGCTTGGCGCGCTTGGAGCGCGGCGCCTCCTCGTGCTCGGGAGCGCCGCGCCGCGCCGGCGCCGCGCCCGCGGGCTGCGGCTCGCCCTCCGGCGCGATGTCCGGCAGCGGCGGCAGCTCCAGCTCGCCGCAGCGCTTGTTGATGTACTTCTCCAGTCTGTAGCCGGCTCTGCGAGAGATGAAAATGAAAAATATTGTATTTGGAAACAAAAACAAGTACAATTTAAGTAACATAGGATAACGATGACATCTGCAGAAGTTATGAAACTGTGTCGCAGATCTCAACGCCCATCTCCAGAAAACAGATGATGCCGTTCATTAGACAAAATAAGGTAAATATAAAAAAAAGAGGAAATCCCAATTAATATTAGAATGCGAAAGTAAGTTTGTTTGTTTAATATTAGAATGCGAAAGTAAGTTTGTTTGTAGTCGCTTCAAGCGTTACCTAATAAATAAATAAATAAATATATATGCAACAAATTACACAGATTGAGTTAGCCTCGAAGTAAGTTCGAGACTTGTGTTACGAGATACTAACTCAACGATACTATATTATAATAAATACTTATATAGATAAACATCCAAGACCCAGGCCAATCAGAAAAAAAAATCTTGAAATTTTGCGTATACAAAATTGAGAGTCTATAGAAGTACATAGGATTCACTTCACCTATTACTATAGGTATATACTATAGTATGTACAGTGACAGTCTCCTCTCACCTGGCGACAGGATGCGTGTCTTTGTTATAGACGTAGCAGTTGGTGAGGACGAGCGCGGCGTCGGCCAGCAGCTCGCCGTCGCTGCGGTACTCGCCGCCCTCCAGCTTCTGCTTCATGGTAGTGAAGTCCATCGGCTCCGATATCACTTCCAGGTAATCTGGCACCTGTGGTGTAAATATATTATAATAGATAAAAGCGACTAGATGTGTTAATTAAATGGACACTACCCGAAACTGATAAAATTCAGATAGAGGAAGTCAGGGTACGCTTACAAGACAATGATTTAGGAGTAGATTTAAGTAATTGCACGAAGCGACATGTGTCTGACCTCTATAAAGTTTTAACCCGGCTTGGATTATGGCTGTTGCACTAAATGAAAAGAGAAATTTTTGTATACAAATTTTTAAGTTGGACCAAACCTAACACATTTGAGAAATTGATTTGCGTGATGCGAGTACTAACATACAAACAGATACAAATTCTAAAAATCACATTTTTGAAGTACGTGTTATTAAGTAAGTTATTGGTCAGTTGCTATTTTATAATATGGTTTTCTGAAAGAACTTGCATGATGCGATAAGGCGCCTTTTGTACATACATGTCCATAAGCTAAGGAAAAACCTATTGTTACAATTTTATGTGCAATAAATTGTGTTCTATGTATAGATTAACCTAAGCATTTCATAAAGCGTAATAAACATATGGCTGACCGCATCGACGTCGACGGGCTCGTAGAAGGGCCAGCAGTCGCGGTGCTTCATGACGTCGCGCAGCAGCTGCTGCAGCGCGTCGCCGTGCAGCGCGCCCGGCTGCCGGCCGCCGCGCCTGCTGCTCTTCCAAGACGGTTTCTCCTCTGAAAATATATTATTATGCTTTAGATCTTACATATAATCACGTCTATATCACTTGCGGGGTAGTCAGAGCCAACAGTCTTGTAAAGACTGATAGGCCACGTTCAGCTATTTGGCTTTAAGATAGAATTGAGATTCAAATAGTGACAGGTTGCTAGCCCATCGTCTAAAAGAGGAATCCCAAGTTTATAAGCCTATCCCTTAGTCCCCTTTTACGACATCCATGGGAAAAAGATGGAGTGGTACTATTCTTTTTTGTATTGGTGCCGGGAACCACACGGCACATATTATACTTGAGAATAGATTATTTTATTTTATGTTTTTTTTAAAGGAAGACTAACAGCTAATTATATGACAATACATAACAAGGAAGCCAATTATAGCCTATAAGTCGTTTAGCTCTCGCTATGCTCGTAGTGAATAAGTAGAATAGATTAAATTTTAAAATAGAATAGATTTATTTTCAAAATTGGATACAAGGTATCACTTATTGACGTCACATCACTTAAATCTAATTAACTACTACCGCTTCCAAAGCGCTTTGAAGGAGTGTCCTTAGAAGTTCGTTTACAACGCTATGAGCATTAGACATCACTCTAGCTTCTTATTATCGTATCACTTGTGAATCATGAAGACATGATAAAAAAATCACTGTTTCTATGCGAAGAAAGACACAACTTTAAATACAAGTGAGCATCGTTTACATATATAGATTCAATATCATAAGAGAGGTGTGATGTTAAAAAAGCGATTTCATAAAATAGAAGTGTGTAAATTCGCAACAATGTAAACCATAAATCAATGAAGGAACATACCGTGTACTCCATTTGTTAGGGAATTCTTGGATCTTCTAGAAGATGTTTCTTTTGATCTGTAACAAATACATTTCATAATTGTAATATGACTAGAAATTCATCTTAAAGAAAATAATATCTATAGAAAAAGGGCAATGAGTGAGAGCCGCTGAAAATCAAATTTATAAATTTTCTCATTATTTTTACATCTTAAAAGATTTGATTTTACATTTTTTTACGGTCGTCTCAGATCACAGATTTTAGTCAATTATATTTATCTGTTAGAACAAATTTTCATTGTCCTCATACTCCCGCAAAACAGCTAAGGGTTTATTACTTTGGAACGCGCGAAGATATAGGAGAATATTTATATTAGACACGTCATATACATACTTCCTGGCGTTTCTACTGCCGTTGAGCGCGGGCGAGGGCTCCTTGCTGCCGCGAGACATCTTGCTCTTCAGCTTCACCAGCGCCACGTCGCACTCGCTGTCGTCCGAGTCTGAACACACATTATTGACAGGTTAATGATTATATTATTAATCTCCTGAACGGGTCAACTTTTCATTTAGTTTCCTATTTATATATCGGATTTCGATTTTTCACCAAAGCAGATAAATAACACATGTTTTCTCATTCAAGTTGGTTACAATAATGCTTATACTTGATTGATCATTTAATGAAAGCGAAATGCGTCTATGACAATTTGACCACACAGGGAAGTCTTAAGGGCACACGTTAGTAATGATAAAATAAGTTAAACTATGCCTTTAGTGAGATAAATATTGGGGCTCGATTCTCATACAATCGAAAATTCCGAGTTTACTTTTTGTGACTATGAAAAAAGTCCAATCAAACATAGCGTTTCGGAATAAATAAATTTGATTACACACGTGAGAATCAGCGCCCAGAATGTATGTTTATCCCTTTTTTATAGTATTTGTAAATAAATTTTAACTTATAAATATGCTCATTCAAATTATACATGAGTTATTTGAAATGTTAATAAAAGAAATGAAAATCCAAATAACCAAAAGAAACCATCACACCTAATGGAAAACAATGAAACATCTAGTGTGGGCGATGCCGACATGATCTCAGAAACACCAGAATGTAGTGTTAATGTAGGAAGTGCAAAAGCAACGCATGCCATGAGTGGTCTATGCATGTAGACGGTCTATGTAAGTTCAACGCCATGAAAACATTTGCCAACTTATTACTTTCTTATTTATAACAAGAATAACATACAAAAAATGGGCTAAGAATTGATTTTTTAGGACACAATTTTCATCATTTAGATATTGTACGGATTTACCTACATGACCTTAAACTTGAAATTAAAACTGAAAATTTATAAAGATACCATGTGTAATTTTTAAATAACGAAGCTTCTCTACATAAGCTTGGAAAGTTGTATTTTAGAATGAAGCTACCATTTACGACATGCACTCAAAGAAATGCAGCCATTCGAGACATGAAGAGAAATTTGAATTTAGAATAAGGCGACCATTTAAAAATAAATGCGATGAAGGACCACTTGATCACGCGGCTTTAGACATGCCATGAAGGATGATTGCGATGAGATATGCAGCCAATGAACCATAGAGAAATGAGGATGCATAGAGTCGTCATAGACAAACCGGAGCTGTTTCTGTTCTGCGCGCGCGTGTAGTTGTGGATGTTGGTCATGGCGGTGGCGGCGCAGCGGCGCACCTCTTTACAAACAAAAATTAATCATTATCTATCGTACTTATGATAACTTATACTATATATAATGATATTTGAAAAAAGGCATCAGTTGATATTGGATAATCTTAGATTATAAAAAGGTCTTGATCCAGCAGAAATTTTAAAGAGTACGTCTATAAATTAATAACAAATTGGAAGTAAAATATTGTATTGTCGGCACGAGATGATTCGATCGCGTTATGACTTTCACGACAC
Organism: Amyelois transitella; assembly: GCF_032362555.1. Lineage (NCBI taxonomy): Eukaryota > Metazoa > Arthropoda > Insecta > Lepidoptera > Pyralidae > Amyelois > Amyelois transitella. The sequence continues at coordinate 1,048,516 of NC_083521.1, read as the reverse complement.
AATCTAGTCGCCATTTTTTTGTTACATCGGTTACGCCGAGTTACGGAACGCAACGCTTATAGTCTGTATGTACGTAGTGACGATGTAAATAAGTTTATTTATCGTTTATACGTGTATTGAGTAACTTCGTTAAATGAAAATTTTAAGGCCACGATCACCAGTCTAAGGCGCGGTGAGGAAAGGGGTGGTTACTTATTTCAAAAATTATTTTTCCACTTAAGCATTTAATTGGTAACTTACGACTTATGTCACAGTTTATAAGCAAATAAATAACCACTTTAACATTACGCAGGACCTTTTCACAATCCATCTTTGTTCTAAGCACATACACGTCATGTGCTAAGAACATTGAAATGGTCCAGTGAAAAGTACTGTTGGACCAAGTGACACATTGGTCCAACAGTCAGAGATCAGATCATCCAATTTTCACGTCGGAGTGGCCAGGTTCAATTTCCAATCACAGACACTTTTATTTTTTATCAGTTTCCTGACGCCACCCAGGTACTACATTTAAACAAACAGTCTTATTTCAAGGTTTCCTAGCGTCACCCAGGTACTACATACAAGCTTAAGTCTTAAAAAAACCGTCGGCTGACCTCTGGGCGGGTGCAGGCAGCCGTGGCACAGCCAGCGGCGGGCGGCGCGCGCGGGGCGCGGCGCGGCGCACTCGGCGTGGAAGCGCGCGCCGCAGCCCGCGCAGCGCCCGCCCAGCACGCCGCCGCTGCCGCACGCGCCGCACACGCCGCCGTCCACTTCCGGCTCCGCGTCGCTGAATTCAAATTCAAAATTTTTATTCATTACTACAGGATACTATATATCGCTTAATAATTGTCAAAACGTATGGTTTAACAACATTGGTTGACGTCAAATAAATTACTTAAAAACAAAGTTTACTGCCGCTTCCAAGGCGTCAGTGCAGAAGAAGCGGTAACAAACTGCACTGCAGCATTTTCTTCAACAACGTCAACTTCACTGTGTCAACTGAATGTGTTGTAAATAAAAATAAATATATATGGGACAAATTACACAGATTGAGTTTGCCTCAAAGAAAGTTACCTGTGTTACGAGATACTAACTCAACGATACTATATTTTTCGACCCAGGCCAATCAGAAAAAGTTCTGCGCCACAGAGGTCGTCAATAAATACTCATTTCATGTTTGGTTTTCCAGCGTATTAAAAATAATAGAAAGAGTTAGGAATCTATAGCATGGTTGTTGTAAACGCGACTAAAGGATAGGCTAATAGACTTGAGATTCTAGTTTGAGACGATAAGATAGCAATCTGTTGCTATTTGAATTTTGATTCCGTCATTAAATCATACAGCTAAATGTGGCCTCAGTCTTTTCGAGACTTTTGGCATTGCCTACACATAGAAGAAAAAGACATGATTATATGATATTTATAAAAACTATCATGTAACAAATTAACTAAACGTGCGCTTGCCTTGAACAAGCGACACGTGCATACACGTCGCTAATTTGCGCAGAAAATGCTGACTGTGTGGACTAGCTTATTGACAGATGATAGCCTAAACTATTGGGCAAAGAAAATTAAAACTCTAGTGACAGCATAATTAAATATAGAAACCAATTCCGATGACATTTTAAAACAATCGCGAGACGAACAAACAATGCACACATCTTTTACACATAACAAAACCAGTGTATAACTACAACATGACCTCACCTGTCCTCCAACATTTCCTCGATCTCCTCGTCGGAGAACAGTTTCCTGCGCTTGCGCGGCGTGGGCGGCTCCTTAGGCTTGCAGCTCGCGCAGAACCAGTCACCATCAGGTACTTTCTGCAAACAACACAAACGTATACGTCTGTGAACACTTCGTCTCTAGCATAACAAATTTCCATAAGGCACAAAAAACACTTCGTACTACAAAATTCCTATAATTACTAGTAAGGCACAAAAATGGATCCATTTTAACCATGGCTTTATCTTATGTGAGCAATTTCAAAGCATAACAAAAAAGAAAACAAATTATAATACCTATAAACTTGTCACGTATCACTAGCCATTAATAATATAAAAAAATGAACTTTCTTGCATAAAAACAACATTTACCTTTCTTGTGGGTCCACTCTGACAGCATGAAATAACAATATCAATCATTTACTAAAGCATAATATACTATCACTGCATTGCCAATTTCATGGAAAAAACAAACAAATACATAAATTCCGCCTCTTTCCGGGAGGAGTAGCCAGAGACCACAAATTTCCACTTGCCACGATCCCTGCACACTTCTTTCGCTTCATCCACATTCACAACTCTCTTAATGCAAACTCGTCGGATTCAGGTACTCGATTTTGCTAGAACGTATCCGATTTAATCGAGGTACGTTCATCTAGGCTTGCTTACTCAAACAGACTCCCAGACAGACATTCACACTCTCTTTGTATATTTGCTTAGTCAACCCGATTTCTTTCATCCTCTCGACATGACCAAACCATCTAAGCATTCGCTTTTCTATTAAAGAAAACACATAAGAGAAAACACATGGATATTATCAACACTAGCTGTGCCCGCGACTTCGTCCACGTGGTATAGTTATTTTGGGCATCATTGAAGCCCTTAAGGATGAATAATTTTCCCCGTTTTTTTCACAGTTTCCATTATTTCTTCGCTCCTTATAGTTACAGCGTGATGTTATATATCCTAAAGCCTACCTCGATAAATAGTCTATTCAACACAAAAATAATTTTTCAATTTGAACCATAAGTTCCTGAGATAAGCACTTTCAAACAAACAAACTCTTCAGCTTTACAATATTAGTACCTCCCTCCACTAGCGACATAGAGCACTGACCGTGAGCTTGGGCTTGAGGCAGTAGAGGTGGTGGCCCTTGTTGCAGCCGTCGCACAGCAGCATGTTGTCGGGGTCGGCCTTCCGGCGGCAGATGCGGCAGCTGGCGTTGAGGATGCTGGCCGACCACGTGACGCTGGAGTCCAGCGAGAACAGGTGCAGCGCCACCTGCGCGAAGCTGCGGCTCTCCATCAGCGACACCTCCCACCGCTCCAGGGCTTCCAGGTCCAGGGGCTTGTTCTTGGCCTCGCGCTCCTTGCGCTCCTTGTCGTCGAGACCTGTCGGGAATTGCTGTTGGTTATTTGTGGTGTTGCTGGATAGGTAGATAAAACTGTTTATTGCGCCATATAAGAGAAACGTACAAAACAGAACAAAACAGACAAAAATGGTACAAAGGCGGACTTATTGCTAATGCAATCTCTTCCAGTCGACCTTTGGTGTTGCTTTAGTGACGACATTTGGAATTTTTTATTTTAACGATATGATAGCTTTTTGCATATAGCCATAACATTTTTTTATATTCAATCAAACATTTTGTTATTGGGTATTATTTTAAAAAGCAAAGTAAGGACTACAAGCGCGGTTAAAAGTATATCAAATTATGTAATAATTAATTAGTTCTACATTCATTCATGTTTTTTAATGTAGACAATGTGCAGTCGTCCACGATTAAGATTTAAGAAATCTATATTTGTAAATTGACGTCCGATGAAAATGCTGCAGTGTAGGTAGTTTGTTCCGCGCTTCTTCTACACATGCGCTTTGGAAGCGGTAGTAGTTATAATTAGATTTAAATGATGTGACGTCAATAAGTGATACCTTGTCAATTTTGAATATAAATCTATTCTATTCTATTCATTAACTGAGAACTAGATGACCTCAGCTACCACAAAACCAAAATGACGAATCAAGTTTGGGTGGTTCAGTGTGTATCAATCGGTCATTACGAAGATTTAAGAAGTCAATAATGTCTTACAAAAGTCACCCGAAACCGCTGAGCTTGCATGAAGAGAGTTATGAATGTGGATGAAGCGAAAGAATTATGCAGAGATCGTGGCAAGTGGAAAGAGGTAGTCTCTGCCTACACCTCCGGGAAAGAGGCGAGATTTTATGGATGTATGTATTTAAAAAAAAATTGTAGCACTTTACCATGCCGTGTGGTTCCCGGCACCAATAGAAAAAAGAATAGGACCACTCCATCTCTCTCCCATGGATGTCGTAAAACGCGACTAAGGGGTAGGCTTATAAACTTGGCATTCTTCTTTTAGGCGATCGGCTAGCAACCTGTCACTATTTGAATCTCAATTCTATCTTAAATGTATATATATATGTATATATTATTACTATTACATATATTTACATATATATTACTATTACATTATATATATATAATGTAATAGTGTCAAGAGGCGTGATTTAATGTATGTATGTATGTAACAGTGTCTCACCCAATGGCCTCTTGATGTACTTATGGTGAATGGCTTGTTCCACCTGCAGCAGCGCGGACGCGAGCCCGCGCACCACGGCCAGCGCCCGGGGCGCGGCCGGCTCAGGGTCCGGCTCCAGCTTCACGCCGTTGCTCTTCGGCTGCTCCAAGTAGTGCCCCGGGTCCCGGTATTTGTTCGCCGGTATGGATTTCACTTCTTCTTTGTCAATGTCTGGGAAATAGGAAAGTACAAACATACATACATATGTATAATCACGTCCGCATCCCTTGCGAGGCCAACAGACAGAGCCAAAAGACCTGAAAAGACTGATAGGCCACGTTCAGCTAATTGGGTTTAAGATAGAATTGAAATTCAAATAGTGACAGGTTGCCAGCCCATCGCCTAAAAGAAGGTTCTCAAGTTTATAAGCCTATCCCTTAGTCGCCTTTTACGACATCCATGGGAAAGAGATGGAGTGGGCCTATTTTTTTCTATTGGTTCCAGGAACCACACGGCATGAAATCGAAAGTATGAAATTTTAAATTCGGGAATGTGACAAATAAATCTATGAAAATGGTGATATGATAGGTGACTTGGCTGATTTGCCGTGTCATCGTGTGTAATCATGAAATATCAAATGTGTTAGATATTTTTTTTTCTCAAATATTACTTCATTTCTACTCAGAAAAGATGGGAGTACTAACCGGTGGTGGGTAGTTTGAGCATTTGCTTTTTTTTTTAATTACTTATACTAACGTTCTCGAAAATTTTATTTTACTAAGCTAAACTGTTTTTATTAATGAATACGTGTAATTGGGACTTAAATGTATATTCTAAACGCTAATGATTGTAAAAAGTGCTGTTGGTCATCCAAATAAAATAACGTGATTACTACTCTATTATGATTCACAAGAAAAGATGGTAGTACTAACCGGTGGGTAGTTTGAGAACCCCGTTTGGCAGGTGGTAGTCGTCCCGGTACTGGCGGTGGGGGCCCCACGTGAGGAACTCCGCCTGCTTGTCGTACCCGCGCAACATTATGGTGCCGCGCCACGCTTCTCGGTCCTGACATTTATAAATAACAAGTTATTAATGAGATCAAAGTTATATTTTTCAAACCTGTAAGACAAATTGCAAGCTATTAATGAGAACAAAGTTGATATTCTAAGTGCTGTTAGGAAACGTATGCAGTCGTTCAGTTCAGCCTCCACGGACAGACAGACACTGTGACTTGACTTTTAGATGAACAAAACTGACTGACATATTGAGGGAAAAAGGACAATCGAATTTGACCAAGACGACGATGAAACAAGACGCTTTGAACATCCGAAAATCTGGTTTTATTCTGACTGACCATTTATTGACTCTAACATTGATTGTTATACAAGTTCTTTCATCCAAGTTTCTCGTTTCATTTAGAATCAATTTTAACGAGCACGAGAAACTCTGCTGCCCGCCTAGCTATGAGAAATCACGGTTGTGACATTAAGAATTACAAGTTATTAATGAGATCAAAGTTATATTTTTAAAGCTGTAAGGAATCGTATGCAGTCGCTATATATAATGAACTGTTATTTGCCTGAATATGGAGATAAACATTAATAACAAAAATGTTATATCATCCAAGTTTTTCGTATAACTTAGAATCTTTCCTAGCGATTACGAGAAACTCTGCAGCCCGCCTAGCTACGAGAAGTAATGTCGTACTCGAACTCATCAAAACCACACGGTGCCGACGCCAATTGCAGTTGTACCTGACTAAGTAGGGCCCTATACATAACTAATTTTATAAATTCATACTAAATTAGTTCGCTTATGGGAGTTTCTCGTACCAGCGCGATTATGTCTAATCCGTGTGTGGCCCAACATAATCTTGTGCGGAAATACAAGTGAGAAATTACTATATATTAGCCTAGTTTCTCACTCTTGTTTATACGAGAAACTTTTACACAATATTGTCCCCGCAGCAAACGATCCAAGTAAAGAAACACGTAAGGATGAATGATGAAGAATTGCGGTTTCTCGTTCAGTGTTATGACGCCTCCTGGAGGCTTCCTGAAGTTTTGTTAGTAGTATTAACTTCTTCCCTTCAATGAGAGATTCTCCCATGTTTATAATATCTAATAATAGGGAAGAAGTTACTACTACCAACAAACTTCACTTCAACAGCATTAGGATTCACCTTCACTCTGATGGCGCCGAGGCAGCCGTGGAAGATCTTCTCCTCGAGCTCCAGGATGTGGTCCCGCAGCTGCAGCTCCAGCGCCTCCGCCAGCGAGCAGTCGGCCGGCACCGCCAGCGACGGCGGCGGCGGCTTGCGGTGCCGCGTGCCGTGGCTGTTGGGCGCCGGCGGTTGCTGGAAGCCGAAACAGTTTCAACAAATATTCATTTACTCCAGAAGAAACCGATAAAATTTATCATTAGGTACACACCAGGTTGACGATGGCTAACGAAACCCATTCGTGTTTGCAAAAATCTTTGGACAGAGTAACTGTTGTAGTTATCTGAACAACTGAGTTGAAAAGAAAAAGATATATAAATACATACGGGACAAATTACACAGATTGAGTTAGCCTCGAAGTAAGTTCGCGACTTGTGTTACGAGCTAACTCAACGATACTATATTTTATTACAAAATACATATGTAGATAAACATCAAATTACATATATGAGATACATAATTTCAATATAAGAACTAAAGATTCATACTTACAGGTACACTACTATTCAACAAATGCAGGGGGCACTTGGCAACATGTTTGGCCAAGTTATGTTGGTCCAGCTCCAAAGCGGACCTCAACTCGGATTCCCTCGCCCCCCTCTTGTTGAGGGACTCTATCAGGCTCGCGATCTGCTCCTCTGTGTGGTACACCCACCACTGGGGACGGTGGTCACCCTGGAAAAAATCAATATTATGCGACTTCGTCCGCGTGGAAACCCAATCATAACGTAATTATCAATCCCGCGGGAACTCCGGGATAAAAAGTAGCCTATATGTTGTTCCGGGTATTCAGCTACCTACATACCAAAATTTCATCGTAATCGGTTCAGTAGTTTTTGCGTGATAGAGTAACAAACATCCATACTGACATACTCACAAACTTTCGCATTTATAATATAAGTAGGATACTTATGGCGAGGCAAAGCATGGTGAGAAACATTGCATATCATGTCATGATATTTTTATTTTTTATACATACATAAAATCACGTATATTTCCCAATGTCTACTACTACATAGCAGATGGCAGAGACTACTTCTTTCCAGTTACCACGAGCCCTCAATACTTTTTTTGCTTACAGGTAATCTTGACCTGAATTTCGCCAGGCCGTCGTTAATTTGATCAAGGAACTTTCGCCTAGGCCTTCCCACTACAATCTTTCCGTTCTGATAATCCGTTCATTTGGTTAAAAGTAGCCTCTATATTTTAGTATTTGCAATTATATAACAAATAAATGAATATATACGGGACAAATTACACAGGAGTTAGCCTCGAAGTAAGTTCGAGACTTGTGTTACGAGAAACTAACTCAACGATACTATCAGAAAAAGTTCTTTTCTCATCATGCCCTGGCCGGGATTCGAACCCGGGACCTCCGGTGTCACAGACAAGCGTACTACCGTTGCGCCACAGAGGCCGTCTATATACATACATATTTTAAAGACGTAAACCTGACTCACCGTGTCATGTACAAGACAAGTGTTTATATCCCCGGTGCACACATACAGCTCTTGTAGTTGCTGCGTGGTGCTGTCTACAGCCGCCTTGGGGGGCATTCCGTTCACGTTGGACAGGGGCTTCTTCGGTGAACTGCCTCGGGAGTTTGGCCCCGAGTCGTTCTCTTTGTCGCTGCTCGCTGCTGCAATGAAACATTTTGTTAGTATTGTAATTAGTAATATGTGAGTGCCATGATTTGTTGATTTTGTTAATAAAGACAGATGAGCGTTAGCAGGTTTAATGCCAGTTTTATTCAGTCAAATATGAGCAAGTATAAGAATGTGAAACTCAATAAAAATAACATTACAACATGTACATTAAAATTTAAAACCTAAAAACAAAATGACTTCGGCTATCTTACTAATAACAGAGGACTGAACTAGTGCCGGGTGGTTCCGGGTACTGTTAAAAAAAAAGAATAGGACCAATCCATCTCATGGATGTCATTAAAGGCGAGTACGGGATAGGCTTATAAATTTGGGATTCTTCTTTAAGGCGATGGGCTAGCAACCTGTCACTATTTGAATATCAATTCAATCATCAAGCCAAAAAGCTGAATATGGCATATCAGTCTTTTCAAGACTGTTGTCTCTGTCTTTGAAAGATTGGTGTAAGGCTGTTATCGTGCCACTTTACAAAGGAAAAGGGTCACAGCTGGACTGCAAAAATTATCGTGGTATAAGCCTGCTTAGCGTCGTCGGCAAATTGTATGCTAAGGTATTGATTAATAGAGTCAGGAATGAAACTGATGACAAAATATGGGATGCTCAAGCGGGATTTCGAAAGGGAATGGGATGTACTGATCAGGTCTTTTCCTTGCGGTGCATAGCCGAAAAGTTTTTGGCCAAGAGTCAAAAAGTCTATTGCACATTCGTAGATCTGGAAAAGGCCTATGACAGAGTTGAGAGGAATGAATTGTGGTCAGCACTTTCTATGCATGGGGTGAGCAGTCTCTTAATACGAGCACTGAAATCCTTATATGAGGATTCGAGTGCTTGTGTCAGGATAAACGGAGCGCACACTGAGTGGTTTAAGATTGAGAAAGGCGTTAGGCAAGGATGTGTTGCGTCACCGTGGCTGTTCAACCTATTTATGGATAGCTGTTTGACAGATTTGAAAGAGTCTAAAAGTGGATTAAGGATGAATGAGTTACTCGTCAAATGTCTGCTCTATGCCGACGATCAGGTTATACTGGCGTCATCAGCGGAGGAGTTACAGGAGATGGTAAACTGTATGCATGAAGCTTTAAAAGAGAAAGGAATGAAAGTGAACGTAAGTAAAACTAAAACACTGGTTTTTGAAATGGAGAAAGAAATGACAGCATGTAATATTTTGATTGGAGGAGAAAAAGTGGAGCAAGTGAAAGAGTTTGTATATCTAGGATCAAAGTTTACATCAGATGGCAAGTATGATAGTGATATTGAAAGGAGAGTGAACGCGGGGAACATGGTGAATGGAGCTTTGCATGCCTTTATGAGCAGTCAGAAACTATCCAAAAAGGCTCGACTGGCTGTGCACAGGGGCGTGTTGGTCCCGACATTAATGTATGGGAGTGAAAGTTGGGTATGGCAAAAGAAGCATGAAAGCAGAATAAATGCAGTGGAAATGAGAGCGTTAAGGAGTATGATGGGTGTGAAATTGAGTGACAGGATAAGGAACAGCGTGATAAGGGAATGTTGTGATGTGAAAGAAGATGTAGTTACAGGAATAGAAAAGGGTATGTTAAGATGGTTCGGTCATGTGGAGAGGATGAATGAAAGCAGGTTGACTAAGCAGATATACAAGGAGAGTGTGGAGGGAAAGGTCGGAGTGGGAAGACCTAGACGAACGTATCTTGATCAAATTAAGGACGTCCTGGTAAAGGGTCAGGTCAAAAGTACCCGAAACCGCCGAGCTTGTATGAAGAGAGTTATGAATGTGGACGAAGCGAAAGAAGTATGCAGAGATCGTGGCAAGTGGAAAGAGGTAGTCTCTGCCTACCCCTCCGGGAAAGAGGCGTGATTTTATGTATGTATGTATGTATGTATGTCTCTGTCTGTCCCGTAAGGGATATAATTCAATATCAAATTTAAAATTTTATTCATTATTATAGGATGTTTCATATTGCTTAATAATTGTCAAATCTTTTGGTTTCACAACTTTGTTTGACGTCAAATAAATTACTTAAAACTAAGTTAACTGCCGCCTCCGAGTATAGAGGTGACCATAGCACTAATACAAAGCAAGAAACAAGTAGGGCAAAAACACATAACCGCGTTGCGGCGCCGCGCCGCTAAAATCGGCGGTTTGCGTTGTGGTGTTGCGGCGTCGCGAAAAAGAGAATGCTCTTTCCGTACGACAATAAAATGTATTGTCGTACGGTAAGATAGCCAGTTCCTCTTGATTTTTTATTGTGGAATTGTGTGTGAAATATTATGGATTTTTAATTGTTAGAAACAAACTAAATCATTGTCAACAAGTAAAACGTCATATCGTTGGAACTAGCGCCACGCTGCGGTGCCGCGCCGCTACAATCGGCGGTGCTGCTGCTGCCGATTCTCGCGGCGCGGCGCCGTATGGCGGTTATGTGTTTTGGCCCGTAGATGTTGGTCAGGTACCCGTACCCGTGTCGCGCTCGGCCAGCAGCTGCGCCACGTAGGCGAGCGCGTCGGGCGCGCGCGCGCGCGGCGCCAGCGGCTTGTCGCGGCACGCGCCGCGCGGCTCGGCGCCCGCCTCCGCGAACACGCCGCCCAGCGCGCGCGCCGCCCAGTAGCGCCGGAACCCGCGGTCCATGCCTGCCGCGTGGGGAACTCGTCATTAATCCTACTACTATTATAAAGGCCGCGTGGTTCCCGGCACTATTACAAAAAAGAATAGGACCACTCCATCTCTTTCCCATGGATGTCGTAAAAGGCGACTAAGGGATAGGCTTATAAACTTAGGATTCCTCTTTTAGGCGATGGGCTAGCAACCTGTCACTATTTGAATCTCGGTTCTATCATTAAGCCAAATAGCTGAACGTGGCCATTCGGTCTTTTCAAGACTGTTGGCTCTGTCTACCCCGCAAGGGATATAGACGTGATCATATGTATGTATGTATTATAAAGGCGAAAGTTTGTATGGATGTTTGTTACTCTTTCACGCAAAAACTACTGAACTGATTACCATGAAATTTGGTATGTAGGTAGCTGAAGACCCAGAATAACACATAGGCTACTTTTTATCCCAGAGTTCCCGCGGGATTGATAGGGTTTCCATGCGGACGAAGTCGCGGGCGGCCTCTAGTGAATAAATATATACGGGACAAGTTACACTGATTGAGTTAGCCTCGAGACTTGTGTTACGAGATACTAACTCAACGATACTATATTTTATAATAAATACTTATGTAGATCATTATTCATTCTGAACAGAAGCATTCTACGATTTGTATTTAAGAGATCTATATTTGTAAATCTTGCCGTGTGGTTCCCGGCACCAATACAAAACAAACTAGGACCACTCAATCTCTTTCCCATGGATGTCGTAAAAGGCGACTAAGGGATAGGCTTACAAACTTGAGATTCTTTTTTAGGCGATGTGTTAGCAACCTGTCACTATTTAAATCTCAATTCTATCATTAAGCCAAATAGCTAAACGTGGCCATTCAGTCTTTTCAAGACTGTTGGCTCTGTCTACCCCGCAAGGGATGTAGACGTGACCATATGTAGTCTATTCCATTGAACTAAGCATTTTATAGAACTAATTAAAAAGTAATAACCACTTATATTACCAAGATACGAGGTGTAATCAAACAGCTCCAACTGCATCTCCTTCTGCTTCTTCTCATACTCCTGTTTCTTGAGCTCGCTGTCCTTCGCCAGCTTCTCAATGGCTGCCTTCAGTTCCTCGTCCAGCGCCTTGGCTTTCTCTCCCGTCAGCTTTAGTTCCTCCTTCTTGGCCGCATACTCCTTCTTCAGCTCGGATCTTGATACTATTACTTGGCTTTCACGTTTACGCTCGTTTATCTGTAAAACAAAACAAAATGTATATTTTCGAACTATCGTAACGGTTAGTATAGGTATGTATAATTTAATGATAAGCGTTGTCTATTAGAACTACATACATACATATGGTCACGGCTATGTCCCTTGCGAGGTAGACAGAGCCAATAGTCTTGAAGACTGAATGGCCACGTTCAGCTACGTTTGACTAAATGATAGAATTGAGATTCAAATAGTGACAGGTTGCTAGCCCATCGTCTAAAAAAGAATCCCAAGTTTGTAACCCTATCCCTTAGTCGCCTTTTACGACGTCCATGGGAAAGAGATGGAGTGGTCCTATTCTTTTTTATTGGTGCCGGGAACCACACGACACCATTATAAAAAGAACCTATTAGAACTATAAATATAACCTTCCAAGTTCATTGGCTGTTTACTGCAAGGGGGAGGATACCTTAAAATTTATAAGTACATGTTGTATGAATAAGTATTAGGCCATAAAAAACATATGGACGCGGCGTGGGCATCCCATAATTACAATCAACTTCAGTGAAAAACTAACTAAGAAATGTGTTTATTGAATAGGCAAAAGTAAAACCCACCGTGAGTGTCCTGAGCGCGTGCTTCAAATTCTTGAACTCCTCCAGTTTCTCCTCGATGATGTCCCGCACCGTCGCGTAGCTCAGAATCTGGTTCATCAGGCATTGGAGTACGGTCATCTTGTCATCTGGCAAGATTAACAATAGTTATCATTAGACAACTTATAAAGGTAATATAATCTCGTAACAATGAACTCCAGTTGACTGCATTTACCTCAAAGGATATTTATCGATGTTTGTAGGTAGCTAAAGGAAATTTGTAACATTTTTTGACGTCACATTAACAAAATAATCACAATCTAGTATTTCCCTGTTATTTTAGGAACACATATAAATCATGTATTTTTAGCAGAGTCCTCATCTTTTCAGTATCTTTGCATAGTTGCGTGTTACATATTCGTCTTAATTTTTATTCATTGGAATTGGGGTTTTCTTCAATTGAAGCTGAGGGATTAGTGCGACTTTTACTCGATCAAACGTGTCGAGCAAGTAAACGCGAATTTGTATGTCATTTGATCAGCGCCACCTAGTGGTAACGCGATGGCACTAACGCAATGCCATACAAACTCATGATACTGTACTGTAGCGGCCGCGCTGCTGGTAGCTGTAGTGACGCACTCACCGAGCGGCAGGTCGGCGAGGTGCGCGTGCCGCATGTGCCGCAGCAGGCGCGGGTGCCGCATGCGCAGCAGCAGCGCGGCGTCGTCGTGGGAGCTGTAGCCGCCGCGCTGCTGGTAGCGCCACGTGACGCAGCGGCCGCCGCCCACCGCGCCCGACGACAGGATGTGCAGTCTGCGACACACAACCATCTTGGTGTACTTGCAGATAAACAGATGTGGCAGTTAACTTGCTCTCGTAATACAGACAGGTATTATTCTCATTCAAACATACACAAATCATACAAAAATTAATGCCATACCTAAGTACTTCAGTGACAGTAGTAGGATCAAGCTGTAGTTTGCTGAGCGGCGTGCCGAGGTAGGTCTGTGACCATTTGCTGGCTTTCGTTGCTAACTCTACCGCCTTCGTCATTCCCACTTCACTGTCCATATCCATCGATTCTGTAATCGATTAGAAATTTAAAGGAATGTAAATGATTATGAATGATATAGCGTTCTATTCAAGTACATTATTCTACCAGTATGACAATATGCATATTGATACCTAAGCAACAATCGTTCAATAAATTATGTTATGTAAAAAATACTTAATTTTCTTGTTACTGTGTAAATTTTTATGCAATAAAGAAATTACAAAACAAATAAATATGTGAAGTGTTCTATGCAAACTGAAATCAAATTTCAAGATTCATAGAATTCTGGAAAATAATTAGGTATATCTGATTTGAAAATCATGACTTAATCCAAATTAAACATTTTCATAACCGCAGACCACAGATCTCACTCACCATCACTATTAGACTCCTCAATGCCGCCCTTCTCATTGTACTCCTCAGCCTCGTCTTCTTGCAAAGAGAATATAGTCGTCAATAGCATCTGCACCAGATCACAAAACACGCCCGCGTGCTCCTTAGAAGTGAGCGCCTTCCTGAAGGTTTCCACGTCCAGCCCGTTGTGGAACACGTCCTTAGCTTTCAGAACGTCCGCATACGTGTGAACGAACTCCAAGACCGAGAGGAAGTCGCCGAAGTGACGCTGTTCGATACCTTCCATCTCTATTGGAGTGCCTTTTGGTATTATCTGTGAAGGTTGCGTGATAACATTTGATTTCTTATGATGGTCTTCAGTTGATCTAGTTATCTATCTATAAATACTTCCTTTGAGATTTTAAAATTTCCTTGCAAGCTCAGGTTCTCATATGTTTCCTTTAATTTCATTGTGAAGAATTTTCACCAAATTAGAGAAATCATATACATATATCAAATCTAATTTTACTTTAATTTCTATTGGAAAAAAAAAACAAAGCAGATACATTAAAAATTGTGGTGGTGAGCAAACATCCTGTTTTGACTGGGAGCTGCAATGTTAAAGTACCTTATGGTCTTCCAGGTCTAAGTCATCCTTGACCTTCTGCCACTCCTTGAGGTAGGCGTTCAGCCGCGCGGTCTTCTCTTTCTTCTTCGCCTTCTCCTCCTCCCTCCGCTGTCGCATCTGGTCTTCAGCGCGCCGCATCTTCTCAGCCAGCTCTTGTGCGCTCTTTTTGGCTTCGGGGTTAGCAGGTGGCTTCGGTTTTGATGCCACTGGAGAGGAAATAACTTTTAACAGGTAATGATTTATAACAGAAAAGATTTTTTATATTAGAACTACTGTTTGTAAAGATAGATATTATTGAACACTATTTCGTAATTGACATATATGTTTTCCTTCAAACATCACCTTACCTTCAGATTTGTCTGTCTTTTTAACAAACTTGTCCATACTCTGCTGTGTGCCTTTCTGTGGGCTGCCTTTCTTAGCGGACTTCAGTTTGGTAGCCGATCCTGGCTTCATCTGATTCTTGGATCCAGGAGGTGAAAGACTGGACTTCAACAGTTTTTTGGACGAAGGGAACTCTGGGGGGCTGCCGGTGAATATCTGATCAAAGTTCACTTTACTGATGTTGTACTTGTCAAGTGCTGGTTTCTGGAAAGACGTGATAAAGTTTGCCTTTTATAATGTTTTTGTTGTTCACACATTAATACATACATACATACATATGATCACGTCTCCATCCCTTACGGGGTAGACAGAGCCAACAGTCTTGAAAAGACTGATAGGCCGCGTTCAGCTGTTTGGCTTAATGATAGAATTGAGATTCAAATAGTGACGGGTTGCTAGCCCATCGCCTAAAAGAAGAATCCCAAGTTTATAAGCCTTTCCCTTAGTCGCCTTTTACGACATCCATAGGAACGAGATGGAGTGGTCCTATTCTTTTTTTATTGGTGCCGGGAACCACACGGCACACATTAATTTGTATAAAAATGTGTTTTAGTGTTAAAGTGATTAACAAAAATACAAACCTACTTAAAAAAAACATGAAAATCGGTATTTAGCTACAAATAGCACTGAACGCTTAAAACAAAATTTACTAACACTCTAATCGGAATCTCTCCTCAACCTTTGTCCTTATGTACTTATCAATACATACCTTAATCCCGATAACTCCACCAGGTCGCATTTCCACAAACTGTTTGAGAAACAGGCGGTTTTTGTCCCTTGTGTAGATGCCCTTGCGGCGTCGGACGCGGTCGTGCGGCGCCGTGCCGATCTGTCCGGCCGACGCCGCGTCCGACTCGTCATATTGCTCCACTTCATACGCGTACGATGTTGCTGGCGGCAACACTTTGCTGTAAGTTAAGTTTGGGATTACCCTCCCTGCTTAAAGAGGTATAATAGATGTAATGCTGATGTAGTTTAAGTAGTCTAAGATTTAATTATAAGTTGTGTTGACATCATTAAGTGATACAACTTAATTGTAGTGTGGTTTTTGCAAGATAATTAGAAAATGACCTTACCTATTCTATCTATCCTAGATATTAAAGAATTATGCTTATGTACAAGGTGGATTGATGCACGCAGAATCTAAATGTAAGCACTTTGTAAAATAAGGTATCAAAAAAAAAATTTTCAAAATTCAAATTTTTTTATTCATTATTATAGGATATTATTATATCGCTTAATAATTGTCGTATGGTTTAACAACTTGGTTGACGTCAAATAAATTACTTAAAAACTAAGTTTACTGCCGCTTCCAAGGCGTCGGTGCAGAAGAAGCGGTAACAAACTGCACTGCAGCATTTTCTTCAACAACGTCAACTTCACAATATTAAATTATACTTAGAATAGAATCTTTAGTGATTCATGCTTGTTTAATTATGTGATTTATTGATTTGTAAATACTGTATTGTACATAACAAATTTTTTGTAGTGCACAAGGGTGACAGAATAAAACAGAGTTATCCCTATGAGAAAGTTCTTCTAGTCAACCAGATAACTGAAAGTATATTATCTAGGTAAGGAATAGTAGCTACAGCTTGGTACAACAGTAAAAACTTCATAAGAAAATTATAAATGTAGATACTTAAATAAAATATAACAATATACATACACATACATAATAATACATAACAAACATAAAATATTAATCTGAACAATGTATTCTCTCGTCCACATTCTATTCTAAGTTTGGATAATTGTAAAGTTGATGTTGTTGAAGAAAATGCTGCAGTGCAGTTTGTTACCGCTTCTTCTGCACTGACGCCTTGGAAGCGGCAGTAAACTTAGTTTTAAATTATTTATTTGATGTCAACCAATGTTGTGAAACCAAACGTTTTGACAATTATTAAGCGATATGAAGTATCCTATAATAATGAATAAAAATTTTGAATTTTGCATATATCACCTGAATGCGTAACAGGATCGAAAATCAATCTTTTGACTTGGAGTTTATGGGGTCAAAAGAAATAGCCATTCTTACAACATGCGAGAATGGCAAGATTTTTAATACCATAATGGTATAAACTTTTTAGTGTTATCTAGTAGTATTAAGGTATCTCGGTTTTTAAATAAGCAATACTTGTTACTTGTATTATGTAAATTTGTTAGGTTTTTTTACTTCACTACCAGACCAGATGATTCTGCATCTATTCCCTTAGTCTGCTTTTACAACATCTATGGGAAAGAGATAGTCGTCCTATTCCAAAGTGTTGGAAACCACACAACATTTATTTATTTAATGTAATTATACAGTTAATCAGCTGTAAATATTGTTACCACAATTCTTACAGAAACTCCTTACTAAACATAGACTTCATTAAACTACTAATTTTATGTTTTACTAGGTTTATGTTTTATTAAAAATTTATTTATTATATTAAAAAATGGTCAAAGGTTACATAATTTTATTTGAGCACTATAGTAATTTAAACTGCAGAACTATTTATTTTTCTTTTTATAATGTTTTAAAGCTTAATATAGTTATAAACATGTCTAGTATTATTTTTAGTTCTTGATATGCTAGATTTAAAAGTTAGATTAAGTTAGATAAATTTAAAATTGAATTTCAAAGGATAATTTGCAAGAGCAAGTAGAATAAAGTAATATTCTAAACAATTTTTTGATAAGACAATTTATTATTCATATAGGATTTAACAAGATATACTGACCTGGATGGTTCGGTCATGTGGAGAGGATGAATGAAAGCAGGTTGACTAAGCAGATATACAAGGAGAGTGTGGAGGGAAAGGTCGGAGTGGGAAGACCTAGACGAACGTATCTTGATCAAATTAAGGACGTCCTGGTAAAGGGTCAGGTCAAAAGTACCCGAAACCGCCGAGCTTGTATGAAGAGAGTTATGAATGTGGACGAAGCGAAAGAAGTATGCAGAGATCGTGGCAAGTGGAAAGAGGTAGTCTCTGCCTACCCCTCCGGGAAAGAGGCGTGATTTTATGTATGTATGTATGTATGTATACTGACCTGCCTGGCTGTTGTTTCTGAGCAGTCACCGAGAGAACATGGGCCTCCTTCCATAGGTCTCCCTCCAGGCAGGCCTCCACTGTCTCACCGACAAAGTATCTTTCCCTCACAAAGTTAAACACATCTTCAGACATTTCAGCGAATGAACATCTCTTTGTTAATGCAGCCAAGAATAATATTGGTATTCGAAGCTCCATTGGAAAGTCCTTCAGTGATCTCCGGGCAGCTTTTTCACTCTCTAAAGCCTCTGCATATGTTAAGTTGTTCTTGCCAGTCATCTCACACGTCCACACCATGGAATTAACCAATATAATCCTCTCACAGTACTCCCTGCAAACAAATTATAAATAAAAGTAAACAAAACTGATAAAAAAATCGTTACGCGAGACGTCGTCATTGTAAAACATGGTGTCACACTCGCCTAGTTACGCTGTCTAGCGCGCGGTTGTATTGTCAACGGTTCTTCTTGAGATATCTACACTTATACTTACAAAACCGCGAAAATTGCGCGAAATTAGATAGTAACTAATTACTCACTCATAGTCTTTGAAAATCTCGTCGGTGATCTCGCAGTGGAAAACCTCATCGTCGTCCCGGAGGTACTCCGACGCCGTCGATTTCTCAAAGGCTTTCCTTTTCAATAGAGGCATGTTAAGAGTTCGCGGGTCACTTCGGTGGGAACACAATTTCTAGTCCAATTTACGAAAACACTTCAATTGTATTATACTTTACGTTTCGCAGCGCATAGAATACTTTGTATTTTAGGATACAACATTTGGGAATTCGTCACATTTGATAAGATTAATACAATAGAAAATTGTTGCGTGGTTTCGGTTGACAAGCCAAAAAACGGCGCGCTGCGCTTCTTTTCACAGCAGAAAACATATGAACATGGTGTGCTACAAATAGATTTCTACCAAATTGGTAGTATTTTTTATAATTTATTGTCCCTTTAGAATATAAAATGTACTATTGGAGTATTTCTCAAAATAAATGTACATTCTGGAAAAAAAAAGTGTGCCTTGATAAATTTTGAAAAATACATTCGTTTTTATTTAATCATAGAAATAATTTATACACCAAAATGTAGGATAACTATTAAACTTTAGAATAATGTGAAATAAACAGCTTAATCGTATTATTACTATTTTTTTCGTTTAGTTTTTAAATAACGTTTTTTTACCATTCATACAAAAATCGAATTGCCACCCTACCTACCTCATACTTTTACACTTCATAAAATGCGAACTGTAACATGAATATTGTGCATTTTTGTGTATTGTGGTTCTTCATGAAATGTAGTTACTGAAAATAAGTGATTTTCTATGGGGTTGCTTAATAAATTCATAATTAAATGCAAAAAATATAAATGAGTCGCGTCATTTTACTTTTTAGTAACTACTCTTTAGTTGCGTTTTATTTTACTTCCAAGTAATTTCTGAACGCATTAATTTAATTTTCAAACGGGCAACCCTAGCTGCTTTCTGATTGGTTGTTGGTTTGACGTCTCCGCCATTACATTTATTGTGAAAATCAGATGTACACGTGTTTTGTTGAGTGGGAATACTATTTCGTGACAGGAATTAAAACAGCCTTTTTTCACATAACGGTAAGTCTTGATTTACTCATCTTTTATAAATCGTGTGGTAATATCATTTGGAAAGCCTATATATTGGCAGTTTCAGCTTATAACAAACAATTTCCTTTTTATAACCTCGTTTTGTAAAATTTCTATTACAATTTCGTAACGATTTTTATGAATTTCGTAACGTTACGAAAAAGTACAGTATAAAGCTGTGTTCATACAGTTCCAACCTGATAATATTCACTGCCGAATTCATAAAAAATAGATCTTAGTAATGATAGTGCATCATCAGCAAAAGACTTGACTGCCTCCGTAGACGAGTGGTTAAGGTGTGCGCCTTACAAGAGGAGGTTGTGGGTTCGAATCCCACGGAAAGCATACTTTGTAAAAGTTGTTTTCAGTCGCATTACGACATTGCAAAATTTGATTGTCTGATAAGAAAGATGATGCGTGCTTCGGAGGGCACGTTAAACCGGCGATCCCTGTTGCTGTCTTTGACAGTGGTCGTTATATAAACCATGTCGGAGGCCCTTGAGGCGGTTTAAAAGGAAGGTTTTAGTGTATAATATGTTTATGTACCACGAGTGTAAATCGAGGCGGGCGGCTAGTTCAAGATATACTACTTCTGCTGAGGACACTTAATTCTGTAGAGCAGCCATTTTCAACACGTTATGGTGTGTTTACATAAAATTATGAATTTTATGAACTCACTAGCTGTTCCCTGCGGCTCTGCCCGCGACATGTATGTTTTTGTCTAAATCGTGTATTTTTTTATCTAAAATTTTTCAACCCTTTTGTCGTGGAAATAGAACATACTTATGATCACACATACTACACACATTCGCATGTATAATATTAGTAGAAAAGTAGGGATTTGATTTCTTTGTGAGCATAACATTTATATCTTTATTTTATTTTAGGAATGCCACCTAAAACTAATGCCGAAAGGCAAAAAGCTTACAGAGAAAAACTAAAAAAGGAAAAGCCAGCAAAATATGAGAAAATTCGAGTTAAGCATTTGGAAAAAATAAAAGAAAATAACAAAAAGAAAAAGGAAATGCTTACAGAAAAAGAAAAAGAAGTGTTACGAGAAAAGTGGAGACAAGCCAATGCTAAAAGAGCTGAAAGAAAAAAGAAGGCTAACCTTACCACACATGACAAAAATACATTAGAAGTTAGAAAAAACACTTATTCTAATACAAAAATCTTAAAGGAAACACTAAAAAACCTAATTGAAGAAAATAATCAGTTAAAAAGACGTAATAAGAATTTAAAGCAAGCCTGTAATCGGATGAGAAAGCGAATGGTCAATCTGAAAAAACTACTACATCAACAAACTGTGACTAATAATGACGTTATTTCCATTGAACCAACTGCTAAAACACCACAATGTGACGACACACCATTAACGAAATCAAATAGTTTCATAAAAGAAGTTTTACCAAATGTGTCTCTGGTAGAAAAAGAAAGGGTGAAAAAGAAGTTACTTTTACTAAACACAATTACAGATTCTTTAAAGACAGAGTTTAATAAAGCAGATCCCAAAGAGAGGACAATACTAAAAAAGGTAGCTACAAACGAAATTGCAAATAAAAAAAAATTAAAAACAGCTATTTCTAATGTTCTTGGCCTGAAAGGAAGAATCAGAACGACGACAAAAGGAAGTAACCAAATGAGAAAGAAATATAAAAAAGAAATCCAAAATTTCTTTGCAAGAGAAGATGTAAGTAGACCTAGCGCAGGGAAAAAAGAGTGCATAACGAGAAATAAAGAAAAAGTACAAAAGAGATATTTAATTGAACCAATATACAAGCTCTATAGAAAATACAGGACAGAAGGTGGTAAAGCATCTTTGCAAACTTTTTATCGGTTCCGACCATTCTTTGTTGTGAAACCAAGACTTCAAGATAGGAATACTTGTGCTTGCATAAAGCATTGCAATTTATTGTTTAAGGCAATATCTTTGAAGAAGCTAGGTTTACTTCAAACATCTGACATTGATGAACTTATGAAAAATGTAAGTTGCAGCAATTCTTTCAAGTGCATGTACTCCGAGTGTTCTGAATGCAAAGATAAGAAATTAGCTATTGATTTGACGATAAGTGAAGATAGTCCCGTGCAATGGCTCCAATGGAAAATGAGCACGTATACCTATACTAAAATTGGCAAAAAGAAATCAGAAGAAAAACAGACAAAGAAGTATTTAAAACAGATAGTGAAAGGAACAGTGACTACATTAATTAAAGAATTTCAAGATGATATACAAAAATTTAAAACTCATTACTTCAATGTTTCGCATCAGTACTTGGCGTGGAAAAAGTGTATTGAAAACCTTGATGAAGAGGAAGCAGCATTGATTTGCGATTTTTCAGAAAACTTTTCATGCAAGCAATCTGAAGAAATTCAGGCTGTCCACTTTGGAGGATCCCGGAATCAAGTCACATTGCACACTTGCGTTCTTTACAGGAAAAATGCGAATCCCCGATCGATATGCTCCGTATCACCAAGTAATGAGCATGGTCCTGGAGCAATCTGGGCTCATTTGGATCCAATAATGAAACTATGCAAAGGCTTTAACATAAAAAATATTCATATATTTTCTGATAGCCCAGCAACGCAGTACCGCCAAAAACATAATTTCTACTTGTTTCAAAAAAATATAAAAGAATATAAATATGAATATGCTACTTGGAATTTCTTTGAAGCCTCACACGGCAAAGGTCCAGCTGATGGGGTTGGTGGAGCTTTAAAACGACAACTTGATAATCATATTTCACATGGCAATGACATAATCAACGCAAAAGAAGCATATGAATATTTATTAATTAACAGCAGAGTAAAAATGTTTTATATAAATGAAAATAACATACAAAATATGATGAAAATGATACCTAAAAATGTTATTCCCATAAAAGGTACAATGAAGATTCATCAAATCGTAATCGACGATAATACGAAAATTAAATATAAACTGTTGAGCTGCTTTGATTGCAAAAAAAATAACATCTGTTGCGACTGTTACCACACAAAAGAACACGAACTTCTACCCACCAACTACCTAACAGGGCCAAAAGCTGTACCATGTCGTAATAAACGAAACGCCTTAAAAATACAGAACACACCAGCAAAAAGATTCAAAAGAATAAATAGTTCTACTACAACGGAAAGTGACGTCAGTGTAAGATATTATGATGATTTAGATCCGAGAGATGTAGAATTTGAGAGTGAAGGCGATGATAAAATTACAGACTTTATAAAGAATTTTAAAAAAGTAGAGAAAGTTGATCTAGTTTCAGATATAGAAGAGCTAACGCATTTAAGGTTTAAAGATAGAGAAACTCAGGTAAAATACTAAAATAAGTCTCTTTAAATTCAAAATTTACAAATTTCTCATAGCATTTTTCTTAAAAACAAACTTTAATGAACACTTTTTTCAGGACTCAGATGTGGAATTTGAAAATGAAGACAATGATAAAGTTACAGACTTTATGAAGAATTTTGAACAAGAAGTAAAAATTGATCTGGTCTCTGATATTGAAGAGATAACGCAATTTAGGTTTAAAGACAAGGAAACACAGGTAAAATACTACAATAAATCCCTTAAATTACAAATGTCTTATAGCGTTTATTTAAAAACAAACTTTAATGAACATTTTTTCAGGACTCATGGGAAAAGAAAACAGGCAAGAAACGAGAACCTACAGAAAACGAAAAAGTAACAACGTTATCTTCATCAAGATTTATGTCTGCAAATCGTGCTTTCTATAACCCCGAAAATAAAGTCGACAAGGCAGAAGGATTGACTACGGAAAACGAAATATATTCTACACAAGAAGGCAAAGAAACAAGAAAATATAAAGGAAAAGGCATTGGAAAAAAGACAGTAAAACACCAACAACTTATAAAAGAAGAAAAATATCCAATTGATACAATGAATGTATTAAGACAAATAGATGACACAGAACAATCTAGTAAAGATTTAAAAAGTCGCAGAGAAGAAAGATCATCAACTGATTTGAATTCTCTGCCAATTATTTTCTTTGATAATTTAGTAAGTGACGAAGTTTTAGTTACGAACGATGAATATAAGCTTGATGCAACGATATTTAATGAACCAGAATATAATTTAAACTATTTTGATGATAATATTAATATTGATGATATGATAATAGAAAAGGATAATGCGAAAGAAAATAACACTGAAAATGAGAATGGTAGCAATGAAAGTGTCATACCAATTATAGATACTCACAAAATAAAACGCAAAATACCTGGACTGACTATTATCAAAGACGAAAGACTGGAAAATAAAGATACGAAAAATAAAGTGGTTTATAAGTCACTGAAACCCCTATCATTAAATAATTATATTAATGCACCAAAACGAAATAATAAACCAAAGTCTGAAAAACTTAGATCAGGAACTTCGATTATGAAACAGAATGTTTTTAATTATTATAAAGATAAGGAAGAAATTTACAAAGCTCTAAAGGATACTGACTCAAATTAAAGTTACGAATTTAAATGTTTAAATTACAAACACTGTTTCGATTCCAAAATTTTTTTTTAAACCTATTGTACTACTAAAAATTTAAAAAGCTTGGTAATTTGATTACAATACGTTAATGAATACTCTCTTGTTTTATTTTTAACTCCATAAAATAAATGGTCCCTATAACATAATAATACGAGTATCTAAGTAATATATGTATAAAATTTTATATATACATACATAAACATATTACATACACATATATAGATATACTAGCGGCCCTCTCCGGCTTCGCAGGGTACTTATAAACCTTCCCGGTGAAACCCTGTATCTATTACAAAAAACCGCATCAAAATCCGTTGCGTGGTTTTAAAGATATAAGCATACATAGGGACAGACAGACAGAGCGGGAAGGGACTTTATTTTATACTATTATACATATATTACTTATATGTACACACACACTTATAAAATATGTATGTATATGTATACAATAAATAAACGGGTACATAAATAACTTTGAAAAATATATACGTAAACATATAATATATATAAATAAATGAATTAAATTGTATTTTGTTTGCCATTGTGTAATAAGCCTTACGTTTACTATTTAGTTGCATCTTAGGACTATTTCGTAACAATATTTCGTAACTACTTTTTCGTTACGTACATTTATTTTGAGAAATACTCATTGGCCGTTTGCGAATTTATTCGCATAAATTCATCGTAACTTTCTAAAATGGTTATATATTTAAATTACTGCCTGTTTAATGTAATAGACATACAACTTCTGTTTCTATTATTTTCATACAATTTTTTTTTCTTTGCCTAAAAATTCGACTGGCAGAGAATGCCTTGTTATATTCGTTATTTTTTTTTGACAAATATGCCTTGAAATACCGATTATAACCACTAGGGTTATAGAATAATTAGATTTGATTGTGGCAAGTGGACAAATGTAGCTACCTGCCTAATTTTTGCCTTACCCTATCTACTACTTCGAAAAAATTTAGAGGCGTCATCTATACTTCTATACTAATATTATAAAGCTGAAGAGTTTGTTTGTTTGAACGCGCTAATCTCAGGAACTACTGGTCCGTATTAAAAAAAAATATTTTTGTGTATAGAATAGACCATTTATAGAGGAAGGCTATACAATAAGGCTATATATACATCACGCTGCATACATATAGGAGCGAAGAAATAATGGAAAATGTGAAAAAAGAACGGGAAAAATTATTCATCCTTGAGAGCTTCAATGATGCCCAAAACAACTAGTCCGTAACGAAGTCGCGGGAACAGCTAGTCTTATATACCGTGTTTCAATGTTTGTTACGTACTCCTCCGAAACGGATTGACCGATTCTCATGAAATTTTGTGAGCATTTTGAGCAGGTCTGAGAATCGCCTAACATCTATTTTTCATACCCTTTAGTGATAAAGGTTGTCAATTGGTAGTAAACTTCGTTTAAGGAAGCCAATAATAAAATAAACCGCATTCCGTTTCAGCAAATTCTGCCTTATCTTAATCAGAAAATGAACGCAACATTTAGCAAGAAATTACTATATTTTTGATGTCAATGTCAAAGTTAAATGACAGCAAAACGTCAAGCTCATATGTGTTGATGTGTGTTGATTTTTGTATGATTTGAAAAGCCGAAAAAACAGAAGCTTTGCGAACTATTAAATAATTAAACTTTTTTTTCAAAATACAGTTTTCAATAGAATAGTCAAAAATGCCAAAGGAACAATATCGTGAGACGTATGTCGGGAGAAAAATGTATGTTAAATTTAGGTTATGTTTACATCGTCATATGAGTTATATTGTTGTGTAGATTTTAACTAAATCCATCAAAAACTTATTCATGGCGTTAATTAATGGGTTTATTATTTTGTCCATAGCTCCCATGTCACGTTCAACGTGGACAGTGCGTCTGATATACAGAGAGCAGCCCACATGCAGGTCATCACGAAGAACCTGTACGCTCAGGATGGTCAGAGGATACCAGCCACGCATGGTGTACTTGACCGCCGAATGGTTAGCCTGATTGGCAATATTATATGTGTACCTAAGTCTTGGACCCCTACATAGTTTGTAACCTAAGTTGTAGCAGAATTTTCTGCCTATGAATTTTAGACCAAAAAATTCGTTTGAAGTAGAGTGACAATTTTCAGAAGGCAGGGTTAGACTATGTTTGATCTTGGGTAATTAACTACATTCATACAAAATTGCCCCTGTGGTTAAGCTTTGAAACCATATCAGTCAGACTGCAAGTGTAATTTTATTATGGAGTCTGGTGGATTCAGGATGTCCCAAAAAACTTTTGTCATATATATCATCTTAAATTTCAGGGCACTAACCAGAAGGATGCCAATTGCGAGACATGTGGCCTGGGGCTGGCAGAGTGTGTTGGCCACTACGGCTTCATCGAGCTAGCACTGCCTGTGTTCCATGTTGGCTACTTTCGTTCCATTATAACTATACTGCAAACTATTTGCAAGGTATGTATTTTACTAAATATAAAACATGACAATACTATTTGAAATATAAAATGTGTACCTAATTATCTTTAGAATATATTTCTCAGTCCTTGCTAAATATTGGGACGTTATTCCTCTATCAGTCTTCCAGTAGTATTGACAAATTATAGGCAGATTATTAATTATTTTTAACTTTCTTTTAAACAATTTCAATTATCAACCATATTACATTTATATGATAAAAAAAAACTTTTTCCTTTTGAATTCTAAGTTTTTTTTTTAAATTATCTGAGGTGAAAATAAATTGCCTGGTCAGTCCTGTGTGCTATCAAAATTGGAGTGTGAAAGTTAGGTTTGATTTGGACTGACGCCTCTCATTATGACCTGGCAAACAGATGTTGTTTGAAGATTCATCTTCATTTTTTGTGTGGTATTTCAACTTCCACCCCAAATCTTCCAAATTATTTTGTATTTTTCAGGAATGTGCCAAAGTAATGCTACCGGAACCATTGAAGCGCTCATTTCGACGCAAGTTTCTACATCCTGAATTGTCTTACTTACACAAGAAGAACCTCCGAGCCGCGGTACATAAGAAAGCAAAGACCTTCACTAAATGTCCCTCTTGTGATGCCCTCAATGGCATGGTGAAAAAGAGTCCAGCAGGGATCCTGAAGATTATACATGACAAATATAGGAATAAGAAGCCAACTGACCCTATTGTAGTGCGTGTGCTGAAGGATTTCTATGAGGCTAAGGAATCTAATAAAGAAGTAGCGGCCATGATCAACAGTGGACTAATTGTGGATCTGAATCCGTTGACAGTAAGATGTATTTTTTTTTGTAGGACTCTTTTTATAGAGTTACTATAGGTTAACTTAACTCTTAAAAAAATTCGCTGCTAGTCAAACTCTAGAAAATGACAAACAGTTTAAATGTAATTTAGTTGTAGTAAGTAAAATGATTGCTTGAATTAATTTAATACTGAAAAATTCTTCTAACCATTTCTACCTTTAAAGTTAAATAACATGATAATTTAAAATAATAAGGTAATATCTCCAATTTAGGTGTTAAACCTCTTCCGGCGCATCCCCGAGGAAGACATTCCACTCCTGGGCATGAACGTAACTCAGTGCCGGCCGGAAGACTTGATCCTCACTCGATTGCCGGTGCCGCCGCTTTGCATCAGACCTAGTGTTGTCTCTGAGATAAAGGCTGGCACGTGAGTAAATTGTAATTTCGAGATTCTTTAACCTGCCTATGTCTTTCTTCCTATCTGAAATTGTTACATTCGCTTCTTCTGCACTGACGCCTTGGTAGCGGCAGTAAACTTAGTTTTAAGTAATTTATTTGACGTCAACCAATGTTGTTAAACCATACGTTTTGATAATTATTAAGCGATACGAAGTATCCTATAATAATGAATAAAATTTTGAATTTTGAACATTAGTTACAGTTTCATGAGAAAATCTTAAGTATATATGAAGATAATTCTCTGTTAACCCCATAAAAAATTAATATGTGAATGAAATTTATTGTGTAATATACTTTTTTCAGGAATGAAGATGACTTAACAATGAAACAGTCTGAAATCCTTCTGATTAATGACGTGATCGACCGCCATATTGCGAGTGGGGGTAAGAGCGAGCTCGTGGTGCAAGAGGACTGGGACTATCTGCAACTTCACGTCGCTCTCTACATCAACAGCGAGATGTCTGGCATCCCGCTCTCTATGCAGGTGAGTGACAATGATAGCACCATTGAAAATTCAAATAATAATGCTTAAAAACATATGTAAATGTTTTTTTATAGCCTGTACGTACACGCATGGTATGCATTGAAGAATTGGCTTTATGCAAGTACATGTATGTATAATGTTATAATAAATTGCCGTGTGGTTCCCGGCACCAATAGAAAAAAGAATAGGACTACTCCATCTCTACCCCACGGGTGTTGTATATGGCGACTAAGGGATAGGCTTGCAAACTGGGGATTATTTTTTAGGCGATGGGCTAGCAACCTATCACTATTTGAATCTCAATTCTATCATTAAGCCAAATAGCTGAACGTGGCCATTCAGTCTTTCAAAATTGTTGGCTCTGTCTGCCCCGCAAGGTATATAGACGTGACCATATGTATGTATGTATTTTTTAAATATATATGTATACTGATCATCCCAACGTTTCGCAGCCCAAGAAGCCGGGGCGAGGTCTGGTGCAGCGGCTGAAGGGCAAGCAGGGCCGGTTCCGCGGCAACTTGTCCGGGAAGCGCGTGGACTTCTCCAGCCGCACCGTCATCTCCCCGGACCCCAACCTGCAGATACAGGAGGTTGGTCACGGACTCCTCCTCACACATGAAATAAATAAATATATATATACATATACGGGACGAATAACACCGATCGAGTTAGCGCGTGGACTTCTCCAGCCGCACCGTCATCTCCCCGGACCCCAACCTGCAGATACAGGAGGTTGGTCACGGATTACTCCTCACACATGAAATAAATATATATATATGTATATACGGGACGAATAACACCGATCGAGTTAGCGCGTGGACTTCTCCAGCCGCACCGTCATCTCCCCGGACCCTAACTTGCAGATACAGGAGGTTGGTCACGGACTCCTCCTCACACATGAAATAAATAAATATATATGTATATACGGGACGAATAACACCGATCGAGTTAGCGCGTGGACTTCTCCAGCCGCACCGTCATCTCCCCGGACCCTAACTTGCAGATACAGGAGGTTGGTCACGGACTCCTCCTCACACATGAAATAAATAAATATATATATACGGGACGAATAACACTGATCGAGTTAGCCTCGAAGTAAGTGCGAGACTTGTGTTATGAGATACTAACTCGACGGTACTGTATCTTATATTAAATACTTATGTAGATAAACATTCTAGACCCAAGCCAATCAGATAAAGTTCTTTTCTCATCATGCCCTGACCGGGATTCGACACCTCCGGTGTCACAGACAAGCGTACTTACCGCTGCGCCACAGAGGCCGTCATACACAGAGGCCACATATTTTGACGGCCTCTGCGGCGCAGCGGTAGTGCGCTTGGCTTTGACACCGGAGGGTCCTGGGTTCGAATCCCGGCCAGGGCATGATGAGGAAAGCACTTTCTCTGATTGGTCTGTGGGTGTTAGATGTTTATCTATATATGTATTTATTATAAAATATTGTGTCGTTGGGTTAGTATCTCGTAACACAAGTGTCGAATTTAGTTCGAGGCTAACTCAATCTGTGTAATTTGTCCCATATAATATTTATATTTATTTTATTATATTTATAAAGTAGATTGTCAGTGTTAATACAAGCTTTTGTTTTTTTTTTGCGTTTGCTTAATGAGTTAAACTGTTCTGTTCCCGCGGAAAGTATAATGATTTGACGGTAAATCTTTACTCTAAATTACATACATACATACATATAATTACGTATATATTTCTGACAGGCCATGTTCAGCTGAATGATGGAATTGAAATTCAAATAGCGACAGGTTGCTAGCCCATTGTCTACAAGAAGAATCCCAAGTTTATTTGCCATTCCCTTAGTCGCCTTTTACGACATCCGTGAAAATCATATGCAGTGGTCCAATTCTAAAGTGCCGGAAACCACACGGAATAATGACAATGACTAAAGAAAATGTATAATGGCGAATTACTTCCAATCTCCTGGTTCTTCTCAAAAGATCCCTATTTTGAAAACTGCTACGTCGCAAAGCAAATAATCATAGATTATATGCTGCAATAAATATGATTATAGGTCTAGAAGAAGTATTTGATAACAGTCGCTATCTTTACTTAGATCGTCAGTCAAGAAGTTAACCTTAAAATCTCTTATCAATGTCAATTTGTCACCTACTTTATAGTAATGCAGTGAAGTTTATTCCGATACTTCTTCTATTTGGTAGTAGATATAGTTTGACTTATTAATTTATGCGACGTCAATAACAGATACCTTGTTTCCAATTTTGAAAATAAATTTTTATTTGTCAGCAATTTTTTTTCTAGGTGGGAGTACGTCAATAATAACAGATACCTTGTTTGTGCCGTATGGTTCCCGGCACCAATACAAAAAAATAATAGGACCACTCCATCTCTTTCCCATGGATGTCGTAAAAGGCGACTAAGGGATAGGCTTACAAATTTGAGATTCTTTTTTTAGGCGATAGGCTAGCAACTTGTCACTATTCGAATCTCAATTCTATCTTAAAGCCAAATAGCTGAACGTGGCCTATCAGTCCGCTCAGGACTGTTGGCTCTGTCTACCCCGCAAGGGATATAGACGTGATTATATGTATGTATGTATGCACCTTGTTTCCAATTTTGAAAATAAATCTTTATATTGTCAGCTTATTTTTTTTTCTAGGTGGGAGTACCAGTCCACGTGGCCAAGATTCTGACGTACCCCGAACGGGTGTTCCCGGCCAACCTGGAGTGGCTCCGCAAGCTGGTCTGCAACGGGCCGGACGTCCATCCCGGGGCCAACTACGTTCAGCAGAAGGGGCTGCAGCACAAGAAGTATTTGAAGTACGGGAACAGGGAGAAGATAGCTCAGGAACTTAAGGTAGGTGTGAATTGTGAAAGGAGGTCACAATGCTGCGGTGAGTTTGTTGAATTGATTCTTCTCCGTTTGGGCTTAGGAAGCGGACTTCGGATATCTATAATCTATAATACAAAAAAAGAAATATTTCTCTTTATTATTTGCGTGGACTAAGAACAGCCTGGAGAATGACGTCGGGTACATTTCATGAATGCCACAAAGACTAAAATTCCTGTGGGATTTGAGACTCTTCCACGCGTACAAAGTCGCGGGCAACAGCTAGTATATTATAAAGCTGAAGAGTTTGTTTGTTTGAACGCGCTAATCTCAGGAACTACTGGTTCGAATTGAAAAATTATTTTTGCGTTAAATAGACCATTTATCGAGGAAAGCTTTAGGCTATATGACATCACGCTGCATCTATAAGAAGCAAACACATAATGGAAAATGTGAAATAAACGTGAAAAATTATTCATCATTGAGGACTTCAATGATGCCCAAAATAACTATTCCATGCGGACGAAGTCGCGGGCAAAGCTAGTGTTATATATACTCTGTTAAAAAAAGTGCGAGATTTACTCAGTCAAACGAGTCAGTGGTAAGGCGATGACATTAATATTCCATATAAATTTTCAAGCTCGGCGGTTTTGGGTACTCTTGATCTGACCCTTTACCAGGACGTCCTTAATTTGATCAAACCAATTTTACCGCCGAGCTTGCATGAAGACAGTTATGAATGTGGATGAAGCGAAGGAAGTATGCAGAGATCGTGGCAAGTGGAAAGATGTAGTCTCTGCCTACCCCTCCGGGAAAGAGGCGTGATTTTATGTATGTGTGTATAAATTCGCATTTACTTGCTCGACGGGTTTGATCAAATAAAGCTTAGTACAAATCCAACTGTTCTTATCGGACATGGAGGGTTGTTGATTTTGCCTGACACTGATCGCTATCAAAGCGGTTAGCTTAATGCCGGATTCACATTACGAAATTAGTGGCTTTAAATTAGTTTGATAAAACTAATTTGACCAGTAATTTCACGTGTAAACTTTGACGTTAAGACTGTTGGCTCTGTCTCCCCCACAAGGGATATAGAAGTGACTATATGTATGTATGTATATGTGTATGTGGGTAAGCGTTCAGTTTCACAATGCATGCATTACTTTTGTGAAACTGGAGTAGTTTTGTGCTATGCGCATATTTTTTGTAAAACAAATGTCACGTAACTAATTTCGTAATGTAAATCCGGGTTTACATTTAGTTTTTTAATATGACTCTGTCTAGATAATTAGCCGGGATGTAAAATAAAATACTGTGTGTTGGTAAAAATAAAGAAAACTATGATAAAAAACTATAAACATAAAAATAATCCTAACTTCAATTCGTCTTAAATCATTGTTGTGAAAATTAACAATTGACAATCACCTTTTTTTCTTTTTTCTTAACTTTTTTCTTAGCGGCCAGTATGCTATACAATTTTAAACAGCCTCATAACATGTAAGTTTGACTTTGTAACATCTCTATGCATGCTTATATAGCAGGATCATCCTAATGCCGTGTGGTTTCCGGCACCAATAAAAAAAAAGAATAGGACCACTCCATCTCGTTCCCGTGGATGTCGTAAAAGGCGACTAAGGGATAGGCTTATAAACTTGGGATTCTTCTTTTAGGCGATGGGCTAGCAACCTGTCACTATTTGAATCTCAATTCTATCATTAAGCCAAACAGCTGAACGTTGCCTATCAGTCTTTTCAAGACTGTTGGCTCTGTCTACCCTGTAAGGGATAAAGACGTAATCATATGTATGTATGTATCATCCTAATGGGACAGAAAAATGTATAGCAGCATAACATTTGTTTTAGTGTGGCGACATTGTGGAGCGCCATCTGGTGGACGGCGACGTGGTGCTGTTTAACCGACAGCCTTCACTGCACAAGCTGTCTATCATGTGTCACAGGGCCAAGGTGCAGCCTCAGAGGACTTTCAGGTCAGCGTCTGTACACTTTCTTATAGGATCACTAAGTTTTAGATCTAGTCGGATTATTTTTATTTCCCTCGCTTTGTCATGTCAGGCTAGTGGTTTATAAGGTAAACTTGAAGTTCAATATGGATAATTTCTCCTCCTTTTCAGCTAAGCTTAGATTTAAGTATTATACTGCTGCTGTAGTTCCTCAGAATGTGCATTGTGTATTGAATATTAACCGTATGGCGAGACAGAATGAACCGGGGAATGGAAGGGGA
Organism: Amyelois transitella; assembly: GCF_032362555.1. Classification (NCBI taxonomy): domain Eukaryota; kingdom Metazoa; phylum Arthropoda; class Insecta; order Lepidoptera; family Pyralidae; genus Amyelois; species Amyelois transitella. The sequence goes on along the minus strand of NC_083521.1, from coordinate 1,015,227 downwards.
TGCCCCTCGAATTTGATTAGCTTCCGCACGCAGGAGGAAAATGCTGCAATGTAGTTTGTTCCGCCGCTTCTTGTGTGCGCTTTGGCAGCGGTAGTAGATATAATTTGATTTAAGTTATTTGTCGGCAGTAAGTGATACCTTGTATCCAATTTTGAAAATAATATTATTCTATTCTTCATTCATTCATTCATTCATATAGTCACGTCTATATCTCTTGCGGGGTAGACAGAGCCAACAGCCTTGAAGAGACTGGTATGAAAAAGAGAACTTTCAATAAATAAGCAACATGTTGTAGGTTCAACGAGTGCGTTTGTACGCCGTACAACGCGGACTTCGACGGCGACGAGATGAACATGCACCTGCCGCAGACCGAGGAGGCGAGGGCGGAGGCGCTCATACTCATGGGGGTGAGGGAAAAATTAATGTGTTATACACTGTAATAAGTTACACCACCACTTTAATAAGTTACACCGATGTACTTGCGCAGAAATCAATTTTTGTCATGGCGCGAAAATATCTGCGCCAATCATAGTGCGCCATTTGAACGCGGGGATCAAAACCGTTCGCTATTGGCTAATTGCGTACGCGCCATGTCTGCAGTTCGCAGGAGCGCCACGCCGTCGCGGTAGTCGGTAATGAGCGAGATACACGACTCTGTTTTGGGATTTAAAATCTTATGTAGTAGCAATAAGTTCGTTATTTCACTAATGTTTTCATTCGGCCAGATTCGGCGGTCGGTTGTACTATTCTGCGCCGTCGAACAATGCCGATGTAACTTATAAAAGTGGTAGGCCTGTACTCATATTCCTTTATTAATTTTTTCGGATTTGAATCCCGGTGAAGGCGTGATGATTGGCCTGGCTCTTGGATTTTTATCTATATAAGTATTTGTTATAAAATATAGTATCGTTGAGTTAGTATCTCGTAACATAAGTTTCGAACTTACTTCGAGGTTAACTCAATCAGTGTAATTTGTCCCGTATAGGTATATTTATATTTATTTATTTTTTTATTTTAACATCATTGCACAAAATACAATTGGCGGACTTAATGCTAGAAGCATTATCTACCAGTCAACCAATGGACATGATGGATATGACAGAGAACTTTATGTCAAACAAAATAAATATGTTTATACCTACACAAAATATAAAATAAAATTATTATATTAAAATAAAATAAAGTACCAAAACATTGCCATGTGGTTCCCGGCACCAGTACAAAAAAGAATAAGACCACTCCATTTCTTTCCCATGGATGTCGTAAAAGGCAAATAAGGGCTTATAAAGCTTATAAATTTGAGATTCTTCTTTTAGGCGATGGGCTAGCAACTTAGTCACTATTTGAATCTCAATTCCATCTTAAAGCCTACGCTAAATGTGGCCTATCAGTCTTGTCAAGACTGTTGGCTCCGTCTACACCGCAAGGGATATAGACGTGATAATATGTATGTATGTATCCTCAATCCTATCTTAAAGCCAAACAGTTGAACGTGGCCTATCATTCATTCCAAGACTGTTGGCTCTGTCTACCCTACAAGGGATATAGACGTGCTAATACGCATATATGTATCAAACTTAAAAACCAATTCTTAAACAGAACAAATCGAACCTGGTGACTCCTCGCAACGGGGAGCTCCTCATCGCCGCCACCCAGGACTTCATCACCGGCGGCTACCTGCTGACCCAGCGAGACACCTTCCTCACCGCCGGCGACGCCCAGCAGCTCGCCGCCTGCCTCCTGGCCGGGCCCGACTCCAACATGACCATAGACATGCCCCAGCCGGCTATACTGAAGCCGCGCAAGCTGTGGACAGGGAAACAGATCTTCAGGTAAACGATATTACATACATACATACGTACATACGGCCATGTCGATATCCCTAGCGGGGTAGACTGAGCCAACAGTCTTGATAACACAGAATGGCCACGTTCAGCTATTTCAGTTATTTGGCTTAAACGATATTAACCTTCATATAAGTAAGTGTTCGTATTCGTGCCGTGTGGTTCCCGACACCAATACAAAAAAGAATAGGACCTCTGCAACTGTTTCCCATGGGTGTCGTAAATAGCGATGAAAGGATAGGCTTACAAACTTGTGATTCTTTTTTAGGCGATGGGCTAGCTACCTGTCGCTATTTGAATCTCAATTCTATCATTAAGCCAAATAGCTGAACGTGGCCATTCAGTCTTTTCAAGACTGTTCGTTCTATCTACCCCGCAAGGGATATAGACGTGACCATATGTATGTAAGTATTCCTCTGTGCAGACAATTTACAGAAATTTGCCTCATTTTTACTAGCCGGACCAGACATTATAGCACAAGACTTTTAACTCGCTGGCCGCCATTTTGTTATTAAGGACTTACCACAAGTCGCTTCCTGCTGACACGATGCGACACCTTTTACTCTGCCAGCGACACACAACGGATAAATTCATTCTTCTTTTTACGCTTGCAATCTCTGAATCTAAATTCAATTCATTCATTCATTCAACCAGCTAGTCGTGGTTTTCGAGTCTTGACTTTTTACTCTACCTATGTACATCCATTTTTTAATTAATAGTTCAATTTCAGCTTGATAATGAAGCCGAACAAGCGGTGCGACGTGAGGGCTAACCTGGAGACTAAGGGCAAGAACTACACCGGCAACAAGGATATGTGCGTGCAGGACTCGTGTGAGTTTTAATATCTTTGTCGTAATCATCACTAAATAAAACAAAGTCGCTTTTCCCATCCCTTTGTATGCTTAAATCTTTAAAACTATGCACCGGATTTTGATGCGGTTTTTTTCAATAGGTAGAGTGATTCAAGAGGAAGTTTTATATGTATTATAACATATATTTAACAATGGAGAAATATTGTTTATTTTTGAGGTTTCTAATGTGATGTTGTTAATTATCATATTTTTTTTCCGCTTACGAGTACATTGCAAACACAGGCTGAACCCTACGAGATTTATCATAATAATGTACTAATTATATGTACACATTGAAAAGGTGTACAGAAAACTCCGCAATGGTATGTCTATCTCTCATGGATATCCCACGATAAAATTGTTTTGTCTTTTATTTACGGCAATCAGCATTGCGCCCGTGCGAAGCCGGGGCGGGTCGCTAATTCAGTTATAAATAACTGAATACTACAATTTTTTTGTTTTGAAAGGGAGCGTCGATCCAGGAGTACAAAAGTTGATTGTTGTTGATTAAATAAGCCGAATGCGATGTGACCTCTTTTACTCTGTAAACTGTACAAATAAAATCAGGTCTTGTCTTGGCTAATTGAGTAGACTAAATGTGCAGATTTTACTGTGTTTTACGAGTATCTTACTTTGTCAATCTCGAGCATGGTGCTTCAGGCAACTATATACATACATACACATAATCACGTCTATATCCCTTGCGGGTAAATAGGGCCAACAGTCTTGAAAAGACTAATAGGCCACTCTCAGCTGTCCGGCCCAATGATAGAATTGAGATTCAAATAGTGACAGGTTGCTAGCCCATCACCTAAGAGAAGAGTCCAAAGTTTTTAATCCTTAGTCGCCTTTTACGACATCCATGGGAATGAGACGGAGTGGTCCTATTCTTTTTTTATTGGTGACGGGTACCACACTCGTCACTTCGGGCATCTGATTATGATAAATAATGTATCCATAATTTATTTTTCTATTGCGCAGACGTGATCATAAGGAACTCTGAGCTGGTCTGCGGGTCCATGGACAAGAGCACCCTGGGTTCGGGCACGAAGAGCAGCATCTTCTACATCCTGCTGCGCGACTGGGGCGAGGAGCACGCCGTGCGTGGAATGTGGAGGTCAGTGCTTACAATGTTACATACATACATACATATATACATACATACATATATACATACATATATACATACATACATACATATATACATATATACATACATACATATATACATACATACATACATACATATATACATACATATTGGATAGACGGATAGACGGCCTCTGTGGCGCAGCGGTAATACGCTCGGCTGTTACACCGGAGGACTCGGGTTCGAATCCCGGTCAGGGCATGATGAGAAACGAACTTTCTCTGATTAGTCTGGGTCTTGGATGTTTATCTATCTAAGTATTTACTATAAAATATAGTATCGTTGAGTTAGTGTCTCGTAACACAAGTCTCGAACTTACTTCGAGGCTAACTCAATCTGTGTAATTTGTCCCGAATATATTTAAAATACATACGTACATATAATCACGTCTATATCCCTTGCGGGGTAGGCAGAGCCAACAGTCTTGTAAAGACTGATAGGCCACATTGAGCTAATTGGCTTAATGATAGAATTGTGATTCAAATAGTGACAGGTTGCTAGCCCGTCGCCTAAAAGAAGAATCCCGAGTTTATAAGCCTATCCCTTAGTCGCCTTTTACAACATCCATGGGAACGAGTGGCCCTATTCTTTTTTGTATTGGTGCCGGGAACCACACGGCACTATCTCTATTTTATTTTATTATAGTTGTCTTTATTTATTTTATTTTATTCATAATCTTATTTCTCCTTCCACGTTGTCAGATGTCCTCACTTTTGAATCGGACTTTGTGGGTGAGACCTCATTAACCATGTCCGCTCACGACCGACGTCGTAAAAGGCGACTAAGTGATAGGCTTAGAAACTTGGATTCTTTTTAGGCGATGGGCTAGCAACCTGTCACTATTTGAATCTCAATTCTATCATTAAGCCAAACAGCTGAACGTGGCCATTCAGACTTTTCAAGACTGTTGGCTCAGTCTACCTCGCAATCGCAAGGGATATAGACGTGACCATATGTATGCATGTATTAAATAAAATAAATATAGCTAACAATAATGATGATTTTCCGTTACAGTGTGCCGTGTGGTTCCCGGCACCAATAAAAAAAAGAATAGGACCACTCCATCTCTTTCCCGTGGATGTCGTATGGATGTCGATGTAAAGCCAAACAGCTGAACGTGGCCTATCAGTCTTTTCAATACTGTTGGCTCTGTCTACCCCGCAAGGGATATAGACGTGACCATATGTATGTATGTATGTTCCGTTACAGATTGGCTCGCATGGCGTCCTACTACATGATGAACCGAGGGTTCAGCTTCGGCATCAGCGACGTCACGCCCGGCTCCAAGCTCATACAGGCCAAGAATCAGCTGCTTGACAACGGGTGAATAACTATGTGGCATTAATATTGTTTACTAGCTGTGCCCGCGACTTTGTCCACGTGGAATAGTTATTTTGGGCGTCATGCCGTCAAGAATGAATAATTTTCCCCGATTTTTTTCATATTCTCCATTATTTCTTCGCTCCTTATACTTGCAGCGTGATGATATATAGCCTAAAGCCTTCCTCGGTAAATGGTATATTCAACACAAAAAGGATTGATCAATTCGAACCAGCAGTTCCTGAGATTAGCGCGTTCAAACAAACAAACTCTTCAGCTTTATAATTTTAGTATAGATTGGGTGCTAACTAATATTATTAAATAAAGAATCTTCTACTGTTGTAGTACTAAAGAAAATTATAACATCACCAGATATCGGATATTCGGATGCATATTTACCTAAAGTTGGGGTGTTGGGTTAGTATGGAACGTACTTCTGTACCTCAAAATTCCGGGATTCGGCATTGATACACTTAATGTTCTAATTATGGTCTGAATAACCACAGAAAGTTTTTGTACTGACTAAAAAATCACGCGGTATAATTCTGGAATCCCGGTAGGTAGGTAATTTTTTAAATAAATATGATCATCCATCACTTATGTTTATAAAGGTGTTTATCATACCTAATATACGATAAGTTTCAATTTCTTGTTTAATAAAATTTACGGGATTCAAAATAATTCGAATCCCGAAAGCAAGAAGCCGCCTCCATACTTTCTTAGCCAAAATATTAGTTTAGGTAAATATGCATCCGATCTCTAAACATCACATTTAAACATCGCTCGTTGAACTCTAAGTTTCGGCGCGTGCAGCTAACATAAAAAGGCGGGAAGCTCTCTCATTGGTCGTTCGAGACGGAACGACAACCGTTTAAAAGAAAATTGACAATGCACGCGGCGCTATGCGTTAGGATTGGCTGCGGCCGACGAGGCTGCCAACCTTAGCATAAAAATAGGGTTGGGAAATGTCTGTAAAATAGGGATGCGCGCTACAACTATAACTATTTACGAACTGTATTTAGACTTTCACTCGGACAGGAAACCATAGAAGGAGACCCTCGGCTCAGTTGCGTCAAGCCGTTGGTCAGGTGTCATCACTAAATGGCAGGCGTATAGCTATTTGAAATGCGTTTAGGCGGCCTGATTCACCAGACATCAGTGTTGGTCACTAACAAACAAGAATAAACAAGAACAAAAGCAAACAATGCTGTCTCGTCCAATATATTGAACCCGGTTCCATATGTGCCGTGTGGTTCCCGGAACCGTTACAAAAAAGAATAGGACCACTCCCATCTCTTTCTCATGGATGTCGTAAAAGGCGACTATGGTATAGGCTTATAAACTTGGGATTCTTCTTTTAAGCGACAGGCTAGCAACCTGTCACTATTTGAATCTCAATTCTATCATTAAGCCAAACAGCTGAACGTGGCCTATTAGTCTTTTTAAGGGTCTGTCTACCCCGCAAGGGAAGGCGTGATTATATGTATGTATGTATGTCCATATGTGTACAGGTACTCCAAATGCGACGGCTACATCCTGGAGATGGAGAAGGGCACGCTGCAGTGCCAGCCCGGCTGCTCCATGGAGGAGACGCTGGAGGCGGTCATGCTCAGCGAGCTCAGCAGCATCAGGTATACTCCCGATATTTTTTTGGGATGTGTGGTAGGCACAATATCGTAGTCCCTTCAAATTGTCCTGTCACTTGGTATAGTGGTATCTATTCAGTTCATGGTCTTTCTTTTGCTACTCGTATTTATATCTATTTGTTTTATACCTGATCGGGTCTTTAACATGGTATATAATTGGGATTTTGATTTTCAGAGAGTTGGCTGCTAAAGCATGTTTTCGAGAGTTGCATCCGACAAACGCACCGCTCATCATGGCTCAGAGTGGATCTAAAGGTGTGTGAAAATGTGTTATGACTATGTAGCGATGATTCAGCTCGACCGCCACCAAAGGGAAGATCTTCCGCCAGGCTATGTCTGGGGAACTGCAGCTTCGACGATGTTGTGTCGGAAGTTGTAAAGAGGTCTAATCAGTAAAATCTTTCCTTGCGCGATTTAGACTCTTCGCTGTTATTGGCTGATATAGTCGAGTGATTGACTGTTGTCACTTGTGGCGTAGAGATGTGGCCACAACTATTTCTAGGCTGATGAAGAACTATCGATACTTTCTTATTGTTTCAGAAATTCAAAATGGTAATCAGTAACTATTTTATATGTTTGTTGTTAAGTCAGGATGAATCTACATTTTTACTATTAAATAATAAATTTAACATCATTTAGTAAAGCGTCGAAACTCTACTTTGAACCCGACAGCTAAGAACGTTAAAAACTACGCTATGAATATATACAGCAGAGAGTTGTAGTGGAAATAAACTGTTTTTATTATTTATTTTTCATTGTAATTGCAACTTTATCGTTATATGTACAGGATGCCGTGTGGTTCCTGGCACCAATAAAAAAAAGAATAGGACCACTGCTTCTCTTTCCCATGGATGTCGTTAAAGGCGACCAAGGGATAAAGGGATATTCTTATAAAATTAAGATTCTTCTTTTAGGCAACGGGCTAGCAACCTGTCATTATTTGAATCTCAATTCTATTTACCACCCAAAAAACTGAACGCGGCCTTTCAGTCTTTGACCACTGTCTCTGTCTACCCCGCAAGGGATATAGACGTGACTATATGTATTTGTATACATGTACAGGGTCGAACATCAACATCTCTCAGATGATCGCGTGCGTGGGGCAGCAGGCGCTGAACGGCAAGCGCGTGCCCAACGGCTTCGAGGACCGCTCGCTGCCGCACTTCGAGAGGCACTGTACGTATGAATAATATATATATGTATTTATTCTTTATTGTAATAATTACCGTGCAATTACTGTAATTAATTAACAGTGCCGTGTGGTTGTGGTGGCACCAATACAAAAAAAGAATAGGACCCCTCCATCTCTTTCCCATGGATGTCGTAAAAGCCGACTAAGGGGTAGGCTTATAAACTAGGGATTCTTCTTTTAGGCGATGGGCTAGCAACTTGTCACTATTTGAATCTCAATCCTGTCTTAAAGCCAAATAGCCTATTTGTTTTTTCAAAACTGTTATCTCTGTCTACCCAGCAAGGGATATAGACGTGATTATATGTATGTATGTCTGCGCCAATGCCAATCTCCTGTTCGGTTTCCTTCCACCCAAAGGCTTACTGGAAGGGATTGCATTAGCGATAAGTCCGCCTTTGTACCATCTCTATCTGTTTTGTGCTGTTTTACTTTTATGGTGCAATAAAGAGTTTTATCTATCTATCTATCGATGTATGTAATATTAAAATCTTGTCTCCGATTTGCAGCGAAGATTCCCGCGGCGCGTGGTTTCGTTGAAAACAGTTTCTACTCGGGTCTGACTCCTACAGAGTTCTTCTTCCACACAATGGGCGGCCGCGAGGGCCTTGTCGACACCGCGGTCAAGACTGCGGAGACTGGGTATCTACAGCGGAGGCTGGTCAAGGTAAATTGAAGAATTGAATAGAATAGAATTATTTTCAAAAATTGGATAGAATCAGTAAAGACTTTTCTTGCGTTTTTAAATTTTTACTATATTATGGCGCAGTGGTGTAGTTATAGGAATTATGGAAAAACAAGAGAATCTTTCGTTGGAGGGCACGTTCTAGTTAAAGTATACCTACAGCGGAGGCTGGTCAAGGTAAATTGAAGAATTGAATAGAATAGAATTATTTTCAAAAATTGGATAGAATCAGTAAAGACTTTTCTTGCGTTTTTAAATTTTTACTATATTATGGCGCAGTGGTGTAGTTATAGGAATTATGGAAAAACAAGAGAATCTTTCGTTCGAGGGTACGTTCTAGTTAAAGTATGCACGGATCATCACAAATGGAAAGATGTTGACCTTCACATTCAGAGAAATAGGCGTCAATTCATGTATCCTTAGGTATATATTTTTGCTAAAGTGCCGTGTGGCTCCCGGCACCAATACAAAAAAGAATAGGACCACTCCATCTCCTTCCCATGGATGTCGTAAAAGGCGACCAAGGGATAGGCTTACAAACTTGGGATTCTTTTTAGGCGATGGGCTAGCTGTCACTAGTTGAATCTCAATTCTATCGTTAAGCCAAATAGCCGAACGTGGCCATTCAGTCTTTTCAAAACTGTTGGCTCTGTCTACCCCGCAAGGGATATAGTCGTGACCATATGTATGTATGTATGTTATATATTTTCAATGGCATGTTCATCATAAATACACATCTTCGCAGTCCCTGGAGGACCTGGTGCTCCACTACGACATGACGGTTCGCAACGCGACGGGCGAGGTGATTCAGTTCCGCTACGGCAGCGACGGGCTCGACCCCAGCTACATGGAGGGCCGCGACCGCCCCGTGGACCTGCCGCGGGTCTTCGCCGACGTCCGCGCCAAGTGTCCCGCCAGGTGAGTGGACGCTAGCAGATCTACATCGATTTAGTTCCGTTAGTTACTCCCTCACAGTTCTATTGGTTCCTCACAGTTCCGCTAGTTCCTTACAGTTCTATTAGTTCCTTACAGTTCCGCTAGTTCCCCACAGTTCTATTAGTTCCTCACAGTTCCGCTAGTTCCTCACAGTTCCGCTAGTTCCTTACAGTTCCGCTAGTTTCCTAGGGTTCTTTTAGTTCCTCACAGTTCCGCTAGTTCCTAACAGTTCTATTAGTTCCTCACAGTTTCGCTAGTTCCCCACAGTTCTATTAGTTCCTCACAGTTCCGCTAGTTCCTTACAGTTCCGCTAGTTCCCTAGGGTTCTATTAGTTCCTCACAGTTCCGCTAGTTCCTTACAGTTCCCTAGGGTTCTATTAGTTCCTCACAGTTCCGCTAGTTCCTTACAGTTCCGTTAGTTCCCCTCAGTTCTACGAATTCCCCACTGTTCCGCTAGTTCCCCACAGTTCTACTAATTCCCCACAGTTTCGCTAGTTCCCCACAGTTTCGCTAGTTCCTCACAGTTCCGCTAGTTCCTTACAGTTCCGTTAGTTCCCTTCAGTTCTACTAAATCCCCACAGTTCCGCTAGTTCCCTACAGTTTCGCTAGTTCCCCACAATTACAATAGTTCCCCACAATTCCAATAGTTCCCCACAGTTCCGCTAGTTCCCCACAGTTCCGTTAGTTCCTCACAATTCCAATAGTTCCCCACAGTTCCGCTAGTTCCCCACAATTCCAATAGTTCCCCACAGTTCCGCTAGTTCCTCACAGTTCCGCTAGTTCCTTACAGTTCCGTTAGTTCCCTTCAGTTCTACTAAATCCCCACAGTTCCGCTAGTTCCCTACAGTTTCGCTAGTTCCCCACAATTACAGTAGTTCCCCACAATTCCAATAGTTCCCCACAGTTTCGCTAGTTCCTCACAGTTCCGCTAGTTCCTTACAGTTCCGTTAGTTCCCTTCAGTTCTACTAAATCCCCACAGTTCCGCTAGTTCCCTACAGTTTCGCTAGTTCCCCACAATTACAATAGTTCCCCACAATTCCAATAGTTCCCCACAGTTCCGCTAGTTCCCCACAGTTCCGCTAGTTCCCCACAATTCCAATAGTTCCCCACAGTTCCGCTAGTTCCCCGCAGTTCCGCTAGTTCCCCACAATTCCAATAGTTCCCCACAGTTCCGCTAGTTCCCCACAATTCCAATAGTTCCCCACAGTTCCGCTAGTTCCCCACAGTTCCGCTAGTTCCCCACAATTCCAATAGTTCCCACAGTTCCGCTAGTTCCCCACAATTCCGTTAGTTGAGACACTCCAAGAGGAAGATGATTAAAACTCTCATATGTTTTCAGAGATGAGGAGCCGCTAGACGGAGACGGTATCGTGTTGGCTGCCGAGGAGACCTTAGCGCTGGACGACTTCAAAACCTGTCCCGAGGAGTTCAAAACTGAGTTACTGTGAGTTTTTAACTAACTAGCCTTTAAATATTTTGATTTTTTTTTTGCTATATATTTTCCATTTTTTTTACTTCTCGAGCTTCTAAATATTTATTTATTTATTTGAAATAACAACAGTTTACAAAACTTAGCGCCACGTGTGTGAAACAAATGGTCAATTCAGGTTCTCACTGATACAAAACATATCACTTATATGTAACGTATGTCTACTATCGCTAACACGTGTTCCAGAACATTCCTGAAGGGCGTCGCTGATAAGGTGCGCCGTCTCCGGGCGAAGTACGGCCGCTGCGGCGCCGTGGGCCGGCAGCTGGAGCGGCTGACGCTGTCGCAGCTGGTGCGCTTCCTGCGCGGCTGCCACGACAAGTACCAGCGCAGCATCATCGAGCCCGGCACCGCCGTGGGCGCGCTGGCCGCCCAGGTACGCGGCAAGGGGCTCTGTCCACCCCGACAAGTCATCATCGTCTCAACCGCAATCCGAATTGGGTATTTCAAAGTCAAAGTCAAAGTCAAACGTTTATTTGCCAACTATGAGTCATAAATATAATACAGGTGGTATGTATAATTTTGCTCGTATCATAGCAACTCGGTGAGTATTGCAAATGTAGTCAATTACAATAATAATGACTGATAATTATTTTACTTATATAAAACAATTTTGATTTAATTTATTAATTTTAAAACTTTATACATTAAATAACAGTGTAGATTTAATTTAATACTAGTAAAAAAAAAATTTGTGTTAAAGGCGATTGTTTTAAGTATTTTTTTAAGGAATATAAAGTTAAATTAATTTTCAGAGTATCGGAGAGCCCGGCACACAAATGACATTGAAGACCTTCCACTTCGCTGGCGTGGCGTCTATGAACATCACGCAGGGCGTGCCTCGAGTGAAGGAAATCATCAACGCGTCCAGAAACATCTCCACGCCCATCATCACGGCGGAGTTGACGCACCGTTACGACCAGGAGTTCGCGCGGAGGGTCAAAGGGAGGATTGAGAAGACCACTTTAGGAGAAGTAAGTTAATTTGATTTATATATGTATACAGTAAAGTGCCGAAGACTTGCGTTTTGATAAGAAGAAAGGGGAACCTTGAACAAAGTGAAGAAACTTAAGAAAGTGTATGAAATGATAATAAAAATGATAATGAAAAATATATATATTAGTCTCTGCCTACCCCTTCGGGAAAGAGGCGTGATTTTATGTATGTATGTATGTATATATACATATGGTCACGTCTATATCCCTTGCGGGGTAGACAGATCCAACAGTCTTGAAAAGACTGAATGGCCACGTTCAGCTATTTGGCTTAATGATAGAATTGAGATTCAAATAGGGATAGGTTGCTAGCCCATCGCCTAAAAAAGAACCCCAAGTTTGTAAGCCTATCCCTTAGTCGCCTTTTACGACATCCATGGGAAAGAGATGGAGTGGTCCTATTCTTTTTCTTTTGTATTGGTGCCGGGAACCACACGGCAAAACAAAACTTATTTCACTTTGACATCATGTATGAAAGTGAAGCAGATTGAGGTCAGACGCACTCAGATTTCCAAAGAGTTATATTTGAAAAAAAAAATCACACTTATTATTTTTAAGCTGTGAGGAACTCCGCGTACTCCCTGTTTAATGTGTGATTGAGAGAGAAAGATCTATATCTTTATCTTTCTCTTTCAAATCGTTTTGTTTTGTAGATAACGACGTCAATCGACGAGGTGTACCTGCCCAACGAATGTTTCCTGCTGATCCGGCTCGACGCCAACAGAATCAAGCTGCTTTGTCTGGAGGTCAACGTCGACTCTATTGTGTATTCGTAAGTTATATTATTGTACACACACTCACACACACACAATCACGTCTATATCCCTAGGTAGACAGAGCTGACAGTCTTGAAAATACTGATAGGCCACGTTCGGCTGTACATTTTTTTTTATATAACGACATCTCTTGACGAGTTGAGACTAGACTTCTCTTGAGTGTGGACGCCAACTAATAAATATAAACTGGTTTATCAGCACTAGAGGTGACCTATGCAATCATATCTTTAGTATTCCGTCGTAGCGTAGTCTATAAGAGGTCAAAATAAGTGTCCTTTTTATTATTTCGATTGTTCGGGATCTGATTATATTGCCAGCATGTTACCTTTCAGAATATGTACCTCGAAACTGAAGCTGAAGCCGGCCAACGTCCAGACAGTGCCGCCCTGGATGATCAAGGTGTCCCCGGAGCCGGGCAAGCTGGGCGGCTGGCTGAACCTCACGCTGCAGCAGCTGGCGCGCGCGCTGCCCGCCGTCGTGGTCAAGGGGCTGCCGCAGGTGGCGCGGGCCGTCATAGCCTGCGACGACACCAGCGCGCCCGCCAGGTAACTGACCGGCGTGGTCAAGGGGCTGCCGCAGGTGGCGCGGGCCGTCATAGCCTGCGACGACACCAGCGCGCCCGCCAGGTAACTGACCGGCGTGGTCAAGGGGCTGCCGCAGGTGGCGCGGGCCGTCATAGCCTGCGACGACACCAGCGCGCCCGCCAGGTAACTGACCGGCGTGGTCAAGGGGCTGCCGCAGGTGGCGCGGGCCGTCATAGCCTGCGACGACACCAGCGCGCCCGCCAGGTAACTGACCGGCGTGGTCAAGGGGCTGCCGCAGGTGGCGCGGGCCGTCATAGCCTGCGACGACACCAGCGCGCCCGCCAGGTAACTGACCGGCGTGGTCAAGGGGCTGCCGCAGGTGGCGCGGGCCGTCATAGCCTGCGACGACACCAGCGCGCCCGCCAGGTAACTGACCGGCGTGGTCAAGGGGCTGCCGCAGGTGGCGCGGGCCGTCATAGCCTGCGACGACACCAGCGCGCCCGCCAGGTAACTGACCGGCGTGGTCAAGGGGCTGCCGCAGGTGGCGCGGGCCGTCATAGCCTGCGACGACACCAGCGCGCCCGCCAGGTAACTGACCGGCGTGGTCAAGGGGCTGCCGCAGGTGGCGCGGGCCGTCATAGCCTGCGACGACACCAGCGCGCCCGCCAGGTAACTGACCGGCGTGGTCAAGGGGCTGCCGCAGGTGGCGCGGGCCGTCATAGCCTGCGACGACACCAGCGCGCCCGCCAGGTAACTGACCGGCGTGGTCAAGGGGCTGCCGCAGGTGGCGCGGGCCGTCATAGCCTGCGACGACACCAGCGCGCCCGCCAGGTAACTGACCGGCGTGGTCAAGGGGCTGCCGCAGGTGGCGCGGGCCGTCATAGCCTGCGACGACACCAGCGCGCCCGCCAGGTAACTGACCGGCGTGGTCAAGGGGCTGCCGCAGGTGGCGCGGGCCGTCATAGCCTGCGACGACACCAGCGCGCCCGCCAGGTAACTGACCGGCGTGGTCAAGGGGCTGCCGCAGGTGGCGCGGGCCGTCATAGCCTGCGACGACACCAGCGCGCCCGCCAGGTAACTGACCGGCGTGGTCAAGGGGCTGCCGCAGGTGGCGCGGGCCGTCATAGCCTGCGACGACACCAGCGCGCCCGCCAGGTAACTGACCGGCGTGGTCAAGGGGCTGCCGCAGGTGGCGCGGGCCGTCATAGCCTGCGACGACACCAGCGCGCCCGCCAGGTAACTGACCGGCGTGGTCAAGGGGCTGCCGCAGGTGGCGCGGGCCGTCATAGCCTGCGACGACACCAGCGCGCCCGCCAGGTAACTGACCGGCGTGGTCAAGGGGCTGCCGCAGGTGGCGCGGGCCGTCATAGCCTGCGACGACACCAGCGCGCCCGCCAGGTAACTGACCGGCGTGGTCAAGGGGCTGCCGCAGGTGGCGCGGGCCGTCATAGCCTGCGACGACACCAGCGCGCCCGCCAGGTAACTGACCGGCGTGGTCAAGGGGCTGCCGCAGGTGGCGCGGGCCGTCATAGCCTGCGACGACACCAGCGCGCCCGCCAGGTAACTGACCGGCGTGGTCAAGGGGCTGCCGCAGGTGGCGCGGGCCGTCATAGCCTGCGACGACACCAGCGCGCCCGCCAGGTAACTGACCGGCGTGGTCAAGGGGCTGCCGCAGGTGGCGCGGGCCGTCATAGCCTGCGACGACACCAGCGCGCCCGCCAGGTAACTGACCGGCGTGGTCAAGGGGCTGCCGCAGGTGGCGCGGGCCGTCATAGCCTGCGACGACACCAGCGCGCCCGCCAGGTAACTGACCGGCGTGGTCAAGGGGCTGCCGCAGGTGGCGCGGGCCGTCATAGCCTGCGACGACACCAGCGCGCCCGCCAGGTAACTGACCGGCGTGGTCAAGGGGCTGCCGCAGGTGGCGCGGGCCGTCATAGCCTGCGACGACACCAGCGCGCCCGCCAGGTAACTGACTGACTTCTCTATCTGGCGGGAGGTAACATCGCGTGCAGCCAAAGTTATTAGAATATAAACTTTACTATTGCATCGCAATAGTAAAGTTTCTATTAGCGTTGGTAGCAATAGTTTTTATGTTTTACCTACGTTTAACATTTTGTGACTAAGTCTCTCTCATCCGTGCGTATGCCCTTGTGTGGTTGCACACTCCACAGAATTGATTCGGGGCCCGGGGTCCGCCTTCCTTATGTTTTATTCTTATATTATGTGTTTGGCTCTTATTATGTTCATACAAAATTGGTACATACTTATGTGATCTGTTTTCCTAGTTTAGCTTCAAAAGAGCTTATTTTATTTCAGTTACAAATTATGCGTGGAGGGTGATGGCTTACGTGACGTCATAGCGACGTACGGTGTCAACGGCACCAAGACTACTTCCAACAATATATTAGAGGTGATACATATTTTATTAAATCCTTAAGTTTTGTGTGTCTACTTCTTGTATGTCCTGCTGCTCCCACACTCGTCGAGTTTAATTGGAGTTAATTAAGACAGCCGTTACCATGAATTAATATCTTCCTTCAACCTTTTCGGCATTTTGGAATTCCAATGAAATCTTTCGCCATTATTTAATATCGGAACTTTACGTCGCAAGTAAAGTTTGTTATCCACCGAAGCTAAATATAGAACTGTGCTTTCCTATAAGTCATGTGAGTGGTGTTTGTTATATTTACATATATACATAAAATCGCGCCTCTTTACCGGAGGGGTAGGCAGAGACCACCTCTTTCCACTTGCCACGATCTCTGCATACTACCTTCGCTTCATCCACATTCATAACTATCTTCATGCAAGCTCGGCGGTTTCGGGTACTTTTGACCTGACCCTTTACCAGGACGTCCTTAATTTGATCAAGTTATATTTAACTAGCGACCCGCCCCGGCTTCGCACGGGTGCAAAATTCGGAAAAATTATACATAAAAACCTTCCTCTTGAATCACTCTACCTGTTACAAAAAACCGCATCAAAATCCGTTGCGTAATTTTAAAGATTTAAGCATACCTACAGACAAACAGACTAAAATAGCGACTTTGTTTTATACTATGTAGTGATGAACAATTTCCCATTGTCCAGGTGTACCACACGCTCGGCATCGAAGCGGCCAAGTCGACCATCATCAGCGAGATCCAGGGCGTGATGGCGGGCCACGGCATGTCGGTGGACCGCCGCCACGTGGAGCTGCTGGCCGGCCAGATGACGGCGCGCGGCGAGGTGCTCGGCATCACGCGCTACGGGCTCGCCCGCATGAAGGAGTCCGTGCTCAACTTGGCCAGCGTCAGTCACGTTTGCTTTACTGATTTTGTCTGATTAGTTAAAATACGCGCTACGGGCTCGCCCGCATGAAGGAGTCCGTGCTCAACTTGGCCAGCGTCAGTCACGTTTGCAATACCTACTGATTTTGTTTGCTTAGTTAAAAGACGCGCTACGGGCTCGCGCGCATGAAGGAGTCCGTGCTCAACTTGGCCAGCGTCAGTCACGTTTGCTTTGCTGATTTTGTCTGTGTTTTGTCTCTGTGTCGTGTGGTTCCCGGCACCAGTATTGTGACGTCAATATACAATTTGATAATAATCCTATTCTATTCAATAGAAAAAAAGAATAGGACCCCTCAATCTGTTTCCTATGGATATCGTAAAAGGCGACTAAGGCCATACTTACATACAATACTATAGGCTCATTACCTTGGGATTCTTTTTAGGCGATAGGCTAGCAGCCTCTCACTATTTGAATATGAATTCTATCATTAAACCAAACAGCTTAACGAGGCCTGTCTGTATTTTCAAGACTGTTTCAAGACAGCTCTGCCTACCTCGCAAGAGATAAAGATGTGATTATATGTATGTATGTAAGTTAAAAGATATAGATATAGGTAGTTCTTGTCTTTTAACACCTTAGCGTATTTTTCATGACAGTTTGAAATACAGATTTACTAGTTGTCTGCGTAAACCGTTATCTCCTGTGCTGTTTTGTTCTCGATGAAATATCGAGAAAATTTCTTTTAGACTACTCTTGTACAAAAAACATTTAACCTTATTCCAGCATTCCGTTCAGCAACGTTCAACAATTTTGACTGTACCTACATTCTTTATTTGACGATTTGTTAATATCTCACATCGTGTTACTTTCAACTGATAATAGACGTATGTATGAGGGTTTCTTGAAACAGTAGTCCGATTTAGTCCTGACATTTGTAACTGGACGTAGCGAAAGCACTTCTTCTTAACGTGACCTATCTACAGTATTTGTTCACGTGAGACGAATCACCTGTACCGTTTTCAGTTCGAGAAGACAGCGGACCACCTGTTCGACGCGGCGTACTACGGTCAGCGGGACTGCATCGAGGGCGTCTCCGAGTCCATAATCCTGGGAGTGCCGGCCGCCATCGGCACCGGCGTGCTGCAGCTGCTTCACGAGCACAATGCGCACGCGCATGCAAACGTGCAGACAAACAAGAGGGAATTGGTGTTCGACAGGCCTGAGTTACATACGTCGATATGGGAATAAATTTTAATATTTTAAAAGTTGTTTTATTTAGTTTTTCCGTTCTTTGTGACCGATGCCGCCATGGGCATTCGGCGTTTTAAAACAAACAGTAGAGTTGGCGGTCGATGGGCCAGAGATATCCTACTTATATTTTAAAAGCGAAAGTTTGTGAGTATGTCAGTATGGATGTTTGTTATTCTTTCACGCAAAAATTACTGAACCGATTACGATGAAATTTGGTATGTAGGTAGCTGGAGACCCAGAATAACATACAAGCTACTTTTTATCCCGGAGTTCCCGCGGGATTGGTTCGACGCGGACGAAGTCGCGGGCGGCCTCTAGTATGGAAATAAATGTGTGTTGATATCGTTAAACGTGGCCTTTTAGTCTGTTCAAGACTGTTGGCTCCGTCTTCTCCACAAGGGATATAGACGTGGATTATATGAATGTATGTAGGTATTATCATTAATTTGTAGCACAAAATAAGAATACGTAATATTTCAAAACACTTGTCTTTTATTGTTCTCCTTAACAAAGTTATTCGTTACATTATGCTGGTTAACATTCTCATATTACTTTCTCATTGTGATAATATTCCGTAACTTTAAAATATCATCAAATTTTAACAATCCAATTTGCATGGAGGCTTATCCTTACAAATACTAGGTGCATTTATACAATGATAACTAAAATAAAGACAATCTGGATTTTCAAATTTAATATTATTATTGTCGTTAGAAATGTTTTGGTAATTTTCACAGGACATCAAACTATACCTGAACGGTGTCTTATAAACTTGAAAGGTACTAATGCATTTAAATACACATTGTTTGAGGAATTTTGAAATACCGCTAATGTAGGTATACAGAAAAAGCCTCCACGCTTGTTCAACATTAAATAACAGGGAACACATTACATATCAATAATTTCATACAATCTACTCTTATATCAAGTTCAAAATGTAATGGAAATAAGGAATAAAAACAAAATAGACAAATAGAACATTGTGTGATGTCTGTAGATTTAATTGGACAACTTATCTTACATTCCATATTTAAATTGAATATTCTTGATGAGAGGTCAAATGCTACCTCGAATATTTGTAAGTTTCCCAAGAGCTGCAGGTTCAAGTCTTTTAGATTTCATCAAATGTTTTCAATTTAAATACGTAACATTGAAATTCCGTTTAAACAATTAGAATAAATAAATAAAGTTATACACCTTAAAGTTAATGAATTTGGTGTTTTAATTACCTACTGAGTATAAAAGATAAATATAAATATCAACATAACGTTGTCGAATTTAATTTCATAGATAATTATACAAATTAAAAAAAAAAGAACAAATTGGTCAAAATCGATAATGATAATGTATTATATTCAGTTGAACATTTACACTTATTAAAAAAAAATCAAACCTTTGTACGAACAAAGAAAAATCCCAAAGTGGAGTTTAAAAATTTGTACTAAAATTATTGGAATAAAACCTTACATAGACGAAGAAACTTCGGTTTTAAACTTGTTTCTTAGCTAAACATTAATTAATTTGTTATAAAATGTAATAAGTTATTTTCCTCTACACATACATATAACACGATATAATTATTTCGCCGCCTATGTCGGTTTATGTTTGTCACGGGTCACGTTTCATTCCGTCTATAAATATAACGAAACGCAATCCTATTGCGCCACCTCCTCCTACCATCTTAGAATACCTAACTAAGAAATTTATTTGGAACTATCTACAAGGCCATGTTGTCTACTAGGATTGGCATAAGTGCCTTTTTAATTAATTTTTTTATGATTTTTTTGTTAATGATAAAATACTTTCTACACATCAAGCTTATCACTAAATTCAATAACACCTCGGAAATTCATTGTTTTCGCGGTTAAGGCCTATTCTTACTTGTGGGGTTTCGAAAAAACAGCAACAACTTAGTCGCTGAATTATTTAAATATCACGAAATGCATCTTCCGTACGAGTCGATAAATTTTTACTGAAATCTTAATTATTATGAATCACGATGAAGGATATATTTATTTGGTTCAGATTCAATTAGAGAATAACATATTCTATCATAACTGTGAAAGTGTTACCACTACATAAAAAAGTTACCCACATTTTGCAAGAAGGTTGACAATTTACGGAATATTGTGTCGCGATAGTGTGTTTGCATGTGTGCAGCTTTAAGCTTTAAAAGCGCACAGAAGCTTCACCGTCGCAGTTCCAGAATAATTAAAATAAGTATATATCTACTATATTTTACTTTCAATATAAGTATATAGAGATATGCTATATGAAAATAGTTATTTTGATAACATGTAATATTTTTAAAGCACTGGTGATGATAATAAATACTAATAAGAGGAAGAAAATTATACATTGATATTACAAATATAAATATACTTTAAATGTTTCAAATACTTACTCGCCTTTTGTATGGTCATCGAACTTATTGCAAATATTGATCTATGTCTATAATTGTATAAAAGAGGTATGGTTTGTATGTAGCATGGAATGAAAAATTACATTTAAGGCCTTCCAACCGTTATTCTTATCATTAAATTCATTAAAATATACATTTTATATCATAAACTTATTCTAAAATGCAGAGCACACAAAGATTTAATATTCATATTTATTTTAATTATTTATAACTCCATTAAATATTATTGACTATCGATCGGAATACTGTCTCGTACAAAGTAACAAGTCACATGAAAACGAAAATATTAATTTCATTAGTAATAAAGCCTTGTTTACACGGTCTTTGGGATAATTAAAATGGCCATCACCTTTTTTTTATTTCAAGTCTCTTTTATGCTTTGGTAGCCAGCTATACTCAAAAGATCTGAATTTTACGCGCGATGGAGTAGTGGCATGGCTACGTATTTAAGACAAACTCTTTCAATGGACATTATATCGGTGAGTCGTTTCAAAAGGCCATGTAAACAAGGCATTAGAAAGTCAACCCTGTTAACGTTATTCACAAAAAAACAAGAAAACGTTTAAAACTTAAAAGTACAATCATCATTTGTGCCAACCTGCAAAAAAAATATATCACAACCGCATAAATAAAGCACTAAACGTAAGAAACCTGTCTTTTGTGTACCTATTTACTATTTTAGAGAAAATATGCAGGCCGCTGTTCAGGCTAAAATTAACAATAAAATATATAAAGAGAAGACTCACAACACCTTCTCGCACTGAATACATAAAATAGATGTTGATAATCATTTTTTGAAAATTTACATTGTTCTACTATATCTACTTCGCTGACATGTACATAAATATCACAAATACTACGATATAAAAATATGTTATCGCAAATGTTAATTGATTCATTGAAAATATATACCTATATTGTATTTTTTGCTAGTGCTCAATAATAATAGATAGCTACTCGTATGTGGGTGGGCTAAAAATATAATGTATATCTATTATACACCTTTATATAATTTTTATGTTTATTTAATATTTTTTTGCCCAAATCAATATGCAACTGACTTTTAATATCAAAATCTAGAACATCGTTATATCATTACATCACAATATTTACAATCAAATTATTTAAAATCATGCCAGCACATCGACATAAAATATTGATATTTATCAAAAACACAAATGACACATAAGTTGAAAAAGAATCGATGTGAAAATGTTTTGTTGGTAGTTAAATTAAACAATTTTTAGTTTTTTATTCTATGATTAAACGCATCGTTTGAATCAATGCTGGCAACACTTCAATCTAACTATTACATACTTAAAACTACACCTCGACTGTACGAGGTTTCGGAGCTCGCCGCGGGCAATACATATAGACAGGCGCTGCACTGATACAGTAACAAATTATATATTGCTACATTCCGCCTTGGAACAAACTAAATTGTCATAAAATCACTGAACTAGCTACTCATCATGATGGACGGTATACAATACATTTGAAAATGGAAATCAATAAAATACTAAAACTCATACTTAAAACTCATCATAATGCCGTGTGATTGTGGTCTTTGTCTTCTCCGCAATGGATATAGACTATATGAATGAATAAAAAAATGGAAATAAAAAATAGAAAAATTAAAATTTTTAACTACTGATGAAATCCATAGGTTTTTGCAAATGTATCGTATACCGCTTGGAAAACAGTCAAGCACACTAACGCTGTCTCTCTCGCTCTACTCCAACAAAAACACTACAGACTAACATTGCTCGGTTCCCGGTAGGTGCCAAGGAAGACTTATGCTTAGTCTTAAAGTATAAATTGCACAAAATATATACATACATCGACGACACAAAACAATAGAGCGACAAGTCTGTAAAATAGAATGTACTGACAGTTAATACACAGTCTCAGTGGAATACTTTATGACATTTTATTTATTTATTTAAAATTTTATTGTATAAAAGGCGGCCTTAATGCCGTTTGGCATTCTCAACCAGTCTATCAGCTGACCGAACAGAAAAACTTTAAGTTGGTTTAACTTTAACTTTAATAAAGGGCACATGCGTACTGCAAATTTGTACGACGATATTTTGGTGCAAGACACAGAAATTGAGACTATTGACACACTGTTAGCACAATTCCTTTTAAACAGACTTGCCGCTGTGGTATGACAGCAACGGAAGAGTTATTGTATTGCTCGTAACTCTTTTAATCTATATTTCTAATTAAATGAATGAAAACTTAATAATTTATGTAATTTAGCTTAACAATAAAAATCATGAATAAATACCTAATAATATTAGGTACAAAGAATAAAAATTGTCTCTTCCGCCGCTGTCCGTAAGAGAGACCAATCACAACAAAAGTATCTCAGAACTGTAGTCACGAGTAACAAAAGTAAACAATAAAATTAAGTCATTCAAACCAATGCTCAAACTATCGTTTTTTGAAATGGAGTAGGAAATTTAAATTGGTTTACTGGCAACATTTTTTTTGTTTGTTGAAATGATTTAAATAGATCAATCAATGTAGTTTCGAGCTTAAAACACATTTAACATTATTGTAATGAAATTTAAAAAAGTTAATTCATAATGCGTACTGTAAACTAACTGTAAACTGTAACGTAATGAAATAGAAGCGCGTTTGCAGCTAGCATTAGGTCCTGTAGACTCCTACCTCCCGTTCTACTTTTCACGCTGACGCGCCGTTGAATAGCGCGTTCTAACCGCTCACTTGCTTGGAGAGCTGTGACACGTCGCGAAGTTCAAGAAGCGCTTTAACAGCGCTGGCGAAACAGCGCTACACGACCGGCGCGTTATAACGCCGTGAAACTGAAACGGGGCCACTAGTGTAATTGTAAGCGCGCGTGATCAAACGCGTGACCCTGAAACCAGCCTTAATTCTTGCGGAGTATACAACCTGTAGTGCAACCTGTCATCGAAGCGAACAACCAGCAGTTGTTCCCGTAGCGCGCCGCCTCTCGGCCGCCAGCCGCTACCTCCTGGCGCGCGTGGCCAGCAGGTACAGCAGCAGCAGCAGCAGCGCCCCGCAGCGCAGCAGCAGCAGCGCGCTGGCGGCCAGCAGGCGGGCGAGCTGCGCGGCCGCGGACGCCAGCTCGCGCGCCGCGGCGACCTCCGCGCGAGATCATCCCGTGCCGCACTTGCCGCTCTCGAACACGCCCTGCGCGCGCAAACATTGATTAACTGCGGGTCTTGTGACTCGAAAATATCTTGTAGCTTATGGCTTGTTGATGGAGAAGTTCGACCGAGGAAAGGAACAACAAAAAAGGTATGATAAATGACATTTCTCAGGATGGGATATTCGGGTTGTTTGGGGCGATTTCAACAACTGGCTGTGGCGGATAGGGTGAACTCCAGGATTCCGACTTTCACAACCTGGAACAAGGTCTATTGTCCGCAAATAAACGTAAATGCAGGCGCCGCAGGGGCGTAGCTACAGGGGCGGTACCTTGCGGAAGAAGGGCGAGAACTCGAGGAGCGCGTCCCGGGCCAGCGCGCGGCGGTGCAGCACGCAGCGCGGGTCGGCGGCGCAGGCGGCCAGCAGGCGCCGCAGGGGCGTAGCTACAGGGGCGGTACCTTGCGGAAGAAGGGCGAGAACTCGAGGAGCGCGTCCCGGGCCAGCGCGCGGCGGTGCAGCACGCAGCGCGGGTCGGCGGCGCAGGCGGCCAGCAGGCGCCGCAGGGGCGTAGCTACAGGGGCGGTACCTTGCGGAAGAAGGGCGAGAACTCGAGGAGCGCGTCCCGGGCCAGCGCGCGGCGGTGCAGCACGCAGCGCGGGTCGGCGGCGCAGGCGGCCAGCAGGCGCCGCAGGGGCGTAGCTACAGGGGCGGTACCTTGCGGAAGAAGGGCGAGAACTCGAGGAGCGCGTCCCGGGCCAGCGCGCGGCGGTGCAGCACGCAGCGCGGGTCGGCGGCGCAGGCGGCCAGCAGGCGCCGCAGGGGCGTAGCTACAGGGGCGGTACCTTGCGGAAGAAGGGCGAGAACTCGAGGAGCGCGTCCCGGGCCAGCGCGCGGCGGTGCAGCACGCAGCGCGGGTCGGCGGCGCAGGCGGCCAGCAGGCGCCGCAGGGGCGTAGCTACAGGGGCGGTACCTTGCGGAAGAAGGGCGAGAACTCGAGGAGCGCGTCCCGGGCCAGCGCGCGGCGGTGCAGCACGCAGCGCGGGTCGGCGGCGCAGGCGGCCAGCAGGCGCCGCAGGGGCGTAGCTACAGGGGCGGTACCTTGCGGAAGAAGGGCGAGAACTCGAGGAGCGCGTCCCGGGCCAGCGCGCGGCGGTGCAGCACGCAGCGCGGGTCGGCGGCGCAGGCGGCCAGCAGGCGCCGCAGGGGCGTAGCTACAGGGGCGGTACCTTGCGGAAGAAGGGCGAGAACTCGAGGAGCGCGTCCCGGGCCAGCGCGCGGCGGTGCAGCACGCAGCGCGGGTCGGCGGCGCAGGCGGCCAGCAGGCGCCGCAGGGGCGTAGCTACAGGGGCGGTACCTTGCGGAAGAAGGGCGAGAACTCGAGGAGCGCGTCCCGGGCCAGCGCGCGGCGGTGCAGCACGCAGCGCGGGTCGGCGGCGCAGGCGGCCAGCAGGCGCCGCAGGGGCGTAGCTACAGGGGCGGTACCTTGCGGAAGAAGGGCGAGAACTCGAGGAGCGCGTCCCGGGCCAGCGCGCGGCGGTGCAGCACGCAGCGCGGGTCGGCGGCGCAGGCGGCCAGCAGGCGCCGCAGGGGCGTAGCTACAGGGGCGGTACCTTGCGGAAGAAGGGCGAGAACTCGAGGAGCGCGTCCCGGGCCAGCGCGCGGCGGTGCAGCACGCAGCGCGGGTCGGCGGCGCAGGCGGCCAGCAGGCGCCGCAGGGGCGTAGCTACAGGGGCGGTACCTTGCGGAAGAAGGGCGAGAACTCGAGGAGCGCGTCCCGGGCCAGCGCGCGGCGGTGCAGCACGCAGCGCGGGTCGGCGGCGCAGGCGGCCAGCAGGCGCCGCAGGAAGGCCTCGAGCGCGGGCCGCCGCGCGCGCGCCACGCTCTCCGACGACCACAGCTGGCGCGCGGGGAACGGGATCGCCGCCACCTGCCGGGCGGCAACGCGTTAACATACATACATACATGTAATCACGTCTATATCCCTTGCGGGGTAGACAGAACCAACAGTTAACAACGCGTTAACTAGGTGCATTACTAACACGCATCACGACTTCTGAACATACATGTGCTTTTGTTCCATGCACTTCTTCTTTCCTGCTTTTTTAGTCCCGGTTGCATCCTCACCGCTCCTGAGGAGGCAGGGGTATGCCTTTGACCGTGGATCCTGGATTAGACGAGTCAGGTTTCTACGCGAAACGACTATCGTCTGACCTCCGCAACGTTTGCAGGTAAACCTAACCCACATTCGATTGATCATGATTACATACATCCAGTTACCTAAATGTACAAAGAGCACCGTAAGAAGCATCGGTTTGTATTCAAACTAATGTACATGTAAACTTCGAAAATAGCCGAAATGGGAGATGCTTTCATTCCACACAGATATCCCACACAAGTTATCAAATCATTATTTTTCAAACCCAAAAACTCCTCGTAAAACACCCCCCCCCCCTCACCTTGGCCCCGTAGATGCTCCTCATGGTGAGGTAGAGGTCGCGGAAGCGCCGGTAGCGGCGCAGCAGCTGCCAGCGGCAGTCGGCCAGCGTCAGCCGCACCTCGTACTCGTGGTGGGTGCCGGCGCCCGCCCCGCGGGTCACCCAGCCGGGGATGCTCACCACTGAGTCTATTGACAGACGAGGTGATTACAAAAAAACGTATTATCTCACTTCTAAAAGAGAAATAACACACGTACTCCTTACTAACTAACAGGACTGAAAAAATCGAGAACAAAATAAGGTTGAAAAATCTGTTTAATTTGTCAAGTATATATTTATATATATTATATTAATTTATTTGAGAGTCAGGAGCTGGATGTATTTTCAAGAATATTAAAGAGTTACAATGCGCTGAGAGAGCCTGTGAGCTATATTCTAAGATAAGCTACTTTTTAGACATTATAGATTTAAAATTTTATATCTGAATGTAATTTGGGACAAAAGTAACTAAAATCATTGTTAATTTTTACACTTACTAAAATCAATAGGGTGCATTGGTCCCACCGATAACGAAGAATCCTGAAAAAAATTAACACAAATTGTATCTTGTTTTATAACTGATTTTGTTACTTTTAAGCATTGAATTTTTATGTAGCACAAAACATAATTAAATTCTCACAATGTTTTCCCTAAATAATGTAAGCCACAAAGAAAATCTGCCTCAGAATTTCACAGTGACAGTGCTATATTTATGTATGTCACAGAAACAAAAACAGAAAAACTGTAAGAACAGTCATTATTAAAGATCGGAATAGGTAGATTGAATTGGGGTCAATGAACTGAAAGGTATATTAATATGGACCTGCCTCCGTCCGGGATTGCGGAACTTGTAAATTATTAAGATTTCTTCCGGAATTTTTACAAGTGGGATGAAGAATATATTAGTGGTAGCTGTTTTCTCCTGACTTCGTTCACGTAAATTGTGGTCCTATGTTACCCCCGGACAATGTAGTTTACTGTAAGTGTAAGTACTGAAATGGAATCCCGGAAAAGAGGCTTATCCATGTTATGCTTTCTATGGTAATTCATGATGCAAGTAAATAAAATCAATCTACCTATTCCGATCTGTGGTCATTATAATACAGTATAAAGCCATACCACATTTATCGGTAGTGGGTGATCGCGTTCCGTGACGTCACCGCGGCGAGTGACGTCACGCCGCAGGGGGTCCTCCCACCGGCACTCCGAGTGCTCCGGGGGCAGCTCATCGTTGGACGTCGACACGTTGTCTGACGCCTCGGTTTCTTGTTCTTTTAACCTTGTAGAGATTTAAAGATATGTTTAGTCATGGAGAATGTAAAGTTGGATATGTTTTTACCTAAATGTACGTGTGAGAAACTTGCGTCCGTTGCAGAGGAAATGTAGAAGAGCCAACTAGGGTGGTACGGTCACGGGATGTCAAAACCTTCAGTTAGTTACATACATACATACATATGATCACGTCTATATCCCTAGCGGGGTAGACAGAGCCACCAGTCTTGATAAGACTGATAGGCCACGCTCAGCTGTTTGGCTTAGTGATAGAATTGAGATTCAAATAGTGACAGGTTGCTAGCCCATCGCCTAAAAGAGGAATCCCAAGTTTATAAGCCTATCCCTTAGTCGCCTTTTACGACATCCGTGGGAAAGAGATGCGGGTGGTCCTATCCTTTTTTGTAATGGTGCCGGGAACCACACGGCAGTTAGTTTGAGTAACAAATATCTGGACATGCTGCCTCCGCTGAAAAACTTCCGACTTCAGGCCTCGGATGGCGCAACTGTGGACACGGAAAGACAAAGAAAAGAAAGAGACGGCACGAGAATTGTAAGCGTCTTCTGTGTTTGAATACTAATTGTACGCTATCTTAACCTTTAGATCGCTAGGTCATTCATACCTGTGCAACAATGGGTCCGCTATGTGGTGGTTGTCGGTGTCGGCGTCGGTGTCGGCGGTGTCGGTCGCCACGTGCATGTCGCTCTCCGACAGCGTCAGCGACGGCGTCTCCTGTATGGGGGTCACCATCATCGCGCGCCTGCTGTTCTGGTTGTCGAAGAACGAGTACTGGAGGGCCATTTCGAGGCGGACGTATTTCTTTTGCAATTCTTGTAGCACCTGCGAATTAAGTTACGTACAGGATGAAATTTACGATGAAAACCTGGACTTTGACCCATGTCTTAATACTTCATATATCTACTTCCTTTTGATTTTAGTACCGGTTGCATCCTCACCTCTCTGGAGAGGAGCCCGGGGTATGCCTTTGACCGTGGATCCTAGATTGGGTGAGTCAGGTTTTTTACACGAAGCTACTACCATCTGATCTCCGCATCCTAAGCAAGTAAACCTAACCCGTATTGAATCGATGATGGTTACAGTCAGTTGTCTGAATGTGCAGGTTTCCTCACGATGTTTATCCTCACCGTAATACTTCATATACCTACATATATGGTGTCAATCCCGATTGGATTTAAGATAATTTGAAAGTGATGGACATGGCATGGCATCTCGTTACTATCTATGAATCCCAATTCAATGATTAGCCATTCCTTACGTGGCAAGTCAAGTCTTTATGGCGTAAGAAATGAATATGTGGAGGATTATATTGGGAATGGTACCGCGATCTGCCTGTTCAGCTCCTCCTTGGAGCAGTCGTTCTCGAGCGAGGAGATGACGAGCATCTTCTGGGAGGCGATCCGCGAGCACAGCCGCTGCATCGCCCGCAGCGCCTCCGCTTCTGTCACCTGTCTCCGGCCGGACTTGCCGTCTCCTGGAAAACGCACTTTATTTAGAAGCACATAAAGGTTACCCAGTAAAACGATAGAAATATATATCAGTTTGAAAAAAGAGCTGCGCTAATTGTTACCGACTCAGCAGTCGATAAAACAGTTGCATGTGCCTTACTAATTTTATGTCTAATGTAACTGTGACCTTGAATTTAAACAAAATATAATAACAATCGGCGCAACCGTTTAGCTAAGAGAGTATTCTGCATATAGAACGAAATTTATGTCGCAAGAAATCGGAGAAGTTTGTTTGATTCATTATCTCGAACGAATAGTCACCGTGAATGAAAAAGATATTTATAAGTTGTAGGACTTTTGCTTTGTGTAAGTACTGGTCATAATTTTGCACTGGAAACTATTTTGATATTCTGACATCCAATTCGTAAAAAGCAATAGCAAGAAGACCAATAACTGAATATAAATACTATGCATATAAAATGCATTGGTGCCGGGAACCACATGGCATGTGCCGTGTGGTTCCCGGCACCAATACAAAAAAGAATAGGACCACTCCATCTCTTTCTCATGGATGTCGTAAAAGCCGACTAAGGGGTAGGCTTATAAACTTGGGATTCTTCTTTTAGGCGATGGGCTAGCAACCTGTCACTATTTGAATCTCAATCCTATCTTAAAGCCAAATAGCTGAACGTGGCCTATCAGTCTTTACAAGACTGTAGGCTCTGTCTACCCCGCAAGGGATATAGACGTGATTATATGTATGTATGCATATGAAACAATAAAATACCTGGTAACCTTCTTCGATATTTGGACCTCTGATGCCTCTCTTCTGGAGACCTTTCCATAGAACTTGACGACTGCCCTTCGACGATTCGTGGCTGAAAGATCAAAGTAAGATTAAACCCAAAACCACGAACTACTCCTATGACCTTTTGGTTTAAGGAACAATTAAGTAAGTAAGTAACTGCTTTATTGTTCACTAAAGGAGTACATAACAAATAAAAACAGTACAGTACAAAGGCGGGCTTATCCCTAAGTGGGATCTCTTCCAGCCAACCTGAACAATTAGTCTAACCTTACGATTACAATAAGAAATGTTTTACCTTATGATAATCTTCAGTGCTAGACATATCATCGCTGTCATCAGCCGGGACGGGGCCCAATCTGAACTGCGGCTGCAGCGGCTGCTCCGGGGTCACCGTGTCCGGTGACGTCACGACCGGCGACGTCTGCGCCGGGGACGTGGGGGGAGAGTCCTGGGGGAACGGCTTGGGGGACGAGCTGGAGGCCGTGTGGAATGTCTCGGTGTTCATGGTTGAGTTAGGCGACGCTAGAGGGTCCAGACTGAGACTTAGGCTGTAAAATTTTTATCTAATTAGTTTCAATTTACATAAACATTAAAATTGTAGTTTTAAAATTGTATTCTCTTCATGCAGTGAGTCAGAAACTGGTGTTAACTTTATATATTATATTATAGAAGTATTTTTACCTGATTACATTTGTACATATGTCGCAGTAATGAGGACACTAAATGTTAAGTATTAAGTTATTTTACAGGTTATTATTGTAACTTTAAAAAAAATACAACTTTGTTACATAATCTGTACGCACCTTAACAATAGTTGCGACAATCCCCTTGTCTCTGATCAGACATAAACCTGACATTTCAAGGACAGAAAAGCCGTGGTGGTGTGAAACATACCTCATCTTCTTGATCTTGTAGTCCTCCCTCTCATCGGCGGAGAGTGCGAGCGGCTCCAGCAGCTCCTCGCGACTCGTGCGCCGCAGCACCAGCTCCGACTTGCTGCGCTTCACGCCTTCCGGAGACAACTCCCCTGAGTTCTCTGCAATTGCAATTGTCTTTTTGAAGTCCTGCGCAGCTGCGCGTTATTATACGAGCTGGTTCACAGGCCTAGACGAACGTATTTTGATCAAATTAAGGACGTCCTGGTAAAGGGCCAGGTTAAAAGTACCCGAAACCGCCGAGCTTGCATGAAGAAAGTTATGAATGTGGATGAAGCGAAGGAAGTATGCAGAGATCGTGGCAAGTGTAAAGAGGTAGTCTCTGACTATCCCTCCGGGAAAGAGGCGTGATTTTATGTATGTATGTATTCACAAATGCCAATGCCAATTATGTGAAGGTGAGGGAAAACATTGTAAGGAAACCTGCACATTCAGACAACTGGATGTGTAACTATCATCGATCCAATACGAGTTAGGTTCATCTGCAAAGGTTGCGGAAATCAGATGGGAGTCGCTTCGTATAAAAACCTGACTCACCTAATCCAGGATCCAAGGTCAAAGACACTCCCCGGGCACCTCTCCAGAGTGATGAGGATGCAACCGAGACTAAAGTCAAGAGGAAGAAGATTCACAGGCCCACAATCTCACGAGATTGCCCGCTTTGTGTAACTTAATAGTTACAATCCAGGATATTTATGACGGCCTCTGTGGCGCAGCGGTAGCGCGCTTGTCTGTGACACCGGGGGTACCGGGTTCGAATCCCGGCATGATGAGAAAAGAACTTTTTCTGATCGGCCTGGGTCTTGGATGTTTATCTATATAAGTATCTATTTATTATAAAATATAGTATCGTTGAGTTAGTATCTCGTAACATAAGTCTCGAACTTACTTCGAGGCTAACTCAATCAGTGTAATTTGTTGCGTATATATTTATTATTTACTAGCTGTGCCCGCGACTTCGTCCGCGTGGAATAGTTATTTTGGGCATCGAAGCCCTCAAGAATGAATTAATTTTCCCCGTTTTCTTTTTCACATTTTCCATTATTTCTTCGCTCCTAATGGTTGCAGCGTGATGTTATTTAGCCGAAAGCCTTTCTCGATAAATGATCTATTCAACGCAAAAAGAGTTTTCCAATTCGAACCAGTAGTTCCTGAGATTAGCGCGTTCAAACAAACAAACAAACTCTTCAGCTTTATAATATTATTAGTATATATTTATTATTCCTTCTTCGGCCACCGACTCACCCACTAGCGGCGTGTTGGTGGAGCTGGGGCTGAGGTCGGAGGCCAGCGCGTGCCGCAGCCCCAGCTGCTGCGTGCCGAGCAGCGCCAGCTCGGCCTGCAGCCGCTCGATCTTGACGCGGTGCGACGCCACGGACGCCACTCGGCTTTGGAGCTCCTCTTCTAGCTCGATCAGCTCTTTTTTCTAACAAAACATACATACATAATGGTCAGATACCTCGCGAGGTACACAGAGCCAACAGTCTTGAAAAGACTGAATGGCCACGTTCAGCTATTTGGCTTAATGATAGAATTGAGATTCAAATAGTGACAGGTTGCTAGTCCATCGCCTTAAAAATAATCACAAGTTTGTAAGCCTATCCCTTAGTCGCCTTCAACGACATCCATGGAAAAGAGATGGAGTGGTCCTATTCTTTTTTGTATTGGTGCCGGGAACCACACGGCACTTTTCCAACAAAACTAAGCTATTTTTATCATATAACATCAATTTTGTCATAATATTGAATGTTATTCGAATGTGTACACTGTCCTTTAGACAGCACAAGGTTGTGCAGCACACTCACATGCCTATCGACTGTCTCCTTGATGGTGCTCGCCGTGGTGGGCTCGCACTGCTGCAGCAGGTGCATCAGACTCTCCGTGCTGGTCTCCGACGCTGGGCTGTCATCAGGCGACGAACTCTGCAATGATGAGATCATTGATTACCAGTGGGTTACCGGTTGCATTATTGACTGTTCTTTTTAGAAGTCCACTTCCTAACCTGGTGATTAGACAAGTTATACTGAACTCTGCAGGCTGATTGAACTCACGTTATATTATCATTATTTGAGTGTGTTCCCGGTTGCATGTTAAAGTTTTTTTAATTCCGTTGTCCAACTATAACCAAGTTATGATTTGACGGTGATTTTACCGGTTTTCACAGAGCGACTGTTGTCTTTCTCCACAACCCTAATGCTTATTTTAAGAAAAAAGATTCTTAGCTACAATCTTATTTAGCAGAAGAAATGGAATCTGCAAGATATTTAAAATATTAAGAAATTTAATTAGAAAACATTAAAAAAGCAGGCAATTTTTTACTGCACAAGCGTCACACCCGAAACTTAGCATACTAAAGATAAATTACATACCAGAAGAATTAGAGTTCATGCTCAAAACGAATAAGTAAAATAGCAACAAGCGATTACTACTACAAAATAAAAAAATAATGTAAGTATGTACAGTAAACAGCATATCAATCAACCCAAATACATTGTAAGTTCGGCTTTATTACCGCGACATAGAGTTCCGTGCAAGGTAACTTGATATGCATACATATTGCGTTCATTGTTAAAATTTCGTGTATTGAATTTGCACAAAGAACGAACATGAATTGCAGCTTTGAAAATACCTTTGAAGTAAATATATTGTGATCAATTTACTTACATTTAGAGTTCAGACATCAGTAAGGTTACAGCGCATTTTTTAAATTTATCTCTTTATATTGTAAAAGATGCTTAACGCACAAAAATGTCTATAAACAGAATTGGAATGCAATAATAAGGTTACGTGCCGTTTTGATCATGCGCATTTATTAAGTGTGGTGTGTTTTATTGAATGATGAGGTACATTTAGAAAAACCATTAAAACGTTTTTATCCTTGTTTAATAGTGTAATAAAATCAACTTATTTAAGAATAGTTATTGAAAAGCCGTTAAGCGAATACATGATATAGATATGTTTTTAAGCAAAATCTATTCTATTTTGAAAAATAAACTTATAAAAAATGTATAATGGACATGTCTGGCAAAATAACTAAAAAGTATTTTTAAAATACTGATTGGTCAAGATATAAATAGAAAATATGTACCCTCAAAATACCAAACTGTAATCTGTTAAATTATTTAAAAAACGATTAGATAACCAAAGACACTTGTTTTTTTTTTTTTAAAATAAACACAAACACATCAGTAACACGAAAGATTTGAGTCAAACCGTTCATCCCACACACCGCAGGCAACCAACCCGCCACCAGCTCGGATCTGCCCGGGAACTCACCTGCACGCATCCGCTGGCGATGAGATCCCGTCGGGCGGCGCGCACGTATTGCTCCAGTTCGCCGCGCTTGTCCGCGAGGCGGGCGCGCAGGGCGGCCACGTGCGACTCCTCGTTCTCAGCCTACGCGTGCAAGCAACGGGTTATTCGGGAGTTCTGAATTTGAATCGCGTGAAAAGTTGCTGGCCAGTATTTTTTTAATTATTTTTAATGTTAGGAAACTCATTTAATACAAATAGAAAATTGTAGAATCGATAATTTGTAGTACGAAACGCCATTGGTAAAAAAAAGACAAAAGTTATTATTTTTGATTAAAAGTTATGTATGGATGAATCTGTATTCTTTTCTATAACGTTTTTGGAAACATATACTATAAAATAATTGAAGTATTTTGTGCGGAGTGTAATAATTTAGAATGGTATGTAAAAATCCAAACTGATGTTTTCGTGAAGAACTAATACAATATACAATGGTGTTGTGTTGTGTTTTCTTTTTATCAACTTACGTTAGCTTGTGTAAATTCAGAACTCCAAAGGATAAAACAAAAAAATAAATAATATTTATGAAATAACTTTAGCTAGGCACAAACTAAATAACATAAACACAACTACCGACTAAGCAAGTGCACACAAACTAGGGCGGCAGAACTAGTTCGCGGTATGAGAGAATTATTTAACAACAATCACATTGTTTGTGCGAAAAGTGAGCGCATCGATAGACGTTACCGTTGGTTCTCGATTAAGTAGTATACGCGAGATATCTACTCGTATATACAAGGAAGAATTTAACTTAGTTTCATTCAGAATTAAATGGTTGTTATTTGAACTTACATCGCAATTAGTTTCGGACCAAGAGCGGTTTTAGTTGTTTTTAAAATATTAGTACAATGTTATACAATTTAGTTTTGTTTTGTTTGTTTTGCTTTTAATATCTTTAGTATTACGCACTTACGTGAGTCACTAGTGATAATTAAGATGTTTTCCCTTGTGTCATTAAATTGTAAATAATTTTTTTTTTTTGCTATTTTTATTGGATCATATTGTAATATATGAAAGTATAACAGTTGACATGTATAATAGAGATCAGTTCGAGAACCAACAGTAGGGCACATCGATTGCACGCGACTGACGTAACGACAACAACGCACTGTGAGAATCACAGATAATAATCTCTCGAGCGCGGTGCAATCAATTATGAAATAAATTCCTTAGTCTACAAAAAGTATATTAATTAAATGATTGTGCTCGATTAATTAGCGGAAAATTCGAATCATACAATAGTAGGATAAATATTTCATTCAACTGAAATCACACCTCACCCTTTTTGAAGTCGGTTCATATAATAAAATCTAGAAACATGCAGACATCACATATATTCTAGCTGAAATAAAGACATAATAATATTTCTGGGTTTAGTTTGACTTACCATTCAAACATGGAGAACACATTGCATAATTTTATAATATGTAGGTTTTTTAACCTGAATACAGTGAACAACCTAAGCTAACCTAATTTCCTTTAACAACTTCCTGTTGTCGATTTAAAATGATGGTTATTATTTTAGCGTGTCAAATAATAGACACGCTAATAATAATTAATCTATGTTTAATCAATGCGATGTTTCTCGCTCAGGTATAGCTATATGTTTCTTCAATGCACGCGTAGACGTCGTACCCCAACTACGCCTAAATCAGGAACCAGAACGCAGTCTTCCCAGTTAGTTCCCGCTGCCGACACATAGACAGGAGCGCGCTCTCGTACGATCTAGAGGGAGCCACTGTACTCACGCAGCCGGCGTGCGTGTCCGCCACGGCCCGCAGGCGGGCGGCGCGCGCGGCGAGCTCCCGCTGCCGACACATAGACAGGAGCGCGCTCTCGTACGATCTAGAGGGAGCCACTGTACTCACGCAGCCGGCGTGCGTGTCCGCCACGGCCCGCAGGCGGGCGGCGCGCGCGGCGAGCTCCCGCTGCCGACACATAGACAGGAGCGCGCTCTCGTACGATCTAGAGGGAGCCACTGTACTCACGCAGCCGGCGTGCGTGTCCGCCACGGCCCGCAGGCGGGCGGCGCGCGCGGCGAGCTCCCGCTGCCGACACATAGACAGGAGCGCGCTCTCGTACGATCTAGAGGGAGCCACTGTACTCACGCAGCCGGCGTGCGTGTCCGCCACGGCCCGCAGGCGGGCGGCGCGCGCGGCGAGCTCCCGCTGCCGACACATAGACAGGAGCGCGCTCTCGTACGATCTAGAGGGAGCCACTGTACTCACGCAGCCGGCGTGCGTGTCCGCCACGGCCCGCAGGCGGGCGGCGCGCGCGGCGAGCTCCCGCTGCCGACACATAGACAGGAGCGCGCTCTCGTACGATCTAGAGGGAGCCACTGTACTCACGCAGCCGGCGTGCGTGTCCGCCACGGCCCGCAGGCGGGCGGCGCGCGCGGCGAGCTCCCGCTGCCGACACATAGACAGGAGCGCGCTCTCGTACGATCTAGAGGGAGCCACTGTACTCACGCAGCCGGCGTGCGTGTCCGCCACGGCCCGCAGGCGGGCGGCGCGCGCGGCGAGCTCCCGCTGCCGACACATAGACAGGAGCGCGCTCTCGTACGATCTAGAGGGAGCCACTGTACTCACGCAGCCGGCGTGCGTGTCCGCCACGGCCCGCAGGCGGGCGGCGCGCGCGGCGAGCTCCCGCTGCCGACACATAGACAGGAGCGCGCTCTCGTACGATCTAGAGGGAGCCACTGTACTCACGCAGCCGGCGTGCGTGTCCGCCACGGCCCGCAGGCGGGCGGCGCGCGCGGCGAGCTCCCGCTGCCGACACATAGACAGGAGCGCGCTCTCGTACGATCTAGAGGGAGCCACTGTACTCACGCAGCCGGCGTGCGTGTCCGCCACGGCCCGCAGGCGGGCGGCGCGCGCGGCGAGCTCCCGCTGCCGACACATAGACAGGAGCGCGCTCTCGTACGATCTAGAGGGAGCCACTGTACTCACGCAGCCGGCGTGCGTGTCCGCCACGGCCCGCAGGCGGGCGGCGCGCGCGGCGAGCTCCCGCTGCCGACAGCGCAGCGCGCGGCGGCGGTGCGTCCAGCCGCGCTCGAGCGCGCGCCAGTCGCCCGACAGGCGACGACACGCCGCCGCGTACTCGCGCTCCATTGCCGAACGCTCCTGTGGTTGACGATATAATCGTATTGCTTACAAAGATAAAATAAATTGGTTTGTCGAGCATGTGTCATAAGGTAGGAGGATCCGCTTATGGATCACGATGCAGGAGTAGTTGAGAAAAGTTATTTAGAAAGTGATCCAATCTTTGCAGAGAAACCCCGAGTCTGTAAGCAGCTAGTCATCAACGAGTCTTCTGACATGTCGGTCTTTAGCATCCAGGGCTTCAAGCCGATACCGATAAGCGGCATCATCCCTCAGGTGCGAACAGTACTCTAATGTAGCGGACCTGAGCTGTGTAGAGGTTCAGCACTTGGATTGGAGTAAAATACCGTCGGACCTTGAAAAAGATGCCCAGTTTTATGAAGCGGATTTAGACCTTGTTTCGAAATAGCTACCGAAGTTAAGATCGTATGAAATCTCGACACCTCGGCAGTTCGAGATGATTCATGACGGTAATAGGCTCATTTCGAAAAGTAAGCAAATTGAGCGGGCTTAATCTAATGAGGTTGGCATCGCCCCAATCAGAGACTGCCTGTATCGTACGAGGGCATTCGTCCACGATTTAGATTTCAGAGATCTGTATTTGTTAATTAACTTCCAGTGAAAATGCTGCAATGTAGTTTGTTCCGCCGTTTCTTCTTCACATGCGCTTTGGAAGCGGTAGATGATAAAATTAGACTTAAGGTATGTGACGTCAATAAGTGATACCTTGTATCCAATTTTGAAACCTAAATCTATTGTATTAATACGGTGGAACATTGCCTTTCTAAGATCGCCTATTTCCGGTTTTTTGGCTCTTGCACTGAAAAATATCTTTTTGTGACGGTGCTATCATCTGCGTACCCAAAAAAAGCAAAGCTAGTCTTCAATGTATTTCTAGTGCCCCTTACCTCGTCAAGCCTCTTCTGTGCCTGCAGAAGTTGTTCCCTCTCGGCATGCCACCGTCTCTGTCTCTCCTCCTGCTGCAGCAGGAACTGCTGTCTCTCTCGCTCCAATTCCGCTCGCTGCGCTTCGATCCGCTCACAACGGATTTCGCTCTCCAGATCCCTAGCAAACATATATTATATTTTAATGAGAAAGACGAGTTTCCATTCAAGACACACACACACACATGGTCACGTCTATATCCCTTGCGGGGTAGACAGAGCCAACAGGCTTGAAAAGACTGAATGACCACGTTTAGCTATTTGGCTTAATGATAGAATTAAGATTCAAATAGTGATAGGTTGCTAGCCCTTCACTTAAAGAGGATCTCAAGTTTGTAAGCCTATCCCTTAGTCGCCTTTTACGACATCCATGGGAAAGAGATGGAGTGGTCCTATTCTTTTTTGTATTGGTGCAGGGAACCTTTTTCTTTTCCATTCAACCACGAAAAAATCATTTGAATTCAAACTTCGTGCGCGCAAGTAATGGATCGCATTTGACTTAATTAAGTTATAGGGATATAAATGGTTCTTCCTGTCTGAGTTGGAGAGATATAAACACACTCACGACAGCGTAGTGTTCAGGTTCTCGGAGCTAGCAGCTAGGTCTGTGGTGGACCAGGACAGCAGCGACAGTCTGGACAGGTTCATGACGGACGCGCCGCCTTCCTGTCTGAGTTGGAGAGATATAAACACACTCACGACAGCGTAGTGTTCAGGTTCTCTGAGCTAGCAGCTAGGTCTGTGGTGGACCAGGACAGCAGCGACAGTCTGGACAGGTTCATGACGGACGCGCTGCCTTCCTGTCTGAGTTGGAGAGATATAAACACACTCACGACAGCGTAGTGTTCAGGTTCTCGGAGCTAGCAGCTAGGTCTGTGGTGGACCAGGACAGCAGCGACAGTCTGGACAGGTTCATGACGGACGCGCTGCCTTCCTGTCTGAGTTGGAGAGATATAAACACACTCACGACAGCGTAGTGTTCAGGTTCTCGGAGCTAGCAGCTAGGTCTGTGGTGGACCAGGACAGCAGCGACAGTCTGGACAGGTTCATGACGGACGCGCTGCCTTCCTGTCTGAGTTGGAGAGATATAAACACACTCACGACAGCGTAGTGTTCAGGTTCTCGGAGCTAGCAGCTAGGTCTGTGGTGGACCAGGACAGCAGCGACAGTCTGGACAGGTTCATGACGGACGCGCTGCCTTCCTGTCTGAGTTGGAGAGATATAAACACACTCACGACAGCGTAGTGTTCAGGTTCTCGGAGCTAGCAGCTAGGTCTGTGGTGGACCAGGACAGCAGCGACAGTCTGGACAGGTTCATGACGGACGCGCTGCCTTCCTGTCTGAGTTGGAGAGATATAAACACACTCACGACAGCGTAGTGTTCAGGTTCTCGGAGCTAGCAGCTAGGTCTGTGGTGGACCAGGACAGCAGCGACAGTCTGGACAGGTTCATGACGGACGCGCTGCCTTCCTGTCTGAGTTGGAGAGATATAAACACACTCACGACAGCGTAGTGTTCAGGTTCTCTGAGCTAGCAGCTAGGTCTGTGGTGGACCAGGACAGCAGCGACAGTCTGGACAGGTTCATGACGGACGCGCTGCCTTCCTGTCTGAGTTGGAGAGATATAAACACACTCACGACAGCGTAGTGTTCAGGTTCTCTGAGCTAGCAGCTAGGTCTGTGGTGGACCAGGACAGCAGCGACAGTCTGGACAGGTTCATGACGGACGCGCTGCCTTCCTGTCTGACTTGGAGAGATATAAACACACTCACGACAGCGTAGTGTTCAGGTTCTCGGAGCTAGCAGCTAGGTCTGTGGTGGACCAGGACAGCAGCGACAGTCTGGACAGGTTCATGACGGACGCGCTGCCTTCCTGTCTGAGTTTCGCGGCTTCCGCTGGGTCGTTGTAGCGGAACATGTTCGTTCGACCTAGTAGTAGGATGCAACCTGGAGAACAAATGTTTATGTGAACTCGACTTCAAAATGCAAGAAAAACATATATTAAAAATTACAAAATTATACACAGAAGTGTATTTTTAATTTTTTACTGCGTCGGTATCAGTTTGAAAAATATCACTGAGAGAGCTATGTATATATCCGTTTAGTAGTAACGGCTGTGCGTTATTTATTTGCGGCGACATCTCTACGCCACAAGTCACAATAGCCAATCACGCGACGCTTTCAACCAATAACAGCGAAGAGTCTGAGTCGCGCAAGCAAAGATTTCACGGATTGGAACAACCTCCGACACAACATCGTCTGTCGCTCGGTTCCCCAGGCACACTTTGCCTAGCAAAAGATCTTCCTTTTGGTGACGGTCGAGCCAAATCATCGCTCCCGCTACACATACAATCAGGTCATTATATCAGTTACTGAAACTGATGAAGAAGTATAATCGCAAAGTTAGTTATACACTACAGAAGACAGAAGGAGAAAAGAGGAAAAAAATAATCAGTTTAAAAGTACTATATTCTGGAAATAAAATTAAAAACATTTGCCTTTTACAACATCCCTGGGAAAGAGATGGAGTGGTCCTTTTGTTTTTTTTTTTTGTGCCGGAAACGGGAACACATTAAATAAAAAAAAATATGCTTCAAAAATTGAAGACCTAACCTAACCCATATTGATGATCATGGGTTACACATCCAGTTGCCTGAATTTGCATATGTCGTCACGATATTTAATTTAAACTCACCCGTACTTTTTAATAATTAACATTTCCTACAACAAACATCCAGTATTAACTAACACACCACGACAACGGTTGCTATGGCGTACATAAAGAAGTGTCCACACTGACCTTGGCTGAGCTTGGCGGGCTTGTCGATGAGGACGGTGTTGAGCCAGCACTGCGCGCCGCTGCAGGGCTGCAGCCACGCCAGCCCGCCCTGCAGCGTGATGCGGCAGTGCAGCGGAAGGACTCCAGCCCCCGACAGCACTATGTCGGGGGTGGGACTGTATTCAGCGCTCCCGATCACTGTTTCACCCTCCTGAAGGAACAAAAGGAATGTAAGACAAATTAAAAAAATAAGGGTTTGTTACAAGTTTGAAACACCTGCATTACAAACAAAGATGGCCGGTGCCCGAGCAGCGAGAAAATTGATAGGCTGTTGACTCTGTCTGATACTGATATCTTCTTTTGAAGATACAATGAGATACGAAGCAACTGCCAATTTTCCCAAAGTCTATTGACAATA
Source organism: Amyelois transitella (assembly GCF_032362555.1). Taxonomy (NCBI): domain Eukaryota; kingdom Metazoa; phylum Arthropoda; class Insecta; order Lepidoptera; family Pyralidae; genus Amyelois; species Amyelois transitella. Next base: position 974,232 of record NC_083521.1, on the reverse strand, counting down.
TTGTTTACAGAAATATTTTATATAATTTCACAAAATAAGTATAAAATATTTTCTGGAGAAAATAAAGAAAACAAGTCAATCAAGAAAATATTAGTAAACTTTGGACCCAAAAGCCAAATAGCTAAACGTGGCCTATCAGTCTTTACAAGACTGTTGGCTCTGTCTACCCCACAAGGTATATAGATGTGATTATATGTATGTATGTTGGATTAATTATATAGGCATAGGGCTGAAAACCTATTAATCTGAAACTTAATTCTGTTATTTAACCATCATCAACTTAATGGGAAGTTCGCGCCCTGTTAAGGAATAAATAAACAAATTATGTGCGTGTGTAGAATACAACTTACTTTGAGATGGTAAAGCGTCACTCCAGTTGACAGCAGATTATCGTCGATGCCGACCAAATGTGGCATGTCCGAGTCCAACACCACGCCCAGCCCACTCTTCCTGAGTCCCAGAGCCTTCTGTTCCTGCAGGATCTGTTGCGTTTCTCGCCATTTCTCTGTCCATTTCTCGGTGAGGACCTTCTCTTGAGCTTCTTTTCTCTGGAGGGTCGCGAGCACTCCTGGTTCTGTCTCGATCGGATCCTGAAGGCGATAAAAAGCATAAAATATAAAAAAAATATGTAGTACTAAGACTCTGTTTGGCAACGGGCTTTATAGAAGATCGCAAACTTTATTTTCGACAACAGTCTGCCGGGTTTAGCACAGGGTTATTTCAGTCTAAACATACGCACTATAATCACGTCTTTATCGCTTACGGGGTTAGACAGTTCCAACAGTCTCGAAAAGACCGAAAGGCCACGTTCTGCTGTATGATCTAATGTTGGAATAAAGCCATACAACAATGTTCATAATTAGTGATTTGTATCTGTGAGGACCTATAATTGACCAATTGTTTGACATATGTGGCGCTATTTTCTTGTAAAAGGTTGTTGGTCTTCCAAATTGTTAAACCTTCATGGTTTCAATATCAATAACGAACACCCTGGCCATTGTAAATTGTATCAAGTAGATTAAAAATAAGAACTACTTCTTATTCTGTTCTGTCATCTGCTGTGTCATGTCTTATGTGTATCTTAGATTTTATCTAAAATGAATAAACTAACGTACTAACTGCACTCTCTGCTTTCACTAATTAAAAAAAATAATAATAATAATGTTCAGGTGCCGTGTGGTTCCCGGCACCAATACAAAAAAGAAAAGGACCACTCCATCTCTTTCCCATGGATGTCGTAAAAGGTGACTAAGGGATAGGCTTACAAACTTGGGATCTTTTTTTAGGCGATGGGCTAGCAACCAGTCACTATTTGAATCTCAATTCTATCATTAAGCCAAATAGCTGAATTTGGCCATTCAGTCTTTTCAAGACTGTCGGCTCTGTCTACCCTGCAAGGGACATAGACATGACCATATGTATGTAAATAATGTTCAGCTAACGCGCAACATGTTGCGTTACCGTGTTGTGCGCGATCTGCTTGCGCAGCTTGTCGATCTCCTCGCGCAGATGCCCAAAATAACTATTTCATGCGGACTTAGTCGCGGGCACAGCTAGTGTTGGAATAAAGCCATACAACCATGTTGATAATGTTCAGCTAACGAGCAACATGTTGCGTTACCGTGTTGTGCGCGATCTGCTTGCGCAACTTGTCGATCTCCTCGCGCAGCTCGCGGATGAGCTTGACGTTGGGATCCTCGTTGATGGTGGGCTTGTTGATGATGTTCTTCGCGCGATTCGCGTACCTCAAAGTGGACAGCGTCTCGCCGTAATTGCAGTCGGCGGGCGATATCTACAAAATTAATTTATATTAATCAATTAATTTAAAGTACCTGGTTGACCGAGCTTTGGTCGGTTTTTTGTTTTTGGTAGAACGTGTTTTAATATTAGTCAAGTTTTGCAAACATCTTACTTATGTTGATATATCTTGGGAACCGAGCTTTTCTCGAACCTAGGACCTTGATAAATCAATTCCTTGAGCCGAAAAGCCCCTAATCTGTAACTTTCATGAAAATCGTTGGAGCCGTTTCCGAGATCCTGATTATATATATACAAGAATTGCTCGTTCAAATATATTAATTTAAATTAAAATAAATTCTTTAGCGATTAAGTCGGTATATACATTTTTCTTCTTTAAGTTTTTTATTGTTCACAGTATGTATGCACTTAAGAATTTGCTTTAATGTTATTATTATTTCAAATTTCCGGGTTCGAATCCCGGCCGGGGAAAGAACTTTTTCTGATTGGCCTGGGTCTTGAATGTTTATCTATATAAGTATTTATTATAAAATATAGTATCGTTGAGTTGGTATCTCGTAACACAAGTCTCGAACTTACTTCGAGGCTAACTCAATCTGGGTATAAAAAAAATTTGATTATTATTTTTAACTAGTATGACAGGCGTTTTCGAATATTAAATTTTTTAAACTGTTTTTATTAGTGAAGACGTGTGCTTACAACGTGGCTCTTAAATATATAATTTCAAAGCTAATAATTGTAAAACTTGCTGTTGGTCATTCAAATATATGAAATGAAAAAAAATAAATTGTAATTATTAGCCCATGAAGTTGTAACATTAAAATCGGACAACAAGATAAGTAAGGCTCCCCTGCGAGGTTTAAGATATCGGACGGGAGTCACTTCGTAGGATACGTTCTTGCTGTTGTTGAGGTCTGTAAGTATTAAGACACACCGCAGCAATCATGATGGTCTTAGAGTTCCCGCCGAGCGAGTCCTTCAGCAGCCAAGTGAGCACCGAGTCTCGGTACGGGATGAACACATTTTTCTTGTTGTTTTTGTTGCGATCTGTGAACATAATTACAATGTGTTAAATTGGAATCACTTTAGGTGTCTTCTATGCAAAAATAAAACAAAAAAAAGAAAAATGAAAGGTCCGGAATGTAAGGATGAAATGAAATTGAATATTTAAAAGTAACGATAGCGCCATCTATCTTCACTTATCTAGAAATGAGTGCGGTGTGGCGACATCAATAAAGTCACACGCCATCAGCTAATCACAGCGAAGAGTCTAAATCGCGGTTCGAAGACCGGCCAAGACATGGAATAGTTATTCACATCATTAAAGCCCTCAAAGATAAAAAGTTATCCCCGTTTTTTTTTTCACATTTTCCATTATTCTTTTTCTTCGCTCCTAAAAGTTGCAGCGTGATGTTATATAGCAAAAATAATGTTTTCAATTCGAACCAGTAGTTCGCGTTCAAACAAACAAACAAACTCTTCAGCTTTATATAGTACTACTACTTTATATACTATAATAATAATAATATATCTTTATTAGATTTTTTTTTTACAATAGCTAATATATGAGTATAAAATACTTATGTTTGGAGAGCCCGCTCTTCAAAAGTAGTTGTTTACACTGATTTGTTACAAATTCACTAATCAGTTTAACAATAACAACATCGTACAATATTATAACATACAGTTTACACAGACAAATAACGATACGATAAAAATTAAAAACACAAAGTTTTTTGTTTGTTTGACTATACTATACTACACTATGTATATTTACTGTCAGCGGCGGCGGCGTGTGCGCTGTCGGCGAGCGCCGAGATGACGGAGCCGAGCGTGACGAGCGACTTGTTGATGTGCGCGCCCTCCACCAGCCGCTGGCCCGTCGCGCCGGTCGCGTCCGCTCGCTCGCTGGAAACATCGTTCAAATTCTAAATTCTAATTCTAAATATTCAAAATTCTAATTCTAAATTCAAATTCAAAATATTCAAAATTCTAATTCTAAAATCAAATTCATTATTATAGGATACTTTCATTTAGCTTTTAATAATTGTCAAAACGGTTTCACAACATTGGTTGAAGTCAAATAAATTACTTAAAACTAAGTTTACTGCCGCTTCCAAGGCGTCAGTGCAGAAGAAGCGGTAACAAACTGCACTGCAGCATTTTCTTCAACAACGTCAACTTCACAAATATCCAAACTTAGAATAGAATGTGGACGAGAGAATACATTGTTCAGATTAATATATTTATATGAGATTTTAATAATTAATATATATATCTTATTTAGATTTATATGTGCCGTTTGGTACTCGACGCCAATAATAAAAATAAAGAATAGGACCACTCCATCTCGTTCCCATGGATGTCGTAACACGCGATTAAGCGATAGGCTTGTAAGCGTGGGATTCTTCTTTAAGGCGATGGACTAGCAACTTGTCATTGTTTGAATCTCAATTCTATCATTAAGCAAACAGTCTATTCGAGACTGTAGGCTCTGTCTACCCCGCAAGGGATATAGACGTGATTATATGTGTGTCTTTATGTACTTATTCATTTACGTGTTTCAGCAGTCAAACGGCTTATCAAGTCGGATCATGTCCAGAGAGTCTCGCTTCCATGGGACTTTAGAAAAAATGCCAGGATTTAGTTCCAAAACTTTTTAACAACTGTCTGCGAAGGTGGTTGATCACAATAGTAGGTACTTATACTAAAACCGTAGAAACCATTTTCTCACCTTCCCGCTAAGTCCACCAGGTGGACCTTGGACACTGTCTCGCTGGGCATGTTGTTGTGACGCAGATAGCTGGCCTGCACGAACGTTATGGTGAAGATGGCGTGCGAGCGAGACGACACGTCGTTCATCTGCGTGGACGCAGTGGTGCGGTGGAGGTTGCCACGGTGCATGCATTCCTATGTATGAGTTTAATTATTGGTATTAGAATAATTTAAAAATATATAAGTGACGTTAAAAATTACCATTTACTTATCGTGTCTTCTACTTCTGTGTGTCAATGGTTAAAAACTCTAATTTTACTGCCGCTTCTTCTGCACTGACGCTTTGGAAGCGGCAGTAAACTCAGTTTTAAGTAATTTATTTGACATCAACTAATGTTGTGATACAAAAAGATATGTCAATTATTAAGTGAGATTGAAATGTCCCATAATCTATACTAAAATTATAAAGCTGAAGAGTTTGTTTGTTTGAACGTGCTAATCTCAGGAACTACTGGTTCGAATTGAAAAATTATTTTTGTGTTGAATAGGCCATTTGTCGAGGAAGGCTTTAGGCTATAAAACATCACACTGCAACTATTAGGAGCGAAGAAATAATTGAAAATGTGAGAAGAACGTGGAAAATTATTCACCATTGAGGGCCTCAATGATGCCCAAAATAACTATTCCACGCGGACGGAGTCGGATGAATGAAAGTTGCAAATTTGAATTGCTGCTGCTTAATAGTATTGAGTCCATGAGGTATTTCTACTACATCTTGCTGTGAACGCCGTAGAGGTCTCCCATTTATCGGTATTGCCTCTTACTGACGCAAGTGATAGACTCAAGACCTACCACACAGTGCACAGTGCAGTTTGTTACCGCTTCTCCTGCACTGAGACGCCTTGGAAGCGGCAGTAAACTTAGTTTTTAAGTAATTTATTTGACGTCAACCAATGTTGTTAAACCATACGACAATTATTAATCGATATAATAGTATCCTATAATAATGAATAAAAATTTTGAATTTTGAATTTTGCTATACTAACCTGAATGTCGTCATAATCCGAGACGAGATGTTTGGACAAGTCCTGCACGTATGGCCCCAACTTGGGATGTTCCCGGACCCGGAGCGAGTGGCCCGCGTCCTCCGACAGCAGGTCCTTGACCCGCTCGTTGTAGATCTCCAGGTAGCTGACCTCCGTGCGGTAGGAAGCGCCCGACTCCTTGCCGGCCGCCACGCGAGAGAACAGTTGCCGGCAGATGCGAGGGATTAGGCCTTGGCATTCCTGAAGTTAACGTTTTCTTCTTAATTTGGTTTTACGGTCATGGTTACATGTCGTTTAGGGCCTTATTTGAATGAAACTTTGTTCAGTCCTAGCAATTTTGTAAAAAAAAAAGTGATATAGTCATCACTTTTTTAGAAAGTCAATTTCATCGATTCTCGAACTTTCTTCGAGGCTAACTCAATCTGTGTAATTTGTCCCGTATATATTTATATCGATGACTTGAAAGAAATCGAACTTTAAAACTATTTCGGAGTATACCCCCCAGACATTGACTTGCCAAGCGCAGAATGACTCATTATTATTATGCGTTAATCAGACTAATTTGTGATTGCAATGTCATATCGGATACATTATATTGTTATTATGTGATAGATAACTACCTGTAGTTGATAAGCTGATAAAGTATTATGGTAGCGGTCAAGCTGTTTACAAATCGTACAATCAGCTGAATGTGCTCGCAAGTGTGTGTAATTAAAAAAACCAAGTCTGACGAATTTATGCCTTTTCGGGGTTATCCTATTCTTTGTTATATATATTTTTTTCTTTTTTCTAATTTGTTTTAACTTTCATAGGATCTGATCAAAACAAAAACTGCCACCTACAGATTTTGTTGTCTGCCTTATCATGAGTTCATCGTATGAAAGTAGTCTTACGTCTAATTTCAGTCATCCATTAAGCATCGAATACGCGAAGGTTAATACCGCCAGAGTATTCAGATTTTTTGCCCCAGAGTAGTACAATTCAACATGATTTTGGCTTTTAAGTTATTCTCAGGTATGAGAGATGGTATAATTTAAAAATTGATAGAATAAAGCCAATCTTTATTAAAACTAGTTTTACAAGTTGAAAAAGGTCACTTTGTGAATGCTGTACCTAGTAGTTCAAAGGTGGAGATCCGGAAGCGCGCGCTTAGAACAACAGCGGCGCCGGGGAGACCGAAGCGGCGCAACGTCACATGGTATTTTTTTTAATGGATGATACATACATACATACATATGGTCACGTCTATATCCCTTGCGGGGTAGACAGAGCCAACAGCCTTGAGAAGACTGAATGGCCACGTTCAGCTACTTGGCTTAATGATAGAATTGAGATTCAAATAGTGACAGGTTGCTAGCCCATCGCCTAAAAAAAGAATGCCAACTTTGTAAGCCTATCCCTTAGTCGCCTTTTACAACATCCGTGTGAAAGAGATGGAGTGGTCCTATTCTTTTTTTTGTATTGGTGCCGGGAACCACACGGCTAATGGGTGATGCCCTCAGTATTACAACACTTACCGGCGAGCCCATCATGGTGAAGGTCTTCCCGCTGCCGGTCTGTCCGTACGCGAACACGCACGCGTTGTAGCCCTCGAACGCGCTGTCGATCACGTCCAGACCGAGGTCGGAGAACACCTGCAACAGGTGAACATCACCCCCCGTCAAACTACATGCCTTCGTACATATACTGATCCAAAGTAATGGTAGGAATGCCTGCGATCCCATGATGCCCTCAAAATGGCAAGAAGGGCGCACGGAGGGGTTTTAGGTCTGTTTACAATACCTACATACATGTATATTATCACGTCTATATCCCTTGCGGGGTATACAGAGCTAATAATCTTGAAAATACTGATAGGCCACGTTCAGCTGTTTGGCTAACTGATAGAATTGAGATACATATAAAGTGACAGGTTGCCAGCCCGCCTTAAAACAGTATCCCATGTTTATAAGCCTATCCCTTAGTTGCCTTTTACGACATCCATGGGAAAGAGATAGAGTGGTCCTATTCTTGTTTCTATTGGTGCCGGGAACCACACGGCAATAACTTTTATAAACAGTAATCTAATCTAACTAATCTTTGGATCATGGTGATCGCAATAGGTAGAGTTCGTATTCCCTTCAACGAATTTTAGAACTGAACTAGCTTGCGCACCGGGGCTTCCCTCTCGTGGAAATTTTAGGATAAAGAGAGAGTAATATAAGTTATATTAAGGATTAAGAAACCTTTATTATAAAACATATGGTGCTATTACAAGTTATCATATATTATATAACCATTATTATAATATAACAGGTTATATATTATGTTATAAATATTATATACCTGTAATAACACCCATATGTTTTATTCCAGTTTATTTTCTTCCCGTGTTCTAATTATTGTAAAGAAATATTCAGATTTTGAGAGTACCTAATAGTAACAAAAATACTGACATCCATTCTTAAAAATGTTCGCATTTATAATTTTCGTAGGATAATAAGTAAGAAGGATAGGAAGAATAGGAATGAATAAAGGTGACAGATAAAAAAATGCAGACAGATGAGAAAATGCTGCAGTGCAGTTTGTTACCGCTTCTTCTGCACTGACGCCTTGGAAGCGGCAGTAAACTTAGTTTTTAAGTAATTTATTTGACGTCAACCAATGTTGTTAAATCATACGTTTTGACAATTATTAAGCGATATATAGTATCCTATAGTAATGAATAAAAATTTTGAATTTTGAATTTTTTTTGAATTTGATAGACTCTTTTATCAATGGGTTTGTTTGGCCAGTTGGCATTGGTATCGGCTATTATTTAAACATAGGTTTCGCACGCGGCGCCGCTCTCGTAAAAATTCCTTATGTGTTATTAGAGACTAGCTGTGCTCGCGACTTCGTCAGCGTGGAATAGTTATTTTGGGCATCATTGAAGCCCTCAAGGATGAATAATTTTCCCCGGTTTTTTTCTCATATTCCATTATTTCTTTGCTCCTTATAGTTGTAGCGTGATGTTATAGCCTACTAAAGCCTTCCTCGATAAATGGTCTATACAACGCAAAAATAATTCTTCAATTAGAATAAGTAGTTCCTTAGCTTTATAATATTAGTATAGATTTCCAACAAAATGTGAAAAAATGTTCGTAGCGCTTACTTAATACTACTTAAGTAGTTTTTTTTTTCGCCGAGCAGTATTACCTCTATCATTTTCATAAAGCATGAACTCGAACACAATACATCTAGTAACATTGCCAATGCTAAAGAAATGGAAAAAATGTTATTCAAAGTTACAATCGAGGCAGCGACCGCACAATCATGAAAAGACATTGTGTACTTCACAGCGGTAGCCGCCCGCGTGGCCCGACCTTGTGTTACGAAATATATACACGTGCTTGCCTTGTTCCGGTTTCTAGAGCCGCAGAGAAACCAGTCTGAACACTGCTTTATAACCTCCCGCCAAAATGAGGAGTGTTATAATCTTGACAAACAATACCTACCATGGGTAGGTACTTATTATACATACAAACATAATCATCACGTCTACATCCCTTGCGGCGTAGACAGAGCCAACAGTCTTGAAAAGACTGATAGGCCATGTTCAGCTACTTGGCTCAATGATAGAATTGAGATTCAAGTAGTGACAGGTTGCTAGCCTATCGCCTAAAAGAAGAATCCCAAGTTTATAAGCCTATCCCTTAGTCGCCTTTTACCACATCCATGGGAAGAGACGGAGTGATCCTATTCTTTTTTTATTTGTGCCGGTAACCATACGGCATTATTATACACTTTTTGAAGAAAAACATAAGTTACCTACCTAACTAAATAAATAAAACAACTAAAGTCAATAAAACAATGTAAACCCAAAAATAAAACTTCAAAATCGTAAAATAAACAAAGACAGTTTAAGTAACCACGAAATATGGGAAATGTTTTTAAATGATCTGTTTTGTAAATTCAGTGTGTAATTTGAAACCTCATCTAATACTAATCTAGGCAACCTCATGCAAATTTAGAACTATTAGCAAGCCAACTATGCAATAATTAAAATATATTTTCATATAGAAAATTCTGCATAGATGAACCAGGGTACGAGTCGTCGTAATGACGTCATCTTAACTTATCGTGTCGAATAATACAGGGCGTAATTTTGTCGACTCCAACAAGTCTTCGGTAGTATAGTGGTCAGTATCCCCGCCTGTCACGCGGGAGACCGGGGTTCGATTCCCCGCCGGAGAGATCTTATTTTTACTTTTTAATTTGTTTTTATTTTGATTTTTATAATCATTTGACTAAAATTACATTGTTTATAACCTACATATATCAAAAATTTTATGATAATTCGTAATTTCGGTCAAAAAAATGTTTTATTTAGTTGAAACCGAAATCCATGTTTTTTTATTGAAATTCCCTTTTATTTTTGTTCTAATGGGAATTTTGAGTATTTCTCATCCTATTTATTAGTCCATATTAATAAATTTATTCGAAAATAAAGAATTCTATTATCGATTAAAAAAGTATGGAATATGTGTTATGAGGAAAAAGATGCAGTACCTAATCTTGGATTTTTTTTACCGCAAATAACCGATATAATTGGATGATATAACGTTTTCTTATCTATGTATATCAACTTGAAATCGCGATATAAATGTGTAAGGACGTCATATGGACTGAGAGAGCGGGGTTTAACGGCACATAGACTCATGATTTGCATACTTCAATGTTGATTCAACTTCAACTCCTTCAACTTTCAAGAACTGCATCATTATTTGTCGTATTAAATGCATGATTTATACGCACACCCATCTAAATGAGTACTTATGTTGCTAAGAACAACTAAAGCACTCCCATTCCATGTGAATACCTACTAACATGGTCATTCGCAATTATTTGCTAGTAACTAGTTAATACCTACTACTAGTATATTGATACTAGTAGTATCCCTAGTAGTAGTGACCTTGTTATTCCGCATGTGAACAGAGTTTTTAATTTGTTTGTGTATAGGGCATGATAAGAAAAGAACTTTTTCTGATTGGCCCAGGTCTTGGATGTTTATCTATATAAGTATTAATTATAAAATATAGCATCGTTGAGTTAGTATCTCGTAACACAAGTCTCGAACTTACTTCGAGGTACTTTGTGTAATTTATATTTATATTTAACTAGAGGCCGCCCGCGACTTCGTCCGCATGGAAACCCTATCAATCCCGCGGGAACTCTGGGATAAAAAGTAGCCTATGTGTTATTCTGGGTCTTCAGCTACCTACATACCAAATTTCATGGTAATCGGTTCAGTAGTTTTTGCGTGAAAGAGTAACAAACATCCATACAAACTTTCGCCTTTATAATAGTAGTAGGATAGATATTCAAATAGACAGTGTTAATTCTTTTATATTTGTACACCATTTTATCAAAAGCGGAAGGTTACCTACTAGGGTTGTCCAGTCATGTTACCTGTTCCTGCGAGGCGTAGTGGGGATCCCCGCTGTCGTACGACCAGTACGAGTGGTCGAACGTGAAGTCTTTGTATTTCTCCCGCGTCCCGTCATTTTGCTCTTTGCTATTCTGAAACAAGGAGAACACGATTAAATGAACAAAATTCTCGAATCCCATTCTTCCCATTTTAGAGGGGTAATTTCGGGATGTACTAGTTTAATTTCAGTTTACGAATATTAAAAGTTCATCTGTCGTATCGCAGTTCACTCAGTAAAAAATAAGTAACAAACAATGCTTTTATATTCTAAAAACTAAGATTATTTTTTATAATCAGTTCTTTTAAATATCTTAAGTGCATTTATCCTAACTCTTCCTTGAGGAAAGTAGAAATACACTTAGTTGGGATTCGCCAAATTCCTTCATAAATGGAAAATAAGCCTTTAAGTGCACACTGTTGCCGCTAAAATTTAGATTATGTACCTTTTTGTTAAAAAAAAATCCAAGTAATACATATATGAGTACAGTATTCATAAGCGTCACTTCGTTATGTAACGCTATAATGCGGTGTAATGCGGCCGCCAACCAGCGGTCGGCGAAGCGATGTTTGGTTGGTTTGCATTTATTAAACAGTTACTAGGTATTATCATCTTTAGGAATGGACGTCACAAATTACAGCAAATAAAAGACTAATCTATTCATACATATTATCATCGTCATCTTTTATTGGAAAGTCGAATATCATCAAATCAAATCAAATCAAATCAAATCTATTTATTGTGGAGCACAGGTAAAAAGATAATATAATTGTATAGAGTACCACTGAGTCCTGTCTTTACAGACGTACAATAATTAATTACATACATTTATATAATCATCTTCGCAATAAAAACAATGAGGCAATAATTTAAATATAATTGATGTCAATTAACATTATTTTTTGACTTAAGTTCATTTAATTTTCCGGAATTTTTGTTAATATAATTTCTTGAGGTGTGTGGACACGGCTTTACAAAATGTCGTGAGTCGCAGCGGAAACTATGACGTCGCCTGCGTTAATTATAGGCATGCGTGTGTTTGGTTTACGACATTATTATAACAGTTACATATGCAGAGATCTAACTAGGCTCATTGAAAAGACTGTTCCTAAAACTCTCTAGGTTTGATGACAAAGCAGTAATAAGGTAGTCATAGATATAAGCCTCGTTTCGTCTACATTCCTTGTAAATATTAATAGATATATCAATCATTAAACCCTGCAGCTGAATGTGGCCTTTCAGTCTTTTCAAGGCTTTATCTGCCCCTGTTAGAGATGAAGACATGATTATATTATATTCTAGCGAACCGCCCTGGCTTCGCATACAAGTAGCATTCTAACATATGTATAAACCTTCCTACTGAATCACTATTATCTATTTTAAAAAATCTGCACCAAAATCTGTTGAGTAGTTTTAAAGATCTAAGCATACAGGCAAAGGTATGGACTGAAACCAACTTTGCTTTATACTCGTACTATGTAGTGATGTGTATGTCATTAATAGGTACACCCATAATATATATGTGTATTAATTGATACGCCCACACCCTCCCTCTCTCCTCAGTTTTAAATTCAATTATCAAACACCACACCATATATAATATAACATTATGTTATCTTCGTAGGGATTGAATCAACAAATCCTTCCAATGGAGCGATTGAACATTGAATCATTGTTCAGTCTGCTGTCATTCACAACAGAATGATAAAAATATTTACAATATTTAATTTTTGACCATCAGTATGTCAGTCAACCGGTTATAAGATAATTCTCCCATCATTCTAAGCAGATTGATGAGCTGAACTGACGCCAAACCCTAATCCTTGTTAAAGGCTCATGTGAAATTAATTAGACAGTCATAACTCCAACATTTTGGATAACTTATATTGAACTAGTGCTTTCATGTTATGTTTGTAGGGATTGTTTCAACACAACAAATTTGTTAACTTACTTTGACAGTGAGCAGCCGCGTCTTCTTCCCATCCATCTGCACAATCAATTTGGCGCTCATGTCTTTCTCCCTGAAACAAATCATAACAAGATAAATGAATAAACTATTGACAAGCTGTGAAGAGGAACAAAGAGTGGGCCTCATAGAAAATTATACCACCTTTGTTTCATAGATATAGCAAAATTATTTATTGTTAGTATTTATAATCAATTTGTTTTGCAAAAGTGCCGTGTGGTTCTCGGCACCATTACAAAAAAGAATAGGACCACTCCATCTCTTTCACATGGATGTCGTAAAAGGCGACTAAGGGATAGGCTTATAAACTTGGGATTCCTCTTTTAGGCGATAGGCTAGCAACCTGTCACTATTTGAATCTCGATTCTATCATTAAGCCAAATAGCTGAACGTGGCCATTCAGTCTTTTCAAGACTGGTGGCTCTGTCTACCCCGCTAGGGACTATAGACGTGATCATACGTATGTATGTATGTACGTTTAAATAAATAAACTATTGACAAAACTCAAAAAGATGGAATACATACATACATATAATCATGTATATATCCCTTGCAGGGTAGACAGCGCTAGCACTGACAATTCTAAATAACACTGAAAATTCTGATAGGCCATGTTCAGCTGTTTGGCTTAATGATAGAATTGAGATTCAAATAGTGACAGGTTACTAGCCCATCGCCTAAGAGAAGAATCCCATGTTTACAAGACTATCCGTTAGTCGCCTTTTATGACATACATGCAAGTGAGGTAGAGTGGTCCTATTCTTTTTTTCATTCATTTCAGCATGGATGAAATATGGGGAAAAGTTATTTATTTTTCCATGTAAACAAAACAGTGGGCAAAAGTATAAATATAGTAAGTAAATTTAAGTAGACATTGTGTTTCTTGAGATTCAGAAATTTATAGAGGTTTACAAGTCAAATGGTAAAATTGAATATAATCTAGAATCATCACATAGAGATACCCCTTGCACTTTATTTATTTATGTTGTGATCTCTATGACTCATTTCTACAGATTATTTTATTTGGGAACAATATCTTCGGCATTCAGAAGGTGTTATAGTTAGTATACTACTACATGCATGACTCATACAAATCCATATAGGGTGAAATTGTAGTTCACCAAAACAAGCAAAAATCCTTTGAAGATACCAATAAATAATAAGAAAGAAGTGTTATAACATCACATAGCATTGGCCAAGAGAACCATGATGTTAGTAAACAAACAAACACACATTCCTGAGATGTGCAAATATAGTGCTGGCAAACAATTGGAATATTTGTGTAGGTCACAAAATCTTTACAATTTTTAAACAACTTTCATCTAAATCAGCCGTCCGAGGTACAGTTTGTGCTCTAATTGCAACTGAACCGTGAAAGTCATTGCCATTCATCGTGTCATCGCAGTTTTTTTATACTTTCAAAAGGTTTCTATAGGATTGCTTTAAGAATCAAATAGCGATATTTTACAGCATAATAGATCTTCAGTAACGACATACTGCACTTATGAATGAAGTAACATAATAACCACAAACTGTTATGGTAATAGGGGCGTGAATTCGTTTTAAACATAACAATTGCATTATTGGACAATAACATTGTATCAAATACAGTTTCCAGGGATCTATAAAATAACTTACCGCTGATTGAATGGGCGAACCCTTACGGCAACTTTTACAGAAGCCATTGTCGGACATTATATTGTCAATTTAACTGAATATAAATAAAATTACATTTATCCACACAAAAACGACATCACAAACTCACAAAGCCAAAATGACACTTCAATCAAATCAACTAAAAAAAATACAAAAATCTATTGACACTTGACAGCTATTTGACTTGACAGTTTATTTGACAGATCTCATAATGTTGCCATATAATGTTAATAGGGATGCAAAAGCGAAAAAAATTCAGCAGTACTTTATCCCTTACGACGTAGACAGAGCCAACATTGTCGAAAAGTTTGATAGGGCACGTTTACCTTCATGGGTATATGATAAAAGAAATTAAGATTTTCTCAGATGTAAGACCCAGCTAGATTTTTGACCAATATATGAACCTTTATTTATTTTTTACGAAATCGTAAGATATTAAACAAATATTGCTCGTTTAATAGTAGAGGATTTAGTATTCTGATTCAAATAGTTTAAAATAAAAGCAAAACCCCCAAATTTTTTGTTCAGTGCATCTTGGAATTATTTCTGCCGAGATATATCTTTTCTAGCTAAAGTTTCCAACTTATTATACACTGTTAAGATTGATTTGATTGTCTTGTCATTGTCAGTTTGTCAGTGCCTATTAGTGTCATTAAGTACAGAAAAGCTGGCGAATCTGGCCGAAATCAGAATTTTTAAAAATTAAGGTTAGCTGACAATTTATAAAATTGTTTCTATAATTCATGTTATTATAGTTATTTTAATAGTAAAAATTTATTCGATTGCTAGACGTAACAAATATCTAAAATGTTGTATTAGATCTGAGGAACTAGGTATATTTTCAATGTCAGGATTTTGTCATTACATAATAACTTTTGGTTTTCAGTAATTTATCAGTCAAGATGTCGTCAGGGGCGCCCAGCCGGCCTATGAAGTTTCCCTATACGATCTCAGCAAAGATCGCGCAGTTCCCGCTGAAGTACTACGTTCAGAACCAGTGGCTGTGGCGCTACTGGATGATTGGGATTGCCATCTCTGTCCCTGTCTTCTATAAGATTCACAAACTGGGTAAGTTTATGTTCCTTGTTTAAAGAAATTCGCGAAGAAGTTGTAGAGAGTGATGTTGGTTGTTTTAAAAATTAATAAAGGTTGACTCGCCTATAACAATGGCAGTTTGCAAAATATTCAATACAAGCTTCATCTGCATACACTATTCTTTTACTGGAGGTTCATTTTCACATGTCCTCAGTTTTTGTGTATGCAAAGTTTCAAAAATATTTTTAAAGTTAAGGTTAGAATTCTTCATTTATATTTTTCATCAGTATGATGGTAAAAGATGTTGGATTTTTTGATAGTTGTAATTTTGACATCTTAAGTTCATCACAATCATCAGTTGCAACCAAAGATCACCACCATTGACATATAAATCAATGAAAATATTGTAATTCAGTGTAGAAATATGTAAAATTAAAATTTTTTACAATTCTTCAAAATAGTTATCCTATTAATTCCTTCATGATATATTCCACAGCAAACTCTCCCGAGAATGTCAGCAAGTGGGCTGAGATCAGGAGGAAGGAAGCAGCCGAGCATCACTAAGTGTATAAGTTATAGTTCTTGTTTCAAGATTGTGTATC
Source organism: Amyelois transitella (assembly GCF_032362555.1). Classification (NCBI taxonomy): domain Eukaryota; kingdom Metazoa; phylum Arthropoda; class Insecta; order Lepidoptera; family Pyralidae; genus Amyelois; species Amyelois transitella. The sequence continues at coordinate 958,007 of NC_083521.1, read as the reverse complement.
ATTTTCATGTTGTAAGCGAAACAATAAAATTATGTGATTAGTGTATTATGTTTTTTAATGTTTTCTGTAACAATTTTATTACTAGTTTCCAGTAGAGTTGAATTTAATGTTACTGTGGATATGGTAGAATATGATTAAGGGGGAAAAATAACTGCATCAAAAGTCCCCAAGAGGGGTTGTCACGATTGCATGGCTGAAGTCTGAACCCATTTTGAAACTGGTTAAAAAGGCATTTTTACCAAAAAACTTACTAATGACACGAAATTATACAGTGCCACAAGGATTTATCATGGATTTACATTTACGTGTATGGAAGTGGACGGCCGATCAATGGTGTCATCTGATCATGATCATGGCAGCATATAGGTGTGCTGCTGTACAACCAAAAGTGCTACAAAGTTTGTTTCATATATTGCAAAAATATTACTGGTTATTGGTTGGGAATTGTTTAATTTCGGTTCTAGCGCTTTCTATGATCGAATAACATAATTTACCAAAAGATTTTCTATTCGTTGCTAAGTGGCACTGTTAAATGTCATAGCTAGCGCCATCTATGATCGAATAACATAACTACACAAAGTGAGCCTTGCAGCATGACTGAAAACGTTTCATTATTCTCATTGCTAGATGGCGCTGTTCAATTTTGATACTAGCGCCATCTATTATCAAATATTATAACTAGAAAAATACTCCTGAGCAGTTTTACTTTTCATTACTAGATGGCGCTGTTTCCTTTCAGTGCTAATGCCATCTATTATTAGCTTTTGAAACTACAAATTAAAGTTTTGCTTTTTGTTACTAGATGGCGCTGTTTAATTCCAGTGCCAATGCTCTCTATTAAAACTATAAATAAAACAAAATACATACATAAGTCTATGATAACAACTTCTTTGTCTTCTGCTTTTGTACATATGGCCTGTCTATCCTTTCTTGGGTAGGCAAGAGCTAAAAGTCTCAAAGGTCATTCGATATTCAGATAAATTAAGGTGGCTAACCCAACGCCCAAAACTATCTGTGAAAGAAAGGAAGAAGGAAGAGAAGCTGCTGGTAGACATTTTTTTGCCTTCATTACTAATTTGCTTCCATGGTTCCTTAAGAGGTTAAAGGTTCAGGTATACTAAACGAATAAATAACTAAAACAAGGCTTTGGTAATAACTAATTTATTAACAGCTAACTGACTAAAATTATTTAAAAATAAATGCGCACTTCACAAAAACCTCAAATACCCGTTACATTGAAGTTAACTGCGTCCAAGTTATGCGTCTCACACAGCACTTTGCTTCTTAAGCCATCATCCATGTGGGTATTCCCACACATCACAGCACATTCACAAACGTTGAAAGGCAAAAATTGTCTATATATTCACTCTACCCATGAGGTAAACTAGTGTGGTAGAAAGAGAGAGTAAATGAGACATATCGCCTTTCAATGTTCATGTATGTATTTTGACGTGTTTCGATAGCCGAAACCATCCGTTGCAAACATTATCTATGGATCCGTGATCCATGATCGTGACGGCAATGGATCTTAAGCTTTCATAAAAAATGTTGTTCACGATATTTTTTTTTACATCTTAACGAAATACATTTCGGACATTAAATATTAGAATAGACTTTTAAAGTGGTAATAGTATCTGTAATTCTACGCAGTTTCCTTTAATTCCGCCCTGTGCTGTTCCAGCCTCGTCCATTTCTCGCTGACCCGCCACAGCCACTGCGCCAGTTCAAAGTCCTGGGCCTCGATAGATGGTTCCGCTTTCTTCATATCACTGAAAGTTTTGACAAAAACACTTTAAATGTTTCTCCTACGCCATCGTACACCCGCGTAAATCTGACGTTGTCTTGTGTTCCATCCTGCATCTTAAACTATCATCCATCCATCCATATAATCACGTCTATATCCCTTGCGGGGTAGACAGAGCCAGCAATATTGAAAGGCCACGTTCAGCCGTTTGGCCTAATGATAGAATTGAGATTCAAATAGTGACAGGTTGCTAGCCCATCGCCTAAAAGAAGAATCCCAAGCTTGTAAGCCTATCCCTTAGTCGCCTTTTACGACATCCATGGCAAAGAGATGGAGTGGTCCTATTCTTTTTTTCATCGGTGCCGGGAACCATACGGCACTTAAACTATCTCCATTCCAAATTTCAAATATAATTTAATGATATAACCGTTTAAGCGTAACGGACAGACAGATTCTCGCATACATAATACTTATCTATTACTAGTGCAGGTCAGAGGCTCCGTCCACGTGATACGATAAATCGGGGAATTTTTGTTTCAATATTTGGAGAAATCTTGAAACAAAAATTCTGAGCGCAATTCTTATAACCTCTCTCCTACATACATACATACAATCACGCCTCTTTCCCGGAGGGGTAGACAGAGACTACTTCTTTCCACTTGCCACGATCTCAGCATACTTCCTTCGCTTCATCCACATTCATAACTCTCTTCATGCAAGCTCGGCGGTTTCAGGTAACCTCTCTCCTATATAGAACAACATGCCAAATTTCAAATCGCTCATTCGGGTAATAATAAAAAAAAAAAATACTCACACGAAATAGTCTCCCGCGCAGCCGTCCAACTTAGCATCCAGGGCGGCATGTATTATGACCTGGGCTCCAATCTTGGGGCTCTTCATGACCGGCCAGAACAGGGGGTAGATGATGAAGCGAGTGACACTCTTGGACATGGGCAGGTGCCGCGTCAGATCCGTATCCGTGAGGCTGGGGTCCACGGCCAACACGCTTACGCCCGTATCTGTAAAATATAAAACTACGTCAAGAATAGAATAGATTTATTTTCAAAATTGGACACAAGGTATCACTTATTGACGTCACATAACTTAACCCTTAACCACCTACCATACGTCTCACAGATCCTGTTGATATTATTATTGTGAATATTTTTGCGCCGGAGTGTTGTATCGACTCGTTCATTCCTATACCTTTTCCATGCGCCCCTGAGTACCGCATAACGGCTCGTCAAGATTAGAAGTGTGCGCGTTTGTCTCAGGTGAGTAGTTAAATACCAGAGTAGGTCTGACAGACCCCTGTTAGGAGGTTATGTGATTTTTTTTTGTTATGTATATTTGTTTTTAGTTTTAGTTATAGTTTCTTAGGGACGCTGTAATTGAGCGGTGGTTGGAAAATAATTTATCAGACGATTAAAAAATACCAAATGACGAATGCAGCGATGTGGAGCCGGTCGAAATTAGTCACGTCCCAGAAGAAAGTTGTGCGTCTGATTCCGAGTGTCATATGTGCCAAAACAAAATAAGGCAGTCATCACTGTTTCAAGCATGCACCATTCTCCAGGTGTCAACGAAGTGACGAAGAAACCGGAGATCTTATTTTATAACCAAACCAAAATTGGAGTGTATCTACTAGACCAAAGGTGCTCGAATTAGTCGTCACTTTCGTAGGTGGCCATTAGCAATATTGTACTGATTACTTGATATTTCTTGCCTCAAATTGCTATGTTTTGGACCTGTCTGTGCAGACACTAGGACAAAAGATTGAAAGCAGGTTCAAGTTTTTGAAGAAACTTGCTGAACAGCTAATAAGACCGCATATGGCACGTGAAATTGCAACGAGATATACGTGTTAGCATACAATGCATACTCCAGATCAGCGTGACCCCTCCAGCAGCTGTTCCATGCATCAGCACTGCTGAAGAGAGATTATCAGGTCGTTAGAATTGTTCTACTTGTGAATGCAAAAAGAAACGCAAAACACAATACATGTGTTTCGAATGCAAAGCGTCCATTTGCCTTGAATGCTCAAATAAAATTTGTTCTAATTGTCGCGAAAAGCTCTAAATTTGGCGTCTGCAATTTTGTTAAATTAATTATTTTATTGAGAGTTTTTATTATTTTTTTAATTTCTTGTTAATTGAATTATAAAAAAAATATAAGAATAATTGCCTATTACTTTAAATATTTTTTGTGGATGTAATTTTCTAGAACAGTTAGAAAGTTAACCGTAAATAAGAGATAATGCCAATTATGGAAGTTAAAAAAAAATAATTGTTGATTTTCATGTTCCTATTTTTTTAATGAAGAGAATAATAATGCACCAAACATAATTTTTATTCAAGTTTATACCTTTACTTAACATTTAACAAAAAAAAATTTTGTTCTGGGGTTTCTCAGACGTATGGTAGGTGGTCGTGTGACAAAAATATATGCTAGGTGGTTAAGGGTTAAATCTAATTATAACTACTACCGCTTCCAAAGCGCATGTGTAGAAGAAGCGGCGGAACAAACTACAAAGCAGCATTTTCATCGGACGTCAATTTACAAATATAATAGATCTCTTAAATCTAAATCGTGGACGAATGCACATTGTCTACATTAAAAAACATGAATGAATGTAGAACTAATTATGTCAATACGAATATTTCGTTAAATAAAATAAAAATAAAATATGTACATACTGTACAAATTATGTCAAGATCATGTCAAAAATACACAAGCATTTAAGAGGCCATTATTTATGTCAAGCTCGGGCCATAAACTATAGTACAAGTTCAGAGTTGGCGGTGGAATCGGTGAGGTGCCTGATTAAAATGCGTGTTACGCATAAAGGCGCAGGTTCAAATCTGATTCAAACTATTTACTACGAAATTATGTACATTATTTTAAACACCAACCGATGCTCTTACGATGCGGGTAATTATCATGAGGAAACCTACACATACGGGCTAATGGTGGACCATGATTCAATACGGTTCCCCTGCAAAAGTTGCGGAGAACAGACAGAAGTCGCTTCATGTAAAAACCTGACTCATTTCATCCAGGATTATGGTCTAGAGCGTACCCAGGGCTCCTCTTCAGAGCGGCGAGGATGTAACCAGGAATAGCCAGGAGGAATAAGAAGAATACAGTACAAGTTGGTCAAGATATTATAGTGCAAATTAGTCAAGATTGTAGTGCAAATTGGTCAAGATATTGTAGTTCAAATTGGTCAAGATATTGTAGTGCAAATTGGTCAAGATATTGTAATGCAAATTGGTCAAGATATTGTAGTGCAAATAGGTCAAGATTGTAGTGCAAATCGTCAAGACATTGTAGTGCAAATTGGTCAAGATATTATAGTGCAAAAGCGTCAAGATATTGTAGTTCAAATTGGTCAAGAGGCTCTGGAGGTTATTATTCCTTGTTCTCTTCAACTATACTAATAAAATAGACTCACTTAAAAGTCTTCTGCCGAGTTCTCTAGCAAACAGCACGTTGGCGAGCTTGCTCTGCGAGTAGGCGGCAGGGCCAGCGTGCTCGCCTGTGAGGTTGAGGTTCTCCTTGTGCAGTTTCCCGCTCTTGTGCGCGCTGCAAGTCACCATTATCACGCGGCTCGGCGCTGACGCCTGCGTTATTGAAACGTTGTGTGGCGAGTTCACTGACGTCACACGACATCAGCCAATCACAGTGAGTATGCGATGCGTTTAACCAATAGCAGCGAGGAGTCTATGGAGCCATCTCAAATGTCACATGCGCCGCTAGGCCTATCTCAGCGCTTTTACATTCGTACATACATACATATATTCACGTCTATATCCCTTGTGGGGTGGAAAGAGCCAACAGTCTTCAAAAGACTGATAGGCCACGTTCAGCTTTTTGGCTTGATGACAGAATTGAGATTCAAATAGTGACAGGTTGCTAGCCCATCGCCTTAAAGAAGAACCCCCATTATATAAGCCTACCCCTTAGTCGCCTTTTACGACATCAACGAGAGAGAGATGGAGTGGTCCTATTCTTTTTTCTATTAGTGCCGTGAACCACACGGCACTTCGCCACGGTCAAATTACTTGATGCGAACTTACTTTCAGAGTATCCAGCAGTAGGTTGGTGAGCAGGAAGTGTCCCAAGTGGTTGATGCCCAGGTGCGCCTCGAAGCCGTCTCTGGTGATGGCGGCCGGGGGCTCCATGACGGCCGCGTTGTTCACCAACACGTGGACATATGGCTCCTCGGATTTGAACCTGAGTACACATTAAATAATCTGAATGATAAGAGATATTTGAATCATCAATCATGGTATGGTGGTTCCCGGCACCAATACAAAAAAGAATAGGACCACTCCATCTCTTTCTCATGGATGTCGTAAAAGGCGACTAAGGGCTTTAAAACTTGGGTTTCTTCTTTTAGGCGATGGGCTAGCAACTTGTCACTATTTGAATCTCAATTCTATCATTAAGCCAAAAAGATGAACGTGGCCATTCAGTCTTTTCAAGACTGTTGGCTCTGTCTACCCCGCAAGGGATATAGACGTGACCATATGTATGTATGTATTAAGCAATACAGCTGAACGTGGCCTTTCAGTCTTTTAAAGGCTGATGGCTCCGTCTACCCCGCAAGGGATATAGACATGACTATATGAATAAATCTATAATCGGTGACATTCTTTCTGAGAACTGTTAGGTCAAGAGTACTATTAACCGACGAGATTTCATGTAAAGATTGATAAATGTGTATGAAGCAAAACAAGTATGCAGAGACCGTAGCAAGTTGAAATATAGTCTTTGCTAGCTGCCGCTATACTAATAGAAATTTGATAAAACCGCATTCTGTCATCATTCATCATTAAATTGACAAAATTGACGTGCCGTTCCAATCATAATTTTACACTACCCCAGGGGGTTCATATTGTTCCAATTTTTAAGTCCTTGAGGGCTTCAATGATGCCCAAAATAACTACTAACTAAAATTCCACGCGGGCACAGCTAGTAGCAATAAAGATTTCGAATTGAATTGAACGAGGAAGATGCTAAAATAAATTTAGAAGACTGTACAATCTGCCACGGTATAACTAAAATGCCGTTATCTGCCAAATCCTTGTTTTAAGTAAAACGTCAAAAATGCGGTAAAAATTTTAAAGTGATGCCATTCATCAATGAGAACGCCTATTTATGACTTAAAGGTACCAAAAAGTCGTATATATAGATCGAAAGAGATTTTTTTTCTTATTCTACTTTTTCTACTGGTAGATAAAAAAGATGAAAATCCTGATGTCAGATAACGGCATTTTAGTTATACCACGGCAGCAATAGAGAGCTGACATTCACATTCACATATAATCACGTCTATATCCCTTGCGGGGTAGACAGAGCCAACAGTCTTGAAAAGACTGATAGGCCACGTTCAGCTGTTTGGGTTGATAATAGAATTTAGGTTCAAATAGTGACAGGTTGCTAGCCCATCGCCTAAAAGAAGAATCCCATGTTTATAAGCCTACCCCTTAGTCGCCTTTTACGACATCCATGGGAGAGAGATGGAGTGGTCCTATTCTTTTTTCTGTTGGTGCCGGGAACCACACGGCATCACAGAGAGTGCTGACCTCTGTACGAATTGCCTGATGGAGTCCAGCGAGGCCAGGTCGCAGGGACGGCAGTACACGAACTTGTTGTCAGTCTCCAGCACGATGTCGCGCCGCGCCGCCTCACACTTGTCCATGTCTCGACAGGCCATGAACACCTGGAAACACACGTTTTGCCTTTACGGGGTACACAAGACCCAATTATCTAGATGACGGCCTCTGTGGCGCAGCGGTAGTACGCTTGTCTGTGACTGTACACCGGAGGTCCTGGGTTCGAATCCCGGCCAGGGCATGATGATAAAAGAGCTTTTTCTGATTGGCCTGGGTTTTGGATGTTTTTTCTATATAAGTATTTATTATAAAATATAGTATCGTTGAGTTAGTATCTCGTAACACAAGTCTCGAACTTACTTCGAGGCTAACTCAATCCCGTAGTCCCGTATATATTTATTTATTTATTATTTATTTACCATCGTTCAGCTGGATGGCATCATGATAAATTGAGATTAAAATTTATTGAAAATTAATTGATTAAACTTTATTTATATTAAAAAAAAATGTGGACGAGAGAATACAAAAAAAAAACTTTTATCTTTATTTGTATTCTCTCGTCTACATTTTATTCTAAGTTTGGATAGTTGTGAAGTTGACGTTGTTGAAGAAAATGCTGCAGTGCAGTTTGTTACCGCTTCTTCTGCATTGACGCCTTGGAAACGGCAGTATACTTAGTTTTAAGTAATAAATAAATAATTAAAATAAGTAATAAGTAAATTAAAAGCAAACGTTTTAACAATTATTAAGCGATATGAAGTATCCTAAGTATACCTAATAACGAATAAAAATTTTGATTTTTTTTTTAATTTGTATCTTTTGTTTTCATTACTCAATCAACACCTATAATAATAATGTAGGTAAGTATTCTATCCATAAAATAATAAATTCATTTCGGATATTACGTAATTACATACGAAATATACGATACGAAGTAGATACCACTAGCGCAAAACTACACGAGTGTGTTCAATACTCAAAGTAACTAGTATCTACCGATACGGTCGTAACGAGTACATTTTTGTTTAGTAAGTACCTAATACATGCGGGTATGCATTATAGCGGTACGTTTACAGCTTCACTAGAATAGAATAGTATAAATTTATTTTCAAAATTGTATACAAGGTATCACTTACATATACAATTTTGAATACGTTCACAACGTGAATAATATTCACGTCATGTAACTTAAATCTAATTATAACTACCACCGCTTCCAAAGCGCACGTGTATAAGAAGCGGCGGAACAAACTACACTGCAGCATTTTCATCGGACGGCACTGTGAACAAGTCGCGGACCGGGGCTTACTTTAGCGCCCCTCCTGGCGAAGTCCCAGGCCGCCTGCCTTCCGATGCCGTCGTTGGCTCCAGTGATGATCACAGTTTTGTTTTCCGCCTTCACATTTCTATCGAATGGGACGCCTCCGTACATGTCTCTGAAAAAGTAAATATATATCTTATATATAAAATTCTCATGTCACAATGTTTGTCTCCGTACTCCTCCGAAACGGCTTTATCGATTTAACCAAATTTTGCATGCATATTCAGTAGGTCTGAGAATCGGCTAACATCTATTTTTCATACCCCATATATACTCAAGTGTTAAGGGTTGTCCACACTAATTTTTTTTTTAACTACAAATAACTTAAAAATTATTTATATGGCAAAAGAACGTTTGCCGGAACAGCTAGTATAATATAAATAGATATATATACGGGACAAATTACACGGATTGAGTTAGCCTCGAAGTAAGTTCGAGACTTGTGTTACGAGATACTAACTCAACGATACTATATTTTATTAAAAATACTTATATAGATAAACATCCAAGACCCAGGCCAATCAGAAAAAGTTCTTTTCTCATCATGCCCCGGCCGGGATCGGGGTGTCACAGAGGCCGTCAAAATGCATTTAGTATGGTAGATGTGAAATTCGCAAAGAATATACCTACTTAATATTACTTATTCAGTTTGATGGCGTGTATGCGCTGAGAATCGAACGGCAATAAAAAATTACTAATATTAATTATTATAAGGAACTAAAGAATTCTTACTTGAATAAGCAGACTGCGCCTGCGCCGGCCGCCACAGCGCTGATCATGGTCACCGGGAGGCTTGGGACCCACATCCTGAAACAACGCGTCACTATATTGTTACATGTATAAAGTTATATGTGAGGGAGCAGACAACATATATACTTACTTTTGATTCTGAGGCAGAGAAACTGAAAAAAAAAATCGAAGATTTCAGATTCAGATTTCAGAGTTAGCGTTAAAAATGCGTCGTTCAGACACGCGCGTTTTAAATTACCCAAGATAGTGGCCGCGTTTCACAGTAATTTTTGTAGCAAGGCAGTTAAAAAGTGCCGTTTCCGAAATTAAATTCGCGATACAAAATCCCATTTCACGGCGGTCAAGAGCGTGTTTAAAAACGCGCTGGTCAACAAGCGCTTCCCAGAAATCAGCCTTAAATTGTACTAAACTAGTTACAAATTCAGGTCTGGTTAATTTATTTATGATTGAGCTTTGTCACGAAACTTCAGACGCATATTATAACGTCTTCCACCCATATGGTCTTGACAGAGCCTCAAGTTGCTAGAATAAGGGTAAACCTTGTATTTTGCAGTTTTCAAGATTAAGAGAAATTTGTAAATGTAGTTCTGTTTTTGGCCGTTTACATTAAAACAAGTGATTTCTTTTTAATATAATTTTTATATTATCTTTTAAATTTACATTGGAGTGTAAGGCTAGGTCGTGGTGTCTTTATACGTATAGTACAGTGCTGCCAACTAAAATACATCGAAATGCAGAATAATTATGCTATACAACGTATCCAGAATACTTGTAGGTATGTATGTATTCGGTATCAATTTTACAGTAGTGGAATAATATTGCTTTGATAGACGAATTAATGTTATTGTTAGTTAGTAAATGCTTTATTGTTCACTAAAGGAGTACATTACAAATAAAAACAGTACAGTACAAAGGCGGGCTTATCCCTAAGTGGGATCTCTTCCAGCCAACCTGACAATAAAAAAAAGTATTTGTTTTGTTAATCGCAGTTAAAAAATTATAGATAATATATATAATTATAGATTTTCTCTCTATTTACCTTCTTTCTTACAAAGTATTTTTTTGTAGTTATATAATAAACTTTGAATTATAATTGTGAAACTAAAACACTTTACGTAGACATTGTACTCGATGTTTCCACTACTGTGCAAAGTGACATACATTATATAAACTTAATGCTATTCGCTTCGCTACCGGGTATAAAAAGAAAAATATAGAAACGATCTTACAAAATTGTAGTGTATAAATTCTATATGTTTTTCATTCATTATCTGTACATACGTGATTCTTAATTAATAAATCGGACATTAGGCTGATAAAATTTAAAGATTTAAAATTTTCCATGTATCGTAAAAATATTAGATCGTTAATAGGAACCAAGCTTTTGTTGCAAAATAATGAGACGTCGACACAGCAACGTATAAAAAGAGAGCATTTGGTACTGACATGATAATATTAATGTTCGTTAATAATAAAAAAGGTTACATCGAAATGTATATATATATATATTCTTTTCTATAAAGCAGATATTTGTGTCGTTTGATAATAACCTTGTCCTTAGATCACCAGACAATTCATGTGACCGGTAAACTAAGTATTTTTCTATTAAGTATAGAAATAGCAGAAGGTTCATAGGAGATCAACAGGTTACAACAATCAATTAATCTTGAGAACTTAAATTTTAAAATTTCTAGACTCAACGGAGTAATTTAAAATGAACCTTGTTTTACGCGTCAATATATCTGCTCTCAGTCGATACGTTGTTCTTGACATATTGTAAACACGTAACTATTTCAGTCTGCTTGGAAGATTCTCGGATAAACTGCTTAGCTAAAGTACTTTGTCCACCAAACGGAATGCGTTGCATTTTTTTTTACAAGAGAATCTGGAAATCTTCTGTAATATAAAATTGTTTGAGTTGTAAGTAGACTTGTGTAATATTATTTACATTCAGTCAGAAAAGTATCGGGAATGGATTATTTATTTATGGTTCCAAATTCAAATTTTTGTTTTTTTTGTTGTTGTTAGATTGGCACAACTGTTTTCCATTTTGGCGCGGAGTTTGAGTTGCATCTGTTGTTTACATTAAATACAGTGCTATTTTTAGTTATATCATATCTAGTGTGTATTGCTAATTTCATAATGGATAAAAACATCGAACAAAGAGTTTGTCTTAAATTTTGCATTGCCAATGGAATACCGTGTTCGGAGTCACTGAAAATGTTACAGAAGGCTTACGGTGAATCGACTTTATCAAAAACTCGTGCTTATGAGTGGTGCAAAGCATTCAAAAGCGGTCGAGATGTGATGGAAGATTTGCCTCGCTCTGGTAGGCCATCAACGTCTGCAACTGAAGTTAACATCGCAAAAGTGAAGGAAATAGTGACTGAAAATCCTCATTCAACTTTAAGAGAGATAGCCACCGAACTTTCTGTATCTCACGAGTCGATCCGTACCATTTTAACTAATAATTTGGGTATGAAACATGTTGCCGCTCGGCTAGTCCCAAAAGACCTGAATTTTTTTCAAAAACTCAATCGCATGAGAGTCGCTGAGGACATGCTAGAACGAGTCAATTCCGACCCAACATTCATGAAACGCATTGTTACTGGTGACGAGACGTGGGTTTACGAGTTTGACATGCAAACTAGTCAACAAGCTTCGGAGTGGCGCCTTCCAACTGAACCGAAACCGAAAAAACCACGCCAAAGTCGTTCAAAAGTCAAAGTCATGTTGACTGTTTTCTTTGACTATCGCGGTGTTGTGCACTCGGAATTCTTGCCGGAAGGTCAAACGGTAAATAAGGAATATTATTTGAGTGTTATGCGGCGTTTAAGAGAGCAAATCCGACGAAAAAGGCCAGATTTGTGGAAAGAAAATTCTTGGATTTTGCACCATGATAATGCACCTTCGCACAAGGCCATCATTGTGAACGAATTTTTAACCAAACACTCAACAAATACCATCGAGCAACCACCATATTCACCAGATATGGCTCCAGCCGACTTTTTTCTTTTTCCTAAACTCAAATTACCACTTCGTGGCACCCGTTTTCAATCGGTAGAAGACATAAAAGAGAATTCGCGGCGAGAACTGACCTCAATTCCGGAAACAGCGTTTAAAAAATGTTTTGATGATTGGATTATTCGTTGGCGTAAGTGTATCATTTCTAAAGGAGCATATTTTGAAGGTGATAAAATAAATTTGGATGAATAACAAACAGTTTGTGTATTATTGATCTTTTCCTGCTACTTTCTTGACAGAGTAGTATTTTACAAGATTTTCTCAACCCTTAGATTACATCATTAGGTCTAAGTACATTAGACACTTAATACAGCTATTCGAGTTTTTTAACACTGCGCTTAAGAAACGGTAGTAAATTTAATTATAGTTCAGTTGACAACATGAAGTAATACCTCGTAACATATTTTAAATATATAGATAGACTCAATACGAAGCCTGCCATTTGGTGGAACTCGTACTTATTTCTAAGTGACTATGCAATATAGCGAAATAACTTCAATTTACTATTTGATTACAAAAATATAAATTCCTCGCGCTTACAGTCTGGTACACAGTATAGATCAATTACACTTCACCTGGAGTAATATTTTTCTTTTGTACTTAATTACAAAACAGTAGTTCAGTACCAAAATGTAATAAAACATCTTTTCTTTCGAATCATGAATTAGGCTTTTTACATCTCTGAAAGACTACGTTTGAATAATTTAAAAATCATACGTTTTTAAATTTAATTATCTGACTGTTGCACTATTAAGGTATACATATCTAAGTCACTTATGTGTTTAGATTAAATAAAGCACAGTGAATAGCTGTGTTTTTAGAATTTTGCCTACAAGTCTAGACGCAGCGTGTGGCGGCGGCGTAGCGCGGAGGGCACCGCCCTGGGCAGCGACACTCACGCCGCCCCACTGGTGAATCGTGAACGTGAAACACCAGTCTATAATTAATATTTTGTACCGAAAGGTTAACTCTAAAAGGCATTTAGTTACGTTGATGTGATTTAACACTAAGAACACAATCCACCGACCAGTTACAAATAAAAATATCTCTTTCGAAGTCTCGTTATTATTTATTTAATGCGGGTATTATCATCGAGATAGTTATATCTTAAGTAATAAAAAACCGAATAAGCCGGTGGAAAGAACTAACGTATTGAGGTTCCCAAATACGTATTATGTATGCACGTAGTCAAGAGCCTATCATTAAACCTTGGTCTCGTTATAAGTATAGTATTTGCCATCTACAAGGCCCGACAACACTGAAGAGATGGATTTTATATAAGTTTCTATATCTGTATCAAATGTAAATAGGTAAAACTGGTCATAACTTTTATTAAAAAAAAGAAAAAATACTTAGTACATACTAAACGATTTTGTGGCTAGTCAGTATTGCACGTACGTTATAGTACAAATAAAGACGATTATTAAAAATGAGTTTAATATTTAATTTAAAAAAAAACTGAAGGTCCTCCTCTCCTGTTTTGCCGGCGACATTATTCTACTGCTAAAACGATCGACTATCGCCTGAATATTAAACCACATTTCAAGCCAAATAGTACTGTCTCTATCTTATAAAGTAAAAAATAAAGACAGAGTCGGCTTGAACTTGAAGCTTCTTTTAAGCCATTAACATGTTAGTAAAACTTATGTTATTTAAAATTGACTGAATATTTAAAACTAATATTAAAATAATACAGTTTTAATTCGTAAAGTTTAACAACATTGAAAGAAAAAATAAAACAAAAACGGATACTTGTTGCCTTTAAAAAATAGAGATCATATCAAGAAGCATACTTAAGAGTATTAAATTATTAAATACAAAAATTAAAGTAACAAGCTGGCAAGAAATATATTGTTTAAAATTCGAGATGCATTATAAAGAAAGGACATATTTGTCGCTACAAAATTAAATTTTATTTTATTGACATTAGGTAAGTATAACATCAAATTAATTATTATTGCAAAAAATCATGAGTCTCAAGAACTGCAATAAATCACATTTCGCAAGGATTTGTTATTCCATAACACAACTCATTGGACGAGGTAAAATTTGCAGATAATAGCAACTAATTTAAACTACACATCAAATTATTAACATTCATATCACATGTGCTCATATCTTATTCAGTGCACTTAATACATCTTACAAATTAATTAACAAATAAACAGAGATTGCTAAGGATAGTGGAATTGTCAATAAATTCGAATAAAATAAAATTGTCCGTGTATTTTCTAAATATTCAAAATCTGCCACAAGGTGTTGATTGACACCTGTGCCGTGTGGTTATAGATCACTAAAGGAGTGACTATGTGTATGTATTTGTGGACATCGAAGCATATCATATTTTATTGTGATGAGTTTCTTAATTTACCATTTAATGAAAATTATGCCTTCAGATTATAAGTATAATTATGGCAAGCATAAAAATACTTTCAGGCAAAAATAGGCGTGCATAAAGCAGATGACGTTGTAAGTTATCAAGCATGTATAATTTAATTTTTATCAGATCACTGACAAAGTAAACTTATTTTGGATTTAATCGTATAAAGTCATACATAACATTTTGATTTTTTTTAACTTAAAATGAACTCACAGTAATAATTGTATCAAATTAAATCTTTATAATGATTATTATTTATTAATTTTCATCCACTATCCTAGATCTCACATGGTATAGTACAATAAGAGGCAAATTATTAAAATTGACAGTTATTATTTACAATAAAAATTGTGTCATAAAATCAATTCACTTCACAAATCCTGGATAAATTGATTCAATTCTATTTACAATAAAAATTACACTTATAATTGATCCCTTAGGTTAATATCTACAGGTCTGTGATGCCTTACCATAATACTAATGAATAATACGTTTTTATGCAGGAAACATTCGTAATTTTCTAATAAGTTGCCAATTACGATGCCTTTGATTCTTTTTATTAGTAATCTACATGTTAGTGATGTGATTAGAAAAAATAGGAATAATAAGTTAATATTTTAACACTATAAAATCCCTGGCATCATAATATGGTTTTAAAATCTGTGCAGTACAAAAGGGCACGTGAACCTTATTATCTTATTAATGAATATGTTATTACCAACCTAGTAAAGCGTAAATCATTATTGTATCATAGAGTTTGAGCTCCATCCTGAATTATAAATTAGTGGGAACACTAATACTTTGCAGGACTTTGTGCAAAATGTTTATCGAATCGGTCGTGACACACGCCGCCTTCCTAACATGGATATGTGCTGCCCCTTAAGTTCAACGTAAGCGTAGAGAGATATGACTTCAAACTTTGACTAGTACAGTGATCACAAAGACTTAATCTTAATTAACTCGGCTTGGTGTTCAGGGTTGTGGTGCTTTTTGACTTGGAATCATGCGGGGGGAGCGGCCGGGCTAATCCCACCCTCACTACGCCGCGGGGGGCGCCCTTCAACGCTTGTACAGCTTGATCTAAAGTTGCATTTTTAATACTAACTCCATTCACAGACATGACTCTGTCCCCTGGGGAGATTTCGCCTTTCTTCTCAGCTGCTCCACCTGGGACTAAACTCCTCACGACTATGACAGTGCCTTGAGGGTCCACAGGGTCCTGGTAATCTAAAATAGAAAAGCCCAGTCCTTGATCGGCTTTGACAAGCTCCACTATGTCTTCTTTACTTTGCCACATTGCCAGCCCTGATACACACTCTAAGGAACGGGACTTTCTTGAATGACCAGAATGATTAGTCAAAGTGGCTGTGCTGGATGTGTTGATGGAAGTATCAGATTGAGCTTTTACAAGTGTAGTCAGGTTGTTAAGGCTTCCAGATATTATTTTTCTAGCTTCGAAGCCCTCACGGTCAGGAGCTAGGTTAATAACGGGTCGAGGGCCACTCTCAGTACTTCTAGCGCAGACTAATCTTACTCGATTTGGAAGATGCTTCAGTATATTTACAACTTCTGTATGCGTCAGACCGTGTAAGCGGTATTCATTAGCTTCTAAGAGTTCATCTCCAGCCAGTAAGGTGCCTTGTTGTCCTACCGGGCCATCTGGCAGAACTGATCTTATATAATGATGAGGTCTGACTTCTTGACCTCCTTCCACATCAACAGTGCCTTCTAGACTTATACCTAATCCCTCAAGTTTTCTCACTTCAGCAACAATAATCTCTTTCTCTGTTCCTATCTCTGAAGACCACTTGTCTTTTATTTCCTCTTCACTGACTGCTAAAATTTCGTCAAATCTCTTGTCCAATTCTTCTTGTGTAGGCTCTGGCTCTACTTCACCCACTTCAGGAACACTAGAGTCAATTGTTGTGTTGGATTCTGGCTCCGGTTCAATCTCTGTAGTACTGTTCTCTATTTGGGAAGGCACCGGGAACCAGGAGAGGGTTGTAGTTGAAGAGGCAGGAGAAGCGGGCTTTTCTTCATTAAATATTGCTAACTGCAGATGTTCATACTTGGGCCCTCTCAAATATCTCTCTAACACTAAATGAACTGATATACCTGTGTTCCGTAGAATTTCCACAGCCTGAGGATTGCTTTTCTCTGCTAGTGACACACCATCAACTTCAATGATTCTATCATTAATTCGAATCTTTCCGCTCTGATCGGCGCTGCTACCATAAATAATACTTTTTACAAATATTCCAGACAACTCTTCTTTCTCACAAACATAACCTGCAACTGTAATTCCTAGTCCGTACACATTTTTATTCAAATCTACGTGCACAATTTCAACCTCCGGAGGGGGAGGTAGCTCAACTGGTACTGTAATAGTGATTGTAGGTGAGAGATTCTCAGACACTATAGGGTGGTCAGGTATCTCCTGTGGGTTATCACCAACTATGCTCACAGCTGCAGCAACGACGTTTTCCGAATCCCCGTTCTGACCATTCAAGTATTCACTATAGCACTGAGATATGTCATAAACAGCACCATAGCCAGCTTCGATCAGGTGACGATCGAGTAATTCTGGATCTAAGAGGATTTTAGTAGGCACTAGTGCGGTGCCAGGTAAAGGCGCGCGCAGAGCGGCTGCCGGATCCGCTGGACGAGCGACAAGAAGCCTCACAGCGGGGCCCGCCTGTCTCAATACTGCAGCGACTTGTTCAGACGTAAACCCGCGCAAATTCACTGAACCAATCTGAAGGACGTGGTCTCCGCTTTGCAGCCGACCATCCTTATCGGCAGTCCCGCCAGGCAGGACGTATTTGATCACGACGCCCGTACTCCGACCGCCCACTAGGTTGAACCCCAGACCGTTGCCATCGTTCGTCAGCTCTACAACTTCCACCTGCGCCCACTCTGTACTCAGCACCATTTCGTTTCTCACCATCGAGACATATCGACGTTACGTGATACGAGCGGGAGAGGCACCGAGGTTATGGCGCCTGAACACCAACATTGCAAGGCGGCCACGACTTGTTTTAAACCGTACGAAACTCGGCAATATTAAATAGTGTGCCTGCACCTTGCGAAAACTTATTTTTTTTTTGTAAAAAAGAATATAAAAATGACATTTACATACTTGCTGAAATGAAGACAGCTAAAATGTTGCCAGCTCCCAGGAAATGTGCAAGAAAATAAAAATATATTGACAGAAAATAAGTAGGTACTTCCTTACTTAGTATGAACTTAAAAAAGATTTAAAAGGTGTTCTTTTTATTCTTTTACGTTATTCTGTACTGACTGTGTCATCATGACATGCCATTCGTAAATTCTAATAGGTAATGCATAGTTTTCGGTCTTCATGTATAAAACATAACTAAATTGGTGTGAAAAATTGGACTGATACGGCAACCCTCAGATATCCAGCAATCTCACTCATTCCGTGTTGTTATTTTGAAATTACAACTATTCAACAAAAGATGGCGTTGGGTGCATTTATATATAATTCCTTATTCTGTTAATAGATGGCGGTAAAACCCATTGGTATTTGTTAGATTACCCGATGATAGATGGCGTTGTGTTCTCTTAAGTTTCTCGACGTTACTCAATTTTGTCAACAGATGGTAGTGTTGCAAAGCCTGCAAAAACCTAACTGAAATGTGGTGGCCTTGTCTATGGTAGGTAGAACTCCTACATTCATTAACAAGAATAAAAATATAATTATAGAATATCAGGTGGATGAATATGTTGATTCCCTTAGTTACTTCTAACGACATCCGGAGAAAGAGATCGAGTAAGTAGTCCTATAATCAAGTACAGCATGTCAATTCTGCTATTTTATTTTAATCCGAAACGGATCTAAAACGCATTGATGACAACTTTTGGTATTCTACTAACAATTTGTCAAAACGAAGCCGAAACGCATTGGTTACGCAGCCGAAACGGTTCGTTTGTCGTATTCTGCTAAAGGACAAATAACCTTCCGTTTGCCGTTCGGCTATTATTTCGTATTCTGATAAGTTTTTGACAGTTGTTCCGGCCGAAACGCAACAGTTTTGCATTGGTTGAATTGTCCAAAGTTACGGTTTTGCATCGGCAGCAAATAACCAACCGCTTCCGTTTCATTTGCGTTTCAGCTATCAACGTAAAGTTACTGGAATACCGTTTGACAATATAAACGCAACTGTAACCAAGCTGAAACGCATCCGAACTGTTTCGGTTAACAAATAGCAGAATTGGCCTGCAGGGCAATAATACATACAATCACGTATTTATCCCTCACGGAGTAGATAGAGCCTACAGTCTCAAAAAGACTGAAAGACCACGTTCACATATGTAACTTTATTATTATTATCTTTACTAATTAACATACAAGCAAAAAAAATATGGGAACTAAGTAAGAAACTTATAGGTTTAAAAATAAAGAATAAAACTTCATGTTTAAAAAGTTATTTTATTTTGCAGTATTAAGATAAATCAGAACACAATTAGAAACATTGCTTACCTAGGTTCAATACAAATGTTTTATTTATCATAATAACAATATAGTACCGCCTACTCCAGCCCAGAGAATATTTTCTTTCAACTAGCCTAGTAGTACGAATTGTCGCTACTGATTATAAATACACATTCAAAAACCAAGAAGTATATCAAGTTAATTAGTGTTTCCTTTGATTGATTTTTACAATATGAACGGGAAGGGAAGGCACACACACCAACATGAGATCATATAAGTAATTATTACTTACTCATGAAAAGGTAGATATATTTTTTTTTATTTCCTTTTTTGTGGCTACTAACAATCGTGTGAAGTTTCCTTAAGTAAACAAAACATAAATCTGAATATTGTTGATTTATATAACTTTAAAAGGTTAATTAGCTTGCCTACTTTATTTGTGTACCCAAGTATATCAACTATACTGTTTCAAAGCGTGCGTGTAGAAGCAGCGGCGGAACAAAATGCACTGCAGCATTTTCACCAGACGTCCAATTTACAAATATAGATTTTGAATCTAACCCTTGGATAAATGTGTCTAATTTAAACAAATACGTACATACATACATATGGTCACGTCTATATCCCTTGTGGGGTAGACAGAGCCAACAGTCTTGAAAAGACTGATCGGCCACGTTTAGCTATTTGGCTTAATGATAGAATTGAGATCCAAATAATGACAGGTTGCTAGCCCATCGCCTAAAAAAAGAATCCCAAGTTTGTAAGCCTATTATCCCTTAGTCGCCTTTTACGACATCCATGGAAAAGAGATGGAGTGATCATATTCTTTTTTGCATTGGTGCCGGGAACCACACGGCGAAACAAATGGTGAGCAAATTTAAAATTCAAAATTAAAACTCCCAGCTGGTTTCTCTCTCTCGCTGTGTATCTAAGTATGTAGAGGTTTATTCATTGTTACAATGAATGTAGTTATGCCTACTTATTGAAATTAGGTACCATTTTTGCATTAGCTATTACAAATAACATAGACTTACATAGGTAAACTTTAAATTAATTGCGTAATGCACATCAGAAGGTGGCTTTTGAGCTAGGTAGCTATCTACTATAATTTATCTACAGGTATATTTTTAAAGAAAGTATAACGAAGTTTTGCTATCATTTTTAAATGTTATCTCTTCGATCAACTATAAACAATGTGTTATCTAATGTTTCTAATGTAATTGATTTACTTTCACGGAATTTCAACAAAGTAGAAAATTATAAGTCCTAGGTATTAGAACTTATTTAGTCCTAAACTTATTTGTTTCTACATTAAAAATATTACGGGTTATACTTATTGTAATTAAAGTACCTATTACCTCTATAATTTAGTAGGTGGGTTTGCCAAATTTATTTAACTTAAATTTTATGTACTTATCATCTGTAAATTAACTTGCTCTTTCTGTTTTGAGATTCTAAGTTCTATTTAAGACATAAAGACTGCAAAAATAGATCTTATCTGTTAAAAGTAGGTAAGGGCTTTTCCACACTGGACGTCTTTTTGCTAGCACCTACTTCTTCTGTTCTTAGTGGTGCCTAGGTATGCGTGCTATGTGCATCATCAGGGAGATGCAATGCACGCCGCGTAGACGTTAGCAAGACGACTCGAAAGACGCCCATTGTGGGGAGCCCTAAGTATTCATTTCGTCAGAACTCAACCTGCTTTTTATTTAATAACAAAATCTCCTTATTTACTTATATATTTATGTCACCAAGGAAAAGAATAAGATCTTAAACAAAAAAGAAACACTTTAGTACAAGGGCACTAAGTTTTTATTTACAACTATGAGCTTAAAACTCTTTTTATTTCACAGAAACAACAAACATTTGTGTGAGATAAGAATAGGTAGAATTAAGGCAAAGACTTGTACATATATTATACACACACATATCTAAAGATTTTAATGACACAATAGACGTACCTACTTACTTGCAGCTAAATTTTAAGATATAAGTAGGTAATAGTTATATCTTAAAATTTAATTGGCACAATAGACATTATACCTACTTGCAGATAAATTACGACTAAGTTAAGGTAGGTATTAAGGGATTAAGTATACCTATTTTATGAGCCTTGATAAGGTTACAGTTAGTTTATTTTTAAATATAAATTCTAGGTGGAAAGAATAGATACCTTTTATTGCACATAAAATCAACAATAAATTTTTCCTAAGCTTATGTTAAGGTAAATACAAAAGGCGGCCTTATAACAAGAACATTTCTTGAGAGAGACTTTGTTGCGGGGGGTATTCACAAATATACTTATTTTTTAAAATAAATTTACATAAATATAAATAAGTACAATAAATAAGTGTGTAAGTTCTTATAGATATTAAAAGTGCCAGTGATTTATGACTTTCGATGTTTCATATACATAAGCAGGTATATTGGTGTCTCTTTAGGTCTCTGTAAACGGCTTTATTCCCAGAATAGACACAGGTACCTACCTAAGTAATGTAACTAAGTAGATAGGATTATACACATATTTGCATATATATCATCATGATCATGCTTCTTTCGTGAGATTGTAGGTACTAATTAGAATTTATGTAGACCAAGACGCCACGTTTATTTGCTCTTCAGAAAAATTGTCCTTACCAACTAGTTAACAATACCTACCTAATGTTTTTAATCTATAAATGACATTGAAGTCCTGCGATGAGCCTAGTTCCTGAAAAAGGTCCAGGTGGACCTGTGCTACAGGTATCTAAGTAGGCCCCTCCCTTGGCATTTTTGGTATTAGGTATTACACATTAGGTTATATTTATTTTAATTACATACATACATACATATGGTCACGTCTATATCCCTTGTGAGCTAGACAGAGCCAACAGTCTTGAAAAGACTGAATGGCCACGTTCAGCTATTAGGCTTGATGATAGAATTGACATTCAAATAGTTATAGGTTGCTAGCCCATCGCCTAAAAAAGAATCCCAAGTTTGTAAGCCTATCCCTTAGTCGCCTTTCACGACATCCATGGGAAAGAGATGGAGTGGTCCTATTCTTTTTTGTATTGGTGCCGGGAACCACACGGCATTAGTTTAACTACCTACCTATATTTATCTACTAACACAATAAAAGATTGCATCCTATATCCATGTTGATATACTTACTGTACTATATGGGCTGTCAGCCTGATGTCCAGTGTGTGTGTGATGTGTGTGTGATGGTGAGTGTACTAAGTATGGTGGTAGGTATAATTACGGTCGGAAATAGCAACGATTCCTAAGTTAAAAGGGTCACCTCAGCAGCATTTAATGTGTTCCTTAGTAAACATTCGTTTTCACCGCTGCTTAAGTGTTAGGTACTTAACAATAAGGTGAGTCCTTAAATTTGCCCTCAAACTTTGTTTTGCATATTATTTGTCATTTTCAAAGAGAAAGAGTTTAAGTTATAGGTACTTACTTAGGTCTAAGTTGGGGACTCGTTGGTGAAAACGGGTATAAATTAGTTAAAACTTACTTAAGTAGACTTCACTCACTTTAGTAACTAGTTATATAGGTAGGTATACCTAGATACCACATAAAAGTAGGTAAGTTTTTATATACCTACACGTCTACATATATTCGCTTCAATATTTGCAATACATAGGTAAATTAAAAACTTACTGGATACCTACTGTAAATTATTGATGTAGGTATATTTTGATTCTATAAGTTAAATTTAAGTTTTCCACCTATGAGTCTAAACAAAAGGGAATGTTACATAATAAAGTGTATTTGTAAGTTTGTAGGTACGTACTTAAGTTTAAGCAACATTATGGTCCGACCACTTTTATTAAAATCAAATAAATGCATCATAAAATTAAACACATAAATTGCACATTTAAATACAAAACGAGCTAATATATATAACAACACTGCAAACACGCAGAATGATTAATAACGTATCTAAATTATACATAATTGTCACGGTAACTAACAATGAATGTCATAATGACTGTCACACAAGTCGCGGACGCGAGGCGGCAATTAGCGGAGGAGCTGAGTCCGGCGCCCCTCCACGCGGCGCACTGTCCCGGGGCGAAGCCCGGCGCTCGGGCTCCGCCGCCACCCAGCGGCGACCCCGCCCGCCAATGGGAGCGCGCGAGCGGCGCCATAGGCCGTGACGCAGCCCCGGGGGCGGGGCCTCTGGAGTGGCCGTAACCCGGTCGGGGGCTCCGGGCGCCACTCTCGTCCCGAGAGCCACTAGAGGCTGAGCCGTCGAGTGGCGTCGAGTGCCGGCCGGTCGGATGTCCGCGGAGGGCGGCGGCTACTCGCCGTGTCCGGCGGAGGCGCTGCCGGAACTGAGCGCCGCCGAGCTGGCGATGAGCCTGTCGCCGAAGTCGGCCTTGCTGCAGCAGAACCTGTCGCAGCTGCAGCTCCAGCATTCCACTCCGTTCTCCGTGACCGACATCCTCTCGCCGATCGAGGAGTACCGCAAGCTGGAGCTGGCCAACAACCCGCCTTCGCCGTACAGGTGCGTCTATCGATCGGGGGGAGGGCCCTCCACCCGCTGATTTTTCGAGTGGCGAAGGTCTCGCCGAGAGTGCTCGAGCGCCGCTGCCTGGCGGAGGATAGTTCGGTGACGTTTGTTTGTGCAGGTATGTTGTGATTGGCGGTCAAGTGATCATGCTGTGTGAGTGTGCTTTGACCATGCTTTGGGCGTGAGGACTCGTCTCGAATTAATTAATCACTCGGCTCGCGAATAATTTGAATCGAAACAGATGTTATTAAAGAAAGTGGACCGAGGTGGGAGCCCTGCGGAGCCCGAGTGAGTGCCCGGCCGCCGACATGCCGGTCGACACATACGACTATATGCACGTGTATGTATTACATTATTAAACATAGGTATGTAGGTTCTTCAAGTGTTTTAATCCAAGTGTAGGTACTTCAATCAATTAAGACCCTTAGTACACAAATGAGTGTGTGAATTTTAAACTTCAGAAACATTTTCGAAAGATTAAAAAATATTTTTACTCTGTGCTTTTCTATTATTTTAAATAAAACAAAATTTAAATAGAATAAAACAGAAGTATCTTGTTACTAAAACTTTTCAAACTTCTCTAAAATAGAAAACGGTTGAAATCTATTTTATATAAAAAGCATTTATTATTTTATATTACGATTAAGATAACCATCCAGTTGGGGTATAGATACTTATTCAAAATATAAAAACACTGGATCTCGCTTAGTCTCAACGTTAAACTCAACGTATTAGTACGTGTTTAACTGTAACTTAGTGAAACTTCACTAAGTCACAGTGAAAACAGATAATATACCTATGTGATAAGAGCGCGTTGAAATTTTATGCTTCACTGCTACGTATCTACGAGTTACGGCTACGAAGAGTGCTACACAGTTAGGCCTACGAAGTTGAAGTATTTATTAAAAATTTACAAAAAAATATTTAAATCCATTGGTACTACTAAACAAGTGTAAATTTATTGGTACTACTTAGGTACTTACATAAATATTGTTACGTCTCTAGCGGGGTAGACACGACTTAGGTTATTAGGCACCTACCACTACCTACTTACAAAGGAGTAGGTATTGTAAGTAATGTAAATGTTTTTTTAATAATTATAAAATATTAATTAACCAAGATCTTAAAACGATATAAGTAAATATGAGATCTTAATAATTATAAGATATGGAAATCTTTAAGCAATTTGGCATCCATTTTCATCTAAAAAAAGATGAGATTTCGGGTGGATCTTCTAAAAATATTTCGTTGTAGAAATCAGGTAAACCTTCAGTTGTTATAGATGACGTTTTTGAAAATTCTCACGTAAGCCAAGCCCCGCGTAAAAGTAAGTTAGGTAATTATAAAAATATAACTTTTAGTGAAATAACGAATAAAATTTAAGTGATGTGACGTCAATAAGTGATACCTTGTATCCAATTTTAAAAATACCTAAATCTATTCTATTCTAGTGTATCATTCAGCATGCATACCTAGATAAATTTATGATGATAAGTATTTTGAATAGGCTAAGCGATGGGAATTTCAAGAAATTTTTTTTAGCCTCGGATAATAAACTAGGTACCTATTACGAGTAGGTATGACTATAGTTCCGGAGGTTATGCCGGTAGAGCTTATCAGATAGATAGACTTTCTCATTTAAGTATTAGGTATATTGAAAGTATGGATTTGGAATGAAACTTATAACTGAAATATTTTTACGGTTAGGCACTGTCTATAATTAACATTTAAAGTAAATAGGTGTACCTTTTCGTATTGAAAGCGTCGGTCTTCACAAAATATCATAAGTAAGGTATGGAAACGGAATTTAAGTAGGAAATATTTTAAAAAGATTAATTTACACATACAGGTTTGGGTCTTTTCGTGTAGAAACTAATGGAGTTTGAAATTTTTTTAATATAATTTAGGTTTTTCATTTACTATTTGAGTGGTATCAGAAGATACTCCAGTCATTAAAAATTCAAACACGACATTTTATTATTAAATCTATTTAAATACTTATTTTAGTACCTACCTAATGCAGAAGTGCCTCTTAGGAAAAAAACATAAAGCTTACCTAACCTAAAAATACTTACATAAAATATACAAAAATTCTAAAAATGATTTAATTATAAACAGTTATCACATCGCAGGCTTTATTTATTTTTAAAAAAAGTTGGGGATCCTCTTAATATGTACCAACACAACATACCTTACAAGACTTTGTATATCTATCCCTGAGAAAACAGTTTATCTATTGGACTGCTGACAGGCTGGTAGAGAATGCCAAACGGCAATAAGTCCTCCTTTTGTACATTTTGTTTTCGTGCAATAAAGTTTTAAATAAATAAATATGTACTATATTATATCTTTTTAATTTAATATATGAGTACTTTTTTGGTACTAATCAGCTTTTACCTAAGTACTGTTAAAACGAAGTAAGTAAGTAAATGCTTTATTATTCACATTACAAATATAAAACAGTAGTGCAGTACAAAGGCGGGCTTATCCCTTAGTGGGATCTTTTCCAGCCAACTTGACAATTAGAGGATCGCATACAAAATTAATTCTTAGAACAATTCTCCCAAACTATTTAATAATCATTGGTTGAAAACTCTTAAATTTAACGCAAATGATCTCAAAGGCTCTCAAGATTTTTTGTAATCATTTTCGTGTGAAAACTATCTGACGACATAGCGTGGTAAGTACTTATGGTATGTGTGTATTCAAATCACTCGAGTACAGTCACTGTTTGAGCGATTAGTATTTGTAAAATGACGTCATTGTAGAACATTCAATTTGTCAACCTTTTGCCAAAGAGATTTTTGTCTTTATTGAATCCGATAAAAAGTATAACTTGGTTATGGAAATAAACAGGGGATTATCTTGGGATGAAGTAAAACTACAGTTTGGTTTAACTTGAAGTATGCACTGTAATAAACCACTTAACTTATTGATAAAATAATTTGATAGGTAACAATTTGGTCTTATTGAATGTATTAAGTAAGTATAGGTAACATTGCAAAATTAATCTAATGCGCACATAAAAATTTTCCTTTTCTTTTTTTATAACCGTCCAGTTATGACACATTTTGAACAAAACAGAGATTGCATATTACTAATTAACTATATAAACCAATATTTTTTATTTAATAATAAATACATTTACACATATAAGAAGTAAAGTAAACACAGTTCAACTTAATCTAATACAGATGCCTAATCCAATATTACCTAAATAAAAAAGTATAAATTTCTATTTTCCATGGTACTCTACCTAATTTAAATGGCACAGCAAAATAAAGACAATATAAAATAATAATACATACATACATTCATATAATCACGTTTTTATACATTACGAAATAGACAGAGCTAGCAATCTCGAAAAGATAGAAAGATCACGTTTAGCAGACTATGGCATGGCTTTTTCACTTTGACGGAGTGAAGTCGCAGGCATCACGTTGTTTTAAACTAAATGTAACCTGTAGGTAAAACCTATAGGTACAATTATTTGATTGCTTAAGTTTTAACTATTTAAGTTTGATTTTTTCACATTTGAAAACGGAATACAAAAATATCTAAATACACACAAATATGGCAACATCTGGCTAACCAAATTATTATAATTAATTGAAATAATATAACGACATCATAATGAAAAGAAAACAACTTGGGATTAAACAAAATTATTCCCAATTAAAACGAGCTAACCTCAAACGTTACGCGCCAAATTTTCCCGCCCTGTCAAAACTCAATTTGTCAAATCAAACATCGTAATGGCTGCTGGAGGGTATTTTATCATGTCACCTTTTAGAAATTACAGATGTAATCTTTATTTCGTAAATAGTAAGGTCTAAAATCGTTTTCTAAGTCATGGAATGGAATGGATTGGATGGGCCGATGATAGTACTGGGAGATTAAATTGTGTAAATAGGGATTAGGCAGATAAGCTGGGTTTTGTTTGAGAGTTTGGCGCCTGCCTTGCCGGTGGCTGTGTGTGGCAGATTTGGGTCACATTGGTGTTAAATTGTTGTTGAAATAATTAAATTATAAATGACATTAAATTTTAAAAGTATTAAATGTAAATGGATGTAGGTATACAACTTACTTCTAATTATCATCGTGATCCGTAAATTAAGTCAGGAAATTTTAAGCGACTTTTATCTACCTCCCACAAACATACAGAAGAGTTGTCTGAGCAGGTTCCTCACCAAGTTTTCCCTTATCGTAAGACCAGTGGTTAGCATCCATGTCAAACTAAAGTCTGTAACTCAGAAAAACGTACTCAGCATCACATAGCTGCAGTGCTGTGGGATTCGCATCATTGAATTCGTTCGTTTTCGAATCCTTTCAAGTTGATGTTATCTATTTGACCACCTTTTGTTAACTCTTACCAACCCTTACAGATCGAACTCCTCGGGTAGCAGCATCAACTCCCCGCTGGGGCCGTCGTGCGGCATGGCGGGGAATCCTTACGCCGTGCCGCTGTACGGCGGAGCCCCGGTGCAGGGCTACGGCTGCGCCCCCGCCGACCTCCCCCACTACGGGGACATGCGCGGCGCGGGATGGTACCCCGCCTCGAACGACCCCAGGTTTGCCAGTGAGTCTGCTAACACTACTACCAAGTCGCAGCTACTTTTTTTCAGCAAATAGGTACTTACTTAATTACAGTTTGAGATCTCTTGCCGCTGCATAATAGATCAGGAAGTTCTTACGATAAGATATTTTCGGTTTTTTTCTTATTATTATACCTTTAAATTTGTAGGAGTAAATTGAGTTTTAAGTAAACAGAGTGCGAGATAAAAACTAAGAACAAAGTTTCGTTTTGTATATTTGTAAGTCGTGTGCAGGTATAGGATGCAGGGCTACGACTGCTTTTCTACAAAATGCAGGTTTCTTTAAAAACTACATACCTATACCACATTATAATAAAAAGTATAAGTTTCTATAGATACTAACATCTTGTCACTAATTTTATACAATTAAGTAAGTAATTCTTATTCTTCGTCGGCACTTTTGTCAGAGTGGTCGTAGTTGCGCAGACGAGGTACATGGAGAGGTGTTCGGCGGGTCGTATTTTTTCCCTAGGATTGTTCTCTCAGTGATGTGATAGAGGATTAGGTACATTTACAGGAAGTAGACCTGTGCTTTTTTTGGGTTAGGATTCCGTATCTGAAAGGTAAAAAAGGGGACTCTATTACTACCTACGCCTCCGCTGTCTGTTCGTCTGTCTGTCACCTGGCTGTGCCTATCTCATAAATAGTGACAGCTAGAAAGCTGAAATTTTTACGAATTATATATTTCCATAGTCGCTTTAACAACAAATACATATAAAATAAAAAAAAAAACAAAAAAACAGGGTTTAGTAAATTCTTGGCTCAATATTAACGGTAACAGGTAGACGCTTTAAATTTTTACAGAATATGAACTTGTATACCTTTCAAAATAAATACTAATTTAAGAAAAATAAAGTAATTATTAAAGGTACCTATAGTATAGTTATATTTAAGCATTTTTTTTACTCTTAAAAACAATAAAACATCTACCCTAACAATTAAACAATATTGCACATAAAAACGAAATATAACAAATTATAAAACAGTCATTGAATTTAGAGGAATATGTACAATGGCGGACTTATCCCTACTGGAATTTCTTCCAGCCAACCAAAACATTTTTTGATCTATTAATAAACAGGTAGAAACGAGAATGTAAAAATATAATATTTAAAATACAAACGTGATGATGATACGGACGGAACCCTTCGTGCGCAAGTCCGACTCCTACTTGATAGGTTTTTTTAGGTTTTGTTCAATGCATTAATTTCGAAAAGAAGAGAGTATTGCATATGTACTTATATTTATACTTTCTTAGTCGGTATTGCAATAGTAGTCTAGGCTAGATTGATAGAATACTGACTTGCCTGCATACATACATAAAATCACGCCTCTTTCCCGGAGTGGTAGGCAGAGACTACCTCCTTCCACTTTGACTTGCCTACGCTGAACTAAATAAGGTCCCTAAATTCGGAAGGTTGAAAACCGTCACTATAATAAGTATATTTTCTTCCCCATAAATACAATATTTAACTCGAGCAACGGTATCAATTACATTTTTTTCGTTCCGACGCCATCAGCGCGGCGTGGGGATGGTAACCTGATCTTCTGCAAATCAGAAGTGAATAGCAGATCATTTTACAGGGCCATTGGATAGCACTTGACTGATAATTGACACATTGGTTTATTAGTATACCACACAAGGAAAAAAGATTTTTATGCGTCTTTAGTAGTTGCCCCTTCAATATGTCTTTTGCATATTTCTCATACCTAGTTATTTATTTATATTTGGAATTCCTATCCTTATTTTTAGCAGAGCGAAGGAGTAGAGCTGCACTCATTATCCTCTTAAATAATTTTGCATCTTTGTAGGTAGGTTCGACACTGAACTTAGGTACATGTAATCTTATGCTTATGCTTATAAATCTTAAATATAATATAATTTTTAAAAAACTGTTTTCGAGTGTTACCTAATAGAATTACACTTGTGTTCATGAATAAAAAAAAAACAAATTGGTATGTCTTTTTTTCTCTGGTTACTAAGGCGGCTCAGTGACGACGGCGCACGTTCTTTTTTTTAAATCTTCGGTAGACTAATGTGTTTGCTCAACTTTGCTCGGAAAATAGAAAGGAGACTGCAATTTGAGACAACATCGTTGTTTTGACTAGGGTCGGGGAATGGAACGTCATATTTAAATAAATTTAGGTACTTCTTAGTAGTTATTTACTTATTTATTTCAAGAAAAAACAATAGGAATAGAACATAAACTAAAGATAAATTCAATACAAGGGTACTACTTATTCGTAGTGAAATTTTTTCCAGTAGGCCCACGACAGGAAAATATAAAGAAAGGCATTGGCTTGTGTACATAATTAGTAAGATATACCTATAGTTATGTGTTGCATTAGTAGTTTTGTGTTGTGGTAGGTACTAATGTTATTTGGACATTATTAAAAAAAATGTGTTTTATAAAGTTTTACTTATTAAAAACTAACATGTGAACTGCTTTCCGCGCAGAATATAACCTGCCGCTGTCATCTTTTTGAAACAAATTCATGAAAATATATTTTTTTTAATTTGGCTCTTCTGACCTTAGCAGCCTTATTAAAAGGAAAACCAAACCTATAAATTTGGATCATGGATACCAACACATACAGTTGTCTGAACGTGCCATAGGGTTTCTCACGATGTTTTTTTCATTAGTATAATACAAAATTTCGTCAATTAATTCAGTTATTAATTCAAATAAAAATCTTTTTTTTTCTACAATTTTAATCTATCGATTTTCAACTAAGACAACTAACTAAATAGGTAATTAATAAAATCCTTAACGGCTTAGCACTCACCTTTTTCTATCAATTAATTAATTTTTATTTTAAAAATCATTATTTTTCTACAATTTTTAATCTATAGATTTTCAACTGAGAAAACTAACAAAATAATTAATAAAATCCTTTACGGCTTTGCACTCATCTTTTTCTAACATTTGTGTTATTTGATCCAAAGTCGGGAGCCTTGTACCGCGTATTTGTAATGCAGGTGCAGTGTTGTGTGACATAGATACCATACCACTAATAATATTTTGTTCATCTGTTTGTGGCTCTTATTTGATTTAAATTCTAACCTAACTTTACAAAACTTAAATTAAGAATTTCTATTTATAATTAGTACAGCTATAAAAGCGCACGTAACGTTACGTAATTCAGTTAATATTTTTCTGACTAGTAATATAATCATTAATTCATAGTATTAATTCTATAAATCACAATGTCGACCATTGTGATTAATTTAAATTGAATATAATGATTTATAAAAAAAAAACTTACTTTTGGTATATATTTACATTGTTTTGCATATTTTTAGGCTCTAGGACCTTCTTATAGGCCTCTTATAGTTCTGGCTCGTATCATGATCTTAGAAATTTTGTTTAATCATCAATGTCAATAAAAATTACTTCGTTTAGGAACTGTTATTAAATTTCACACCATTAATTCATGCTGTTTAAAAAAGATATACTAATGTGTGTGTGTAATTACATTCTAAGTTTTGTTATGAAAAATATTGAATGAATAATTAATTAAGTACTTGTAAGTTCATAATAAAGTGACTGCACACTACGCAAACGCAAATATTAATGCTAAAATTAATTCAATCTTAAATTTATGAATTTTAATAGTTTTACTTAATTAAAGGCATGACGAATCCATAAACAATTCGACAATAACAATGGAACAAAGCACTGTCCAGCAAGTCAATTATCACATTTCCAAACTAATTCCAAAGAGCCCTCGAAACTCATTGCCTGACCTTACGACACCCGACACCGCGCCGGTAGGCAATGCTACCAAAGACAATACACTCAGAAATCCAATCTCAGTTATATGGAAACCAGTAGTCTCGGAGAAAGTCTAAACAGCGGCCGGCAAACAATAATAACTTGTCTATGCCTCGATAGTCCACCAAAACAAGATGGCGGCTAATCTGTTTATAATTAGGCGGGTAGTCAGTGGTTTGTTGTTTTTTATTGATTGGTTCTATTGTTACAATCATGGTAGAAATGTTACGTTTCTCAAATGTGGTTACGCAAACAGAAAAGCGGCTTATAGATATTTCAAAGAAAAATGATTTGAAAGGTCGTCAACCTGTCTGTTTACTTATGTTTTTATGTTTGCTTTTGAATGATAATAAAGATCGAAAAGAACATTTAGATTTGGCAATGCAAAAAGTAACCGTACGATCTTTCTATTCTATAAACAAAGAAACGTGAATGTGTTCATTCCAGTAGAACATATTAAATTCACAGATGATTAAACGTTTAAACAAGAACCAGAACATTTCCGCTCAGAAGCACCTTTAAGCAGAGATTACAACGGTAAACCCTAACCGAGTAGCGTAGATCACAAAAAACACGCACTCCGGTACCGTCCACCGAATTATTACGCCACTACAAAAAATGTTATTACAAAAGTGGACCCAGAGTGCTACCCTGCGGCACGCCACCCGATCCCGTACCTGTACGAGGCAGCTATGTAGGCAGAGACAAAATAAGCAATTCCATTCGATCGGCCCCATGTTTGTCCACCACTAGAGTCTTGGCTGTGTAAACATAAGGCCTCACGTCCGCAAATAGCATGAGGTCGATGCAGTCCGGAGCTTAGCCGGCGGCGACTAAAATTATTTTACTCTATGGTAATTCGATTCAAGGTGAAATATGTACAAATACGTTCTCCACTCGATGTTGCTGCTTCAAAAGTGTCATCAAGTCGCACCTTCGAATTTTGAAAAGCAAATAGTGTTTAGAATTTGGTAATCACGGTTTAAAAAACGATACCTGCGGCATTTTGGAGTGTTGCTATACATCAAACGGCGTCAGTAGCACTCGCGTACGGTCAGCTAGCTGGAATTAAAACTGCCACGGGGAAAAAATAAGTGTGTGACACACTTAGTTTCCATGTAGGCGAGGCTAATGCGGCGAGTGGACGCGTCAGCACCAGACGGCCGCAGTTTATCTTTCTTTAGTGTGGCAACATTGAGGGAAATAGCCGCAAAATGTTTGCTATTTCATTTCCCGTTTCATTTTCAATAGCCAAGTTAAGTTAGACGTTTAATGCTTAATGTAAAAAAATACAAAATTTATGTTTTAGAATTATAATTAAGTACGTGTAGGAAATTTGTGCTCACCAAGTTATACCTATCTGGGATAAAGAAAAAGCACGTAATGGGACGGTTTGCCAAAAAGACAGTTAGTTGGTTCGATAGTCCGATTGTGATACAGATAATAGAGATTAAAGATTGTTATACAGCAGCGGTAGTACGCTTGTCAGTGACATCGGAGGTCCCGGGTTCGAATCCCGGCCAGGGCATGATGAGAAAAGAACTTTTTCTGATTGGCCTGGGTCTTGGATGTTTATCTATATAAGTATTTATTATAAAATATATAAGTATCGTTGAGTAAGTATCTCGTAACACAAGTCTCGAACTTACTTCGAGGATAACTCAATCTGTGTAAATTGTCTTGTAAAAAAAAATAAAATAAATAAGATTAATGTTCGAATCCGCTAAGATATCCGTAACTGGTTATCAAATTCAATAAAGTTACGATCGTGGTCTATTAGGCCTAAGTATGCTACAGTCGGGCAGCAGTTGCAATTACAACATCGACAGAGGCGTTATTTTAATATTTACCGACCTATTATTCGTCACATCTCATACTCGTTTCCCGATCGAGATGGCATCGTTCGCACATTGTATTTTTTCGGCCGCGAGGGGAGTGATCGTAACACAATACAGCTATTATGCCCAATGTTTATTCACGCACAATTTGCTAGCGTTTATTTTGCCCTGGCAACATCCGAGCCGCTCCGTAGGGGAGGAACGCTTAGGAACGCTCATTGTCATTTTTAATGCGATTAATATGAACTGTCTGTTATTAATGTGGATTATGGAAATTTTGCATTATTGAAAATTATTTTTTTACTAGAATTCATATTCTATTTCCGTTGCTATTGACGCAATTTGATAAGACATATGTCTTATCACGTCATACCTTACTGCAGAGATAGGGAGAAGTATAAGTCATATCTATGAGATATGACTTGGGACCTTCCTTCTTAAATTAAAGAGTTAACTCCATTCATTTCTTTCCTCTAAAATGTTTCCTTTATTTGATCAAAATATATCATTCTGGGTCTTCCTCTCATTCCGTTAATTTTTCTTCTACTTAAATGAACTTATAAATCGGAGACGTTCTAGCAAAGTTCTCGTCAAGAGTACCCGAGACCGACGAGCTTGCATGAACAGAGTTATGAATGTTGATGAAGCGAAAGAAGTGTACAGGGATCGTGGCAAGTGGAAAGATGTGGTCTCTGCCTACCACTCCGGGAAAGAGACGTGTTTTATGATGATGAAGATGACAATTATGTAACTACCAACAATGTTCAAGAAGTATATAATTGTCACCTTATATTTGCCGTGTAGTACTATTACCACGACAGGAGCACTCGCCCGTACGTGACCGGCCGATACTGTGCGCGCCTCAAATATTTACATACAACTAATGGATTTTGCGAACACGCCAAACGGTGAAGAAAGTGAAACCGAAAGTGAATTTAAAAACCAACAGCTTAGAATTTATTAAATTCTTGCAATTGATCCGCCTACAAAATTTTGAAAAGTCCATTAATTAAAATTTATAACACATTTCTCAGCGATAGTATGTATGTATGTTTTTTAACGAAATACTAATTGAATAAAATGTAGTTTTTGCCGTGTGGTTCTCGGTACCAATATAAAAAAGAATAAACCACTCCATCTCTTAACCATGGATGTCGTAAAAGGCGACTAAGAGATAGGCTTTTAATCATGGGATTCTTCTTATGGGCGATGCGCTAGCAACCTGACACTATTTGAATCTCAATTCTATCATTAAGCCAAATAGCTCAATGTGGCCTATCAGTCTTTTCAAGACTGTTGGCTTTGTCTACCCCGCAAGGGATATAGACGTGATTATATGTATGTATGTATATATGTATGATCCGCCTATACAATTATGCCTCACTGAAAGTATGTATGTATGTTTTTTTTAGTAAAATAAAATATTTTGTGAGATGTGCGTTGATCAAAGAAATTGGATTTATATTACTCAGTTTTTCTATGGCTTTGATGGATAGGTAGAAATACTGTGGTCTTAGATTAAATTTTTGCGAACAAATTACCTACCCTGTAAGCGAGAGCATCCGCAGGCAAAAAGCGAAAAATATATGCGCAAATTATGACAGTGTTTTAGAATTAAAATCATGGACATAGTGTCTGTGTGTTTAGATTGAAGTAAACTAACTGACTAAAATAGCAATTATTGCACTAGGTTGAGATTAAAAATCCTTATGTAATTCGTAAACTAAATACTAAACTGATAAACTTACTAAATTAATAAACTGTAAGAAGATAAACTAAAAGAAGATTTCCCTAAATTCCAACGATAATAGGCGTTTGAGGGGTATTCGAAATGACGCGGGCAAGCCGCAGGTATAGATATTTTATTATTATAAGTAGAAATAGTTATAATACTTATTACTTAAAATGAGACACTAAATACGTACCTTGTTTGAGGTTTCGTCAAGTGGTTAGAATAATGTGTACTAATTTGTTGTTTATTTTATGTGTTAATATTCTTATTTTTCTTGATATTGAAAGGCATTATTTATTTTACTAAAGGTCTTTATATCAATATAGTTAAGGAGTTATGAGTCATTGCCATACAAAATGAGCAAATAGGCTGTAGTGTCAGGTAAAGTTCATTACTTACTAGAGTAAAATTTTTGCTCTGTGATCATGCTTTGATCCATACAATTTTATATTTATGTAAAAGCTATTGCAATCAGCCCGAGTTTCTTCCTAGTAACTTTTTGGGGCGCAATATTGTATGTAGAATTGTAGAATTCAATGACCATTTGATTTGACCATTTCATTGACCAAAATAGCTATATAAGGTATTTAATTAAATTTTGATGGGAGCTTAAATAAACCTGTGGGCCTGCTGGAAGAAATTTCTTTATAGAAATAAGTAGTGCCCTTATACTGAATTTCTCTTTATTTTAAGTTTTATTCTTATTTTGCTTGATGCACATAAATATATAAATAAGTAAATAAATAAACATCTTAAAAATAGAAATACTGGGACATAACCTGTACAGAGCCTGAACGCTAGCACTCTGTCAGGTAATCGAGCTGTCCATCAAAGCTCTGTCTATCCCTCAAACAATAAAACGTGATTGCAAACCAATAAGCACATCCAGCCGTCGCGCCACGAGAAGTCATTACACAAATCAACGGTCACTTAACCCCACACGACATTGTACCGTGTTGTTCTCTTTGCAACTAAACGATTGAACTCTTAGTCACATTTTACGAGGCTAAACAGGCGGATATAGACAGGAAGAGAAGATAAGATGTATAATTAAATATCAACGTTTGAGAATGTCTGCCTTTAAAGTTACCTGTACTAAATCACAAGGTCCCAGGTTCAACCACGTGAAAGCCATGATAGACATGGCTATTATCAATTTATTTTTCTAGTAGATTTTAGAACTTTTTACAACTTACACTTACTACTACAAACAAGCTAATGGTTTAAGTATACCACATGTCTACCACTTACGTCATTTAAAAAGGGAATACATGATTTTACCCTAAGCATGCGCAAAGGTTCTAAAACATAGGTACTTACATGTCTTGTTAGGGACTATTTTGAAGGTAATTTGAATAAAATTTTAACGGTAATCTGACTAATTTGAATAAATCGCAAACTTGAATCGAAAGCGAGGCGTCACACCCTATTCATGCAAAATATAACTTTCCCAAAAGTAAAAACAGGGTCAAATAAGGAACCCAACCAAAATCCACGCATAGAGTGCGTTTGATGACCGAGCGATTGCCATGAAATTGGCACGGAGGGCCGGAGGGTCGAGCGGAGGGGCAAGCGGGAGGGGACCATTGGCGAGTGCGCGTGACGCTGGCCAAACTGTAATTAGTGTTCCAAAGTTAAATTCAAATGCGGAATTTTAATTCTCAAGTTGGCAATTCCAGGGTTTTGGATGTGAGGCTTTTTGCAACTTTACTTTTTTTTCGGAGTGTGGTAATGGTTATTTTATGGCATTGATTTATACATCGGACTAAATTGAATCCAGGACTGTGGAAGTTGTCTTCGGCTAGCTAATTTTTTTTTTAATTCTTGAATTACCTAACTATAACCTCATTTTTATTATTAAAAATTTGGCATTAAGTTCAAATTTGTACGTCCGACACAAGGTGTAGTCGACCAAACAACTTTTGCAAAGCTTTCATACATACATATTAGTCGCCGACCGGCTAAAAGAATCTCAAATTTATAAGCCTATACCTTAGTCGCCTTTCACGGCGTCCATGGTAAATAGATAGAGTGGTCCCATTTATTTTTTATTGGTCCGGCACCAATAAAAAATAAATGTCACCACTCTATATAACCACACGGCACTATTCATATATAGATATTTTTATTATTAAAATCCAATGTGATGTCCCCACCCTTCCCACTCTTCCCGGTCAGCTAGTTCAATTACCGGATGTTTGTTGTCAAAATATATGCGTTACCTCCGTCACTTACATATACCCGGGATGACATGTACAGACGTACACGACGACCGGAAAATTATTATGAAAATTGTCCTATTATGTTGGTAGTTATGAGTTAAAAATCAGTTCCAAAGATTCATAAGTAACAACATTTTGACAGAGTTAATGTTAGATCATACATACATACATATGGTCACGTCTATATCCCTTGCGGGGTAGACAGAGCTAACAATCTTGAAAAGTCTGAATGGCCCCGTTTAGCTATTTGGTGGTTAATGATAGAATTGAGATTCAAATAGTGACAGGTTGCTAACCCAACGCCTAAAAACGAATCCCAAGTTTGTAAGCTTAGGTATCCCTATAATGTTAGAACTTTGCACTTTATTACTTTTCTATAGTAAAAAGTATATAAAGAAGTCCTCGCTCGGGGCTTCGCACCCGTCGGATTTTCTTTTCCCAACTAACACAACCAGGTAAAAAAGAATTTAAAAGAAAATAGATAACTAGAGGCCGCCCGCGACTTCGCCCGCATGGAAACCCTATCAATCCCGCGGGAAATCCGGCATAAAAAGTAGCCTATATGTTATTCTGATCTTCAGCTACCTACATACCAAATTTCATCGTAATCGCTTTAGTAGTGACAAACATCCATACTGACATACTCACAAACTTTCGCATTTATAATATTAGTAGAATTAATATTTTTCCCCGAGACTAATTGACTAACCAAACAGATAAAGTAAATACGCCACAACAAAAAAATCTATGAATGTAAACATCTATTTACGTGTCATTAAACGGTTTGATTTAAAAATAATGACGCCTTCATCCACAGGAACGCCATTGAGACCAACAGAAATAGCCAACTTTTCAATTAAAAGCTCACTGAGATCAGCCGATAACAAAATGTCCGGCTGCTCACAAAGAATTTAAAATGCACACGCAAAATAATAAGTTTATAGAAGTACCTACTCTCACGTTTATTTTTTAAAGGTGACTCTTCAATGGTATAAGTTTTCCTATTTTCATTTGGACAGAAAAAAATGTCATAAAAATTAGTGTGGCCTAATCGTTATTATGCAGTGCAAGATGTTATTAGAATGGTCTGCCAAATAGTTACCAGAACATCTTCATTCTTCAATTATTTTTTTATTAAAATGACAGAAATATGTTTTCAATGTTATATTTTCAAAAGTTACGAAACATCATCTTGTCATTATAATACATTGAAGTCACTAAAATGGGCCCAACGTCTCAGCAAACTTGGGTACAGTTTTCAAAGGAAAAACTAGAGTTTTCAATAGTTTTTTTTTATAAAGCTAAGTTTGTTTTGGAGTTGGCAACACTGGGCAGGTATCAATAAGAACCCACTGTTTTAAGAATACATCACTTGATAAATGTGAAAGTGAATTTAAAAATTAGTATATTTCTGCTCCAGCTTTATTTAACCGCCTTCAAAAGTATGTATGCGTGTATGTTTCTCCGCGATTATCTCGCTGAACCAATTTCGATGCGGTTTTCAGGAAAATGTTTATTACACTTAGAGAGTAGATTTTAGAGATTTAACCGACTTCAAAAAAGGAATATATCAATTGATTCTATTTTTCTACAAAAGTTATAATTACTTCAACTACATTCTATAAAGCACATCAACTCTGCACACTCGATATTTTAAGTCGCGCACATTTTTTGATGCCGCAGCGATACGGAATAATAAGTCCAAAAACACAGTCGTGGCACACAATGGCAGACAGAATGGGGAGTAATATTTTATTGAAAGCCCCTTTTCCATTGGAGTGTTGTGTAAATAGAATGAGCGGTGAGCTCGGAGTAATGTGTGGAATATTGCTGCCGTGTGAGTTCCGAGACAGTGATGGGTTCGACGTACAGACTGAATTTTTTTAAATGCGCAGTAGTTCTATATTTATTGCATATATACTATATATACGTATATATGTTCCCGCTACTTCGTCCGCGTGGAATAGTTATTTCGGGCATCATTGAAGCCCTCAAGTAGGAATAATTTTCCCCGTTTTTTTCACATTTTCCATTATGTCTTCGGTCCTAATAGTTGCAGCGTGATGTTATATAGCCTAAAGCCTTCCTCGACAAATGGTCTACTGAACACAAAAAGAATTTTTCAATTTGAACTAGAAGTTCCTGAGATTAGCGCGCTCAAACAAACAAACAAATCTTCAGCTTTATAATATTATTTATTAATTAAGTAATTTATTAGTTAAGTATAGATTGGAATTATTTATTGTCGTCTTGTTATACACGCAGTTTTCAGCGCTCTTGTCTATATTCTTACAGCTGCTTTTAACTCCCTATAAAATCATCTAATATACCTTTTTTTTTTGTTAATGCGAGTGTGTTTTGTCGGCAAAAAAAATATATATGATAAATTTTCTACATTTAAATGTCGGAAAATTAGTGGTGACGGGTACCTGCTATTTGATACAGGTTCCACATTTTCGCTTGTGGGCAAAAAAAATATATATGATAAATTTTCTACATTTAAATGTCGGAAGATAATCGGTGATGGGTACCTGTACATACAGGTACCACATCTTCGCTTCTAATGTCCCTTTATGTGTATAGTATGATGTGTAGTCGCGTGCGCATCTGAGCGGCTGCTTTAGTTTCCAGGCTGATGACCTCCACCTCTGGCGGGATGGGCCACGTCAACAACATGGGCGGGCTGGCGGCGTGCGCGGGACCCGATGCGAAGCCAATGCAATTCCCCTTGGCGCAGAGACGGAAAAGGAGGGTGTTATTTACGCAAGCTCAAGTAAGTACTTGCCCTGGCATTAATCCCGGTTGATTCATTTTAAAAGAAGAGAATGATATTTATTTTTTTATTAATTTTTTTTTTTAAACCGCCGAGCTTGCATTAAGAGAACGTGGATGAAACGAAGGAAGTATGCAGAGATCGTGGCAAGTGGAAAGAGGTATTCTCTCCTCCTCCCTCCCCTCCGGAAAAGAGGCGTGATTTAATTATTTTTTTCTTGTTTTATGTTACATATGACAATGAAATTCAAAAAAATTATTTATTATTATGGGATACTTAATATCACTTAATATTTGTTATGGTTTCACAACATTGGTTGACGTCATAGAAATTACTTTAAACTAAGTTTACTGCCGCTTCCAAAGCGTCAATGCAGAAGAAGCGGTAACAAACTTCACTGCAGCATTTTCTTCAACAATGTCATTTTGACAACTATCCAAATTTAGAATAGAAATGTGGACGAGAGAATCCAAACAAACATCCAAATCTGGAATCCTTCAGAAAGGAGTCTGATGTATATACATATTCAATTAGTTACTTCATTAAAGACATAGTACCTAAAGAAATATACAAGAAATACCTACCTAAAGACATATACGTCCTTATACTTAATAACATCGGGAACTTTTGTTCACTTGCCCCGTGCCCCGAATAATTTCTCCGTATTTGCCCGCGAAGGGGAGCTTTCCCGGATCTTTATTTGCCGATCATTTTACAAATAAATACCGGCTGGGGGACTACCTGCGATAATTTGCGACTTGATGCTGCCCATTCAATGTGCTACTGGTGTAGGATTACTAGACGTAGATTTTATGAAAAGGCTATTATTTATTTAATTATTTTATTTTATTCAATCCCCAAAAATTATAAAATCTACCACCTATGAATGATCTAACGTTTTTTTTTAAATTTTGTTTCACTTTTGTCAGTTTTATTTATTTATTTTTTTGACATTGACATTTGACAGCTTTATAAAGATTACTATTTGAAATTAACTTTTGCCCGCGTCTTTGGTCGCGAAGCTTGTAGTTTATCGCAAGTTATATGGGAACAGAGAATAAGGGATGATATAAGCTGTATGTATAAAAATAATTTCCGTGTATACCTTACTGATATTCGTATAAAATAATTCCTAACTCTCCGGCAAATATTTTGATCAAATAAAGCAAAAAATAAACGTTGCAACATACTACAGCAAGTAAAAAAAATAACCGAGAAAGGAGATGAACGGAAGAAGCTCCACTTAACTCCACCGACAAGAGTTAGCTCTTAAATTTAAGAACTCTTCGTTAGAATATCTTCAGTTTGATTACAAAAACCCAACACGTTCATTCACTTTTAAAATTTATAGTTATTCAAAAGTCGCATCATGAATAGCGCGCTTTAGTAAGGGGAGATTTTCCTGATCGCGTCAAACGTGAGTTTTATTACAAGCGGTGCCATAGCGACTGCGCCGGAGCGGGTTTATCTCGATATCATTTGTTGACTGGCTGGACGAAAGTTGGGCGTTGAAAATTTATTATTTCACTAGAGGCCGCCCGCGACATCGTCCGCGCGGAATCATTCCCGCGGTTTTTCTTTTCCAAACTCATACAACCAGATAAAAAAAGAATTCAAAAGAAAATAACTAGAGGCTGCCCGTGACTTCGTTCGCATAGAAACCCTATCAATCCCGCGAAAACTCCGGGATAAAATGCGGATCTTCAGCTACCTACATACCAAATTTCATCGTAATCGGTTCAGTAGTTTTTACATGACATACTCACAAACTTTCGCATCGCTATTAGTAGGGTATCGAAGGAAAAAGAAGGCGCACATAAGCGTTATGTCTTTATTTTTAAGAGGGTAGACAGAGTTAACAGTCTTGAATTTGAATTTGCTATTTATTGTAACCTCTTGTTGATAGCTGTCTAAATATGTATTTGAAATTTGGCATAACCTGCGTGGTTGATGAGATCTAGAGTTACACTAAGAGAGGATATTCCAAAATTTCCACGGAATCAGAAATTTAAAAAAAATAGGACCACTCCGATTCAATCTCATGGATGTCGTAAAAGGCGACTAAGGTATAGGCTTACAAACGTAAGATTCTTTTTATAGGCGATGGGCTAGCAACCTGTCACTATTTAAATCTCAATTCTATCATGAAGCCAAACAGCTGTACGTGGCCTATCAGTCTTTTCAAAACTGTTGGCTGTGTCTACCCCGCATGGGATATAGACGTGATTATATGTATGTACAGAAATTTTACGCGAGAAGATTCGCGTGCGTTCTCTAGTAGTATATACAATGAAAATCATTCTCACTTTTATTCTCCGTCTACCTGATTACATCTCTAGAAAGGAGACTTGTAAGCGCCGTTGTCCGTGACTGAAAACCATTTCATCACATCATCAATCACCGATGATGAAATAAACCAATAAATAAACAGACCAAATTTCGCACACACTAAAAACATAACACCTTTTTTGGTCAATCGCGTTAAACAACTGGCCAAAGAATGCAGAATGGAATTAATTAGTGGAATCCCCCATAGGGCGGCGTAGGGCGGCATAGGGCGGCATAGGGCGGGATGGTGGGCGGGCCGGAGACGCCTTTCGCAATTAAATAGCCTGCGTTAACGTAATTTGAATTTAGCTACAGGAATGTTTCATTACGGAGGGCATGATGGCGGTTTTATTTGTGTTTCAGCTAAATTTAGATCTCTTTATCATAGAGTTAAGGTGGCTCTCATCGTAATGTGTTTACGATCGCTTTCCCAGAAATCGCAGTTCATCAACATGCATACATACATATGGTCACGTCTATATCCCTTGCGGGGTAGACAGAGCCAACAGTCTTAAAAAGACTGAAAGGCCACGTTCAGCTGTTTGGCTTCATGATAGAATTGTGATTCAAATAGTGACAGGTTGCTAGCCCATCGCCTATAAAAATAATCCCACGTTTGTAAGCCTATCCCTTAGTCGCCTTTTACGAAATCCATGGGAATGAATCGGAGTTGTCCTATTCTTTGTTAATTTCGTTCGTTCGTTAATTTCTGTTTCTGTGGAAATTTTGGAATATCCTTCTCTTAGTGTAACTCTAGATCCCATCAACCACGCAGGTTACGCCAAATTTCCAATATTTAGACAGCTTTCAATAACAGGTTACAATAAATAGCCTAAAACTAATTAATTTTAAAAAAAGGTAATATTTAAAAGACAAAATAAATAAATAAAAATAATAATAAAATAAAAATTCTTCTGATCTTTCTGATCCATTATATTTGTATGGCTAATAAAAATAACAATCAATTAATACAAATTTTATTAAAAGTTATCCAAACATAGGCCAAAAAGTAAACGCGTGCTAATCCACGGGCGTTACCTACTATAAGTATAAAATATTACATTACATACATAAACAACAAATTGTAAAACACTTGACAATACGCACGTCTACGCCTACGCTACGCCGTAGCAGACCTACGACGCGCTACGATGTGTACGTAGCCGCGTAGCGTATGTGCTACGAAGTTTTTGTTGACGTAGCGCGGGGTCTACGTACCTTTTTTCTATCAAATAGTCAATTATGATCTAAAAGTATTCACTTAAAACTATTAATTACGATTTAAGAGTTTTGTTTCTGTAATGTATTCATTAAATTTATTTATTTATTTAAAACTTTATTGCACAAAAAAATGTACAAAAGGCGGACTTAATGCCGTTTGGCATTCTCTACCAGCCTACCAGCTGACCCAACAGAAAAACCTTTAAGTTGGTGGTGCGATGCGATTGCACATGCATACTGCAATATATATACATTACAAATAAATGCATAAATACATACAAAAAATACATAAAATACATTAAATGTACTTATTAAAGTTAATTTT
This sequence comes from Amyelois transitella, assembly GCF_032362555.1. NCBI lineage: Eukaryota > Metazoa > Arthropoda > Insecta > Lepidoptera > Pyralidae > Amyelois > Amyelois transitella. The sequence goes on along the minus strand of NC_083521.1, from coordinate 913,394 downwards.
CGTAATTGGAGAACATATGGATTGCGGTAGTGATGAGTATTTTATTTAACGAGAATTCTGAAGACTAACTTCCAATGTTCAAAATAATCATTGATTCGTATGTACATAAGTTCATACTGGCAAAATATTTGGTTTTCACAGTTGTATTGTTAATCTGATTTTAACACAGGCACATAATTTAATACCTGATAGGGATAGGCTAATAAACTTGGGATTATTCTTTTAGGCGATTGGCTAGCAAAACTGAATTTCAATCTCAATTCTATCTTAAAGCTAAATAGTTGAACGTGACCTATCAGTTCAAGATGGTTGGCTTTGTCAACCCCGCAAGGGATATAGACGTAATTATATGTATGTATGTATGATTGTCTACACTAATATTATAAAGAGGAAAACTTTGTTTGTTTGGTTGTAATGAATAGGCTCAAAAACTACTGGACCGATTTTAAAAATTCTTTCACCATTTGAAAGCTACATTATCCACGAGTAACATAGACTATATTTTATTTTGGAAAAAAATAGGGTTCCGTAATAATATATAAAAATAATTGGCAAAACAGCGTTTGCCGGGTCAGCTAGTACCATATAAAAAGCGATAAATAAATTAAAATAGTAAACTAATAGCGTCCATATCTGTATCGTGGTGATTATTTAATTAAGCTAGTGACATAACCTGTTTGTTTTGTGTCAGGTCTACGAGTTGGAGCGGCGGTTCAAGCAGCAGAAGTACCTGTCTGCCCCGGAGAGGGAGCACCTCGCCTCGCTCATACACCTCACTCCCACGCAGGTCAGTCAATCGTCCACTGCTTACTCTACTTTGCAACTTTTATCTTCCATAGACAAAGATTTAGCAAAACCAAATCAAGGCATAGGTTGACAAAGTTTTGTTTTAGCGTTTATTGAATTTAGTATCAAAACAGCTAATAAAACTTGGTGAAATATTTGGTTTTAGTTAAAGTAAAGTGAAAGTAATTTGTTTTTATTTTCTCCTACAATCGTACATGAAAAGTTAACGCAAATATTACTTTAACATCCATAGAAAAGATATGCCTTGTTCAAAAGTTGCAGGGACCATACGGTACTTTTAATTAAACTTTAAGTCAGTGTGCCATGTGGCTCCCGGCACCAATACAAAAAAGAATAGGACCGCTTAGGGATAGGCTTACAAACTTGGGATTCTTTTTTAGACGATGGGCTAGCAACCTGTCACTATTAGAATCTCAATTATATCACTAAGCCAAATAGCTGAACGTGGCCGTTCAGTCTTTTCGAGACTGTTGGCTCTGTCTACTCCGCAACGGATATAAACGTAACCATATGTATGTTAAAGTCAGGCCTAAAAACAACAAGAAACCCAACTTATTGCGTCCCAACACTTCACGCATCGAAACCCATTAGCTGGTAACATTTAAGTGGGATGTCCCCGGCACGCGACGCCCCGGGTGCCAGCCGCACAGGCCACATAAATCAGCCAGTAATCGTCTGTTTTGCCCCGGCCCCGGGGCATGCCCCGGTCGATTGCTAAGCTCAATAGAATGCCTATAGAGGGCGTGAGACGCCGTGGGCATTTGTTTTGTGTTCTGATGTTGTTGATTTGATTTTTGACACATTTCCTGTGTTGCCATTTGTTGATTGAATTTACCGGTAACCGCTTTTAAAGCTGGGGGTCAATTAAAGGCATAAATGAATTATTGGTAGAGGTATTTATTTAGTGAGCTGCTGTATGTTCTTCGCTGAAGGAATACTATACATTCTAAAGTAGGTAAAACTCAATCAGGCAAAACTATGATTTAAAATCTGTTCTTCTTCTGGTGCTTCTCCAAATACTGACGCTTGAATCATGCATATTTTTCCTATTTTCAGTCAGGTGAAACTATTTATCCCAGCACTCGCTATCCCCGTTTTTACGCAATCAAGATTTTTCCTCAGTCCGCAATGTTTCTTTAAAAAAGACGACTTAATCCATGTTCGATCATGCTATTCCAACCGTTTGTTATTTTCACCACTGGTAACACGTACAGGAGTTAGCTCGTTAGGTTGGCATCTCGTTTCACGCGCCGGCGGCCGCGCACGAATAGGGAGGCTCGCTTTGATTCTCGAGGGCCGCCTCGAATTTTCCTTGTTGTCTGAATGGTTACCGCCGCAAATCTCAAGTGCTGTCTTCAAATTAGTAAACTTTCAACGTGCGTGAACTTTCCTTTTCCAACTAGAATTTTCCACCGACATAACGAAGTACACGTGTAGCCAAACGTGGCCTTATCTTGTGATTGTGACGGCTGTCTCTGTCTACTTCTTAAAGGGTAAAGACGCGTGTATGTTTGTATGTAACGACCTACACAAATAATCGTTTCGCGCCATTATTAATATCTGTCAACGGCACGCGAACACGACCCGCTTTCCCACATTCGCGAATTCAAATCCGTCATAACAAAGGCTCAATAATCTGGGCCGTGTCAATATAAATTTCATAAACTCGCCGTATAACCCCACAAAGGGCCGCAAACATCCATGAATAATCTCCATTTTGAGGGTGTCAACAGCATTTACGCGCGCGTTTGAGTTCGCGCCAAAACAAACGTCAGCGGACAATGGCGGGTGTCACGGAGGCGCGAGCTAATTCGCCGATTATAATGTAGTATTGTAGTCGCGGTAATTGCTTGGTGTTCGCGCCCGGGCGAGGCATTGTTTCGGCCAGGTTAATGGGGGAACCAATTAGGCCTATCGCCGTAATATAGGTCGCCAAATACCGCTATGACCAGTACAACGCGGATCACGCTTTGTAATCTCTAATAATCATGTCAATCTTGTTCGATTAGCTTTGGAAAAAATCGCTGAAATTTTCCTACTTTTCAAAGGAAAAAGTAAAGAAAATAATTTATTATGATTGGTAGAAATACACAAAAAATTTACTAAACCTAATGAGAGCACGATCGGCACTGGTCGCTAGAATTTAATGAAAACATATATTTATAATATATATTTATATTTTTTTTTTTGAGTAAAACATTTTCATTTTTCAATCCTAATAAAATCCAACAGTCAGAGCTAATTTAATAAATAAAAAATGGCACAGATTGAGTTAGCCTCAAAATAAATTCGACACATGTATTTCAAGATACTAACTTAACGATACTACATTAATACATGCATATAATCTCGTCTTGAAAATACTGATAGTCCACGTTCAGCTGCGTGGCTTACTGATAGAACTGAGATTCATATAAATTGACAGGTTGCTAGCCCGTCGCCTAAAAGAAGAATCCCAAGTTTATAACCGTATCCCTCAATCGCCTCAACGATACTATTACTTATTATAATTATTTTCACCGTTACATTGAGACGAAAATGTTTTCATTTCGACATGCTGTCATGTCATAGAGCAGTTTGTTTTTTCCAAGAATCGTTTCAACGGTCAGCACCCTGCACTAGCTGTCAGTTGCACTGCCCTCGCCTCTCGCCTCGTATTATCTGCGAGTGCGACGCGCGCCAGACGATTTCGCGCACTGAATTATCAGTTAAAACCCTTTTAAAAGCGACATTTTTGGTCTATCAGTGTGTCTTGCTGTGCGTTTTTGATGTTTAGAAAAATTTGTGAAGAGAAAAAAAAGGGTATTTCCTAAAACAAGCTATAATCTATAACTAGAACTGCATGGAAAGCATATGCAGAAGTTTGTTTCTCGTTATATATTTATATATATATATATATATATACTATATTTTGGGATAATTGTAATAATGAATAGAATAGAATAGATTAATTTTCAAAATTGGATACGAGGTATCACTTTTTGACATCGCGTCACTTAAATATAATTATATCTACTACCACTTCCAAAGCGCATGTGTAGAAGAAGCGGCGGAACAACTACACTGCAGCATTTTCACCGGACCATATGAGATCATTGTATTTTTTTTATTAAATTCAGCAGTATGAAATTGGAACAGCCAAATTCACTACCACAAAATACAATGTTTGAAGATGTTATTGAAAAAATATATATTTGTTTTTGGTAACAAAATACATAAATAAATCTACATTTCAACTCAAGGTGACAAATCAAACAAAGGCTGTGCTTAGTAAATCTGCAATAAAGGCTTTGCATGAATTAAGCCAGTGATTCAGCTCCATCTATTAGCGTTTAGAAACCAAAACCCTGTACTGCCCTGCTGCATATTCATAGTAGTTTAAACAGTCTGCAATAAAGACATACTCGTATAGAACGGAATGGTTTCTACCATACTATGTTACATTGGTCGAGTTAACATAAACTTTTAGTTTGATTTTAATAAGACGACTTTCTAATTTAGGCAATAAGTATAGGTATATTGAATCTTCGCTTTGTTTATTCATGCATACTTACATACATATTATCACGTCTATATATCCCTTTATGGGGTTGACAGAGCCAACCGGATATCCGATAGTAGTTTTAAATGGTATCAAAACCTAGATAAAAACAGACTTGGCTTGCATGTCGCGTAAAGATTTAAATAAGTTATTACGATCTAAAACCTGTTTGTAATTGCGCTTTATTTATATCCTTATTAGAAAAGTAAGCTGATTTTGCTATTTTGTATAAATAAACACGGTCAAGGGTCAAAAGGGTTTTGAAATAAATATAATAGAATATTTGTACTTGCTTTTTACTCATGGGTTTTACCAATGGGTATTTAAATATAAGTAGGAGAAATTGGTGCTAATTTCGAAAGTACGCGGAACTCGCCCTTTGTCCTCGCCCAAACTGCCCTCTTTTCTGTGAGACGGTTACCATAATATTCCGCAGTATTTGACGTGGAACGCAAACAGAGGGCTCGCGTTTCGTTATTTAACTTAAGTAAATTTCGATGTTCGCGACTCGACGCCACTGTTGATACTGCGTCCCTGGCCGCGGCAGTTCTATTTTCAAATGCAATTTTATTATTTTTCTTTTTTTTTTAATATTTAATTCGTAGAGAGACGGGTCCATAGAGAAACTTGCCATTTCAGCAGATGAGTTCAATTTGTAAAAGAGTGTTTCGTGTTTTGAAAAATACCCAGATGTGACAAAACCGAAGCAGATCGATAAAACAACTTATTCCAAAAACTGATTCCCTAATGCCAACGACATATTATAATAAGACATCTAGACACAACAAAGGGAGCATCCAACATCCGTGAGATCATAGCAAGATCCAAAAAACTCGCACAAAAGCTATAGCGAGTGGCGCGCATCCTTTTGTCTCTGGTCACGACCGCGGCGGGCTGTCTCCGATGCGGCTGCCGGAAGCCGCATGCGGGCGCCCGAGTTTAATGGAACCAATAACATAATAGCAGAGACAATGATGAACTGTCAAACTGCCTCGCTGAGGACTTGGTGTAATGACCGTATGAGTTATGGGTGGTGGGCCGGTGATTGTATGTAGGTATGATGGTACGGACGGATATAGATCTTGGTTTATTAATACATAGTAAAATGGAAATGGTTGTAAAAAAGACCACTACTTAAGATAGAGTGAGCCGTGTGTCTTTGTATGTATAGAAAAGACGATTTATCTATTTAAAAGACAATCAGTTTTAATAGAATCCTTCAGAATTCAATTGAAATTATACTTAAGTCCCTAATATCTAGTTGTAGATCATTGTCTCAGAAACATTTAACATGACTTTACATATTATTATAATAATACCTTTTGAACTCTTATTATATTTTGTTTACTACAGCTATTAACTGTTTTAAGTAACTGGCCATTGAGCCGCTACCTTCACCGGCCGACATTAAAGAGAACGCTATTATTTTCCAATAATTCCACTTCACTTTTTTTCAATCGATAATCCCCGTGTGATTCAATACACTTCCTTTCGAAATGGCCGAAACGAAATCATCTGCCTCATTTCTGGAATAAAAAGTAAAAATTGTTTATGGTATCATTGTCCATAGCCCATTCAGCAGTACCAATATGACAAAACGAATTAAATAAAAAATATATTAACCGCGCGTAATAACCGCGAAAATATTGGCTGCGGCCGCGATATTCCCGCTTCATTTCTCGTCTTATTTTTATAAAAAAAAGTAAGCAATTCGTCAAAGATTAGACGGTTATGAATGGATAGTTTTTATATCTATTATGTGTGTGGATTAGTAGTATCTAAGAGGATAATGCACCTGACACGGATCCTTTGTAGTGGGGCAGGTATGGGCATTGTGATTTTGCCATTTCTGCACCAAATATTGCGGTGTTTGCGTAGGACGAAGGAATTTTATCGAAATTTCAAAAGCCGTATTCAACAAGGCTGGGCCAAAAAACACATTTTATATCAGCGATATGTAGCGCGGTTAGTTGCTCAGTAATCGTTTTTGTGTTTCAATCAGTTCATACGTATTTTGTTTCATAACTGCGGACTTGCTATTTTTCAACATTTTTTCCACGTTTCGAGCATAAGATCTACTTTCGAAAATTCATATATATTTATACATGCATATGTAATCGGCTTTTACGACATCCATGAGAAAGACTATCTATTGTCATATTTCACTATCGAACTATTGTCATAGTATGAAATAATATTTATTATAAGTGGAAATACTTGCCTATTCTCTTAATTAATATAACCATTTATCAAATTTAAAAATAGTGTCTCACCACTTTTATGGTCCTGCTGGCCGGATGACATATATCTAGGTTTAAGTACACTGAACAAACATAAATAGTTAAACATTACATATATAACTATAGTGATCAGCAAAAATAAGAATTCATAAGATTAAAAGTAGCAAATGTATTGAAAAAAAATTATTTATAAATATAATATTTAACAAGTAATTAAGCCACCTGCCCGAGGTGTCCTATACGTTTCATATGAATAGCAGTAGTGTGAATAGGTCAGACTACCAAAAATACTTAGTCTATCCACAGGAGCCTATGCGAAAGTATGAATTTAAAAGAGTGTTTACAATTTTAAATAAGCAATATAACTACTCATTCCACTACCAAAAAAAATCAAATTACAGTTTGTTTGCACAGCCACAAGTACTACTAATGCTCCAGTTTAAAGTCTAATAAACGAATATTAAATAAATATTAATTTTATGAATTGCCAAGTCAATATTAGCCCGGCGTCTCACGGTCGACGGGAAGGGGTCGCTTTATACGGTTGATACAAAATATGAACCGCGTGTGGGCGGATTATGTACTGTGCATAGTATTATACAATGCAATGTGTATCTAACATTAATTAATTATGTTACTTCGGTCGGCTTCTATAGCGTAGTGGTCGGTTATACTGTCTCTTAGTAACAGTAACAGGATAACGGGTTTCAATACCCGGGTCTTGAACCATTTTCGTATTGGGCTGCGTTATGTATGCATGTTTATCGTTACTGCCCGCCATTATAACAAGTCTCGAACTTACTTTGACGGCCTCTGTGACGCCGTACGTCCCGGGTTCGAATCCCGGCCAGGGCATAATTAGAAACGAACTTTCTCTGAATAAATTACTTAACTGCCGCTTCCAAAGTTCTCAATTATCCAAACTTAGAACTTCCTAACATTTATCCCTGTGGCGTCCATGGCGTTGCAGAGGTTCCCTATTCTTTATAAATACAGCGAAAAACTGAGATCGATCACCTGTAAAAATATCACGCTCGCTACCACAATGCCGCTAAATCCATTTGAAACAGCATTCACTCACGTTTACTTTATCTACAGACAGAATTAAACTCTCAAGATCTCATGATAAGATTTAAAATTCAGTGGCAATAGTTAAGTGATATTTTTTTCTGTGTCTGTGGCTATATTTTTATAAGTTACTAAATAAATGACGGCTCTGATGGCTGTCAGCGCGGTGGCAGTGTGTTTACTTAGTCCAACAGTATTTCTGTATATTAAAATGCGACGATCTGCCATTGTGTCTGTCCGTCGCTGACAAATCGGCTCGTTTGCACCGTGTCCCAATTTATTAGTGTAAAATTAAATTATAAAAAAAAATATGATGACTATTTTAATGCTTTCAAAAGAGATATGCATGCACCTACTGGATACATTTCTAAATTCGTAATTATCAGATATTTTACAAACGAATTATTATCTAAAGTATTTGTATAAATACATACAGTAATAATTCTACTAGACGTTATTAGGATACGATAAGTTAAGCATTTTAAAATCTTAAAATCTGACAATAAGTTAGAAGAAAACAGTTCATTATTGAAGATTTCAAATAAAAATAAGAATATTTCGTTCGTGGTAAAGAGATTTATTTATTCATGCGACTCCCCGTTACATGGAAATGCTCTGTTCAAATATGCAAAGGAATTTCTTACGTAAAGAGGGACATCTTTAACCCTTACACAGGGTCCATGCGCTGAGAGGGCAGATTCTAATGATAAATCACTGTCACTATTATGTTGAAATAAATTTCGTTTCACGATCTTTTACAGGTTAAACACGTAGAAATAATGGAGTGTTTAAAAATATATTTTTGTAATACATGTTTAAATTTTGTATCTTCTTGTTAAAAATTAGGTATGTCATAAGTGAGCCAATCGGATAATATTTTTTTATTCATGTTAAAAATAATATCTATCTTATAGCCAATTAAACTATTTTTATCACACACATATTTTATAAAAAAAAACAATTTTATAAACAGGATATTTAAAACCTTTGTATTCCTTTCGTGGCTGGATTATCATCCTATATTTTCATCACAAAGAATTCTGAGATCACAAAACAATTAACTATCATTGTTTTTAAACGGCTGTCAGTATAATCTCAAGAAATTAACAAACATGTATATCGAAATCAAAACGAAGACTCATGGTTGGAAAAAATCACTGTTCCAAATGAAGAGCTAAACAAATACAATCTTTATTTATAATAATTGTGGACAAGTTGCAAGTCATCATTCGCGGGAACGGAACACCTACGTGCTTGCCTCGTTTAAAGAAGACTGACACCTTAGTGAATTAACAAAGATGAGTTATGAACTTTAAAGGCACGGAATAGAGTATAAATTCGATAGGTGCGTTTCCGTGGTTTGTCAGCGGATTGGCGCCAAAATTGACTCGTATTGTCAAAGTGACAGGCGACTGGGTGGCCATGGTTATGGGGAGATGGAAAGGATAGGTGAAATAACTATAATTATATTTAGAGTACATATTAGAGAAGATATTTAGAATTTTCATGATTCGGGAGTTTATATTTTAGTTGAGCAGTTTTCAAACTGGTTATTTATTTTGATATGATTTTTTTTTAATGCAATATATAGGACATACCTAAAAGAAAATAAGCCATAGACTCTTGGCTGGGAAAGCGAGCTTAGGAAAGGAATTCGTATTAACTTAACTATTAATGATTAAAAGTATTTATTAAATTACCTTAATATTAATCAATTGGGGATGGCTGAGGTATGTAAACAAATACTCTTAAATCCTTTCTATTCAACTTAGCCGCAACGTGTATATTGTTAGAATACTGTAAAAGTTAACATTTGCTCGAAGGGCTTTCGTATTCCAGTAGCCGAGTGGCAAATACACGTAGCTATTGCTATTAGAAAACACGTGAAGTGGGTGTTGGCTCTTAAACACGACCGTGCTTCGCAGCCGAAATGTCTCGCGTACTTGACAAGATACGACAACAGTCATTAGGCGGAAGACAAATACGTGAATGGCTGGGAATATGCGTGGAGGCAACACGGAGTATTATGCACAAGGAGGCTGAAAGAAACCCCTCCACACGAGAGCGTCCGAGCCTCTCCGAGTGCAATAAGCGACGCGCCCGACGGGACCCGTTCATTAACTCTCACCTACTCCATAAATATCATAGCGGGTCTGCACGTCGTGGACAAAGGAGCGCGTAATGGTTAGTTTACACGAGTAAAGTGCCTAGTTTAGTAGTTTCAAAGTCAAGGTAGTCGTTTTTAATTTAATGGAGGATTCCCCGAGTGCTTCGTACTAAACTAAAATTGATATTGGTTTTAATTTAAATACCTACATCTTTTGGTATATAATAGTTAACTCAAATATATGTAACATGAATCGGACGAAACGGCTTAGTTTTTCGGGCCACGATATAAATATAAATGAGATACATATAAATGAGAGAGAAAAATCCACTATTTCATCTAAGTTCCCATGGAAATCAACTCTGTCATATATACATAAACTTAATTTTAATTATATTCGGGAATAAACAGTCACAAGAAATTTTGTATACCTACCTAATACACTTGTAACTAAGGTCGATAATAAGTACAATAACAAAGGCATCATGATATTCACAGCGAATAACTTAAATCAAACAAAACAACAAATAATATGCAATCTGCAATAAGTCCTCCACTTCTAGAGAGCCCTACATGTAACATACTTATTTGTTTTTACAACGGGCCCCGTCACTCGGCGAGACGTAAACAAAATGGCGGCCGCGGACGCAACGTTTTCATAACGGTGTGAGAAACTCTTCAGAGGGATTAGTTGTACTCAAACTTCATTACTAAAATATTTTTATTTTAAATTTCTAATATATTTCTAATCGGCTGCAGTACATAGTAGGTACAAGTGTTACAATATAAGATGGCAGATTTTAAAAGAATCTGGTATGCATGATCGAAAGTACCTAATTGTGTAATCGAACGATTACGGTCCCAAGTCGAAGACTAAATCAGAAATGCCATTTTATTTCTACTTAAATAAATAATTTCCTTGATATATAATATTTGTTAAAAGACAATCCTAAATAGACGAGTAGATACCTTACCTGGCCATCATGAAGCTACGTAACTAGCTGAGGTCTCTGCCTATCTTTCCAGGAAAGAAGCATAATGTATATATGTAAGTAACCACATAGCTTAACATCTGAATCAGTAAAAGATATTAAAATTTCCCAATATAGCAGCAAAAGCTAATTTTTATATTGACTATCTATACAAATATTATAAAAATGAAGAATTTGTTTGATTGTTTTGTTTGAACGCGCTAATCTCAGGAACTACTGGTTCGAATTGAAAAATTCTGTTGCGTTGAACAGACCATTTATCGAGGAAGGCTTTAGGCTATATAACATCACATTACAACTGTAAGGAGCAAATAAATAATGGAAAATGTGAAAAATGTGGGAAAATTATTCATCCTTGAGCGCTTCAAAATAACTATTCCACGCGGACGAAGTCGCGGGCACAGCTAGTTATGAATATGGGGTTGATACGAGGTCTGAATGTTGCTCAAACTACGAAGGTTTTGCTTTTATTAAGTGTCCGTGCGACGTCCGCCACGCCTTCACAGGGTCTAGCTTCATTGAAGTAGTGTGTTTGACGCGAGTAGTGTGGCCAAAATTCCTGTTTTAGTAGGAACTTACACGGCAGATTTCCTAAGCACCAAAGTGGCTCCTTTAATTAACTCACTACAATACTAACATAAGTATTTACCTGTAAAACAAACACGTATTTTTCTTCATTCATTCATCCATTACACGTTTATATCCCTTGCGGGGTAGACAGAGTCAGCAATCTTGAAAGGCTGACAGGCGACGTTCAGCTGTTAGGCTTAATTATAGAATTGAGATTCAAAAGGTTGCTAGCCCATCGCCTAAAAGAAGAATCCCAAGTTTATAAACCTATCCCTTAGCCGCCTTTTACGATATCCATGGGAAAGAGATGTATTTTAACACGGGCAATAAAACTCGTTTATTCATCTACAGCTACTTATTAAAATATTAATTTTATCCAGATTTTACTTCAAGGAATGGTCAACATAGACGCGGGCCATCCCGCCATTTTGTCGAGTGTTGGATCAACCTGAAGAAGCTTTCGTTTAAGTTTTACAGCAAAATGAGCCTACTCTTTAACCGACTTGTAAAACCTATGGCTATATTCTTAGCTAGCTGCAGTTCGGAGCTTCCTTCCCGTGGGAATTTCGCTTCAAAATTACCCTATATTATTATCTATTATTCCAGATTATTTATTTATTTGGAAAATGCACTTGGTATACGTATGTATACCAAGTGTACAAATATAATACGAGTACAATACATTGCTTCAAAGAATAAATCTAAGGAGTTGTAATACATATAGGTACCAATTACAGGTGCACACAGCATTTCCAACTTATTTATTATATTTTTTTTTAATACCTATATAAAATTACAATTTCAGGGGATCCAGCAGCTGGGTGGTATTGAATGTAAACATAAAAATTTGATACTGAGTACAGTCTTGGAGTTTTTTCGAGAACATTGACTCTGCTGATCCCGTTCAGGATAAATACGTTAAACTATGTAGTATAAGTACCTTAACGTGTGTATTAAAAAGTATAATTTGTTTCAGGTCAAAATTTGGTTTCAAAATCATCGTTACAAGTGTAAAAGACAAGCGAAGGAGAAGGCGATGGCGGAACAAAATCAACATAATCAGGTATGGATTGACAGAATTGATTTTTATTACTCGTAATATAACCAACATTGTTTTATAAAGTAATTACATTCTCAAAAAAAAAACCTGAGACTAAAATTGACAATACAAAATTAACAGTAAAACAACTGACAATTTAAATTAGCATTTTTGTACAGTATCTCTACTATGATACTGACCAGCATCTGAGCTCAAAACGAGAATTTCTCTATCTTAAAAAATTACAATTCAACTTTCTCAAGCAAACTAATACAATATTAATATTCGCGTTTATCGCTAATGAATAATGCATATTTAAACGATAAAATCTGACTCGGCAGTGTTTGGTTTGCTCGTGACGATAGCATCGCAATAAAATACGGGGCCCGCACTCTCGCGAACTGGCAACCCTACAGTTTCCCCCGCGATTTCGTTGTCGATGGCTGGTAATGATTGCGCGTTCCTCTTTCGATTTTACGTGTTTTATCGATGATTGTAGGGTGATGGCGAATTATTTTCACACCTGAATAATACTTTATTCGCGTTACAAAAGTTGTTTTCAGGTGATAAAGGTTTTATTAATAACTGATTAGACTTGCCTAATGTTATTTTTAACTTACTTTTGTACTACTCTCGTTGTAGCTAATTTCTGTTTCAAACGTCCACTAAAGATGTTTAGTGATTAGTTAAATGCTGTGAAAATGTGAAATGTTACATTTTCTGGTCCAAATCCTGCCTTAAAGTATGTCAAACATTCCTATATTAAGTACAATATAATATAATAGTAAACAAATATAATAGTTGCTGGTCCAATGTCTTTAGTAATTTACGCTTTGCCGATTTTAACCATGTAAATAGCGATGGACCTTTTCGAAAAAATCTCCCTTTTATTAAACTTTTCATAATAAATACCTCATAATATACTGTGGTGTTCAATCAATGTGAGAAGACATTTCCTTCCGCCTAATTGGAAAACGCGCCCCCAGCGCGATGCGTGTTGCCAGCTTCGAGAATTGCCCCAATTTGCTGGAGCCGGGGGCTGGCTTCTTGATTGTTAGCGCGTGGGCGGCCCCCCGCCGACCTGTAATGAGTTTATTATGGGGCTGAGGTATTATGCGTTAGATTTGATTATAGGCTGGTTTTAATTGATGGAAAAATGATTCTAAAAATTATTTAGACTGAGTTCCTAATAATTACATTCATTAAGATCACGTCTCTTAGCCGGATAGGCAGAAACTATCATTCGACTTACCACTGGTTCCCCGTGCATACTACTTTTATCAAACATATTATCACGCAAACTCTTTTGTTTATATGTTGGACTTAAAGGTCCCGATTAGTTCAAGGTAGCTTGTCTAAGCCTTCCCCGTGGTATTTTTGTGCATGTGTAGATTTTCCAATTTAAAAAAAAAAACAAAAAATTCTCAACTTTTATTCATTATTATGGGACATTTCAATATCCCTTAATAATTGTCATATCTTCTGGTTTCACATTGGTTGACGTCAAATGAATTACTTGAAACTATTTTACTGCCGCTTCCAAAGCCAATACGTCAGTGCAAAGCGGCAACAAACTGCACTGCAGCATTTTCTTCAACAACGTCAACTTCACAATTATTTTGTTTCCATTGAAATAACACTTTGTCGTAGTCATCATCATCACCCCGACGAGTGGCGGTCCCTGTCCTGGTGAAGGACGGCAAGCCGTGCGGCTCTGGGGAGTCTTCCTCACCAGCGCACAGTCATTGTGCCACCCCCACCTCCGGCTATGTACAGCAGGTCAGTATTTTTTTTTAAGATTTTTAAAAGTGCCGCTGATTGTTGTGGAATAATAAAAAGTAACCTTGATATTTTTTTTTCTATTGATGTTTATCAGAAAATAATATATTTTCCGTGCCGTGTGGTTCCCGGCACTATTACAAAAAAGAATAGGACCACTCCATCTCTTTCCCATGGATGTCGTAAAAGGCGACTAAGGGATAGGCTTATAAACTTAGGATTCCTCTTTTAGGCGATGGGCTAGCAACCTGTCACTATTTGAATCTTGGTTCTATCATTAAGCCAAATAGCTGAACGTGGCCATTCAGTCTTTTCAAGACTGTTGGCTCTGTCTACCCCGCAAGGGATATAGACGTGACCATATGTATGTATGTATGTAATATATTTTCCCTCCACAACAGGGCTCCCAGGCCGCGTGCAGCAATCCCCTGGTGTCTTCATACCGACAACCCGCTGCCTACCAGCAGCAGTGCTCCGGCTACCTACCCCTACAGGGCAGGGCGTGGTAGAAATTCCCCCAGCTTTACCACGAGACAATGTTTAAAGAGGAGATGTATTTTGACTAATTAGTCTTTTACACGGATTTTTTTTTTCATTAATAAAAGTGAATTTTGCCTTTACGCGTGAATATTTTGTGGGTGTAGTCGTCACATCGACATTATAAGTAACTTTAGCCAAATCAAACTTTAAAAATATGTAGTTATCATTTATTTTTATCGAGTATATTACCAAAACTTAAATATACCTTTACAAAGTCCCGCAAGAATTAAATATATATTTGATTGATTCTTTTATTACTTTGAACGAAACGTAACTGAATTTTATTTTGTGACAATTTTGACCAATTTTCCTGTAAATTGTTTCATAATTTTGCAATATTATTACACAATTAAGTATATTTGAAAATCTTTTTTGTAATTAAATTCTATACAAAATTTTTCTAGAATTTGTTTGCGAGTTCCTCTAAGAACATTGTCTATGGTAAAGCGAGGCTGGCCGAGGAAGACCAGAGACAATTAGTGAAATAGAGTGAAGTGCTAGTGTCGGACTACGAGTAGCAAGGCAGCACAGACGGTCCTGTAAATAAGTAGTTACGTAGATAAAATGAGCACGTCTAAGGATTTGAATTTATTTGTGATACTTTTTCTTCACCGTTAGATATGATCACAAAAATAAGCGTCGCTTGCAAAGACAGAGTAAAATTCAAATATTTTTTTTTATTCATCATTGTAGTACATTCCAATATCAATTAATAATTGTTGTGTCTTTTGGTTTTACAACGTCAAATAAATTACTTTATACTAAGTTGGCTGCCGCTTCCAATGCGGCAGTGCAGAAGAAGCGGTAACAAATTGCACTGCAGATTTTCTTCAATAACTTCAACTCCATAATTATCAAACTTAGAATAGAAATGTGGACGAAAGATTACTAAAATTGTTATGATTAATTGATTTTACCGAAAAGATTTTACTTAAAAGTAATATAAAATAATTTATGATGGAATGTCAAATCATACTCATTATATTTTTTTAATTCCTTTTGGGTAAATATGGTATAAATTTATACCCTGATAGGACTAGTACTAAGGCTGACGTCCACTACGCATAAAAGCTCGCCGAGGCAAGTCGAAAATACTTAGAATGCACTTGTATGCAATACAGGCCATTATAAATACCAGCTAAATTGCAGAATAACTTTGACAACCTATATGTATTTAAGTTCCAAACATATGTAGGTACTCTTCATATGAAACCTGCAATTCCATGCAATATCATTTGCAGTACCTGATAGTTTAATTTGGTTATTTGATTTTAATAGATATTGAGTATAATTTAAACATAGCGATGTGTTTAAAAATAAATTCTGTAAAAAAAAATGTCTCTAAAATAATTTATTATTATTTTTGTGATCATATCTAATATATCAGAGTGCCAAACATAAGTTTTTTTTCAAGTTGAAAGATCTTTCTTGATAATTGAGTTGATTTTCTATTGTAAATAACTTAATAATGTAGCGGAATCTGTTGTGTGTATAGTATAATTTATGGTATATCAGTGTTTGTGTGTGTAGGTAGATGATAACGTGTACATAAATCGAAAATTAACTGATGTCGTAGTGGGATCAAGGGATTAATTTAAACAATAATAATGTCTTCAATTTATCGCTTTTGTCCGGTATACGGTCCGATGGAAATCCTTCCTTATATAAGAGGTACCTACTAATATTACTGTAACAACATTTCAACAAAATCCGTTCGGTTTTACGGTCATAGGTAAGTTATAAAACTTTTATTTCTCCATAAGCAGATAAATAAGTCACATCTTAATATTTTAATGTATTCTGCGTACATATGCCTCATCTTTTGTATATCCATTCATACATCCAAGATAATAGGTATGTCGGTATATTTTTTTATAGTTTCCAAAAATTATGCACAGAACGTCATATTTGAATTTTTTGCTGACGACCGAAGTCTCGTCAAAATACCACGGAAATGATAATAGTTTTCATAACATTTTCTTCGCATCTTAAAAGTAAGTTATAAAATAAAGGAATGTGGTAAGAAAGAAAGACATTATAAAGCGAAATTTACGAATGCCATTATATGTATCAGCAAGAGCGATGATTATTATTGACTTATGGAATTATCTAATACTATTATTTCATAGTTTTTATGTCGCTGCATTTCGCACGATTTGTTGCAAGAAACAACGAATATTTGAAACTTATACTTTTTATTACACCATTTATTATTCTATGATTATTTAAAAAAAAGCTGTTATAGTGTAATAATAAAAGAGCACGCCTGGTACAATACTTTTTATTAATTTTATATTTTTCTGCAACACTTTCACGAAATAAGTAATTTTACACTACACTTTTATGTTTCCATAATAAATCAACCTGAATATCAGAAAAATCATCAAAATTGTTTCATTATTATGTACTTAAAACATTTTAATTATCAATCCCACAGTCGCTCCATTTGTAAATAATAAATAAATTAAGGAGATTTCACAACTCATGATGCCAACATTGAAAATGGCGGACTTTCCCGCCTTGGCACGGAATTATAGCAATAAGAATCCTTAATTATGTCTTTGGAGTAAGTGAAGAGATGTCTATGTAAGTACTGTTTTCTAAACTTAATTTATGTTTTAAATAGTTCCATGTAATTATTATAGAAATAGGGGCGTTATCACGGACTACAATTATAAATAATAGTGATAAAGATAACATGAAAGGAATTTGTAATTATAGTGAGAAGTGGGGTGTAATGAATTTCGATTTATAAAATAAAAATTAACGAGTTTTATATGTTCGTTTTACTTAACACCTATTCCGAAATTCCACAAAGAGTTATCAAGAGATCTGATTGACTTTTTATCATATTAAATATTAATATGATAAAAAGTAACTTTTTCTGTTATGCGAAATAGAAGTTTCAGTACGAGTACAGTATACGAGTACAGTTCAGTACAGTACGAGTTTCCTTGTAGGTAATAATTTAAGTAATAAGTAAAGAAAGAAGGATTTATCGATTTATTTATATACCCGTGCTGAACTTATGATGTGTATAGTGAAGGTAAAGTCTTTGTTTGGTACCTTTATAAAGAGAAAGACCAATCTGTTCACAATTTGAGTAAGTTGAAAAAGCAGGTAGGTATGAATAATAAATAAACCGCTGAAAAGATGAGCGTGATCAGGTTGCATTATACATCACCTGGCAAGTGGTAGAAATAAAAAAAGGTCATTTCCAGCAGGATGAAATATAAAAAGATTATGGATCTTTTTACTAGAAGATTAGAACTAGAATACCTAATTCTAGTTCCGTATCTTACCTATCTACTTACTTTCTTAAAAATAACTTCGACCTAAGTAAGTAGGTACTTCAAAATTCCATTAAACATTCTCAAGAGAAGTGGGATAATAGATACCTACTTCGCTAAAAACTTAATGAATAGGCAAATAATAGATCTGTGGAAGAGATGCATACTTACAGGGTATAGGATTTAAATCTGTTTTTTAGCGAAATACCTAGGTATCTCCAGTAAACTGCAAATCTTCAGGTATACTTACTTACATATTAACATCATCAATTATCCTCCTGGCCTTAAGGCCTAAGAGAGGTTGGGTAACTCAGGTTTTTATTTACTTACCTACTTACAATATAACCTATTTAAATTTTACCGAGATTTGGTAAACACAAATAGGTATACTTACGAGTACAATGAACAAACGCAATAGAAGTATGATCACAAATTCCCACAGGAACGAACCCCGTGAAAGATTTTTCATAATTCGTCTAAAAACATCTAGTCAAAATGTAAACAATCAAAACGCTACTAACATTTACCTTTGTGCCGGGGCGCTCTCGACATCGTAAGCTCATTTTATTGTCTTCAATATTCCCAGATTACTCGGCAATCTCTCATAACGCGTAGAACAGTTTATTCCGCATGGCAACATCGACTTTGTTCAGCGTCAGTCACGGCCCGCCAAAACGAAATAATAACATGGCCGTCGATAAAACAAAAAAGCATGAACTCAAAAATACTACTTTCTTGTTTTACACCTAATGTAGTGGACATAAGAATGTATTTCTGTTGGATGGCCCTGAAACTTACGGCGTTTCGTTTTTGGATAGTAATTTTGATAGAACAAAGCGGGAAGAGTGCACGTGCGCGGCATTAGGAGGGCACGCTAATAAAATGGTGGATTAGCCGAAAGGACAGGTGAGGGCGGCGAAATTGAAAACTATTGGCCTCTTCAGGATAAATTGGCATATCTTGGGTCGGGTTACTGGGATTTACGTCAGTCAGGTGAGGTTAATCATTTGTATTAATTTGGAGGGTAGCTGCAGGTTTCATTAAAACGCGCCTATGAAAAGTTTCGGCGAACGGCGAACGCGAAATTTTAATAAATGCAAATTGAACATAAAGAGAAAATATTCCCAGGTGTCCATGAAGGAGCTCATTAACAAAAGAAACTACATACTTTTATCACTTGAAAATGTTACAGGAGTAAAACCTAGATATTATTTTATTATGAAAATGTATTCTTATTTGTTTGTTACATAATTTTTTCTGCAAAAATAGAGGGATTGATAGTTGATACTGTCGATAACCCGGAAATGTTAATTGAATTTGGCGGACGTGGCATTGTGAGTGACGTCACAACATGGCGGCGCTCACATCGATCGTACGATATGGCACGTGTGTAGTCGACGTAGATTAGATTCTAATTATGAAACGTCAGCTTATTAGTTAGGTATCATTAACAAATATGATACATTTTGGAAATCGATCAAGTATATTAAACTAGGTTTTGGCAGGAGTTTTAATACTCGTAAGAATTTCCGAATTTATGTTTTACCGGATGCCTATGTAAGCACTTAGGTAGGTATTTACTCCATAAAATAAGCCTAACCCAAATAGTAATTTGCGAAATTACTTCCTTTCAATTCTTAAATTTTGATGAAATTAAACACTAACGAACATTGCTGTTTCTACATTAAATACATATATATAACATAACCCTCCCATTTCTATTCTATTTCAAGTCAAACCTGAACCGTAATAGACCACGTAAATCCCAATGAAAAAAATGAATCGTATGTACTTACGCGATCGGTAAACAAATTTGTGTATCAGGGGCTTCGGAGCCATGAATGCGACCCTCGGAAGGGTGGCTCCATTAGGGCCCAAGATTTACCATTCATGATCTTAAGACGCTGCGTGGAATGTAATTGCTGGGTACAATGCAGCTGAGGCCGTGAATTATGCAGAGCTATGAATTTTTGAGGTTATATTTCGACATGGGGTTGTTTGGAAAATCTTTCGGGTGAAAGAACGGTTTGTGAGAAAACCTATAAAAAATAAATTAATTCGTTAGATCGTTAAATTATTAGATCTTATTTAATTTGCAATTATAAAATTAAAGAGTAGAAAATGATGTTCGGACATACATTTATGTTGCAGTGTAATAGGGGTGCAAACATACCATAGAAGAATAATAAACAAAATCTGAGGTATTGGTGTCAACAAAATATCTGAAAGCGAAGACCAGAAAATACCGATGAAAGATTTTTGGAAGCGTTGTTTTCACAGATTACTTTATAAATATTGATAAGTCTATCTGAAATCTTTTTTATTTCAAAACAAATATATGCCTATGGCAATATCAGATAATGATTCTAATGGCGAAAGCTTTCTAAAAGTTAAAGAATTTTTGAAATCGGATCTGTAGTTTTTGTGTTTATTCGTTACAAACACACAAATATTATTATTTTTTCTCTTTATTAATAGTGTGGATGTGTACCTATGTGGATTGATATAAGACTAGACAACAGTGAATAAGTAGGTAGGTACTTACTTAGTAATCTTTTATGATGAAAAGAAACGTCTTTGTAGGAAAAGGACAAAATTAAAATAAACAAATAGAAATTTAATTTGATTTTTTTTTTCTAAAAGTATTTGTAGATTCAGTGTTTGTTAGTCCCCAAGTGCATATACCTATAGCGGCGAAGGTTGAGGGGTTGACTAATTAGAACAAAAAACGCGGGAAAACACAAGTACGCTTGACAGTGAGTCAGAGACAAAGAGCGCCACTCCAAGATTCACAAATGTAACATGTCCATCATCCTCATAGTTTGGAAAATCATCCCTAACATGCAGTAATAAAGAAAATTTTACTACAAATATCGGAAACGCAGGCTCCAACATATCTATTTTGGAAAATTCGAATTTGGAATGCTTTATCCACCATTTAGCCGTCGGGAACTGCAAACTTTGAGTGTTGCAGTATAAGGAGTATTTTCCCGTGTTTTCGGGTAATTCGGTGCTGTTTTCTGGTTACGAACGGTTGCGTAGAGAAGCGCCACCGCGCCGATTGTCTGTGGCACGTTCGGCCAAAGAGGCCACAATCGATAGAGCACGGGCGTGCGTTGTAATGAATTTATTAAGGAACTAATGTTTTAGCTTGGTTTAATGTTTTCGTCATTGGTTTTACAACAGATTTTTATGGGATGATCAACATTAAAACTATTTAATACATTTATAAACAAATAGCAAGTAGAATAATGTAAATATACGCTGTAAATGCATGTAACTGATTTATTAGCGACGGAAGTTTTCTTTGTAGAAAACTGTTATTTCAGCAGAACTAATCTAAAGCAGAAAGGTGACTGCAAACAGGCGTCTGCAGACTCCCACCCCATCCCAGACCAACTTATATCAATATTTGTTTTAAGTCATTTTATACAGGTGCCTATTAGTTTATTAATCTTACCCGGAGGGATAGGCACAGACTACATCTTTACATCCCAGCATAAGTATTTTTTTCGCCTAATATACATACATTTATAAATCACTTTATGCAAGCTCGTTGGTTCCACTTGACCAGACCTTTTTCTAGAATAATTTGATCAAGTTGCGTTCGTCTAGGCTTTACCACTCCAACATTCTCATTCACTCCTTACACATTTTATAAACCTAACTACCTAACCATTTTTTATTATTATTTCGCAAACACAATTGCTATGAACGGATCCCATTAATCTCGGAAAGAAATCCCTAGTAAGTAATTCTGAGATAAAGTAAAGCACAAGATATAGGTATGTCAAGAATGTGAGAAGACGTGGTCACGGTGGCGAGGTGTGTCAGCATCTCTATCATGACAGCAGTCGGCCAGCTGTCTCATTATCACGAGGGCGAGACTCCCAACCTTTAAAGTTTTATGTTTTCTTGGTTCAGTACAAATAATGGCCAATTTTTACCAGTCGTTCACTATTAACGTGGATCACGCGATAATGGGCCATATTCTTTGCACTTTTATTAAATCTTTGAATTACAAGATGTTGTAAAATAAATCTTTTTGAAAGTAACCTATTAAACTTTTAGTTGAATTACATAGCGAGATTAGATTTTCTTATGCATTAGATAACACGTTGACAGCTAGGTATGGAAACGTTAGAAATAACAAATCAGCTAACAACACATTTCACTTCGCTCCCAACGGGTTTTCTGTTTACCTTCGGATCTCGCCTCAGAGGATGACTTAGCAAATCAAACCTCTTCAATAAAAGCCTTTATTTTAATCCATTCTCATCCCGTCGTCATTATTTTGACATCCGACGCTGACAGGTGGCGCTATTGTCCAACATAACATTCTTTTAGTTCGTTATGCTGAGTCTCCTAGTCAAGTGTCTAATTTTAATTAGATTTATATTTATTCCAAATTATGCAAAATTTTATATTAGTTTATAGGTAAAAAATGTGTCATAATGAGAAAACGAAGTTCAATGTTTTGTTTTTTATTAATATAGGAATGGAATAAGTAGGTACCTACTAACCGTTGCTGTAAAAATCCACAGATTATACCATGTTTGATATTTATCAATAATTTACAGTGACTACACAATTTTACTTATTATTATTATATTACTTTATATTAATAATAAAATAATTAATAATTTTAATCAAAATTACCATTGTCATGAAATAACTATACTTAGTATTTATTTAAAGGGGGAGAAAGCCATATTAACTGTAACAATTTGCAAAAAGCTTTTCCATTACAGTTTATCAGAGAGAAATCGTTAAAAATCTAGAGTTTCCAGCGATTAAAAACGTTGAAGATTATGACATAATACCCTCTTACTAATCTAAAAGCCAGAAGCTTTAAAATCTCCACAAAGCCATTTCATGAGGCTGAAGGGATTATACTTTTGAAAGTATAGCATCGACTTTTAGGCACTCGAGGCGCGATCTGTCAGCACTTTCGTGCGCGACTGTACCCGCTAATGGCGCGTTGGGAACAACGGGGAAATACAGACACAAAGGACGTTTCCGTTTGATGTGAATTGCTGCGAGAGAAAGGCCAGTAATGTGTGCTGAAAACACTGAAATATTATGAATATACGGCTTTTTGATACCGCTTGTGCACAGCTTTTATTTTGCCGGTAGTAGCAAGCTCAAAGAGTTTGTGATCGACGGGAAAATAACGATTTTGTTTTGCGTGCTGGTAAAATGAAAACAGACTAATGTTATTTAAAATGTATATTGCAAAACTTATTTTATAATGAAACGTATTTATCTGATAACAGGTAATTTTGAAATACTGTATTTAACATCCAATTCTCACATACTAACATCGTGTACATAATTTGACAATCATAAAATCTTAAAGTGACGCTCCAAGCAAACATTTCTTATTGCGATATGAAAGGGCGATATTTCCCATTGAACTTTACATACTTACATAATACGTTACATTAGCGCCTTGCACCTTTCAGCGGGCTTGCGAACAGCCGTGTACTACATAATTGTTCACAATGGGTTCACATAGGCCATGGTGTTCAATCGACACTCGACTCGAGTGCCGGGGGAGATTACGAAACAATGGACTTTTTCCCAAATACATAATAATGCAACGTCAAATGGTAGGTTCCTGCAGCTTAGAGTTCCGCGCTCAACGGACGCTGGAGAAATTTTTCTCCGTAAGATAAAAGTGAAGAATTGAATGTTATAAATTTAGTTAAATAAGGAAGTATAAAAAAATATATTTTTATTAAGAAGACATATTTCCACATATTGTTTCTGATAGAATCTGTATATTAATTTGATTAATTTCATCTTAGATTTTAAAGAATCTTGTCCAAATCTGTCACAAATTAAATCGCTTAAATCTTGTCGGTATTATGAGGAAAGGGTCCAAAAAAAAAATTTTTTTTATCCTAAAAATGGTTTTTGTTTTGTGCAATCAGCAATATCATGCAAATGTTATTACCTACCTATGCGCTTATTGTGGCGTATGACTTATCTATCGTTGAAAATAATTTAAAAAATACGTTTTTTTCATTATTAAAAGTAGTACGTCCAATTTAGCAAAAATAGAAATCTACGGAACCTCAAAATTTATAAAACCGATGCGACACATGGGTGAATTTCGAGATTTTTTGGGTCCGTGCTCGAGTGGCGCGCTCGACCGCCAGCGCAGCGCCACAGCCGCGCAAATTATTAAAAAGCACAAAGTATAAAAAATAACGCTCAAAGGGGCGCTCGGCTGGAAACATGACAAGCCAGCTTAGGAATAGTATAGGCCGATAATTTGTTAAATAAGGATTAAATTTATATACAGTTATATATATATATATATTTCAGTATGTGGCAAAATCAGAGATTCTACAAACTTAAAATTTCATGGTTATTCAAAGTCTTGCATTGCTGATTAAACTAAATTAACTGAAACAGATTTTTCCTGATGCTTTGCTCTCGTAGAAATAGACAGAAGAAAAGTATCTAATTTATTTTTATTTGATAAGTAACTATATTCATACAAAATTCATTAAAATCGGCCCAGCGGTTTAGTCGCCAAATGTAGCAGCAATTTTTGTCTATTATTCATGGATTTACTTCTATTAAGTACCTACATCAATGACCTAGTTTCGCCCTCGTCTCACCTCTCTGAAAAGGAGCCCGGAGTATTCCTTTCGACCATAATGCTGAATTGGGTAAGTCTGGCAAGTGTTATCCGTCTGACCTCCACAACCTATTCAACAAACATTCGATTGTGGTAAAAGCTGCACAAGATAAATGTGCCTATATTCCTTAATAGTCGCCTTTTTACATTTTATACATAGAGTATTATATTTTTTTTTTATGTTAGGTACACTTTACAAACTTTTTTTTCTAATTAGGCCGATTGTGGACTTTCGGTCTTTGCGAGACTATTAGCTCTTTCACGCAAGGAAAAATATAAACCTAATAAAGATAAAGATTTATATCATTCATTTAGTATTTATTATAAAATATAGTATCGTTGAGTTAGTATCTCGTAACACAAGTTTCGAACTTACTTCGAGGCTAACTCAATCAGTGTAATTTGTCCCGTATATATTTATATTTATTTATTTATTCATATAATATCTACATATTATCCAATTACTATATCACAGTTCTGGGCTATCGTACAAAGCAATAATTTTTAATGATACTTATGATAATCCAGCTTTCAAAACGAATATTATTTCGATCAATACAAAAATATATATTACGCACACCGATAAAAATCACGTGTCCTTATAAGTGATGATACTATCGTAAAAAAGTAATAAAACAACATTACACAAAAACTATTTAAAAACCAGTAGCGCTGAACAAAAACGCATCCAATGAATTAACTCTCCCTCAACGATAAAATCTAACCAACCGCACGACAAAAGAATTAGTCAAAATAATACAAAAAATGTTACACAATAGCTTTTGAAACGAGTTGTGGGCGAAATTGTTACTAAAGTGTAGCAACATCTGTCTAGAGGGGAGAACGTCAATCAATGAGCATCACAAACGTCTGTTAGTAATCTTACAATTTTGAACTTTAACTTATACGAATAAGGTTCAAAAAGCCATAATTAAAAAAATATTTTAGATCATTTTGAAATGGGAAGGATAGAGTTAACGCCATTACTGTCAAATTGTGGGCCAATCAACGCGCAGAGGAAGCGACCAATGAGGGAGACGCGCGGAGCGTGCGCCGAATGTGAAAATCTGGGGGAAACTAAAACAATTTGTAACTTTTTTGTTTGTTTGGGCAACCAATTTTCATTTCTGCGTGCGGCACTTTTTTTATTGCGGCTTCGAATGGAAGCCTCTATCTGTTGAATATGAATGATTTTCCATATGTGTTTTGATTTTGAGAAAATGGACTGCTCGTTTTTCCACTTAGAATCCAATGGATTGAAAATGGTTAGAGCTTCGATCATAAATAGTATAGATATAAGTACATATTATGATCGAAGGGTTAGTTATGGTTAGGTGCCGTGTGGTTCCCGGCACCAATACAAAAAAGAATAGGACCACTCCATCTCTTTCCCATGGATGTCGTAAAAGCGACTAAGGGATAGGCTTACAAACTTGGGATTCTTTTTTAGGCGATGGGCTAGCAACCTCTATTTGAATCTCAATTATATCATTAAGCCAAATAGCAAGGGATATAGACGTGAACATATGTATGTATGGGTTAGGATAATACTCAGCTAAGTATTTATTGTTCAAAGCTGCATAACTAATAGGTATCTATATACGTAATCGAAATAATTTATTTACATGCATAAGTACTACTTAATATTAAATAGCTTCTTTGACAACAGTACAATTACATTAAGTAGGTATAAGGTGCATTACTTACTTCTTGACTGTATGAATATGTACGGCAAATCTGAACTGAATTTGCATAGTTTAATTACCTACCTATATATAGAGTAAGCCTAGTCATAATATACTTACTACTACCTACCAATTTTTAGACTAAGGTCATATAAGTATGCTTACGGATGTAGGTAAAAACAGTAAAGTCGCTAAGATAATGTGCGAGGTAACAACTGAAGATAAAGATGAACTCAAGACCCGAAACAAACCGCTGCTTTAGTCTCTATCTCTCGCCTAAACAAGTCAACAAGTAAACTAATTAAACAAGTCGCAATTAATTATTTTAATTTACAATTAAGTAAAAGATATCTAGAGCTCTATATGTTCTAGTTCTCACCCTCACGTCATTGCACGTCATCTTGCGAAATCACATTCCCATCAAATCGGAAATTGCTCATTCACACTCGGACGAGTCCACTCAAAAGTACTCGGAACGCCACTTACAAGTTCTCAAGACCTCATAAAGAAGTCAAATTCATCTGTCAAATGGAATTTGTATTTGGAACGGTGGCGGGTCGCAGCGCGCGCGCCGCGTGACGTCATTGGAAGTCACGCGAGCCCAGCAGGGCCGCGCGCGTCCCGCTGGCAGACCCGCCCTTATAAAATCATTAGTACAAACGAATGCCATTGATGAAGACAAACCTTTGACACATTAGTTCACGGTGAAGTGAACATTCTAGATCTTGGTTTATGGGAAATGAACAGGCGCGGGTTTCGCGACATTTCGCCCGCCGACTTTTCACGGTTCAAATGTGACACTGCAGGTACACGTATGGGAATTTTTGAATTTAAGAATGGAGTTGACCAATTGGAAACTATAGGTGATGGTAGCCGACTCTTTTATGTTGCTGTTTATTTTAAGACTTGCTCGTTATTTGTCCTACAGGCACTCACTCCAACATCGATAAAGATAAATGTAAACTGACATTGAGATTTCAACGTAGGTACTAAGTATTGATCTACCGCCTAATTATATTTTTTTATAAATGCAACTGTCAAAATGTTTTCCAATATGGCGGATACGGACAATGCGCGTCTGAAGTGGCTCGGGTTTATGCGCGATCAATAGTTTTTTTAATTTCTTTTTTTCGCCGCGACCGAAGGCTACATGAAAGGAAGTTAGGGTCCTACGGAATTGCTGGAGGCCACTTGAGAATGAATGAGGTTCAAACTTAACGGAGATTTTTAATATTTTTTTGTCCAGGTAAGCGTTTTAAATGGGCTGTTAATAATTCATTATGCGCAGAAATTCGTGGCTACATGTTGTACAATCAATTTAGTTCTTGTAGTACAAAAAACAGTAGTGGTTAGCTGAAGAGTTTGTTTGTTTAAACGCGCTAATCTCGGGAACTACTGGTTCGAATTGAAAAAGTCGCGGGCCTAGCTAGTCTTACAATAAAAATAGAAGGTAATCAGAAATTATCGTCACACTCATACTTATTAGTGATTGCATCTAAGTAATTATCTTTTTTATTTATATGATAACCCGTTTGGCATTGAACTTTTCTTTCGTCAATAACTTTTGGGCAGGACAAATCATTATTCTTAGAAGACAAATACGCCGAATCAATTCTGAAACTTAAACACATAAGTCTAATTGTAGCAATGTATTTGAAACTTATTCATTTTTTATATGATTTATATGAAATAGTAACCAAATCCCACTAAGAACTTCCTGACATCGCGAAGTATAAAATTATATCATCCCTGGTTGATCACTCGAGTTTCTCGAGCTGTAGTAAGTAAGTGCCTACGTAGATATCTCCTCAAATTTCCTTTGACGGCTCCAACGCGAGGAAATACATTACCTCTCCGAGATCAAAGTCAGCCTTTCCCTAATAAATGTCGCCGGTAGGTATGTAAGTACATTACATTTACGTATCTGGGACATTTCCTTAAGGTAGGCCATGAGATTACTTATTCAGAGATGGCTCAATAATATGTGTATGAAGTCGAGCTAAAATGTGTAATTAAACTTTTCCAAAATTATGATAGACTTACAATATTATAAAACAAAGTTATGATATAATAATAAAGAATAGGTACCTAACTTCAAGAATAACAAATGCTTTTCTCTGTAATATCCCACAGAAGCGCAGCCCCGGGCAAGAGTCTAGTGTACTACATTAATTCCTATACAAACATATAGTCACGTCTATATCATTTGCAGGGTAAACAGAGCCAACAGTCTTGAAAATACTAAAAGGCCATGTTCAGGTGTATGGCTTAATGATGGAATTGAGATTCAAATAGTGACAGGTTGCTAGCCCATCTATTCCAACTATTCCGCGCGGACGAAGTTGCGGGCACAGCTAGTTAAGTATTTCGTGGACCGGGAACAGGCAAGGATGTGGGAAAATTCTAGGAAGTAGAAAACAAACAAAAATGTAATGGCACCAGCAATGCTGTTTGTGTTTTTTATTTTTACATTCATAAATCATATTTTACAAATAATTCTATGTCCAATCAAGGAAAGATTAGGCGCTAGTCACACAGCAGCCGTAATATATTTATCTAAAACTAATACGTTTCAGTAATTACAAAAAAAATATTCAATTGATGTTTATTGTTCACAAACTTTAAGAGAACAATTTCTAGAATTCATAGTGTACAGCATATTTTGCTTACAACTCGAAAAAAAAACATTGTATTATATACATACAAAACAATTTTCGGCTGTCTGTGTGACACGCGCCTTTTATCAGTGTACTTTACAATCAAAATCAAACACATCATTTGACCAATGACAACTGTAATATGTTCACAATACATATTTCAAAAAAGCTTTAAATCCACGTTAGATTATTTGACAAAACAATTTACACAATATTCATAAACAAATTAATTATTAAATATAAAAATTAAACACCTACACAGTATTTAGGTGATGTAAACGGTTTAAAAAAAAGCGTACTTTATATGTACAGACAGAACAGCATTTAAAGTGGCCCGGCACGTAAGTTGAACCAAAACTCTATGGTTATTGCACGGAACAATTTTTTTTTATATATCGAAAATTGCTACTTCTCATCTCGGAAGTGTGAAATTCTAAGGTCAACTTATATGCCGAGTGCTGTAACCTACGCGAATTCATATTAATATTTCAACTACACTTCATACAGTCCTTAAGTGATGGTGCAAAAATTATGTTGCTCCTTCGATTGTGAAACTTATTATTATGTCATTAAGATTTTATCATGAATTTGTCATTTATTTATTAATTTACATCTTTGTCAACTAACAAAATCTAGTGGTAGTGTAGAACAGTCTTTATAACTAAGTTAATAAGATCGACTTTAAAAACAATTGTTGAATTTTTACATAAATGTTTCATTATTTTTGCTCTTTTAGGCGGGTATTTGATAAAAATCAAAACATTTTTCATTCGGAAAAAATATATACAAGAATAATAAAAAATACTATAGTTAGTTTAAAGAATTGACAAGAAAATAGCCTTTCTATCAATGCCACTTCTCGTGTATAATTTTTCATTCTTAATTTATACTTAAGTCACAATTCATCTTTCATCATCATAGCTACTTCATATCGTCTCATCTGGCATATCTATTTCAGTGCAAAATTTGTATTCTTTGGACGAGTGTCCAAACACATTGCATATTTTTTGGAATTTTCCAATTTAACCTAAAAAATATAATTTATCTTCTATCAACGCCAGCCTCCTTGGTTACCAGAATTGCCGTGGAACCTGCTTCTCTGCCCCTGGGAATTGTACCCTTGGCTGCCGTGTCGTTGATTTGACTGGCTCGAGTAACCCTGGCCACCATGACCTGACTGGTAACCATTTTGCCCTCTGTTCTGGTAACCGTAACCTTGGTTTTGGTTCTGGTTCTGGTTGTACCTGTTCTGGTTTCCGTACCTATCCTGGTTACCATACCTATCTTGGTTGCCGAATCTGCCTTGGTTGCCGTAACCGGAACGGTTGAAGTTTTGGAAACCTTGCGACTGGTTTTGGTTGGGGCCTTGCGTCTGATAGGGGGTGTAGCCGCTCCTCTGGGGTCCGAACGAATGCGACCGGCCTGTAACAAGAGAAAAATACTGTTAATATTTTTTTACAATTAAGTTTAGCATAATATATTGTTTTAACCAAGCAACTATTTAGTTGCTAAATTGAATAGTTAGACGAAACGGAATATGAGATTTCCCAGCAGGACAAGACATTGTTTTATATATTTATACATTTACACAAAAATTGTGTACAAATTAATTCTTATTGGTCTGCTGTAGCCCGCTATCCCGTTGGGAAACATCGCTAGTATATTCAACAATAAAAATAATTGCATCCCCAAGCTATTTAAAGTAAACCATACGAATATGACTACAAGAATGTTGATCGCAGTAATTGATTGAGTTAGAACCAGGGGCGCCTTTGATTCGGGGAGTCAAACATCATCTCTCTATATATAATATCTTGCGTCAAACTCCGTGGCATGTATTATTTTTTTAATTTTATCTATGGTAAAATAATGGAGTTAACAGAGCAGTTAAGATATCCGGCTCATAGATACACGAAAACCAATGTACCCGACTATAAATTAATTATAAAATAAACCTTTCAATGTGAAAAAGAACATTTTTCATTTTGCCCGACCAGTATTCAAACTCGGGACCTCCGCGTGACTTAACACAAGGCAACTGAGGTCATTAGAACAACGTGAGAGTGCAGCTACAAATTACAATCTATAAGGGTTGAGTGAGCTGAGTGCCGTGTGGTTCCCGGCACCAATACAAAATAGAATAGGACCACTCCATCTCTTTCCCTATGGGTGTCGTAAAAGGCGACTAAGGGATAGGCTTACAAACTTGGGATTCTTTTCAACGATGGGTTAACAACCTATCACTATTTGAATCTCATCTCAATTCTATCATAAAGCAAAATAGCTGAACGTGGGCATTCAGTCAGTCTTTTCAACACTGTTGGCTCTGTCTACCCCGCAAGGGATGTAGACGTGACCATATGTATGTATAAGGGTTGCTATAATCTCTTCGGTACATCAACATCAAAGTTTAGGCGTAAAGGATTCGCGACAAGCCATCGAAGCCACTCGACTCGCGGTTCAGCCGTGTTGACTGGAGGATTTTGAGAATTACGTTCTGAGCCCTCGAAAGAGCCACCTTTTTTTTAGATACAACTCGTAATTCTTATACATCTACATTTTAACTGTCGCGTGGCATTATAGATGATTCTAGCTGTCCCGACAAACGTTGTTTTGCCATATAAATTATTTTTAAGTAACTAAGGGCTATGAAAAATAGATGTTAGCCGATTTTCAGACCTACTGAATATGCATACAAAATTTGGGTAAAATCGGTAAACCCGTTTCGGAGGAGTAAGGAGACAAACATTGTGACACGAGAATTTTATATATAAGAAGATATAATATAATTATCCTATACTGATTTTGCGAATGATGTTTAACGTTTTGCTTTCTTCAACACTTCGTCAAACAATTAAATGTATAAAACGAAATAAATTGATTGACAAAAAAACGTGATTACAGCCGAATCTATGGGACATATTCAGAAACTGAATTTCAGAATGTAGTTTCTTGGAAAATAATAATAGGATATTCCGTTTTTTGGACGCAAAAGCAAATTAATGGTATTATTAGTTCTACGGAGACGGAGATGTGGTCTATGAAATGCAAAACATCCCTACCAGGCAAAACTGCGGGTAAAACCTAGCACATAAATAATTACAAGCGCTAAGTACCTACGCGAGGATAACGAGGCGTCGCCATTAGCATCTATTGTTTGGTTGGCGCCCCACGTTGTAACGGCAGTGTAGGGCTTATCACATTTTATGCTAAACTAGCTGATGCGCGGGATTCACTCCCGTGGGAAATTCCGGAAAACTTATTGTATGTTACGCACGAAAGTCTATTCTGTATCTGTGCCAAAATTCTTTATAATCAGTCCGTAAGTTTTTAAGTTTATTCGTTACAAACATACAAAAATCTTTTCTCTTTGTTATTTTTTTGCGTGAACTAAGACTATCACCCAGTACTTCATTCCCGGCATTAAATTTAAGAAAAAATGCATTTACAGTTAGGTAAGGATAAAAAAGGTTTAAGTAAATTGGTAATAAACAAATCTATCTATAATTTAAAAAAAATTAAATAATTTTTACACCTGACTATAAATATACGGTGGATCACTTGTTAAAAACAAATTTTGTTTTAGATTGTATTAGCCTTACACCAATTTCAATCATAAATAACAGATAGATTGTCAATTATCTTTATATCACCGTGTATAAACAGGAACGAGCATAACAAGAGAACCAACGTTGGAACCTTTCCTTAACGAACGCGGAATTTGTCATTAAGGCTCAGAAACGCCACAACACATCGCTCCATTCATTTGGTGCAGAGGTAAAAATAAAGAATCGAGGCGGCGAGCTAACCCGACAGACATAATAGGCATCTAATGGCGCCGAGCGACACATTCACCGCGTGAAAGAGTTGCAAATAAGAGCAATGGAGTACCACGTTGGGCGCCAAAATTATATGCGCGTCTAGTATGTGGCTGGCTTATATATGTAACGCCATTCAGAAACGGAGATTTTTAAACGGAGGTTATAAATAAGTTGAAAAGCAGTTAATATTTATTAGAACAGTATTGTAGTTGAGTAAAATGAATAGAGAAAATGGCGACAGTTAATAATATTTTAGATAGCTTTCTAAGAGTTACTGAGCATTGAATTTATTAAGTTTTTCGTACCTTTAGTTTCATTATCTTTAGATTTAACATGTTGTGTGCTTACATTTTTAATGCAATTATTAAAATTTGTAATGTGATAAAAATGTGAAAAAAATTTCGCCATCCGATTACTAAGACGCGGCAAGCAAGTTACACGAAACACGGCTGTTCAAAAGAGGAAATTATTCAGCGACATTTTCTGTATTTTTATCACGACAAGAGGGATGCTGCGAGGTCGTAACATGTCCTCCGGCAATAATACCTGCGCCGCTAAGACATCATTGTCAAAAAAAAAACTAAATTACATTCAGGAGGGTTCCGTCTCGCTAATTTCTTATTTTGTACGCTGTTTTTCTGTAGTAAGGATTTTCTAAAAACGATTACTAATCTAAACTAATATTATAAAGCTGAAGAGTTTGTTTGTTTGAACGCGCTAATCTCAGGAACTACTCGTTCGAATTGACCAATTATTTTTGTGTTGAATAGACCATTTATCGAAGAAGGCTTTAGGCTAAATAACATCACGCTGCAACTTTTAGAAGCGAAGAAATAGTGGAAAGTGTGAAAAATCCTTGAGGGCTTCAATGATGCCCAAAAATAACTATTCCACGCGGACGAAGTCGCGGGCACAGCTAGTCTTATATAACATCCATGGGAAAGAGATGGACTGCATGGATGCACACGGCATTGACTCGGCCTCACACTACAAACACTAATCAGCGAGCGACCGCGGGTGATGCGGCGTGACCCCCACGGTACCCAAACGCTGGGACTTCGTAACTTTTCCGCCTTCCGACATTTCAGGCCCTTGAACACGCGCCGCCGGCGTTGCCTCTAATTATTACGGAATCGTACAACGAGCGAGGAAAATAATGGAGTTAGCAAATATAAAGTTTTAAGACAGAACGAAGGAACAACATCGACTACTACTTGTTAGTATTTTAGAGAAATAAAAGATGAAAGAATGAGAAAGTGAGGTTAAGGTGAAGTGAAAATCACTGGAAAGTAGAGCTAGAGCCCGAGCTTCAAAGCATAACGGCTGAGGGTGCAACTAAGAATACAAATTATATTAAACTGTTGAGAAATAAATAACAGCTAATAAAATAAATTCAGAAAAACTTATAAAAGCAAGCGCAAAATACTTTTGTCAAATGAACATTTGTATTTTTGTCCCGAGAGTTTATAGCTGTGCTCGTAATTTTATTTGAGCTTGGAAAAAAAATAATTATCCTACAGTTTTACTATATTTGAATGAACGAATGAAAGTTTATTAGCATCACACAAATATATCTTACACTAAAGTAAAATAAACACACACATGCTGGTAGACAGAGCCAACAGTCTTAAAAAGACTGATAAGCCACATTCAGCTTTTCGGCTTGAGAATTGAGATTCAAATAGGGATAGTTGCTAGCCCATCGCCTTAAAGAAGAATCCCAAGTTTATAAGCCTATCCCTTAGTCGCCTTTTACGACATCCATGGGAACGAGATGGAGTGGTCCTACTCTTTTTTTTTGTATTGAACCACATAGCTTAAAATAAACAGTTGCCTAAATTGTAATAGAATTTTTTGCAGTACACCATTAATGTGTCGGTACATGATAAATGTAATTATTCAAATTCTCTATGGCTCTAAGCTTGTAGAAATCGTTCTGTCCGCTAGTCGCTCCTTGCGAATGTCAAGTGTAGCGCCGTGTGGCGAGGCTTTTATTTTTTCATCTTCTCTTGATACCGAGCGGAACCGGGATGCACTTATTATATGTAAGTACACGTAAGAGTGCAAGACAATGTAACAAAAGCATTGTTTAAAAATTAAATAGTATAATTCATACTATATAATTTTTAAATATCCTTTAAACATCCCTAAAATGTACATACATACATACATATAATCACGTCTATATTGCAGGGTAGACAGAGCCAAAGTCTTGAAAATACTGATAGGCCACGTTTAGCTGTTTGGCTTACTGATAGAATTAAGATTGAAATTCATATAAAGCGACAGGTTGCTAGCCCGTCGCCTAAAATAAGAATCTCAAGTTTATAAGCCTATCCCTTAGTCGCCTTAAACGACATCCATGGGAAAGAGTTGGAGTGGACCTATTCTTTTTTCTATTGGTGCCGGGAACCATACTTACATGTAGTCGCGCCTTTTCCCCGCTGGGGTAGGCAGTGACTACATCTTTTCAATGGACACAATCCCTTACATACCTAACAACTAATTTATATGTATTATTTATTGGTGTATATATAATCTGCTTGGTTTCCTTCCGCCCAAAGGTTGACTGGAAGATATTGCATTAGCGATAAGTCCGTCTTAGTAACTAACATCTGTCTCTTTTGTATATTTTGGTCTTATTGTGCAATAAACAGTTTATCTATCTATCGAGATATACAACTACTTTTGCTTCATCAACATTAATACACATTTTAATGAAAACTCGTCTCTTTAGGGCATTCTTGACCTCACCATTCATCGGAATGATTTGAAAAAAAAAATATTATTATAAACTTATATACGAGTATATTATTTGTTAATGAATTAACTAAAAGAGGAAAGAAAGAGAAAGAAGAACGGGAAAGAGGCGTGATTTTATGTATGTATGTATGTATGAATTAACTAAAATCTATCACCAATTTTTTTAAAATAATGTGTAGTATTGTAATCTACCGCCCTCATATACCTATGCTGGCATTAACGTCAATAACAAATGCAAATAAGCGTATTCAATTAAAAAAAATAGTTTGGGGGCGTTCAAATAATCGAGTCACGTGGCGACCCTTTCCTAATTTAAAAAACAACAGCCTAAAAATAAGCGATATTAAACCATTTTCCCTTGTATTAGGAACTTTAGAATACGCACTCTGCATTTGCTTTTTTGATTGGAACGAAATAATAAATAGAAATTAATTGGAAGTCACGTCAAAGTGACTTGTGTTTTATTATTGCTACTTATTCTTATATTAACAAACAGTAAAAAATTGGTAGTCTGTTAAAAGAAAAAGAAAATTTGTATTTATTACGAAGGCTCTCAAGGAAACGTTTTTTTAGGAAGTTCTTTTGCAAAAAGAGATTACTTGCTATCTTTATCGGATTAAACTCTAAAAAAGTAAATAAAATACGCATTAAGTCACCTCCGACACCACCTGGTTAAGGGTTTTAAAAAAAAATCAATAAAAAAGCTTCCGACATTGTAGCCGTAATCCTCTCCGCCGGATAATAGGAAGCACTTCAGCCGATCGACCCGTTATTTAAAAAAAATCGCCCCATTGTGACGGCAGCCCTCGATAATTATTATTTTCGTAGTTGGCGACACTGGCACGGACAATGGCGTCCCTTCGCACTTCCTGTTTGCTTTCGCGCGCTATTACACGTCAATGCCTCGCGGGACGATAGGCCAATTTGAATTTCGAATTTGGAATAATGGATTCCTTTCACGGCGGCTATTGGCTATAATTTTGTTTTTCTCGAGGCTCAATGTCTTGACGTATAATGGCCAGTATTAAGACGTGCTTTTGTGACAGTAATAGCTTTAAATGTTATGTATTGTAATAAATTAGTTCGCCTTTTATAGATAATCATGTCCTGATAAACCGGATAAGGTTTTAATTGCTAGTGTATTATATAGTCTTCAAAATTACACGACTTTTTGTATATGGATGAGTTTTTGGTTCCAAAGGTTATTCAACAAAATAAATCAAATGGACCTGCATTACCAATTTATAATAAAACATTTATTCATGTCAAACAAATGTACATTTAAAGCCGTGATCATTATCGAAAAATACGCGTGGCATTGCACCTAAGATAGAGAAAGTTATAACAAAAATTAAAAAAAAAAAATTAAGTCAATTAGTTATATTATTTAAAAACGCCAACTGACTTTTCGGGTTAAATAAATTGTAATGACCCTAAACCTATATGAAACATGGAGTGACATGTTTATTTACGCACCATAACGAGAGAACGACTAGCAAACACAACTCGGTGCTAATAGCCGTCAACCTATGTGTTTATTAAAAATTAATCCCGCTTGTATTCGCGCCGTGCGCTCGCCTTAATTGGGTCACGTGACCACGCGCCCCACGCACCGAATTTATTAAAGACTAGAGGCCGCCCGCGACTTCGTCCGCATGGAAACCCTATCAATCCCGCGGGAACTCTGGGATAAAAAGTAGCCTATGTGTTATTCTGGGTCTTCAGCTACCTACATACCAAATTTCATGGTAATCGGTTCAGTAGTTTTTGCGTGAAAGAGTAACAAACATCCATACATCCATACAAACTTTCGCCTTTATAACAGTAGTAGGATAGTAGGATCGTAAGACAAAACAAGCAGTTTTAAAAAGACATTGGGTTATATTCTAATTGATGTGAGGTTGACGTTGTTGAAGAAAATGCTGCAGTGCAGTTTGTTACCGCTTCTTCTGCACTGACGCCTTGGAAGCGGCAGTAAACTTAGTTTTAAGTAATTTATTTGACGTCAACCAATGTTGTTAAACCATACATTTTGACAATTATTAAGCGATATGAAGTATCCTATAATAATGAATAAAAATTTTGAATTTGAATTTGATATCGCTTAGATAGCTGCTTAAAAATACTATACCAAAATTAAAACGCTAACGAGTTTAAAGGTTAAAAAGTAAGTTTGACAGTTATTTTTGCTGGGCATAGATTTTTTGTAGAGGCATCTGAAATCGACGCGACGTATAGCGTTTTCTTTTTTTCAGAATTTCTTTCACTTGAAATGGCCTACAATACAAAGAATGAAAAAAAAAACCGAATCTATGCTATTCTATTTAGAACGTTTAACATTTAGTAGAATGAAGTAATCCCACCAAAAACATTTTCATGTAAAATTGTTGTCAAGACGAGTCTACATGCCGTGTGGTTCCCAGCACCAGTACAAAAGAGAATAGGACCACTCCATCTCTTTCCCATGGATGTCGTTAAAGGCGACTAAGGGATAGGCTTACAAACTCTCGGGATTCTTTTTTTAGGCGATGGGCTAGCAACCTGTCACTATTTGAATCTCAATTCCAAATAGCTGAGCGTGGCCTATAAGTCTTTTCAAGACTGATGGCTCTGTCTACCCCACAATGGATATAGACGTGACCATATGTATGTATGTACGAGTCTATGTAGCTTACCCTGTGAAAAACTCATCAATACTAAAACTACTACCTATATATAAAAATTTAATATATCCAGTACATAAATAAGAACACTGATTAAAACCACAGAGATTTGTCCACAGTGTTAACATCAACGTCAGTATAAAACTATTTTGTATTGCTTGTGTTAATAGTTTATTTTGTTTTTAAGGTAAAATTTTAATTTTTTGCAACTAACTAACTAACTAACTCACCGTGTTGAGGCGGCGGCACGTTGCCATAGGCCCTCTCCCTCGGGATAGCGTGCCCCAGCATCCGATGGCCAGCCATCTCCAACGACGCTACGGTGTGAGACCGCGCCATGCCTGTAGTTACGACAAAATATCATGTTAAGTATTGTGTATACCTGTAATAGGACATACATATCTACCTTCCTGTGCCGTGTGGTTCCCGGCACCAATAAAAAAAGAAGAATAGCACCACTCCATCTCGTTCCCATGGATGTCGTAAAAGGCGAATAAAGGATAGGCTTATAAAATTGCGATCCTTTTTTTAGACGATGGGCTAGCAATTTGTCACTATTTGAATCTCAATTCCATCATCAAGCCGAGCAGCTGAACGTGGTCATTAAGTCTTTTCGGGACTGTTGGCTCTGTCTACCCCGTGAGGGATGTAGACGTGATTATATGTATGTATGTATGTTATCTTCGAAATTTGATACAAGATATCACTTATTGACGTCACATAACTTAAATCTAATTATAACTACACACCGCTTCCAAAGCGCATGTGTAGAAGAAGCGGCGGAACAAACTACACTGCAGCATTTTCATCGGATGTCAATATACAAATATAGATCTCTTAAATCTAAATCGTGGACGAATAATTAAGTATTACAGGTACCTATACATATCTTCCTTCCTCCTGACTATAGTCCTAGTTGCATCCTCACCTTTCTAGAGAGGAGCCTGGGGTTTGCATTTGACTATGGATCCTAGATTGGATGAGTCAGGTTTTTACACGAAGCGACTCCCATCTGACCTCCACAACCTTTGCAGGTAAACCTTACCCGTATTTGATCCAGTTGCCTGAATGTGCAGGTTTCCTCAAAATGCTTTCCGGTAAATCGGTAAAAATGGGTAAGTCCGCCTTTGCTCAACATATTCATAATGTATGTTTCTACTATATATGTATTTTTAATGGGCCTTAAAGATAATTTGTATTGTATATATACTATTTGAATCTCAATTCTATCATTAAGCCAAATAGCTGTGCGTGGCCTATCAGTCTTTTCAAGACTGTTGGCTCTGTCTACCCCACAAGGGATATACACGAGACCATATGTATGTATGTATATATAAGCGCTTATAAGTTCACATACCGATCTGAGGCCTCCAATTCCTGTTCTCTTCGTGCGACAAGTTCCCTGGTTTGAGAACCCTAGGCGCTTCCACGGCGGCCTTGAGCCTCCTGGCGGGGAATATGAAGTCCTCTGGGTACTGCGGGTCCTGGAACCTCACGCACACCACGTGGTTGCCCAGCACTGGGGGCAGGCCGATCACGGGAGACGCCAGCTGTCTGTGGAAGATCGGTAAGGTTATAGAACATAGTATAAAAATAGTCAACATGTGTTATCTTGAACATTCCTGAGGGGCTGCAATACATGGTAACTCCACAACTTCCTGTAAGTATGCATGCATGCATGCATGCATATAATCACGCCTCGCGTGTTAGACAGAGCCATCAGTTTTGGCAAGACTGGTAGGCCACGTTCAGTTCAGTTTGGTTTAATGATAAAATTGAGATTCAAATAGTGACAGTTTGCTAGCCAATCGTCTAAAAGAAGAATGCCAAGTTTATAAGCTAAGTCGCCTTTTACGACATCCATGGGAAAAGGATGGAGTTGTCCTATTCTTTTTTTTTATTGGTGCCGGGATCCATGCGGCACCCGTAAGTCTATTCTATTGGAATATTCAAA
This sequence comes from Amyelois transitella, assembly GCF_032362555.1. NCBI lineage: Eukaryota > Metazoa > Arthropoda > Insecta > Lepidoptera > Pyralidae > Amyelois > Amyelois transitella. Next base: position 873,226 of record NC_083521.1, on the reverse strand, counting down.
GTACTTTGTACAGGTGAAGAATAATGTATAATGTAAGTCGAGACCAAGTTAATCTTTTAGGGGCAGTGTGATTCAACTCTGACCAGACAATTTTCTTTCAAGCCAATTTACTATCAACCAGGTTGGGGTGTGGGGTCCCAAGTTCCAGGTTCGAATCCTGGCCAAGGCATGATGAGAAACGAACTTTCTCCGATTGGCCCTGGGTCTTGGCTATTTATCTATATAAGTAATTATTATGAAATATAGTATCGTTGAGTTAGTATCTCGTAACACAAGTCAACTTACTTCAAGGCTAACTCATTCTGAGAATTTCAATTTTATAATTGGAATAAGTCCGCCATTTTAAAACATATTCCTCTAAATCCAATAACTGTTTCGTAATTTGTTTTTTTTTTTTTGTGCAATAAAGAGTTTACAAACATACAATATATTTCAAACCAAACGCACCACCAAAACAACAAAAAAAAAAAAAAAAAAAAATCACATCTAAACTCAACCCTCAACTCCACCGACCACATTTAACCCAATAAAACACATCACACTAACCCTCCAATGCCGACATGGTCCCCGCTCAGCATGACGTCACCGCGGACGCCCTCGCAGCGGAACGGGTACTTCTGCCCGCTGGCCAGCAGCCTGCCCAGCTTGCTGCCGGCCTCCTGGTACAGCCCCAGCAGGTACTCGTAGCTCTTGTTGCCCGTGGACACGTAGAGACGGTCGTTGCCGCGGATGTTGCGTTGTACTATAAAAAAAATATATATATTTTTAGTATACCTACCTACATACATACATATGACAGAGCCAACAGTCTTGAAGACTAAATGGCCACGTTCAGCTTTTTTGGCTTAATGATAGAATTGAGATTCAAATAGTGACAGGTCGCTAGCCCATCACCTAAAAGAAGAATCCCAAGCCTATCCCTTAGTCGCCAAATTCAAAAATTCAAAATTTTTATTCATTACTATAGGATACTATATATCTCTTAATAATTGTCAAACGTTTGGTTACACAACATTGGTTGACGTCAAATAAAAAATAATTAAAACTAAGTTTAATGCCGCTTCCAAGTCGTCAGTGCAGAAGAAGCGGTAACAAACTGCACTGCAGCATTTTCTTCAACAACGTCAACTTCGTTAGTATTCAAACTAATATACATATGTAGCGAGCGCGCAAGTAGTTAGGTAGTTATCGCGGCCGCGTTGCTAGGCAACCGAGCCCGGCTGAGCGGTACCTCGTATCCCGCGCGTCTCTCCGGACGACTAAGCGTCTCCTCCGTGACTCGCGCGCCAGTAGAGCCGAGATCGCGTTCGCTGCGCACACGTTTGTGTATCCAATCATACGACCGTTACACTGGCGCCAACTTGCGGCAAAAATTTTTTTTTCAAAAATACGAACCCCTTGCTCTTTAAACTTAAAAGCTAGCCAAAAAGTGAACAATGCCTCCTAAATATAACACTCGTCGTAACCGTTACTGTGAAAGTGAAGAAGAAGATGCTGCCACAGCCAGCGACGGCGGCGGATCCGGGAACGAGACGATGACCTTCGCCGGCCCGCAGCTTTCCGCGCCTGCTCCTTCCGCGGCTGTTGGGGCCCACAGCACGGAACAAGTGATGTCAACAATGATGGAAATGATTTTGCAAACGCAGCGAATGCAGGAGGAAACAAATAAAACGATCATCGAAACGCTTCGATCTTTCCCACGTGCTGATCCCACCGGCGATTTCAGGACGTCGACTCCCTCGACGACTTCGGTTCAGAGAAGCTCAACAGCCCCTGCCGTGGTCGCCGCCCCGCCGGGAAACTTCACTAAGTGCACTGCGCGGTTTAACGGGAAGTCACGCGACGCCGAGAAGCTGGAAGCTTTTTTGGATGCCGTGGAAGTTTACAAAGAATGCGCGGATGTGAGCGACCAGCACGCGCTGCGAGGCCTGAGTATGCTGTTGGAGGACGACGCGGCTCTCTTCTGGCGCAGCGTCAAGGACAACGTCACGACATGGGCAGAGGCCGTCGCGCGGCTGCGAGCTATGTACGGCACTCAGTTGCCGCCGTACAAAATCTTCCGCGAAGTTTTTCGTACTGAACAATCTGAAAGTGAACGTGCCGACGGATTTATATCACGATTACGTGCCCTCATAGTGAAGCTGCCGTACAAAGTGCCGGATGCAATGCAGATAGACATGGTGTACGGGTTATTACATAGGCGGATACGAAAAAGACTGTCACGCGATACTATTACTTCGATGGACATTTTTGTAGAAAAAGTGCGAGCCACGGAGGACGCGATCGCGGAGACCAATAAATTGTCCCTTATATCTCCGTCTTCTACGGTAAAAAATGTAAACAAACCCGCGAATGATAAAAACCTAACTACGAGTTCGTCCCCTACTACCGGTTCAGTAGTCACGAATAACTCGAATCTGCAATCGAAACGCACCCGGGTGCGATGCGCTTATTGTAAAGTGTACGGGCATACGGTCGAAAATTGCCGAAATCTGCAAGGTAAAGGCGAGAACATCGGTAAGTCAGATTTGCATAATTCTAGTACCTTAAGGTGTTATGGATGTGGCCAACAGGGAGTTATAAAATCGAGATGCAAGACATGTTCGAGTTCGCATACAAACGCAGCTGGTTCTCAATCAGCTGATTTCAATACATTGTCTTGTAAACTATCTTCTAACAATATGTCATGCAACTCGAATTATCGCACATGTCATCGTGATTCAAATGAGGATATCATTTTTCTAAATAATCACGACATCGAAAATATTTTTTCCGATAATTTTGATATACAGTGTGTTTTTGATGAGCGTTCGGATATACAGGGTGTCGTAAGTGAAAATGTCACAAGTGTTCAGGAAGACAAAATTCGGTGTTCTGAACACCGTACAAACAATTATTTTCGCGATATACAGGATGCTTCCAACGAAAATTCGAATTTTAAAAACTGTATTACAAATGATATTATAAATCTACAGGAACATTTTATCGAATACTCGGAGCAAAATTACTGTAATTATACACGCGATTCATGTAATGTACACAGTGGTAATATGAAAAAATCTGACACTTGCGACAAATTTACTAATATCGATGCGACTTCACTTCCTACCGTATCTATTGATGTTTCGGGCCGCGAAGGGGTGGCCATCATTGATACCGGCGCAACTCACTCCATAGCTAGCACCAAGCTGTACTCCATATTAGTAGAACAAGGTGTCCAATTTTTAGACACAGAGCGGACAATAAGATTAGCCGATGGTACGCATAGTCAAAAGAGATTACTTACCGCCGACGTGAATGTCACTATTGGAGGTCGTAAGATAATCGTTGAAGATATGCTTGTTTTGCCAGGGGCTTCAACCAAAACGTTATTAGGTCGTAAATTCGTTAAAAAAGCCAATATTATTTTGGATATTCCACATGATGTGTGGTATTTTCGGGATAAGCCTGAACAAACTTTTGATTTTGTTAAATCCTATTTCCTCACCGGTCGCGCTTCAGTTGCTGAAGTCAATAATTTGAACGGAGCGTTTTTACTTGCCGACGAGGGAAACCAGCTAACTTCAGAAGAAAGAATTAGGCTGAGCGATTTCATCAAAAGCAAGGCAGACCAATTTAAATCTGAGGGTCCTGCCACGGACTTTGCTACGCACCGCATCAAGGTGAATGAGTCCCAGGAACCCATTGCTTCTCCTCCTTACCGTATGTCAGAAATACGTAAGAAAGCACTCAGGGAGGAATTAGATAAGTTGTTACGTGCAGATATAATTGAAGAATGTGAATCAGCATGGGCATCAAATGTTGTATTAGTTCCAAAGAAGGACGGAAGTTTCAGGTTTTGTGTAGACTATCGCAAATTAAACGCTGTCACTGAACCTGACCGGTATCCATTACCGAGGATCGAAGATGTACTTCACGCCGCCAAATCGACGAAGTACATGAGTACACTCGACCTCAGATCCGGATTTTTTCAGGTTAACCTTCATCCAGATGACCGTGACAAGTCCGCGTTTACGACGCCTCTAGGAACCTTTCGTTTCAAGCGTATGCCGATGGGTCTTCGAAATTCCGGTGCCACATTCCAACGTTTGATGGACCGATTCAAGTCAAACTTACCTGGCGTTACACTTATTGCATATTTGGATGATTTGCTGGTTTTGTCAGAGGGTTCCTTGGAAAAGCACTTAGCTGACCTGCAGATAGTCTTTGAAAGGCTCAAAATGTTCAACCTTCTTGTCAACCGCGAAAAAAGTCGTTTTGCGAGAGACTCTGTAAAATTTCTGGGTCATGTTATCGTTCCAGGAGGAATACATGTTGATCCTGACAAAACTGCAGCTATAACCAATATGAATATCCCACAAAACATTAAGCATTTGAAATGTTTTCTTCAAACTTCTAGTTGGTTTCGTCGTTTTATTCCCGACTATGCTAACATAGCCAAACCCCTAACCTTCTTATTGAAAAAAGGAAGTGCATGGCGATGGGAGTCGGAGCAACAGGCTGCATTTGACCACATTAAGGAATTACTTGTGTCTGCGCCTATATTACGTCAAGCGGATGAGTCGAAACCATTTATTCTTCGGACTGACAGCAGTGGATACTGTCTAGGAGCGGCTCTAATGCAGGGGGAGGGATTTGAGGAACGCCCCATAGAGTACGCAAGCCGCCTTCTAACCGATGCTGAACGAAACTATACAACTACTGAGCGCGAGGCCTTGGCAGTCGTATGGGCTGTAGGCAAATTCCGCGGATATATCGAAGGATCTGAAATCATCGTCAAGTCCGACCATCAGCCTCTGCGTTGGCTGATGAGCCTGAAGTCTCCAAGTGGACGTTTAGCCAGATGGGCTTTAACCCTCCAAGAGTATAATTTAAAAATCGAATATACTCCTGGACGAGCCAACGTCATCGCTGACACGTTGTCGCGGCCAGTATGTGCCGATAACGTCCAATGTGATGTATGCCTGGCAACAGTGGATGTCCCAGCTCGAAAAGCTAGTGATATAAGGGAGAACCAGATGAAAGATCCGGAAATTCGCAAAATACTGGAAGACATGGAATGTGAGGACCCATTTAAAGGAAGATCCTGGACGGACAGAGGATACATCACATCAGACGGTATCCTATACCGCTATGGCCCAGAAGGCGATGAAGGCGACGAAGCATGCCTTGTTGTGCCGAGCCACGAGCGACCCAAAGTGTTGGCTGATTTTCATGATGCGCCCACAGCAGGTCACTTTGGAATGGAACGCACGTTAGCTCGTTTACGAACCCGCTTTTACTGGCCGAACATGCGGAAATATGTAGCTGATTACATTAAAAAATGTATATCATGTCAGAGGTATAAGGCTGACAATAGAAAACCCACCGGCCTTCTGCAAACACCTGCAATGTCTAGACGCTTCGAGGTATTGTCAGTTGACCTGTTTGGCCCCTTACCCGTTACCGCTCAACGTAACCGATGGATACTGATCGTTGAAGACGTTTGTTCGCGATGGGTAGAACTATTTCCTCTAGAAAACGCAACTAGTCTCGAATGCGCCAAAATTCTTATGAACGAGATTTTTTTAAGGTTCGGTGTGCCTCGACGTCTAATTAGTGATAATGGCGTCCAATTTATTAGTGAAATTATGCAACAAACTTGCTACATAATGGGTATAGATCAAGTTCTAACACCACTGTACCACCCGGAGTCGAACCCGATTGAGCGTAAGAATAGGGATCTTAAACCACAACTTGCGATTCTCGTCGGTCAAGATCACGACACCTGGGACTTGCACTTAGCATCTATCAGGTTTGCTATGAACTCGGCAATTACGTCTAGCACAGGTTTTTCACCGGCTTTTCTTACCTTCGGCAGGGAGCTTCGTGCACCAGCTGATGCTGTTAACGACATGCGCGCGATATTAGAAACCGACAATATTGTCCCTACTATCACTCCTTATCTTAAGAAAATGGCTGAAACCCTCTCAAATGCAAGAGATGTACATGAGAGAAACCAAATTGTGCAAAAGAAATACGCTGACGAACATCGCCGCGAAGCACCTGATTATCAGGTCGGAGACCTGGTGCTTTTGAAGACTCAAGGTCTTAATGATACTGACAAGGGTCAGACATCAAAGTTTATACCAAGAAGGGATGGTCCATATAAGATTAGGAAAATAGTGAGTGCTACTACATACGAGTTGGAAGGTATCAATGATGGCAAACTCTTAGGTAAATACCACGCATCACTTCTCACTCCATTTGTTGGCACCATCCAACCTCCTTTAAGGGAAAAGCGCACACGCGGTCGACCGCGTAAAGTTCCTATCCCAAACGCGAGGTCGCCAATTTTGGGATAGAGGGGGAGGATGTAGCGAGCGCGCAAGTAGTTAGGTAGTTATCGCGGCCGCGTTGCTAGGCAACCGAGCCCGGCTGAGCGGTACCTCGTATCCCGCGCGTCTCTCCGGACGACTAAGCGTCTCCTCCGTGACTCGCGCGCCAGTAGAGCCGAGATCGCGTTCGCTGCGCACACGTTTGTGTATCCAATCATACGACCGTTACACATATCTTGAAAATAGTCATTGGTACATGGCCGAGATGGGAACTGAACCTGTGCCATTCTGCGCATCCAGTGCCCAGTTAAAATCCGTGATGCTATTTATAGAAGAAGAAATATATAAAGAAGTTTAACTCACTCTCTGCCTGCGTGAGGTCACTATAATAAGGCTCCAACGCCTTGAACAGCCTGGTTTCATCCACGAAGGGGAGCAACGCGACCCCCTGCCACGCGAACTTCTTGCCGTTCAGGTCGATCTTGAAGTCCGTCGGGTAGAAGTCGATGATGGGGGAGAACTGGAGGGGAGAAATTATCATTTTAACTCATATAGACATAGAAAAAAAACAGACAAAGTGTGGCTTGATAATAAAAAAGTGAAGCATCGTAATGGCGCCACTGTACGCAGTACGTGAATAAATAAATATATACGGGACAAATAACACTGATTGAGTTAGCTTCGAAGTAAGTGCGAGACTTGTGTTACGTGATACTAACTCAACGATACTATATTTTATAATAAATACTTATATAGATAAACATCCAAGACCCAGGCCAATCAGAAAAAGTTCTTTTCTCATCATGCCCTGAACGGGATTCGAACCCGGGACCTCCCGTGTCACAGACAAGCGTACTTACCGCTGCGCCACCGAGGCCGTCAAAGTGTCAAGTGAAGCATCGTAATAGCGCCATTGTACGCAGTACGGAATGACATAAAACTTGCCATTTCGTGAGATAATCTATAACATAATATCGGCCGGCTGTCACACTATTGTCGATAGTGTGTGCGTGAGACATGTATGTATACAGTGGGCCGACATACAATTGTTGCTTCATTTTGCCATATAGTAAAACACCGTCCGCCTTTTTTACTACGTCTATGTCTTAAATAATATGAAAACAAAAGTTCTGTCTGTTATTTTACTCCATTGAAAGACTGTGAAACGACTAAAGTAGTTATTGCCATACTACTTAGCAATCGCAAAAATCTGTTTGACCAAATTTTTATACCACAAAAATTTTTTTTTAAGTACTCTTATAAATTATTAATTGCCAAGATATATATCTCGCTATTAATTCCAAATTATCGTATTTTGATTAAAATTGTCAAAGACGACATGATGTTTCAATGATCTCAAAAATTATTATTTGTACTATTATAATTATATAGGGTTATGGATGTTTTTACTCACAGGATCGCTCATGAGCTTAGCCCAGGGTTTGGGCACGTGCTGCGAGCTGGCCGCGGGGAACACGCCCATCAGCTGCTCCAGGGGACGGAACTGCAAAGAAACATAAATTAATTTAATTATAAACGCAGTTTTATGATAGCTTACGTAGCAAAGAAGAAACATAGTGTGTGTACATTTTTTGGCTAAATGCTGACGCTATGGAAGCGGCAGAAATCTTAATTTTAAGTGATTTATTTGACGTCAACCAATGTTGTGAAACCAAAAGATATGACAACTATTAAGTGATATGAAGTGTCTCCTATAATAACGAATAAAAGTTTTGATTTCAAATAGTGACTAGTTGCTAGCCCATCGCGTGAAAGAATCCCAAGTTTATAAGCATATCCCTTTATCGCCTTTTACGACATCCATTAACCCAAACAGCTGAACGTGGACTAAAATCTTAAGATTCTTCTTTTAGGCCATGTGCCGGCAACCTGTCCCTATTTGAATCTCAATTCCATCACAAATCTGAACATGGTCTTTTCAAGACTGCGCCTATCCCGCAAGTGATAAAGACGTGCCTATATGCGTGCACAATGAAATAGTAAATACTCACAGGCTGAGTTCCCTTCTCGAACTTGGTCGAAAGGCCGCAAATGTTGACGAAATCCGATGCGAAGGGCGCGTAGTGATACGGGAAGTACCACTTCCAGCTGGCGCAGCCCTGGTAGTAGTAGCGGAGCACCCAGCACAGCCCGCGCACGTACTGGAGCGCCACGCGGTATCTGGGGGGCGACGGTCGCTGTTAGTTACTGTGCTGTACTGTCTGCGACACCGGTGGCGCCGGGTTCGAATCCCGGCCGGGGCGTGATGAGGAATTTATCTTTTTCTTGTTGGTCTTGGATGTGATGTATATGAGTATTAATTATAAAATATAGTAACGTTGAGTTAGTATCTTGCGACACAAGTTTTGAACTTACTACGAGGCTAACTCAATCTGTGTAATATGTCCTGTATATATTTATTTGTATTTATAGGATACATATGGATATCCACATTAATGAAAAATTGAAAAAAATCAATGTATTGCTGTATATTTGTAACATATAGGAAAACTTAAGAATAGGACCACTCCATCTCTATCTCATGGATGTAGTAAAAGTCGTCTAAGGGATAGACTTAACTAACTTAGGATGCTTCATGTAGGCTATGGGCTAGCAACCTGTCACTATTTGAATCTCAATTCCATCATAAAGCCATATCACTGAACGAATCCTTACAGTCTTTTGAAGACCGTCTGTCTACCCCGCAAGGGACATAGACGTACATGTACATAATTTTAGTATATTCTATTATAAAAAAAAACAATGTTTCTCACCTTATGTAATTTGAATATAGTCTATGATCAAAACAATGTTTCTCACCTTATGTAATTTTAGTATAGTCTATGATCAAAACAATGTTTCTCACCTTATGTCATTTGAATATAGTCTATGATCAAAACAATGTTTCTCACCTGAACTCTAGATTGTCTCTGGCCACCTCGAACTTGCTCTCGTAGTACCTCTCCTTGAAGCCCTCCTCCCACAGCCGCACCTCGTCGTGCTTGTCGTCGTCGTCGTCGTCCAACTCCGCCTCTTGTGCTGACCTCTTGCGGCCTCTGTTCTGAGATTGTTCTTGCTGGAAAAAAAAAAATTCATGTCAACCGTTACATTAAAATTCAATTTTTTTTTATATGGGATATTTCCATTTTTAATTAATTTACAGCTTTATACCGGCAGCTTCGCCTGCGTAAATTTAGTACATACATACTATTTATTTCCTTTGCGGGTAAGACAGAGTTAACAGTTTTGAAATGACTGATAGGCCACATTCAGCTGTTTGGCTTAATGATGGAATGGAGATTCAAATAGTGACAGTTTGCAAACCAGTTTAACTAAAAACGTTTCCATGGATGCCGTAAGAGGCGACTAAGGGATAGGCTTATAAACTTGTGATTCTTCTTTTAGGCGATTAAGCTAGCTATCTGTCACTTTTAAATCTCAATTCTACCACTAAGCCAAACGCCTATCAGTCTCTACAAAACTGTTGGCCTTGTCTACCCCGGGATATAGACGTGATTACATGTATGTGTATTCATTGCATATTCTGACTGACTGATTGACTTACCTCAGCGACGGCTTGCATGCCGGCGAGACGAATATTGGCTGCTTCCTGGCGCGCATTCTCAACGCCACGAGACCCGCTTTGACCAATAGGCTGGGAACAAAAATATGATTAAGTATTTCAAAATCTATATTAATATTATAAAGCTGAAGAGTTTGTTTTTTTGTTTGAACGCGCTAATCTCAAGAACTACTGGTTCAAATTGAAAAATTCTGTGTTGAATAGACCATTTATCGAGGAAGGCTTTAGGGTGTGAATAACATCACGCTGCAACTATTAGGCGCGAAGAAATAATGGAAAATGGGAAAAAAAGGGGGAAAATTATTCATCCTTGAGGGCTTCAATGATGCCCAAAATAACTTTTCCACGCGGACGAAGCCGCGGGCACAGCTAGTACTCTATACAATGGAATCACTGTTTCATAGAGAGATTATATGCTATGTATGTTTTATGTTGTTAATACCAGACTATGATACCAGACACCATTTTCACGTGCCGTGTGGTTCCCGGCACCAATACAAAAAAAAAATAGGACCACTCCATCTCTTTCCCATGGATGTCGTAAAAGGCGACTAAGGGATAGGCTTACAAACTTGGGATTCTTTTTTAGGCGTTAGGTTAGCAACCTGTCACTATTTGAATCTCAATTTTATCATTGAGCCGTTAATAGCTGAACATGGCCATTCAGTCTTTTCAACACTGTTGGCTCTGTCTACCCCGCAAGGGATATAGACGTGACCATATGTATGTATGTATGTATGTATTTTCACTCACCACGGGTGCAAATTGCGTCTTTTCCAGAAGACCAAAATTGACTTTCTGCTGCCTCTTCTTCGCACGATCCCTGGCCTTGAAGTTCAGCTCGTTGGTGTGCCTCCTCTTGAAGATCTCGTCCTCGACGTGCCCCAGCTCCGTCATGATGACCTGCACGCGGTCCAGGTTCACGTCGCCGGAGTCTGTGATCCAGCCCTGGGAACAAGTCAGATAATTAATTGATGAACATGACCTTCGATATTGGATTATGGGTCCGTGGGATAAAGTCGTCATATGTGAGTGTATACAGTGAGAGTAGAAGAATTGTATTGAATAAATAAATAAAAAAAGTAAGTAAGTAAGAAATGGCGGAACAAACTACACTGCAGCATTTTCAACGGACTTCAAATTACAAAAATTACGGATGTTAAATTGATAAAAAAAAATAGTGAACAAGTGACAACTGAATGTGACCCATCAGTCTTTTCAAGACTGTTGGCTCTGTCTACTCCGCAAAGGATATAGACGTGACTATATGTATGTATGTAACAAGTATAAAATAAATGATGAAAAAAAAGAAGTATTATCAATTACCTTAGTCCTGTAGACGCACTTCTTGTACAAGTTGACCAGCCTATCTACAGCCCCCTCCCTTATCTCCAAGCTGGGCAGGTGCGGCAGGAAGTCGTTGCCCACGAAGAAGCACATGAACACCCAGTCGTCCAGGGCGCGCTCGAAGTCGTAGGGGAACGGCAGGTTGGGCATCTGCAGCTCTCTCTCCAGATACTCGCGCAGTACGCTCAAGCGGACGAATATGAAGCTGTCCTGTGTACGAAAGTTTGAAATGACGTAAAACTTGTGACATGAAGATAAATTTATTATTTTTAAAAGTATCACCATGTGGTTGGCATTACATACATACATATAGTCACGTCTATATCCCTTGTGGGGCAGACGGAACCAACAGTCGTGAAAAGACTGCGAGACCATGTTTAGCTGTATGGCTTTATGATGAAATTGAGATTCAGATAGTGACAGGTTGGTAATCCATCGCCTAAGAAGAGGAATCCCAAGTTTATAAGCCTTACCCTTAGTCGCCTTTTACGACATCCATGGGAAAGAGATGGAGTGGTCCTACTCTTATTTGTGTTGGTGCCGGTTTATTTGTACTATTTTAATAATACAGTGTTATGGATGTTTTTACTTACAGGATCGCCTTTTACGACACCCATGGTAAAGGTATGAAGTGGTAAGGCATTGCTTAGTCAAATAACAAATCTGTAGGATTTTGTGTCCAATACTAAAATCAACATAAAATTACAAAATCAGAATTTTTTTAAATTTCTTTTTACACTTGCGAATGTGACGCATTTATGTGTACAATGAAAGTACATGCTGGCTGAAATCAGGGTTTGCAAAGTTTAAAAAAAAAATCGAAATACAGAACAAGGGTTTGTACCTGGTTCCCAAAAGCTGGGTCGGAGCGAACTAACGCAGCATCTGGTGACGTTCCAGTGCATTCCTTCATTTCGTGACCTGTTAAGAAAAAAATAAATTTAGTGTTTCCCCTTAATTTTTTTAGATTGTGAAAAATATAAAAACAATGCAATACAATTTGTTTTTATACACCACAGATTTAAACAAGGTGTTCGACAAAGTAAATCAGAATATAGTTGAAAATTCCACCATTTGGACTATCTAACTTAGTATAATAAGACAAAAACTGTTCCAAATAGGCGAACCAAATAAAATCCGTAACAGTAGAAAGTTATTTTTTTGTCATCAGTTATCTTTTATTGTCGGAGTTCCACAAGGATGCCATCTAGGACCTTTGTTGATGTGTTTTTCTTTTAATTGCGATGCTCAACTGTGTTCGTATTGACCTACGTATAAGCAGTAACTGTAATTCAACTGATGAACTGTATGATATGCAATAAAGTTTTTTTTTTTACTTCAATTGAATAGTACTTACCCAGTTGTCCACAAACGTCGCAAGGCCTGGGCTTGTTTGGCTTGAATTCCTCGCGAATGATAGTGAAGTTGGGCTCGTGCGTCGCCAGCCCTAACATGATGAGATCGGCGTCAGCGCCGCAAAGCACGTGCTGGGTATTAGGATCGTGGTCAGGTTGAGCTGTGAATAGAAAACAAAGCTTATTAGATAATGTTATATTACATAAGGTTTGACATGGAAAACTTTAAATAAAGAAACATTTGATCTTTGACTTAATGATTAATCGTGTGAAAAATAAAAACATTCTAAGACTAAATTGGTTTTTAACTTCATAATTTAACAGTTTGTGTCAGTGGATTCCATTGTAGACACTATAGAACTAGTCAATTCCAACTATTCAAAATTCTTTAAGAGGTACAACTCAACATAAATTAAGCGAGATACTGAAAAGGGCGGCTGCCACTGGGAAGCACCCATGATTGATAACAACACTGTCCACAAAAAATCCTTTATTTAAAAAAAAGAAACAATAAATTTTACCTCTTTGCCTACGAATGTAGTCCATTATCTTGTGTTCCCCTTCACCAGGTACATTAGCATCAGATAAAATCACCTTGATGCCTTTCCAGCCTGGATCATTATTTAATCTGTAAAAAAACACATTTTCAGTGGGTTATCTTTGGATTGAATTTAATAATAGTATGCTTGTAGATGATATCTGAATAATTGAGAAACAGAAGTACTTTCCCTTTGCATTGATATTGTAAGGGAACTCTAAGAGATAAAAAAAATTAAGGCAAGTTCCTTAGTCAACCTAGACAAAGTTATTATGTTACAATTCCAGTATTATATACATACTATAAAATGACGTCTATATCCCTTGCCGTGTAGACAGAGCCAACAGTCTTGAGAAGACTGAAAGGCCACATTCAGCTTAATTACAAAATTGAAATACAAATAGTGACAGTACATCACTTACAAGAAGAATCCCGCGTTTATAAGCCTTCCATCCAACTTTCAATCCAATAAGGCAGCATATAAATATGTTGAATAATTCACAAACCTGTCATGTATATAATAATGCAAGCATTTGCTTAGCCGATCCATGAAGGGTGTGCCTGGCGTGATGCAATTAGAGTCAAAATGGGCCTCTTTTGGCCTTTCAGGGGGCAAGTACGCCCCTTTTGTTTCTAGTTCCGAGCGGATCCTGGCAATCTCCTCAATTTTCTCCTGGGTTTCCTTAGAGGCACGGAATCGTCTGGAGCGCTGTTGGTTCATCTTCGCACGAGGTGCCTGTAATAAAGTTGGGTTAAAATTCAGGTGTTTTATGATATAAAAGCTTTCTTTATTTGTATAATGTCTATATCAATTAAACTACTAATGAAAGTTTATATAAGTAAAACAAAAACAATGGTTTTTGAAAAGGATGGAAAATATTGCAGCATGTTATTTTTTGGTCAGAGGAGAAAAAGTGGAATTAATGAAAGAGTTTGTATATCATGGATCAAGGTTATAGCAGATGGAAAGTGTGATAGTGATATTGAAGAGTGAATGCGGGGAACATGGTGAATGGAGCATTGCATGCCTATACAAGTAGTCAGAAATTGTCCAAAAAGGCTCACGGTGAATGAGTGGTTAGGGCATTGGTGTGCCAACTCTTAAGTATGAGAGTGAAAATTTGGTGTGGCAGAAGAAGCACGATAGTAGAATAAATGCAGTGGAAATGAGAGCCGTTAGAAGTATGATCCATGTAAAATTTAACAAAGTGATAAGGAAATGTGCTGTGAAAGAAGATTAAGTAACAGGAATAGAAATGGGCACACTCAGAGGATTTGGTCATGTCGAGAGGATAAATTAAGAAAGTTCACAAAACAATGGATTCTGAATGGGACTGGCGGAGTGAGAAGGCCTAACATGTGCTTTGATTAAATTGGGAGACGTTTTAGCAAAAGGTCAAGACTACCCGAAACCAACAAGATTGCATTAAGATAGTTATAAATGTGGATGAAGTGAAAGAAGTATGCAGGTATTGTGGAAAGATGTTGTCTACTTTTCCACTCATTCTTCTATAGTCGAATGTAAACCCTGGTATCTTAATTGCCCAACTTTCCAACAATCTTGTAATAGTTGTAATTTACATCGTAATTACCAAATTAATCATCAACATAATCTCCTTATTAATTCCCTGACTAATGACTTGATCTTATTGGCACTTAGCTAATGAGCAGAGTTTGGTGTTCATTAGGTAATTGATTTCTTCATGAACATTATTATCATTAGCTATAATAGTCCTTCTAATATAATAAAAAGATTCACCGTCTCCTTTAAAACTATTAAACAAAACTTAAATGTAATCCTAATCAACTGTTCAACTAACAGTCGCTGATACTCAAGACTGAAAAGACGCATAATTCAAGATCTTGACAACCAACAATAGGAATAATACTGTCCATGTTACATAGAAATGACCCCGATGAGAGAGCACTTTACGTGTCAAAATCACCTACAATAAATATGCTTATAGGCGCCAGACCTATTGCATGATCAGCAAAAACAACTAATTTAATAAATGCAAAAGTTAGGATGTTTGTTTGTTACTCTTTTATTCAAAACTACTGGATCTATTTTTAATGATATTGTATATACATGAGAAATTTTGTAACCTGGAACAGCATATGCGAAGCAAAGGGAACGAAGCTGCCGGTGCAGTTAGTATAATATAAATCAATAACAAGAATGAATACTCACAACACCATCAATAGCCATATACAACAGCTTACGAGGCCTGACGATACGGAACAGTCTGTCGATGCACTCAAAGATGGCAACCATCATCTCATCCTCATCCTTCGGTGGAGGCTTGTCTTCCGGATGCGTGCACGGATGGATGATCCCGTTCATGTCCAGGTATAAATTGTCAAATTCCACTCCATTGGGGTTGGGTAGAGATGAATCCGCGTAGACAAGCTGGCCGTCTACATCTGTCGGCTGAAAAGAATTCATAATATACTTACAATTCCATGGGTGTGGCGAAAAAAACAATACATGTGGTGGTATTTTAATAGGTAGACAGCAAAGAATAAGAGGAGTAAGAATTATATTGCTATAACAAGTATAACAACAAGATGGCCTCTCTTTTCGTACTTGTTATAGCAATATTATTGAAATAGAGCATGTCAGTGGTCAAATTGCTAAGGTGCCTGAATAAAAGGTGTATGGCGCAAAAAGGCACAGGTTCTAATCTCACCTTTGACCATGTACCAGTGAATATTTTAGAAGTTATGTACATTAGCTTGAAAAGTAACCAACGCTCTAACGGTGAGGGAAAATATTGTAAGTAAACCTGATCAATCAGACATGCTGTGTAACCACGTGAATGTATAACCAATACGGGTTAGGTTACCCTGTAAATGTTGCGGAGGTAAGACGGGAGTAGCTTCGTGTAGAAACCTGACTCACCCAATTCAGAATCCATGGTCAAAGGCATACACCGGGCTCCTCTCCAGAGTCGTGAGGATGCAACCGGGACTTATGCCAGGAGAAGCCAGGGCCACAAAACATTGAAATAGAAATAATACCGTCATGCAATACTTTGAGGTTATATTCACTTACTCTCTGTTCATTACATTCCACGATCACACTCGGATATTTTCGACTGAGCCAACGGAAAAATGCTGGAACTCCCATCTTGATGAGATTCCCAGATCCCAGAACTCACTGCACTAAAATAATACCACTTATGATCAACACAAACAAATCAACGCAAGTGCCATTGTAAGTTACAAATAAAAGACTCAAACAAGACTGACTGTGTGTAAGTAAAGATAGCAATTGACAAGACAAACAAAGACAATGACAAGATGACGCATATTCGTTGACGTGTCCTAATCTAAGGCTATGCAAGTATGATGACTCGTTATAGAAAGAATCTAAAATGGCGGCTAAAATCATCACCTCTCACTTGCTCTCTATTGCCATCTCAACGAAACTGTAATGAAGCAGCCAGCACAGACACACACACGGTGGTACTGAGCGTGTGGCGCTTTGAATTCCTTTTCTCTAACAATTTGTATGAAGTTTCTACAAATAGTCCCAAACATACCAATGTATTTATCTCTTTCCTTTTGCTCTATAATAGAAAGAAATAAGTGTTATTTTGTCCGCTTATATAGTGTACACTTATTAAACCCCATTTAGGTTACCTTTTACTACCTTTGTTTATTTTTAAACAACCGATTTGAACAGCCATTTAGAAGTTTATAGTTTGTTTATGGCTATGCCCAGCCATCGTTATTTTTTTGTTTGTATATTATGTTATTGGACTGTTTACGAAGCCACATTCAATTTTTTTTCGTATCAAAAATTTGTGATTGGCTTTAATGTGGCAGTGTCCTGTGCTACAGGAAAATGCAAATCGCATTTGTTTCGAGAAGAGAATGACTCCAAAAACATAAGTTTGATCGTTAGGTCAACAAGTGCGTTCATATTTTATCCATTACACGTTATCTTAAACTTACCGACTTAATTATAAATTTGTTTTAGACATTGAAATAAAGGACTTGATATTAAACAAAAAAAATACCTACAATGTGACCGATTTCGACATGTTTGGTCCTAGCCATATAGGTATAAAATGCTTCGTCATAGTGAATAGTCAATAGGCAATGTCGACATATTAGATTTATCGATAACATATGTATAAAATTATCATACAATGTCACTGCGCACGGACGGTCGGACGGTCAGATGACTGATACGTGTAAATGATTGCTATAAACAAGTGGGACGTTTATATTGCGGGAAATTTAAGATGTACGTTGGATAACAAAAAAAGGAAAGAAATAATGGAAGAGGAAGCCTTAAATGATCGTATCTAATCAAATTTAAATCGGGAATAAAGAAAGATCAATACACGATCTTGCATAAGGCGAAATAGTGAAGTGGAAAGTGATCGTTAACCTATAGTATATTAGTAGTGCGTCTAATTAATACTAATAAAGTGGCAGTGCAACTATTAACTACAAACAAAGCAAAAATCTGTGAAATAATTCGTTGAGAATTTGTGTTGTGAGAGTGACGGTAGCAAGTAGCCGGTGACTGTGACTCATACCGATGAGGATTGTTACCATTGGGCTGTGACTAATACCGACGACTATTCACGATTCAATAGTTATGCTATTTCGCCAAGATAACGAAATACAAGTTGGAATAGTGGTTAAGAGCGGCGCTCAACGTCAACGACTGAATTAAAAGTCACGGGATCGAATCCTACATAGTGGATAGTTTCGTTTTTCATTTTTATTATTTTTCTGTATTACAATAATAAAGAAATTATAATGGCAGATGATTTTGATGGAGTAACAATCAGAAAACTCAACATAAATTCCAATAAAAGTGACGAAATATCTTCTCCGGATGCTACTTATTATGAGAATAGCTATCTAAGCCTTCCTGAACCTACATCGACACTTGAAGTTCAAGAGTTAACAGAAAAGGTGGAAAATTAAGTACAGAATTAATGATTGCTACTAGCGAGATTGATAATTTGAATATTGAAAATGCGGATTTAAAGAAGAAATTGAATACTTACGAAAAAAAATCAAACTGTACAAATCAGTGGGAATTGGAAATAACGATTTGATTACCACATCTTCGGCATTAAAATTTTATTCACCTCAATACCAAAAGAAATACCAATTTGCGCGGACTACGAGTATTAACACGACAACAGGTACACAACTGTGCGTGCAAAAAGACTTACGGCATACACAAACAAACAAGGTTGACAATCAAGTATTAAAAACAAAATCAGTGGATGGATTGGCAACTTTAGCCGAAGTTGGAAACAGTACCAGTACGCCAATTAGAAAAAAATATTCTAAGTGTCACTTGATCAACTTTAACAAAGGAGACTGTGATAATAACACGACAGATGGCGCTAGCAGTCGTGCATCGGGAGTTAAACATAGACTATTAATACTTGCGGATCAGACTGGTTATGGAGTGAGGGAAAAATTACAAAACTTATTGGGTGATAATTTTATTGTAACATGTTATTTAAAACCAAATGCTGGAATAGACCAAATATTGTATAAAAGTGAATGTTTATGTGAAAATTTTACTAAATCTGATTATATTCTTATACTAGGAGGAACAAATGATAGTAATCTGATAAAATTACAGTCGTTTTTCTATCATATGTTGCATAACATTAGGCATACAAATATTTTAGTAGGGGAAATTCTAAAAAATAATTATCTTGATGTTAAAAATTTAAATAGAAAAATAAAATTAATATGTTCATACTTAACTAATGCTAGGTATATATCACTGAATGATGAGTACACTTATGGATACGTTAATAAGATAAATGTATGTAGGTTAATTTTAAGAGACATTCTAAATATAAATTACAAAAATAATTATGTTGATTATATAACAAAGATTTATTTATTTATTCACAAACTTTATACATATCCTAACAGTATTACACTAATGCGATAAGTATACTAACAATGATTCACATTAAATAAATATAAAAGAAACAAAATAAAAACAATGTACCTACCTAATTCCAAAATATAGGACCGAAATGTGATCTGATATGGAACAGCAAGCGGTAGGCAACTGGGATCATTTACTCACAGCCCATAGCACCATAACAGATCACACAGTGAGTTACTCTTGTGAATTCGCTTACAGAACACGAGAACAAATCTACCAATTCCGCCACCTCGTTTAATAACAATAACGTGCGAACAAACGGAGATTTTTGAACTAGGCTAGTACGCCCTCCCGGTACCTCAAATAAACGAGGCCTGCGTCTCCGCAGCACGTACTTATCAGGAACCGACAGGCTAATATTAGCCAGGATTTCTGAATTAACCGCCTTGCCCCTGATTAAACTAAACACAATTCGTGCTAATGCAAAATCTCTTCTTACCTCTAACTTATTGTAGCCAACCATACCAAGTACAAATAACGTGGGATACATGAGCGGGTAAAAGGGGTAAACACCATATAACTTAAAATAAAGATACCTTGTGAATTTATTTTGAATCCGTTCTAACATCGTGATGTACTTGTCTTCATGAGGAGCCCATATTACCGCATTATATTCTAAGTACAAAATACAAAATACAAAAATACAAAATCGTTTATTTCTTAAAGCACATGACACAAGAAATATGATTGGAGTCTCCTTTTAAGCGTGCAAGCCTGTGCCAGGAGACTCCGCTCTTTCATAAAAGCAAATTAACCTTGTAAAGTACGAGTAAGGTAATTAAATAAATATATAATGTGCATTTGAAAAAGTGTTAGATTCGTATACTAAGGTAAACTATATTTTATATTTATGTTAATATACATTTATCCTTATACTATAGTAAAGCCTCAGTCTGTTCATAACTTTTCGTTTTAAGCCATCCAGTAATCACAAACTTACATTCCTTATACAATTTTCTATATATATTATTTACTCTGTTAATTTTGTTATATAATTGGGCTGATATTACATAGAATTGTCTTCGTGCAAAATATGTTCTAGTTTGTGGTATTTTAGCTACTATGTATCTCCTTCTTCTTGTTTCAACTTTAGGATCATATTCTGTAGTTTTATGCTTATACAGTACACAATGCAAAATATACAACTGTCTAACCGTAAGCAGATTACACTCATTGTATAAGAGTTCAGTTGAATATCGCTTTTTCTTAAAATACATAATTTTGATCAGGAATCTCTGTGCTCTTTCTAATCCTATAAAATGAGTCTTTGCAGCATTTCCCCAAACTGAAATACAATAAATAAGAATGCACTGCACAAGTGATATATAAATATTGTTCAGAAGGTTTTTGGATGAGCACTGTACGTCTAAACCTCTGGGTACCACATAACGTAATGATTTAAATATCCAGGACAACTTTCTCACTCTATTTATTACGTGATCTACATGCGGGTACCATGATAATCTTTGATCAACCAGTACACCCAAGTACTTAACCTTATCTACTCTGTCGATGATAGGACAGCAGCAGTCAGGAAGATCAGTATTTTGGTTACAAGAATGGATTTTTATACGGTAACCTTGATTAGGTTGATTTCGTGAGTCAATACCAAAACAGATGTAATTAGTTTTTGCAGTGTTAAGAGTGAGCAAATTACTTTTGAGCCAGCGTGCTACCTGGGCTAGCCCTGTCTCAATGTGTGTACGTGTACTATCCCATGTAGTGCCACTGAAGACAATGGCAGTATCGTCCGCATATGAAAAGATTTTCGCATTTGGAATATTCATTTCACAGAGATCATTTATATACAAAAGAAACAGGGTGGGACCCAGTACACTCCCTTGAGGAACACCATATGTAACATTTTCTACCTCACTCACACAGTTTTCAATTTTAACCGTTTGCTGTCTGTTACTCAGATAGTCTTTAAACAGAGCGAGTGCCACATCTCTGATACCTATTCGTTCTAACTTCCGTATAAGAATGGGGATAGAAACGGTGTCGAAAGCACTTTTCAGGTCCAGGAATACAGCAGAGCATTTGACGCCTAGATCTAAATTACGTGCAACCAGAGTTGTCAGCTCAATTACTGCATCTTCCGCCGATTTTCCTCGTCGGAAGCCAAATTGTTTTGACGAAAGTATTTGGTATTTGTCAAGAAAATTTATTAATCTAATGTTAATTAATTTTTCCAAAACTTTCGATATAGCTGGTAGAATAGATATTGGCCGATAGTTGCTGACATCGTTTCTATTACCTCTCTTATGTATAGGTGTGATAATGGATTTTTTTAGTGGCAACGGAAATATTCCCTTCAAAAAACAAAGATTTACTAGGTGAGTCAGAATCGGAACAATTACATTTTTACCTAGTTTCAGGAATTTTGTGGATATGTTGTCCCATCCAGGAGCACTGTCCGATTTGAGACCCATCAGTACACCGCTCACTTCATCACAATCCGTTGGCAGTAGCACAAATGTATTAGGTTGTTGTGGAATATTATGTAACATTGTATTAAGTTCAGCTTCAGAACTTGTCTGAATCTGCGTAGCTAATTGTTTACCAACATTTGCAAACACTTTATTTATATAGTTAACAGATTCCTGATTTGAGGGTTTAATATGCAACAATTCAGAGTTTTGACTATTATTTTTGTTAGTATAAGTAATGCTTCTAATATTTTTCCAAAGTTGTTTATTATTATTTAAAGATTTTGATAAAAGTTCTTTTTCATAATTTCGTTTTAATTTTTTAATCAGATTATTACAATAGTTCCTATATCTTTTATAAATGACTTTAGTAACTTCATTCCCAGGATTATTTTTACATTCTTTCTGTAATTTGTTCCGATTTTTTATACAACGCAATATTCCTGGGGTGATCCAGGGTTTTATTATTCTTTTAGATTTAGGTATATTAGTGGTAACAGAATTTTGATCCAAGCAATTTTTTATACATTTAGTTAACTTCTCTATTATTATTGTGGGGTCATCACAGAACAGTAAGTCATTAACATTGCTTTTTTCCAACGCAACTACGGCACTTCCGAAATCAGTTTTGGTTCTAGATTTATTCACCTGTGAACAACGCGGTACTGAGGAGATGGAGAGAAAAACAGTTTTATGGTCTGTTATACTAGTTTCTAAAATAACTATACGTGCGGTATGTTTTACTTTATTTAATTTGAGCATTATATGATCTATGCAATTTTTATCATTCGTTTTAAAAGTATGTCCTGCAAGTATCCCATAGTTAGATAACATATTCTGGTATAGTATTCTGTTTTTGCGTTCATGAGATTCTTCTTTAGTTTTAAACTTAATGTTTATGTTTAAGTCACCCGCGACAACTATATTATTTCTAGAATTTAAAGATATTAGATGGCTAAGTGGCTTCTAACCAAAGCGTCGTATAAAATTTTTAAAGCTTTTATGTTCGTGAAAGTATTGACCTGCCTAAGTATGAAACCTAAATTCTTGAAAGCCATTTTACAGGCCCTAATTATGTGCTCTCGGAAATGCAATTGGTCGTTCATGAATAGTCCCAAGTCGCGTATTTCTGTTATACGTTTTAATGGCACGTCCCCCATTCTATATTCAAACCTAATAGGTTGGTGGTAAACCTAAAAGATAAGACATAACGTGCTGGACAATAGGAACAAAAATATTTGTAACTTATTAGAAAAAGACTCTATTGTAGTGACAAATAATTTAAACAGAAAAAGTTCACATTGTATTACAGTTGGCACTCAAACAGGTGAGATATTGAATCAACCAAATGTAGAGAATAATTTTTTTCGTGACTGAAGACCATAATCTAATTGAGTTAAATATATTTCACCAAAACTTGTGCGGAATTAGTAATAAAAAAGATGAATTAGAATTATACCTAGAAAACTTTGATTATACTTTTCATTACCTGTGTATCAGTGAACACTTCTTATTGAGTGGGTCAATTTCGTTATTAAATCTTACCAATTATAAGTTAGTCGACTATAATGTTAGGGTGAATAAGACAAGAGGGGGGACCCTGATATTAGCACATAAGGACAGAAAGACGGAAGTGTTACCGATTGCGAAAAAATTGTACAAAAGAGGTAGTTTCGAGATTAGTTGTATAAGAGATATTGACCTCGGTGTTTGTATTTGCTGTTGTTATCGTATTCCTATAAGAGATACGTTTGAAGACTTTATAATTAGACTTAAACAGCTTTTAGAGCACTTTTTTAATAAAAATTGTATCATATGCGGAGACTTTAATATAGATATTATGACAAGTAATAATAATACGCAAGTTTTTTTAAATCTTTTAAAATGTTATAATTTCAGGGCAGTGATTCATGAAAAAACTTTTGAAAGAAATAATAAAAGTTCATGTATAGACAATATCTTAACTAATTTACCCCTTACAACATTTGACAGTTTTACAGTAGACCACAACGGATTGGGAGATGGTCATGCGGCACTACTGTGTAAAGCGAAGGTACCAGGTAGTGGTAAAAATGGACAAAATGTGTACATAACTGTCAAGCGGAGGAGTTTTAGTATAAAAAATAAGAATATTTTTCGACAACATATTGTCAATACAAATTGGGAAAACATGGGAATTAACTCTTTTATAAAAACCTTCACTAATATTTTTAAGGGCAGCTTCAAAATTAAAAAAATGAAATTAAGTTCAAGACACAATTCACAAATTAAATGGATGACAAAAGGTATTAGGACGTCTAGCAAAATGAAAAGATTTTTATGCACAGGAAAAACTACTTATACTAATGATACAGTTACAAATTATAGAAAAAAATACATGACGCTATATAAAAGGGTAATTAGAAATGCAAAAAAAATAACTGTATCGTCTCAAATCGCAAAATCTACAAATATATCTAAAGATGTTTGGAAAATAATTAATAAGCACAGAAATAAAGTAGATACTAGTAAACAATATTTTCTTCTGAAACAAAATAATAAACTCATTCAGAAACCTGAGGAAATAGTTGAGGTATTTGCAGAACAGTTTAATTTAGGTACTAATGGAAATGTGGCTGACATTAACAAAGCACTTATGTTTCTTAGGAAATCAGTAAAATTAGTTGACCAAGAAATGTTACTTAACCCTACTACAGCTGATGAAATTTTTAAAATAGTAAAATCGATGGAATCCAAGAAATCTAGTGGCTATGATGAGGTAACAATTTCTATTATAAAAGAAAATATTGATATACTGGCTAGACCGATAAGTGATTTTTGTAACAATTGTTTTGAAGAAGGTGTGTTTCCGGATCAGCTGAAGTTGGCTAAGATAATTCCCATACATAAAAAGGGGTCAAAACTGGATCCAAAAATGTGTCGAGGCATTTCACTTCTGCCTATATTGTCCAAAATTTTAGAAAAGACAATGAAATCCAGATTAGTACGTCATTTAAACTTAAATAGTATATTAAATATAAGGCAATATGGATACCAGAGAGGAGTAGGAACCTTAGATGCAATAAATGCTCTTATTAGCGATATTACTAGTGCTATAAATAACAAAAAAAAAGTTTCTGGCGTCTTTTTGGATCTAAGTTCTGCCTTTGACACAGTGAATCATGAATTGTTGCTAGAAAAACTATTTCATTATGGGATAAGAGGTAAAGTTCTACAACTTTTCAGATCATATTTGCAAAATAGGCGAATGTTTGTGCAGATAACAAGTTCAACTGGTTCAGATCAAGATAATTGTGAGAAAGTTTATAAATCACGTGTATCAAATATCAAAACAGGAGTACCGCAAGGTAGTATTCTAGGACCTGTCTTTTTCGCCTTATTTGTGAATGATTTAGTTGAATTCACCTCCGCCACTGATCCAGAATCAATTAAATTAATACTGTACGCAGATGACACTAATATAATAATATCAGCCGACAATATGTTAAATCTAAAACAATCTGTGGACAATTCCCTAAAAACTGTTAGCGATTGGTTTAATGCAAATGGCCTCGTTGTCAATGCTTCCAAAACGAATTTAATTTTAATAAAAACGAATACACAAAATCAGGAAAGTATTAGCATTTCTCTGGATAATAAGCCTTTGCCTTTAGTTGAAAGTGTAAAATTTTTGGGTGTCCACGTTGATTACCTGTTAAATTGGAAGTGCGAGCTTGACGATATTGAAGCAAAACTAAGTTCGGCTTGCTATGTACTAAGAAGTCTCAGGGAAGAAGTAGGTACGGAACACCTTAAATTGGTCTACTATGCCTTAGTAGAATCTAAATTAAGGTATAGCATACTGTTTTGGGGGGCTAGTTACGATTATAACGTGAAAAGGGCATTTGTTATGCAAACGAGGGCAATAAGAATTATAACACGTATACGTCAACAAGAGTCGTGCAAAGACCACTTCATTCGTTTGGGAATATTAACTGTACCAAGTTTATATATTTTGGTATTGCTGTCACATTTCCCTAAAAATGTTAATGACTATGAGACTCATGAGGAACGACTTAAAAGAGAAGCAAGTAGACGAAAAGATTTTGTTACAGGTACAGTAGCCCGGTTATTAGTAGTGAAGCACAGTGCTCATTACCAGGTAGTAAAGTTTTTTAATAGACTGCCCATGGACTTGAAGGACTTGCTGTATACAAAGCATTTTATTGACAAATTAAAAATTTATTTATTGAAAGTGCTTCTACTCCTTAGATGATTATTTAAATCGCAAATAGCGACGACACAGCGAAATACGATTACCGACCCGCGATTACGACATTGACATTTTATTACTATTTTTATTTTGTTTGACATTTATCCACTTTTCTATGTTTGATTTTAATTCGATTTAATGTATTTAAGTAATTTAATTTGTAATGCTATTGGGATGGTGGTGGTATTATTTTACAAAATTTTCAACACAATTGTATTGTTAAGAAATAAATAAATACGAATATGAAATATGAATTAATTAAGGGTTTCAAATACATAGATAGGTATTTGTTTTCTAATAAAAAGTATTTAAAGGAAGTTTATTTATTTATGATCTTACATTGCTAACATGTAAGAAGAAACCGGCCAAGTGCGAGTCGGACTCGCGTATAACAGGTACCGCACCATTATGACGTTTGTTACCTACTTAATATTTTTTTATATTCACTTTTCTACAATCGACCAAAAATTGCTTATAAATAACGTTTGTAATCTGTACCTGTAAAAATTACTTAATAGTTCTTTAATTATTTATTTTAAAGGGAAATAACAATTAAATATCCTTTGAAAATTTAAAGCGTTATTAATATGGAGCAAAAAATGCAAAAAATAAAACACAAATTAGAAAGAGATGCAGTACTCTTATTCTAAAATGCCGGAAACTATACGGCACGTGCAATGTAACTATTGATATCATAATACGTATAGCACTACGAGAGGCCACCATTTTTGGTCCCAAGTTTATTTTGACTAGCACATCGTTTTCGCAGTGATGCTATCTGTTTTCTTAATTAATTGAAAGTCTATACTCATACTGAGATTTTAGACATCAATAATACGTCAATCAAAGTCAAGTTGAAATTACTATCAACGTCAAACAGCAAACATCTGTATTCAATAATTCCCACTTCACAATTTAATTTTAAAATAAATTGTTGTATTTGATTTGGTTTTTTTTCTCCTGAAATGAAAACATGAAGTCTTTCTATTTTACCAAAAATTACAGGAAACTATTAAAAGGATTTTCTATTCGAAAATATTGTTCGAAAAATGAAGACAAACGTAAAACTAACGTCGAAACAATACGTAACATCGGTATATTGGCTCATATCGATGCAGGTTAGTGTAATTACAAATCAAATGTGGAATTACTGTTTTATATGAACACCGTTTCATAGCTGAATCGTGAATTTTGAATGCATTTTTTGATATAAGTCGCCAATTTCAGACTAACCTATAAAATCTTTTATTTAAGGAAAGACAACAACTACAGAAAGGATGCTGTTTTACTCGGGTACAATCAGATCAATGGGTGAAGTGCATCACGGGAATACAGTAACGGACTACATGGAGCAGGAAAGACAAAGGGGGATCACAATTACATGTACACATATTTAATTCTTTAAATATTTATTTCTTCCGTTGTCCGTGAGACCTCTGCCTTAACTTCAAATACAATACTGTGAATAC
This sequence comes from Amyelois transitella, assembly GCF_032362555.1. NCBI lineage: Eukaryota > Metazoa > Arthropoda > Insecta > Lepidoptera > Pyralidae > Amyelois > Amyelois transitella. Next base: position 845,989 of record NC_083521.1, on the reverse strand, counting down.
AATCCTATTCCTAGTAGGTTAGTGAGTATAAAAAAAAATATATATCCACCGAAATGTCCTCGTTCAGCACGTGTGTGTAGTGACTAGGCTATGACGCTGGTTGGTTCATTCTGATGAACAAATTTTTCTAACAACCTACTAAAGTTGTAGGCCAATTGATGATGAAAATGACTCAAAATGTGTAATTCTTTCAGCTGCGGCTGTGTCATTTCCCTGGCGGGGCAGTCAGATCAACCTCATTGACACTCCGGGTCACATTGACTTCACCATGGAAGTTGAACAGAGTCTTGCTGTGCTCGACGGAGCTGTGGTGGTCTTGGATGCTTCTGCTGGTAGGTTTGAGCCTTAAAAGCTATATGTGGGGTATCAGTCTTTTCAAGAATGTCGGCTCTGTGTACCCCGCGAAGGATATACATGTGACTATATGTATAATAATAAATAAATATATACAGGATTGAGTTAGCCTCGAAGTAAACTCTTACTTGACGAGACTTGTGTTACGAGATACTAACTCAACGATATTATATTTTGTTTGTTTGTAAACTCTTTATTGCACAAAAAAATAAATATAACAAAAATAAAACAGTCATTGGATAAAGAAGAACAATGGCGGACTTATCCCAATCGGGATTTCTTCCAGTCAACCAAAATAAAAAGGAAAATCCATAACCAAAGAGGCAGCGCAGATTAAAAGCTATATATATGTATATTATTTTATTATAAATACTTATATAGATAAACATCCAAGAACCCAGGCCAATCAGAAAAAGTTATTTTCTCATTATGCCTATGGCCGGGATTTGAACCCGAATTTGTATGTATATTTAATCAAGATGAGAGTGTCTACACCTCACTCGGTCCCATATTTTGTCATACTTCTACAGGCTATTACTGCAAAAAAGCATTAAAGTGGTATTCCTTAAAAAAAAACTAATGATCTTATCATTTTCTATCAAACAGGTGTAGAAGCCCAAACACTAACCGTGTGGCGGCAAGCGGCCGGCTACCGAGTCCCGCGGATGCTCTACTTGAACAAGATGGACCGCTCTGACGCCAGTGTGAATGTCTGCTTGCGCTCCATACGAGACAAACTGCAAGCGACGCCGCTTCAGTTACACGCGCCGTTGCAACACGAACATAGGCTTATAGGTGTATGACGATGTTTCTGTTATATTAATTACTAGCGACCCGCCCCGGCTTCGCACGGGTACAAAATTCGGAAAAAAATATACATAAAAACCTTCCTCTTGAATCACTCTACCTGTTACAAAAAACCGCATCAAAATCCGTTGCGTAATTTTAAAGATTTAAGCATACAGACAAACAGACTAAAATAGCGACTTTGTTTTATACTATATAGTGATTGGTTTATTAGTGTCGTGATCATTCTTTTGATCATCACTGTCATCATACTCTTGGGGACTTTGACCCGATTTCATCAAACAAACAAACTATATTTTTTTTCAATTTTTATCATGGCAACAGATTAAAAAAAAACTAAACCAATATATTTTTCAGGGCTCATCGACTTGGTGACCCTAGAAGAAGTAGTGTGGACGCAAGGTCGAGGTCAGAACTTCACCCGTCGAAAACTGTCCGAGGAAAATGATGGCAAGAAATGGGAAGACAGCGTGGCGAGTCACAGGGAGCTGGTGGACTGTCTCTCGTCTATGGACGATCGTTTAGCAGAGACAATAATACAGCAGGAGTCATTGGATAACTTGAGTAGTAAGGTGAGATTCGTTATTAATAATACGCACTAATTATAATCTGAATATATTTATATTTTTGTATGTTTTGTGTAAAATTCTTAAAATATATATAGTCTGGTTATTTATTATATATTCTTAAGAAATATACAATATATTTACCTATAATATATTAATTCATATTTGCCGTGTGGTTTCCGGTAGTTTAGAATAATTTTCGCATGGATGTCGAAAAAGGCGACTGGAGGAGGGGCTAATAAACTTGGGAGTCTTCTTTTCAGGCAATCGGCTAGCAACCTGTCGCTATTCGAATCAAAATTCCATCTTTAAGCCATACAGCTGAATGTGACCATATGTATTAATATTATTTAGTAATTGATTCTTTTTTTTTAAAGGAAATAGAAGCAGCCATTCGAAGATGCACGACCGCCATGAAAGGCTTCCCTGTCCTCTGCGGCAGTTCCTACAAGAACATCGGTGTTCAGACACTCATGGACGCCATAGTGTCATACCTGCCAACACCGCTGCAATGCAATGAGCTGTACAGCTGCTTCGGTGAAGAATTGGCTGCAAGGGCTTTCAAAGTGCAGCACGATGACCAGAGAGGAGTGTTGACCTTCCTGAGGCTGTACAGCGGTGAGATCAGCAGGAATCAGAAGATTTACAATTTGGCCAGGGATAAGACCGAGCAGGTATGGATAGTTTTTATATTATAGACAGCTTTTTGTATGTCGGTTAAAATGCGTGTTTGTTTTGTTAGTGTACTGGCAGCTTATAAAAAAAGTTAATTTTTAAGAGGTGAGAGTCAATTGTTTTTTTTTTCACATTACCCACGCAAAGTTAAGACAAGTTAGAATTCACGTTTCATTTTATGTTTATTTCAATGTTTTAAGTTTTAATTTACAATATATTAACTTTACAAATTTTAGTGAGTGTTTAATTAACCATTGCGTGATGCGCAGAATTTGTTTTTTTTTATTATTATAAAAATTTCATTTAAGTCATTTAATCTGAACAATATATTCTCTCGTCCACATGCCTATTCTAAGTTTGAATAGTTGTGAAGTTGACGTTGTTGAAGAAAATGCTGCAGTGCAGTTTGTTACCTACCACTTCTACGCACCGACGCTTTGGAAGCGCCAGTAAATTTAGTTTTAAGTACTTTATCGTCAACCATTGTTGTGAAACCGAAAGCTATGACAATAGTGATGTTTAAAATGCCCCAAAATAATGAATAAAAAAAATTTAATTAAAATTTGAATGATTCAGAAAATGAAAGAAGTATTTTCTTATCAGACAGGATCGCTGTATGTGGCACTAGCGGACGAATACAAGCCGGTGGAGACTGTGACCGCTGGGAACATAGCTGTGGTCAGCTCGCTCAAGGTAATACAAAAAAATTTTGTTGAATCACCATTAGAATGTATATGTATAAAGATTTCCACTTTAATCAGTTTGTGGCGAACAACTCTACTCCACAAGTCACAACAAACCAATCACGCGACGCTATTAGTCAAAAGCAGCGAGAAGTCTTAAATCGCGCAAGCAAAGATTTACTTAAAAAGAAAATATATATATACGGGACAAATTACACAGATTGAGTTAGCCTCGAAGTAAGTTCGAGACTTGTGTTACGAGATATTAAATCAACGATACTATATTTTATAATAAATATTTATATAGATAAACATCCAAGACCCAGGCCAATCAGAGAAAGTTCGTTTCTCATCATGCCCTGGCCGGGATTCGAACCCGACCTTCGGTGTCACAGACAAGCGTACTACCGCTGCGCCACAGAGGCCAACGATAAGAATCAATATGAATTAATACATACATACAACACAGTGACTTGCCGCTTTTTACTGAATTATCTATTTCCTTTATTGTTTGCCTGTTGACTGGAAGAGATCCCTTCATGGGATAAGTCCGCCATTGCAAGTGATTTGTTTCTTTTATAACTATGTATATTATTTTCTTGTTACTGTGTTAATTACTATGCAATAAAGATATAACAAACAAACAAACATACAAAAGAAGATAACAAGTCTATGCTTATATAATTACCTTCATCCTGTTTCCATACAGGCAGCCATGACAGGTGATCTAATAACATCCACTCAGGCGGCGGCGAACCGCGCCAAAAGCAAACTGTCCTCAATGCTGAACGACAGCAGCAAAGTGGGGGAGCTGATGCTGCCCAGCGCCCGGCAGAGACTGCAGGCCATGGAGGCTGAAACCAGCCGGGAGGAGCTGGCTGAAGTGCTGCTAGGAATAGGTAAGAGAATTAATCAATAATAAACGGAAGTCTTCCATATAAATACAAAATTATAAACGGGTCTATTAAAAGTCTATCTATCGGTTATGCTTTCACAGCTAACCCATTAACAGGATTAATGGGGTACCCTTAATTTAGAATACAGTTAGTTATAACAAAGGCAGCATATTTTGCAGACGCAGAAGAATGGAATTGAAAACAAAAGTAATGCAGTATGAATTCGTCGGTCACTTAATCTGTTTTCTGTTTTACCGACTACAAGTCGGCAACAGTTAGCGCCATCTATTATCAAATGGAACTAAAAACACACGAGCAGGGAGCAAACCCCGCCAATAGTAAACTGTCCTCGATGCTGAGCGATCAAAGCAAAGTAGAGGAGCTGATGCTGAACCTAGCCGTGAGAAATAATTGAGTCTTGTTAGGAATAAGTGAGACATCAATTAGTACGCAACGTGCCGCCATTTTGGTTCAAATTATGAGCAAGATATTTGTATTGGTGATTAGGATCGTTGATCTTAAATTGTTGGTCGAGATAATAAAAACTAAAAGAACAACACCTTAGACATTTGATATGTGTCTATAAGCTTACATTTAAGTTGATTTGAAGTCGTCTAATCAGGGTACGTTCGCAAAGATCGGAGCACTGTGATTGGTTAATTTAATTTTGTTGTAAATAGTCTTAGAGAACTTATTGACAAGTTGAGATTTTGAACTAAAAACTCTTTCGTTTCAGGCACAACAGTACCAGAGCCAGTGTTCGTCTGTTCCATCGAGCCTCCCAGCGCTGCATTTCAGTCAGCGTTGGAGACAGCATTGGCTGAACTGCAGAGAGAAGATCCTAGTTTGAGGGTGTCAGTAGACGGCGATAGTGGCCAGATGGTGCTGGCAGGTAAGTTTTATCAATAACTCACTTTATGTACACAGTACTAGAGACGGAGTTTGCCTGTTCCAATGAGACTTCTTGCTACCATTCAGACTTGGAGGCAGTACAAGAAGATCAAAGCTTGAGGTCTATGGTAGATGTGATACGATAGTGGACAGATGATGATGACAGGTAGAATTCACACTTTAATCCGAAAAAGAATCCCGTTCTGATCTCTTTACATTTGTAAATTAAAGTTTATGCAGGCGAAGTCGCGGGAAAAACACGCAAATATTCAAGAACATCTATTTTGACCAGAGATCTCAAGTGTTACCGTGTTGCCCTTTTCTAGAAGTATTAAATGTGTTTCTTAAAAGCACCTATTTTAAGAGTGGCCCTAAGTGCCATCCTTGTAGTGCACCCATTTTTAATTGAGGTCCCAATTGTGATCCCTGAGGCACACTCTCAATTTTTTACAATGGTCCTAAGTGCGATCCTTTAGTAACACCCATTTAACAGATAAAAAATTTATTTATCTGTATTTCTATGCAAATATTTAAAAAAAACTGAATAACTATTGTTAAACAAACTGAATTTATTTCATGATAAAGCTACGATATCTTTACGAATCATAGGTAAATTTTCAGTTATATTAAGACGAGAATGCCAAGAAATGTCTATAACAATACATATATTCGTTTCAGGTATGGGCGAACTCCACCTAGAAATAATTAAGGAACGCATTATCCGCGAGTATAAAATCGAAGTGGAACTGGGCGCTCTGCAGATCGCGTACCGTGAGACGTTGGTAGGCAGCGCCAGGCAAACAGTATCTGTCGATAGGAAAATGGCCGGCGCCAGGCAATTCGTCAAAGTGGAAATGTCCGCCAAGAACGTGAAGGGAGTTAGTCAGGATAAGGTTCTCAGGTTAGTGCAACTTTCTATACCGATTTAACACACTACAGGTTACAAAAACCATTTTCGTAGCTGCTAATGAAAGATGGTTACAAAAATGACAAGTAAATTCCATTTTCGTAACCAGTTATCAAACAAAATCTGGTTACCAAAGAACGAACGTGGATAAAAAGTGTTATTTTATGATACAGATACAGAGAATTTTAAATGTGTAAATAATCTTTTAGGTGCCTTAAAGAGATAATAAATTAGCGGTAGCCTGCATCGATAATTCAGTTGTTAAATACGTAAATCCCTGCATAATTCTTTCACTTCATTCGAATAGAATAGATTTATTTTCAAAATTGGATACAAGGTATCACTTATTGACGTCACATCAATTAAATCTAATTATAACTACTACATTCTCATTTATAACTTTTTCTCGAATTGACCTTTTGCCAAAATATCTCCAAATTTGAAAACTTCTCACTCCAACAGTCCATTCATACTGTCCTTGTATATTTGCTTAGTCAACCTGATTCATACTCTTGACATGACCAACCCATCTAAGCATCCCCTTTTCTATTCCTGTCCCTATATCTTCTTTCACATCATAACATACTTTTCTTATTCTGTCACTCAATTTTACACCGATCATACTCCTTAGTGCTATCATTTCCACCGCGTTTATTCTGCTTTCACACCCAACTTTCACTCCCACACATAAGTGTTGGGACCAACTTCTTCACTTGTCAGTTGCTGTAATATATCAGGGTTTCTCATTTCTAAATATTTTGTTCGTCTAAACAATAAACATTATTATGTGGATGAAGCGAAGGAAGTATGCAGAGATCGTGGCAAGTGGAAAGATGTAGTCTCTGCCTACAACTCCGGGAAAGAGGCGTGATTTTATGTATGTATGTTATTATGTTCATACATACATCCATAAAATCACGCCTCTTTCCCGGAGGGGTAGGCAGAGACTACCTCTTTCCACTTGCCACGATCTCTGCATACTTCCTTCGCTTCATCCACATTCATAACTCTCTTCATGCAAGCTCGGCGGTTTCGGGTACTTTTGACCAGACCCTTTACCAGGACGTCCTTAATTTGATCAAGATACGTTCGTCTAGGTCTTCCCACTCCGACCTTTCCCTCCACACTCTCCTTGTATATCTGCTTAGTCAACCTGCTTTCATTCATCCTCTCCACATGACCGAACCATCTTAACATTCCCTTTTCTATATTATGTTCAGGTTGGCAAAATCCCAAGACAGTGCGGCCAACCTGGCTCACGTGCGCCCGCGCAGCCTGGCCGCCGTAGAGCGCGGCGTACAGTCCGCGTTGCAGCACGGGCCCAAGCTGGGCTGCCCGGTAAATGTCCCACTCATACAGAATAGAATAGGTTTATTTTCAATATACAGGGTGACTTTTAATTCAACTGCATAAATTTAACTGTTAAGTGTACTCATCTAAAGGATATTTAAAAACTTTAAAAGAAAAATATCGGTTCATATTTCAGAATGTACGAAAAAAAACAAAATTTTAAATCGTGCAATTTGATAGGATTTTAATCTCAATGTAATGGAATTAAGGTTGAATGTCGCAATGCGCTATGGCCATGCGGAGTTCAGTAGATAGCGTAAACGGTTAGTAACCATTTCGCACTTTGAATCTTGTCATCTTGATACTAGAAAAATAATTTATTTTTCAGGCATTTATTTACATGTTTAGTTTTAATTTCTTTTTGTGGTATTGGTCTTTAATAAAGCGTGTGACGTAATTTTTGAGGGTTTTTCAAATGTGAAAATGATGATGAATAAAAATAGACTCAAACGGCTCAGAAGCATGGGTACAGTCTATGTATAAAAGGATGCAGTTGTTTTAAATGTCACCCTGTATACAAAGTTTCACTTATTGATGTCACATCACTTAAATCTTATTATAACTAGTACCGCTTCCTAAGCGCATATGTAGAAGAAGCGGCGGAATAAACTACACTGCATAGATACGGTATAGAGCGTCGGTGGTCGAATCGGTAAGGTGCCCGGTTAAAATGCGTGATGCGCAGAAAGGCACAGGTTCAAATATCACCCCGGCCAAGTACCAATGATTCTCTTCAAAGTCATGTACATTAGTTTGAATACTAACAGATGCTCTTGACGACGGTAAGTGAAAACATCATGAGGAAACCTGCACATTTAGGCAACTGGATATGTGACCATGGATCCAATACGGGTTAGGTTTACCTGCTAAGGTTGCGGAGGTCACATGGGAGTTGCTTCGAGTCAAAACCTGACTCACCTAATCCTGGCTCCATTGTCAAAAGCATACCCCGGGCTCCTCTCAAGATAGGTGAGGATGCAACCGGGACTAAAACCAGGAGAAAGAAGTGAATGGGCATTATTCGAGTTTTCGTGTCCCACTTTAGGCCTCATCTTGCTAACCACCAGGCATACATACATACATACATATGATCACGTCTATATCCCTAGCGGGGTAGACAGAGCCACCAGTCTTGAAAAGACTGATAGGCCACGCTCAGCTGTTTGGCTTAGTGATAGAATTGAGATTCAAATAGTGACAGGTTGCTAGCCCATCACCTAAAAGAGGAACCCCAAGTATATAAACCTATCCCTTAATCGCCTTATACGATATCCATAGAAAAGAGATGGAGTGGTTCTTTTCTTTTTTATATTGGCGCCGGGGACCACACAGCACTGTTTAAATGATAGATATGTACAATGTACATACAGCCATGATTACAACAATATTTTTTTTAAAAAGCCGTGGTTTCCCCTGCCTGTTTTTCTTGCAATTCTTGCCAAAGAATAAACGGTTATATTATTTCCAATTTCTTCAATATTATATATCCATTATATTATCCAGATGGTGGACACACAAGTGACGTTGCACTGGCTGGAAGTTGGCAGGGGAACGTCGGAATCGATAATTTCGTCCACCGTAGTTCAGTGTTTGAGAAAGGTATGTATGTAAATAGGAACAAGTGTCCGTTTCGTTGCCGGCACCAATATAAAAAAGAACGGACCACTCCATCCCTTTTCCATGGATGTCGTAAAAGGCGACTAAGGCTTATAAACTTGGGATTCTTCTTTCAGGCGATGTACTAGCAAACTGTCACTATTTGAATCACAATTCTATCATTAAGCCTAACAGCTGAACGTGGCCTATCGGTCTTTTAAGACTACTGGCTCTGTCTACCCCGCAAGGGATACAGACGTGATTATATGAATGAATGAATTAATGAGGTACAAGTGATCAGCGCCGAGCTTCAACAGCTGAAGATTTTGCAAATTTTTTATAATTAATGCTGTTTGCTGGTCTTTTGCGGCAACATGATACGTTACAAATTACATTTGAAATTCTGACAAATGCAATTAACATTGGTGTCAGACATTTCGCTGTTGGCTTTTTGCTTGAAACCTTAAATGAATTAGAATAGAATAGATTTATTTTCAACATTGTATATCTACCACTTATTGACGTCACATCACTTAAATCTAATTATAACTAACTAGCTGTGCTCGCGACTTCGTCCGCATGGAATAGTTATTTTGGGCATCATTGAAGCCCTCAAGGATGAATAATTTTCCCCGTTTCTTTTTCACATTTTCCATTATTTCTTCGCTCCTAATAGTTGCAGCGTGATGTTATATAGCCTTAAGCCTTTCTCGGTAAATGGTCTATTCAACGCAAAAATATTTTTTCAATTCGAACCAGTAGTTCCTGAGATAAGCGCGTTTAAACAAACAAACTCTTCAGGTTTATAATAAGTATTAGTATAGATACCGCTTCCAAAGCGCATGTGTAGAGAAGAATTTCAAATTGTCGCTGGCAGGTGTTCGAGGAGGCTGAATCGATGCTCCTAGAGCCGGTGATGTCGCTAGAGATCGTCTGCCCCGAGAGTCACAGCGCGCGAGTCCTGGCCGACTTGGCGCGGAGGCGGGCTGACTTGCATCACGTTCAGTTGAGGAACCAGCACAAGGTCAGTGGGTTAGGAGGAGGAGCAGAGGAGTTATACAGGGTGACATTTAAAACAACTGCATCCTTTTAAACATAGACTATACCCATGCTTCTGAGTTGAATTAAAAGTCACCCTGTATACGTACATACACTAGCTGTGCCCGCGACTTCGTTCGCGTGGAATGATTATTTTGGGAGTAATTGAATTTAATTATACGTAAGGGAATTTTCCCCGTTTTTTTCACATTTTCCATTATTTCTTCGCTCCTAATAGTTGATGATGGATAGCTTAAAGCCTTCCTCGATAAATGGACTATACAACACAAAAAGATTTTTTTAAATTCGAACCAGTAGTTCCTGAGATAAGCGCGTTCAAACAAACAAACAAACTCTTCAGCTTTATAATATTAGAATAGATTATATGAATGAATGAATAAAATATTAGTATAGATAAAATAACACGCCTTTTTCCCTGAGGGGTAGTATATATACGTCACGTCTGTATCCCTTGCGGGGTGCAAGAGCCAACAGTGTTGAAAAGACTGATAGGCCACGTTTAACTTTGCACCAGATTAATTTTGAATATATTTTTCTTGTTGGATTAACAAAAAAATAATTTTTTGACCTGAACTTGACCTTTTAGTCTTGACTGTTGGCTCTGTATTTGCCCTATATTACCCCGCAAGGCATATAGACGTGTTTATATAACTGGACCATTCCATCTCGTTCCCACGGATATCGTAAAAGGCGACCTGTCACTATTTGAATCTCAATTCTATCATAAAGCCAAACAGCTGAACGTGACCTATATACCTATTGGCTCCGTCTACCCCGTAAAGGATAATATATATATATGCGTTTTTGCCCACAGGTAATAGAATGTCTGGCCCCGCTATCAGAGCTCCTGGGGTACTCCTCAACCCTCCGCTCGCTGAGCTCAGGACTTGCCACCTTCAGCATGGAGTTCCACTCCAACAGGCAGATGGCGCCACACGACGAGGAGAAAGCGATACGCAACGTCACAGGATTCTAATTGCTGGTCGCGGGTTCAAGTCCTGATACGTACTTATGGTACAGTTACACATGCTAGTTAGTAGCACGAAAGCATGATACTTTTGAGCAATTGCTACTTAGTGGCACGTGTGTTGAAACATTGCTAATAATAATAATTAATTTTAATAATTTAATTTATTTATTCAGTAATCATGATCCACTTTGTTAGTAATACAGAAAACTTAGAGATAGTGTTAGTAAATACATATGGCATAATAATGAACATGCTTGTTTCGAGTTTGCTCGAAAATCGACGGTCGTGCGATTATTGGGCATGCTACCCGCAGCGCGGGTGGAAGAGGGCGTGCTTATAGCGTGTGTGAACAGGTTTGCTTATTATGTATTACTAAGTATTGTATGTATTACTAGCATGCTTATATCTAGCAAATGTAGACAAGTGCAGAGCCTGCTCGAAACAAGTATGCTAATGAGCATACTAAAGAGCATGCTACTAACTAGCATGTGTAACTGTACCTTTATATTTGCAACTGGACCAAATGTGTCGTCAAAAGTCATTGGATAGTTTATGACATTTGAACATGGCAAACGACCGACTAAAGTTATATATATAGGTATATTAAGGGCTTATGTTGATCGTTAATTCGTTTTATGAATAAAAAAAATATATTAATTTACATAGGCAATTATTTATTTAACACGTAACGTAATTTATAAATATATAATAAATACAATCAAAATCACAGATGGTTTCTTTATTTATCACAGTTTGGTACGCCGCTGTCTGCAACAAATATAAATTCAATAGAGGCCGCCCGCGAGTTCGTCCGCATGGAAACCCAATCAATCCCGCGGGAACTCCGGGATAAAAAGTAGCCTATATGTTATTCTGGGTCTTCAGCTAGCTACATACCAAATTTCATCGTGATCGGTTCAGTAGTTTTTGCGTGAAAGAGTAACAAACATTCATACTGACATCCTGATCCTGACATACTCACAAACTTTCGAATTTATAATATTAGTAGGATAATTGTGTCTTGCTCCAAATACCGAACAATTAAGTTCGCAGGTAATTTATTCTAAGTCAACCAATGTGTCAGTGCCGTGTGGTTAAAGGAATAGGACCGCTCCTTATCGTTCCCATCAATGTCGTAAAAGACGACTAAGGAAGTGTTATAAACTTGGGATTCTTTCAGGCGATGGTCTAGCAACCTGTCACTATTTAAATCTCAATTCTATCATTAAGCCAAACAGCTGAACGTGGCCTATCAGTCTTTTCAAGACTGTTGGTTCTGTCTACCCCGTAAGGGATTTAGACGTGAATTATATGTATGCATGTATATATGCCAACCAATGTTGTGAAACTAAAAGATGTGACAATTATTAAGTTTAGTGATGTTCGAAATGATGAATAAACATAACATTGTAATAAGTAAATATTAAGCAAACAAGAGAATAAACAACGTAGTGTGTATGTGTGTACATACACACACACACACACATAGTCACGTCTATGTCCCTTGTGGGGTAGACAGAGCCAACAGTGTTTAAAAGACTGAATGGCCACGTTCAGCTGTTTGGCTTAATGATAGAATTGAGATTCAATTAGTGACAGGTTGCTAGCCCATCGCCTAACAACGTAGTACCTACCTTAAAATTGGCTACACCCGACGAGAGTGGAAGTCAATCCTCGTGAGCGTGGAACAGCATGTCCAGCTCGTCCAGCAGGGTGTCGTAGCGGAAGGCGACCCCTACCTTAAAATTGGCTTTACCGGACAAGAGTGGAAGTCAATCCTCGTGAGCGTGGAACAGCATGTCCAGCTCGTCCAGCAGCGTGTCGTAGCGGAAGGCGACCCCTACCTTAAAATTGGCTTCACCCGGACAAGAGTGGAAGTCAATCCTCGTGAGCGTGGAACAGCATGTCGAGCTCGTCCAGCAGGGTGTCGTAGCGGAAGGCGACCCTCACGTTGGGCACGTTGGTCCGCGTGATGTCGTTGCCGGCCGGGCCCTCCTGCATGTAGTCCTGCCCGAGCCAGTACTGCTTCATCTGGGATGTAGATTTTTATTTTAAAGCGTTTTTTTTTATGGTCCGATAGCAGGAATAATTAGAACTCATTCCTGTTACTGCTTCATCTGGGATTTAATTTTTTTATTTTAAAGCTTTTTTTTTATGACCCGATGGCAGGAATACATATGGTCACGTCTATATCCCTTGCGGGGTAGAGCCAACAGTCTTGAACAGACTGAATGGCCACGTTCAGCTATTGGGCTCAATGATAGAATTGAGATTCAAATAGAGACAGGTTACTAGCCCATCGCCTTAAAAAAGAATCCCAATTTTGTAAGCCTATGCCTTAGTCGCCTTTTACGACATCCATGGGAAAGAGATGGAGTGGTTCTATTCTTTTTTTTTTCGTATGGTGCCGGAAACCACACGGCATAAATTTATTCAAACGTATATTAGCGGTGAAAAAAATTAAAGCGACTCTCGCGTGAACTTAGCCGAACTTTAAAAAGAAATCACAAAGTTAACAATTAGACTAACGAAAGAGTTGTGGCGACCCATCTTACCTCCGTCGATGAACTAACCGCTCACCTCGTGCGGGAACCCCGACTGCAGCACGGAGTTCCTCGCCAGCTCGCACATGTCGCACTGGCTCAGTTTCCACGCCTGCGCAGCGATGCTGTACTCTTCCATGAGTGGCTCCTGTAACATCCACTTCGTTAAACTCTCTCAATATTTTATTTCTATACACGGAAAGCAAGATCAAAGTCGACTAAGTCATCAAAGTCGACTTAGTCTAATAGGTATGTGTTAGGTTAGGTCAAAAGTCACGGGTCTCAGACTGGATTCGCTTTGTGTAAAAACCTGACTTACCCAATCTGGGATCATGGACAAATGGTCTACCGGGGTCTCCAGAAAAATAAGGATCTAACCGGGATGCATTCATTTTATACGTAGGTACTGCGCCAATAGCCTTTCTATTTTAATTTCCTCCCACCCTAAGGTAGACTGGAAGAGATTGCTTTAGCGATAAGTCCGCCTTTGTACCTCATTCATTACCTGTGTTTTTTTTCTGTTTTTCTTTTTTTTATGGTGCAGTAAAGAGTCTATCTATCATTCAGGACTAAGTAGAATGTTCGTTTGTGTCTCGTAACTAAACTGTCTAGACGTAGCCTATTGTGCTGTGAAGTTCTGAAGACCTACCCTTGTGAAGTGGAACTGCAGCGGGTCGTCAGTGCTCAGTGTGACCGGCAGTCCCCTGGCGAAGTAGTCTGGCATGGGGTTCCTGTGGTAGCGGAGGAACAGCGAGTTGTTGCTGAGGGGAGACATGGCGATGAAGATCTGCGACAGGTAGTACAAGTACTGCTGGGCTGGCGTCTGTAAGACAAGTAAGAGGAAAACTTTTAATAATTTTGACGGCCTCTGTGGCGCAACGGTAGTACGCTTGTCTGTGACACCGGAGGTCCCGGGTTCGAATCCCGGCCAGGGCATGATGAGAAAAGAACTTTTTCTGATTGGCCTGGGTCTTGGATGTTTATCTATATAAGTATTTATTATAAGATATAGTATCGTTGGGTTAGTATCTCGTAACACAAGTCACGAACTTACTTCGAGGCTAACTCAGTCTGTGTAATTTCATAATATGTCCCGTATATATGTATTTATTTTAATAGAAAAGTGTGTGGATTTCTTAATGCAAGTGTAGGTAATGAATTTGTTATTAAAACAAATATTTGGTAGCTACTTATTTGAATTCAGGTTGCGTCCTCCGCTGTCTGAGGTTTTCTTTCGCCTCGCGTTAATCCGGCTATAACTGCACCTCTGTGGGGAGGGGCCTGGAATGCGCTTTTAGACTATTACTTTGAATTGGGTAAGTCAGGCTTTAACACAAAGGGACTCCCGTCTCAAATCCGCAACCTTAACAGCAATATTAACTCGTTGTAAAAGCTGGATTAGAAGAATGTGTCTTAAAGGCACATTCCTGCAGCTTTTCCTTTGAATGTAGTACTCGTGAAAGATATAATCTTTTACCAATGAAAAGAGATAGAGTGGTCCTATTTTAAAGCTCCTTTTCTAAAAGGGGAAATAGATCGAATGTTCCTAACCAATGTGCCGGGAACTACACGGCACAGAACTGGCTAGATAACTACAGGAGAAAATACTAAACCTTGCGCAGCATCAGGCCGTGGGAGATGTTCTGCGACAGAAGGAACCCAGCGTTGAGGTGGTACGCCGGCCCCGCCTCCCCGCAATGTGGCCGGAACACGAACGTGTTCAAGCCTTGTTCTCTGTCAATTACAAGTCAAAGTCTGAAAAGCTAGTTGTGAAGTCATATTCGCCTAAAATGCAGGGTTCATGAAACATTCCACCATTTCAATCCAGTACTTTGAGTATTTTATATAACCCGGTATTCATCTGTATTATGCATACTTCTATGGAAGTTGTTGTGGTCTCAGTAAGAAACACACTTGGTTTTGGTTATTTGACACCATACAATATCAAGGTACGGTTGACAATCTAAAGACAAGATTTCCTTCGTGGTGATAAGTCGGCCTCTGTGGCGCAGCGGTAAATACGGTTGTCTGTGACACCGGAGGTCCCCGGTTCGAATCCCGGTCAGGGCATGATGAGGAAAGAACTTTCTAATTTGTTCCATATGTATTTATTTATTTATTTAAGAGATCGAATAAAATCATAGTAGAAGAGGATTTCATTTTTCTTTTTAATTTCCTTAATACTAATACTTACTTCCTGAGCTTGTTGAGCACAGACATGTTGGCGTACATGTAATACAAGTAGTAGGTGTACGGCGGATTTTCCTCATCGTCCCACTCTTGCGGCGGCTTCATGGTTTCAGTGAGATTCGGGTTTTCAGGCTTCGACTCGTCGTCCACGCTGTCGAAACCTATCAGTTGCTGGACAAAGGAATAGGATAAAGGAACGTTTTTTCAATAATTTGGTGATTCTAAATTGAGGACTGCAAGATCTTTTTTTCTTTTCTTTGCATGTTCTCGGTTAATTCTTTCGCAGAAAGAATTAGTCCTGTTTCCGTCATTTCCCTCTCCATAACCGGACAAAGTCCGATTATTGGCATTTAGTTTATATTCCAGCTCTCATCAGCTCGCATATTATCTCGCTAAAATTGTCGTATAGTTCACAGATACTGCACTATGCTTTGTTTTTGAAAGCAATGAGCCAAGGGCGATTAACAGAAAATACCATACCCGACCAATTCAATAACCGAGAACCCCAAACTTCGAGGTGTGTCTGAGCAGATTTTAAGGTCTTTGAAGATTAGTGGCATTCTAACTTGTGTATGGACTTAGTCAAAAAACATACCGTGAGAAATTTGTGGAGATCCGGGTTGGCGGTGGGGTTGATGGAAACCTCGAACAGCGGGTCGAACAGGTTGCTGAGGAACTCCTGGAAGTTCTTCAGAAGCTTCTTGATTCGGTAGATATCGCTGCAAATTGTGAAAACATCCTGTCCTTACAATTTTATTAATGTTTACCATCAAATCAAATGAAGCTGTTCAATCTGAATCTGAATATTACTGTTTGCTAAGGCATTGTGCAAAATTAGGCCTATTGATAACTGTACTATAATAAGCATTATCCTTCTGCGTGCAGCTGATAGTACAGGGCACACACACATATTATGATCTTGTAATATTACATTCTTCTACTCAAATATACCTATCGAATATATCTATTTGCTAGGCCAATTTGAAAAACTGGTCCTATTGATAACTGGACTATTTATATATTATCCTTCTCTGCCCTATACTACACACTTAATCATAGAACAGAAATGAGTATAACGTTGTGGAGCGCTCACACGACCAGCTTGCTCCACTCTCGCTGACATCTGAATGTTATCGTGTGGACTCACTACAGCCTCGGCACCTGCACCAGCCACCGCAGGTGTGGCGAGTGCCCGTCGTTGTGGAGCGCCCACGTGGCCAGCTTGCTCCACTCGTTCTTGTTCTTGCAGTAGATGGAGATTCGCGGTTCAAGGTACGTGTACTTGTTCTCGGCTAGGTCGGCTATTACTTCCTTCAAAATACAAAGGATCTATACAAGTTAAGTACTTAGTGTAAAAATGTTTGATACATTTTATCAGATCAGCTTCAGTTAGCTACTGAGCTACACTACGCCCACTCTTATAATACTGTCGGACTTAGAAAAAAGAGATAATAAGATCAGCAACGTGCTGCTGGTGACACAGAGGTGTCGTCGGGTATTGTAAACGCTTACCATCAGATGGGACGACGTATTTTTGTCTTCTGATTAGTAAGTACCGTGACTGGAAGAGATTGCATTAGCAATAAGTCCGCCTTTGTACCATCCCTATCTGTTTTATGTTGTTTGTATATTTTACTCTTATGGTACAATTAGGAGTTTTATCTATCTATCTACCTTGATAATATTAGCGAAGTATGTGCCATTCATATAGTTGTCCGTCTTGAGGAACACCTCCCGCAGGCCGCTCTCCCCCACCGGATTGTACTTAGCGTTGAATCTGTCGAATCGGTGGAAGGTGTTGCGGTCCTGCCAAAGAACTTATCTCATTCAGTTAATTTAAATGTATGTCATACCTATTAATTTTAGTCCTAGAATCGTGTCATTATTCCTCTATGGTTTCTTCTTTTTAATCAGTCTCTTTGACCTCAGCTAATGCTTTAATACTGACAATAAGCTACCCCAAAGCGAAAGGATCGAAACTGCCGCCAAGTGTGTCATCTTCGGCTAGTTTCTGGGTAACCTAGTTGACATAGCACAAGAAGTTGGGCGCTCAATATTATTTGCTAAGTATATCCCCATGTCGAACTGATTTTCTTTGTTCCTGTGGATCAAATGACGTAGCATTTTCTCACCGCATGGACATCCAAGATATCCACATTGAGGTCGTAAGCGTCCAGCTTCATATCCTCGAACACGGTCTTCAAGGTGACTGGGACGCCATTCTTGACAGTGACGATTTCGTTGGCGTTCTGCCGAAGAGTTCGCTTGATGAAGCGGAGGAGATGCTTCTGGTTCATGCATGACGCGGCGTGGATGTGAGTGTCTACCTTTCTGGGGAATTAGGGAAGATTTATAGCTTATGTTCTGCCGAGTTACATCGGGACTTTTCTTCTTCTTCCTGGCTTTACTTAGTCCCCGTTACATCCTCACCACTCCGGAGAGGAGCCCGGGGTAAGTTCTTGATCATGGATCCTGGATTGGGTGTGTCAGGTTTTTACACGAAGCGACTCCCGTCTGACTTCCGTAACCTTTGCAGGGGAACCTAACCCGTAATATCATTACACATCCAGTTACCTTGGCAAGTAGAAAGAGGTAGTCTCTGCCTACCCCTCCGGGAAAGAGGCGTGATTTTATTTATGTATGTATGTATCCAGTTACCTGAATGCAGGTTTCCTCACGATTATTTCCCTCACCGTAACGAGTATCGGTACTTTTCTGACAACAATTATTGTATAAATCATTCTTCTGGCGATAGAAGAGAGAAGCCCTTATTCAGCCTATGGCCAGGATCCAAGAGTCTATTGAATTGTTTTACAGCAGGTGTACGAGTAGGTAGCTTCGTGTACTACATACTAATAACAGTATAGCGGGACGAGATTGAGAAGTAAAAGCCAACTACGGGATAACAACTTTACTTCGGTAACTTATAAAAAGAAAATACAAATCTCGCGCGCTAATAAGAAGTGCATACGGCACCGGTCCGCGCGTTGTTTAAAGACTGACTTGTTCAATGAGGCGCGCGGGCGGTCCTCGACGCGGGCGCTGGGACCTGGGAACGGCGTAGTATGGACGAGGGGGGCGGAGGGTGACGCGATGTCTCCCCGGAAGGGCCTACAATGTTGCCCGCTATAGTAGTATGATAAAGAGTGCAACCTCGATTCCTAACCAGAAAGAATCATGTTTATGTTGAGTTGAGAATGAATACTGTGTTAATTAGTAATTTACCTGACGTTATAGAAGTCCCTGTGAGGCACTGCTTTCTGTAGCGCCTGTTCGTGCAATTCGTTAAGAAGCACATGCATCTTGAACTTGGAAGACAAGTAGCAGAGCCGACGGAAGCAGAAAGATTTCCTGATAAAAGCATAAGTTTTAAGCAAACTTCATAACCATCTTCATATACCACTATAGCTCTACGTTTATTCTGCGAAGAAGCACAATCATTGAATTTTAAACCATATGAAATTTTTATAGTGCCCATAATTGTATGTCTGTTTGTAGGATATTAATAAAACGAACAATATACCTTGGTACCCTAAAAGATACCGGCTACTACTAAGGCGTCGTTTCAAATTTAGGTTTTTCTGAAGTTTTGCGGGTAATATAATGGATACTAATTCAAATGCCAACTAACAGTGGTCCATCGGCGATCATGTCCCCCAGCCGGTTCATGTCCTCGACATACTGCTTGAAGGGAACGAAGTCGAAGGGCAAGGGTCGTTCCTCCTTGACGATATCTTCTTGGCAGCGGAATATGTGGACCGCGCCGTCACGCCAGCAGAACACGTACTTCCGGTCAGGGGGCTGCGGACACGCCCATGGGTCGAGGTGGACTCCTATTGATACATACATACATACATACATACATAAAATCACGCCTCTTTCCCGGAGGGGTAGGCAGAGACTACCTCTTTCCACTTGCCACGATCTCTGCATACTTCCTTCGCATACTCCTATTGATATTTACATTATAATGTACCAGCAGTGCCCGCGACTTCGTCCGCGTGGAAGAGTTATTTTGGGCATCATTGAAGTCCTATAAAGGATGAATAATTTACCCCGTTTTTTTTTCACATTTTTCATTATTTATTCGCTCCTAATAGTTGCAGCGTGATGTTGTATAGCCTAAAGCATTCCTCGATAAATGGTCTATTCAACACAAAAATAATTTTACAATTCGAACCAGTAGATCCTGAGATTAGCGCGTTCAAACAAACACACTCTTCAGCTTTATAATATTAGTATAGATATAGATTCAAGTGCGAGTAAGTGATCTTTTTACCAGTCCGATTCTTGGAGAACGTAGGCCTTTAGTAGTTTCTCACGTCACGTAGGTACTTCTAAAAAGTGAATTTTTAAGAAGTTTCGTTCTTGGAAAATGTGGGTTTTTCGTCGTTTTAGCAATACCTACCTCAAGATTCGTGTCGACAATTGTTGCAAAATTAAATAAATTTTCATTCTGACTCTTTGGCTTCAAAACTTAGTTTACTAAATACTCGTACTTCTCTCGTGGTTCTACACTTATCTAGGAGAATATAACAATACCTACTCACATTTTGTAAATATTTCGTCAATTATAATTGAAGGCCCGTGCAGTCTCCTTATTCAAAAACGGCTTTTTATACCTATTTGATTTATTATTGAGGAAAAACCAAAAGCAGGATATAATAATTTGCAATTGTAAACTTGTAATTTTTTACCGCATCAGCTTAAATCACACTTATACCAAGATGTTCCCAGTAAGTCAACTTTTCAAAACTATCTTACCTAGTTTATAAACAATACAAGTATTTAAAATGAGTTATCTCACCTAGCTTATCAGTGTAACAGCTGTATGATAAGTAAAGATTGCGGGATTTGTAAATTATTAAGATTTTTTACTGTAAGTGTAGGTAAGTACTGAAATGGAATCCCGGAAAAGAAGCTTATCCATGTTATGCTTTCTATGGTAATTCATGATGCAAGTACATAAAATCAATCTATCTATTCCGATCTCTGATGATAAGAGATAGAAAAACCAATGTACCTGGTAGGAAAGGTTCCCTCAGATCATCGCTCTCCAATGACATGGTGGTGGTGCGCGCTCGAGTGAGCGCTTTTATTGATATTGGCACTGTAAATACATTTGTATCTATTTACTGTAAATAAATTTAACGTTCCCGGCACCAATAGAAAAAAGAATAGGATCATGGATGTCGTAAAAGGCGACTAATGGATAGGCCTATAAACTTGGGATTCTTCTTTGAGGCGATGGGCTAGCAACCTGTCACTTTATGTGAATGTCAATTCTATCAGTAAGCCAAACATCTGAACGTGGTCTATCAGTATTTTTAAGACTGTCGGCTCTGTCTACCCTGCAAGGGAAATAGACGTGATTATATGTATGTATGTATGTCTATGTAACCAGTATGACTAGAAGTCAACCAAGTGGGATGAGGGAATCATCTTACGTACCTACATTAGACTAAATGTGTAATTATCCAAAATGGGTAAGGTTTCCCTGCAACGTTGCTAAGGGCAGAGGGTGATTATTAGACTTTACCACTCCAGAATCGTAAATACAGAATAGAAAAGGCATTTATTCATTCTGTACCCCGAGTGTAAGTTTTCATTTGTGAAAAACGCAACTATTGCGTTTGCGTTAAGTTCCAATTTTGTATGTAAACTTAAACAGCGCCATTAGCGGAAACTATTAGAATAAACCCAACCGGGATAATCACTAGGAGAATGATGAGTAAAACATATTTTCTCAATGAAAAAACAACTAAAAAAATTTCCTTCAACCGGTAAATCATAGAAGAGAGTTGAATCATAAACTTAGAATGCTAACAGCCTTACTTTGTATATTTGATATGTTTGGACTCAGAATAGTGCTTGGGAGCGTTCTGAGGTTGCCTTCTGACGCCACCGCCGTCATCTCGAGGTATCTGTCCACTTCATCCGCTGAAAATCGAGTGTGCATCAAACTTAAAGTACCTAGTTATAATGAGGTTTTAACGTAGGGCGCCCAGCCCAACATATTGCAATGATCAAGTGGACGAGGACTCGTCGGAGCAGCTGATAGCAGGCGAGAGACCTCGTAGACAGAGACCGCATGTACCCACTTGTCACGAACCTTACATACTTTTTGCTTCATCCTTATTCAAACTTGCATGAGCAGAAGTTTGACATTTGTTCATGCAAGTTCGTCGATTTAGGGTTATCTCGAACCAAGCTTCTGCCAGGACATCCTCGATTTAATAAAGTAAAAGCCTTCCAACGGTTCCAGTTACAGTCTCTTCATATTTCTGTTTAAAGTCAACCTGATTTTCAACATCATCCAATCCAATTGACCAAGCCACTAAGCACTTCGTTTTCTATTACTATTCTATCTGTTCTACCTCATGTCGATGATCCAACACCACTTATTATCTACTCGTACCCACTCCTTAAATCGTGATATTGGATCAAGTAATCAGTAAAAGGCGACTAAGGGATAGGCTTATAAACATGGGATTCTTCTTTTAGGCGATGGGCTAGCAACCTGTCACTATTTGAATCTCCATTCCATCATAAAGCCAAACAGCTGAACGTGGCCTATCAGTCTTTTCAAGCCTGTTGGCTCTGTCTACCCTGCAAGGGATATAGACGTGATTATATGTATGTATGTATTGGATCAACAACACAAGGGAAAAACGAGTTTTAAGATGAACAAAATATAACAAACAGCCAATCCTCAGAAGCGCGTTCCCAGCATCCCTGGTCCAATAGTTAGTTTCTTCCCTCTGGCGCTGAGGCACGTGGTGGTCAGTCAGGTACCGCCTCAGCTCCGAGGAGATCGACTGGCACGACATGTCCATGTAGTACCGCCGCATGTTCAGAGCATGTACCAGCAGGTTTGCAGAGCGAATCAGATCTTCCAGGGGAACCTTATCAAAGCATTAGGTAGTTTTACTCTTAATACTTAACAAATTTATTATTTGAATCTCAATTCTATCATTAAGCCAAATAGCTGAACGTTTCGGCCATTCAGTCTTCTCGAGACTGTTGGCTCTGTCTACCCCGCAAGGGATAAAGACGTGACCATATGTATGTATGTGTACTTAACAATCCTTTTTGTAGGTTGCCGAGAAACAATATATATTTTCTAGATAACAGTCGGTCTGTGCGTCTGTTAACTCCTAAACCGCGGTGCCACAAGATGGACGCAACGGAATAACTCCAGGAGGATGATCCTGTCTGCGCCAACCTGTCCATCCATCCGAGTTAGTTCTACTCAATTCTAAAGCACTTCTTCAAGATTTTTAACTTTTTTGGATAACACTATGAACATTTTAAACACAATAAAGCCGGAACTCGAAACGAGTAGCTAGTAAGTTAGTCTAAATAAGTCATTTGGGTGTATTTATTTGCCTATGTTCACGTCTATATCCCTTGCGGGGTAGACAGAACCAAAAGTCTTGAAAAGACTTAATGACCACGTTCAGCTATTTGGCTTAACGATAGAATTGAGATTCAACTAGTGACAGGTTGCTAGCCCATCGCCTAAAAAAGAATCCCAAGTTTGTAAGCCTATCCCTTAGTCGCCTTTTACGACATTCATGGGAAATAGATGGAGTGATCCTATTCTTTTTTGTTTTGGTGCCGGGAACCACACGGCACGGCATTTGCCTATATTGACAGTAAAATAGGGACACCGTTAACTAACAGCTTAGTCGTTGAAGATAATGCTAAACCGTTCATATATAAGACCCCTCTTGCTACGTCCGAATCAAGACCACCACTTACAATACCTTTACTCACCCCGGTATTGTAGACACCATGTGTCCCGCTCGAAGGTTCCCTACGGACGCTGCGGTCGCCGGGTTTTCTGGCACTGACCAGGGACACACGGCCGACGCTTTTTGAGCTAAAACAGACACGACGACGAAATTCGCTAGAAGCTATTTCTCATATTCCTTTAACAATTTAGCTATAAAAATTTGCCGGTCCAGTCAGTACCTAAGCCATAGAATTAAGTTTGAAAATAGTTTCCCCTTAAAATATGCAGACAGCGCCTTGTTGCCAGTAGCAGGTTTCCCGGAGGGGTAGGCAGAGACTACCTCGTTCCACTTGCCACGATCTCTGCATACTTCCTTCGCTTCGAGTACTCTTGACCTGACCCTTTACCAGGACGTCCTTAATTTGATCATGATACGTTCGTCTAGGTCTTCCCGCTCCGACCTTACCCTCCACACTCCAATCCTCGGAGTCCCACACTCCGGGATAGAGGCTCGATTTTATGTATGTATGTACGTATATGTGTATCTCCTTTCCTACCTCCTTTTAAAAGAATGTTTTTGTTAACTCAGGTACTCTTGTCTTTCACCTACTTTCACCAGACGATAATAATAATTTTGTCTTTTAATCTTAAAGAGAACCCCTATATAGATGAAATACTTAAAATACCTACCTCCTGTCTTCAGAAATAGACCAAACAGTAAGTATAAGGTTAAAATTATTACACCGTAAAAAAACACATTTCACCACATCATCAAGGCTTATGATGTACCTAAAACGGACGAAGCCTTGGCGGTTCGCTAGTATATAGTTAGTTAGTTAGTTATATACATAAATAATTGCTTCCGCCCACCCCAACCTCACTATATGCCTTTTTTTTACGTGTGGAAAGACCGTCGTCTACCCAGCCGGCTACGGGAAGCCGGACGGGTTATGTGGGGCTTGAACCCATTAAAACCACACGGTGCCATCGCCTACCGCTTTGTTGCCAGGAGCGTGAGCTGACCTCACTATATGCCTGGCGAAAAAAAATACACTAACTCGTATGCAAAACCAAATAAAATTTGACTCACACGCGAGGTCTCGTCCATTTCGTGTATTCCTTGGGTGCATAATTATTTTTGCCTCGGTCCGACATCACGAGTTACACCTGAACATGTTTCTTTATCACCAGAATTTAATTTATTTATACCACATTGTACGGTTGGCCTTTTCAAATGATTGACAATGATTGAAGTTGATATGTTTATTTGTCGAAGATTTATCGTTTTTCGTCCTCGAAGTTTTGTCATTAAAGTATGTAAACAAAGGCTGGCAAAGGGCAAATTCCAGCGAAACCTCTAAAATTGCTTTAAAGTGGCCTTGAGAAAGAATAAAAGCTAATTTTAATTGAAAAAAAGGAGTCCTTGTGGCCTTTCAGTCTTGCCAGGACTGTTGGATTTGACTACCCCGCAAGAGATATAGACGTGATTATATGTATGTATGTCTACGTACGATTGATCTTTGTACTGTTATTTTCCTTTTGCTCCATTTCAAGGCATACTTTGGTGAGATTTTGTCAAGCGACTGTACTTCATTGGTGATTGTTAAATTTAAATTTTCAGTCTGTTTTTGTAATAATGGTGAAAGTTCGAATCCTACCAATATCAAATAATAGGTAACTATTAAATAAATAAAACAAAAATGGTTAATATTTAATTATTTATTAGCATTAAAATTTATAAACTAAAGAAACAAAAACATTTAAATTATATTGCATAAGTAGACTGTTATCGTAAGTTCCGAGTCGCAACAATTCTACGTTCTCATACTGTTCTTTTTATGCTTATTCTTACCTTAATATATTTAAACCATTACCCCATATACCTAGCTATTTTTGAACAATTTCATTTACAAAAACTTGTGTGCAGATTTGTAACTATTTAGAAATTCTTTCTACCCCGAAATTAGCATTAGAGCGTTGCAAATTTCGTAAAACCGATTTATAGTTAATCTTATTAAAATATTATCTATACGACTATATATATTTTTGTGGTCAAGCCAGAGCAGTGATTGTTATTCTCTGGGTAACATGATTCACACGAGAGAAGGTCTCTTCAAACTGACGATGGGCGCTGTCAGGTCGGGGGGCTGCGGCGACGACGGGGTAGGCGGTAACGAAGCGTGGCACACCTGCAACCAGCCAGGGAAGTCACAATACAAGTGGAATACTTAGTTATTTTGGGCATCATTGAAGCACTCAAGGATGAATAACTTTCTCCTTTTTTTTCACATTTTCCATTATTTCTTCTAGTTGCAGCATGATGTTATATACCCTAAAGCCTTTCTCGATAAATGGTCTATTCAACACAATATAATTTTTCACAACAAAAACATTAGGAGTGATTGCGGAATCAAAGTCTGACAAAAGTGCAAAGTAAATATTATGGATGATGCCACAGAAATAAATATAGATGTCCTTATCTGATGTATACTTACATTGTTGTGGTTGGATGTTAAATGATTTGCGATAAAATTGCTCTTTATGTATAGTTATCGTGACTTTGGGCGAACTTCCGGCATCCGGCCTTCAATATGGAAACCGTTAACAAAATAAACGCCAAAATTCGTTATTTAGGTGATGGGCTAGCAACCTGTCGCTTTTTGAATCTCAATTCTATCATTTAGCCAAACAGCTGAACGTTACCTATAAGTAATTTTAGTTGTTGGCTCTGTTGGCAGACTGTTGGCTCTGTCTACCCCGCAAGGGATATGATGATGATGATATGTATTTTATGAATACCTAACAACACAGCAAAGATTTTAACGACACTTTACCATTACTCTGACTTCCCCGTAAAGGATAAAGATGCAACATGTGCATCTACCCACGTATGTTGCCATTCATAACTTCAAAAACTGGTTAAATTTGTACACCATTATTTTAAATTTTTATTACATTAAAATTGTTACAACATGATTAAGAAGCGATCACAGCAGACCACAACACACACATTAGTTCGTCAATTAACGTAAAATTTCTTATGTAGGTTTTACTTTAATTTATGTTTGTTCTACGCCATATTAGAAATTTCGATGTTTACGAGTATTTGGTATCCATGCATTCAAACCACATTGTACCTTCCGGACAGGTGAGCCACACCGCTTTATCTGACCCAAAAAATATAACATTAACAACATGAATAGTTATTTATCTCTATGGTTATTTGTTAGAATGAATTTTTGATGATATGTTCATAATAAAAACTAAATGAATGAAGCATCAATCATCATTAATTTAAAATTTAAGAACCAAGGTAAAATTAGAGATTCGTTTGCAGCGGCAATTTTATTTATTTTCAACAACATGATAACATTTTTGTTTTAAGTATATTAAATGTAAATAGCGTTATAATTTATATAAACAATGTATAAACTAAAATTGATTGTAAAGTTGATGCTTACAGTAAACAAGTTGACGAAGATAAAGGAAATATTAAGTTTACTACATAGTTTTAAAGTTTAATTGATTTACATGTTATATATGTTATATAAATTTTACAAGACTAATCTTGTCAATGGTATAAATGTTTTAAGCATATAAATCTTCTACCATTCGAACATCATATATAAAAAATTCTATAATTTGTCTGACAGCTCGGATATATTTATTATAAATGAAACATACATTGCTGGTTAAAACAACAAAGATAAACATTAACACAGTTATTTTAACAATCACAACTTAAGCTTAATACACAAAGAACATCAACACCAAAAGGACTTTACATAGTCTGATCGGTTGACATAATTAAGGATATTACAAATTGGAAACACTAAGCAGCTGGTTACAAACAAAGAAGCAAAAATGAAATGTTACCTAACTAAGAATAGTTTATAAGGTTTAGCTTAGATTTTCATACAAAAATGGGGCTTGTTAATAGGTATTTTTTTTTATTGAAGTGGCATTAACTAATGTAGCACCTCATCTACTTAGTTACAAAGGGTAAAACGTGACTAATCTGAAAATTCCAGGCCTATAATAAGACAAAGGAGATAAGACAAAGTTAGTAGCAGTCATTGAAATGGCACTTTCAATATTTATCACATTCGGGGGATCGTTACATCTAAACTTACAAAATATATACTATTTTTTTATTTCGGACCAAATATTGTCCTTTGATTTTATATTTCATTTACACCTACTATTTCTAAAGGAAAGATACAATATTACGTCAATTACTTAAATAAAACAAATATATTCTTTTTGGGTCTCCATTTTTATCCACAATATTTTCTCGTGGACGCATTTATCTGCGAGCCGACATTCCGTCCTGAAATTTTATACAGTTATTAAGTAGACAGCTCTTAATATCTCATTGTAAAAGAAGTGAGACCAATAACATCTGAATCGTAAGTATTATATCATCTACGTAATATCTTTATCCAAAGTGCCTTTTTTATTTTAGTATTGAGGTAATTCAGTCAACAATTAGTGTAGCGTTCATTTAAACCAAAACTAAGCTATGGCAGGTCATTTCGAAAATAATTTTCTAATACTTTAGTTAAACGAATATTTAATTATTGAAGGTAAATCAGAATGAAACCCTTGATGACATCTACCTATGTGTTAAAGTATATTACCTTGAAGATGTTGGTGAGCTCGTCGAGCAACGCCTCGTATCTGAAGGAGATCCGTATATCTGGGACATTTGTGCGTGTGATGTCGTTACCAGCGACACCTTCCTTCATGTAGTGTGGTCCTAGCCAGTACTGTTTCATCTGTAAAATGTATTTATATTTTGTCTAAAATTTGGAAAAAATATTCGTGTATTTACTTACAAGATCAAAATGATGATATGAAGAAGACATTTTTAGTCATGGTAAAAAAACCTAAAATCAAGTAAATAATGGTTTTCGATGCACCAGTATAAAATAATAACTACTATTCAATCCTAACTTAAATAACATATATAAATTAATAACATACCTCATGAGGAAACCCGGACATGAGGACGGAGTTCCTCGCAAGCTCGCACATGTCACATGAGCTCAGTTTCCACACTTGAGCTGCGATGCTGTACTCCTCCATTAGCGGTTCCTATACCGTGACAATTTAGAAAAAAAATAAAAAAAATTGTCAGAGCTGATTTCTTGTCGATATATTGCAATTTCTTAAGTTCTCTCTCTCTCTTCTATTTTTGCGCGTGAGTTGCGCCTTTCGCCACTCTGCTTTGGGGCCGGGAGTCCGATATTTAAGATATTTGTCTCCCATTTGTCGGGTCCACGGCATTTTCTTTTGCTAATTCAAAAATTCGCATATTATATTTTCCCTCGTCAACACTCGGAGTCGTTCATTGGCTTTTGACAAGATTAGCTTTAAGAAACTTGGGATTTTCCTTTTAGGCGATGAACCAGCAAACTCTCTCAATTCCATCTTTAAGTCACCCATCTGAACTTGGATTTTCAGTATTTTCGAGACTGAGCCATTACAGATCTGAGTAGACAGATCTACCCCGTAAGTAATTCAACAAACCTTGGTGAAGTGGAACTGCAGCGGGTCGTCGGTACTAAGCGTGATGCAGAGCCCCCTGGCGAGGAACTCCGGCAGCGGGTTGCGGTGGTAGTTCAGGAACAGTGAGTTGTTGCTGAGCGGAGACATTGCGATGTAGATCTGCGCTAGGTAGTACAGATACTGGAGAACTGGTACCTGAGAATTATTTTAGGGTCATCATTATCTTCCTGGAATTAGGATGTCTGCTCTATTGGAAATTCGAAGGCTTATTTTACAAGACAGGAGGTGAGTTAGATAACAAGGTATTTTTTATGTGAATGCATACACTTAAGCAGATGATATAATATGAAGCAACAGGATTTTTATACAAAATATTAGTGTATATTTCAGAGAACAGGAATCTTTAACTGATTTCTATAGAAAAGTTAGTAACCGATTTATATAAAACTAACATTTGAAGTTTAGTCTGTGCACTAATAAATTAAATTAAAGTGCAAAATTACAATAAAGCAATGGAAGCATACCTTCCGGAGCAGCAGTCCATGGGAGATGTTCTCGGCGAGCATGAACCCGCACACTAGATGCTGCACCGCGCCCGCCTCTCCGCAATGAGGGCGAAGCACGAATGTATTCAGGCCTTGTTCTCTGAAATAAGTATGTTTTAATGGCATGAAAAATTTGTTCGGTACAGATAGTACTTTGTATAGTATTATTACTTTATTATAATAAAGGTGCCATTAATAAATTATTTGAACCACTACGGCAACTGATTTTGAAAACGTGTTTCATTTACATAATTGTAAAGATATCGAATTTTTATCAACTTAATTATTTTTTTTTATATACGGGACAAATTACACAGATTGAGTTAGCCTCGAAGTAAGTTCGAAACTTGTGTTACGAGATACTAACTCAACGATACTATATTTTATAATAAATACGTATATAGATAAACATCCAAGACCCAGGCCATTCAGAGAAAGTTCGTTTCTCATCATGCCCTGGCCGGGATTCGAACCCGGGACCTCCGGTGACACAGCAAGCGCACTACCGCTGCGCCACAGAGGCCGATAAAGTTAAATAGCTTTGAAAAAACCTACACATTTGCATCTACGGATGGAAACATCTCTTCTTTATCTTTATCTCTCTCATACCTCACAGAAATCTAAGCAGATTTCTATGGAACACATTTTATACTCACTTGCGGAAATGGTTGAGCACGGTCATGTTGGCGTACATGTAGTAGAGGTAGTACGCGTAGGGGGGGTTCTCCTCGTCGTCCCACTCCAGGGGGACCTTCACATCTGCGTCCAGCATCGGGTTCTCCGGCTTCGACTCGTCGTCCACGCTGTCGAAGCCTATGACATGCTGGAACAAGTCATTGGGTAGAAAATGATACATAGATTATGGGAATAAATTCTAATTCCGTGAAGGAAGGTAGTTCAATATTGAAAGGAAAATTACCTTATAGGTATTAAAAATTGTATACGAAATTAGTAAGAATATATCATTGATATACCGACAAAAAATCTTTAATCATTGACCGACTGAATAGACAACACAATGCCGAAAATACTGATGAATAAACAACAATAGAAATTGCAAATAATACGTTATAAAAAAACTTTAAAAAGAACTAGGGCGTCCAATATAAGCTGAGCTCTGATTTTTTTAATACATTTTTATTTTTATGACACGACCAAACTCCTCGGGTATCCGCGGACGAGATGCAGTTAAACATGAACTATACCAATGAAAATCAACAAAAATCTGAGCATATGATTATGATAACTTACAGTTAAAAATTTGTGCAATTCTAGATTGCTGTTAGGGTCATTGGTGACCTCGAATAGCGGCTTGAAGATGTTGTCGAGGAACTCCTGGAAGTTGTTCATGATCTTGTTCGATTTGAAGATATCGCTGGAAAAGAGAAACAAATAATTGAACCTCATGAATTAAAATAACTTTTAAATGGAGATTAAGTTAAAAAACAAAATAATCACATGACTGTTGATTACTCACACTTAAAAAAAGCAATAAATTTAAATCTTATATGAGTTGAAAAGTAGAAATAAAGTCCAACTAAGCAATGATAATAATTTGAATAAGTTATTTTGTTATGGAAACTGATGAACTAACAGAATCACGAAATGAATGGCGACTGTTAATATTTTGACATTCACGAGCAAAATCTAATTGTTAAAAAATAACACATACTTACTTTGAAATTATTTAAATATAACTAACTGATCAATAAGAAATGATATACTTACTATAGCCTAGGAATCTGTATCAGCCAGCGTACATTGTCGGAATACACGTTGTACTGGATGGCCCACTTGGCTAGTTTGGCCCATTCTGTGGGACTCTTGCCGTAGATGGACAAACGCAATTCCGCGTTTTGGTACTTGCTCTCTTCCAAGTCGGATGCCACTTCCTAAAATACAACCTTGTTCATTTAAATGGTTTTATTTAATTTGCTAAATAATCTATTGTTGACCCGGTAGATGTACTAACTGGTAGGTGACCAAAAGATTACTTTTTATATCAGATTGATCTGGTTTAGTGTGGCCTTTGATTAAAAAACGCTTTTGCTTATCTATATGTATATCATTAAATTATCTTGGAAATCAGTATTAACAGATCATGGAAATAAAAAATTACATTTAGCTTTATACTTTTATTTCGGTCGAAGGTTTATAGGTACATATTTGGTAAAAGGTTAATAAGCATGTAGGTAAAAAGAAAACAGTAAATACTAGTACTTACTTTGATGATCCTAGCAAAGTACTTTCCGTTCATAAAGTTGTCAGTCTTGAGGAAGACCTCCCTTAATCTGCTTTCACCGATGGGGTTATATTTCGCGTTGAACTTGTCAAATCTATGGAACGTGTTGCGATCCTAGAATGTAAGAATATCGATAGTTATTGTAAAATTACTCACATCCTTAATTCCACCGACAATCCATCGAAACTCTGCATAATGCTTAAAATTTCAATTTGTAGAATCAATTTCTATTTTCTTTTTCTAGCGTTTTGCGAGATCAAATCGTAGACTAATTACTTTAATATTAAACAATATTGGTGATGATTTAATGATAGGCTAGCGACCTGTCACTATAAATTTGAATCTCAATTCTATCTTAAAGCCAAATAGCTGAACGTGGCCTATCAGTCTTTTCAAGACTGTTGGCTTTGTCTACCCGCAAGGGATATAGAGGTGATTATATGTATGTATGTATCTATTTAATAATTCTTCTCCACTAGTAAGTAATTTATAAGAACTTACCGCATGTACATCAAGCATGTCGACGGTGAGGTCGTAAGTGCTTAGATTCATGGACTGGAACACCGCCTTCAGCGTCATCGGGCTGCCTTTGTGCAGCGTCACCACCTAGCAAGACATATTTATTTCTTCATCAATATTTTCTTTACATTTGTCTTCCAGCCTTTCTATAATAGAATTCATATAGAACGCGAGTGTAGACCGTTCATGTAAACTTCAGTTAATTTAACAAAAAATCTTTTAAACTCAAATTCCTAAAGACCTCCTGGGCGTCTTCCATCTGCATTATGTAGTAACGTCACTATTTATGAATGACATAATTTGAGTTAATTCAATTTAAAAGTACTCGTAAAGTAAGTTCTTTAGTTAGATTTGCTATCAGTTTAATTTGTCATGAAAAGCAAATCGGTTATATCCCTTACCTCATCCGCATGGTTTTTGAGTGTCTTCTTAATGAATCGCAACAAGTGTTTCTGGTTCATGCACGACGCTGCGTGGATGTGAGTGTCCACTTTTCTGTAATAACCGGACATACCTTTGATTAATGAATGCGCCAAAAGTACCAAGTACTTAGTTAATTAGTATCTTTGTAACTGACTTTTTAATTTCAAAGGGATTAGTTACTTGTTTGTTAATTCTGGAATTGACGTTTGCACTGCTCGTATAAAAGATGTAAATGCCGAAATAAATTTCAAAAGTAATAATGGAGATTATTTATGTAAGAAGGAACCAGTGAATAAATAAATAAATATACACGGGACAAATTACACATATTGAGTTAGCCTCGAAGTAAGTTCGAGACTTGTGTTACGAGATACTAACTCAACGATACAATATTTTATAATAAATACTTATATAGATAAATATCCAAGACCCAGGCCAATCAGAAAAAGTTATTTTCTCATCATGCCCTGACCGGGATTCGAACCCGGGACTGCCGGTGTCACAGACAAGCGTACTACCGCTGCGCCACAGAGGCCGTCACCAGTGACTACTTTTGATGCTGATTATGAAAATACCATCAAATTTCTGTTGGGAAATTGTTCTTATTAACCTGATGTTGTAGAAGTCTCTGTGAGGCACAGCTTTCTGCGAGGCCAGCTCTCGGAGTTCATTGAGCAGCACGTGAAGCTGGAACTTGGATGATAAGTAGCTCAGCCGTCGGTAGCAGAAGGATTTCCTGCGAACCATAGCCAACCATCATCACTTTGGGGTTTCGTGAAGAAGTCAAAAGTCTATGACCACAATCCAGAAGTGAGTAAGTTAGTAGACACAGAGCAACTGTCGCTGACCTCCGTGACCTTGTTATCCTTAACAAGAAACTTAACCCAGCTTGGTTCATGATTAGGTAAAAGTACTAGACATACATACATACATCACGCCTTTTTCCCGAAGTAGTAGGCAGAGGCATCTTTGCACTTGCAATGATCTCTGCATCCGTTTTAGATTAACACGCTTCTTGAAGATGTGTTGTGATTAAAAAACCTATATGAAGAGCGACGTAGATTTCACAATGAAACTAAAGAATCGGGTTGTTCAACTGTCCACTCAAATCGACTAAGCAGACTAACAATCCAAAACATCTTGCCTTGTTCAAAGCAAATAATGAATGAATGAATGAAAAATTATTTATTCAAGTAACCAGACACATTATGTTAGTATACTTATAACAATGTTAGTAGGCATAAATAAAAATTAAAATAAAATCAAAATTCTACAATTAATTACTGCGCAGACCACCTCTGCAGTCCTCCCAGCTACAGTACAGCAGTGGTTTACGTATAATAAACAACATACATACATACATACATATGGTCACGTCTATATTCCTTGCGGGGTAGACAGAGCCAACAGTCTTGAAAAGACTGAATGGCCACGTTTAGCTATTTGGCTTAATGATAGAATTAAGATTCAAATAGTGACAGGTTGCTAGCCCATCGCCTAAAAAGAATCCCAAGTTTGTAAGCCTATTCCTTAGTCGCCTTTTACGACATCCATGGGAAAGAGTTGGAGTGGTCCTATTCTTTTTTGTATTGGTGCCGGGAACCACACGGCACACTTAATGTAAACAACTCACAGTGGCCCGTCAGCGATCATGCTGC
The DNA here is from genome assembly GCF_032362555.1 of Amyelois transitella. Lineage (NCBI taxonomy): Eukaryota > Metazoa > Arthropoda > Insecta > Lepidoptera > Pyralidae > Amyelois > Amyelois transitella. Next base: position 811,866 of record NC_083521.1, on the reverse strand, counting down.
ACATAGTGTTCTTGTCCTGGATGAACTCCGGCAGCGCCACGTACTTGTACGGCACCCTGGCCTCCTGGCCGTCCTCCCCCGTCGTGTACAGGTTGAACACGCCGCGGTCTTGTTTGATCGTGTAACCCTTCGCTGCCGGCATGGGGCATTCCCAGGGGTCCTTGTTGTCTTTGAAAGGGGGGTGCACGATGTGGTCTGGGGCAGAAGATATTTGGTAATTATGACTTTTCTTTAAGATAATAATTTATGCGTATTTGATTCAATATCAGTTAAAAGTGACCTCTGAAATTTTGCTTCTTGTAAGTCTTTACCGTGTGGTTCCCGGCACCAATACAAAAAATCCCATGGATGTCGTAAAAGGCGACTAAGGGATAGGCTTACAAACTTGGGATTCTTTTTTAGGCGATGGGCGAGCAATCTGTCACTATTTGAATCTCAATTCTATCATTTCAGTCTATTCAAGACTATTGGCTCTGTCTACCCCACAAGGGATATAGACGTGAACATATGTAGGTATGTATGTATGTAAGTCTTTACAAGTGTGCGTCTTCCTTATATAATAGATACCTAAGCTCGGAAACATTTGCGCTCTCTAATACATAAAATTCGAATTCCTTGAGCACTTAGCAGGATCCCTGCATAGCCCATACGCATCACTCAAATTCATCACTCCCTTTATGAAAACTCGTCGGCCCTCTGATCTTTGACTAGGACGTTCCCAATCTGTTTTGAATGTTTCTTCTATTTTGATAAAATATTGGTCTCACCTGCGATGTGGCTCTTTGGCACCCTCATGCTTGGCGTCTGATTGGGCGGCGCGTCGGCCTCCATGCTGCGCACGAACCGCGTCGTGATGGTGGAGAAGCTCTGGTGAGACATCTCCATGTAGCGTTTGCGGATCTCGAGCGCCTGCACCAGGTATGATGACGCCTGCTGCAAGTCTTCTAGAGGTACCTAAAACAAATGGGTGGGTGTCAAGATTGACACAGCAGAAACCCGCTTATAGTCTAGAAAAGTACTCACTACAGAAATAATTCTAAAAAGAAGCAAATAAATTTGAAGCAGACTGAAGTGGATGTAACCCAAAACTTTACCGCTGTCTTAAGAAACTGTATGAAAATGTCATCGGCGTACAGTTATTCTCTAGTTGACTTTGATCGGTGGCTCGTTTGCTCGGACACAAAAGTCTCCTTTTATTTTCAAACCGAATTGGGAATTATCGAACCTATCGAAGAAATGTCTATTTGTTTGTTTGTTTGTAATATCTTTATTGCATATCTAGTAATTGTATTGTCATCAACATAATCGCTACTTGATGTCTACGCTGGTGCTATATCTCCACGCGAACATTTTGAGTTTTTATAATGACAATTGAAAGCCTACCCCCGAGGTATCTTCTCCGCTGATGGCCACCCTCTGGAAGTGTGGCAGGATGACGTCCACATCATCATCATCAGGTACCCTTAGCTTGGCTGCTTCATCAAACACGCTGGCTGCACCTCCTGCCTCGCTGCCGCCGAACGAGCGCGCTGATTGGCCACATTCTGCCGCTCTGCAAATTTAAAGTAACGATAATTTTTCGTATAAGGAATGGTGTATTAAATCATGTTAACTTTTTTACTTTCTTACAAGTCTCGGTGATACATACATACATATGGTCACGTCTATATCTATATCCCTTGCGGGGTAGACAGAGCCAACAGTCTTGAAAAGACTGAATGGCCACGTTCAGCTATTTGGCTTAATGATAGAATTGAGATTCAAATAGTGACAGGTTTCTAACCCATCGCCTAAAAAAGAATCTAAAGTTTGTAAGCCTATCCCTTAGTCGCCTTTTACTATATCCATTGGAAAGAGATAGAGTGGTCTTATTCTTTTTTGTATTGGTGCCGGGAACCATACGGCACAGTGATACCTGGTTGGAAATGATTGTTGGTTAGAATAGAAAACGCGTCCAAAACCAACTTCATAGTTTCGGGTTTAACTGTCACAAAAGGAAGGCTTCCGATTAGCTAGGTGTAAATGATATAATCAACACAACAATATTATGAGCAGAATAGTTGTTACGTTCTAAATTACATCCGAAGTATGATAAGTTTTTGCGGTCTGACACAAATCGTGTTTGGAATCTCCTCTGAATCCTCTGAATAACACGCCTAACCACACCGCTGCATTTACAAGCCAAAAGCAAACAGCACATAAAAAGCTGCAGCACCATCAGAAGTGGGTCAGACATTATTGCGTGCAAATAGGCACTTGTGATAGTGTGTTGCTTATTTCTCTTCAAACTTCGCACGCAAATGTTGTTTTAATGTCTATTTACACTTTCGTATCTGTAGTTAAATGACCGCCTAATGTACTGAATGAAAGAGCTTAATCCAAGGGACCCAAAAGATCTCATTAAAAATCTGCAGATATCAGAAGTGGAACATCGCGAGGAAACAGTCTCTTATGTTTGTGTGTCAAATGTTTCGCCTAAACAAATTTGAGTGCAATGCTTACGCAGACGCGGCTATAGGTAATTTCTTGTATGCACTTTTTGGTACACGAAATATAAACAATGTTCGCCAAATTAATCTTGAAAAAAATTAGACTATATTTTTGCAGTTCATTTGAAAGTGATAACAACGAACTAACAAAACTCTCAACATGTCAGTGAAATAAATAGCACTATTGATAATTTTGCCGAGCTAATGCAAAGCCGAGCTAACAGAATTGTTCCTTTAACAGATAAACCGCTTAATTTGACGGCGAACTCAAATATTTGATCAGCAATTAGGAATGCTTAATTACAGCTGAATTAAATTCTAATTACCACGAATGTGTCATCCAACAAGCATCACGTTATGAGCATCAAGTTATGTACACATTTTGACACCTTATATTGATTGGTTGTGCAATGAGTCCAAAAACAAATATTCAAAGGACAGAGCTTCTGCCCAAATCTAGAAAAGAACTAGACTAACATTTAGCGAAAGTGATCGTTAACATTTAGCGATTATAGTAATCCTGTATTTTCGGTATTATTTTCTAGACTACTTTGCAAATCCTCCATCTCTCTCCCATGGATGTCGTTAAAGACGACTGGGGATAGGCTTATAAACTAAGGATTTTTTTGGACGATGAGCTAGCTACCAGTCACTATTTGAATCTCAATTCTATCTTAAAGCCAAATAGTTGAACGTGGCATATCAGTCTTTTCAAGACTGTTAGCTCTGTCTACCTCGCAAGGGATATAGACATGACTATGTATGTATGTGCTTTGCAAATGAGATGTTCATTGATTACAAGATCTACCCACATGTGCGTAGACACGTAACTATACATATGTATGTAAATAGAAGATTTATCCACTGTAAATAATACTCGTACGTGACTCATTCAGCTTGTATGTATGAATTCTTTAAGATATCGATGTTGCAAAATGTGTCGACGTCAGTTGGCGCAGTGGTTAACTTAATTGCCAGTCAGTAAAATAGACCTGGCTTCAATTTTAGTATAGTATAGGATTCACTAACCAACTTGCGCCCTTAAATGAGAAGAATAGAAAAGAATATGATCTGATGATCTGATGACTGTACCAAGATATAATACCTGGACATCGTCCACCTCTTGCACTCGATTTTACTGCCAAACATTCTTGCAATTTGTAACGACACAATTTCAAAAAAGGGCGGTATTAACTTAACCCTTAACGCCTTAAAACTTAAACACAGGCAAAGACACCTTCTTCAGCCTTTTAAAAACGCAATCATAAACGCCACTTTTTTTATAAAACACTCCGTCGCTTAGAATTATGAGGAAGGAACCATAGAAAGAATAGAGATTTTTAAAAAATCATATATTCTTTCCTCACATAGACTTAAACGTTTTAATAGCCTTTAGCCTAATTTACAATGAAAATGTTTCACAGACGACCACTGATTTATTCAAAGATTTTCGGATAAAATCACGAATATTTCACTTTACATACAGCCTAGTGGTTTAACGTTCGGAAATGCAATGACATGAACTGCCCGGTCGCCTATTAGGGGTTACTGTCGCACCAAGGTTCATCCAATTACTGAACGCTAATAAATATCGACTCCGTTTAGTGGATATGGCACATGCTCCCAGACATTGGCATGTAAATATACAGGACGTCATGTAAATAAATAAAAGATTAAGACGAAAAGTAATTTTCCTTTCGTTATGAGATGCCATACTTTGACTTCTAACTCTAAGACTCTGACTGGAGTCAAAGCCAAGCTTCAGAAACTTGAATATTGCCAATACGTCAAACATTAAATCATGATGCTGTTTTTGATAATTCTTCGGCGTCTGTATTATCTGGCCGGTAAAATGACACGTCACGAATCAGAACTATTTTATCATCAACAGTCCGAGGTCGTGATCATGACCCCAGCTCCTCTCCAGAGAGAAAGCAACTAAGTAAGACACACACCCAGGAAAATGATGATCAGCATCATCATTCTTATCGAATCACATCCTTCAAACCTATCCAAAATTATATATTATAGATGGATCACGATGATTTATCAGGCATCGTGATACAATCTCATGAAAACACTAGACGCTTTGAACCTGGTATGAGTTGTAATTGATGGAAATATTCGGAAAAATTAAACACAAAATATAACCTACTGTTAAGTACCATCCGTAAATAATGACACTTTGGACTACGATGTGCCTTGGCATAACGGGAGGTCTATTGTAGACATTGAACGACGCTATAAAACAGTTATGGATTACCTACGCAGTCAATTAATATACTACTCGTACTGTATTCTCTTGGTGTTTTTCCTGGTTGAGCCATTTAGGAGGTACGCTCATGATCAAGATCCTGTAGTGGTCTTAGACAGGTAACTAAATGGAAAGACTCCTGACTGACTACTTTCACTAGGTTTATAGGTTTAACCAAGCTAAAACCAAGACTTTTATTCAAAAACGAAGTGAACTCTCGACTTAATTTCTTGATCCAGAGACCTGACCCAAATCGGATCAGAGATGCTGCATTATTTAAAAGTGGATTAAAAAAGGGATGGAGTGCATCTATTCTAAGCGCCAGGAACTACACGACATTAAATTATATATGTAACTAGCCTGCAGTGTAGTTTGTTCCGCCGCTTCTTCTACACATGCGCTTTGGAAGCGGTAGTAGTTATAATTAGATTTAAGTGATGTGACGTCAATAAGTGATACCTTGTATCCAATTTGGAAAATAAAACTTTTCTATTCTATGCGACATCAAAATAATTTAACCAGGTCATGACGAATGCTTAACTCTCTCTCACTTGGTATTCTGCTCGCGGTATGCTGTGGGCAAGATCAAGGTTACAGCGTGACGTCACCAGGAAATTCAATTAGTCAGCTGACACGCGACGTGTGAAAGGATTGTATATTGAATTTCAACTTGGTCAACGTGACCTCAACCCTTTAGAAGTGGACTGGGCATAGATCCGACACTTGGACTGCTAGCGAACAGTTTTGTTGCCAAATAATATACAGCTAGCCACCTGTATCAAATAGGAGGTACCCATCGGCGCGACTTTTGTCTACAATAAATCTAGAAAAACTCAATCTTGGAAAAATGAAACAAACAAACAAATTTAACGCTAATATTTAAAAAAAAATTATATAAGTATACAGCTACCAATGATCGAAAGAATTAATATAGATTTTAACTCATAATTTGAGCAGTGTAAATTGGAGAAGAATAAAGTTCGATGAAATCCGAGACGTTCTGGCAAAAAGTCAGGTCAAGAGTAGAGATGGGCAAATGCCCGGGCATTTAAAGCAAATTGGGAAAATTCTCAATAAATGACCAGATAAATGCCCAAAGGGAAGGAATATACTCGTATGGGCATCTATTGGGAATCATTATTTACCCATCTCTAGTCAAGAGTACCCGAAACCGATGAGCTTGTATGAAGGGAGTTTTGAATGTGGATGAAGCGAAAGAAGGATCAGGGATAGCGCCGACGAGAAAAAGGCGTGATTTATGCATGGTGAGTAATGTTTGCTGAAGAACGCTAAGATTGAAATGTACAAATTTGTCTCCTTTCTGGTCAAACAAAAGGACGATAGGGGTATTTCCCTCCTACGGACGATTTTTGGCGAGACTGCTTCACGCTTTTATCACGGATGGTCATTTACCAAAATAAAATTGGGCTATCTTAGGCGAGGCATCCAGTCTAGTCAATGAACTTACTTGACATTGAGTTGCCTCTGGATAAGCAGCTTCTTCTCTATCTGCTCGATAGGGAACTGCGGTACCTCGTAAGGCGCTGACAGCTCGTTGGGGAGCTCCCGAGGCGCCTCCGCCCCGACCGCGCTTGTGGGACTCTCACTCCCTGAAACAATGCAATTCAAATTCAAATTTATTTATTTTTCTCTACACAAACTTATTAAAAATAGGTATTTACAGAGAAGTCAACTATAACTATACCTACAAAGTAAGTTTGTGAGAGTCTGGTGTCTGAACTAATCAGGGCTTGTATTTTAGTACACCAGCACTTCGGTTGCCATACGTACATACATAAAGTCACGTCTATGTACCTTGCGGGGTAGACAGAGCCAACAAAGTACCATAAAAGTATCAAACATTTATTCTCTCTTTTAACCCCTTGTTGCCCTTTTTTCGCAATAATTAGCCTTTTTGTTTTTACATATTAAACTTTATTTGAGTACAAAATTTCATCAAAACTGGTTCAGTGTATTACAGACAGACTGTTACTTTCGCATTTATAATATTAGGAAGAAAGTAGGGATTAAGTCTTCAAATCTGACTGCAACCTGTACAGCTGCTTTTGAAGACTTGATTCATAAGTATTCCACGGATATATCAAGGCGACCAAATAACCAGGATTTGCAGCGATACTTCTGGATTTTGTATTGTCTGCAAATGTTTATCAATAGTACTACACTACTTACAAAGTATGATGTTAAAATGTCTTTCCTGTTTCGAGTACACTCACAAATAACTAGATTATAACGTTAAAAATAGAAATCAAATAGTTACGATAACAGAGTACCTACTCACATACTCTGATAATTATTAGGTATTATAAGATTGGAACACACAAGTTTCAAGACGTTACTTCAAGTAACGTAAGTCTTACTTAATTTTATCTTACATGTGTTGGTGGTTAAAATGACTGATTTGCTTTTAAGAAATATATCGATAGAAATATTTTTCCTTAAATCTTTATTACAACTAAAGAACTATCAAACCATTTATCGAGGAAGGCTTTAGGCTATATAAAATCACGCTGTAACACTAAGGAGCAAACAAATAATGAAAAATGTGAAAAAACGGAGAAAATTAATAATCCTTGAGGGCTTCAATGATGCCAAAAATAACTATTCCACGCCGACGAAGTCGCGGGCAGAGCTAGTAAACTATACAAATAATCGTGGCGAACAAAGCGATACAAATTTTAATTCAAGGCCGCATTGCAGTGTGTTGTGATGTCTGCATAATGATACAGAATATAAAATAGTAATCATGAGCACCTTCACGGCTGTAGCACCCAATTTTCCAATAGAATACTAACGAAGGTCAAAATAAAAATTGTTACACGTACGCCTATCGAGTTGGTTTAGTTTTGTCACAAAAGTAGAAAACTCGAAGAGAAAGATATTAGTTGTCCGAAAAAAAATTTAAGTAGTGCCGTGTGGTTCCCGGCTCCAATAGAAAAAGAATAGGGCCTCTCCATCTGTTTCCCGTGGATGTCGTAAAAGGCGACTAAGGGATAGGCATATAAAATTAAGATTCTTCTTTTAGGCGATGGGCTAGTAACCTGTCACTAATTGAATTTCAATTCTTTCTTTAAGCCAAACAACTGAACGTGGCCTATCAGTGTTTTAAGACTGTTGGCTCTGTCTACCCCGCAAGGGATATAGACGTGATTATATGTAGGTATGTATGTATGTTAAAAAAAATTACAGCCCACCTAAATAAAATCTGGAAAATAAATTGTTTCTTTTCTCGAATTGCGTTCATGTTTAAATTTTCACACAACGAAGGTATGTCGATTCGCTCTTATCAAAATAAAAAACCATTTTGATTAAGTCAAGTTTCTTTAGTCTAACAACAACTTATTTTAGTAAGCAACAGATTATTACTTGATGACGAATCCAGTTCCTCCTCCTGCGTCTCTGAGGGCCCCCTCACATGCCAGATGTCCCGGTCGAAGCTGTACATCATCACAAATTCACTTCCACCAGGATATGAAGGGTCAGTAACCTTCTCCAATACAAAAACCTTTACTACAGTACCGCACTTACTTCTACTATCACTTCACTTAAAGACACCTTCTACTTTTCCCACTTAAACACAAATAAAATATATATATGTATATATGTTTTGTGAACAGTATGTGGTTAACGTTTCATCATTTCTAAGAGGTTATCAACTGTTATCACGCACATAGGTACTGTGACGCAGGCGAAATGTTTAACACAAAAAATAAATAATGAACAAAAATGAATGAAAATCCAGCTGCATTGATAAACAAGATTTGACGTCAATAAAGCGATGCATTGTATCATATTTTGAGAATAAATCTTTTCCTATTAATTGCACTAAGTAGATAGCTAACGTAATTTTTACTTTACGCTTGAATCATAGTGAAACGCGATAATTTTTCTAACCAATACTGGTCTAAATTTGCTGAAAAGTGTAAATTATCGCTGTATTAATGCTTCTTTTGTTTAAATGGGACTCTAGTAAACAGATAAGATTTACAGATTCCCTGGGGTATTAAGGCTAAGGAACATTGCGGACGATGTGCTTTTGGTCCCGTGAATTCTGATAAGGAAGATTACCTATGTATTTTGCAAATTCCCATTGAAACGAATCAAGTACAAGCACGGTAGCATAAAACAGGCAAAATTACCTTTTTTAAAAATGCAGTTAACTTTTATTTTTAACATTCTTAAGTTTTATTTAACTACTAGCTGTGCCCGCGACATCGTCCGCGTGGAATAGTTATTTTGGACATCATTTAGCCTTCAAAGATGAATAATATCCCCGTTTTTTTTTTTTCACATTTTCCATTATTTCTTTGCTCCTTATAGTTGAATGTGATGTTATATAGCCTAAAGCCTTCCTCGATAAATGTTCTATTCAACGCAAAAATAACACCTTTTAAACCTATAATTGCTTTGCAAACTACAAATTTTCAATGCAGTCTATTTATGATAATACTAGAGGCCGCCCGCGACTTCGTCCGCATGGAAACCCTATCAATCCCGCGGGAACTCTGGGATAAAAAGTAGCCTATGTGTTATTCTGGGTCTTCAGCTACCTACATACCAAATTTCATGGTAATCGGTTCAGTAGTTTTTGCGTGAAAGAGTAACAAACATCCATACATCCATACAAACTTTCGCCTTTATAATAGTAGTAGGATTGGTCGGCTGAAAAAAAGAGCTGTACATACCTACGTGATTAAGTTCTTAGTCGCAATAATTTGACTGTTACGACTAAACTTGATTGTTAGGACTAATATGATTATTGGCTAGCAACCTGTCACTATTTGAATTTCAATTCTATCTTAAAGCCAAATAGATGAACGTGGCCTATCAGTCTTTACAAGACTGTTGGCTCTGTCTACCCCGCAAGGGATGTAGACGTGATTATATGTATGTCTGTAATATGATTATTACGACTAAGAACTTTATAAAGAATCCGAAAAGTATTTAAAAGAATCTGAACAATGTAAGTAGGTATATAGGGAAGAGTAATGAGAACTGTGGAACCCACTAGGGACTAGGGCAGGCGAGAACAATGAACTCACAACCATGAAGGTCGACGGGTTGCGAATGCGAGACAATAGACTATTACAAAAATAAAAGGGTATCAAGGTTCCTTCCAATAAGATAATTTTCAATATAAAAATAATTGAACGTGCCCTATTAGACTGTTGGCCCTGTCTACCCCGCAAGGGATATAGACGTGATAATATGTACGTATGAATGTAGGTTGAGTACGCGTTACCCTTTTTTATTGGGATAAAAAGATGAAAAATGAATATACAAAAATAAACAAAACGAAAAAGTGATGGATGAAGGTAACAAAGAAAAAAAAGTGTATTTGTAAGTAAATGCTAATCTCCGAAGCTACTTAACAGAATTTCCGTGGCTTCTTTCAAAACTGTTGGTTCTGTCCACCCCGCAAGGGATATAGACGTGATTATATTTATGTATGTATGTATTTAACCGATTCGGGTTTTATCTATACTAATATTATAAAGCTGAAGAGTTTGTTTGTTTGTTTGTTTGAACGCGCTAATCTCAGGAACTACTACTGGTTCGAATTGAAAAATTATTTTTGCGTTGAATAGACCATTAATCGAGGAAGGCTTTAGGCTATATAACATCACGCTGCAACTATAAGGAGCAAAGAAATAATGGAAAATGTGAAAAAAAACGGGGAAAATGAATAATTTCCTAAATCCTTGATGCGGCTTCAATGATGCCCAAAATAACTATTCCCACGCGGACGAAGCCGCGGGCACGCGGGCACAGCTAGTATTTCATAAAACATTTATGAGTTCAATAAACACATTACCTAGTAAGCAATAAGCTAACTAAACACTGTCACGGGGCGACAAATTCATACATACATACATATGGTCACGTCTATATCCCTTGCGGGGTAGACAGAGCCAACAGTCTGGAAAAGACTGAATGGCCACGTTCAGCTATTTGGCTTAATGAAAGAATTGTGATTCGAATAGTGACAGGTTGGTAGACTATCGCCTAAAAAAGAATCCCAAGTTTGTGAGCCCTATCCCTTAGTCGCCTTTTACGACATCCATGGGAAAGGAATGGAGTGGTTCTATTCTTTGTTGTATTGGTGCCGGGAACCACACGACAAATTCATGAGTTTTCAATACCGCTGTAACCGACTTACCGACTTCAGAGTTACCTACGACCAACAAATACGTCGTAGAACGCTAGAATAAGGCGTAGCCAGCCACAATCCAATTTCTAAGCAATTTACGAGCTGGCATTCTTTGTAATCAACTAGGAATTACGCGAGCTATTGACACGTTAGACGTGCCGTGTGGTTCCCGGCACCAATAGAAAAAAAAGTAAAAGTAAAGTAAAAAGAATTTATTCATTGAATTAAAAAGAATAGGACTACTCCATCTCAACTCTCAACCCCACCGATGTCGTAAAAGGCGACTAAGGGATTTGTATATAAACTTGGGATTCTTCTTTTAGCCGATGGGCTAGCAACCTGTCATTATTTGAAAAAAAAATATTATTTAATATTAAATTATTATCACTACATACCTAGTATAAAACAAAGTCGCTATTTTAGTATGTTTGTCTGTATGCTTAAATCTTTAAAATTAAAATTACGCAACGGGTTTTGATGCCGTTTTTTGTAACAGGTAGAGTGATTAAAGAGGAAGGTTTTTATGTATAATAACATTTATAATTTTGCACCCGTGCGAAGCCGGGGCGGGTCGCTAGTTAAAAATAATTAAATTATTTCAAAAAGCCAAACAGCTGTACCTACGTGGCCTTTAAGTCTTTTCAAGACTGTTGGCTCTGTCTACCCCGGAAGGGATATAAACGTGATGATATGTATGTATGTAGACGTTGGCGAGATTTATAGTCACAAGTAGGTAGTATATCATTCATCATCATTCAAGTAAATAGACTGTAACCAATACATACACAGTAATTTGGTTTGGAAAACTTTCACAAGTAGGTAAGTAAGTAGGTATAATATATATTTATTTATCGGTGATCCATACTTCTTATCCCTCCTGGCTGCATCAGCTCTCTGGAGAAGAGCCCGGGATGTGCCTTTGACCATGGAGTCATATTTATAGGAATCTATTACATACATACTCGTACATACATATAAAAACGTCTTTACCAGTTACGAGATAGACAAAGCTAACAGTCTTGAAAGGATTGAAAATTCACGTCCAACCGAATGGCTTAATGATAGGATTGGGATACAATAGTGAAGGTGCCGGGTGGTTCCCGGCAGTGCCGTGTGGTTCCCGGCAGTGCCGTGTGTTTCCCGGCAGTGCCGTGTGTTTCCCGGCACCAGTACATTTTTCTGGGTTTCTAGCCCATCGCCTAAAAAGAACCCCAAGTTTGGAAGCCTATCCCTTAGTCACCTTTTACGACATCGGGAACGAGATGGAGTGGTACTTTTTTATTGGTGCCGGGAACCACACAGCACATGTCTTCAGTCTTCAGTCAGGTCTCATGAATTCCAAGTAAATCAATCTAAATTATATCAATAATCAATCCTTAAAAAGCCTAAAACATTATATTACACACTTGAAGCTTGTATGTTTTTGTGTATGTAATTATAATGACAATTGCTAAATTAGCATTACATACAACGCCATAAAAGTAGTGTAGCAATGTCAACATTCTGCAACAAACTGACGCAGGTCACAGACTAGGGTCAGACAGCCGATAAGGAAACTATTCTGTAACTATTTAAAGAGTTACACGTGGCCCAACACTATTACATCAATATAAACCAAATAAGTTACGTATTAAAACGTTATTTTGTTTATTATCGATTAGGTAATGTGAACCTAAATGACTGCTTTTGTCTATTGCTTAAAAAAAACTTAATTATCTTAATAACCATCATAAATTTTAAATACCTCAATGATTAATTTCATAATAATTAACAAACTACAATATCTTTTAATTTAATAGCTACAATAAACGCCTTTAAAAAATTTCATAATTTGCAAAGTAAATAACCATCATAAATTTTAAATATCTCAATGATTAATTTATAAAAAGCTTCAATATCTTTTAATTTAATAGCTACAATAAACGCCTTGAAAAAATTTCATAGATAATTAATTTGCAAATCAAAAATTAATTCAGATCATGTTCACATAACACCGCATACCGGACGCCCGTTTGACGGAATTGAAAATCGAGAAATCATAACAAGTTTCAATGTGAGTGCAACCCGTTCGCTGTTAACCTCGATTCATTTCGACCAGCTGTTAAATTACATCACTAAATTCGCCTAACAATGCAGCCGTCTTAACTTATTACATTAAAAAAAAAACAAATTGTGCCTTCATCACAGTATCGTAGAATAATCAAAACACACCACGCGAATTAAAGCCACGATCAGAGAGCTGTCAGCTGAAACGTCAGACGCGGACTGGCGGGCTTGACTGACTGACCCAGTGGAGTTCTACCCCGCGAACCTCGCGATCCCCACGCCGCGACACCGGGTGTAAACAAAACATGCTCAACTGGTACTTCAGAAGGTAACCATTACGTTATTTAAATTGCTCGCTTTGATCGCAATGTCGAGACTGTTGTCGCATAACGTATGATATAATCACGTTTACATACCTTGCGGGGTAAACAGAGCAAAAATCAAAAGAATGAAAGGCCCCGTTCAGCTGTTTGGCTTTATGATAGATTGGATAGTATAGTATAAAATAGTAGGTACAAACGATAATAAACATCTTGGAGCTCAAAAATAATGTCAACTTATTAGCTTACTTGTGGAATAGAACATCGTTATAATTTCTTAATAAAAATACTGTTTATTTACTCAGACAAGATTACATGACAATAGTACCTACATAATTGTTGAATTCATATTATTATGTAACGGAATGGAAATGGGACGACAGCCGATATATGTACGTATAAATATGAGAGCGTTTGGCTTTCAAGCACAAAAGTGGGGCCCAACCCAGTGGGACTATGGCACATAATGGATGTAATATAGAACTTATATTCAGAAATCGTCTAAAAGAAAATCAATCTACTGTAAAACTGGTTACCTATCAACATTCGTTTCAATTAATTTGTGTCGTTTACGAGTTTCCACGAGTTATAGAAAATCATTGTCACCCTAATGCATTTAGGAACATTTGTAACGCATTTCATAATTTCGCATCTTGATATACCTTCGATAGCTCAGTTGGTAGAGCGGTGGACTGTAGAGGTAAAAGTAGCTGATATCCATAGGTCGCTGGTTCAAATCCGGCTCGAAGGAATTTTTTTAATTATTTTTCTAACATTTTTTGTAACTTACCTAAGTTACCAAATAATTAGTAAAAACGGCTAAAAACTTACCGTCATCATCGAAGAAACAATCTGTTATGATTCTCGGAGACCTGGATCCATCCTGCACTCCTCTGGAGGACATTTTGAGCACAGATTGCACTAATTAAGTAATCGTGATACAATTTTGCACACAAAACAAATATCTGAACAATATTTTTTTCAAAACGAGTATTCTCTTCTGGAAAATGAGTAATGCTTGCAGTTCTATGTAGAAACTTAACATCATACTGACCCCAGTTTTGAGACCCAACCTTGGCAGGCTAATACCTGACTAAACGACGAAAACGGCCAACCCTAAATCCACATATATACTTCATACTGAAACTTTTTTATGATAAAAAAGTTCTTTTTATAAACCTATTGTTTTACCACTTTAAAAAAAATTGTTCCCTTCCCATCAGAGGTTTGATAGATTACGTCAGATTTGACTATTGAGCTAATCCTCGAAATAATTAGATGCTTGCGCAGGTTATTGATAAGACTTCTTTAAAAAAAAGAACTTTGTATTTATTCATAAGGTAGATTAGCGACTACAACAATAGTAACAAAATTATTAAAAACATTTAGTCATTTATAAAAAACGACTAAATAATTCCCTAAGTTAACCGATATTATTAAAATGACAATAGTGCTTTACCTCAAGAAAAAAGGAGCATACGTTTACGTATGCTTGACTCCATAAAAATGTCTAAATCCGCTTCAATGGCGGCGAAATCACAACAGACAAACTTTCGCATTTATAACATTAAGTAGATACCTACTTATTGATTGCAGTTTTCATTTTAAGAAAAATAGTAAAGTTTCTCTTATAATCAAAGGTCGTATAAAATCAATCGCACGAGCATCTCTGCAAGAAATAGTTGCCTATTTTTATTCCTTTTAAAAATATCTCCGTAAGATAAACAAAATAAATATCTAATTAGTCTCATGAAAATATTATCTTCCTAAACATAATCGCATTTTATTAGATCAAGATAGCCCTCCGGCGTCCATAGCAAAAAGTTTTGATGTCTGTCTAATTCGGGAGGCGAAAACGAATTTGTGAAGATTCTGAGAATCGCTATATTTAGATATCTTAGTATTATCTGGAAAGGCAGGTGGGCAAATACCTACACTGACATGAATAACTAGTTGTTCATCCACGTACAAAAGTCTTTTGATGGTCAAACTGTGACCAATTTTATTGACATGATCATAGGCGTATTGACATGGTATTCTCGGGTGATCTGGTCTGGCCAGAGTCAATTTGGGGACTCCTTTAATGGACAAGCCCATGGGCAATGATTATTTATAAGTGGCAGGTGGACCAATATTTACAGCGGGCGTGACGTCCTATGCATAATTTTCTTTTTATCAAACAGTTAACAGTAAGAAACTTCGAAAAGTATAAAGTACTCCTCATGATATTAAAAACACAAGACGAACCTAATTTAAAACAACCATTGATTAGGTCTGATATTATGAGACTACCACGACTACCTCGAATACCAAGACCACACGACCAAAGTAGACACAAACCATATCAATAACAAGTGAAACATTATGACAAATCCTAGTAGAAGATCTCAAAACAAAGCGAATGCGTCTTACCCACTTTTATTTTATGAACCCCCTATCTGTTACTTATTAATTTGTTACCTACGAGTACAAAGTATTCTAAGCCTTCGAGCAAAAACTAAGTAATAGAAGATTTAAAATAGGAAAATGGCTTACCGACTTCAATAACATGAAAAAATCCCTATCTGTAACTCTTCGATTACTGACCTACTATTTAAACCTTGGAGTTGACCAGACCAGTGAATCAATATCGCTGGCTAGCCGCAGTGCGTGCGCTGACTGGCGCCGGTCTATTTCGGAGGCGGCACAGCGCCAAACGCCCACGCATCTGCACCAGCTCAGAACATGAAAAGTCAATTACCTTGTTGGCATAAAAATATGAAGCAGAAACGTTGTGAAATACAAATGTGTAAGGGTGAGGGAAAACATCGCGAGGAAACCTGCACATTTTTGGCAACTGAATGTTTAACCATGATCCAATATAAGTTATGTTCCTCTACAAAGATTTCGAAGGTCGCTTCGTGTAAAAACGTGACTCAACCAAACCAGGATAATGGTCGACACCTAAATATGCAACCCTGGCTACTATCCAGAAAGCTGAGGATGTAACAGGGACCAAAGTCAATCCAGGAGGAAGGAAGGGTAAAATACCTTTGGCTGCAACAGAAGCAACTACCTATGACTTTCTACTTCATAATGCAGAGTTAAGAAATTTGGCAGTTTTTTAAAAACCTATTTACAATACAATACTTTTTTTGCCAAGAAGGTGGTATAAAAATTGTATGCTAAAGGTCTAGAAGGTCCTAGAAGTGTACAAATTTTCCTATGTCGTTACAAACTTTGTATTTAAAATAGACTTGACAATCTTCCAGCTTTTGCTACTCTGTAAAGTCTCCCGCAGTTGTATTGACTCATTGTTGCCGGAAAACGCGGGAAAATTATTACTTCGCGTGCGAACGACCGTTGGTTGACACGCGACAGTTCTTTAGTGGAATATTCGCGAATTCTCGATAAATTATGACACGTGGCATGATAAAATTTTACTGGGAAAACAGGAATATTTCCCTGAAAGATTGAAAGCATCAAATTTTTTGAATACTTGGACCGCATGACAGGTTCAAAAGAATGGAGGAACATGACAAAAGCACAAAAGTCTTGTCACAAAAGTATGAGTTATGCCGACGACTTTAAATAAAAATAAATAGGTAGTTACTTCAGAACCCAAGAAGCAATGATACTAATATTGTTACTATATCATCGTGGTGTCACCAGTGATTTTCAGTGGGAACCTAATTTAAATTTAAACAAACAACATCGATAAAATCTTACCAACAAATCTTAATAATCTAAACTGAGTTCTGAATATAACGCCCAACCAAGGTTAGCAGACCATCAGCCTTGCTCAAAGTAAATACAAATAATTTTGTAAAAAAGTAACTTCGTGACAGCAACCAACAACATTGTCCCTCATATAGGTATGCCCAAAATTTTATGGCTTTGTTCAGGAGTTGTCGACGTATAGACAAACGAGAATCATCATGAATATTATACGAGTTAACGGGCTCTGACTTATGACACCTGCATTTCTGTAGTTTACTCAATAAAATGGCCTTGCTGTTTCAGTGAACCGCATCGGAAAATGACGAGTACCTAGTAGTCTCGTTATGATTTACAGCAGATAAACAAGCAGTGTATTTAGCTAGTCTAGAGTTTACGTACTGTTTACTTACTAATTTTAATATCTTATATCCTCGGATTTTAATGCTTCATAATGCATTCCAAAGATAACGGTTTATTAGCTTTATATGATATCATAGATAACATTATAAAGATGAAAATATGCGGTATTGTATAGTCAGTATTCGCAATTCATAAGTACGTAAGTCCTATCTGAAATTAAACTGCGATATGGACTAGTCACAATAAGGAAACTGATAACATTAGGCTAAGAGATCTTTACCAAATTTATCGACACTTGACAAATGTTTCACTTGTTGTTTTGCGAAAACAGTCTGAATATGAATTGATACATCAATTTCGCTACATCTTTAGCTGGTACATATCATTCATAGTATAAAGACGTAGTAGATATAAAGGGCATGTAGATTGATAGTCAACACTAAACAAATTGCGCCGCTGAAACCGAGAGTCGAAGGCAACTGCAAACATTACTCACGCTGCTCACAGCTGCAATACAAACATTAATCCAGAAGAGAGCTCGTTTCTTACAATCTGTAATCTCAAACTGAATCACTTCACTGCACTGTAGAAAACTGAAAGTATGTTATTGTAGCGGTGTTAGGACGAGGACTGAAGCGCGCGCGGGCGCCGGCTGGCACGAGTCGTGATCTCTTTTGTGACGTCACAATGTTCTATTTGTGCTTTGTTGTCGTTCTGATTACCTTAATTTAGTGATCGGTTGCTTAGTGACGGGTTTGATGAATGGGAAAATTGTGACTGGTTAAATTAGCGTTAAATTGTTCAGTGTTGTGGATCTAGACTAAGGACTGAGAGCTGGAGTTGTTGAGACAATTGATAGATAGCGTAATCTATACTTTGAAGCTTTGAAGAAGAATATTCCATAATTCTACTGGAAATGCCCAAGGCTCAATGATTTTGAATAGAGCAAAATATTAGCTGATTATAGAAGTTTTTTTATTCTTATTTCAGAAAAAACTGTGGTAAATAACATACTTGATGTCCCCCACATACCTAAATTGATTTGATCAAGAATTCATTCAATTCGATATTTGGACAATGCTATTGTACTCAAAGTATTGATTAGATCAGAAATAGAAATTTATCTGATTGACGTTATCGCTATGAACGAAGGTACCATGTGAGTGACATCGATGTAAGTTGAAATGTACGAAACGGCGGTAGTTAAACTACCACAATAAAGGCATATTAATCAATTTTATAAAAGTTTGGCATTGGCATTGTGTTTCTTGCCATAGACTCTTGTCCCTGAACTACATCTCCCGCGCGAGTAGTAACTACTTTGGTGCCAATTTATCTTGTTTGTTAGTTTTAGTAGTCGTTAGTATTAGTGATTAGTCTTAGTTTTTAGCTCAATCTTTATGATTTGTACCATAGATTACCTCCAATAAATTGAGTATCTTTCATTCGAGTCGAGAGTCACCAAAATTAGAAGTGCGAAGGCCGGAAGTGGTAGCTGACTTTACATTACGTTACGTTACTGGTTATCTGTGATATGTACCTACCTATTTACAGCATCATGGCGACAAGAAACAATTCAAATACATATGCTTATACATATACAGGGTGACATTTAAAACAACTGCATCCTTTTAAACATAGACTATACCCCTAAGCTCGCCTAATCATAAGACTTCTACTAAACTACCTACTTGAATAATGGAGAACAAAAGATAAATCTCCATTAGAAAACATCATCCTTCCTAATCTCTAAGTCTTTACTTCAGGTAAAAGATCAAATTTTGAGAGGTTTTTGCTACATCTGTCTTATCTGAATCGCTTATCAGATATCTTTGCGGCGCCGACCAAAGCCATACTTCAAAATATTGCTATCTGTTACTGTCGCCTATCTTTTTAAACAATTGAAAATAGCTTTTTATCTCGTTTGATATCTAATACTTCATTGACAAGTTGGTGACGATTCTATTAAATAAATTCCTACGCCTTAGTGAGAACTTTAGTTACCATGGGAGATATAAGAAGTAGGTACTACTACCTAAGTATATTTTTATCTTAGTTTGTGTGTTATAGTCGGATTTCTATGAGAGTCCCATCAATACAGGATAGTAATGGCTACATTTTTTTAAATGAGAATTAATTTTTACAGGATTCAGATAAACTTGATACCTACTCGCTAGCTGCTTCGCTCGCATAGGTGGTAGGAAATTACCTAGGTACCATCCATAGGAAGTTAACTACTCACTCATTATACATAAGTAGTAGTTAATATCAAACCCTGTGCATAGGTAATTTTTTAGAAATTAAAGGAACGATCTGTATTTTAGTAATAGTATCCACCTACAAGTAGGTACTTAGTCCTAAATAAAGTAGTAACGAAATTTCAATCATTAGACATACATAGATAACAAAAGAGGTAACTCCATTTCGTATTTTAAATGGGATATTTTGGAATTTCAATTGATAAACAGGTCATTGAGATTAATACGCCATTAATATTTTGGCTATTCCGCGCAAAGTAGAACAACATGCAACGCCGCCGCTCAGCTGACGCGTCAAAATTATCGACCCGGACACCCGGCCGAGGGAAAAGTGCTGCTGTCTCCCTTGTTGGTAGTGTTCCAAGAGGATTCGACAATTAGTCGGGTTATAACACGGGGTCACGATAGGGGTTATTGAGTGCGGCTGTACTGCAGAGTGCATGCGAACTAGGTAACCCTTTTGTGAATCGCGCATTCAGAGAAAACAGCTGACTCGAATTTGTGTTTTCGTTAGGCTGCATAAATTACAAATCTTTTTAGTTTTCCTAGTTTATTTTTGCGCCTTTTTATACATATGTACCAAAGTTACCTACTTTTTAGGCATAAGTCATTGATTTAATTATAGGTATATGAATTAGATGTAGGTAGGTATGTAAGTCTTAATTAAAGTAAGTTTTGTTTTTTTAAAACAACGAGATAGCACTATTTAGGTAAATACCTAGGCAGGTACCTACCTATAAACAAAATCAGGCATAATTTTATTTTTAGAAATCATTGGTTAGTTTCTACAGTAGTGAATATTACGTCAGAAAGGAAATATTCATGGAAATGTACTAGCTATTGAGACGGAACAAATAGTGCATTGTTAAGAGTCGTAAAAATTATTCGCTTAACGATTACCGTGGAAAGGAAAGTGTGTTGTGGGAAAATAACAATTGAATTTTTGTTACTTTACAAGAACTAAAAAAGTAGGTAAGTACCTATTTTCATTCAGTGTCAAGTCCGATGTAATTGTATGAAATGTAACATAAGTGTATAGGAAATTATTTCTGAATGCCACCTGGGAAAATAATCTATTGATTCATCTCTGAATTTGTCCTTTCAAAATAAATGCTGACCATCACTGTTTTTCGTGTATTATTTATTTATTCTTACCAGATCCAATGAGGTTTACCTACCTACTGAAAAACTATATCCCGTATCCATAAATATATTCTATGATCCATCATCACCTCAGGCAAATTCCATTATCAGTTAACAAATCTCAAAAGGTAAAAGAATCCCATTTAGCGAATCGCGTGTAAAGACAATGCCGAACACTCGAAGTGTTAGGACAAACGTAAACAATCTTTGTTCCTGAACCTTTGGTTATTGCTCACCTATACGTTTGCTGAGTAGTGGTGTGCTTCGTCCAGGATCCTCCTCTTCAACATCTACATCGAAAGAGAACGGGAAATTCTTCGTGGACCCTACAAAACCGGGCTCCATGCCAATGTCTTTTTATCACAACTACACGTACAATGTCATTGGCTATTGGGCGCTGACTGAAGTGTGGGTCCGTAGGGGCCGGCGGCGGAGACAAGCCGGCAGTTTGTGCGAGGGAACGAGACGCCAGAACGCGCCAACGTACGCACACGGCAACACCTATTCATACACTTTATGGAAATGATTCATTTCGCACGTTCGTTATCATTGATACGGAAAAATACGTAGGGGAAATCAAAATCACTTGAACTCTGCGCCTAATTTCATTAATGAGATTTTGTTGCGAGAGGAAAAATTGCTATGTGTATTTGTCAGGCGCTCTGTCGTCAATCAATGGTGTATTATAATTAAGGCTATTTTCTTCAGAAATAAAAATATGACATGCAAAATATGTTTTTCTCTTTTGAAAGCTGTGCTTAGATAAATACCTAATATGCATTACTCGTTAAAGATAGTCCTGAGATTACCCAAGGTCGTAGCTGAATAACAGTGGCGACTAAGTTTACTTTGGCTATACTGTTCGATATAATTTTATTAAACTCATTACATACAGTAATACCCCGACTTACGCTACCTCGACTTACGCGAATTCGGAGTTACGCGATTTAATTTTCTCGTCTATTCGTTTTCTGTTTGAACGTCGCGTAGTCAAGGTAAAGCGTCGGCGTTTGTTTCTGACTCCTCCCGCCTGCATTATTATTCGTTCAGTTAACAACAGGCACAGACGTGTAGTGCGGAATCGGCGCGTAGGTACATAAGTTACGATTTTGTGTTTTTTTGTGCGTTGTGCGACGTCCTGAGATATTTACTAAGTACTATGGCATCCAAACGAAGTAGAACCGACTCTTTTCACTTGGTAGAAAAATAAATTTAGAAGTGGATAGTGATGATGTTCAAGAGCTGTTGGATTCATACAATGAGGAGCTTACAATTGATGAGCTCATGACAATGCGTGAACAAGAGGAAGAAATTGATAAACATGATTCTTTGGATCCAGTTCAATTAGAAGATCAAATGACAGTTGGAAACTTGACAGAAGCCCTCAGTTCGATTGAAAAAGGGTTAACAATTTTGGAAAACATAGACTCCAATGAAGAGCGCATTTTTGTTACAAAACATAGAATAAAAAAATTACTAGGATGCTACGAGGAGATATTACGGGAGAAGAAAAAATCATTGACTCGTCAGACGACTTTGTTACAATTTATAAAACCTTCTACATCAAAATAACTTCGGATTGTGTTTATACACTCTATTAATATAGTTTGTCATATTATCTAAAATTAGATACTAATTATTTCCTAAATGTTTTATTTAGTCTCCAGTCCCAATTAAATATACTTTGTATGTCTTTATATGCAAAATTGTACCCCGACTTACGCGAATTCGACTTACGCGGATAGCGCTCAGTCCCACCTATCGCGTAAGTCCGAGGTATTACTGTACTTGTTTCTCGCGACTTTTCATGCGTTAATTTATAAGTTATTTGAATACCATATCCATAAAACATATTCCAGTACCTACTTCGATTCCTTATCAATCAGATTTTTTCATACTACAGCATGATTTCTATTCTATGTAATTATTAATTCTTATCCCTTCATTTTCGAAATACTAATATAATATCTTGCAAATTTTTCATTCTATTATTTCAGTGTCAAAATTGCAAAATTATTTATATATCACCATTCAAGCTAGTTATGTTGCAAGAGAAAAGGTTACTGAACAAGTTCTTTCTCAAAATTTTTGTGAAAGTTCAGGTGATGACTTTTCTGGTAAATTAATATAAAAAAGGTGTAGGAAAAAACAAGTAAAGTCTAATACAACAATTTATTCATGCGCTCAACACAAGACCTGATATTTGACAATTACCGCATTAGACAATATCTTTATAAATTAACTATGGTTATAACTAAGTTGTTCACTTCTTCTTGGCGTCCTTGGAGGCGGCCTGCTCATCAATGGGGTCAAGTTTGGGCTCGTCAAACTTGAAGCTAGGGAATGCGGTCATGTCTACTCCGGAGCCGCCACCATACTGCCTCTCCAGTTTCTCCAGCTCAGTCTTCAGTTCTTTTTCGATTGAGGGACTGGGGTCCACAAGTTTGCCTCCACTGCCAACATTTATTACATGTAAATCATTCACAGATAACATAACATAAAATCATGTCTATATCCGTTGCGGGGTAGACAGAGCCAACAGTCATCAAAATACTGAAAGGCCACGTTCAGCTGTTAGGCTTAATGATAGAATTTCAGCATTCACAGATGACAACAATAATCCCAATTAACATACTAGCTCTTCTTTGGCATTGAAATGTTTTGTCTTCCAGGGAAAGGAACCCAGGCTACATTTATGAGCATGATCTAAAAGTAATGAATTCAAACAAATACAGGGCAACTTATATTATATCTGACCTCTGTGACCCTAACGCATCTGGAGTCATGGTTTGTCAATCAGGTTTATTAATATCATCAAAACTAGGCATATAATTCCAACAGAAAGACATATTAATTATTTATTACAATATTTCTTTGAAACAAATACATAAAATGTAGGCATAAAGGTGAAAAGTTACGTACGCGCTCTTCTGTTTGTATTCCCTGATTTTATCCAAAAAGAGCTGTTGAATTGGGTCGTTAGCACTCTGAGCTGCTGCTAAGTTTCGTGTGCATACCACCGTGATACGGGCGGTCCTCAAACCAGCTAATAATGAAGAAGTGAGCATCTGAAAAATATTAGCTAACCTCAACAATGTTACATAACAACAGCAACAAATAAAATATATTGGTTTTATTAAATCGTTAGATAGTAAAATATTTTAATCTTACATTGTTATTTTATAGTTAAAAATGAAAACTACACACAATAATCACAGAAAAAAATACCTTTTTGCCTTTTGAAAATCTCTCTTCAAAAGTCAAATTTTGACAATTCAGGCAATGTTGCAAGCAGTTGAAGCAGTCATGTAATAACTATTTTTTTCCTGGATTTTTGTCAGTATTGCCCATTGCCACAAAACACACGAACACTTTTGGAACAAGTTGCATCCAAATTATGCGTATTATTTTACAAAGGTAAATCTATTTTTATATTCTTAGAAGACTGAAAAAAAGGGTATATACGTCTGTAGGCCGATTATGTATAACCTTTTCTGGCTGTACCGCCATAGATTGCTTTGATATAGGAAGGATATTAAAAAAATATTTTTAAATATTTTTTTTCAATTCCATTCCCGCCATATTTTTAATTGAGAATTACCGTGCTTGAGGTGGCTTGGTTGTAAGTTAGTCAAACTATTATTTGAAATCCTTCTCATACATCGCTTACTTATTTAATTAATTCTAGTAGGTAGTATATTTAGTTACCACAATGGATGTTAGCGAAATAACAAAAGTCGCAAGTAGAAAGAGGCTCAATGTAGACGCGGAGAAACTTCGTGAAAAAGTATCTCGGGAAACAGCTAAAATTATAAAATTAAAGGTATGCAATGCACCAATTGATAAAATGGAATTTAATTAAATTATTATTAGATAGACGAGAATAAATATATCAACTTTGGAAATATTGCGAAATATTGGACAGACTACTTATAAACTTACCCAAGTACCTTTTCCCTTTAAATTCCAAACCCAATCCCAACCCAAAAAAGCGAAAGTAAAGCTTGTTAATAATTTTTTGTTGTTGTAATTAATTTACTTTTGAATCAGGTCGCGCAAGACACCGCATACTGGGATTTAAAAGAAAAGCTGCAGCAGGTCGAAGGCAACCATGAGCGTTTGCAGCAAAACATGGTGGAAGTTCAAATGCAGCACGAATCTATTTCTGGCCAGTACCAGGATGAACTTAGACTCCGTCCCGATACTTTGAATAAGTTCTTAGCTTTTTATTTTATGCTTTTTATATATCTTATTGTGATACATGCAGATCTACGACATTTTTTTTACAAATGTACCGTACCTAAAACGTAGAAAAGTCAAGCAAGAAACGTAGCTATGCTAAATAGAGATGGGGCTAGGGTGGGCAGCATTGGTAATATTAGGATCACAGATTATATATTTTGTATATTATATATCTTGTATATTTGTTTAAAGGCTAAGCAGTACACGTGAGATATGTGACGTGCTGGAAGAGTACAGTGAGCGTCTTAAAGATACACTATCCCGGTGCAAGAGTGACCAGGCGAGTCTGTATGAGGCTTATCAAAAGTCGGGCAAAATCGTGCGTGATATGAAACAGCAACATGAAAGAAATGAAGAAAAAAATATGCAACTTATAAACAATTTAAACGAGAAAGGTATAGTTTATGATGTTGTAGTAATCAATCAATTGATCATATTAATGTATTCTCGTCCAAATTTATATTTAAAGTTTGGATAATTGTGAAGCTGACTTTATGGAAAAAAATGCTGCAGTGCAGTTTGTTACCACTTCTTCTGCACTGAAGTTTTGGAAGCGAATAATAATTGTTGATTTGTATGTTTCCTGAAAAAATACTATAACATGTTCTATGTTTTCACAGTGGCAGCATCAAATGAGCACCAAAATAAGCTGATCGAGTTTCTCACCGCTGCAAAACAACAAGTAGATGCGGATCACTGTGAGACTAAGAGATGTTTACTTGAAACTCGGCGACAAAAGGATGAACTATCTGCCTCTATCGCCGAAATAGGATGTCGTCTTGAGCAGGCGAAGTATGACATACAGATGGTAAGTCTTTTAGATCGATTTTATATGGGTATTTCAGCAATAATAAGTCAATGTAACATAAGCAGTATGAACCAATTGAATAGCAAACTTTGATCGTGCGGGTGGATAACATTTTGTTTGCCTTAACAGAAAGACGCAGCTTTAACAAAAATTAAGCAAGAGACGAATCAATTGATTCAACAGTTATCTGCACAGAATGACGAGCTGAATAATAAGATCAATCATAAGGACAAAGAGTAAGTTAGGTTTAAAAAACACAATTATTAACAATTTTATGAGTTCTAGGAGATTTTTATCATAAATATTACGGTGTTTTAGCCTGGCAGAAGCTTTGGAAACTATAAAGGCATTGCAAGGGGCTGTAAGCAACCAAGATGTCTACGCAGCGGAGCTACGTGAACAACATTCTAAATTGCAAGATCAGCTCGCCTACTCTGAACAGTGCCTACAAGCTGCTGATGAGGAAAAGAAGCAACTGCTCGAAGCTATTCAGGTTAATAGATTTTATTTACAACATTTCCTTGAATATTTTAGAATCCAACTTTTAGGATCATGTTATCGTTTTCTCTTTCGCAGAATTTAACTGATGGAAAAGATAATCTCAAGAATATGGTAGCAGATCTCACAGCTTCTAAGGAGCAACTCGAAAATATAGTTAAGGATAAGGAGGAGGTAATTGTTACTCAACATATTTTTCTCATCATTACTTGCACAATGTACTATGTCCAATAGCTAAAATTGAAATATTCTGTGTGGATTATGATTTTTCAGTTACGTTGTATAAAATTTGAATGGCTGGATAGACATTCCACTGTTCTTATTGCAATCAGAGTGTTTGTACCTGAAATTTAACCAACATTAAATGTGTGGCAGGCAATCCAGAAAGCAGCTACGGATATAGAAAGTTTGGAGTTAAAGCTAATGAAGATAGAATCAGAAAAGGATGATTTAGCTACAGAGCTTGCAAAAGTTCAAAATCTCTGCGCCAACCATGTTTCTGAGATTGATGCGTTGCAAGCTAGCTGTCTTCAACTGCAAAATAATATTCAGAATACTGAGACTGAGTTCAAAGATTATAGGTTAGTTAAAGCAAAACGTTACATATAATCATCATTGCTTATAAAGCTCAATTTACGATTAATAAGCTAAATAGAGTTAAGTAGTTATATTCATGTAATGTTTTTATGGTTGGGTGGAAGAGATTGTATAATGCGTTAAGGCCTTTTACACATCACATTAGTTTTAGAATAAGTTAATTTTGTTATAATTTATGTAGTGTATTTTGTTATATTTATAAAGTGTATTCTATCTATCTATCTACATGTATGTGTAAGAATTCATCATGGAACCATATTTCACAACGTGGCTAAGGCATCACTTCCACAGAAAATACTGCTTACCCATTTTATTCAAATAATTCTAGACAAGAAAGCGAAGGCAAGATCAAGGAGCTAACAGTTGCCATTGATATAAAAGAGAAAGATCTCGACACGAAGGCATGCACGATCGCACAGCTCATGTGTGAGGTAGGCACTGCCGGAGAGACTGCAGCTAGGCTCGAAGCTGCTCTGCAGAAGCTGAAGATAGAAGCTGACTTGGAACGACAAGCTGCAACTGAGAGGGACGCCCATCATAAGCGACAACTTGAGCATACTCAGACGCAAGTGGCTGTAAGTAGGGAACAATTTGATAACTACTTGAGTATTTCAACTTATCAGGAGTAGGTCCTCGCTTTTGTTTGAGAAAATTTTACCTAAATATGATATTGTGCGCCATTTATGCTTCATATTCTTAACAAAAACCTAGTAAAATTATTATTTGATGAAAGTTTTTTATTCTGACCTTGCAGGAAAAAGAAAACGAATTATCAAAACAAATGACCATTATTCTCGACATGAGAAGCGAAAAGGTATGTTTTTCTTTCATGATCTAACAAATTTTGCCTTTCTTTACCGATATACTTGCTTTTGCGTAGCGCTTCGCTCCTGTGGGAATTTCCATGTTATTCCTAAAGGTCTATTCTATCTATTTAGTTTACCAATTTTTTTCAAAACAGGTTTATTGTTCTTGAGTTTATTTATTACAAAAATACAAGTATTTTTCTCTTTATTATAGGTAATGTGGACAAAAAGTCGAGAGACAAAAGCATAGCAATAGTAGTTTTAAATTGAGCACAGTTTATTATTTTTCATTTTCGTATACTGCAGGATCGTCTCCAGGAAAAGATCCAAAGCATGCAGAATAAAATCGACAACATCCAGAAGGAGCTGTCCGAACCACAGCCACGCGCGCCCATCGGAGACGCCCCAGAGCTCGATGACAACGCCGTGGCGTTCGCTCCTACTCCCCGACCACCTCCAAGCATTAATGCTAAAGTAAAAATTGCATTGATGAGTAAACTAATGAGCTTACATAAAGATTATAATGAAGCCAAAGAAATATGCAGCGATTGTGGCTAATGAAACTTTAAAGTCTGTGCTTATTGCTTACCTCTATAATGACTTTTTGTCATAAGACAAATCACATGTACTAGAATCCCGTCTTTTTTAAAAACTAGATACCTGAATGTCGTTTCAGCAGCATGGCATAATGAAGTCCCCCATTCTGAAGCCTCAGAAGAAGAACAAGCTCCCCGAGAATGGCAAGCTCGACAGCATGCTGTTTAGCATGTTCAGCGACACCAGCATGGATGAAGATAGCAACATGATTGACGTAAATATGAATTATGTACACAGTAAAAAATTCACCATTTGTAAAATGTAGTGTTTTAAAAATTCAAATACAAATTTTAAAATGTCATAATATTATATTGGCTTTACTGGACTTATTGAACTCTTAAACTTTGCTAATGTTATGTTTGTTTTTTGCTATACAAATAACTACTTATTTGCAGCGTCGTGAGGTAGATCGCCGCTTTGAGGCACTGGCACGAGGGGAACCGCTACCGCCTACTTCTATCAACTCGCTCAAACGACGCAAATTGCCCAGCGGTGGACTCCGACCCAACGATGAAGAAGTAAATTATTTTATTGAATATGTGTGCATATTAATTATGTACCAGGCAGTATAACATTATTATTTCTATACATAAATTTGTCTACACGTAAAACATTCGAAGTGGAAATTATGATCTTTTCTAGCATATTAAAAATATAAATTGCCTCACCATTAAGCTGCCCTCCCTTATTATTCTAGATACGCCACAAAGTTGTGCACAGCTACCTGTATTTGTGTTGTATTATTTTTAACCCCTCATTAAATAATGATTGTCTGTCGGTCTGTAGCGCCTAAGATCCCAAAGGGATGAATCCATTGTTAGATTATTTTTTAGTTTAAAAGGTGAGTTACTCGAATGTTCTCAGATACGCGAAACATATTTTGCCACGACTCCTTCAATATGGGTATCAAATGAAATACTTAAATACATTGACTATTTGTGTCGGGGGATTTATACATTTTTAATGTTTTTTTTTTATTTCAGGACATGTCCCTTTCACAAATAAAGCAAACTATGAAGCACAAGGAGCCAAGAAAATTTTTCAAGAATGTGCGAGCTGGCAATAAGAAATAGATTTTTTTTTCAATTATCTTGTCAATTCTTTTATTATATTCTTAATTTTCTCCAGTAAATGATTTATTTTGTAACCTCAAATGATTAATTTAAGATTAAAGTACTAGCAAACCTCAAGTTTCTCACATTTATTTAATTGTCTCTGTACCTTAATTGTCGAGGATGTCCTCGCGAATACACGATAAGTCAAGACAAGAGTATGTAGGTACTTTATATTGTACCAATAAGGTTACATGATTAGAGTGAAGAGTTTCTGAGACTATCTATAGATATAGTTCTGCCGAACTCGTGAGGGGTAAAGACGTGATTCAACCGTAAAGCACCCTTCTTTACAGTTGTCTAGTCTTAAATTTTTTTCTACATACATAGGTACATACCATCACTTCCCATTGGGGTAGGCAGAAACTATGGAATTCTACTTTATTTTTTAGACTAAGTGGAAAATGCGAAGAGAAATTGCCGAGATCCTTGACGTAGTTCCAGGATCCGGATTCGGTTCGGTCCATTTTCATTCAAAGAAAATGCGTATTTTATACCCGGCAATAAAGTATTGTCATTGTCGAAAAGATTTTTTCAGCTTTGACACAAGTCGTCAGGCTACAGCTGTCATTGTCATTATAATTTCTCTTTATTTTGTTGGTGGCTGTCAAAGGTGACTGTGTGTGTTTTCTTTAACATTTCGAAGACAATATTCACATTATTAGAGCAATAGTCATTTCAGAAAAATCCGTGGTCCACGGTACATAAATGCTGTACATAAATACAGTAGATTAGAGTGAACTGTGGCGTGAGTGTGAATTACAATGGAACGCGGTAAGATGTCCTCCGCAGGGCGCGGGGCCAAAAGTAAGGTCCCGCAGCACCCGGCGGATATCTTCGCCTTGGGCAGTAAGTCTACCGTGGTCGTCAACAGAGATGCAGAGAAGAGGAACATTCATAAACCGTCCACAAGCAGTGAGTATAACAATACCTAAAAATTATTTGTTTTGTTCTGTGGTCATCTTTTGGTCAGGGATTTTATATTATTTTCTATATGATTTATTTTCATACGCAACTTAGTAGGCGACTTTTTTAAAATGCTCTTATATTTTCAATTCTCATATTCTCATACAGCTCAGAAGGGTGTAAAGTGCAGTCTAATGACTATTTAAATAAACATTAACCCAGATGAGATGTGGTTTTTATAGTTATTACATTTGTGATTCATAGGCGTGGAACGTAAACGTGAACCATCTGGGTTTGGTAACCCTCCTCCTAACAAGAGATCTAGGATCGGCTCCCCGGCAGAGGCTGTGGGGGGCACTTCTCTAGAGGTGGACCCGGTCGACCTGGTGCCCAATGTTCTACAAGCCCTGGATACACATAACTCTGACAAATTGGTAAGTTTTTAAATTTATTGAATCAGTTTTATTATCTTGGCAATTAGTAAAATGGAGTCTTATAGTTCACATTTTAAGCAGATTAAGAGTAAGTTGATTGACAAGTTGCAAATTATGTCACTCAAAATTCACAGCAGCCTCAGGTTATCAAATGATGAATTTCCAAAATGATATGATGCTTAAAATGTTTACATTATAACACTACTTGAATCTCAATTCTATCATAAAGCTGAACAGCTGAATGTGACATATCAGTTTCTTCAAGGCTGCCAGCTCCATCTGCCTCACAAGGTATATAGATGTGACTATATGTATGTTTACATCACAATATTAAATCAAAAATATGTTTTTCCAGCTTGGACTATTGACAGGCTCCATACGCCTCCTGAAATCACAGAGATCTAAACCCGACCCAATACTTTGTATGAGTATGCTCTATTTGACCAAGATACGTCCTAACATGTTTGCTCACGAGACCGTGACACAGAGCCTCTGTACTCTGCTGAAGAGAGAACAAGGAGCTGCTTTCAAAAGCAAAGGAAACCCGTTAGTGTTTGTGTTAGCGTGCAACATGTTGTATGCGGGACATCGTGATAGTAAAAACTGGCCGGATACATTTATCAAGGTTAGAAAAAATATACATTTTATATAAATATTTGCTTAGGTTAAGTTAATTTTTTGCCTTCAAAATTTGTAAATTTGTAAGCCCTTCTGTCACTAAAAATCACATAATGACTTCTACTCTTACAAAAGTATTCTCAGGTTTCAGCTACAGAGCATCTGTGAAACCATGTAAGGCTTCAAAAGTTAATTAGAAAGAAGATTCATAATAAGAATGTTAAAAGTTTTTAGGGGTTTATCAAACATGTATTTCTTTCTAATTCCTACTATGGCCTTGTTTTCATTGTTGATCAAAAGGGCTCAAAGATAAATCTTATAGGAAAACTTCAGTAAGTTCTTTTATAAGAGATGTTTGAGCCCTTTCAGCATATAGTATTTACTCACTTCTAAAGTACTTCTTCTACAGATAATGTATCCATAATTGAGATGTCATTTTGTGACCCTTTTTGCCTAGATGTGGGCTGGCTTTTCACTTAAGTATTTTTATCTATATATCCCTTATTTTAAACAAATTCCTTCCTACAGGTGTACATGGAAGACGCATTGAATGAACGGTGGTGGGTGGAGTGCTCTTGGTGCAAATGCCTGGTGGAGAACATTGTTACTGCCTTCAGCACAAAGCATCCACCTCCGCACCTCATTCCTAGTGAAAATACACTTGGTAAGACAACCTTTATACCACTCTATTGTAAAGCACACTGTTAATGTGGAAACCACTGATTACACCAGGAGAAAATACCTTGATCAAGTCATGTTAAAGTCAACAGTACCCGAAACCGATGAGGTTTCATGGAGGGAATTATGAAAGTGGTCCTTTCGCTGATGAAGTGTGGTTTCCGCTACTTTAGTATAGCACACTACATCTTTCCTATTAATATTGCAAATGCCTACCAGAATAAGCAATTTCATAGTCATATATTTCCATGCTACTCGCGCAAAGGAAGTCGTTAAAGAGTGTGTATAGATTGTCAAATTCAATAGAGATAAAAGCAGGAAATTTGTAAAAGCTTCTTTTATATCGTATAAAGTTAGCAGTTTGTCATTATATCTAAATGCCACTAGTGATTTGCTTACCCTTCGGCTTTTCGGCTCTCAGTCTCTCACACACACGCTCACTGTCCTTTCCATCTTGAACTGCTGAACTCTAATTCTGTTAGCGGCATGTGTCCTAAAGACGATATGATACTTCCTTCTCTTTCACTCTTATACATATGCACGCACATACACTACAGTCACTTATATCATTAAACCAACCTCTTGAATTTTAAGTCTTGTGCCTATAGTCTCTGCTATCCCGTACGGCATAAAGATATATAATTTGTTTTAATTTTCAGGGACAATGTCTCCTTCTGGCTCGGGATCTCCACTGATGGGCAGCACTGAAGACGACACAGATAACACAGACTTAGAGTACACTGTTTTTCCAAGGTATGCCAATATATAACATGTATTTCTTTGTGTTGTGGGTGTGAATTATAATGGAACGCGGTAAGATGTCCTCTGCAGGGCGCGGGGCCAAAAGTAATTAAAATGAATAAATTATCTTAAAGCTGAACGTGGCCCATCTGTCTTTTCAAGACTGTTAACTCTGTCTACCCCGCAAGGGATATAGACGTGATTTTATGTATGTCTGTATGTTTGTATGTAAATTATAATATTCCTTTCAGATATTCTAGCAGTTACGAAACAGTGGAGGCCCTGGTGCTGGAAGCCATCAAGGAGCAGATACAACGGCGCGCGGCGCCCGACGCCATCCACAAGGGCTTCCTCAAGCTGCTGTCTGCCACTTGTGGCTTTCCCGAGGTGAGAGAAATGTTGTTTTACTCGTATGTTTATTTTGACAAATAGCTTCTTCGGAAAGACAAGTGCAAAAATTTCTGAAAATGAGTAAAATGTGTCATAGTGTCTAAAAAACTAATTTCTACCTGTAGGAATAAAGACATTGACGGCCTCTGTGGCGCAGCGGTAGTACGCTTGTCTGCGACATTGAAGGTCCCGGGTTTCGAATCCCGGACAGGGCAGGATGAGAAACGAATTTTCTCTGATCGGCTTGGGTCTTGGATGTTTATCTATATAAGTATTTATTTATAAAATATAGTATCGTTGAGTTAGTATCTCGTAACACAAGTCTCGAACTTACTTCGAGGCGAAACTCAGTCTGTGTAATTTGTGCCGTATAATATTTATTTAATCTAATTATAACTACTCAACAGCATTATTTTTTATTCGATTATCATCTAGTGGGTAGTACAAACTGGACCACACACATATATTGTTTGTGTACGGTACACAAAATGTGACCATGTCATTCCAAAATATTAGACAAAAAGGGCATACATACATACATACTTATAATCACGTCTATATCTCTTGCGGGGTAGACAGAGCCTACAGTCTTGTAAAGACTGATAGGCCATGTTCAGCTATTTGGCTAAATGATAGAATTGAAATTAAAATAGTGACAGGTTGCTAGACCATCGCCTAAAAGAAGAATCCCAAGTTTATAAGCCTACCCCTCAGTCGGCTTTTACGACATCCACGGGAAAGAGATGGAGTGGTCCCATTCTTTTTTGTATTGGTGCCGGGGACCACACGGCATATAATTACTTTAATGACGAAGGAAGGATCTGTATCTGTACGTTCCGCCGCAACAGATACGCATGATCGCGGCGTCGCGGCTGGAGGCGTGGCTGCACTCGGGCAAGCTGTGGCGCTGCGCGCAGGAGCTGCTGGCGTTCGTGTGCTGCAACGCGGACGCGTGCGGGCCCACCGCGCAGCGCGACCACGAGGTGCTGGCGCAGCTCGCGCGCATGCGCCTCAAGACCAAGGCGCTGCAGGCCGCCTACCAGGCCTGTCTCCGGTATTATAATGTCGTCTAGATATACTAATTATATATCGACATTTATAATTCTTTTTTAAGCGATGGGCTAGCGACCTGTCACTATTTGAATCACAATTCTATCATTGAGACGAATAGCTGAACGTGGCCTATCATTCTTCTCAAGACTGCCGGCTCTGTCTACCCTGCATGAACATAGACGTGATTATATGTATACATACATACATATGATCACGTCTTTATCCCTAACGATAGGATAGACAGAG
This sequence comes from Amyelois transitella, assembly GCF_032362555.1. Classification (NCBI taxonomy): domain Eukaryota; kingdom Metazoa; phylum Arthropoda; class Insecta; order Lepidoptera; family Pyralidae; genus Amyelois; species Amyelois transitella. The sequence goes on along the minus strand of NC_083521.1, from coordinate 777,402 downwards.
CCAACAGTCTTGAAAAGACTAATAAGCCATGTACCTATGTACATACATATGTATGTATAATATAAGGTTACAATAAAAAAATAAAATGTTCCCAGTGAAATGGTGACGGACAGCCCCGCGCTCCTGCGCAGCGTGGTGACGCACACGATCTACAACGAGCTGTCCAACGTGCGCTCGCCCAACAACATGGCGGTGCTGGCCGCGCTGGTGCAGGCGCAGCCGCAGCTGGTGCCGGCGGCCATGGCCGACACTTACCACGTGAGTACAGTACTACCACTTTAATAAGTTACACCGATGTACGTGCGCAGAAATCATTTTTTGTCATGGCGCGAAATTATCTGCGCCAATCATAGTGCGCCATTTGAACGCGGGATCAAAACCGTTCGCTATTGGCTAATTGAGTACGCGCCATGTCTGCAGTTCGCGGGAGCGCCACGCCGTCGGTAATGAGCGAGATACACGACTCCTGTTGTTTAGGGATTTAAAATCCTATGTAGTAGCAATAAGTTCGTTATTTCACTAATGTTTTCATTCGGCCAGATTCGGCAGTCGGTTGTACTATTCTGCGCCGTCGAACAATGCCGATGTAACTTATAAAAATGGTAGACCAGTAGTTAGCTTTATCCTACTAATGTTATGAATGCGAAGGTTTGCGAGTATGTCAGGATGGTCAGTATGGATGTTTGTTATTGTTTCACGCTGAAATTAGTGAACCGATTGCGATGTTATTTGGTATGTAAGTGGCTGATGATGCAGAATAACATTTTAGGTTGCTTTTTATCCCGGAGTTCCCGCGGGATTGATTTCATGCGGACGAAGTCGCATATATACATACACTCACTCTATCCGTCTCCTACATTTCATTTCTTTCACACGGATGTTGTAAAAAGTGACTAAGGGATAGGCTTATATACTTGGAATCTCATTTTTAGACGACGGATCAGCAGCCTGTCACTTCTTGGATTTCAATTCTATCATTTAACTGAGCAGCTTCAAGTGGACTATCTGTATAGATTATATGTATGTATGCATAAATGAATAATTTGTATTGTGTTATATGTATGTATGTGACGGTAGCCCTCTCGTATGATGCACACGCAGGAGTTGCTGATCCGCTCGGAGGACTACCTGCGGCCGCTGCGCGCGCTGACGCGGGAGTGCGTGCGCGCGGCGCGGGCGGAGGCGGGCGCGGCGGGCGGCGCGGCGGGCGGGGCGGGCGGCGCGGCGGGCGCGCTGGCGCTGGCGGCGCTGGCCCGCGCGCTGGCCGCGCCGCCGCCGCACGAGCCCGCGCCCGAACTGCGCGACAGGGCCTTCGCCGGTGTGTATTTCTTCTTATATGTAAAATTCTCGTGTCACAATGTTCGTTCTTTTCAAATTCAAATTCAGAACTTTTATTCATTATTATGGGACACTTCAATCTAACTTTAAACTAATCTGCCGCTTACAAAGTGTCAGTGAAGAAGAAGCGATGAACTACACTGCAGCATTTCCCTCAACAACGTCAACTTCACAACTATTCAAACTTAGAATAGAAATGTGGACGAGAAAATACTTTTATAAATATATACTATTACTTCTAACTGTGTAAGTTTCTGTACAATAAGTTATTAGGTTATTACAAACATAAATACTTTACACGAGAAATCCCGTTCATTTATATTTCTGCGAATCCTACCTAACTACATGCTCAATTTCAAACTGTATCAGCTGTAATCGCTGCGTTCAGAGAGGAGGACATTAATAAGTTAATTCATTTATTTTTATGAAATATTTTATTTTTTGACGTGAGAGTCAACGCAAATTCATAAAAAAAAAATTCTCAATAAAATCAACAGCAGCAAATTTCGTTTAACGTTTTTAACATTGTTTCCAGCCATCGCTGACCTGTTTTGCTGTTTCTGCATGCTGACCGCGCAGCACAGCAAGCATTTACCAGATTACCGCCATCAGATCACCATGATACAGTGCTCAGCCCTGGGCTGGCTGCTGGAGACCGCCGTGCCCATGTACAGACCTTCACAGCACGACTTCAGGCACGCTCTCAACAAGGTAATGAGAACCTTCGTATAGTAGCACCAACAAGACACCAGCTCCCCATGATACAGTGCTCAGCCCTGGGCTGGCTGCTGGAGACCGCCGTGCCCATGTACAGACCTTCACAGCACGACTTCAGGCACGCTCTCAACAAGGTAATGAGAACCTTCGTATAGTAGCACCAACAAGACACCAGCTCCCCATGATACAGTGCTCAGCCCTGGGCTGGCTGCTGGAGACCGCCGTGCCCATGTACAGACCTTCACAGCACGACTTCAGGCACGCTCTCAACAAGGTAATGAGAACCTTCGTATAGTGACACCAACAAGACACCAGCTCCCCATGATACAGTGCTCAGCCCTGGGCTGGCTGCTGGAGACCGCCGTGCCCATGTACAGACCTTCACAGCACGACTTCAGGCACGCTCTCAACAAGGTAATGAGAACCTTCGTATAGTGACACCAACAAGACACCAGCTCCCCATGATACAGTGCTCAGCCCTGGGCTGGCTGCTGGAGACCGCCGTGCCCATGTACAGACCTTCACAGCACGACTTCAGGCACTCTCTGAACAAGGTAATGAGAACCTTCGTATAGTGACACCAACAAGACACCAGCTCCCCATGATACAGTACTCAGCCCTGGGCTGGCTGCTGGAGACCGCCGTGCCCATGTACAGACCTTCACAGCACGACTTCAGGCACGCTCTGAACAAGGTGATGAGAACCTTCGTATAGTGACACCAACAAGACACCAGCTCCCCATGATACAGTGCTCAGCCCTGGGCTGGCTGCTGGAGACCGCCGTGCCCATGTACAGACCTTGACCAGACCTTATGAGTAGTCCATCTACTTCTCTCTCTCATCCTGGCGTGTTCCCAGTTGCACCCTCTCCCATTAAGCCTCGGGGTCTGGGGTTCGCTTCCATCCCGTCCATCTTCATCATGGAACTGTGAATGGTACTAGTGACAAGTCACCATTATCTCGAGATCCATTGTGTATGGAACTGATGATGGAAATTATTACTCAGTAGTTCCATTATGGAACTACACCATGGTACTAGCGTCAACGAACGCCTCATATAGGTAGAAACCAAAATTATATCACCACCAACTGGTCCATGGACCTAATAGCCCAAGGTTCTTAGGCCATCTTCTTCCTTCTAGCGCTAATCCAGAATAATTCTTATTAAACCTTAGATAAGTTCTTGGATGACCTTGGATTGGGTGGTTCAAGTTATTACACGAAGTGACCATCACCACTTCTGCAGCGAAATTGCTCCTTAATTTTTACCCGGCTAGAGTGTAATATTGTCAGTAGTTTCAGTTTGCTTTGGGTGTTATTCATACATCTATTGGGGTAGTCACAAATGTATGTACAGAGAACTAGGTAGTACAATTTATTTTTTAATCCCCTTCGAAATAAAAATCACGGTTCACAGTCTGATATGTATGTATAAGTATTTACCTATGTATGAACGTTTGTCCGCGATTATCTCGATTTTGATGCTGTTTACAGGAAAGTGTTTGTTACACTTTCTAAGTGGAGGTTTTAGAAATTTAACCGACTTCAAAAACGGAGGATATCGTTAACTTTTACACAAGTTATTATAAACCGCCAGATAATGTTCGTGGAGCCAGCGGAGACGTACAGCAAGGTGGACAACTGGCCGCCCGAGTCCGAGCGCGCTCTGACCTACCGCCTGTGCTGTGAGGCGCCCCTGCCTCAGAACAATCTGCTCAGAGTCATCTTCATCGGGTTGGCTAAGGTTGGTGTTTATTAAGATGCAGCATCGAAGCATAAGACCTATATTGTAACCATATACATACATATGGTCACGTCTACATCCCTTGCGGGGTAGACAGAGTCAATAGTCCTGAAAAGACTGAATGGCCACGTTCAGCTATTTGGCTTAATGATAGAATTGAGATTCAAATAGTGACAGGTCGCTAACCCATCGCCTATAAAAGAATCCCCGAAAAAAATACGAAAAATAATCAATTATTGAAGACTTCAATAATTGATTTATTTGAAAATCAATAATATATTTTCGATAATTGCTACTATACATTACGAAATTAATTGCATGACATTTGCTTTACAAAAAAAAATGCGCACAGCACGAAAATACTCCAGTTTCACAAAAGTAACGCACGCATTGTAAAACTGAACGTTTACACGTGATATTACTGGTCAAATCAGTTTAATCAAACTAATTTCAAGCCACCAATTGCGTCATGTAAATCCAGCTCTAATACAAATCTCGCTCCAACCAACATGCCCTTCATTCCAGGACATGCCAGTGAGCCCGGCGGAGACCTTCGAGCTGGTGGAGCAGCTGGTGCGGCGCGCATGCGCGCTGCCGCCCGAGGACTGTCCGCTACAGCTGGACAAGCTGGAAGTGGCCGACTACATCTTCCAGCTGTGCCAGTTCAACCCGCCAGACAACATCAGCTTACCACCTGGGTTAGTCTAGGCTTATGTGAGGATTAATGTTAAGGACCAGGATTAATGTTACATACATACATAAAATCACGCCTCTTTCCCGGAGGGGTAGGCAGAGACTACCTCTTTCCACTTGCCACGATCTCTGCATACTTCCTTCGCTTCATCCACATTACTCTCTTCATACAAGCTCGGCGGTTTCGTGTTCTATTGACCTGACCCTTTACCAGGACGTCCTTAATTTGATAATTAATGTTAATTAGATATAATTTAGTGCTATTCTCATGTGAAGTGAATTTTGTAATTCTTAATGAGAATAAAGATCTTAAACCTTAGGTTTCAGAACGTGAATTTTATTCTTTTATAGTTTGTGTAAGTGCCGTGTGGTTCCTAGCACTTTAGAATAGAATCACTTCATATCTTTCTCTGGGATGTTGGATACGGCGATCTTGTCGGCGATGGGGTAGCAAACTTAATGATGTAATTGAGATCCAAGAATCCCAAGTTTAGTAGCCAATCCCTTAGTCGCCTTTTACAACATACATGCATATAGTATAGCCTTGCGGGGTAGACAGAGCCAACAGTCCTAAAAAGACTGATAGGCCACGTTCAGCTTTTTAGCTTGATGATAGAATTGAGACCCAAATGGTGACAGGTTGCTAGCCCAACCCCTATAAGAAGAATCCCAAGTCGTTACCCTTAGTGAGTAGTCCTATTCACTTTCTATAAGCGCCGGGAACCACACACACATATCCTATCCCCCTCCCTCCAGTAAGAGTGACAGTGACAGTGCGCGCTACGGTCCGGCAGGTACACGCCGCCGCAGCTGGCCATCACGTCGCTGTACTGGCGCGGCTGGCTGCTGCTGGCCATGCTGGCGGCGCACAACCCCGACACGTTCGCGGGGCCGGCGGCGCGCGCCTACCCCACGCTGCGGGCGCTCATCGAGACCTGCATCACCAAGTCAGTGTTCACGTTATCTGTGTACTAGCTGTGCCCGCGACTTCGTCCGCGTGGAATACTTATTTTGGGCATCATATTTATTTTTGCAAACATCAAGTATCCTCCTCGGCTTTATCAATTATATGTAGCTGCTAATTGTTATGCGACTTGGCGACGACTTGGCCCACATCATTACCCGTGACCGAACGGAGCCGTATATATGTGGGTTGTGAACGTTTTTTTTATATAAGTTATTCGTTATTTTTAGTTATTGTTAGCACTGGCAACTTTATTTTAGAAGGAAAAATGACGTTAGATGTCAAGAGGTAGCATTAAGATTTTGAAGTTTGTAAGATGTATAAGTCTATTATAAAAACCGAAATAAGATATTTGTTTTACTTAATCTAACTGAGTAATCCCACAACTTTTTTGGGGGCTCGTCCGGGATCGTGCTCAATATTGGATTGAAGTGAAACAACACGACTGAAGACGAAAAATCAAGACGACTATTTAAGAAGGCAAGTCATCGACGGACATATTACAGACTGTTTTACCGACTATTAGTATCCGACGGTTCATGCTTAACCGCTACGTGACGTCATTTCTGAATTCTGTTTTACCGACGCTGATGGGAAAAAATATTGCCAGATACATGAATAACGTTATTCGTATTCGTTATTTATTAACGTTATGATAAGTTGATACAACGATTTATAATATTCAGAAATAACGTTAACCCGATTTTATTATGAAGAAATAAAGACTTTAATTAATTTTCACATTGAAGACGAATATTATTGATGAGTTCAAAGAAAATATCTTATTGTACGGCACAAAGACGACTTTCATTTAAGACGAATAAGATTGCAACTAAGATGCCGCCGAAGAAAAATACCCAAGACTCAGATGTAGAAGACGTTGAAGATGTTGAGGTACAGATATCATTCAGAGACTTAGAAAAGTCTATGAATACTTTCACTGGAGATGATACTTACCCGGTTAACGAATTTATTGAAGAATTTGAAGATGTTGCTGCTTTAATGAAATGGACTAACGTCGAAAAATTAATTTACGCGAAAAGGCTTTTAGGAGGTACAGCTAAATTATTTCTACGTTCGATGGGAAGAATTAAAGATTACTCTGGGTTGAAAAAAGCATTAAAAGAAGAATTTGGTCCGAAATTAAACAGCGCCACGATTCATAAAAGACTGAGCACCCGCAAGATGGAGAATGATGAAACGTATCAACAGTATTTTTTGACAATGAAAGAAATCGCTCTGCATGGTAAAGTTGAAGATCCTGCTTTAATGGAATACGTAATTGATGGTATTAGAGACACTGAATCTAATAAAGCTATACTTTATGGTGCTTCAGACCTCAAGGAATTTCGGAAAAAGTTGGAGATTTACAGCGAGTTTAGAAAGAAGATGTCTTCACGTTCCAATTATGTTTCTCCTTCAACATCAGTCCAGTCTGGATCTAGAAAGAAAAATGACGCCGCACCACCTAAGAAACGATGCTATAATTGTGGAGATTTAAACCACCAGTCATCAGCGTGTACCAAAGGCATTAAATGCTTTAGATGTAACGAGTTTGGACACAAAGGACCCGACTGTCCGAACCAAGTAAAAAAGACGTTAAATATTTTGAAGAATGACAAGATCGAAGCTCCTTTTAAGCTAGTCAAGATTAATTCTACCCCGATGATATCACTTGTTGACACTGGAAGTGATGTTAACCTCATAACTGAAACTGGATTTGAAGACATAAAACGAAAAATTACTGACTATAAAGATATGAAGATTTATTTAACTGGTATAGCTGAAAAACAAATGTTAACAGAAGGAATATTTACTGCGAAAGTTGAAATTGATGATGGATTCTCGGATATGACTTTCTACGTTGTGAAAGATAATGCCATTCCCGTAAGATTGATTATTGGCAACCCGATCCTGAAAGAGTTTGAAGTTAAGTTCACTAAAGATGGAATTGAAATGGAAAAGATTATGCATCTAACCCTACTAGTAGAAAATAATGATAATACTGAAGAATTTGATATAGAAGACTCACAATACACAGCTGAAATAAAGAAAATGATAAAAGACTATAATCCTAAAGAAGAAACTAAGAAAAGTAATGTAACATTAAAAATAATACTTACCGATGAAACGCCGATATACCAAAGTCCACGTCGCCTGTCACCACTGGAAACAGATATAGTTCGTAAACAGATTAATGAGTGGCTGGATAAAGAGATAATAAGACCTAGTAAATCAGATTATGCATGCGCAATAGTTTTAGCTAATAAAAAAGATGGAACCAAAAGAATTTGTATGGACTACAGAGGAATTAACAAGAAGATAATAAGAGAAAGATTTCCTTTGCCGCTGATTGATGATCAGATTGATAAATTAAAAGAAGCTATTATATTTACGTCTCTTGATTTAAAAAATGGATTTAATCACGTGGATGTTGATGTAGATAGTCGGAAGTACACTTCTTTTGTGACACCGCAAGGCCAGTTCGAGTTTATCAAAATGCCGTTCGGTCTATGCACAGCGCCATCCGTTTTTCAAAGATATATCAACGATGTTTTTCACGATTACATAACTGATGGTACGGTACTATCTTATCTTGATGACTTAATCATTCCCGCAAAGACAGAAGAAGAATCACTGGCTAAAACAAAGAAAATATTTAAAAGAGCGGAAGAATTTGGTCTGATATTCAATTGGAAAAAATGTCATTTTATGAAGAAGGAAATAGAATATTTAGGATACATAATTTGTAACAATGAAGTAAGACCATCCAAAGAGAAAATAAAAGCTGTTGCAAATTTCAAAAAGCCCACTAATATCAAAGCCGTTCAATCGTTTCTTGGTTTAACTGGATATTTCAGAAAGTTTGTTCAGAATTATTCTCTAATTGCGAAACCTATGACAGATCTGTTAAAGAAAGGAGTTGTTTTTAATTTTGACGAAATATGTGAACAAGCCTTTATAAGATTAAAGAATTCACTTACCAATTCACCGGTTCTCCGAATTTATAATCCTGCTTTATATACAGAAGTACACACCGATGCAAGTGCAGATGGTTACGGAGCTGTTTTATTACAAAAAAATCCGATTGATGATCAGTTACACCCAGTGCACTTTATGAGTAAAAAGACTACTCCAGCTGAGAAGAAGTATCATAGTTATTATTTAGAAATTTTGGCTATTGTTGAAGCAATAAAAAAATTTAGAGTATACTTACAAGGGATACACTTCAAAATTGTAACCGATTGTTCTGCATTAACGATGACACTACAAAAGAAAGACTTACCTCCACGAGTTGCACGATGGGCCTTATTGCTCGAAGAATACGACTATGAGATAGAACACCGATCTGGATCACGAATGAAACACGCAGATGCGCTGAGCAGATATCCTGTCTGTTTAGTTCTTTCAGAAACTACAGCTCGGATAAAGAAAGCACAAAACGAAGACGAACATGTAAGATTGATTAAGAAGATTACAAAATACAAAAATACAAAATCGTTTATTTCTTAAAGCACATGACACAAGAAATATGATTGGAGTCTCCTTTTAAGCGTGCAAGCCTGTGCCAGGAGACTCCGCTCTTTCATAAAAGCAAATTAACCTTGTAAAGTACGAGTAAGGTAATTAAATAAATATATAATGTGCATTTGAAAAAGTGTTAGATTCGTATACTAAGGTAAACTATATTTTATATTTATGTTAATATACATTTATCCTTATACTATAGTAAAGCCTCAGTCTGTTCATAACTTTTCGTTTTAAGCCATCCAGTAATCACAAACTTACATTCCTTATACAATTTTCTATATATATTATTTACTCTGTTAATTTTGTTATATAATTGGGCTGATATTACATAGAATTGTCTTCGTGCAAAATATGTTCTAGTTTGTGGTATTTTAGCTACTATGTATCTCCTTCTTCTTGTTTCAACTTTAGGATCATATTCTGTAGTTTTATGCTTATACAGTACACAATGCAAAATATACAACTGTCTAACCGTAAGCAGATTACACTCATTGTATAAGAGTTCAGTTGAATATCGCTTTTTCTTAAAATACATAATTTTGATCAGGAATCTCTGTGCTCTTTCTAATCCTATAAAATGAGTCTTTGCAGCATTTCCCCAAACTGAAATACAATAAATAAGAATGCACTGCACAAGTGATATATAAATATTGTTCAGAAGGTTTTTGGATGAGCACTGTACGTCTAAACCTCTGGGTACCACATAACGTAATGATTTAAATATCCAGGACAACTTTCTCACTCTATTTATTACGTGATCTACATGCGGGTACCATGATAATCTTTGATCAACCAGTACACCCAAGTACTTAACCTTATCTACTCTGTCGATGATAGGACAGCAGCAGTCAGGAAGATCAGTATTTTGGTTACAAGAATGGATTTTTATACGGTAGATTTTAGAGACAGAAGATTACAAAGATTATGTTGTTCAGAATGAAATATTGTATAAGTGGAAAGACGGAAATAAAATAATTGTTGTACCTAAAAAGATGCAATGGGAGATCATTAGGAAGAATCACGAGAAAGGTCATTTCGGAATAGTAAAGACTGAGGAACTTATTGAAAGAGAATATTATATAGAGAATTTAAGAGAAAAGATTAAGAAAATTGTTGATAATTGCGTTGAGTGCATAATTGTATCTCATAAAAAGGGCAAAAAAGAAGGTTTGCTTAATCCGATTGATAAGGGTAGTGTTCCATTGTCGACCTATCACATAGATCACTTAGGACCGCTTACATCAACAAATAAAAATTACAAGTACATACTTACAGTAGTTGACACGTTTACCAAATTTACTTGGATTTACCCTGTGAAGACTTTAACATCAGAAGAGACTATTAACAAACTGACTTTACAACAACAAGTTTTTGGATCACCCGAACGTATAATAACAGACCGAAACGCTGCATTCACTTCAAATGATTTTAAAGAGTATTGTAAGAATGAGAACATTACACATTATTTAATTACGACTGGTCAGCCAAGAGGAAACGGACAAGTAGAGAGGGTACATCAGATAATTATAAACGTACTTGCTAAACTAAGCGCCGATGATCCTACGAAATGGTACCGTCGTGTATCAAATGTACAGCGTTGTTTGAACGGAACTTATCAACGTAGCATTGGAATGACGCCGTTTGAATTGATGTTCGGAGTAAAGATGAGAGATAAAGATGATGGAATATTAAAATTAATTGAAGAAGAAATTATTCAAGAAGTAAACGACAAGAGGCAAGAATTAAGGGAGAAAGCTAAAGAGTACATACATACATACATAAAATCACGCCTCTTTCCCGGAGGGGTAGGCAGAGACTACCTCTTTCCACTTGCCACGATCTCTGCATACTTCTTTCGCTTCGTCCACATTCATAACTCTCTTCATACAAGCTCGGCGGTTTCGGGTACTTTTGACCTGACCCTTTACCAGGACGTCCTTAATTTGATCAAGATACGTTCGTCTAGGTCTTCCCACTCCGACCTTTCCCTCCACACTCTCCTTGTATATCTGCTTAGTCAACCTGCTTTCATTCATCCTCTCCACATGACCGAACCATCTTAACATACCCTTTTCTATTCCTGTAACTACATCTTCTTTCACATCACAACATTCCCTTATCACGCTGTTCCTTATCCTGTCACTCAATTTCACACCCATCATACTCCTTAACGCTCTCATTTCCACTGCATTTATTCTGCTTTCATGCTTCTTTTGCCATACCCAACTTTCACTCCCATACATTAATGTCGGGACCAACACGCCCCTGTGCACAGCCAGTCGAGCCTTTTTGGATAGTTTCTGACTGCTCATAAAGGCATGCAAAGCTCCATTCACCATGTTCCCCGCGTTCACTCTCCTTTCAATATCACTATCATACTTGCCATCTGATGTAAACTTTGATCCTAGATATACAAACTCTTTCACTTGCTCCACTTTTTCTCCTCCAATCAAAATATTACATGCTGTCATTTCTTTCTCCATTTCAAAAACCAGTGTTTTAGTTTTACTTACGTTCACTTTCATTCCTTTCTCTTTTAAAGCTTCATGCATACAGTTTACCATCTCCTGTAACTCCTCCGCTGATGACGCCAGTATAACCTGATCGTCGGCATAGAGCAGACATTTGACGAGTAACTCATTCATCCTTAATCCACTTTTAGACTCTTTCAAATCTGTCAAACAGCTATCCATAAATAGGTTGAACAGCCACGGTGACGCAACACATCCTTGCCTAACGCCTTTCTCAATCTTAAACCACTCAGTGTGCGCTCCGTTTATCCTGACACAAGCACTCGAATCCTCATATAAGGATTTCAGTGCTCGTATTAAGAGACTGCTCACCCCATGCATAGAAAGTGCTGACCACAATTCATTCCTCTCAACTCTGTCATAGGCCTTTTCCAGATCTACGAATGTGCAATAGACTTTTTGACTCTTGGCCAAAAACTTTTCGGCTATGCACCGCAAGGAAAAGACCTGATCAGTACATCCCATTCCCTTTCGAAATCCCGCTTGAGCATCCCATATTTTGTCATCAGTTTCATTCCTGACTCTATTAATCAATACCTTAGCATACAATTTGCCGACGACGCTAAGCAGGCTTATACCACGATAATTTTTGCAGTCCAGCTGTGACCCTTTTCCTTTGTAAAGTGGCACGATAACAGCCTTACACCAATCTTTTGGTACTCGGCCGCTTCTCCAACACAAATTGAAAAGGCAGTACAACTGACTAGCTACTACGCCTTTTCCTGCTTTAAGCATCTCGACCGACACTCTATCACACCCAGCAGCCTTTCCCGCTTTCATACTCTTAAGTGCTTCCACAATTTCGAACATTTCAATTTCGCCTTCCATCTCATTCTCTTTTTCTTCGCTATAGCAGAAATCTTTCTTATTTCCTTCCTTTTTTTCAAATAAACTTTCAAAATAGTCCTTCCATATCTTTAGTACACATTCTTCTCCTTTCACAACGCTACCATCCTGGCATCTGATCCTAGTCAGCTCTCTGGTTATAGTATTTCCTCGGGCTGACCTTACGGATTTCCAGAATACTTTCAGATTTGACTGAAAGTCTTCTGATAGCCTTTTATCAAAATCCTCTTTATACTCTTCTTTCTTTCTAATCACAGCTTTCTTAACCAAATCTTTCATTAAGCTAAAGAGTCTATAAGAAAAATACAAGAAGAGAATGTGAAGTACTACAATCGGAAGAGAAAAGAGGCTTTTTCTTATGATATTGGAGATTTAGTAGCGATCAAGAAGACACAGTTCTCACAAGGGAGTAAACTGTACCCTAAGTTTCTAGGACCCTACGAAGTCACCGAAAAGAAACGTAACGACAGATACGTACTAAAGAAAATAGGAACAGCGGAAGGCCCTATTAAGACAACAAGTTCTGCAGATTACATGAAGCCTTGGGTCACCTCAGAAGATAGTATTTCATCTGGGACAGATGAATAGTCAGGACAGCCGTGTGGGTTGTGAACGTTTTTTTTATATAAGTTATTCGTTATTTTTAGTTATTGTTAGCACTGGCAACTTTATTTTAGAAGGAAAAATGACGTTAGATGTCAAGAGGTAGCATTAAGATTTTGAAGTTTGTAAGATGTATAAGTCTATTATAAAAACCGAAATAAGATATTTGTTTTACTTAATCTAACTGAGTAATCCCACATATATGCGTTTAGGGTGAGAGGTTGTGCGTTTGTGTGTTTGTTTGTGCAAACCAATGTTAGCATATATCTCCAAAACTACTGGTCCGATTTTAATGCGGTTTTCACTACTGGATTTAGATTTGATTGGTGCATGTTCTTAGATAGGTGTTACGGTTACAAATCACCAGGATGCGCTGCAGTATACAATTGTTCACATAAATGAATGTTAGCATGTATCTCCAAAACCTCGCAGATGGTCGACTCATTCAACTTTGACCTGCATTGTTGACGTTTCCCGTAGGAAATCCGGGATAACATTAGCCTTCCTCGATAAATAGACTATCTAACAGTGAAAGAATTATTCAAATCGGTTCAGTAGTTTCTGAGATTAGCGCGTTTAAACAAACAAACAAACAAACAAAACAAACTCTACAGCTTTATAATATTAGTATAGATAAATAAACAAAACCAGAGAGCGTATCCTTGCTCTTATTGCCTATTAAAATATAATATCGGCAATGCTTATTGAAATTTGAATTTCGAAATAGCCAATTAGAATTATTCTCGATTAGTTGGAACAGGTAACTAGCTAACGCATCTGATTTTATCGATGCTTAAACGAAACTTAGATTTCTCTTCTGTTTTAATAAATTTTTTTTTGATAAAATAGAGTGTTACTTAGTTACAAATAGATGCATATATATTAAATTTCTGGTGTTTATTATTTAAATTTATTTTTTATTTCATCAACAAATAATTAACACAGATCTATATTTGTAAATTGACGTCCGTGTGAAAATGCCATAGTGTAGTTTGTTCCGTCGCTTCTTCTACACGTGCTCTTTGGAAGCGGTAGTAGATATAATTAGATTTAAGTGACGTCACGTCAATAAGTGATACCTTGAGTGGGTTTGTCAGGTAACAACACATAAAAACTAACTTTCACGACGTCTATATCCCTTGCAGGGTAGACAGAGCCAACAGTCTTGAAAGTAATGATAGATCACGTTCAGCTATTTAGCTTTAAGATATTGATTGATATTATATATACAGAATTGTTTTTATTTTACTAGTAAACCAAGCATAGAATGGAACACGAGCGCAAGCGCCGGCACTGAAGCCGAGAGGGCGGAGGCCGAGAGGGCGGCCATACTGCAGCTGGAGAGCCACCTCGCGGCGGCCAGCAACGCCAAGCTGCCCGTCACCGAGCACACGTCCAGGCTGCTGAGCCAGGTATGTGATGGACCCTGAGCTGGAGATGGAGCTGGTTTATCACCCGTATGTTACGCACATACATCATACTACAGCTGGAGAGCCACCTCGCAGCGGCCAGCAACGCCAAGCTGCCCGTCACCGAGCACACGTCCAGGCTGCTGAGCCAGGTATGTGATGGACCCTGAGCTGGAGATTGAGCTGGTTGATCTCCCTTATGTTACACACACACATACATACATTACATACATACATACTTACATTACATACATACGTTACATACATACTTACATTACATACATACGTTACATACATACTTACATTACATACATGTAGCAGCGGTAGTGCGCTTGTCTGTGTCACCGGAGGAGCCGGGAACCACACGGCACTCTCTTTGTGTCTCATGCCCATGCGTAATAACTTGTGAGCTGTTTTCTTTTTTTTTTGCGTATGTGTGAAAATAATCTTGTTAATTATAATTGACAGCTCACCATCCTAGACCCCCTGGGGCCGGCTCGGAAGCCCCCGCAATCCGTGGTGGAGACGCTGCAGGCGTTATCCTCGCAGATGAGGCTGGGCAAGCTGCTGTGCAGACAGCCGGCGCTGCTGCTGGAGCTGGTGGAGAGGCACGGCACCAGGCGGGCAATGCCTTGGCTGCACCAGCTGCTGAGGCACGATCGCCTGGAACTCAGGTAATGTTGTCATCTGTACCTGTCTTCACATAGTCGAGTATAGTCACGTCTATATCCCTTGTAGACAGAGCTAATAGGCTATTTGACTGTAATAAAAATGAAATTTCTTTTATGTCATCAGTCTTAATATTATTTTTTTGGAGCAATTTGAAATATTGCATTATTTTAACAAAATCCGTCTGCGAAAATTAGGTTTTTTATGCAGCTGTCACGTGACTAAAAACGACCGTGATTGGCTATTTCTATTATGACGTAGATTACGCATAAACAGACTGTGAATCATACCGTTCCTTGGTGTTCGCTATTATTCTTCAAGATTTTATAAGTGTTTTATCGCTCAGGATTGCTCAGATAACATGGGTATTTAATAATGGAAACCAATTTCGAGAAAGCTGATAGTCGAAACCAACCAAAAGTGGACGCAATGGATGTTTGGCGTCTTGTTCAAAGATAATCCAGATTTCTATGCTGCCGAATTGAGGAATATGAAAATATCAATATAAGTATATCTTGGTAACCATTGATCTTAGTTCACTACTTAAATTATTATTGGCAAATCATATAAATAAAGTAGCTAATTCTTGCGGTTGTGTGAAATATCCTATCATAAACGAATGCGTATACGAAATTTCAAGTCCCAGCAGTTGAACATTGAGGAGTTCCATAGTTCGAAGACAAACCTATGTGGCATCTATTTCATGGTGGGTCTACCAACTGCCTATCATAAACGAATGCGTACCTATACAAAATTTCATGTCCGCTAAATATTTGCCACTGAAGAGATTTCTGGTACGGAGCCGATCCTCGCAGCAGCATCAGGTCACGGACATACATTGTTATCGGTTCTGGACCACCATGCAAAATTTCAGCTCAATCGGATACCGGGAAGTGGGTCAAATTAAACTCGAAAGATTTGTTAACATACAAGTCAAACTAAATAAAAGCTTTAAAAAATAATTTCGTAGGAGTTTTTATTGTTGTATTAGTGCATTGAGGCACTGCACACTGCACAACATTTATAGGAACTCATTTTAATAATTTTCACACACATGACGAGTTTAAGACTGACAAGTTAAATAAAACAAGAGAAAATCAAAACTATTCGAAACACCAACAACAACTCTGTATGATATTTATGCGAAATCTACGTCACTGCATGCCATATCCGCCATATTGCTAAAAGTCGCGTTTTGGCGGCATATTTGAATATTGTATTTTCTTTTTCGATTTTTTAATAAAATAGCTAAAATAAAGACAGAAAAGTATTTTTAGGGCGCCTTATAAATAAATAAATAAATAAAAACACTAAGATAGTTTTTAGAACTTTGTCAAATAGCCTATTATCTTGAAAAGAATGAAAGGCTACGTTTCAGCTTTATGGCTAAACAATGGAAATGGGGTTCATTTTTAAAATAAATAAGTTTTCCTTTCTTTTGATAAAGGAAAACTATTTATTTAGACTTAATAAACAAATACAATCGATGAATCCCAAGCATATATGCCATTCCCTTAGTCGCCTTTTACGACATCCATGGGACAGAGGTAGAGTGGTCCTATTCTATTAAAGTACCTGGAACCGCACGGCATCTCATCCAATCCAATATCCGCTGGACTGACGCCAAGCAGTACAAGAAGAAAGATTAACTCGATCTGAATGTTCTTGAGAAAAATGAATGACGTTGTCCCTCACAGCGTGTTGCCCGTGCAATGCCTGTGCGAGTTCCTGTCGGCCGGCGTGGGCGGCGAGGCGGGCAAGGCGGGCCAGCTGTGCGCGCACCTGCGGCGCTCCGTGGCGGGCGGCGAGGCGGGCGCGCGCGCCGTGCTGCACTACTACCTGCAGCGCCTGGCGCACGCGCACGCCGCCACCAGGGCCGCCGCCAACAGGGTGACGCTCTCGATACCTTCCCGTTAGTGTGACACCAGCTGTAGCGCACCTGCGGCGCTCCGTGGCGGGCGGCGAGGCGGGCGCGCGCGCCGTGCTGCACTACTACCTGCAGCGCCTGGCGCACGCGCACGCCGCCACCAGGGCCGCCGCCAACAGGGTGACGCTCTCGATACCTTCCCGTTAGTGTGACACCAGCTGTAGCGCACCTGCGGCGCTCCGTGGCGGGCGGCGAGGCGGGCGCGCGCGCCGTGCTGCACTACTACCTGCAGCGCCTGGCGCACGCGCACGCCGCCACCAGGGCCGCCGCCAACAGGGTGACGCTCTCGATACCTTCCCGTTAGTGTGACACCAGCTGTAGCGCACCTGCGGCGCTCCGTGGCGGGCGGCGAGGCGGGCGCGCGCGCCGTGCTGCACTACTACCTGCAGCGCCTGGCGCACGCGCACGCCGCCACCAGGGCCGCCGCCAACAGGGTGACGCTCTCGATACCTTCCCGTTAGTGTGACACCAGCTGTAGCGCACCTGCGGCGCTCCGTGGCGGGCGGCGAGGCGGGCGCGCGCGCCGTGCTGCACTACTACCTGCAGCGCCTGGCGCACGCGCACGCCGCCACCAGGGCCGCCGCCAACAGGGTGACGCTCTCGATACCTTCCCGTTTGTTTGAAACCGGCCGGTTGTGCCTGAGACTTCGTCCGTGTGGAATTGTTGTTTCCAGCATCATTGAAGCCTTCGAGGATGAATAATTTTCAGTTTTTTTCGCTCCTTACAGTTGCAGCGTGATGTTATATAACCGTAAGGCTTCCTCGATAAATGATCTATTCAACGCAAAAATAATTTTTCAATTCTAATCAGCAGTTCCTGAGATTAGCGCGTTCAAACAAACTCTTCAGCTTTATAATATTAGTATAGATAACTCAACGTACACAAACTTCTCAAATACAACTCTAAGCAGTTATGCGCTGCAACAATACAAAACGCTTTCATAAGCTCAGCGAATTTCTTTTCTCGAGATTAGCAAAGCACTGGTCTTCAGCTACAATCCGGTTAAACTGTTGAAATGACCGGCATGGTACATGCCGCGTTGAAAGTTTTCAATGTTGCAATTAATTGGTACATAAATCTTTGAACTCTCAAGAAAACAATGAAGAGATCCTATTGTTCTCCGTCGAAATCTAAACAGTTTCTTAATTTATGTCCCTGACAAACAAATTAATGTAATAATATTAAATTTCAGGGTCTCAAACTGGTGTTAACACAATCTGGGGACGAGGCCACCGAAATGGATTACAACGCGGATGTTAGTCCCGGGTAAGTTAATCGTTCACATGGTTTCAATTTCTGTTCGACAAGAGTCAGCTAGAAAGATAATGTAAGCCTCACTGATAGTAACATTTCTAATAAAGGTCCCATATTTAAGGCAAAAACAAGAGGAAACTATTTAATTTGAATATGACGGGCTGTCAATATGACAGTGACAGACATATTGTTTAAAATTTAAATTAAACGTCTAATACTTGTAAAGAATAAACCCCCGCATGATGACATTTTTTTTTGTTTTGATTTTAATTTGTATCATAAAAACTAAAACGTTGGTCAAATATTGACATCAATAAACAAAAATTTACCCGAGATATACGAAGTAACATACAACATTATTTGTACTCGTTCAAAACGCATCTTACAAAACGCCACTCAAGTGTAAATAGAATAGAATAGATTTATTTTCAAAATTGGATACAAGGTATCACTTATTGACGTCACATTACTGTAGTAAGAAGCGGCGGAACAAACAACACTGCAGTGCTTTGCTGTGACGTCACATTAGAGTATCTTGTTCGCGTCATGAACTTTATTTTTATGGCAGCTATCTTAATTATTGCGTTTATACATAGATATTATGTCTTTATAAAAGTTATTCTACATATATTTTTGTTTATTCACTCCTGGCATAGTTATTTTTAAATAATTTTAAATTTTATGAATGGATTTTCCCATCGTACTGTGAATGAATATAAAACATAAAGGCCGTCAAAGTTAAAACTAATAATTCTCGTAACGTATTTAATTACGTGTATTCTATCATGTTAATAACTAATTAATATTATTTTAATCATCCCATCCCTATTCTGTGAGTTTGTTTCAAGTTACAAAAATGCAAATGCCTGATACATTCACCGCCAGGTTCTGTGCTTCGTAACAATATATCGATGATATCTTTCACAGGGAATGGCTAGAACTGGTGTGGCACCTCCGCCACTGGCCAGCGGTCCGCTCCGAGGTGGTGGCCCGGGTGCGCGCCGCCTGCCTGGTGGAGTGCGTGCCCGGCCACGTGGCCGACTACCTGCAGTTCCTCGCCAAGCACGTGGCGTCCACGCCGCAGCACGACCACACCGACCTGGCCCTGGACCTCAGCCAGGTGACTGCTTTATTAGAGATTGTGTATACTGTGTGTGGCACTTCTGTCGTAGGCTTTCATTACTCGTGATGTATACATACATACGTATAATCACGTCGCCAAGCACGTGGCGTCCACGCCGCAGCACGACCACACCGACCTGGCCCTGGACCTCAGCCAGGTGACTGCTGCAATAGAGATTGTGTAGTGTATGGCACTTCTGTCGTAGGTTTTCATTACTCGTAATGTATACATACATAAGTATAATTACGTCGCCAAGCACGTGGTGTCCACGCCGCAGCACGACCACACCGACCTGGCCCTGGACCTCAGCCAGGTGACTGCTGCAATAGGGACTGTATATGCTGTGTAGTGTATGGCACTGCTGTCGTAGGCTTTCATTACTCGTAATGTATACATACATACGTATAATTACGTCGCCAAGCACGTGGTGTCCACGCCGCAGCACGACCACACCGACCTGGCCCTGGACCTCAGCCAGGTGACTGCTGCAATAGAGATTGTGTAGTGTATGGCACTTCTGTCGTAGGTTTTCATTACTCGTAATGTATACATACATAAGTATAATTACGTCGCCAAGCACGTGGTGTCCACGCCGCAGCACGACCACACCGACCTGGCCCTGGACCTCAGCCAGGTGACTGCTGCAATAGGGACTGTATATGCTGTGTAGTGTATGGCACTGCTGTCGTAGGCTTTCATTACTCGTGATGTATACATACATACGTATAAATTACGTTTGTATCCCTTGCAGGGAATACAGAGACTTGAAAAGACTGATACGACACGTTCAGCTGTTTGGCTTAATGATAGAATTGGGATATCAATAGTGGCAGGTTGTTAGCCCATCGGCTTAAAGAAGAATCTTAAGTTTATAAGCCTATCCCTTAAACATGTACGGTTTAAAAAAACAGTATATGTACTGTATTACACCAAAGACAATAACATCGTTCGTATGTGGCTTATAATTTGAATTTTATTCCTTTTTTTTAAAATTAAGAATGCGAAACAGTACATGTACATATTACACCAAAGACAATAACATCGTTCGTTCGTGGCTTATAATTTGAATTTTATTCCTTTCCTTTTTTAAATTAAGAATGCCTTTCTTTTTTTTTTAAACACGTTCAACAAGTGACAGTGTCAATGTATTGTACAGGTGCTAATGGAGCGCACCACCGTGATCGGCAGCGTGCTGCCGCCCGCCGAGCTGCGCGACCCGCCGCCCCCCGCCGCGCCCCGCCCCCACCGCACGCTGCACGCCCTCACTCTCATACTGTACACGCACTTGCGGCAGGTAATTGTGTAACGATAACATATGTACATATAGGCACGTCTATATATGAAGTGGTATAGTATATGATGTACCTATGTATCTAACCTATTCTATTTAATGTACGGTAACGCTTTCATATAATAAACAGAGTATTATTGTAGCACTCGTTGGTTTCACTCGTATTCACCTCCTCACATGGGTGCTCTGCAAAAATAATACTCTGTATATTATATGAAAGCGTTACATTAAAGCTAAGTACCCGAAACCGCCGAGCTTGCATGAAGAGAGTCATGAATGTGGATGAAGCGAAGGAAGTGTGCAGAGTTCGTGGCAAGTGGAAAGAGGTAGTCTCTGCCGACTCCTCCGGGAAAGAGGCGTGATTTTATGTATGTATGTATGTATATCACATGCGGGGTGGACAGAATCAGCTGTCTTGAAAGTACTGATGGGCCGCGTTCAGCTGCTTGGCTTGATGAAGGAATTGAGATTCGAATAGTTACAGGTTGCTAGCACGTCGGTTAAAAGAAGAATGACAAGTTTAAAAGCCTATCCCTAAGTCGCCTTTTAAGACATCCGTGGGAACGTGACGGAGTGGTCGTATTATTTTATTTTTTATTGGTGCCGGGAACTACACGGCACAGCATCCAATCTCAACTAGTATTATAAATGCGAAAGTGAGTTTGTTTGTTTGTTACCTCTTCACGGTGTAACTAAGACTATGAAGAAGGACAAGGGTACCTTTCATATCGGTAAAAACGACAGTTCCATTGAGATTTGCGAAAAACCCTGTGTTTTTTTGTAAGTGGCGCTAAATTCGTCGCTTTTTGTAATTAGTTGGCGTTTAATTCATTGCTTTTTCTAGATGATGCAAATTTCGTAATTTTTAGCGCTAAATCCACGCAGGCAAAGCTGCGGGTAAAAGCTAGTATAGATTTATTGGTGTTGTTCCCTCAACACCTAAATCGCCTCTAACGATACCCACGGAAAGATTTGGGGTATTGCTACTCTGCTCTGCCGGCACCACACGGCCATATTGATTTTAATGATTTTTAATATTTACAGCAAATGCAGTCCAGCATTGAGT
Source organism: Amyelois transitella (assembly GCF_032362555.1). Classification (NCBI taxonomy): domain Eukaryota; kingdom Metazoa; phylum Arthropoda; class Insecta; order Lepidoptera; family Pyralidae; genus Amyelois; species Amyelois transitella. Next base: position 755,694 of record NC_083521.1, on the reverse strand, counting down.
CCCCGGACAGCGAGGCGGCGCCGTGGAGCCCCACGGAGACGGTGTCGCTGCAGTGGGCCAGTGGGCGGCGGGCCACTCTCCACGTCAACATAGCGCAGGCGCACCTCAAGCTGTTGTGCTATGGACCCTCCATATGTCAGTATATAGGATTAGTTTTGGCTTTAACTCCGTTTTTACAAGGTAACATGTAAAAATGCATATTAAAATGCGATGATTCGGTCTCGACGGTCACCAAAGGGAAGATCTTCAGCCAGGCGCGACATACGATGTTGTGTCGGACGATATATGTTACAATCCGTGAAATTTTTGCTTGCGCGATTTAGACTCTTCGCTGTTATTGGCTGATGGCGTCGCGTGATTGGCTATCGTGCATGGTGGCGAAAAGATGTCTCCACAATATCAAACAGGACCTTCATATCAAAATTTCTAATTCCTAGTGGTTTGGAATGTTCGTTGAAATAATTCCTCAACAGTTCAACTTAGCAAAGTTTGCTAATTTGGATTGACCACTTATGAGTATCCTCTTACACTTCGAAATTATTTTCTATCATAAATGCACCTTATTGACAAAGCAAGTGACGAGCGATCTACCAACAAACTTAGTGGTGAAAATACATTTTTTTGTATGTATGTATGTTTGTGACACAATAATTTTTTAAACATTGAGTCTGATTTTGATGAAATTTAAAGTAAAAGTAGTTTTTGAGATGAACACAATTTCGTAATAATTGGAAGCGTTCTCAGCTAATTTATGATTGAATTTTCTCGAATGCGAATCTTGTTTTCATAGACTCAAAAAATTTTCAAACATCTATGAATCCAAACATACGAGTACATTTCTATATCCAATCATTTCTTTACTATTTGAATTTGGAATAAAATTAATTTACAGACGACACCAACCAAGAGATGTACACGTGGCTTCAAAACGCGTGGGTGGGCGCCGACGCACCAATCGCGACAGTGGGCGGGGTCGGCGGTGACGCGGCCGACAACGCACTGCTCCCTGATTGGCTGAGGCTGCACCTGGTGAGGTCGGCGAGACCGCCGCTATTGGAGGCCGGGCTGCGGTCGCTGCCGGCCAATAAGCTCGCGTTATTCATACAAACGTTCGGAATGCCGGTGACTTCGATGAGGTAAGTTAATCAGAGTGGTTGGGATTGATTCCACGCGTATGAAGTCGCGGGCGGCCTCTAGTTATATATATATACTAGTTCTACATTCATTTATGTTTTTTTTATTGTAGACAATGTGCATTCGTCCACGATTTAGATTTGAGACATCTATATTTGTAAATTGACGTTAGATGTAAATGTTGGAGTGTAGTTTGTTCCGCCGCTTCTTCTACACATGTGGTAGTAGTTATAATAAGATTTAAGTGATGTGACATGCCGTGTGGTTCCCGGCATCAATACAAAAAAGAATAGGACCACTCCATCTCTTTCCCATGGATGTTGTAAAAGGCGACTAAGGGATAGGCTTAAAAACTTGGATGGGCTAGCAACCCGTCACTATTTAAATCTCAATTCTATCATTAAGCCGAACAGCTGAACGTGGCCTATCAGTGTTTTCAAGACTGTTGTCTCTGTCTACCCCGTAAGTGATATAGACGTTACCATATGTACGTATGTATGTGATGTGACGTCAATAAGTGATACCTTGTGTCCAATTATGGAAATACTAGAGGCCGCCCGCGACTTCGTCCGCATGGAAACCCTATCAATCCCGCGGGAACTCTGGGATAAAAAGTAGCCTATGTGTTATTCTGGGTCTTCAGCTACCTACATACCAAATTTCATGGTAATCGGTTCAGTAGTTTTTGCGTGAAAGAGTAACAAACATCCATACAAACTTTCGCCTTTATAATAGTAGTAGGAGATATATATTATAACACCTGCCGTCAGCGCGCTGCTGGCGGCGCTGGACGCGTGCCCGGCGGGCGCGGTGGTGCGGCTGGGCGTGGAGCGCGGCTACATGGCGCAGCTGCTGCGCGTGCAGCGCGCGCGCGGCGCGGCGGGCGGGCGCGCCTTCGCCGCCGCGCTGCAGCTGCCCGCGCGCGCCGACCTGCCGGGTACGTTCATTGGATAGAGGTTATCAGAGGCACCAATGGATGAGAAGAATAGGATTGTACTATCTCTTGGCCGTGGATGGTGTAAACGATTGTTGGCTTATGAACTTGGGATTCTTCTTTTAGACGATGGGCTAGCGATTTGTCATTATTTGACATATTATTATAGACGGCCTCTGTGGCGCAGCGGTAATACGCTTGTCTGTGACATCGGAGGTCCCGGGTTCGAATCCCGGTCAGGGCATTTCGAAAATGAACTTTCTCTGATTGGCCTAGGTCTTGGATGTTTATCTATCTAAGTATTTATTATATAGTATCGTTGAGTTAGTATCACGTAACACAAGTCTTGAACTTACTTCAAGGCTAACTCAATCTGTGTAATTTGTCCCGTATGTATTGATTATTATTGTTTATTTGATTCTCAATTGTATAATTTAGCCTAAAAGTTGAACTTGGCTTTCATATCTCTACCCCGCAAGGGATATAGATGTGATTGTATATATGTGTGTAAGATTACTGATCAAACTATACCATATCATGTTTTCAACGTTTTATCTCAGACTAACTATTACACGTTTGTATGAAAATTTCGAAAAATTTGTTATATTTATACAACCTTAAAATAAATAAGGAACAGTTAAACTTGTCTTATTACGGTGCGCGGAACTCTGTGGCACGGTAGTAGGTGCGAATTTGCGGTGCACTTGGGTAGGTTAATTGACAAGTTGATGTGGTATGTCGACTAAACCTACATGTCAAATCTCAATTCACTTAAACTCAGCAGTTTGAACTAACGCGTTAATATGTCAATCAGTCAATCAATCAACATCGCCATCCAAGGACTAACATGTCCGAGCAGGAGACGAAAAAATACAGTCTAACTAGGGTCTCACTTTTTATGAGGTTATATTTATTTATTTAAACTTTATGCACGTAAAATGTACAACAGGTGGACTTAATGCCACAAGGCATTCTCTGCCAGTCGAACCTTTGGACCAAACTGTCTATATGTTTTTGTTTCACTACAGATTTTCCTATGAAATTTGTTGTATTCTCTATTGATAAACTAATAATAACGCTTGTGCAATTGAACTACGACCCCAGCTTACCAACTATAAGTAGGACCATTTTATACCCGCATTTTTTCCCCCACATCCAATTAACGCATCTAATTCACGTTCACCAGATGAGAACCTCTTCGCCCCCACTCCCCTCCCAAAGGAGACGGTGTCCCCTTGGAGCAGCGGACCCCGGGCCCCCGAGCCCCTCCCGCTGGAGATGATCCCGGCGGTGCTCAGCGACTCCACCGGGGAGCTCCACGCGGCCGCCACCCAGCTGCTGCAGGTCAGACAATGATTCACATGATCATAAATATCTTTTTGATGATCGTACATCACTTTTGCTAATGATTTACTTTTTGACAGAATATGATATACTTTTTGATAGAATCTGAAAACCATCAGCGATAGTGATTTAAGTAAGTAGGTAAATTTTAGTAAATTGACGTCCGATGAAAATGCTGCAGTGTAGTTTGTTCCGCTGCTTCTTAGAAGTTTATGTGGAGAAATTTGTGCAGTATGTGTACATATCTTATTTTATCCATATCTATTTGATATAATATTCGTTATGAAATCATTAGTTTTATACTCATTTTCATTTTTTGCATTCACCCACGATTCCGTGATTATGTATGTTGCAGCTGGTGACATCGGAAGCGAAGCGCGCCAAGGCCAACGGCGGCGCCCTGCCGCCGGGCGGAGCGCCCTACTCGGAGGCTGTAGTGGCGCACTTGCGGCTCGCGGCCGCCAGCGGCGCTGGTGTCGCCGCGCTGGCCGCCCGCCAGCAGCGCGCCGCCACGCTGCTGCGTGCGCTGGCGCCGGCTCACGCTGAGGTTAGAGAGATACGCTGGATGCGCTAGTTCACTTGTTGTGAATTTTATATCATCTACATCCTGGCTTTAGTCCCGGTTGCATCCTCACCTCTCTGAGCTAAGCAACCTGACACTATTTGAATATCAATTCCACCGTTAAGCCTAAAAGCTGAACGTGGCCTTTCAGTCTTTTCAAGCCTGGCTGTAAGGGACGTGCCTATATTTATTAGATACAATACTCCTTTACTTTTAAGGAGAAGGATTAGGTGAGTCAAGTTTTGACACAAAGCGACTCTCGTCTGACCACCGCAACCTTTGCAGGTAAACCTAACCCGTATTGGATCCATGGTTACACATCCAGTTGCCTGAATGTGCAGGTTTTCTCACCATGTTTTCCCTCACCGTCAGAGCATCGGTCAATATTCAAACTAATTATTATTAACTAATAGTCATTGGTTCATGGCCGAAATGTGATCCAAACCTATCCCTTTATGTGCATCACACATTTTAACTAACCTATTAGACTACCGACTCTCTAACTAAATAATATAATTTTTATCTCTTCCACCAGGTGGCGTCAGCCCTCCTCTCCCAGATGAAGTGCGTGACAGGTCCCCTGGCCAACGTGCTTGTTCTCTCCCAGCGGACGCAGCAGCGACACCTGCCGGAGAGGCCGCTGCAGCAGTACACCAGGGACCAGCTCATTGCTGGTATACATATCAATATAAATCTTTCTAATTCTTGAAAAAAACTGAATGGCCTCGTTCTAAGCTGTATGGCTAAATGATAGAATTGAGATTCAAATAATGACAGGTTGCGGTCACATCGCCTACAAGAAGAATTCCAAGCTAATAAGCCTTTCCATTAATCGCTTTTTACGACATCCATGGGAAAGATATGGAGTGGTCCTCATCTTTTCCATGGATGTCGTAAAAGCCAAATAGCTGAACGTGGCCATTCAGTCTTTTCAAGACTGTTGGCTCTGTCTATCCCGCAAGGGACATAGACGTGACCATATGTATGTATGTATGTTATTTATAAAGGTAGAAACAATTAACTTCGCAACGTGATGAATAAATTTCGTCGGCGTCATACACTGATATAAAACTGAAACACAATTTTTTCCCCCCCTCGACCACAGTGTTCGAGTCGGCGACGCCCAGCTCGCTGGAGAGCATAGGCAACAAGATCATAGAGACACAACCCACTCAGCTCGTGGTGGACGTCATATCTCAGCTGCTGGAGAACAACCAGAAGGGACTTTACGAGACGCAGGTATACATACATACATACATACATACATATGATCACGTCTATATCCCTTGCGGGGTAGACAGAGCCAACAGTCTTGAAAAGACTGAATGGCCACGTTCAGCTATTTGGCTTAATGATAGAACCGAGATTCAAATAGTGACAGGTTGCTAGCCCATCGCCTAAAAGAGGAATCCTAAGTTAATAAGCCTATCCCTTAGTCGCCTTTTACGACATCCATGGGAAAGAGATGGAGTGGTCCTATTCTTTTTTGTAATAGTGCCGGGAAACACACAGGTATACATATATATATATATATATATACAAATATCGTTTGTTTCAGTATGCGTCTACAAGGCCGCGTTCAACTGTTTGGCTCAGTGATAGAATTGAGATTCAAATAGTGACAGGTCGCTAAAGAAAAATCCCAAGTTTATAAGCCTATCCCTTAGTCGCCTTTCATAGCGACGACATTCATGGGAATGAGACGGATTGGTCCTATAAATTTTTTTTATTGGTGCCGGGAACCACACGGCACAATCAAAATCAGCAATTGTAAAAGAATATGTATGCGTGTATGTTAGTGTGTTATACATATATATATATATATATAAATTGTTTTCTCATCCTCCTGGCGTTTGCGTCATACGTCCTTCCTGAAATCGAAAGCGTTATCTATCTTTTTTGTGCGAGTGAGAAGTTACTGGGTGATGGGTAAACGGAAATAAGTCCTGTCGATGAACAGTCCAGTGGTAAGTGGGTCGTAGGGAAACGGTTGCAGTTTATAGTGACCATGACCCAATATGTTTGGGTTTCCCTGCAAAAGCTGAGGAAGTCAGATGAGGTTCGTGTAAAAACTATAATTACCCAATCTAGGGTCACGGACAATTGGTGGCACCTGGGGTTGTCCCCAGTGAGGTAAGGATGTAATCCGGATATGCTCCCTGTTTTGTCATGAGTTTTGCCATATTATGACCCTATTAAACATTACATTTTGCGATCAGGTCAAAACCGAAGACGGCGATGCTCAGCCAGGTCTGTTCTCCCGCGGCGGCCTCGGCTGCGGCTTGCTACTCGACTGGCTGGCGGAGCTCCAGCGCGAGATAATCGGTCCGGAGCCCCAGCGGCAGATGCGGCTGATGTTCGTGCCGGGCTGCGCGGCGTGGCGGCCGCTGCTGGTGACGCTGCTGGCTCACCGCGCCTCCTGGAGGACGCTGCACGCCGCGCTGGCCGCCTTGCTGGCGCCGGGGTGAGTGCTGGGGATGATATCTAGCGGGTGGTGCTGCTGCTGGTGCTGGTGACGCTGCTGGCTCACCGCGCCTCCTGGAGGACGCTGCACGCCGCGCTGGCCGCCTTGCTGGCGCCGGGGTGAGTGCTGGGGATGATATCTAGCGGGTGGTGCTGCTGCTGGTGCTGGTGACGCTGCTGGCTCACCGCGCCTCCTGGAGGACGCTGCACGCCGCGCTGGCCGCCTTGCTGGCGCCGGGGTGAGTGCTGGGGATGATATCTAGCGGCTGGTGCTGCTGCTGGTGCTGGTGACGCTGCTGGCTCACCGCGCCTCCTGGAGGACGCTGCACGCCGCGCTGGCCGCCTTGCTGGCGCCGGGGTGAGTGCTGGGGATGATATCTAGCGGCTGGTGCTGCTGCTGGTGCTGGTGACGCTGCTGGCTCACCGCGCCTCCTGGAGGACGCTGCACGCCGCGCTGGCCGCCTTGCTGGCGCCGGGGTGAGTGCTGGGGATGATATCTAGCGGCTGGTGCTGCTGCTGGTGCTGGTGACGCTGCTGGCTCACCGCGCCTCCTGGAGGACGCTGCACGCCGCGCTGGCCGCCTTGCTGGCGCCGGGGTGAGTGCTGGGGATGATATCTAGCGGCTGGTGCTGCTGCTGGTGCTGGTGACGCTGCTGGCTCACCGCGCCTCCTGGAGGACGCTGCACGCCGCGCTGGCCGCCTTGCTGGCGCCGGGGTGAGTGCTGGGGATGATATCTAGCGGCTGGTGCTGCTGCTGGTGCTGGTGACGCTGCTGGCTCACCGCGCCTCCTGGAGGACGCTGCACGCCGCGCTGGCCGCCTTGCTGGCGCCGGGGTGAGTGCTGGGGATGATATCTAGCGGCTGGTGCTGCTGCTGGTGCTGGTGACGCTGCTGGCTCACCGCGCCTCCTGGAGGACCTCGTGCTGGTGGCTTATCGTCATCTGCTTAACACTGTGAAAATGCAGCAATTATGCAAAGTGGCTATAGTGTTTGTAGATAGATATCTGGAAAGGCTCTTTACCCATCAACACATGACGCTACCAACATTTCAATTACACGATGCTAATGGTTATACTACATAATACTTACGCTACTTTAAAGCCTTCAGTGCTCTATCTTTGGGGACCAAAAAAAATTTCATTGACAAAAGTATTGAAGTCCAACCGTTTTTACAGAGAGTGGGCAGCCAGCTCCGTGCTGGACTTCGCGGAGACGCTGGTGGGCAGCGAGCGCGTGTGGCAGGGCCGCGACAAGGCCACGCCCAAGCACTACACCGCCGAGGACACGCTGCACATGACGCACCACCAGGTCAGTGGGGGAGGGGGCGCAGGGGGGAGGGGCAGCCGGCTCGCTCGTCGCGGAGACTGTTCTGAAGCGGGGACTTCTTTCTACAAGGAGTCCATAAACATAGCATATGTAGGGTCATAGGATTTTTAAGCGAGCGAGCGAAACGAGTGAGGTTTACCGAAAGATAGAAGAGAAGAAAAATTGGGACGAAAATATATTTTTTGTAAGTATGTATATATGTTTGTAACGCCAAAATCTTTTGAACAGCTGGTCCGATTTTGATGAAATTTAAAAAGGTATGTAGGATATGTCAATAGAACTTTTCAGTTCGTTGGGAAACAAAATCGGTTCAGTAGATTTTTTTTTATATTCACAATTGCATTGAAAACTGTCCACGACGTCTAAGTTCGCGGCAAACGGCTAAAAGAAGTCAATCTGTGTAAAAGCTTGGATAACTTCTTTTGTCGCCGTGGGTTAGCCGTCACTATTTGAATCTTAATTCCAACATCCAACCGTTTTAAGGTAAAATAGATTTTTAATACTTTAAATGAATCTTTTTATTATTTATTTACATAATTTTACAACAGTCTTCTTATTATCTTAATTACAATAATAAAAGTTAATGTTTTATCAACAAAATTTATATAAATTTTTGGAAGTGTCTAGTCCGCCACCAGCGGCCATTTAACAAATCGAATTACTAAGCCGCTAGTGGTAAAATAAGAAATTAAATAATTCTGCCACAAGTATTGTGGTTTTTAAATTTGTTCCTTTAGTCAAACTAATAAAGTCTAATTTTAAAATACACTAGGGCAGCGTAGTGAAGCTGTTCCTATTGCGGCAGACTAATATAAAATGCTATTCCGCCACAAGTTATTAGTTATTGGAATATGTTCCTTATAACTTGTATATAAAGCATATATTTCTTATGTTAAAGTATCGTACCGAAGTTAGCAATGTGACAAAAACAAAAACATAACCCTTTCGGTTTTTGTTTTTGTAGTTGATGAGGAAGTTTTAAACTTTTTTCATTGTTTGTATTACTGTAAATTATAATTAACGATAAAACCCAGAAAAAGCACTTAGAGTGCTTTTTCTGTGTACCGCAAAAATACAAAACAGCTATGTTAAAATAATAAAGGCCATAAAACAATAACAGTACTTAATCAAAAGGAAGAGACCAAAAAAATACAACATTTAGAAATAAACGACGAAGAAATAGAAAATGATGACAGAAATAAAGATGAAAATACGTTTAAAAGAACAAGTAACATAGAAATTAACAATAACACTACAGAGGTTTTAGAAACAGAGCAAATTGGATTTGCTAAAAATATAGTAATAATACATAATGAATAAAAAGAAAGCAATAAAATAAACTTAGAGACACATGTAATAATACATATTGAACCAGAAACAGAAAAGGAAGACACAAAATACTATGAAAATGTAACGATAAAAACAAATAAGGCACATACATATAATCGACCATACTGCAGAAGATTTAGAGATAGTAAATATAGAATACACAGAGAGACAACTTATAATACATAATAAACAGGATGAGAAAGAAATAAATCTACATATAGAGAAACCTGTTGAACAGAAACAAAATCTAGAAAAGGCTGAGAAACATGTAAAAACTGAAGATAGAAATGACAAAATATATGGCACAGACCTGTAATGCTCTTGTTAATCAAACAATAAGATTACCAGCTGTCCGAAAACGCAGAGGTCGACCCAAAGGACATGATCTAACAGTAGTAGGAGTTAAGAAAAAAAAAAGAACAATATCTAAATAAACGTTGTTATGTACTCGTACATGAAAAATAAATATATTTCTTAGAAATTGTGTATCATTTACTACTTTTTGATAAGTATATCAATTGCCGCAAAAGGCTTGCCTCAGCTTTGGTGGCTGTTTATTTTTGGTAGGTGTGCTGCCTCTAACTAGCGGTAGAATATTTTGTTGGTTTGACTTGCCACTTGTGGCAGAATAGCCTTATTTGTTATTGTGCCTATAGCGGCAGAAAAATATATTTTTTTATCTAACCACAAGTGGCAGTATATTTATTTTTATTAAATGACCACTGGTGGCAGACTAGACACTTCCTAAATTTTTTTGACTCTCCACAGTAATGTAGACAAATCTTTTAAAAATATTATTAAGTCTATTCACGAATGACGAGTCTCATCACTCATTCCGCCTGTTACCTGTTTACGACATAACTACTATAATTTCTTCCTCATACCTGAAACAAAATTAATTTCTTTTTAGCGACACAGCTAGATTAGATTTAGATATTAAAAGTTACTTCAAAGCTTTAGCGTATATCATATCATAAAATCACGCCTTTTTCCCTGAGGGGTAGGCACAGACTCCATCTTTCCACTTCCCACGATCTCTGAAACATTTTCTTTTTTCTCTTTATACATAAGAGTGTGGACCTCACCCATCAGCTCTAGTTTCATCTTCTCAACCTCCAGCTGAACCTTCATCTTCTTAGCTTCGTAGTACTCCGCGATCGCCATGTTCCGCCGGTAGATGTCGCTGCGACGTCGCTCTCTTACTGTGAAACATTACAACAAACTATTTTATTTTTTTATTTTATGATATTTTATTTTATTTATTTATTTTATTGGTTTGTGAATAATTTTATTACCTATATGTATTTATTTTTATTTTATTTTATTTTATTTTTATTTGGATATCGTACAGTCATATATCTTGTACATAATCTCATTTAGTTACTTTAGACCATTTACATGTTTTTCGCATATATAAAAAATGACATGGTTCTTGACTTTTGTTCAAGCACTTGTTGAAAAAATGATTGAATTAACTCTTGATGAATTGAAATTGCACTTTGAACTTAAAAACATGAACTTTATTTACGGATAATACTTGTACAGAAAAACATTAAATTTGTCTTATTTTATAACTTAATAGAATTTCAAGTGAAGTTTTCTTTTTTTTTTGTAAGTGGCCATTTGCAACCGTTGTAAACGAAGTAAAAGAGTTTTAGCGAATATTAATTTAAATATAAACTATTTGTGTTGCGTGCACCACCTCAGGCCTCATCTTCATTACCAATAGGTAAATTGTGGTCAAACGCACTCAAATATTTCATAGAGAATATGAAATGACGGCCTCTGTAGCGCTGCGGTAGTACGCTTGTCTGTGACACCACAGGTCCCGAGTTCGAATCCCGGCCAGGGCGTGATGAAAAAAGAACTTTTTTCGGATTGGTACGGGTCTTGGATGTTTATCTTTATAAGTATTTATTATAAAATATAGTATCGTTGAGTTAGTATCTCGTAACACAAGTCTCGAACTCACTTCGGGGCTTACTCAATCTGTGTTATTTGCCCTGTATATATTTATTTATTTATTTAAAGAAAAGGATATAATACTTGCATGAAGAGAATTATGAATGTGGATGAAGCGAAGGAAGTATGCAGAGATCGTGGCAAATGGAAAGAGGTAGTCTGCCTACCCCTCCGGAAAAGAGGCGTGATTTTATGTATGTATGTATGATATAATATTACCTCTAGGGATGTCATTGACGACTTCAGTCTTAATAGGTACAGCGCATTCTTCTTCTGAGTCGCTGGACTCGAGGGAATAGTTGGAGCCGACTAAAGATCTCTCGCCGTCTTCTAGGGGGTCCATTGTGGACTGCGGGCGGCTTGTCTTCTTATTGAAAAGAGATTGTAGTAAAAATACATACGTACATACATATACGTCTATATCCCATGCGGGGTGTGCAGAGCCAAAAGACTGAAAGGACACGTTCAGCTGTTTGGCTTAATAATAGAATTGAGATTCAAATAGTTACTGGTTGCTAGCCCATTGCCTAAAAGAAGAATCCCAAGTTTATAAGTCTCAGTATGGACGTTTGTTACTCTTTCACGCAAAAACTACTAAACCGATTACGATGAAATTTGGTATGTAGGTAGCTGAAGACCCAGAATAACATAGAGGGTACTTTTTATCCCGGAGTTCCCGCGGGATTGATAGGGTTTCCTTGCGGACGAAGTCGCGGGCGGCCTCTAGTACCTACATAATATAAACAGAAATCCTAGCTATCACGTTACATGTAAGTGATACAGCCTGACATACATACAGACAGACAGACGGACAGGACAGCGGAGGCTTAGTTATAGGGTCCCGGTCTTTACCTTTTAAGTAGGGATCCCTAAAAAAGAAGGCAGCTAAGCTAACCTGTGAGACAGGTACGTAATAGTAAAAGAAAACGTACAATTTCAACAGGTTCAAATTCAGCTTCGACTTTCTGATTATCGAAAAGTCCAACCGTCGCCTTTGTATCGTTTCCGCAAAACTGGGTAGACGCCTAGTGAGAAAAGCATGAGTTAGGTATTTTTTTTAACATACATACAAACATATAATCACGTCTTTATCCCTTGCCGGGTAGACAGAGCCAACAGTCTCGAAAAGATGACTAACAGGCCACCTTTAACTGTTTGGATTTTTTTCAGCTTGAATTATTGTCCTAAAATCAAGTATTTTGTAAGTTTGGTTTGTAGGGGTAATCTACAATACTACTATTCTAGGTCTATAGAAATCTGTCTAAAACCTGTTAATTTCGATGATATAAATAGCAATAAAATAACGGAAATATCGTGGAAGTGGTTAAGGCGTGGAACATTTTCTGGCTTTGTCTAATCATGGAATTTGACTGCACTCACCTTTTTTTTGAAGATGGTTATAAAGAATTATATAGTCCGCGCAAAATAGTGGATTTTCTCGGGCGAAGCTGTCCGCAACATTACGACAATGCGGCTTTTTTTTACAATCCAATGGAGATATGTAGATTTATTTTCAAAATAGGATACAATATATCGCTGACGTCAACATAACTTACTGCCTACTACCACTTCCAAAATGTCGGAACAAACCACACTGCAGCATTTTCACCGGACGTCAATTTTACAAATATAGATTTGAAACTAGCTGTGCCCGCGACTTCGTCCGCTATTTTGGGCATCATTGAAGCCCTCAAGGATGAAAAATTTTCCCCATTTTTTTTTCACATATTCCATTATTTCTTTGCTCTTTATAGTTGCAGCGTGTGCCTTATGTCATATAGCCTAAAGCCTTCCTCGATAAATGGTCTATTCAACGCAAAAGAATTTTTCAATTCGAACCAGTAGTTCCTGAGATTAGCGCGTTCAAACAAACGAACTCTTCAGCTTTATAATATTAGTATAGATTATAAAATGATAAAAAAGAGAACAATACCTTTCCCTAGAGGTTAACCCTACGGGCTAGCAACCCGTCACTATTTGAATCTCAATTCTATCATTAAGCCAAACAGCTGAACATGGCCTATCAGTCTTTTCAAGACTGTTGGCTCTGTCTATCCCGTAAGGGATAAAGACGTGATCATATGTATGTATGTATACCTTCCCCACTTCCCGCTTCACCATCTCCTTTATGTCCTGCATAGCGGTTTGGCTTATCGGCACCATGCCGAGAATGTTCTGGAACGCCGCATCGTCCAACAAGCTGACAGGTATCGCTTGTACCGTGACTAGTTCCACCAAGTTCTTCAGCAACGCCTTTTGGACATTCTCCGTCATCAGAACCTCATGGTCGTCCTTCTTGACAGAAACCTTTAAGTGATCATTCTTCTTCACCAATAGCACTTGGGTATTATTCGTCGATGCATTCATGAAAGTGTTTTTCTCCCGATTGTTTTGCAGGACCTTGTAGAATTCGGTTTTGTGCTTGAATTGGAAGTGTCTCAGCAAATTTGCGCCATGTGTGCCCTGAAATTTGAGTCACGGCTATATTCCTTGCGGTGTGGACAGAGTCAACAGTCATGAAAATACTAAAAAGGCCACGTGCAGCTAATGGTTCAGTGATGGAATCGAGATTCTAATAGTGGCAGGGGAAAGGGAACCCCAAGTGTATAAGTCGGCTTTTACGACGTCCATGGGAAATGTATGATGTGGTCCTATTCTTATAGTGCCGGGCACCAAACGCAAAGAATAATGTTGTCGTACCGATAATTATTTTGGAAACATTTATATCTACTGTTCTTACCTACCTTAATAATAATTTGTATATAAATGAACGGTAAACATAACTGTCTGCCTGTTCGTTATCTTATGTGATCATAACGCTCACCAAATGGAATAGTAACCAAAAATTAACCTATACTAGCTGTGTGCCCGCAACTTCGTCCGCGTGGGAATAGTTATTTTGGGCATCATTGAAGCCCACAAGGATGTATAATTTTCCCCTTTCTTTTTCACATTTTCCATTATTTCTTTGCTCCTTATAGTTGCAGCGTGATGTTATATAGCCTAAAGCCTTCCTCGATAAATGGTCTATTCAAAGCAAAAAGAATTTTTCAATTCGAACCAGTAAGTAGTTCCTGAGATTAGCGCGTTCAAACAAACAAACTCTTCAGCTTTATAATATTAGTATAGACATTCTAACCTTTAATAAAGTTGGACACCCTTCTATTAAACATTTCGATGTCTTAGTTTTCACGTCGTATGAATAATATTCGTAAATTCCATTCCTCTTCTTTCTTCCCATTAGGTATAACAATGTACACTTCAACCGGTAATTTGCAATAAAGGTAATTATTACCGGTATTTTAAATTTTGTAAACACCACGAGAAGAAACGAACATTGGACGCGACATGTGACGATCTAAATCGCGCAGTGTTGGAGTAGTGGGGGCCGCGGTGGAAGGGTATACCAATGACCTCTATAAATACCTACTCTGGACTTTATATAGGAGATTTTTTTTTTTCCTTTATTGTAGGTACATTTCATGTTAGACTAGTTAGACGGCCTCTAAGCGCAACGGTAGTACGCTTGTCTGTGACACCGGAGGTCCCGGGTTCGAATCACGGTCAGGGCATGATTACGAACGAACTCTCTCTGATTGGTCCGGGTCTTGGATGTTTATCTATATAAGTATTAATTACCTTTTAAATATGGTATCGTTGAGTAAGTATCTCTTAACACAAGTTTCGAACTTACTTCGAGGCGGAGAATAAAAAAAATTAGCCTTTTACCGCGGGAATTTCTCGAAGAAAGCAACCTATTTTACTTTTAAAGGATAAATCATGACACTGTGCCACAAATGATTTAATAGTTTTCAGTTTATTTGTAATAATCGTGACAAGTGGAAAGATGTAGTCCCTGCCCACCCTTCCGGGAAAAAGGCGTGATTTTATGTAATGTAATGTATTTGTTATAAAAAATACTTTTTCATCATTATTATATTAGTATGGATTTGGTCCAGCGCACTTGTATTTTACACGTCAGTGGCGTACATTGACCTCGCTCGACTCGACACGGCGGCGGCCGTTAGTAATGAAACCGGTAACGGTTGCGTTGCGTTCTGACTGAATTTTATTACCGAAAACCGGTTGGTTGGACGTACTTAAATCAATATCGGTTAGGTATTTTGTTATTTGTTTTGTTATGTGCCGGGTGGTTCACGGCACCAATACAAAAAAGAATAGGACCACTCCATCTCTCTCCCATGGATGTCGTAAATGACGACTAAGGGATAGGCTTACAAACTTGGGATTATTTTTTTGTTCACTATTTGAATCTCAATTCTATCATTAAACCAAATAGCTTAACGTGCCCATTATTATATGTAGATATGTAGGTATCTATGTAATGTTCACTAACCAAGAATGGTCCTTTCGACAAGACTCGGCGCGCGGCTCATAAGGCTCGATCCACACAGACTTGGTTAGAATCGTTCAAATTAAATATTTTTATTCATTATTTATTTTGGGAAACTTCAACGTCACTTAAAAATTGTCATATTTTTTGGTTTTCACAACATTGGTTGACGTCTCCTGCCGCTTCCAATGCGTCAGTGCAGATGAAGCGGTAACTCCTGACCTCATCCGAGCTGAAGACCGGCCGTCATATAGTCCTGATCTTAATCCACGGGATAAATAGGTTTATGGTCAGTTTTTGGGAGTAAGGCTTGCTCTGAACGCCATGATAATTTGGAGTCTCTAAATTTGGCAGTAGAGAACATTCTCATAGAAAGAGTGCGTGCTGCTATTAATAACTGGCCTCAACGTTCAAAAGACTGTTTTGCAGCCAATAAAGACCATTTCGTATAAAACTATACGACATAGTTCTTTTCATCCCACTAAAAAACTATAATTTTCGTCGGATTTGAAAAAAAAAAACCGGTATTTCTTTGTAGGTGGCGCTAAATACGCGCGAGAAAAGCTGCAGGTAGAAGCTAGTATTATCGTTATTTCTTTAATAACCGATCACTATGTTCACAGTTGGACGTGCTAATACGTTACGTGGTCGCCGAAGCTGAAGAGGCGGAGCGCGCCGGCGGTCCGGAGGCGATGCGCCGGCGCATAGAGTCGCGGCTGCCTCTCATACTGCGCTGCTGCGGCACCCCCCACGCCTTGCTGGCCTGCGCACTGGCCGCTGCCAGAGAGCATCCTATGCTACTTCTTCTTCTGTACATGAAGGTAGGAATACCTTCTACCTTATGCGAATTTTTGAATAGCTGTCTTGTCAAAGTATCCCCTAAATTGTATACTCGATTAGACTGTATTCCTTCAATCTAAACTTCACCATTGATTTTCAAATTTGTTCCACAAATGATTTGAATATGTTATATCTTACGGCTCAATTCACTATTGTATGAAGTGAAATCGATTTGACATGAATTAAAAATAAATTAAGAATTTGTAGCACACTATCTTGTCTATGTATCCTGTACCGATTTTACCAAAAATACTTAGAAATATCTAGTTTCCATTTTTAAATTAATCTCATCCATTATCGCAGGTACCGAAAATCCTTCAACTCCTGCGCTCGTGCTCGGAGCGGCCGTCGCGCCGGCCCACGGTGTGCAGCAGCCCCGCGCTGCAGGCTGCGCACGCGCACTCCACCAGCGCCACCGACCGCGTGTCGCACTCGCTGCTCACCGCCCTCGCCACCGCCGCGCACGCCAAGGAGAACTCGCTCAAGTCAGTCCCTTTTAATACAAGAATATTCATATCAGTCCTATCTTTACAAGATACGCCATTGTCAAGGATCGCGACAAGTGGAAAGATATAGTACCTGCCTACCGCCTGATTCGGCTCCGTTCCCGCTGCGCACACGCACCACGCCGCGGAGAATCCGCTGACCTCCATTTCACTAAGGTCTCAATAATAGTTTCTCATCAAAGCGAGAGAAAAACCAGTTCTACGAGCCTGAGGTTCATATTCGTAGAACCGTGAATTATTGGAAGAATACCTGATCCGCCTGTATGAAAACCAAACGTGTTAAGCTTCTCTGCTTATTGTGAAATCTACATATGCAAAGTAAGTGATGAACGATTTTATCCACAAAAATTTTTGGTAGAATTTACTGATACAATTTTGATGATTTAATTAATGATAAATAGAGTTTCAATAACTTTTGTAAAAAGCAAGAGAACCGGGTCTAATCGATATCCTCCTTTTTGGAAGTCGGCTAAACTTTTGAAACCTCCCAAGTGTAATTAGCATTTTCCTGAAAACCGCATCAAAATCGGTTCAGCGAAACGCGAGATAAACGCGAACAAACATACATGTCAAATTGCGAACCATCTGTTTTTGAAGGCTATTAAAGAGAAAAAAGAAGGTCCTATACATAATTATATTTGGTTCTTGGATCATCTGCGCGCGACTGAAGGTGACTGTAACATAATTGGGTATTACAACTTACAACTAGAGTGTACCACAACTGTTCTTTAGACCAGTCGGACGCTCTAGGTACAAGTGGACCGATGAGGTCCAGAAGGACCTGCATAACCTGAGACCCGAGGACTGGCGGGAGCTGGCCGAGGACCGCAACAAGTGGCAGCAACTTGTTGCGGAGGTGAAGACGCATTTCGGCACATTGCACCGCAGTAGTAAGTAAGTGATGTAGTAGCAGCCTTACAGGATACAGGAAGATATCGTTCGATGTACTGGCTGACGTTTATTGGAGCTTTGTTTTTTTTTAGAATTTTCCTTCTCAAAACCTACACCTGTTTCTACAAATATTTTGGTTCTCTGTCCAAAATCATGAAAGTGCCGTTTGGTTCCCGGCACCAATACAAAAAAGAATAGGACCAATCCATCTCTGTACCATGGATGTCGTAAAAGGCGATTAAGGGATAGGCTTACAAATTAGGGATTCTTTTTTAGGCGATAGGCTGGAAACCTTTCACTATTTGAATCTCAAGTCTATCATTAAGCCAAATAGCTGAACGTGGCCATTCAGTCTTTTTAAGACTGTTGGCTCTACCTACCCTGCTAAGGGATAGAGACGTGATTACATGTAAGTATGTATGTTTGTTGTCATGCCATTACCGAATGGCCACTAGTATCTTCTGTCCCTAAGACTTGGACTATTTCTTCATCACTCGAAATCCTATTAAGGCTTATTAAATATATTAAGTTGCCTCTCTCTACGTGAGCTATTTGAATACTTGGTAAGTGATTTGCATGTACTGTGTATTATTGATTGACTGACTGATTGACTGACTGACTGACTGACGGTGCATGGAGGCTGGCATGCTTGCCCTTAAAACTACAAAATATTACCATTGTTTTTTTTCTAAATGTCGTCTTATTATGATTCGTATGAAAACCTATGATAAATTAAAATTATGTTTGGTCTTCACGTTAGGTTGGGATGTCAGTCTGATCATATTCGTATTGATATAATTAGTTCTACATTCATTTGTTTTTTAATGTAGATAATAAATAAAATATAAAAAATATATACGGGACAAATTACACAGATTGAGTTAGTCTCGAAGTAAGTTTGAAACTTGTGTTACGAGATACTAGCTCAACGATACTATATTTTGTAATAAATACTTAGATAGATAAACATCTATGACCCAGAACAATCAGAGAAAGTTCGTTTCTCATCATGCCCTGGCCGGGATTCGAACCCGGGATCTCCGATGTCACCGACAAGCGTATTACCGCTGCGCCACAGAGGCCGTCGAATGTGCATTCGTCCACGATTTAGATTTTAGAGATCAATATTTGTAAATTGACGTCCGGTGAAAATGCTGCAGTGTAGTTTGTACCGCCGATTATTCTATACATGCGCTTTGGAAGTGGTGGTAGTTATAAACAGATATGAGTGATGTGACGTCAATAAGTGATACCTTTTATCCAATTTTGAAAATAAATCTATTCTATTCTATTTAGAGCTCACTTTCCTCATACATTTTAATAAATAACTGATGCTTTGTCAACAGGTTACAACGCATGGAGGCCGGCATTCGCAGCGTTTGGTCTCGCATGGAGCGCGCGGGCACCAGGGCTCTGCCCCTGGCCGGGGCTCTGCTGCGGGGCTCCCTGCTGCAGCACCAGCGGCACCACTTGCACATCCTCGCCGCTATAGAGGTCCTACCTGATGAGGAACTCTTCTCGGACAACGTCAGGTAATGTAGGAATTTGTGTCAAGTAATATATATAACTTTGATTTCTAAAGGTATGTGCCGTGTGGTTCCCGGCACCAATACAAAAAAGAATAGGACCACTCCATTTCTTTCCAATGGATGTCGTATAAGGCGACTAAGGGATAGGCTTACAAACTTGGGATTCTTTTTTAGGCAATGGGCTAGCAACCCGTGACTATTTGAATCTCAATTCTATCATTAAGCCAAATAGCTGAACGTGGTCATTCAGTCTTTTCAAGACTGTTGTCTCTGTCTACTCCGCAAGGGGCATAGACGTGACCATATGTATGTATGTATGTTCTAAAGGTATCACAGTGTCCTGATGGTTATATGCGACTTCCATAACCGTAGCATGGCACGCGCCTTTTTTACTGCGCAAGAAACTTGCTGTCCCGTTTCATGTCATATAATAAATAATAATAATAAATATATACGAACTCAACGATACTATATTTTATAATAAATACGTATATAGATAAACATCCAAGACCCAGGCCAATCAGAGAAAGTTCGTTTCTCATCATGCCCCGGCCGGGATTCGAACCCGGGACCTCCGGTGACACAGACAAGCGCACTACCGCTGCGCCACAGAGGCCGTCTAATAAATCTATTCTATTCTATCTTCCTTAAGTGTGTCATTGATAATGATAAGACAATACAATGATACCCACTATGACTTGATCAGTTTTCGGTTTAGAATAACTTTATTCTCATAAGATTTACATAAAATAAATCACTTACTGAGAAAGCAATATTTATATAAGTATGGGCATGCATTTTATACAAAATAAATATAAAAAACCAATAGCCTCGACACAGAGGGTATAGAATAATAAATATGAAAAAAAAATAGTAGGGTAGATCTACGGAGCTATGGAGTGACGTCGACTTGATCAGTTCACGAAACAATTGTGTGATATTGTTCCAGCTCCGAAGTGCACAACATAGTGGAGTGCTTCCTCGGCATGCTGAAACAACAGGGCGGTCGCGAGAGCAGCCGCGACAACGCTCTCCAGTACCGGGTGGCCGCGCTCCTCAGGAGATACCTCACCACGCGGCCGCAGCGGGCCACGCAGCTGTTACACGCCCATAGAGACACGCTAGCGTTAGTATATAGCATGTCCCGATGCGGTGCGGGGTGGACGGAGCTGCCTCGAGAGATTGCTGGCCCGGTCGCTTGCTATCCGGCCACGAATTGTGCAGTTCACCCCGTGTTTTTATGTATAGCGCCATCTATGTGATGGTGGTTAAATTAAATACTATGTTAACTTTTTCAGACTCATTTATTGTAACTTAGATGGCGCATTTAAGCGCTGTTTTGCTTTGAGTAATACGAACATTCGTTGTTCACGAGTACATTTAAGCAACTTGGTGCAATCTCAAGTTTATAAAGTTGTCCTTTAGTCGCCTTTTACGACTAAATATCTTTCATACAAATCGGTTCTACTCTAAAGTTCAAAGTTCCCTAAACCACACGGTATTAATTATGGAGAAAGAAGTAGATATTATATTGTTAATATTCATATGCTATGTCTTAACAGTTCGATACCGGCGTTAAGTTCGCTGAGCAACGCGGAGCTGTCTGCGCCCGCGTCGTCGCTGCCGCCGCCGCACGCGCTGCGGGCGCTGCAGCGGAGGCAGGACCCGCCCGAGGAGCTGCTCGCCATGATACAGGTAACTAATTTTATTTTTTTTTTGTAACAGTTGTAGCGACATCTCTACGTCACATGTTACTAAAACAAAATCATGCGACGCTGTCAGTAGTCGAAAAGAGCCAAGTCTAAATCGCGCAAGCAAAGATTTCTCGGATTGGAGCATGTATACAATCTTCGACACAATGTCGTCTGTCGCGCGGCTCCCCAGGCATCACACCTTGCTTGGCGGAAGATCTTATATACTACAGGGTGACATTTAAAACAACTGCATCCTTTTTAACATAGACTATACCCATGCTTCTGAGCCGTTTGAGCCTATTTTTATTTAAATTAAACATCAGAAAAAGTCATCATTTTCACATTTAAAAAACCCTCAAAAACTACGTTATGCGCTTTATTAAAGACCAATACTACAAAAAGAAATTAAAACTAAACATGTAAATAAATGTCTGAAAAATAAATTATTTTTCTAGTATCAAGATCAAGTAAAGTACAGAGTTGTCGAGATCGCTCAGCACGCGTCGCTTTTCCGCCGGGGTGATATTACGTATTTAGGATCGTGCATTTTGATACTTTTATTTTTTTTCGTTCTTTCTGAAATATGAACCGATATTTTTCTTTCAACGTTTTTAAATATCCTTTAGATGAGTACACTTACCAGTTAAATTTATGAAGTTGAATTAAAAGTCACCCTGTATAGTATAGCTCCCGCTACACAGTATTTAAAACTAGAGTAGTATTCGTACGTCTGTTTGCCCTCGTTAAGCCAAAAAACCATGATAATTTCCCTTCTCGCGGGAATTCGTTTTTTGTTCAATATTGAATTTTTATGGTAAGTGACGATGAAGACTGTGTCTAATGTCTATCAAAGAGATACCCATTTATTATAGCAGCAGGCAATTCATTCCATATATATTATGGCGAGCATTTTAATTATAAATATAAGTGCAAAAGAGTCAAAAATCTATCTAGCCGGGTCTCACATCCAATTAGTTTTTCCAATATTTTAACTCAAAAACATTTATCCATTCTTCCACAAAAATTTATTTCTAAATTAGTTTTTTTTTTTAGTTTATTATCTCTAGTCTCTAGCTAGTGGTAAAGGTAGCCGCCGTCACGGTCTCTTTATCTCCACTAGCACCTTGTCTAACCATGAACATTGCAGGAGCTGGAGTCGTGGGGCGGGCGGCGCGGCGGCGCGTGGGGCGGCGCGGGCGTGGCGGGCGCCGTGCTGCGCGCCGCCGCGCCGCTGTGCGCCGCGCCGCACGCGCCGCTGCGGGCCGCCGCGCTGGCGCTGCTGGCCCGCCTGCTGCCCGCCGTGCCCGACACCGCGCCGGGTCAGTGACCTCCCTCATCATCGTGCTCCACCAAAGATCTTCACCTCGCTTTGTTGGAAGCGACTTGCTTCAAAAGTTTTCCCACGGATTTCACCTAGCTGATACATACATACAATCACGTCTATATCCCTTGCGGGGTAGACAGAGACAACAGTCTTGAAAAGACTGATAGGCCACATTCAGCTCAGCAGCATTTGGCTTTAAGATAGAATTGAGATCACCTAGCTGACGTTTGACACAAACTGAAATTGAAAGTTTTAAAATAAAATGAATAATTCATGTAAATACATACATGCAAATTGTCACGTCTATATCCCTTGCGAGGTAGACAGAGCCGACAGTCTTGAAGAGACTGATAGGCCACGTTCAGCAGTTTGGCTTTATGATAAAATTGAGATTTAAGTAGTGACAGGTTTGCAAGTATTTACACTTGAAATAATCTGTAAAAAAATATAGACAGCTGATATCAGCGTCAAAAAATCACTCAAATGTTACCTTTCATCTGTAAAGTTGATTATCAAAACAAAAATCTAATCCACAGAATTTAAGTCACCTCCAAATGTTCCCCAACAGGTCTGAACGCGGTGTTGGAATGCCTAGAATCGAATCAACCTGAAATCTGCCAGTCGGCGCTGGACAAGCTGCCGGAGCTGGTGATCGGCATGCAGGAGCACGCGGCGCGGCTGCTGCTGGCCGCCTTCGAGCTGGGCGCCGCGGGCCGGCACCCCGTCGAGACATGTCTCGCCAAGTGCGTAGCCACCATAAACCTGCATAGAGGCTGCTGAAGAGTACCCACAGAGGAGAGGAGGTGGGGCGCTGGTGGGATTCACCAGCTTCAGAATAGTGTAACCAACCTGTCCATCCCTACAAATTGAGAATTGCAATAAGCAACTAGTCTACTTCCTGCCTCAGAATAGTTTGAATAGGAATCTCTGGCATTCGGAGCAAAAACAAATGCTTGTCTACAGACGACCTTGGTATAATATTTAAATTGTACCTTTATTTTTTGGAATGAGTTATATGGCCAGTATAATTTTCATATAAATAAGAAAATGTATATCAAACCACTCAAATTTACTTACTGCTTCTATTTCTAGCAGGACAGTTCCGTGTATCATGAATTCTTGGCATATGATTGACCATATAATACTATTGTTTTAAAACGAAAAATTTTATAGCTAAAGAACTCTTCTAGCCTTGGTGGTACATTTGTAGGTTATTGACAAAAATAACAGTTTGTGATGAGTATCCATCTCATACTCGTAAACATATTGGCTGAATTCCATGTAGTATATACAATAAGCTTAATAAAAAAAGGATGATAGGTACTTTTGTGAAAGAAGAAAATGAGAGTTTTATAACTCAGAGGATGAGGTATGAAAACAAAGTTGTTTTTGTAAATAAATATTAATATAGGTACCTACCCAATGTATTTGAATTTGTATTGTAGGGTTACATACTTCTACAAATGTAATAAAAGAAAAATAAAACAATTTTATAGCACCAACAGTTTTTATTTTATTAGCATTAATAACTTAAAATTATAAATTATATATTAATCCTTTGAGCACTATGCAATTTTTGATGTGACGTAAATAAAAAATAAATCTTTTATGATTAATATCATGTTGGAAGATGAACTAAAAGTTTATTACTCAATCTAAAACTTAACCAAAAAATGAAAATTATATTTTTTCATGTTGTTCTTAACTTAATACAGTAGTATTCAAAGGATATGTAATTAAAATATTTAAAAATAGTAAAATAAAATACTTGGAAAAAGACCATCCATTGCAGAAACAAAATTAAATGCATTTCTAATGGAAAGTTGCAAAAAGATTTTTTTTTTATAAAGTGTTCATCAAGTTACATGGAGTTTTAACCAGTCACAGCACTGGCAGTTTACAAACTCTAATCAGTCACTTCCTTTATTTTTTATCAACATAATAAGACGCATTCCGGGCTCCTCTCCAGAAAAGTGAGAGAGTAACTGGAACTCATCAAAGAAGTAGGTATTAAAGGCTCCATCTAAATATTCTCTGCACCTAACTGAATAATGACTAAAATGTTCAATTTAAACAAGGAATAGAAAGGAGCATAAGCAACATTTTAGAACAAGTCTAATTATTTTATTTTATGTATAAAATTACAGAAATTAGGTTTTTTGAAAGTTTCCCAAGCAACGCCTTGATAATCCTTGATGATTTTTTAGCAAATCTAAGGTTTTGTAAATTATGGGGACACAACTAGCAGTGCATGTCAGTTGGTCCATGAGGAAAATGTAAAATAAATAGCAGCAGACCAACTGACATCCATCACCAAATATTTTTTATAAAAATATAATACATGTCAATATGTGATTGTAAAATTCCAAAAACTTAAGACTGTACAGGAGCTATACACAAGTTCTTCATCACCAATCATTGTTTCCGAGGTCTGTAAACAGTTTGTCCTTTATCTTCGGCCTGGGATCCTCCTTTATTTTTGTGTCCACAGCGCCCACTTGACCCAATAAGTATTCAAGTTCTGTAATTAAATGCCAAAAAGGTTGAGACATTGGTATTGAAAAACAATTTTGGTAAAATAATAAAATAGAAAAATTCAAGATAAAACATACTTGATGAAGAGAGTTATGAATGTGGATGAAGCTAAGGAAATGTGCAGAGATCGTGGCAAGTGGAAAGAGGTAGTCTCTGCCTACCCCTCCGGGAAAGAGGCGTGATTTTATGTATGTATGTAAAAAGTACCCTGTGTCATTCTGGGTTTTATTTTGTTCTGAATGACATCAAAATCTGTCTTAATAGATTTTAGATTCTTATAAACTTTTACATATAACTTTAGCAGGAAGGACGCTCAACTACAGGAACATGATATTTACCATCGCAAGTTAGAGCAGTGCCTCTGAGCTCGTGTGAGCCCACAAATTGTTTCTTCATGTCACCCTCGTAATACACGAACACACTGGGCAGATTCCTCTCGGGATAGTTAGGGATGCATGTCTGATAGAATGCTTTAAGGAATTTTGTATATGGGTACTTCTCCGCAAGCTGCCGCATGTGTTGGTTCACGAGGGCACACTGCTGGATACTGAAATAATATTTTAAATATAGATGAAGAACTTATTACCTAAATTGATGGTCCAGGTATAACATTTGCATATACATACATTATAGTCACGTCTATATCCTTTATGGGGTAAAAAAAGCTAACAGTCTTGAAGAGACTGAAAGGCTATGTTCAGCTGTTTGGCTTTAGATGGAATTATGATTTGCAGATGTAGAAATGTACAATCTAAACAGCTAATTCATAACACAAATATACAACTGATAAGAAAACATTTAAAATAGGATTATAAAAAGAACAATAATTTTATTTTATTTCCATTGTATTCAAACTGCACTCACCCTTGTTTGTACAGGTGTATAACTACCCAAATCCCCTCTCCTGCCTTGTTCACTTCCTGCACATAATCTTGCCCCGACACTTCCCTCACTTCGCCAAATCGAGGTTTCTCTGACAATTTCTTGAGCTCTGCAATGCGTTTCCGTCGGTATTCCTCTAAAATCGCTTCATCTTCAGAGTCCTCTAACTCGTCAAGTCCGTCTAAATCTAACTCTGAGAGCTTTTTGTCTTCTGAAACAAGTAAAAATAATATCGTTTTTACCGGCTGATGCTTCAGGCTGGATCTAATTAACACTATACTACAGTAAAACTTTATTTTGTTAACAGGTGTTGGTGGTAAATAACCTCAATATTTACTTACTTTCTGCTTGTTTCTGTTGAATGGTCTCTTCTATCATATTCACAATATCGGCTTCGGACACTTCCTTCTCCTTCGGAGGTATAATTCCCTTGGAACGAAGAACATCGTTCCATTCTGTATCCTCGTTTGGGTTCTAAAAATATAATGAAGAGAGTTACAGTTATCCTATTTACATATTATGATGAATAAATAATAGTACAAAACTTCACCTGCATTATATAGTGATTTTTGGTTTTGTCTGTTATTTATATTTTAGACAAGATTTTTATTTCAATTATATTAATGAAATTCGACACCTTTTTGCCACTTCTATGTACTTCTTTCTATTTTAGCTTGAGCGAGCTTGAGTTGAGCGCTTGAGAGCGCAGCGCAGTCGCAGTCGCGGGGCTGAATAATATGACAGCTTTGACGTTGACGTATTTATCACAGTTTCTTTTATTTAACCCGAATAAAAACATCTCTATATTTCAGTACTATTATACCGATTCGAAAATTTTATGAAAATATTATGTGTACACATTATGCATACCTATATAAGGTATAGCTGTAGCTTCTTTTTGTGATATATGTATATAAAATCACACCAGCGGAGGAGTAGGCAAAAACTACATCATGTAAGTACCACAGGAAATCTGTCTAGTGATCATCATGTGTAATCATAGCGTTATAATAATAATCTTGAGTATATATATATATATACATGATTTTCCAAAATTTTCCTTTTTTTTGAACATGGTAAAATATTTTTTAAAAATGTGGAAACTAAAAATAATTTCGATAAATACCGATTGCCTCCATATTTTTTTGACAATGACACGTCCTTTTTTGATGTTGTCAAATTTGTCAAACTGCGTCGAGTTGGAAAAATTTTGTTCGCTATGTTCAGTCAAGTCTCGAAATAAATAAATTGAACATGGCTGATACCGAAGGACATAAACATCGGGAAACTAATTTCCATGAGGGAGAAGGTAAATAAGTTCAACTATTATTGTGTAGGGCGCGTGCGTCGTTAGTTTAGTCGCGCGTTGGACTGCGACCTGGCGGCTGGCTGTTTCGCTAGTCACCCTCGCGCAGCCTTTACTCTGTGACATTGAAACTCGGTTCTTTTTATAATTGCTGCCTGGATTTCGGTGCTGGTCTGCCAGGAATGAAGTGTGCCTCTCGGTTGGCGCTCTAAGTGAAATAGTTGCCGTCAGTGCATAACCAAAATGACGGGTGGTGTGAACCGGATTCTCCATTCAGGTACCCAATCTTGTTTTTGTTATATTATAGCAGATTTATCCGAGGTTACATGCGCATCGCCACAGTTATTTTGTTTGGCTCATTTTATCTTGTGGCACTGTACTTTGCACCATTGCTTATTTGAAGTAATGTATATGTAATTTGATTTCATAATTATGAAACAATAATACATGTTGTATCTCTTTATATTGTAGTATTGTTTTGATGTTTATGGTCACTTCAACCTAAATTATAAATTGATATGATTATTTTTAGTTTACAAAACAGTTTTCAACACAATAAAAACACGCTTTTATTTTTATTTTGCCAATATAGGTTACAAACTGGTTGTTTATTGTTGCACTAGCTTGCTTGAATGTTGTAAAATCTTTTCAATAATATGTTCCATGTTATCCAAATAATGTGAAGTGTTACAAACAGATAAATACTTAGTTTATCTATTTTTGTGTGCAATATAATTTATTGAATTATAAAAAATTAACTTCAATTCTTGGCAGTATACATTTCTCAATTTGATAATAATCGTAACTGTCTTCACTGTAAGAAGCTACTTGTTTGCTGTCTTAAACTGTGCAATTTTTTATTTATTTATTAGATTTTGTATCATTTAAAATTTCTAAATTAGAATAGGCGGACTTTATGTTAATAGCATTATTTAACAGTCTACCATTGGGTTACGCAGATAACCTTGGTGTGTGTGAGAATTATAATTAACATACTTACTATAAACCTATAATACATTGACAAGGGGCACAAATGTATTGACAATAAACATAGGAATATCCCTCTCTTCTCTCAGCAGAAAAGAGTTAAACTCGTAAATCTTAGTAAAAACACTACACAGTCCCCGGCTACCAACTGGTTTTTTGCCGTTTTCATTATGGTGAAAGCATGTTTATTACATAAATTGAAATAACAAGGCTGTGGCCTCTGACCATGTGTGGGAAATAGTTATTATGCAACTAGTCACCACTTTATGTGGCATTGTTTGTAGACAAGCACCTATGTTCCGTTTAATTTCTATTTTAGACAAAGTTATGAAAGCATCTATCCATCTATATATCTAATCACATTCACTATTACTTATTAAACATCATCATCAATCAATATTTCTAAAGATTTGCCCAATATATAAACAAAGAAACCAATCATTTATATAATCATGTCTATATCTCTTACCCCTACGGGGTAGACAGAGCCAGCAGTCTTCAAAAGAGTGAAAGGCCACTTTCAGCTTATAACAATGGAATTGAGATTCAAATTGTAACAGGTTGCTAGCCCATCGCCTAAGAGGTATCCCAAATGTATAAGCCATTTCCTTGGTCGCCTTTTACGATATCTGTGGGACAGAGATGCAGTGATCTTATTATATTAAAATGCCAGGGAAAACACCACATGACATCGCCCAAAATAATATTCTGACATGGAATAATCACTCAAGAAATTTTATGCAGTTAATTCATTCAATAATTATAAGTGCGTAGTGTGGAATACTAACTTATTTGTCGCACAATTGAGCAAGTTTATTAATATGTAACACATGTTACACAACACGATAAGCCTGTGTGTAGTCTTATTACATGCATGCATTTATCGCATAATTTATGTTTGTATGTTACTGACATTTTGTTTTTCATGCTGGTCTGACCGATACGCAGAAAAAAGTTTTTGGCAATAGTTTTACGGCAGACACGGCTGACGTCAACCAGCCATGGAAATATTGTGATATTTATATGTATGTACCTACAATACAATACACTACCAGATATACATTATCATTATTGATTCAGCACAAAAGTAATATTTCTCGCGTCAAACGCACGCGGTAGTATTGGCACTCCACCAAATACATGCGTTCTATTTTACGGTAGAAATTCAGGTATATAAGTAAGGTTACATGCTGTGGTATTCATAAGGAAGTAAGAGTGTCAATAAGCGTACTTCAAGGACTTCCTGGGTATGATGAAGGAGTGGGAATGGGTGCCCGGCGCAGAACTTAGTTTACCTGACATAATAGTCCAAAATTGAGAATCGTGTAAAATGCTTGCTTAGTTAGTAGTGAACAAAAACAGCTCGTATAGGAATAAGTTAGTAGTGAACAAAAAAAGCTCATATTTAATGAACCAGGCCTCCCGCTAAACATCTCTTTAGGTATAACAATGGCGAGCACTTGTGGCAAACCTCCTAGATAATGCTGGAATGTCATGCTTTTATTTCTACACGCCATGGTACTGATAGTATTACGACTTAAATGTTTTGGACGAAGGGACCCAGAGTTCGCCTATTATGGAATATAACTGTCGAAACCTGTGCCGTGTGGTTCCCGGCACCAATACAAAAAAGAATAGGACCACTCCATTTCTTTCCCATGGATGTCGTAAAAGGTGACTAAGGGATAGGCTTACAAACTTGGGATTCTTTTTTAAGCGATGGGCTAGCAACCTGTCACTATTTCAATCTCAATTCTATCATTAAGCCAAATAGCTGAACGTGGTCATTCAGTCTTTTCAAGACTGTTGGCTCTGTCTCCCCCGCAAGGGACATAGACGTGACCATATGTATGTATGAACCCAGGGTCCCAGACCCGTTTCGAATCTTGACGCACAAATCCAGCAATCTAAACCACCATTGGTAAACGTCATTCCTCAACAGGAAGTAGTTACGCGTTATTCCTCACCACAGCATTTGAGACCTTCCCCCTTCTAAATAAAACATATTATCGCACAACAACAGACAGTGATCCTATTATTTGTAACGTAGAACGTGTGCAGAGCCGGTTAGCAGGTTGTAAACCAATTTGATTAGTTTGTTTTGCTACGGTTGAATAAAGTTGATCAACCTGTCACTTGCGACCAGATTTAAGATTTTAATTGCAATATGCCTACAGCTCATATTCTATGACTTAGGAAAAAAAAACGAACTTTTAGAGACAGCAATATAATCTTTGAAAATCGCGATTAAAATCCTAGATGGTAATTTTTTTACATTTTTAAAATTCGCCGTTATTCTCTTTACAATTACTTTAGATTTCCAATGAAGTGTGGATCCGTTTGGCAGATCAGACCGGAATAACTCCCCGTAACACCAGTATCGATCAGAATTTATTGTTTATCCCAAACTAGCTTTTGTCCACGGCTCGCGTACATTTCTCGTTTATAGCAAATACTGAAGGAACGGTTTTGGATATGTCCTTTGTTTTTTATTAAAGAACTTGGGTAAGAAAATTTAAAAATCAAAATTACTACGTAATCAAAGAGATAATTCTAGGTCGCTTTTATTTTTCAATATATATATAATTTAAAGTGTGTGTCTGCTTTTATTTGTTGTGAAGCTCTAATATCGTAGTTCGCGAATTGAATAAAATTGGTGCCGAAACCCTGGAAGAAATTTGAAGAAATAAATTAATAAAAATAAATAACTTCATATAACAAGCAAACAAACACATCTTCCCTATAATATTAGTATTTTTCGAAGAATGGATATGAAATTATGGATCGATGGTATAGTATAGATTTCATCCTCCTCCTCATAACTTACTATTTCTCCTTGACATCGCTGAATACTGATCACCATTCGATGGTAATTACCATTGACACCTGTCTCCCACCTCGTGACGCTCGTCGAGCAAAAACCACAAAACATTATATATGAAGGCGTACACTGACTTGCGTAGGTAACCTCAGACTGTTTCTTCCGTCTACAAAGGTCCAATGAAAGTTAATAATAAAAGTAAATAATTAATCTTTATTTTTATATTTAGATAGTTAAACAATTTATCAAAACCGACTTTCTGTCGTGCCGTATATGTGCCGAAAGGTTGGTATAGTTCTGATCTATACATTTGCCGTGGATGTCGTTGAATGCGACTAAAGAGACCTATATCTCGTAGTGCTACGATGACGATCCTCAGACTCGGATCCTGTCACTATTTGAATCTCCGTTCCTTAATTAAGCCATACAGCTGATAGTGGCATTTCAGTATTTTCGAGACTGCTGGCTCTGTCTACCCCGCAGGGGATATATATATATGTATGTATTTACATACATAACCAGTATTGGATCGATCATAGTTACACATCCAGTTGCCTGAATGTGCAGGTTTCCTCACGATGTTTCCCCTCACCGTAAGAGCATCGGTTAACATTCGAATTAATCTACATAACTTTGAAAATAGCCATTGGTACATGGCCGAATTCATCTTACGATGAAGTTAATTTTTTTTTATCAAAGCAAATAATACATTTCGCAAGTAGAATAGTACCTACATGCATTTAGTTTGATATGCTCTTAACGACAAATGCGAACATGTCTATGGAGTCACTGCCTAATCAGTCAATCATTATTCCCTACAAGTGCCACATCATGTACTGAATACACTTGTTCCATCAACCATAGTGATGATTAGCCTAGTAAAATGCGTGAAACTAATTCGATTGCGCCTGCGCCTCTACATACGAGTATGTAGGGTTGTCGCGTGTCAGAATTTCTAAAATAAATATTTTTTCCGGACGTCAATTTACAAATAGAAATCTCTCAAATCTTAATCATGGACGAATGCACATTGTTTATATAAAAAAAATGTAAATGAATGAATAATATGTGACAGGCTCTGCATTTAAGTAATATTGACTGGTTGGATGGTAGCAAGGAAGGAAGTATGCAGAGAACGTGGCAAGTGGAAAGATGTAGTCTCTGCCTACCCCTCCGGGAAAGAGGCGTGATTTTATGTATGTATGGATAGTAGCATACCTTATAAAGATATAAACCTTCCTCAAAAAACCCTCTTTCTTCCATTTCAAACAGAATCAAATTCCGTTCCCAGCTTTCCGAGATTAGCTCATACATACAGACAGAGTAAATAGGGGGATTTTATAATATTTATTGATAGTGAATTAATGTTAATGACTGTAGTAGAGAGTCGGTGGTCGAATCGGTAAGGTGCCCGGTTAAAATGCGTGATGCCCAGAAAGGCACAGGTTCAAATCCCACCTCGGCCATGTACCAAATATTTCCAAAGTTATGTACACATACATCCATACATATAATCACGTCTATATCCCTTGCGGGGTAGACAGAGCCAACAGTCCTGAGCGGACTGATAGGCCACGTTCAGCTATTTCGCTTTTAGATAGAATTGAGATTCTAATAGTGACAGGTTGCTAGCCCATCGCCTAAAATAGAATCTCAAGTTTGTAAGCCTATCCCTTAGTAGCCTTTTACGACATCCATGGCAAAGAGATGGAGTGGTCCTATTCTTTTTTGTATTGGTGCCGAGAACCACACGGCACAAAGTTATGTACATAATTTAAAATGGTAACCGACGCTCTTACGGTGAGGGAAAACATCTTGAGGAAACCTGCACATTCAGGCATATGGATGTGTGACCATGATCGATCCAATACTACAGCCTTGGCCAAAAGTCTTAGGCACCCCCAACTTTTATTAAAATAATGAAGTAAAACTACTTTTATTTTCTATATTTATTTATTTCTTAAAAATTAGGTTAATATAAACAAGAAAAGCTTATAATCTAGTAGGTCCACCTTTAGATTTTATTACGGCACTGATTCGAGCCGTCATGCTGCGTACTAACTTTGTAAACTCATTCCTAGAAATACTGTTCCATTCTTGAACTAATGCATTTTTAATGCAGTTTTTGATGAAATACTATGCTCCTTGATCCTCTGCTTTAAAATACCCCAAAGATGCTCAATTGGGTTGAGGTCTGGAGGCTGCGCCGGCCAATCCAATACCTCAATATTATTTTCAAGAAACCAGCGCATCACAGTCCCTGACTTATGACACGGTGCGTTGTCTTGCTGAAAAATGACAGCGTCTAGGTTGGTGTCACCGTAAATGCTTGTTAGCGATGGCATTAGAGACGTTTCGAGTACTTTAATGCACTTTTCACTGTTCATACGACATTCGCAAACAAACATTTCACCAACGCCATCAGCAGCCATGCAGCCCCAGATCATAATGCTACTTCCGCCGTGCTTGCCAGTAGGTACAACGCAATCTGCATGGTATTCTGCGCCCATACGTCGCCTCACAAAGGTCACACCCGGTGTCCCAAAAACCTGGTTGAGGAAAAAACAACACCAATTAGAAAATTGATTATAATTTGTATTATAAGAGTGGAACTAAAAAGGAAACGTTCTTAATTATAAGAAAACTACTAGAATTGACTCACCTTAAAGTTAGATTCATCAGACCACACCACATTAGCCCAATCTTCCTCTGTGAAATGTTGGTACTGTAAAGCTATTCTAGGCGCTTCTTTTAATTAGTTTCTGACAGCCTAGGCTTCTTCCTGGCTTTGCATCCTTTAAGGCCTGCTTCCCCGAGTCTTCTTCTGTCGGTTCGCGAACTTATTGACTTTCCAGCTTCATCTGACAAGGCAGCAGCAAGCGCGGATGAAGTTTTTTTCCTATTTTTCAGTGACTCTCGAACCAATTTTCTATCTTCGCGATCCGTAGTCACACGTTTTCGGCCTGCTCGTGGTTTGTCGTCGTGGGTACCGGTCTCGGCAAACCGTTTGATGGCAGACTGTACAGCGCAACGCGAACATTTCACCAACTTGGCGATTTCTTTCTGGGATCGCCCTTGTTCGTGTAAAAGTTCAATTTTCACTCGATTTTCAATAGTAATTTTACTTTTTTTGGGCATTTTAGAATTAATATGATGTCAATTTGTCGCTCAAAAAAAATGTCAGCTCGTTTACTAGTTGAAGTCTAGAACACAACTGGTCATATAATCACTGATGAGATTACAAAAAACTGAAATCTTTTGTTTTCGGTGACCAGGGTTTTTCATGACCTCAAAATATGCCACCTACTGTGCCAGGTAACGTTTTATGACCCTGACAATACATTAAAGATAAGTATTTATTCATTGTTTCAATAGTAAACATGCATTGTGTATTTTTAAGGGGTGCCTAAACTTTTGGCCAAGGCTGTAGCTAAAGCTAGGAGGAAGAAAAATATATAATAGTGACTGTAAATATTCAATGAATGTAGGTGTATTTTTTGATTTGATGAAATATTAATGTTATTTTTTCTCTGTCGACTGCCCTAGCCCTAGACCCGTGCATCGGGACATGCAAATATTTCTATCGCTGTGGTACCGAGTTGGCACCAGGCCAGCGACCAGGTTATTGACATCACCTCATATTTGGTCCAAAGCCAGTCCTCCCGGAGAATATGTTACATTTACCTCATGTCATGTTATCATTAATCTTGCAAGTGATGAGGTATATACTTCATCCATTATATGCTTTGGTCAAAAATTTTGATTGGCCTTTGTTTGTGTTGATTTAGTATCCTGCTCTTAATTTATTTGTGACTTCGTTCGCGTGGAATCAATCCCGCGGGAACTCCGGGATAAAAAGTAGCCTATATGTTATTCTGGGTATTCAGCTACCGACATACCAAATTTCATCGTAATCGGTTCAGTAGTTTTCGCGTGAGAGAGTTACAAACATCCATTCTGACATACAAACTTTCGCATTTATAATAATTAGTAGGATTACGAACATACATATAATCAAGTCTTTATCTTTTTTAAGGTGTGGCCTTTCAGTCTTTTGACAATGTATAAGGCTCTCAGTCTTTTAAAGGCCATGCTCAGCTTTATCAAGATAATAAAACCATTTAATTAATAGACATGTACGTACGTATTCTCATTTGATTAACTATATTGGGTCCTACGGATATCGGTCACTGACAAACATTTAGATGAAGAGTTGGATGACAGTGATATGATATGTTCCAATATTACAGCCAAGTAGACATCAGTCTTAAATAGTATAAAAGAGCACTGGCTTATCTCAAGGCTATTTTTATATTTTTTAAATGTAGACAATGTGCATTTGTCCACAATTTAGATTTAAGAGATCTATATTTGTAAATTGACGTCCGGTGAAAATACTGCAGTGTAGTTTGTTCCGCCGCTTCTTCCACACATGCGCTTTGGAAGCGATAGTAGTTACAATAAGATTTAAGTGATGCGACGTCAATAAGTGATACACCTTGTATCCAATTTTGAAAATACATAAATCTATTCTATTCTTTTGATTCTTCTGCCGTGACCGATTAACACATAGCAGATTAAAATTGCAGAGAACAGATTCTAATGTCTTGCATTCGAATGCCTACCAATGCATAAGCATTATACTGGTTTGAAATTCCAAACCCTGTTCATGCTGCTTGGCCGCTACTGTCGGAGATATACGAATGAGATTAATTTATCACATTCCGACTATATGCCAATACTTATTTGTTCTCAAACTAAACAGCATCAGCATATAATATAACATAACATATAATCACGTCTATATCCCTTGCGGAGTAGACAGAGTCACCAAAAGACTGAAAGGCCACGTTCAGCGGCTTGGCTTTATGATAGAATTGAGATTCAAATAGTGACAGGTTGCTAGCCCATCGCCTAAAAGAGGAATCCTAATTGTTTAAGCCTATCCCTTAGACGCATTTTACGACAGTATAATATACAATATAATATTTGCAAAACATATTCAGTTGAATTTCGTGACGGTCTTAATTTCATTTCTTTATGGCACTCACGCGCATTCTCAAAATTGGTCCAATAAAGGCAACTCATAAAATGTTTGTAGTGCAACTTTTCTTGTTGCAAAAGGGTTGCTCTAAAAATCATCATCATTTCATAATATTTTTTTTTCATTATTTCAAGGCAAAGGCTAAGCTAAGATGCTCTTGGATAAATATTTCCTGATTCCTGCGCGTTTGTTGCGAATAATTAGAAACAATGGATAATGCACGCGATCTGTTTTGCAATTGCAAATGTATGACTGTGAATTAACATTATTTGCTTCATATTTATTGTTTTAATTTGGATTTTATGTAATAAAATTACATTAATACATTGGATCATTACATAAGATTAGTTGTTCTTCGACCTATTGTCATTTTAAAAATTTCATCCAATTTACTGCGCAGTTTTAAACAGACTACCATTTTTTTAATTTAAGTCACTGTCAAATCGGGTTCTTATTATATTTTGCCACTAACCTTGTGCAAATCCGAAGAAAGCACAAAATTACTGTGTTATGTCGTCTAGATAAGTATTTTTGATCAAAATAAACCATAGTCTTATAACGGATTCGTATAACATGATCAACGATACATTTGTCCTTGTTGAAGAGGCCTGAATATTGAAATTGATTCGAGAGTACCAGTAGATCGTAAGATGCGAAACCAAATGAGAATTTATTTGAATCGATTATTTCATTGTAATGCGCCGGAACTTTTATTTACTGCTTTTTCTATCTGTGGTTATAGTTGAGCTAATTGGTTTTCAATTGATTTGACAGGCCACATTATTTTATTAGCTAATTGGTTTTGATTGATCGATTATTATCACAATCAAGAATTAACTGTGAATAGACTTTGCGGAACTCAAAGTTAATAGTAGCACTTTGTTTTATAATAAGAAATTTTGTGTGATTATATCATAGCAATATACTTTTTTAAATTCCTCGTATCTCTTAAATACATACATACATACATATGGTCACGTCTTTATCCCTTGTGGGGTAGACAGAGCCAACAGTCTTGAAAAGACTGAATGGCCACGTTCAGCTATTTTGCTTAATGATAGAATTGAGGTTCAAATAGTGGCAGGTTGCTAGCCCATCGCTTAGAAAAGAATCCCAAGTTTGTAAGCCTATCCCTTAGTCACCTTTTACGACATCCATGGGAAAGAGATGGAGTGGTCCTATTCTTTTTTGTATTGGTACCGGGAACCAGACGGCACTATATCTCTTAAATCAGTACAACTTATTTACTTGCTAACGTTAAATCATTACAGGCTTGCCCAGGCCTGCATACCAGTATACTCAGCAGGGTTACCGGAAGCAGACTGACCTTCAGCTTATCCTTGAATCCAAACAAACCTGAAGGGCATTCTGGAAAGCCAGAATTGTCATCAATGATATCCTTCCTTCCATCATCTTACTCTTTTATAACCTCCCTTGAACTGAGGGTTTCTGGAACAAATGTAAAATCCAATTTAGCTGTTTTAATATTTGATTTATCATTTTTTAAGTCTTTAGGGTTATCCTAGCAGTCAAACAAGTGATCAGAAATAAGTTTTCATCTTCCACTCACTAGCGCGGGTTCATAAAATTGTCACGATAGAAGAATTTTATTTTTGTGTTCAACAAATTTATGTTTTCATGAGATATTAATTTTATGACCAATCGGATTGACCCCGACTGTACATGTTTAATGTCTCCCATTTTAATTTGCATGTGAAACATGTCCACTGATTGGAAGACCAATGAACTTGCAAACCGGTATGCCCTTATTGATAAATCTTGAGATGAGAGTCAAGATTGTCTTGCCTTTGTACTAAGCTTGAGGTTGTTCACCTAACGTGTTTTTGTGTAGATTCCAATGTCCTTTCTTTTACGTTTCGGTCCAACCAAGGTTTTACCTATTTTCTACAAAATAAGTACCGTAACTTAAAAGGCGAATTAGGGATAGGGTTAGAAACTTCGGATTCTTCTTTTAGGCGATGGGCTAGCAACCTGTCACTATTTGAATCTCAATTCTATCATTAAGCCTAACAGCTGAACGTGGCCTATCAGTATTTCAAGACTGCTGGCTCTGTCTTCCCCGCAAGGGATATAAACGTAATTATATAAATGAATGAATGAAAAGTAACTTGAACTTAGGCACTTAACTTCTTCTAACCTTGTTTCAGATTCCAAAAGATTTTCATATTTAATAAACTCTTGGACAGTTATTACAAGCAGTGCTAGCAAAACTTGTTTACATATATATTACTTAATATATTGATAAATTAAGAAGTCTTTTTTTGTGTTAATTTTTTCAGTAATTTTTGAGTTTATTCATTCAAAAATATCAGAAATACGAATCTTATCTCTTAGAACGTATGGGTTTATAAAATGTTTTTATTAGATACGGAAGTCGAAGTTGAGTTTCATCGTACATCTTGATGTCAGTGCGTGTGGGATTTCTTGGACAATGCAAATTGTTTTTACTACAATGACAATTGTATCAAACTTATACATCGTATGTTTGGATGTAAGGTAATACAATTACAACTTTATATAACACTAGCGACCAGCCCCGGCTTCGCACGGGTGCAAAATTATAAATGTTATTATAAATAAAAACCTTCCTCTTGAATCACTCTACCTGTTACAAAAAACCGCATCAAAATCCGTTGCGCAATTTTAAAGATTTAAGCATACAGACAAACAGACTAAAATAGCGATTTTGTTTTATACTATGTAGTGATGCCAACAGCTTCCTCAAAATGATTTATATATTTTTATCGATCAGTCTAAAACTAACGTAATTCTTTTATTAAAGCCAGTGAATACTATGAAAAAATAACTGTTCTCGTGCTCCGCAGTCTTTGATCAAAATCCGAATTTTAAAATGTTGATTTCTATTATTCGATTGGAATAAAGTAAAAATCCTCTTTTAGTTTTGTCTGAAACTTTTTCTTGACGAAATTTAAATACTATAAGTCAAATTTCCATAAAATAACAATTCATATTTATAAAGATAAAGAAAAAACATGTTTTAAAGATATGCATCTATATGACAGACGTGCCTCTTTTGCAGGCTACGTAGTCGGCAAGCTGAATTTGCAGTTCTCAGATAACGCGGTGCGAAGTAAGTGTGTGTGTGAATGTGTCTGTTTGTCATCTTCTTTTCTTGTAAAC
Source organism: Amyelois transitella (assembly GCF_032362555.1). Classification (NCBI taxonomy): domain Eukaryota; kingdom Metazoa; phylum Arthropoda; class Insecta; order Lepidoptera; family Pyralidae; genus Amyelois; species Amyelois transitella. The sequence goes on along the minus strand of NC_083521.1, from coordinate 716,765 downwards.
TACCTCTTGTACAAATGTATTGAGCGAGAAAATAGTATGGTTTCTTCCTTAAATTTGTCTTGTATATAGACAAGAACCCTAGAATAGTATTTTAAAATTATATCTAATTTTCTCAGCTGTCGGCCTAACAATTCATTTACATTATTTGGTATCACCAGTTTTGAAGCCAGTCCCATTTGCGTTGTCCCTTTGGTATGTCGCCCTTATCGCAGATAACCCTTCATCTACGCCATCATTGTACATTTTATTGTATTTATTTATCATCGGCACTCTTTACACTCAGTATCTACTGAGATCTCTTCAAATTGGCCTCGGACTTTACGGACAGACGGACGTAAGCTATGGCTACTCGGTGCTCTTCGACCTTAAGTTTCTGAGGTAATCGAGTGGTCTTTATTCTTATTTTTAAGTGATCCCACCGCCGACCCCTTCGACTCTACCTACCATCGGAGTAGATGCTTTCTTCTTAATTACCAGTGATCCCACCGCCGACCCCTTCGACTCGACCTACCATCGGAGTAGATACTTTCTTCTTATTTTTCAGTGATCCCACCAAAATCCACCTACCATCGTAATTGATACTTTCTTCTTTTTCCTAGCCCAAGAAGGAATAAGATGTTCTTCTTTCACCCTGGCGTTAGTACCGGTTTAATCCTCATCACTCTAGACAGAGGACCTCATTTCATCTCTCTAGACAGAGGACGTTGGTACGCTCTTCGACCATGAAACTGGATAGCCAACAGGTTTTTACACGGAGTGACTCCCGTCAGCCTCCGTAATCCTTGCAAAGGAACCTTACTATTGAAATGACGTTGCTGACTGTATGTTAAATGTCTCGGAGTAGATGTTTGTACATAATAATTTACATAATAATATATTCATGTTCCGATTGATTCTATGCTATCAGTCCATGCGTGGTACCGCCTCGGTTCCAGGAAATTCCACCAAGTATTGATTTATTGCGATATATGTACATACACCTGCGCTTTACCTTTATCATGGAAGGTTTTGATTTCTCCCAATTAACTTTTGTAGCTGTGATGTGAAAGAGAATGTGAAAGATAGGTGTATATATATACATTATATAATGTCACGTCAATATCCCTTGTGGGGTAGACAGCTAACAGTCTTGAAAAGGATGATAGGCCACGTTGGTATAATTGAGATTCAAATAGTGACAGGTTGCAGCCTATCCCTTAGTCGCTTTTAACGACATCCAAGGGAATTAGACGGAGTGGTGTTATTCTTTTTTTTATTGGTGCCGGTAACCACACGTACAAGAGGGTATATTGACAGAGAATAAAGGAATACATTAGGTGGTCATGTGGAGAGGATGAATGAAAGCAGGTTGTCTAAACAAATAGGCAAGGAGAGTGTAAATGTGAACCGTGGTGGCACGAACGTACCTTGATCAAATCGTGAACGTCCTGGCAAAAGATCAGGTCAAAAATACCCGGAACTGATGAGCTTGCGTGGAGACTCATGAATGTGGATGAAGCGAAAGAAGTATGCAGGGATGATTTTCAAGACTGTTGGCTCTGTCTACAATGCAAGCGATATTAGACGTGACCATATGTATGTATGTATGATCCAGCGCCATGTAAGTATAATCGAAGTAGAGTCTTCGTTCACAAAAGTGCGTAGTTTTATACCAATGATCATTATTCATGCCAATGTCAATCTGTATAATTATGTAATCACAGTAGTTAACATCAAATCCATCTGTTTGTTTGTCATATTTCATATATATTTATTTTGTAACCGCCCAAATTTTGGCAATAAAACATACATATCACGATAAATATCACTAGCGGGGGAAAAGACAGCCAACAGTCTTGGAAAGACTGATAGGCTACGCTCAGCTGTTTGGCTCAATGATAGAATTGAGGTTCGAAATAGCGACAGGTTGCTAGCCTATTACCTAAAAGAATCAAGTTTATAAGCCTATCCCTGAGTCGTCTTTTACGACAGCCATGGGAAACAGATGGAGTGATCCTGAATTGGGTGAGTCAGGTTTTTACACGAAGCGACTCCCACCTGACCTTTGCAACCTTTGTAGGGTAAACTAACCCGTATCAGTTGGACCATGGTTATATATCCAGTTGGATGCAGGAATTGTAGGTTTCCTCACGATGTTTTCCCTTACCGTAAGAGCATCGGTTAGTATTCAAACTAATGTACATAACTTCGAAAATAGTCATTGGTATATGGCCGCGGTGGCATTTGCCTTATATGCGCATGCGCATAACCAAGCACCTTAACGGTTCGACCACAGACGCTCATGACCACAATCCAAGATTAAGTTAGGTTTTACAAATACTGACTACCATCTGACCTCCAATACCTTTCACAGACACACATACGTCTCAATTTCAGTGAATGCTGTTTTGCAACGCATTATCAGTATAATTTGCAAAGCGCAGATTACAGGCATATCAAGTTTCGTCGTCAATTCAAATGGAACTTTGTTTCCTGGGTTTAATAGCTAAATTGCAATGTATCTTTGCGTATGTTCAGCCTTGTGCCTCGTGACCTGAACACCCGAATCCTTAAAAAAATTGTTGTCAGCTGTAATCGAGGTCAACACAATGAAACAATCATACATTCATTCACCGACTTGAATGCGTTAGCAATAACAATAACATGGCTGTTGGCTTTTTGTAAACCCACGGTACCTACATATTATGTCAAATTAATCTGAGGTTGGTGTAGTTTTTATCTTAGGGATAGGCTTACAACTTGGGATTCTTTTTAGGCGATGGGCTAGCAACCTGTCACTATTTGAATCTCAATTCTATCATTAAACCAAATAGCTGAACGTGGCCATTCAGTCTTTTCAAGACTGTTGGCTCTGTCTACCCCGCAAGGGATATAGACGTGACCATATGTATGTATGTATGTACTACAGATATTAAATTAGCACTTAACGTACCTTTATTTTATCTCGGACGTGTCGAATCATGTTACAATGATCCGTGGTCACCGAGCGACTGATGATTCTTGTTATAATTCGAATAATTTACCTATCTTTACATCTAGGTATACTAATATTGTAAAGCTGAAGAGTTTGTTTGTTTGAACGCGCTAATTTCAAGAACTACTGGTTCGAATTGAAAAATTCTTTTTGTTTTAAATAGACCATTTATCGAGGAAGGCTTAATGCTATATTACATCACGCTGCAACTATAAGGAGCAAAGAAATAATGAAATATGTAAAAAAAACGGAGAAAATTATTCATTCTTAGGGCTTCAATGATGCCCAAAATAATTATTCCACGCGGACGAAGTCGCGGGCACAGCTAGTATTTGATATTCCTCCTTACCGCACAACGCAAGTTTGTATCGCGCGAAAAACTATCGCTGTCTCGTTTCACGTCGTAATAAAAAGCGAAACAGCGATAGTATTTCGCACGAGAAAAACCGCGTCGCGCGTGCCATTGTACGGGGGGTTAAAATCTGTTTTTAATAATTTCTAAAATATTTTCTACTTCGCTCTGTCATCGAAAACTGTTTTTTGTTTATTAACCAGCTTTTGCCTCAGGATTTGCTTCCGTGAGAATTTCCGTTCCATTACCTATGTAGGTACTGGTTTATGTTGATAGATTACGTGCACCTATGCCTTTATTCTTGCACAGACTCTTTGTTTATGTTCCCCCTTTGCACGCAATCGATATAAATGCAGCATATTTTTTGTATTCAGTCATTTTCGAAAAGTAATTAAAAAACTAGATTCGAAAAATAATTGTTTTTTCTTCCTTCAATATTGGTTTCGGTAGAAGAGTATTATTTATATCGAAATTCGGTTACCATGTAACGTTATTGTGGAAGTGTTTTCAATTACAAGTGGAAAGAGGTAGTCATTGCCTACCCCTCCGGGAAAGAGGTGTGATTTTATGTTTTTATGTATGTATGTAACGTTTTTGTAAATCAACAATTCATTTTCTAAAAATGTTTTTGGTTTGAGCAAATAGTAGACCGTTCAAATTGCATCCAATCCCTTCCCTTGCAAAGTGCATGCTCAATAAATGCACTGAAGGCACCGCGTTTGCGCAGAGAGGTCAAGGTCGGCTGGTATCTACGCAACGGGAATCCATATCTATGTATAGAAGAGTATATATTATGCATTGATAAGTACAGTGAGCGACATAGGTATCTCTTCGAGAAATCTGAATTAACTTGATCTGTATAGACGTTAATAGATGGTGAATTTGGAGTCGCACTGATACGTTTTAAACCATTAAATCTTGTTTTTATAATATACTAGCTGCGCCCGCGCATGGAGTTATTTTGTGCATCATTGAAGCCCTGAAGGATGAATAATTTTCCCCGATTTCTTTTCGATTTTCCATTATTTCTTAATAGTTGCAGCGTGATTTTATATAGCCTAAAGCCTTCCTCGATAAATGGTCTATTCATAATAGAATTTTTCTTAGTATAGATTGTAGTCCTATATTATTTAGTTTTCTATGACTTGATCACAATGTTTTTTTCCTTATATACGGGCATACGGTGACAATTGTCTCAGTAAGACTTTTAGGACACGCTCACCTCGACGTCCTTATAATAGAACTGAGACTCAGATAGTGACGGGTTAGCACATCGCGTAAGAGTAATCCCAAGTTTGTAACAGTTTAATCTTGATTTAGCTTTGAATACATGTACGATACAAAGGTCGTATACCTTTCCGTATGGTCCACTGTACACTGCACCTACTCTTACACGTGTCTAAGTTCAAACGCTTATTTGCTTGGTTACATTTAATGAGTATCAGCCTGAGGTCGGCTAAACTTTAGAGAATGAGTGAGTATATATTAATTGCCAAAATATGATTTTATTTTATCCCAACTTATTTAATAAATGCGAAAGAAAGTTTATTAAATAGTCACGTCTATATCCGTGTGCCGTGTGGTTCCCGGTACCAATGAAAAAAAGAATAGGACATCTCTTTCGCATGGATGTCGTAAAAGGCGACTAAGGGATAGGCTTACAAACATGGGATTCTTCTTTAGGCGATGGGCTAGCAACCTGTCACTATTTGAATCTCAATTCTATCATTACCTAAGCCAAATAGTTGAACGTGGCCTGTCAGTCTTTACTTTCATACACAATGTTATTGTTGAATTAGCACCCGCGTGGTGCCGAATCCACTTGCTTCTCATTACAAATGCGTTAAAAGGCCGGTTTTTGACCACTTTCTCTAGCCGAACGCCGTCCATCATACCACCTCATTCAAGTATTTATACAGTCAGCAATAGAGTTAAGAATACACAGGTGTATAAAAAAATAGCAAATATAATTTAAAATTTTAATTAGTAATATATATAGTAGAATATAGTAGATAATTTTCATCTTTGTTTGAGATGAAATTGTTTTTTTTTAACAGCGTCGTCAAAAATGTGAAATGGCTCTGAACTATGTTGAATAAAAAAATAAATACCTATATACAGGACAAATTACACATATTGAGTTAGCCTTGAAGTAAGTTCGAGACTTATGTTACGAGATGCTAACTCAATAAATACTTATATAGATAAACATCCAAGACCCAGGCCAATCAGAAAAAGTTCTTTTCTCATCATGCCCTGGCCGGGATTCGAACCCGGGACCTCCGGTGTCACAGACAAGCGTACTACCGCTGCGCCACAGAGGCCAAATGTCTAATACACATTGTATGCTTCGTAAACAAAGCATTCATTCAATTACCTAATTATTATTATAAAAATAACAGTAGCATTAATTGCCGGAACTTATAAATAAAATATTATCTGATAAGATTAAATTTTATCCTATCATATTTTTTAGCGACAAATTAATTTGACGTGGCGTCGGACAATTGACAACAATTGCATATTAGCATATCATTATTTGATATTTGACTTTGTTTTTAACCGACAACGACAGAAGGAGGGTTATTTGGTGTATGACGTTTATTTTTAAAAAAATCTATAGCAGATTATGCTGTTAACTAATGGCAAAAATAAACGATATATGTACGTTGAGCGGTTTCTACCCGGTTTTTTATAGATAATTTTATCAACTTCTTTTTAAAACAGATAAGAGATTATTAAAGATTCGTGAAAAAACCTGACTCCCCAATCTATAATATATCTATCCATAGCGCTTGTAGTACAAAATGTCTAGATTTAATCTTGTTATGTATGGTGGCATTTTATGTAAAGCATAATATCATGTTATTGCTTAGAGCTGCGTTATATTATTTATTTCTGTTACAGCGTGTACTTCCAGACTTATCCTAATTTATACATATAACTATAGTCACATCGGGGTGCGGGTAGATAGGGCCAACAGTTTTTGATTGTATGACTTTATGATGGAATTGAGTTTCAAAATATATTAGTTGAAATTAAAAAAAAAATACAGATTATATTATAATTTGAATTTAAAATTTAGAATAAGTCTGCCATTGTTATATATTTTAATTTGTGAAACTCATGATTATATTTAGTTTTTGACTGTCGAGGATATGTATAAGTGTAAACTTTCTTTCTTTTTTTGCTGATTTTGCATACAGTCTGACGACTTTAAGCAGATTCGTTGTAGGTGTTGTCATGTATACTTTCTTAATCCTATCATATACATACATACATATAGTCACGTCTATATCCCTTACGGGGTAGACAAAGCCAACAGTGTTGAAAAGACTGAATGGCCAAGTTCAGCTGCTCGGCTTAATGATGGAATTGAGATCCAAATAGTGACAGGTTGCTAGCTCATCGCCTAAAAAAAGGATCGCAATTTTATAAGCCTATCCCTTAGTCGCCTTTTACGACATCCATGGGAAAGAGATGAGTGGTCCTATTCTTTTTTGTATTGGTGCCGGGAACCACACGGCACCTATCTTATACTTATCTTCTTTTTCTCTTTATAAACTCTGCAACCATTTAATCATAAATTTCCGACAGTCACAGAAAACCCGACCCCAGCGCCGCGAGCTGGCCCTCATGGCGTCCAAGTGGTGAACACAGGACCAGACCACACGTTCATCCTCGACGAGGATGCTCTCCAGGAGTTGCTGCTGCAGGAAGACATCAAGGACAGGGCGGTGGTGGTGCTGTCCGTGGCGGGCGCCTTCCGGAAGGGCAAGTCCTTCCTGCTCGACTTCTTCCTCAGATATATGCACCAAAAAGTGAGTATACATTGTTTAGGGAAGAAAAGATGATTTAAAAAACATACATAAAATCACGCCTCTTTCCCGGAGGGATAGGCAGAGACTACCTCTTTCCACTTGCCACGATCTCTGCATACTTCCTTCGCTTCATCCACATTCATAACTCTCTTCATACAAGCTCGGCGGTTTCGGGTACTTTTGACCTGACCTTTTACCAGAACGTCCTTAATTTGATCAAGATACGTTATTTATTAAATGTTTGGAAAAACAGGGAAATTGTAAACCCAGGTGTCAGACTAAACATTCATCCTGCCTGGACGAGGATGAAATGAAATTATAAATAAGTTTCCTTCCTTAACTTAAATATTTGCTTTCGATTTGACGTTGTTGAAGAAAATGCTGCAGTGCAGTTTGTTACTACTTCTTCTGCACTGACGCATTGGAAGCGGCAGTAAACTTAGTTTAAAGTAATTTATTTGTCGTCAACCAATGTTGTGAAATCAAAGCATATGACAATTATTATAGAGATATGAAGCGTACAATAATATTGAATGAAATTTTGAATTTGGATTTGTTTAATTTTTTTTTTCAGTATGGCGCCGGCGGTGGAGGCGGTGATTGGCTGGGGTCTGACGAGGAGCCGCTGCACGGGTTCAGCTGGCGCGGGGGCTCCGAGCGAGACACCACTGGCATTCTCATGTGGTCGGAAATATTCAAAGCCACTCTCGATGACGGGGAGAAGGTAACTTGTGATAGAAATCTAGCTCTTACTAGCATCTTCGCCCGCGCGAGTCCAGCGCCATCTGCTGAAAGCGACGATATTAACGCCATCTACAAGAAAGTACATACCTACATACATATGGTCACGTCTATATCCTTTGCAGGGTAGACAGAGCCACCAGTATAGAAAAGACTGAATGGCTACGTTCAGCTATTTGGCTTAATGATAGAATTGAAATTCAAATAGGGACAGGTTGCTAGCCCGTCGCCTAAAAAAGAATCCCAAGTTTGTAAGTCTATCTCATAGTCGCCTATTACGACATCCATGGGAAAGAGATGGAGTGGTCCTATTCTTTTTTGTATTGGTGCCGGGAACCACACGGCCAAAAGTGACGAAATTAAACAACAGCAGCAGAAACAGAAAGCAAGTTGGTGGTGCTTATTTTACGCATTAAACGCCAGCTACTTACAAAAAGCGACGAATTTTGCGCTACCCACAAAAGAATACAGGTTTTTCGCAAATCGCACTGGAACTGTAGTTTTTTTAATCGGGACGTAAGGTACGCTATGTCCTTTTCCAGACTCTTAATTGTTTATGTCACCTAAAAATCCAAGGACCGCACGTTTGTAAACTTACTAGGGAATTTGTAAACTTTCGTAGGATTCTAAAAGAGAAGAAGAATGTTAGATAGAGAGATAGACTCTTTATTGCACCATAAGAAAAAGAAAAACAGAATAAAAACACAGGTAATTAGGTACAAAGGTGGACTTATCGTTAAAGCAATCTCTTCCATTCAACCTTAGGGTGGGAGGAAATTAAAATAAAAAGGCGATTGGCGCAGTACATATAATGTTTTTAGTTTGTAAATTTAGAATAGCTTTTTTTTATTATTAAATAATTAATATAAGTTTATATTATTTAATAAAGTATATTTATTGTAAGTACAGTTCAGAATATGTAATAGTCACATTTTATTTAAATAAAGTTATACATATTACATTGAAATATACCTACATGAATGTTAATGTTATTGTCTCGCGTCGACAGTTTTCGATTCTTCATTACTGTCCTACAGGTGGCCATAGTCCTACTGGACACGCAGGGCGCTTTCGACAGCGAGTCAACTGTCCGCGACTGCGCGACAGTGTTCGCGCTGTCCACGATGCTGTCCTCGGTGCAGATATACAATCTGTCGCAGAACATACAAGAGGACGACCTTCAGCACTTGCAGGTATAAGTTTATTTATTTATTTTTTATTTATTTAAACTTCATGCACGTAAAATGTACAACAGGTGGACTTAATGCCACAAGGCATTCTCTGCCAGTCGAACCTTTGGACCAAACTGAGATGGATTATATAAATATATATATAAGTTGTAAAAGTTGTAAAATGAAACCGGCAACAGTTTCCCACAGAACGTCAACTTTGAACACTATTTTACATACATACATATATGGTCACGTCTATATCCCTTGCGGGGTAGACAGAGCCAACAGTGTTGAAAAGACCGAATGGCCACGTTCAGCTATTTGGCTTAACGATAGAATTGAGATTCAACTAGTGACAGGTTGCTAGCCCGTCGCCTAAAAAAAGAATCCCAATGTTGTAAGCCTATCCCTTAGTCGCTTTTTACGACATCCATGGGAAAGAGATGGAGTGGTCCAATTCTTTTTTTGTATTGGTGCCGGGAACCACACGGCACGGCTTTATTTTGTGTGCATATTTAAATTGAAAGTGAATCCTTTTGTCTCCAGCTGTTCACGGAGTACGGCCGCCTGGCGTTGGAAGACAGCGGCCGGACTCCGTTCCAGCGGCTGCAGTTCCTCGTGCGCGACTGGAGCTTCCCGTACGAAGCGCCCTACGGGGCCGAGGGCGGGCAGACCATACTGCAGAGGAGGCTCAAGGTGGGTTCTATAGGGGGCTGAGGGCAGGCAGACCGTACTATTATATCTTCTTTCTTTCCTTTCTAATGTTGAACATGAGCGTCTGGTTCTAGGAAACAGCAGACTCAAAGATACAGGAAGAATGTAGGAAAGATGATGATTAAAACTGGAAACCGGATAAAATGGGGAGTGAAGAGTCGGAAGGCGGACCCCGGGCTCTGAAGTTTCACAGTAGAGAATTTTAATGCGTACAGCCATAGTAGTAGTCTATAAAATTATCTAAATTGTTATGGTTTAAAATATTTATTTCTCAAAAAGAAATCCAACAATTCACATTTTTTCCAAAATGACACAATATTTTTTACAGTGCCGTGGGGTTCCCGGCACCAAAAGAAAAAAAGAATAGGACCACTCCATCTCTTTCCCATGGATGTCGTAAAAGTCGACTAAGGGATAGGCTCATAAGCTTGGGATTCCTCTTTTAGGCGATGGGCTAGCAACCTGTCACTATTTGAATCTCAATTCCATCATAATGCCAAACAGCTGAACGTGGCCTATAAGAAGTCTCTTCAAGACTGTTGGCTCTGTCTACTGGGATATAGACGTGACTACATATTCTTATTGTACATATTCTTGTTTGCTTTTTTTTTGTTTTGTTATGGTGTTTTACGAATATTTTTTTTTTAACTTTTACTATATGTATGTATGGAATATTTGTCGTACGTCCTGGTAAAGGGTCAGGTCAAAAGTACCCGAAACCGCCAAGCTTGCATGAAGAGAGTTATGAATGTGGATGAAGCGAAGGAAATATGCAGAGATCGTGGCAAGTGGAAAGAGGTAGTCTCTGCCTACACCTCCGGGAAAGAGGCGTGATTTTATGTATGTATGTATGTTATGGTGATTTACGAATAAATTCTTGTTACTATTTACTTTTACTAGGTACATAAGTATGTATGTAATATTCGTATTGTCCAGGTGTCGGATAAGCAACACCCGGAGCTGCAATCGCTGCGCAAGCACATCACGTCGTGCTTCGCGGAGATCGCGTGCTTCCTGATGCCGCACCCCGGGCTCCGCGTGGCCACCAACCCCCAGTTCGACGGCAGGCTATGCGGTAATGCGATGTTTCCCGCGGGAATATTTGGAAAATTCAATAATTACGAGTACAACAAACATCTCATATGCTAGTGATGTTTATAAGAGGTGCCGTGTGGTTCCCGGCACCAAGTAGAAAAAAGAATAGGATCGCTCCGTTACGCTTTTATGGATTTCGTAAAAGGCGATTAAGGGATAGGCCTTATAAACTTGGGATTCTTCTCTTAGGTGATAGGCTAGCAAACTGTCACTATTTGAATCTCAATTCTATCATTAAGCCAAATAGCTGAACGTGGCCATTCAGTCTTCTCAAAATTATTGGTTCTGTCAACCCCGCAAGGAATATAAACGTGATATGTATGATTCCGAAACCGCCGAAGCTTGCATGAGGAGAGCTATGAATGTGGATGAAGCAAAGGAAGTATGCAGAGATCGTGGCAAGTGGAAAGAGGTAGTCTCTACCTACCCCTACGGGAAAGAGGCGTGGTTTTATGTATATGTATGTATGATTTCGGGTTCGAATCCCAGTCAGGGCATGATGAGAAAAGAACTTTTTCTGATTGGCCTGGGTCTTGGATGTTTATCTATATGTATATGTACGTATTTATTATAAAATATAGTATCGTTGAGTTAGTATCTCGTAACACAAGTTTCGAACTTACTTCGAGGCTAACTCAATCAGTGTAATTTGTCCCATATATATATTTTACTAGCGGCCCGCCCCGGCTTCGCACGGGTGGACATATTTTTGTGTTTTATGTTTTGTAATAAATTTATTTCAAAACAAATTTATGCCTATGTCACTTTTGAAGGTCTATTCTATATCTGTGCCAAATTTTATCAAAATCGGACCAGCAGTTTTTGAGTTTATTCCACACAAACATACAAAAATACAAATCTTTCCTCTTTATTATTAGTGTGGATTATTTCAATTTGACACTTGATTTTGATACATTTGGTCCCCCCGCAGACATCGAGCCGGAGTTCAAGCGGTCGCTGCAGCAGCTGGTGCCGATGCTGCTGGCGCCCCACAACCTGGTGCCGAAGCTGATCAACGGCCAGCGGGTGAGGTGCAAGGACCTGCTGCAGTACTTCAAGTCCTACATGAACATATACAAGGGGAACGAGCTGCCCGAGCCCAAGAGCATGCTTGTGGTATGTATTGTTGTAATTCTTAAATTGGTTTTTAGGTATTATATCATCAAGATTTTTTTTTATCTTTATTTAGGCAACAAACAGTCGTTTACAAATAGAAATTTACATAAACTATGAGACAAGATGTGTTATCATCAAGTGGAGAGAGGTAGTCTCTGCTTACCCCTCCGGGAAAGAGGCGTGATTTTATGTATGTATGTTTTATCAAGATGAACATCATATTTATCTTATCACTACATAGTATAAAACAAAGTCGCTATTTTAGTCTGTTTGTCTGTATGCTTCAATCTTTAAAATTACGCAACGGATTTCGATGCGGTTTTTTGTAACAGGTAGAGTGATTCAAGAGGAAGGTTTTTATGTATAATAACATTTATAATTTTGCACCCATGCGAAGCCGGGGCGGGTCGGTAGTAAGGCTATATAACATCACGCTGCAACTATAAAGAGCAAAAAAATAATGGAATACCTATGTGAAAAAAAAACGGGGAAAATTATTTATCATTGAGGGATTCAATTATGATCAAAATAACTATTTCACGGGAACGAAGTCGCGGGCACAGCTAGTATTTAATAAATAACACAGTTTTTTTTTTTACTATTAAATCATACTATTTCTTTCAAAAATCCGATATTTTTCAAAATTAATCTTTCAAGGTCACGCACTTTTGAAACGGGGTCTGTTTTGAACTGATTTTCAACAATTTTTATTTTAATTGTTGTCTGTGATTGCTGAGTATGTTTGGGATGTAAATTAAACAATTCACTATTCACTTCATAGATGAGATGGAGTGGGTCCTATTCTTTTTTTTATATCGGCGCCGTAAAACCGCACGACACAACGCAACGACATCCGTTCTCAACATAGAAACGTGATGATTGAATAGAATAGAATAGATTTATTTTCAAAATTGGATACAAGGTATCACTTATTGACGTCACATAACTTAAATCTAATTATAACTACTGCCGCTTCCAAAGCGCATGTGTAGAAGATGCGGCGGAACAAACTACACTGCAGCATTTTCATCGGACGTCAATTTACAAATATATGTAGATCTCGTAAATCTAAATCGTGGTCGAATGCACATTGTCTATATTAAAAAACTGGAATGAATGTAGAACTAATAATGTCAATACGAATATTTCGTCATTGATTAACATTATGCCGTGTGGTTCCCGGCACCAATGAAAAAAAGAATAGGACCACTCCATCTCTTTCCCATGGATGTCGTAAAAGGCGACTAAGGGATAGGCTTACAAAATTGGGATTCTTTTTTTTTAGACGATGGGCTTGCAACCTGTCACTATTTGAATCTCAATTCTATCATAAAGCCAAACAGCTGAACGTGGCCATTCAGTCTTTTCAAGACTGTTGGCTCTGTTTACCCCGCAAGGGATATAGACGTGACAATATGTATGTATTATCATTAACATTCATACATGAACAATTTTCGCAGGCGACCGCGGAAGCCAACAACCTGACCGCCGTGGCGGAGGCCAAGGAGGTGTACGGCACGCTGATGGAGGAGGTGTGCGGCGGGGCGAAGCCCTACCTGCAGGCCGCGCTGCTGGAGGCCGAGCACGCGCGCGTGCGCGACAAGGCGCTCCACGCCTTCCACGCCAAGCGGAAGATGGGCGGCCAGGAGTTCAGCCAGGCTTACTGCGAACAACTCACGCAGGTCGCTTGATTCCAATATCTGCATACACACATATAGCCACGTCTATATCCCTTGCGGGGTAGACAGAGACAACAGGCTTGAAAAAACTGATAGGCCACGTTCAGCTGTTTGGCTTAATGATAGAATTGAGATTCAAATAGTGACAGGTTGCTGGCCCATCGCCTAAAAGAGGAATCCCAAGTTCCCTTAGTTGCCTTTTACGACATCCATGGGAAAGAGATGGAGTGGTCCTATTATTTTTTGTATTGGTGCCGGGAACCACACGGCGTACAAATATATATATACACATACATACATACATACATATAGTCACATCTATATCACTTACGGGGTAGACAGAGCCAACAATCCCGAAAATACTGAATGGCGACGTTCAGCTGCTCGGCTTAATGATGGTGTTATTCGAATATATCTTGTAAAATTTCTTTTTGTAACCGCTTCCTGTCGGTATCTTCTTTTTTTTTTAACATACATACATATAATCACGTCTATCTTGATCAAATTAAGGACGTCGTGGCAAGGGGTCATGCCAAGAGTTCTCAAAACCGCCGAGCTTGCATGAAGAGTGTTATGAATGTGGACGAAGCGAAGGAAGTATGCAGAGATTTTGGCAAGTGAAACGATGTGGTCTCTGCCTACCCCTCCGGGAAAGAGGCGTAATTTTATGTATGTGTGTATGTAATGACGTCTATATCCTTTGCGGCGTAGACAGAGCCAACAATCTTGAAAAGACTAATAGGCCACGTTCAACTGTTTAGCTTAATGATAGAATTGAGATTCAAATAGAGACAGGATGCTAGTCCATCGCCTAAAAGGGGAATCCCAAGTTTCATAAGCCTATCTCTTAGTCGCCTTTTACGACATCCACGGGAGAGATGTAGTGAAACCATGACATGACACCCATGGGAAAGAGTTGGGAGTGGTCCTATTCTTTTTTTTTATTGGCACTTGCTTTTTACTCAGTGAAATTTTATAAAAGAAATAACATTATATTGATCAATATACTCGCATTCCAGGATCTGGAAGACCAGTTCGTCCAGTTCCGCGCCCACAACGAGAGCAAGAACATCTTCAAGGCGGCCCGCACCCCGTCTGTGTTCTTCGCCATCGCGCTGTTCTTCTACGTGGCCAGCGGGGTGCTGGGGCTGGTGGGGCTGTACCCCCTGGCCAACCTCGCCAACTTGGCCATGGGGTTAGCTCTGCTGACGCTCGTCCTCTGGGCTTACATCAGGTGAGAATCTTGGATGTGTATTGCCGTGTGGTTCCCGCCGGCAAAAAAGAATAGGACCACTCCTATCTCTTTTCCATGGGTGTCGGTAAAAGGCGACTAAGGGATGGGCTTACAAACTTGGGATTCTTTTCTAGGCGATGGGCTAGCGACCTGTGGCTATTTGAATCTCAATTCTATCATTAAGCCAAATAGCTGATGTTGGCCATTCAGTCTTTTCAAGACTGTTGGCTCTGTCTACCCCGTAAGGGATATAGACGTGACCATATGTATGTAAGAATCTAGATCTCTCTTTTTGTAGCTACTAGCTGTGCCCGCGACTTCGTCCATGTTGATCGATTTTGGGCATCATTGAAGCCCTCAAGTGTGAATAATTGTCCCAGTTTTTTTTTTTCACATTTTCCATTATTTTTTCGCTATTAATAGTTGCAGCGTGATGTTATATAGCCTAAAGCCTTCCTAAATAAATGGTCTATTCAACGCAAAAAGAATTTTTCAATTCGAACCAGTAGTTCCTAAGATAAGCGCGTTCAAACAAACAAACTCTTCAGCTTTATAATATTAGTGTAGATTATCGTTAAATTGCAGCTAAGCTTGCGCGAATTTAGCGCGCCACCTACATAAAGCGAAGTATTTAGCGCCAAATATAAAGAATACATGTGTGGCGCCATCTCTACGCCACACGTCACAAACAGCCAATCATACGATAACTGTCAATCATCGCGAAGAAATTGACGCGCTCAGCCAATAGCCACGTTCAGCTGCGCACCGAAGGATCTAAATCGCGATTACAAAGATTTCATGGATTGGAGTAATATTTATAAAATTTCCGACTCAACGTCGTCTGTCGCGCTAATATTTTAAAATATTTTTTATCTTACACGAATTTAATTGCTTTTTCCTGACTTGATTGATTCATGGAATTTTTGGTGTTTCTTCTATGTCTCAATTCTATCAGTAAGCTAAACAGCTGAATGATGCCCTTCAGTATTTTTGAAGACTGTTGGCTCAGTCGCGGATATAGACATGATTATATGTACGATATGTATGTATATATGTCTTCTATGCTATTTGTACTATTGTGGTTTTTCCTCCTATTTCAGATACAGCGGTGAGATGCGAGAAATGGGAGTCACCATTGATGAAACTGCCAATGTGCTTTGGGATAATGTGAGTCAAAAATGTTTATTAACCATAATTATTATGGTACTTTTCATTAGAATTTCCTGGTCATGAAAGTGCCGTGTGGTTCCCGACACCAAAAGGAAAAATAAATAGGAACACTCCGTCTCTTTCCCATGGATGTCGTAAAAGGCGATTAAGGGATAGGCTTCTAAACTTAGGATTCTTCTTTTAGACAACAGGTTAGCAACCTGTCACTATTTGAATCCCAATTCTATCATTAAGCCAAACAGATGAAGGTGCCCACCCTATTAGTCTTTTCAACACTGTTGGCTTTGTCTACCCCGCAAGGGATATAGACGTGATTGTTGACGTATGTATACACTTTAAAAAATTAAGTTCGTTATTAGATCTGTATATTTATTCGGCTTGTAACTTTAATTAAGGCCTATTGTAACCATATTCAAATAACAAATGATTATGATCAAATGTCACCTCATAACTCCAACACGATAGCATTCTAGGAATTATTATGTATACGAAATATATAATTATTTTTATTATTCAAATTTCATTATCACATCAATGTATTCTCTCATCTACATTTCTATTCTAAGTTTGGATAGTTGTGAAGTTGACATTGTCGAAGAAAATGTTGCAGTACAGTTTGTTACCGCTTCTCTTGCAAACAGCAGTAAACTTAGCTTTAAGTAATTTATTTGACGTCAACCAATTTTGTGAAACCAAAACATATGACAATTATTAAGAGATATAAAATGTACCATAATAATGAATAAAAATGTTTTGAATTTGATTTCAATTCAACATATAATGTCTGCGTTTACAACGCCGTTAAGTGCCGTGTGGCTCCCGGCACCAATACAAAAAAGAATAGGATCACTCCATCTCTTTCCCATGGATGTCGTAAAAGGCGACTAAGGGATAGGCTTACAAACTTGGGATTCCTTTTTTTAGGCGATGGGTTAGCAACCTGCCACTAGTTGAATGTCAATTCTATGGTAAAGCCAAATAGCTGAATGTGGCCATTCAGTCTTTTCAACACTGTTGGCTCTGTCTACCCCGCAAGGGATATAGACGTGATTATATGTATACACTTTAAAAAATTAAGTTCGTTATTAGATCTGTATATTTATTCGGCTTGTAACTTTAATTAAGGCCTATTGTAAGTTACAATAGGCCTTAATTAAAGTTACAAGCCGAATAAATATACAGATTTAATTGTAACCATATTCAAAGAACAGATGATTATGATCAAATGTCACGAATTGAAAATATATAATGTATGTATTGACAGATGATGAAGCCGATGTACCAGGCGTGCCTGGAGAAGGGCATGGAGCACGCGGCGGCCGCGGCGGCCGAGCGCGCCCTGGGCCCCGCCGCGCCCGCCAACGGCAAGCACAAGCACTTGTGATGCTGCCCGCCGCCCGCGCCCGCCGGTGAGCTGCTCTCGAGGGGGTCAATTGTGATTGTGACCAGCAATTGACGGGGCCTATAGTTTTCCACTTTTATGATCACTGTATAATGAAAATAGAGAAAAAAAGGAGTGTTTTAAATGAGTTATTCCGGTCTGATTTACTGAACAGATTCATTCTTTATTATTTTACTTTAAAGCAGCGATTTTTTTGCATGCTCTGTTGGAGTGGTAAAGTCATGCATTATTTTAGTTGAGTAATTAAGGAAAATTTCAGCAATGATGTGGAGCTGGTTTTATTTAGAGTGTTTGGGTGGTCCAGAAAATGTAGAAATATAAGTAGAAATGGCTTGTTTGTAAATTTTACTTATTTAATTTTTAGTGGACCGTAACTTTTGATCATGAAGAATCCCGCGTCATTTCCAATAGGGTGGGGGGATAGACAGGGACCATATCTTTCCAGTTGCTATGGAGAGTGATGAGGATGAGAGATGTTTAATGTAGAGGAAATTTGAAATAAAAATGCTGAAATATTTTGTTATATATTCTGTTCCCCGTTCTGTGAGGACGAGAATGTATCAGATCCAGATTTTGGGGATCAGACGGGAACACCTGTTTGACAGTATGACAACCTCCCCAGAATGGCGGCGCACGCGCATCCCGCCGCTGCAGCGCGCGCGCTGGGCGCGGCCGCCGCCCGCGCGCCGCGCGCCGCCGCGCGGGGGCAGCGCGCGCACGCACGCCGCGCTGGCGCGCATGGAGCTGGAGCTGGCGCGGCTCAGCGCCGTGCTGGCCGGCTACCTCGGCGGCGCCGACTTCAAGCCCGCGCCGCCCTTCGTCTGGCCGCAGCGCAGGCAGCTGCGCACGCTCGCCTCGGGCGGGTAAACGCACAGTGCTCCATGCACCGGATGATGGAAGACACTTCCACCGTTGAGATACTCGGGGGGTTCAAAATTGCCAAGTGTTTATGTGGTTACGTCCAAATGGATGAAGTGTGGTGGTTAGTGTTTTTTTGAGTGTGTGCCGTGTCAA
Source organism: Amyelois transitella (assembly GCF_032362555.1). Taxonomy (NCBI): domain Eukaryota; kingdom Metazoa; phylum Arthropoda; class Insecta; order Lepidoptera; family Pyralidae; genus Amyelois; species Amyelois transitella. Next base: position 698,281 of record NC_083521.1, on the reverse strand, counting down.
ACGTTGAGTGTGATGGGGTCAATGTTTTGTATTAAGTGACTCGAAGATGCAGCTTTGTCAAGTGAAAATGAGCACTGCTAGAGGGGTATGTGACAATTAAATGTATTGTGTCGGATGTATACTCTTATTGAAATTCTATCAAATGAATCAGAATCCTAAGTTTTTTTTCCAAAAAATCTATTTTGTACTAAAATTCGATTACACATGTTCTACTTTTGTATGTAAACTTGTTTGTTGAATGTTCTATTTTAAAACAATAAGCATTTCTTTTAATCCAACACAATACACTTTAGAGCAATGCCTGGAAAGACTACAATACAGCAAGTGATATTGTATTGATTTTGATGAGTGTTTTCAATTGTTGACAAGTGTAAAGTTACGAGATGAAGGATTGTTCCATAGGGTTGTTTGTACAGTGTTTAGTTACATTTTACGTAGTTACAAATTAGGGTAATTATTTCGTGGGAATATTGTACATTGAATTTTAATATATACCATCTTATCAAGTCCAAATTAAAATTTGAAAGCTATATATATTTCTACTATTATATCATTTGCTTTCAATGATGACAACATTTAGGTGTCTTTCATAAAATATTTTTCTACTCAATGTGTAATATTTCCTGTTGGCAATTATTTGATTGCTCCAAATAGGGGACTGTCAATGCAAGTGTTGCCATTTACTTATCTCTCCTTAAAGTGGGAATTTTGTAACTTATTGAAGAGAGATAAGTAGAAAGTTCTGTCTGTCCTATTCTTAGAGAAATTAAGTGATTTGCACAATGCTGTGCTAATTACGTGTTGTGTACAACGAATTTGTAATTTTAATTTATCTTGGAATGTTATTGACAGTTTAATGTATCTAAAACAAGCAAGTATTTAATAACTCTATTAGCACAGCATAGTTTTAAACGAAATCTAAATTATGACAAGGAAGATTATCATAGAATCTAATCTGGGGTTATATATAGACTATTTTTTTAATTCAGTAATGTGGTAAAAAAATAGGTGGCATGAAACTGATTCCACCATTAACCTACAATATGGTAAATTATTGGGGACGTTTAAATCGGACACTTGTTGCATTGCACAAGATCAGACCGTACTTAATGTTGATCTAATATGAGTGGCCATTGATCAGAAAAATTAAATACAGTTAGTCACTCAAATTTACAATGAGAATGTCCATATGTTATGTTCTTTAATTTAATCTGATACAAGTTAAGATATATGTTAAACTTTCTTACTGAGTGATAAACTGATAACTGAAAATACTGGGCACAGTCAGCTGAAATTTGGCATGTATTCTAAGAGCTAATTTCTCAAAACTCTCATGGGTACATGATATTTGCCAGCTGCAGCATAAGGGGTTATAAAAACAACTCTAACTATCTGGGTGCTTGTAAAAACATGGCAGTAATTTTATTTTTCTGGTCAGTGTACACATGTATAATATATCACTAGTGTACATTATCAGAAATTTTAATTGTAATTTTCTAATATTTGTATGTGTTTATAGATGTACGGTCGCGTTCATAATTGCAGTCATAGTTCGCAAAACTTTATAGCTTGCAGTCACCGCTGTCACTCACACATTCACACAAATAACACAATAAACAACAAGCGGTGAAGCGTTGGGTAGCGCGCAATCGAGAAGAGGGTAGTGTAAAAAGTCGACCGCGCATCGGCCGTCGTCCGCTAATCAACACAGCGACACGCCACACAGCGGAGATCCATGGTGGAACAGTACGAAAATAATGGCTTCATACCGACCTGAACATTTGCGGAACAGTTCGACACATCAGTGGTTACTGTTCGTCGAGTTTGCACCGTGAGGGACTATTCCACAGACAGCCAGCAAGAAAGCCGTATTTATCCAAAATAAATAAGCAAAACCATTTAGAATTAGCTCGGCAGTATTTGGATTTTGACTTGAACAAAGCGATATTTACGGACGAAAAGTTCGTTTACGTCATCGCAACACGGTAGGCTTCATTTATGGCGAAGAAATGCAACTCGGTATGAAGAAAAAAATATTGTGCCAAATATGGAGTCTGGACGCATATCTGTAAATATGTGGGGCTGGATGAGAGCTGCTGGACCTGGAGAACAGGTGTGGATAGCAGGACGCGCTACAGCTGCTCATTATGTGCAAGTGCTGGAAGAACCCATGTTACCAACTGTGCGGTGTATTTATCCGATTGATGATATGCCAACAATATCATTTGTGCAAGACAACTACCCTGTGCATCGAGTCCATATAGTGCGTGAAAGGTTCTGCCAGTTTATATTAAAACTACTACTTAGATAGTATTTTAAGGACAGCTTCAATATCTTTTCTTTATGAAAACGAATAATTAAGCTGTAACCTTAATAACAGGAGATAAGTAAATGAGAAGTAAATAAGTGTAATATGCTGTATGTATACCTTTATATAATCATCAATATGTAAACAAAACTATAGGTAAACTGTTTCAATAAAATTTACTAATTTTAATTATTGAATGTTTTATTTTGCTCCCTCTTGTTTAATATTTCTTGCTGATTTCCGTGTTTGAAGACACGGGTATTGTAATTCTTAGATATCAATTAGTTAATTAGTCAGTCAGTTACTTAGTTCAAATGACACCTTGAAACATTAAAAATTGTCAGTAACAATAATTTTTTTTTATAGACAAAAATTCCTTGAGTAACTTCGAAATCCGCTAGTAACTAGAACAAGCGAGTGTGAGCAAGCGAGATTATCTAATATATTTGAGATCTCACTTGCACACACGAAGTAATAAAATTGCTACCCAATAACTTTCAAAGGAACCACTACCTATGTTAGGGTCGTATGCAGACAAACTTTCAACTTTATTGAAATGACATAAGTCTGGCAGTCGCAGGCTTCCCTCTATAGGCAAATCTTATGCAAATAATGAGAGACGACGATATCTCGATCGACAATTATCGGGCCCAGTTCGGCCATCGTTGATTACCGTCTCTTTCTGTTTTGTTATGTTATATGTCATAGAATAATAAACTGTTTTACTTAGTAATCATTGGTATTAAAGACCGTATTCATTTGATGGAATATTTATTCTTTTTAAATATGCATGTGTGTGTGTATCTAGTGGAACCACAGTGCACGCTATTTTAACCCGTAAGAATTTTAAAACTATGACTGCAGATATGAACGCGATCGTACCTACCATTCTTACTGTCAAAGTAGATCTTTTGATAAATGTTTAAATCTTGATGACTAAATTTAAAAACGCGTTTCATTTTATAATAACACAATAATAAATAGTCATTTTTTGATAAATTTGCTGGTAGACTATGAAATGCTCCAATTTTTTTTTACAAATTAATTTGCCAAAGAGTACAAACCTATTCAGTGAAATCTAAGCATCCATTGCGTGTAGAGGTTCTTGATGTTTTTCTCTCGAGCAACAGTATCGCGCAATGTAGTACAGTGCAGCTGAAAATTTCCACTTACAACTTTTTGAAAATGTTTCTATGGACTTTTGCACATAAAACATAGTCATTCATCAGATTATCATTGAAATTTCATTTTAAAAAATGTAAATAATTCACAATTAAACATATCTAGAAATATTGTATGTTGCTAACTATATATCTTAGTAGTGTTCGGGTCTGACCCAAGGCTCAGTCTGCCGTTTAAGAGGTTCAGACATAATTTTGTATCTTAGTGTTAATATCAAGTTATTTAGAAAGTCTATAGTGCATGTATTTACATTTTTTGCTAGTATTACGGCCAGCCTGTTGATGATAGTAATAGAAAATAATGAGATATGAATACTTTATCATTGGAATTAAAAGCACTGATAATTGATGTTTAAAAACTATAAAGTTTATTCTTCTTCATTGTTTTTTTTTATTTTTTTTGACAGCAATTGGCCTTAATACCGGTAGACAATGTTATCATGCATTTAATGACACTTTGGTATATGTAATTAACTAAATGTATGTGCCAATTCAGTAAAATGAAATGTGTTTTTTACAATATTTTAGGAGTATTGTTTGTTGTGGAATTCAGAGTTTATTATTGTTTGTGGGTAGAATTTTAAGTTCATTTATATAACTTGCCGGTGAGGGGGTAATAAAGCCTTTCTCTTACGTGTTTAGGTAAATTAATTTACGATTTCATTGACAAATTTTTGATGTCTAGGTGAAACAGCCGAGCCGAAAAAATCATCATCTTTTGACACTATCATGTATTAATATTGCGTTAGTTTCAATCGAATCAATCAAAGAAATCTGTAAAATTTGATTCTACAGCTTTTGAATGAAAGGCTAGCCCCTTTTTCTGTTTGGAGATGTGTGATTCAGATTTATGGCGGTTGTAATGACTACCCTCTATTTTTTATCATACTGCGTATATTGTAAATGTTTGTGAGGCCGAGGCTAATCACTGCTGAGAAATAATTAAATTTTCAACAAAGAAAACATGTAAATTGTACCATTTTTATATGTAATACTTAAAGCTGTTAGTACCATAGTTACAGAATTTGAAAATTAAATGTTTATTTAAAGAATGTTGTTTATAATATTGTGAAAAAAATCATCTATAACACACTGCATTTTTTCTTAAAACGAAATCAAACATCTATGTTTACTGATGAATTTGGTCGCTATTGTGTACCGCTGAACATCTACGAAAAATAACTTTATTTCGACTGGTAGTAGATTCTCACCACTGAGTACCGACTACACCACTAAACTGCCGCGCAATTTAAGAACGCAGTAAAGAACACGAGAACAGTTTCGAGAAAAACGCGGTCAAAGTTTTAAACTTATTTTAGGCTACCTAAAATATGTTATGCAAAAATTTTCAAAAATAACTATACTGACTTAAAGAGCATAACTCGAAGATTATTTTGATAGTGGCGTTTGGTGTTTAAATTATTATATAGTGCATAAAATTTAATTAAAACTGTTTATGTTATGGCTTAATTAATTTTTTCATAAGACATTATTTTCATGAATGCAGTAAAATTGATCCTTACGGCATTTATGCTAAAATTCTTTTATTTACAGCACATAGGTTACGTGAATTAATGTTATTTTACATTTTGCAACACAATATATGCGCCGTAACTTTATAATATACTGCATTTATGATAATAAAAAACATGAAAGGAAATGACTTATCACAGATTATATAGCGCAGTAATATTGCATTTACATTGCATTTATCTTAAGTCAGTAACGCTTTCATTTTGAACTATACCAAAATAAAAAATAAAATGAATTAAAGATCTTCTTGGTCATCAAAAAGATATCTCCGTTTGCGTAACATAATAAAATTATAACTAATAATTAAGTATAAAATGGCACCCATTTCGAGGTTCGTAAGGTAACAATCAGTTCAAAAACTTATAAAATAAATAAAAAACCTTCTTGGTCATCAAAAAAATATCTCCACTTGCTTAACAGAATAAAATTATAACTAATAATTAAGTATAAAATGGCACCCATTTTGAGATTCGTAAGATAACAATCAGTTCAAAAACTTATAAAATAAATTAAAAACCTTCCTGGAACATGTCCATTTGCTTAATAAATAAAATTAATAATTCGATAAGTACGAAATAATAACCTCTGAGGTTCAAAAGTTTGAATAATAATGTAAATGTTTCATTATAAGTTTTATTTAACAATTACTAATCATATTGAAAAAAATAAATCTATATTTAATTTAATCTATTAAATCTCATATAAGTAATTTTTTTTTATGTACTTGAGAGAGATGATTTAACATTTTGAGCATTTTGTTTTCGATGCATTATTTCAAATTCAATTCAAATTCAAAATTTTTATTCATTACTATAGGATACTATATATCGCTTAATAATTGTCAAAACGTATGGTTTAACAACATTGGTTGACGTCAAATAAATTACTTAAAAACTAAGTTTACTGCCGCTTCCAAGGCGTCAGTGCAGAAGAAGCGGTAACAAACTGCACTGCAGCATTTTCTTCAACAACGTCACAATATTAATTAAACTTAGAATAGAATGTGGACGAGAGAATACATTTTTCAGATTTATATATTTATGAAATTTAATATTGAAAAAAGAAAATATATATATAATATATATATATATTATGGATTTGGCAATCTTTAAAAAGTTTTATGTACAGAGTGTACTGAATTTTCATTTAAGTTCAAATCAAACTACAATTAATTACGAGGTTCCTGTGCCAAGCTCAAGCTAGATGTTTTTATCATTAAGGTAATCATCAGTCCTATAATAAGCCTTCTCACAAAGTACTTTCTTTACATACTCTTTGAATTTTCGGTTGGGCATATCAAGAACAGACTCCGGCAACCTATTATAAAATCGTATACAGTTCCCCATAAATTATTTACTGACTTTGCTAAGCCTATGAAACGGCATGACTTATTTATGTTTATTACGTAAATTTCTATCACTTGTGGCACTAACTTTTTGAAAAAAAGAGGTATTTTTCCTAACATACATTATAAGATCAAAAATGTACTGGGACGCTACTGTCTGTAGGTTTTTTTCTTAAAGAGTTGTCTTAACGAGTCTCTTGGTCCTAAACCGTAACTTGCGCGAACGGCCCTTTTCACTTAATAGTAGACGTATATTGCTGAAGCATTAATGCAGTAAGTGATCTTAAGACATTAAACTAAATATCGTTCTAGTGATAAACAAATACATGAACGTACAATAAATGCCGTAATTGTCAGTTGCCGCGTTCATGACTTGTTAAACCTAAAAACAATTCCGACGAGCTTTTCGATAAACGCAGTATAATTGTAGTTGCTGCATGAATATTATGTGAGAGTCATTTGCTTTTACCATGGCAACATATAAAAAATGACGTTATTGGTAAATACTGCACTATTGTTGTGTTGCTAATACCATTATGAAATGTTTCTACATAATACTAAATAAGCAAGTGTTTTTACTGCAGTTATATTATGAAAGTGAAATTAAAATCTGCTCATTACTGCATTTATGTTATAACGTATTTCCGTTTCTAAACGAGATAGAAGAAAACGGGTCTTTGATTCTTGTAGATCGCAATGTCAGCATCTCCTACATATAGGACAACCATAAACGCAGTAAGTGGTACTTACTGCGTTCTTAAATTGCGCGGCAGTAAAGTGTACAACTAAAATATATTTAACCTTGATGCTATTCTCTAACTCTGATGCCTTTTCAGACGCCCTAATGTCACTAATCATAATATGTCATAATTACCTAATTTCAATTATTTGGTCGTGATTAACGTATTAAATTAACAAGAGCGCACGTACACTTAATGTATATCTTCAAGAGAAGGCGAAAATAAGGGTTTAAAATAAATAGTATAAAATCATGTAAAATTTGCAATCAGATCATTTCCCCGGACATTTTATAAAACGCTTAACCCCTCCCTTGACGTGGAGTATCAAATAATGTACATAATCTTGTAAATAATCGCCGAATGTGCCTGTCTTCCATTTTCTTTATGGGCAATCAAAAACTCCTATGTGCCAAACTTTCGCGGCCTGATTTTGACATTTTTGATCGCTTAAGTTCCAGCTAGTCATTAATGTGACTGCTTCATTATAAAAATTATGTATTATACGCCTAAAATGCCTAATTTACACGGACTTAGAAGCTATTTTTTATGTATAATTGCTACCGTTAATATTTATAGGTCAATATTCTAGACTAATCTTGTAATCCTTGGTTTTTCTGCCATTACAATAGCTACTAAGTCCATATATATTGGGCAAATATGAAAATTTTCTTACGAAAAATAGAGAGTATGTCAGATTATATTATGTTATCGTGTAATTGTTATTAACATGTTTGTTTATAGGCGGTGTGTACAGTAGGTTAAAAAATCGTGTTAACATTTTGTTCTAACTCCACTTTGCTTTTAAACATTGTCATAGCTAACCACTTTTTTTAAAACCGAATTAACTCGCCATTTTGAAATTTTCATTATTATAACACTGGCTGGTTATGCCATTGTTTTCAAGTGAAGTTTTTCTCATTCTATTTTTAAAAAGTTTGTGGATTCGCCCGCAAATTAACTTTTGTGGCCCGCACGATCGATCGGTTTACTCTATGTTTTTAAAAATCGAGAACGAATGTTTAATTTTATTGTTTAAATATAAAAAAGGAACAATATTGTTGTTCAATCATTTGTCCAACTTATCGTGCGCCTGTATGTGACAAAGCTCTATTTTTTTTTAATCAATTATTGTTTTAAATGTAGATAATGTAATAATTCCTTCAGTGACTTTGGATGTAGGAACGGTGGGCGACATAGAAAATTATGCTTTCTTCTTAAGTAATTTTTTTATGTATACTTTTCTATGTAGTTTACTGTACACCGATCGGTCGCCGCTCAAGCTGGTTGTATGCTCAATGATCACTTAAGTTTAGTCTAGATTTATTTGTTCCAAGGCACATTTACACTACCCTAAATAAATGTTAGTTTGGTACAATTCGACTTTTATTTGCAAACTGGAATTCCTTGGCTTTTTAATGGCTCTCCATCCATATGCATAACATACTAAGCCATAATATGTTTGGGTATAATTTATATTTGACTAATGATACTATTTATAACTTTTTATCATAATAAAAAACCTTTTAGTCGACTATACAATATGCTTTAAAATATTATGCAATTAAGTAGTGAGTGCCTTAATAATTCAAAATTTTTAATATGCCCATTTAATTAAAAGTTTATCTTAATATACATACATATTGTCACGTCTACATCCCTTGCGGGGAAGATAGTCTTGAAAACGCTTAAGGCCAAGTTTAGCTATATGGCTGTAGGATGGAATTGAGTATGAATATATGGTGAAAAAAAAAACTATGGTAAAGTTCTATTTATAAATGCGAAAAATAATATGGCAAACTCGTTATTCCAACTTCATAAGTATATTATGTAAAGAAAATAAAGATTAGGTATACCTACAGAGAAAAAACAATACAAGCAAAAACTAACTAGTAAGAGTCAATTAAAAAAGTCCATAAAAATAAATGTATTTATTGAAACTTATAAATTTCTTGTGTAATTAGTCTTACAATAAGAATGTTACAATAATAAGAAAATAATTAATAATTTTATTGTGAATTTATCACAGTGGCTGGGTCCTTATTATTTACATACCATTTTATTGCATTTAATTAGAAAATTATTCAATTTCCCACATTTTGTATTTCAAGTTGTTATTTATAATAGAAATCTAAAAAAATTATAATCTAGCTATAACTTTAAAATCAATCAAAAAAGATGAAGTAGACTTTCTGATGTTATATTTAGCTTAAATTTAAGTATTGACGTTTAATGCGTTATTATAAAGTCGTAAAGTCATAATATTTAAGTATATATAACTCCCTATAAATACATGTACCTTGATCATGCTTAAGAATCGCCTACAAGGCAAAGATGTCATATAACCTAGTTTCACTATGATACATTTACATTTTGCAAATAATATTTTACGACAGTTGAGTTTAAAAACGTATAAGACAGTCCATAAATTTTTACAAAGTCAAATTTTTTTTTTAAATGCTTAAAATTGCTTCAATTAATGTTAAGAGATTTCAATAAAATCCGTTACAAATATTATTAAAAAAGTAACATGTAAGATTATTAAAGGCACCAATTTGGCATATTTATTACAAGTAGGTATATAAGTCACAATATAACTTTTTTGATTAGTCCACATTATCCGTTTCACTTGACTAGCAAAGTTTCACTTTGTGACGACACTACATCTCATATGTGTATGGTTTTATATAGCTATAACTGCACTTTTACCATTCACTGTAAAGATGATTTGCCGTGTGGTTCCCGGCACCAATACAAAAAAGAATAAGACCACTCCATCTCTTTCCCATGGATGTCGTAAAAGCCGACTAAGGGGTAGGCTTATAAACTTGGGATTCTTCTTTTAGGCGATGGGCTAGCAACCTGTCACTATTTGAATCTCAATCCTATCTTAAAGCCAAATGGCTGAACGTGGCCTATCAGTCTTTACAAGACTGTAGGCTCTGTCTACCCCGCAAGGGATATAGACGTGATTGTATGTATGTATGTAAAGATGATTCATCTTGTTATGGTAAGCGGTTACCACACCTAAGTTCAATCACGAGGGGCATAGTTTTATTTTTGACGTTACAACGTCTTATATTTCGATTGAGCCTGTTGCACGCTTGAAAAAACCTGACTCATGCGGCGTTACCTCGCTCTGAGGCGTTCCATGTAAGGCTTGAAGTGCTAGCGAGAGCGCGGAACGAGCGACAAAGAGGCACGATCGGCCTTCGCGTTCGGGAGCGTTCGACATCCGTCTCTCTTCTACTCGAGTAACGATGCATCTGCGTGCATCTGCGTGGACATGCTACCATTCCATCAGTATTTTCTTAAGACGTTGTCACGTTCAAGTTGAACGGTTCAACTATCGCCAGTAAACCGACTTTACAGACAACCGATTTTTTCGTGGCATTTTGCCAGTTAAATAACTACAAGCCGGAATTTAAGATGACCTACGTACACTGCATGTTTACAAGTGCCATTCCGATTGGGCATACCATGCAACGCCATTTTGGTTCAACTTATATTCCGGGTGTTTGTAGTCGATCCGGCCATGGAACACAAAACACAGCCTGCCGCGTTTTTGTTCCTACGTACAGGAATAATGCAGCGGACTGAACGTGGCCTTTCAGTAATACTGTGTTGGCTTTGTCTACACCGCAACGTATATACATACATATGGTTACGTCTTTATCCCTTGCGTGGTAGATAGAGCCAACGGTCTTGACAGCTCACAGACTTGTTAGTCAGTTAAAAAACTGATAAGCCACTTTCAGCTTTTTGGCTTAATGATAGAATTGAGATTCAAGTGACAGGCGGCTAGCCCATCGCCTAAAAGAAGAATCCCAAGTTTATAAGCCTATAATGTTTGTTTCTATCGTTGTTTTTTAGTGTCAGATTTTTAACGCCGCCTAAACGTAATTGTCATGGCTTCACGACTGCCATCTAGTGATGACAGCCGGAACTAACGGCTTAGCGCGCCTCTCGATGCACTTTTCTGTTCATCTGCAGAGATGTAGCGATGGTCATTACAGTGTAGAGGCAGTTATGAGTCCTTGCGAGTGTAACCCGCCGCTGTCTCGGCGGCTATCCGACTCGCCGGGCCCACAGCCTGGCTCATTGCCTGGAAATATAAAAATAAAAATAAAAAATGTTTCTTCGGGATTCTTCTTTTAAGCGATGGACTAGCAACCATTCACTATTTGAATCTCAATTCTATCATTAAGCCAAACAGCTGAACGTGGTCTATCAGTCTTTTGAAGACTGTTGGCTCTGTCTACCCCGCAAGTTAATAATATATATATACGGGACAATCTAGTATAAGTAATAAAGCTCCCCTAGTATAAGTAACTTTATACATCATTACTTTTTAATCAGTAGACTAATTGAGGTAAAAATAAGGATTTATATCTAATATAATCACGCCTCCTCCTGGAGGGGTAGGCAGATCTACAATTTCCACTTGCCACGCATATCCCTGCATAGTTCCTTTGCGTATTTACCTTATTCACATTCATTAATTTTCTTCATGCAAGCTTACTAAAATAGCAATATTGATTGACGTCCGATGAAAATGCTGCAGTGTAGTTTGTTCCGCCGCTTCTTCTACACATGCGCTTTAGAAGCGGTATTAGTTATAATTAAATTTAAGTTATGTGACGTCAATAAGTGATACCTTGTATCTAATTTTGAAAATAAATCTATTCTATTCTATTCTAATTGGAAAAGAAATGGTTCCCGCGGGAAGCGTCGGGTACACTTACATAATTCTTCATGGTGTTCGCCACTTCGTCTATTCTCAGTCCCGTGTCGCGCATGTTGCCGCTTACTCTGAAATTTAGTTGATGAAAAATTAATGACACTAATACATTTTTACATCTCGCCACAAACATCGGGTTTGCTGAGTCGCTTCGTCTAAAAACCCGACTCACCTAATCCAGGGTCCATGGTCAATGGCATACCCCGGGCTCCTCTCCAGAGTGGTGAGAATGCAACCGGAACTACAGCCAGTAGAAAGAAGAGTTTTTGTCCTTCATTCACCTCTTGTGACATCCACCTCTTGTGACATCCACCGAAAACTAGCGCTCAATTCTTTAACTATGGTATATATAGAACATGTCCTCAAGACTGTCGGCTCTGTCTACCCCGCAAGGGATATAGACTTGACCATATGTATGTATGTATGTCCTACCTGCTGTAGCCCACAGTCCAAGTGTGACCAAACCAAAATAGAGATATTTTGTCCGATAGCTACAAGCGTTAGCTCGCCGAACGCGGAGCCGAACAGACTGAGCATGTAGCCGAGCAAACTGAGCATGTAGCCAAGGAGATTGAGCATGTAGCCTAGCAGACTGAGCATGTAGCCGAGCAGACCGAGCATGTAGCCAAGGAGACTGAGCATGTAGCCGATCAGACCGAGCATGTAGCCAAGGAGACTGAGCATGTAGCCGAGCAGACTAAGCATGGAATACAGAGGAGCGAGCGCTACTCGACGGATAAAATTCTCATTTTATTTTTAAACTATAGCATTATTAAATAATGCAATTTCTCACCTGCTGTACCCCCACAGTCCAAGTGTGACCAAACTCAAAATGGAGATAGTTTGTCCGATAGCTACAAGCGTTTGGACGCCGAGCCCGGAGCCGAGCAGACTGAGCATGTAGCCGAGCAGAGCGAGCGCGACGAGCACGATCGGCGTGCCGGCCAGCCGGAAGATGTTCTTGCCTTCGTTATGTGCTAGAAGTTGCTCAAATGTTTCTTCCAGTTCCTGTTATGGAAAGTTATGTTATAAAGTATGAGTTTAACTATTACTATTTTCGCTTAAAAATTTTCATTGTACAATTACAATTTGGAATATTACATTAAGTTTAGGAGAGTTTCAGTGCATTACATACCCGTGTGTTTATGTAATGGAAATTAACATTGGCTGTGAAGTTTTACTTTATATTTAGTGGATGCACTTTTTCAATTTGTTAAATATCGGTAAGATTTATCAATAACAATTATGTGTTGATTGTCAGTCAATTTTCAGAGAAGTCTCCAAGTATCTTTTTAAAATCAATAGCTACACCGTCTACCATAAGTAGGTTACCTAGATAAGAATTAACCAACAAATCTTTCCAACATACTGAATATCCAAATTCTGTTACCTTCTCAAGCTTATCGCTATACTCCTTGGCCAGCTCCCCGCCCCCCATCTTCTTCCTGCTGGCGAACGCGTGCAGCGCCTTGTTGCGCGCGCGCGCGTGCTCGGCGCGCAGCCGCGCCGCCTCCAGGTAGGGCTTCGCCCCGCCGCACACCTCCTCCATCAAAGAGTCGTACACCTCCTTCGCTTCCGCCACGGCTGACAGGTTGTTCGCTTCGGCTGTTGCCTGGAGATTTCAATTGGACTTTCTAAAGCACATTAGACTTATGAATTATTCGCAAGTACCCACTTAGATAGTATAATGAGTACAACTACAGGATTAGTGCGCCTCCCAGCAGGGGCCACTTTGTATGGTTTAAATCATTTTGTCTTATTCTTCTTTGCCATAATAATATTTGGCATAGAAATTGAGATTCAAATAGTGACAGATTGCTAGCTCATCGCCTAAAAGAGGAATCCCAAGTTTATAAGCCTACCCCTTAGTCGCCTTTTACGACACCCACAGGAAAAGAGACGGAGTGGTCCTATTCTTTTTCAATTGGTGCCAGGAACCACAAGGCACATGTATGTATGTATTAAGATGTATAGTTTACCTCCAGTATAGTCTTCGGCTGCGGCAGCTCACTGCCATTGAAGATGTTCATGTAGGAGCGGAAGTACTGCAGCAGCTCCCTCGCCTTCACCCGCTGCCCGCCGATGCGCTTCGGCACCAGGGTGTGCGGGGCCAGCAGCATCGGCACCAGCTGCTTCAGGTACGTCTTGAATTCCTCGCTTATGTCTGGATAGAGACATTTTTTTTTACAGGACAAATTACACTGATTGAGTTAGCCTCGAAGTAAGTTCTTAGAGACTTGTGTTACGAGATACTAACTCAACGATGCTATATTTTATAATAATTACTTATATATATAAACATCCAAGACCCAGGCCAATCAGACATAGTTCTTTTCTCATCATGCCCTGGCAGGGATTCGAACCCGGGACCTCCGATGTCACAGACAAGCGTATTACCGCTGCGCCACAGAGGCCGTTGAACACACATTATAGTTAAGTGAACGACAAATCAATTGTCATACACACATATGTAAATACATCACGCCTCTCTCTTGTAGGGGTAGGCGGAGACTTCATCTTACACAGCAGTCAAAACGACATATGTATAATTAATTACCTAGGTAAGGTAATAACACTTTTACGTTACAACTACATAGATAATTTATCATCGTGACAGCTTATATGTCATTACACATGGCAAATAAGTAGGTACTTCATGTCTTAGTCGCCTTTTACGACATCCCATGAATGTCGTAAAAGACGACTGAGGGATAGGCTTACAAACTTGGGATTCATTTTTTAGGCGATGGGCTAGCAGCCTGTTACTATTTGAATCTCAATTCCATCACTAAGCCAAATAGCTGAGCGTGGCCTACCTAATTTCAAGACTGTTAGCATTGTCTACCTCACAAGGGATATAGACGTGACCATCACTACATAGTATAAAACAAAGTCGCTATTTTAGTCTGTTTGTCTGTATGCTTAAATCTTTAAAATTACGCAACGGATTTTGATGCGGTTTTTTGTAACAAGTAGAGTGATTCAAGAGGAAGGTTTTTATGTATAATAGATAACATTTATAATTTTGCACCCGTGCTAAGCCGGGGCGGGTCGCTAGTATGTTAATATGTATGTACGTATTCACCACTGAGTCTCCCGCTGAACTCCGGGTTGGTGGCGACCCTGAGGCCCGGGTGCGGCATGAGGAAGCAGGCCAACTCCTCGAAGCACGCCGCGATGTGGCGCCGCAGCGTCTGCAGCTCGTGGTGCTGGCCGTCGTGCACCTGGAACAGGAAGATCCATCTCAAATTGTAATTCTAATTTTTTATTCATAGCTAGCTGTCCCGGCAACCATTGTTTTGCCATATAAATGATTTTTAAGTACTTAATTTCTAGTTTAAAAAAAAATGATAAGAGAGGACAACCCTTATCACTAAAGATCGGAATAGGTAGATTGAATTGGGGTCAATGAACTGAAACGTATATTTTTAAATTCAACGGCCTCTGTGGCGCAGCGGTAGTACGCTTGTCTGTGACACCGGAGGTCCCGGGTTCGAATCCCAGCCAGGGCATGATGAGAAAAGAACTTTTTCTGATTGGCCTGGGTCTTATATATAAGTATTTATTCAATATAGTATCGTTGAGTTAGTATCTCGTAACACAAGTCTCGAACTTACTTCGAGGCTAACTCAATATTTGTTATTTGTCCTGTAGATATTTATATTTATAACTAGAGGCCGCCCGCGACTTCGTCCGCATGGAAACCCTATCAATCCCGCGGGAACTCTGGGATAAAAAGTAGCCTATGTGTTATTCTGGGTCTTCAGCTACCTACATACCAAATTTCATGGTAATCGGTTCAGTAGTTTTTGCGTGAAAGAGTAACAAACATCCATACAAACTTTCGCCTTTATAATAGTAGTAGGATAGGATGTTCCAAACTCGACTGCTACCAAGATGAAGGTCTGATGCCATACATACATACCTCCAATCTCTTGCTGAGCAACTGTTGACCGCCCTCGGCGCCGTATGGGTACTCGTAATCATAGCTCCAATCGCGCACGAGGAACTGAAGCTTCTGAAACGGCTTCCCGCTGCTCTTCTGCTGCGCCAGGCTGCCGTAGTCGGTGAACAGCTGGAAATCAAACAACATACATACTTACAGAGACGTAGAGATGCAGAGACCGTGGCAAGTGGAAAGATGTAGCCTCTGCCTACCCCTCCGGGAAAGAGGCATGATTTTATGTATGTATGTATGTACATACATATAATCACGTCTATATCCCCTGCGGGGTAGACAGGGCCAACAGTCATCAAAAGACTGAAGGGCCTCGTTCAGCTGTTTGGCTTAATGATAGAATTGAGATTCAAATAGTGAGTTGCTAGCCCATCGCCTAAAAGTGGAAGCACAAGTATAAGCCTATTCCTTAGCCGCCTTTAAAGACATCCAACGGAAAGAGATGAAGTGGTCCTATTCTTTTTTCTATTGGTGCTTGGAACCACCCGGCAAATTAATCAATATTGTATAGAACTCCTAGTAATGTAAAGTAAAAAGAATTTATTCGTAAAACACCATAAAAATAAGACAAACAAGAATATGTACAAAAATAGACATGAATTACGGTACTCCCGAAGGGGCATGTAGCATATTGTATATTTTAGAAGCGAAAACAAATTACTACGACGAGCACCACGACAGTATTTCTTAAATTCTAATGGGAGTGGGAAAAACGGAAAACGTGTATGACGTTGCGAGCACATTCTTGACACTCTCTCTCACATCTCTGCGTGTTCCCGGTTGCACCCTCAACAGTGTTTCGGGGCCCGAGGTCCGCCTTCCGACTTTCCTCTCTCCACTTGGTCCGGTAGGTCTTTGCTCACTAGAAGTAGGTTTTCCGGCTATTTACGTGGCTAAAATGTTCAAATCCAAAAAAGGAATGTTGTTTAATACTTAGATAGAGAAATTTGTAACAGTAACTTCTGAGATAAGGGTATCATCTTTCTTATATAGATAGATAATTCATTTATTTGATTTGCTACACACAATTTACAATTTCATATGAAATACAAATTAATTAGGGTGTGAGTTGCAGCAATACAAAAAGGTCACAACTCAACGAATTTATTGCTATAGAGCAATACGCTGATTTTCAGTTATGACCTAGGTGTTAGTGCAGGTCAATCTGCGTACGTAATAAAAAAATAAACAAAGACTCGTGTCGTGACTTAAAAGTTTCATTTGTATAAGTGTGATAAATGTAGCGGCTTAATAACCAAAAGAGTACCCCAAAATATTTGAAAATTCGACACACGCCCCATATGTATATATGTATATCTCATTCTAAACCTTCTGATATCAGAGGGTTTAGAATGAGCCAGCATCACGTCATGACAGATCTCTGTGGTTAAATAACGTGACATCAATATCCTTTAACGTTTCCTATCTGAGTTATCTTCCCATGCTTATCAGATTCGGTGGTTTGATAAGAATTGAACACTAAATAGATAACATCGGTTGCGTATCCCGCAAAAATTGGCGAGGTTTTTCGAACTCTCTTATAAAGACGATGGACGCTCGAGGTAAAATGCTCCTCATTTTGTCTATTAATTTAAATTTAGGAAAGCTTTTATGTTCCATCTGCCTGTTCAAACCGAATGGGAATTCTCAAAATTAAATTTCAAAAAAAATATTTCATTAATTAATTCATTCATTCTTTTTAGAACACGCGATGGAAAAAGATTCGATGATTCTATCTATTGATGGAAATTACTTCTTATATTTAATAAGTTTTTAAGAACTAGTTCTTATCGGTGGAGTTCAGTGACGCGGCATCTATTCATATCTGTGCTAGGTATTTTTTCAATTCCTGATCTTCCTCTACTCCCATTTATTTTTATTAGCTAGTAATTAACTGTACAGTATTATTTACCTGTAGATGCTGTAAGTCGTCTTCGTCGATATTGAGCGAGAGATTGTAGATCTGCACCGAAGACAGCATCGTGGATAGCGCGAACACTGTCGCGTTGTCTTTGACCGTGGACTGACTGTCGAAGGTGCCTTGTGTGTCCATCAGCAGAACCACTACCTGAAAATATACATACATACATATGGTCACGTCTATATCCCTTGTGGGGTAGACAGAGCCAACTACTAATAGAGGAATCCCAAGTTTATAAGCCTATACCTTAGTCGCCTTTTACGACATCCGTGGGAAAGAGATAGAGTGGTCCTATTCTTTTTTGGATTGGTGCCGGGAACCACACGGTTATTAAATAAATGTTCAAATCCCACGTTCACGTCTATATCCCTAGCGGGGTAGACAGAGCCACCGGTCTTGAAAAGACTGATAGGCCACGCTCAGCTGTTTGGCTTTGTGATAGAATTGAGATTCAAACAGTGACAGGTTGCTAGCCCATCGCCTTAAAGAGGAATCCCAAGTTTATAAGCTTAGGTACTAGTCTTTTTTGTAATGGTGCCGGGAACCACTCGGAACGCTTGAAAATATAGCACAAATAAAGTTTGTTGAATTGGTAACCTGTACCTACATTCAGGCAAAACCATCGATCCAATACGGGTTAGGTTTACCTGCAAAGACTGCGGAGGTCAGATGGGTGTCGCTTCGTGTAAAAACATGACTCAGCCAATCTAGGATCCATGGTCAAAGTCACACCCCGCGCTCTTCTCTAGAGTGGTAATGATGCAAACCAAAAAAGTCAGGAGAAAGAAGAATATGTTGAATTTTGAATTTGGGTTTTTGTCCGAATTCAAATACAATGTTGACCGACTGCCCTTTGAGGTCCGCGGCCCTTTTTATTCAGTTTTGAGACCATAGGTACGCATATAATTTTAAGCGACGTCTACCCAAGATTTCCTTCAATCTGGGCCTGCCGGAGGCGGCGTAACCACTCATTTCTTTACTAGAGAGTCAGCAGAGTTCTGCAAAACGTGACTGAGAGAATAGCTACATTAAAAGCAACCAGGAGTTATTACATATATTTTTTTAATTTCCTGAAAACTGCTCTTCCGAGAAAGAAAATATACCCGTATACCTTTTCCGATGTCCTATTCGCCCGTCTTATGGCACCCAGATTTGAATCACATAATAACTTAAAGCAGGTTGTAGCGGGAGCGATGATTCGGCTCGACCGCCACCAAAGGGAAGATCTTCCGCCAGGCTAGGTGTTATGCCTGGGGAACCGCGGCTCCTACGATGTTGTGTCGGAGGTTGTATATATAGCTCCAATCCGTGAAATCGCGATTTGGGTCCTTCGCTGCTATTGGCTGAGCGCGTCAATTTCTTCGCGATGATTGACATTTGTTGTGTGATTTGATGTTGTTGACGAGTGGCGTAGAGATGTCGCCACAAGGTATTACCTTCTCTCCATTGTCGAGGGTGGCTTTGAAAGGTTGCGACCAGAGATGCAGGCCGGTGGTGTCCCGCTCGGAGCCCCCGCGCCACGGGAACCCCTTGAGCGGCTCGTCGACAGCGCCCAGCCAACCGTCGCCGGTCTCCCCTAGGTTGTACTGGAAACAGATGGTTTTCTTGTCATTTTGGGAAGTAGATACTTTCTTCCATTAATTTTCTGGATAGGGCTGAAATTTGATCGGTTCGCATAATACATACATACATACATATGGTCAGTATGGTCACGTCTATATCCCTTCGCATAATAATAAATTCAAATTCAGAATTTTTATTCATTATTATAGGATACTTCATATCGCTTAATAATAGTCAAATCTTTTGGTTTCACAACATTGGTTGACGTCAAATAAATTACCTACTTAAAACTAAGTTTACTGCCGCTTTCAAGGCGTCAGTGCAGAAGAAGCGGTAACAAACTGCACTGCAGCATTTTCTTCAGCAACGTTAACTACACAAATATCCAAACTTAGAATAGAATGTGGAAGAGAAAATACATTGTTCAGATTAATATATTTATATGAGATTTTAATATTAAATACAAAAAATATACATAATATATATTTATATATACATATTTTTTATGGATAGTACCTACAATCTTCGTGCCATTGTAAAAGGTGCTTTTAATGTCACATACGTAATGCAAAATGCAACACGTTTGGCCGTTCGGTCGATGTCGAAAACGGTTAAAGAATAAGAAACTAATTTGCAAGTAAACCAGTTGATATGGCACCCACTCTAAAAGATACGAAGAAGGTCTTAATTTTTGTTTTCAGTAAGGAATAGATGTGTGTGGAAAATTAAAATTTGACATTCTTCTTTTAAGCTTCATATCACTATTTGAATTTCAAATCCATCATTACGCCAGCTGAGCGTTTCAGTCTTTTCGAGACAGTTGGGACATACATAGGAAAGAGATGGAGTGTTCCTATTCTTTTTTGTATTGGTGCCGGGAACCACACGGGATCACAAACCTTGTGATGCATGTATCTGAGGAAGAAGTCGAGCAGGAAGGACTTGCCCTTCCGGAAGGCGCCCGCCACGGACAGCACCACCACCGCCCTGTCCTTGATGTCTTCTCGAAGCAGCAACTTGCTGAGGGCTTCCTCGTCCAGGATGAAGGTGTGCTCCGGGCCAGGGACCACCACTTGGATGCCCCGCCCCGATGACAGGTCCTCTGATTTTACTGCAATGGATTATTGAGATTTCAGAGAATGCCAAGTTAGAACTTGAGTCTTTTCGAGACTTTTGGCTCTGTCTACCCCGTATGGGATATGGACGTGACTATATGTATATGTATGTAACTTGAGCTTCGGCAAGCAGTTAATTTTTAAAACTGCATTTTTACAGGTTTGAATTTTTTTATTGTTAATAATAATTAATAACGAAATTTTCGAAAAAATCAATATGTTTACGACATAGGTAGTTAGGCAAGCATCAGTAGGTAACTTTTTAAAACTGCATTTTATTTTAAGTAGTTAGTAGGTAACCTTCAACCCTTGAAACCAATAGCTGAAATTGGGGAGAAGGAATAAGGAGCGTGATGACAGAGACAAACCTTGATAACATTTTTCTCGTCCTAAAAATGATTTCTAACTTAGAGCTGAAGACAAGAACGCACAACAGGTGGACGTTATAGAGAAAACTGCTATAACAACAGACAAACAAAGTACCTAATTGAATTAGTCTGACGGTAACAGACAGCTCTACTCAGAGTTCGGTGAACCAAGCTATCATTATATTGTGTGTACTTTTGTAATAAATTTACCCAATTCGGTCAAAAGTGTCAGAAATTTATGGGTTAACCTAGACGAAAAAAAAAATTAATTAGTATGTTTTTAAGAGAAGAACCTTTATAATATCTCGTCCCGGCTGCATATCGTTTAGAACCTGTTTACTTCCAATGGTTGACTGGAAGATATCCCTAAATGGGATAAGTCCGCCATTGTATATTTTGTCTTACAAATTCACTGTATTTTTGTGTTATTTCGTATTTCGTATTAAAGATATTACAAACAAATAACGTTTGGAATTTTTTTCATAAGATTTCCAGACATACCCGGGACGTTAAAAAAATTAAAATTACTTTTGTGTTTTATTTCATTAAGATATGTTGGAAACACTGGAATATCATTAGTAAGAGACATAGGTAGGTGATAGAAATTGCAATAACTAGTACAGGAAACTTATAATTACACACATTACGGGGTCCCTTCACGAATGCGATCGTGTTGAAATGTAATCGAATTGTAACGATAATGGCGCTTACGTGCGGTTATGTTTAGCCGGCCGGCTATTACGGAATAAAAATATATAGGTTTAGGAAAGCACCTATAGGATATAGTGACGAGCAAAAAGTAGGGAACAAGTGCATCGGGTGCCCGAATAATAAAGCATGATGGTTCAAATCTACCGCGAGACTGGGCTAAGGTTCTGATGATTATTTTCTTGAATAATGCATAACGTTTGATTTTTACAAAATGGTCTTAGAAGGTGGGGGTGAAGGATAACATCGTGAGGAAACGGACACTGGATCCAGGCAACTGTATTTGAGACCACTCCATCTCTTTCCCATGGATGTCGTAAAAGGCGACTAAGGGATAGGCTTATTTAAACTAAGAATTCTTCATAGAGATAAGCTACTATTTGAATGCCAATTCTATAATTGAGCCTAACAGCTGAACGTGGCCTATAGACGTGATTACATGAACGAATGAATGAACTGTATATGTAAAAAATCTCATTGATAACAAAGGGCCAATTACTTTAAATGATTGCTGAATGAATGATGAACCGATTAATTTCCATTACGATACATATTTAAGTTTCTACTGTAACACCATGTTACTTAGTGCACCTTCAAAAAAATCGTCTAAACGGTACCGAGGTATTTACTAACATCGTTTTTCCAAGCTATTGTTTAACATTTATCATACGAGTTTTAATGGTGCAGTGTTACATGATTGTGGTTCACCAACATCCTGTATAACACACAAGACAGATCAACAAATTAACACGGAAGGAGCTTCCGACAATAGTTTAGTCAATAAATGATTCACCGATACATCTCGACATCTCGTCAACACAAGAAAAACTGTTAAATACCTACCTACCTACTTATATATGTGAGGTCAGCGTGTGTGAGGTGAGTTGACAGATAGTAAATAATTAATCATTTATTGTGCTGTATTTTATAATAAGTGTAAAAAATTACCAGTTGAATATGTTATTTATTGTGTAAAATTATTTCCTTTGAATAGGTAGGTTAGGGACTAATAATTTTTTGAATAAGTGCGATAATTCGATTTCTTTTACGTAAGTAAGGAACACAAAAGCATATTTCTGCAAAACAATAAAATAAAGGTAAAACCACACCTAAACCCTAGGAACTTTTACAGAATAAACTGAAACCATTGCAATACACCTACGTTATAAAACCAGAATATGTCCATAATATTGTAGCTCCAACTCGCACTTATCAAAATCACAAGCTTATTTCATTGCCAACACCTCAAATATTCTCCAAAATATAGATTATTAAGTTGTAATCGATACTTACTGGTCATGTTTTCGTGTGATGCGTAATATAAACACAAAATAAACTAAGATAATGCACAATCACGCCCTTCATGAGCGAGTGCGTCGCGCAGACTGCCTTGGTGGGACGCCCGGCCCAGTAATACTTCGGTAAGGTCAAATTATGATGTCACGAAGTGTGCGCTCCGCGACGCAACTGCTATGATATCATTATACTATTCAGATGATGTTATGAGCATCATTTTGGCTCACAGCATCCGATAAATACCATTTTAGCGAGGTTTTTTTTGTACACAAAGGTTTGATGTTACATTTTTGACAAATTTTATGGCTATAATTAAATGAATCTACACTCGAGTGGGCTATGACCGACTATGAAATATTAAAAATTTGGTAAAGGTTAGCAGGTAACCAGGTAACTGACGTACATAGGTATAATTTTAATATATAAAGGTAAAGGTGAAAAATACACCCTGTGTATTTGTATTAATTAAGTAGGTATATATTTTTTCCAACATCGTATCTAAACTTCAACATAATCAGCAGATGATTTGCTCAAAGCGATATCTAATTTCACTTTCAAACAAAAATTATCATTATTAAGCATTTTCAAAAATTTTGTAAGTCTCAATAAATTTCGACTATTCTACTGTGTAACACCGCATTTAACATAGCAATCTTTGATCGACTTTACAACCACTTCGAAAAAAGATTTTACCGCCAGAAAACTTATAGGTAGTTTACATGCAGTGCCTAGATACTGAAAATCAATTCTCTCCAAATGAGCGTTCCAACACTTGAGAACTGCACACCTTGGTTTCAGAGACTTTTATTTAACAGTTTATTTTTTTCAAACTCAAGAATGTATATTGCCAACTTGCGAATTTAAGAATGTACACAACTCTACATTATTGGAGGTCATCCACTTTCATTTGCAGTAGGTATAAATTGCATAATGCATTTTCAAAACAATACCAACCAACATTCCTTCTACGAACAAGGGACAGCTGTAATAAATACTGCAAATTATAATCCAACCGTAGTTATAAGTATGTACCAATCTATTTTCTACATACCTAAGTTATGTACACTGTCTCTGTCTCGTATTTGCGTGAGGGCTTCCTAGTCGCAGCCTCCACCGCAATTCTTCAGGACCCGGTGTACCTAGTAGGTTGGCCCTTCATAACGCAATGTATCGTAGTATCAGGTGGACAGTTAGCCTTACTTAAAACTAGCGACTTCGTTCGCCTTGTTTCTTTTTTCGCTATAAATATCTAACAAAAAGTCTAGCCTATGTTACTCCTCAAGTCAGATCAGTGGGTAGTTTTTGAGATTATTCGTTATAAACATACAAATCTTTTCTCTTTATTCGTATTAGCGTGGATAAGAATCTGCAAATAGAATATACTTAACTAGCTTTCCGCCCGCGGCTTCGCCCACGTGTAATTCGGTTATATATAGCGTTTTTTAATGATCTCGACAGGGCTTTTTCTTCCACAGGCTGAAATCTTGTTACAACTGGAATTAAATATAGCCTGTGTTGGAACTCAGGGATGATGTAGCTTTCTAATGGTGAATGTTTGAAATCGATTCAGTAGTTTCGGAGTTTATCGATTACATGTGTAAACAAACAAACATATAAAAAAATAAATTGTTCCTCTTTATAATATTAGTAGAAAGTTGTCATACAAAGTCTTTTTTTTTAAGGATGGGAAATCATCAAATGACCTCTCCCGCTCTGGGTGGAACGGAAGGGAGTGTCAGACTTTTACTGACTAAAACCCACCTCGTTCCTTCAGTTGCCCTTTGCGTTCCGGGGCCACGGTATCTCGTTAGAACTTTCCCGCAGCCCCGGCTCAGTTTATCCCGTTTCCCCCCCTTGGGGGTTGACATTTCAAAAATCCCTTCTTAGTGCTCACTTATGTTACTAAAGGAACCTCTGTTCAAAATCTCAGACTCCTATACCGAGCGGTTTCGGCTGTGCGTTAATAAATCAGTCACCCAATCGCACCCCCTAAATCACGATTGGAGGGTAGTTTGAAAAAACTTATAATGTCAAACATATTTACTTGCCTATGTACGTGTTCATGCCAAGTTTCAAGTTTATAAACCCAAGGAATAAGATTTTTCATAGAAACGTTTTTACCCCTTTTCCCCCCCTTGGGGGTTGAATTTCCAAAAATCCTTTCTTAGTGCTCCCCTACATATCCCAAGGAACCTACATTCCAAATTTCAGCTGTCTACGACCAGTAGTTTCGACTGTGCGTTGTCTGTCAGTCAGTCACTCAGTAACGGAAGAGTTTTATATATATAGATTAGTTTCTAATAATTAAGTATTTCATTTACCAAAACGCAAATCCATACCGGATCAATCAAAGTTCAACAGATTCACGTGAACGGTGGGTTATAGGTTTTCCTATGCTAAAGCCTGCGCAGTATTAGACGTTCAAGCCATTTTAAAACTAAACAGAACTAAGTATGACTTTATTGGCGTTCGATTCTCGGAAGTACACCAAACCTTTAGGTTCAGTTATCAGATAACACTAACGATGCAGAAAAAGCCACATAATAGATCCGAGCATGCATACATAACTAATTGAAAGCTCAATGTCTTGTCTTGACCGACTTGCATGGTCAAGAATAGCTTGATCTATGTACGCCATTTTTTTTTAACTTCGCTTCCCGAACGTAATGCAATGCAAGAGAAACGGTTTTATAATTTTGTTATGGCATATTATGCACTAACCACATATTTAACATTCGTGTTCGTGCGTGCGTGTAGATCCGCGCTATGGATGATGGAGTTGGTGTAAATTTGTTTTTATGAAGATATGATCTTCCTTTTTGCAATTTTAAATTTGGATTTCGGACTTAGTCCGCGCGCAAGAACCAGGCGTATATATTTTCTATGCCTTAGTTTAATTATTAAATCAGTCTACATACGTATGTAGATGTGTAGTGTGATTGTATAATCACATTTATATCCCTTGCGGGGTAAACAGAGCCAACAACAGTCTTGAAAAGACAGATAGGCCACGTTCAATCCATCGAGAAAGGCTATATAAAATCACACTGCAACTATTAGGAGCGAAGAAACAATGGAAAATGTTAAAAAAACAGGGAAAATTATTCATCCTTGAGGGCTTCAATGATGCCCAAAATAACTATACCACGCGGACGAAGTGACAGGCACAGCTAGTTACAGATAATTTTACTGGTATATGCAATGAGAAGACCTGACGATCACGTCGTGAAAATTTGCCTTTCTATGGCTTCAAGTCTTAGAGGAAGACGTCAAACAAGCTGGCTAACGAATGTCCAGATAGACATGCAAAGTCTCGGACTGCGGGGCGAGGACACCAGCTAGCAGACTTCACGACGCCGCATGATAAAGAAGCCGACACCATGGAAAAGGTGAGGACGAAGAACAAGAAGATAAAGTTCGTTTGCCAACCAACCTCTGCCGTGTGGTTCCCGGCACCAATATAAAAAATAATAGCACCACTCCATCTCTTTCCCATGGATGTCGTAAAAGGCGACTAAGGGATAGGCTTACACACTTGGTATTCGTTTTCAGGCGATGGGTTAGCATCTTGTCACTATTTGAATCTCAATTCTATAATTAAGCTAAATAGCTGAACATGGCCATTCAGTCTTCTCAAGATTGTTGGCTCTGTCTACCCCGCAAAGGATATAGATGTGACCATATGTATGTATGCCAACTCCTGAAATTCCGCAAGATAGAATCATAATAAATGCATTTTTTATTTCTTAAATAATATTTACAATTTACATCACACATACTAAACTAACTGAACATTTTCTTAATGACACTGGTATATTCCTTCTGAATCTTCTCCACCTTCGGTCTGAGTTGGGTGGCCTTGTTCTGAGCTGCCTTATCATTAGGATCGAGCCTCAACACATGCTGTATGTCCGTCCAGGCTTCCTCGTACTTCCGAAGGCCGATGTAAGCTGTGCACCGCCTGTAGAGAGCTTTTAAGCTGTCCGGGTCATACTTCAGAGCTTTGTTGCATAGCTCCAAGGCTGCATCATATTCCTTGTAATGGAGTTGGCAGTGGGCTAAATTGTTGTAAAGTTTTACCTGGAAAAATAGAATTGTTTTTAGACGAACGAAGATTCTAAGAAACTTTAGGGTTTAACTTGTTATTTCTCATTTCCCTTAACAACATAGCTGTTTCTTTAACATAACATACTCGTACAATCATGTCTATATCGCCTAAGGATTGACAGGGCCATTCCCAGCTGTCTGCTGCTGTTTCTCTTCCCGTGCATATTGTAAAAGCCAATGAAGGGAAAAGTTTAAATTATAAGCTAGAAACCTTATACTATCCGAATCTCATTTCTGACAAATTGGGCTTGAAGGTTTTTTCCTGACTGTTGTCTTTGTGGACTGGTAAACAGATTATCTAAAGAATACATACAAAACACATTATTGAATAAAGTATAAATATAAATTTGTCCCGTATATATTTATATTTATTGAATAAAGTATTAAGAATTACAATGATAATCTGGATAAAGGCTTATTTATTTATCATAATAATACCTTTAAGTCCACCAGCTCTTTGACAGCCTCCTCGTCGATCAGCTCAGGGTCAATGGGTTCTATAGCAGTGACAAACTTGAATGCTTTGTTGAATCTCCTAAAGGCATCCATTATCCGCTTCTCACCAACTAGTTTCACTCCACAATCCTAAAAATTATATTAAACTTTTAAGACTATTATTACATTTTTTTTTTAACTCTCTAAACCTTATTTTTAATTGCAGAACTGCCCGTGACTTCACTCTTTACATACATATATGTATACTCATGTCTATATCCCTTGCAGGTAGACAGAGTCTTAAAAAGACTGAAAGCTATGTGTAGCTGTTCAGCTTAAGGATAGAATTGAGATTCAAATAGTGACAGCTTGCTAGCCCATTGCCCAATAAAAGAATTCCAATCCTTACAGTATAATTCCTTGATTACAATTTCATTTCCTTTGTATTTATTAACTTACATTAATTGTTTCTGTTAACTGCATAGTCAAGATCAAATTAAGGTAATGAACAAAATTTACCTTATGATAAACAGCTGCCTCTTGCAGCCGCTGCCAACTCCAATCACTGATCAGCTGTTCTTCTGTCACTTCCCTTAACTCGACTTTACAAGAGATCTCCTTCACCAGCGACCCTTCACCGTCCCTATACACCATCTTCACCTCACTAACTTCCCCCAAACACATTTGCTGAAGCGCTAACTCGAAATCTCTATCAATAAAACAGTCACAGTCTCCGATCAAGACATTCCCGTCAAAAGAATCACTAAACACACGACTCTCTGCTTCGATCTCGCAGTTCCCGCCGTCGTTTGTACATTTTATTTCAGACAAGGTTATTCGGCATCGAGAGTCTTCGTAAGGGACAATCGTGTAGTCACCAGGAGAGATGATCGTTTTCCTTATTTCCCGGTCAGGCCTTGAACTAACAATCGTTTCATTATTCATTTCGGTTGATTAAATGTATGGCTTATATTTGTAAAAATGGGAAAGCGATGTGTCCAATTCCAATGGAGTTGTAAAGCGCAGTAGTTCGTAGTTTAGGTCAGGAAACACTATAAACAAAACTGCTCGCAATCTGTTTTCATGGAAAATAATAAGTAATGGAAAATCAAGAGGAAAACTACGAAGACATGGGAAATAAATTAATACCTAAAGTAATTAGGTACAATGTTTTGATTTTTTGACTTTGTTTTGAATTGACACTTGACATATTCTGTTTTTTCATACCACTTGGCTAGAGGCATACCATTCATAATGCTTTAATATTGGTTTTTTTGAGGGCTCTGGAGGCTTACCACAACCTTTTATAGAACCGTTCAAATATTAAGGCAGTTTATTAGCAGGCCTGCTCAAAACTCCTACCATGACGTCTTATAAGGTGAACGGTTTAAGCTGAATGATGAACGGTTATTTTGTCTATGGCTCAATGTGGGGATGTCAATAAAGAAACGTTCAAACCTCTAATAAAAATAATAATACCATAATAATACAATAATAATATAATTAAAGATAACAAATACTTATAAATTTAATTAAATATGAAGTTAACTTAAATTTTTCTGAATTGCAATGCATTGTTGCACGCTATAAAATACTTTTATTCGTATAAATTAAATAAATGTTAGTTTAAAATGGTTTTGAACGAATCGGCCTGTCACATAAATTTAAAGTAGGTAGGTACCTGCTAGAATACTTGAGTGATACTTGAAAGTTTTCGATAACTTTAAATTCGTCCCTAAGTCATAAATAATGTTTTTAATGTGTAGAGCCGTTCTGCAACCACTTGAAATATCCTTTTTTACTTGTCACGGCTTTTTAAGTCGACGCGCCTTACCTCACAACAGTTTTAGAAGTTTGCCGGATCGCAGTGATTTTTAATATTCTTAACTTTTGAGGCTATTATTTATTTTACAAGAAAACTATATAATGTCGTAAGTAGAAAGTGTTTTCTTATAATACCAAGGTATGTAAACATTGATTCCTTTATTTCTTAGAGTCATCTTCATCCTACTCCCAGCTTCACCTGCTTAAATCAATAATCTTTATTTTCACTTTTGCAGTAAGTTTCGGAAATCCTTATTTAGTGAAACCTGCAGATTTAAAATCTCTAGCCCTACCTGGTGTGTTGACCTACAGGCACTCAATCCATGAGTTTTCTCTTTTAATTACATTGTCTCAGTTTTAAACTATACCTAAATGTTCTTTAACTGTTTTAGTACTGGGTGGACCTGAAGGCCAAAATAAAACGTAAAAATAAAACAATTCGAGAGAGCATCAGCAGGACAGGAGGGGACCCGCCAAGTGGGGAAGAGCTAACAGAAATTGACATAAAATTTTTAAGTATCCTTGGTGAGGAATATGGCATGGGTTTACCAGCGGTGCAGGTGAACCCATTGCAGGTAAGATCCCTTAAATACATTAAAGCCTACCAATTATAATTAATACAAAAAATATATGTTATGTTATATATGTATTAATGAAACCATTTATTTTTAGGATGATATGAGACCTGAAGCTGGTCCCTCTGGCATTCGAGGTATTGAAGTCGAATCCATTACAGAAGAATGGTTAGAAGTTCCTTCTAGTGTATGTATTCAATTTCATTATTACTAGATTGAGATAAAACATTAATATTTATTGACTAAGGCATCGTGATCTCAAAATGTGTTGTCATAGGCGCCTAGTACATAAAACTAAGTGAATAGACTATATCATAGTAGCCTAGTGATGATGAATTATATACCATACTGATTGTATTTTGTATAATAAATTTAAAAATTTTATTACATTACAAAGCCATACAGCTGAGCATGGCTTAGCCCTTTTGAGACTGTTGGCTCTGTCTACTCCTATGGTCATAGAATGTGATTAGATAAATGAATAATTCAATGCTTTAAGTCTTTTTGAGACTGTAAGCTCTGTCTACTCCTAAGGTATAAGAATGTGATTGTATGAATGAATATTTCAATTGTTAATTTCAGGTATCTCAAACTGTTAGTTCTATCGAGGCAGATTCTCTACCTGCAGCTGTAGAAATTACTACTGCATCATCAGATCCTTCACAAAGCCATGCAGCAGCTGTCTCTGATGAGGCTGTCGGCGTCGAAGTACCTAGTGTGGTACAGGCTGAAGCCCCGCCACAACCTAGGCGACGGCGCCGACGTGCTCATTTAACAGCCGCAGAAGCAAAGGTGCAAATAGTTGAAGCTGCACGACAGAGGGCTGCTACTGAAGCTGCAAGTAGTTTAATACTTCAAGAAGCTATTTGTCTCTTCCGTGAATTAGTGGCTATAATTAGAAGAAGGTGAGCAATAATTAATTTATTCAATGTGCCAAATTCATCAAAATTGGTCCAGTAAACCATTTCAAAATGTCATTTCTCTTAATAATATTAGTATAGCTAATCCATTAATAACTTGAAATTTTATTTGAGATATTCACTTTTCTGCAAATTTACAGAATGTTTTGTATATATTTAAAATAAAAAAATGTTTTAATTTTTATTATAATTATTAATTTATTTTAAAATATGTCATTTTGGAATGAGCAAAATTAAAACTAGAACTACTTTTAAAAAAGAAAAAAGAGAGATGATTACTAAGCAATATTAAATTTACAAATTATTCATGTAAAATTCTTTTACATAACATAACATAAAATCACGCTTCTTTCCCGGAGGGTTAGGCAGATACTACATCTTTCAGTTCTATTCTTTTACTTATTGAATATGTACTTTTATGCTTTTACATAATAAAATATTGGTATTTAATTGAATTTAATAACAATAAAAAAAACTATATTACTTTGATGAATATTAAATGAAAAAGATTTTTGTTCATAATCTACCTGCATAGCTACTTATAACTTTTAAAAATGAAATATTATTGAATAAAAATCTGCTTAATAATAAAATTCTATTTTTTTATTTTCAGGTACGGCAAAGAGCCCAGAGACGTGCCACAAGATCCCGCCGTGTAGATATACCACGTTGAAGCTCAATGTTGTGTTGCTCAGCTGGTTCATGAAGAGCTTCCACTGGTGGTTGTTGTGCAACTTCCCTTGCTTGCTCTTCTTCTGTCAACCTTACTTCAGGCAAGTTGTTTTCATTACAAATATTGTGCAATATTACACAAGTATTTGTAATGAAGCCAGCAACCTGTGGTTGATAATGCAACACCCTGTGGCACAAGAGACACCGGAAACGTGCTTTGAGAAGACCTATAGTTCTTTCTATAACATTCCTAGCCTTTACATGCTTTTGTGTATAATATGCTTCCGGTGTGTCTGGTTCTGCATCCAAAATAGGTGTCATCATCGTTCTTCATTGTGAGTACCCAAGTTACCTGGAAATAAACATATTACTCTGTTATTTTTTTATTTTATTTGAACATTCATATTCATATTTTATATAAAAATGATACTTTTTTATTTTAAAATTGTATACAAATATTTTTGACTTTTAAAATTTTATTTCAAGTTTTTAATTGGTCTAGTTTTAATTGAAAGTGTGTTAAAAATATATCTTTCAAACAATATTGTTCATATTATTTGCTATAATAAGTTCACCATAAAAGGTTTTCTTACCTAAAAGCCATGTTGCTTCAGACCCTTAATTTTCTAAATGGTAACATACAGGATGGTGGCTCCATATAAATGAGTCATGAAGTGACCCTGGATGACTCGCATCAACACTTAGGATTTGTTGATCCTCATCACAAATCTGAAAAAAAAATAATAAGAAAAATTACAAATTACTAAAGTGGCTCAATGGAAAAAAAAATTGTAAGTATATTAGAAAATCATTGATGGGAGAATAGTTTTAGCCAACTCATAAACATGAAGTCTATTATCGCCTGGCCTCTGCACTTTTCAACCCATGGTGTTTAAATTTCTGACTCAGAAACTATAATAAGGGACAGCCTTATAAATTTGGGATTCTTTTTTAAGGTGACAGACTAGCAACCTACCATTATCTCAATTCTACCATTAATCTCGGCCTATCAGTATTTTTGGGACTGTTGGCTCTGAATATCCCGCAAGGGACATAGATGTGATCATGTTTGTATGTGTTATATATTACACTATAAAACTATTAAATAAAAGTTTATTTACCAACTGAACATTTAGAGAATGGAATTTCTTTCTACAGAAATATCTATCTTCATGCTCATTAGGCCTTACTATGCGAACATGGGTACAATCTATACATCCAATCACACCAGGGATACCGAATTTATTGAAAAATCTGCAGGCAAAAAAGGCATATTGTTATCAAACTTAATTATTGATATAATATAAATAAAATTAGCTAAGTAAATATAAGTGTGCCTTAATCTTTTTAACTGACGACTTTCATAAGTCTGTGGGAATTTTATATATTTGTTCCTGAAACTGATGTAATTAAGGGCTGTTGTAACTTCTGCAAGTACAGTAGAAACTGTCTGCTGAGTGACAAAATGTGATTGACCAACAGGTTTTTGATAGTCTCCATGTCCATAGAAATACAATGATGTTAACACCTGAAAAATATAACTTATTAGGAAACAACTTTTAATAGTAATCCTCCTATTGTACTTTATGGAACTTGATTGACCTTTGTTTCTATGCCTAAATCAGTTGCTCTTTTAGAGCTTTTTGCCATTATTGGCTCCAGCTCTTCACAAAGTTCCCAAACTCTCTCTTCATTCAAATGACGAGTTAAAGACTATTATCTCTCCAAATAGACTTATATATATTATATATATATATGTATATTGGTATGTTTATGTAGTTTATTACTGTCATTTATTTAATTATTCCATGTTTAATTATGAAAGTACTAGCATGTATGTTTAGTTAAATATGTTAAACGTTATTTATGCACACGCCATACCGCTCTAAAATTCATCTTTCCTCTCATGGGTCTTCTGGAAGAGATTTCTTTTGAAATAAGTAGCACCTTTGTACTAGAATTATTGTAATAAATGCTCCTGTATGTAATTTTGTGTACATAAATAAATAATTAAATAAATAAAGTTTGTGCACCAAGTCTGCAGTTATCCTAGACAAGTAAGATACGAGTAATTATGTTATCATGTTGTTGAGAAGAGAGAGATCGATCTTTCTATATAATAGAGCATAAGGCGGTTGATATGTGAACATTTACATACCTGTACTCCTTGATGAAAGCATTTTCATCTAAGTCAAAAGTCTGTTCCTGAAACGTTTCTTTTTATTTGCCATTCTGGATTCGTTGAAATCACTTTCCAAAAACTCAAACAGTTCATACTCGTCACACATCTTTGCAATAATGTTAGGGGAGTTATTAATGTTTACACAACTTATTCTTTTGTAGATTTAACTTTTTTGAACAATTCATAGGTAGGTTTAAATGAATTTAATCAAATTCTTATTAAACAATAGCTTTGAATGTACAAATCCTTAGGAAACAAACACGGAACATTTGGTGAATATCTTACAAAACAACGCCAAAATGTCCAAAGAAGCTACCTAAAAGTAACTTTTTAAGAATCGCTTTATTTGACATTTGCGACGAGCAAGAAACAATTCCTGCTGTCAAAAGTGGCCGTTGTGGTAGGAAAACTCTATACAAAA
This sequence comes from Amyelois transitella, assembly GCF_032362555.1. Taxonomy (NCBI): domain Eukaryota; kingdom Metazoa; phylum Arthropoda; class Insecta; order Lepidoptera; family Pyralidae; genus Amyelois; species Amyelois transitella. The sequence continues at coordinate 664,371 of NC_083521.1, read as the reverse complement.
AAAATGGTGAACGGTTTACTGAGCAGACCTGCCGCAGGTCTGCTTATAATTGATGTCATGGTACGAAAAAGCAGTGCAGTTCAATTTAGGTCCTGCTATAAGACGTCGTGGTAAGCCTCCTGGCTGGCATCCTTCTACACAAATGCCAAAATCAGCTGATTGTCAATTGCTGTTATGTCACTCACCCCGTCCCAGTTTTTATTTGAAGTTTTGAATTATTTATTTTATTGCTACAAACAAAGAAATATAAAAAGAAATTATTAATAGAAAGATACTATAAAATAAAATGTGTGAATAAGAAAAAACAAATTTTCGATGTGTTATTAGAACTTACGCCGGCGGAAAGTTGAGTTATCCTAATAAATATTTTAAAATACATCACAACGCAGATTTCTCAATTAGAAGGTAACTAAATATATTAGCTTTCTTTGATTTAACTACTTAACACACATTCTTCTACATTTATAAAACTCTTAAGAAATTGACCAATATTGTAAACATAACCTTAATAGATTTTATATAATGACAACAATGCTGCTAGTTAACGATTTATGCTGCATAGGTACTTCCAGGAAAAAAAATTTAAAAAATTATCGTACAACAAAAAAAAAAAAGAAATTACAGGATTGATCCAGTTTATCTCTTTATAATGTTATCAAAAATAATGTTTCATTGAGTTCATTCTATAATTTTATAACAGCTTATTGGATTTATGATTCACATAGAGGACCACAAGTTCCTGCAGGGAGGGCTTTAATAGGACAACATGCATCATACTCTACATACATACATACATACATATGATCACGTCTATATCCCTTGCGGGGTAGACAGAGCCAACAGTCTTGAAAAGACTGAATGGCCACGTTCAGCTATTTGGCTTAATGATAGAACCGAGATTCAAATAGTGACAGGTTGCTAGCCCATCGCCTAAAAGAGGAATCCTAAGTTTATAAGCCTATCCCTTAGTCGCCTTTTACGACATCCATGGGAAAGAGATGGAGTGGTCCTATTCTTTTTTGTAATAGTGCCGGGAACCACACGGCATCATACTCTCATGATGATTAATGCATTTTCTCATAATTGTGTGAACATATTTACAAATATAAAATCATGCCTCTTTCATGGGATAGGTAGAAACTACATTTCTGCACTTGCCATACCCCTGCATACTACTCACTGTTCATCCTCATTAAAAACACCTGACCCTTCATTCCAGTTCATTCTCAATTATATTGTTAATAGCTATTGTGGAAGTCTTTTGCTGTAAAGGTTCGCTAAAAAAGCTGAATTTCTGAATTGCCCCTTCTTTTTAAGTTTGAGGGGTGGGAGAAGTAATTTTTGTTTGCCAGTTTTTATGTTGGAACCCTAATTTTATTCTGTTACGCGAGTACAAACCTACAGACATATCAACAGAGTGACAGAAATTAAAAAAATCCACCAATCTAGTCAGCCTGCTTTCATACATTCTGTCCATTGCCAAATTATCTAAGCATTCCCTTTTGAAGTCAACGATATTGAAGAAAATTATGCAGTTTGTTAGCGCTTTTTCTGCACTGATGCTTTGGAAGTGACAGTAAACTTAGTTTTATGTAATGTTGTGAAACCAAAAGATATTGCAATTATTAAGTGATTTTTGAAATGTTCCATAATAATAAATAAAAAAATAATAATTTTAATTTAAACCGAGTTTGTGGAGGAGAAAAATAAAGGTTTTTTTTATCTTATCAGATGACAGCATCCCATGTCATGCTGATCATTGAACTTACCGCAAATTATTATTTTTTACGATTATACATACATATAATCACGTCTATATCCCTTGCTGGGTAGACAGAGCCAACAGTCCCGAAAAGACCGATAGGCCACGTTCTGAGAATTGAGACTCAAATAGTGACAGGTTGCTAGCCCATCGCCTAAAAGAAGAATCCCATGTTTATAAGCCTATCCCTTAGTCGCCTTTTACGACATCCATGGGAACGAGATAGAGTGGTCCTATTCTTTTTTTTTATTGGTGCTGGGAACCACACGGCACTTACGATTATTACTACTACTATTACGATTTTCAGAGATAATGACTCTGCTGCTGAAGAGCATGTGGCGGAGTCTGCTGAGGAGCAGCCACCTCAACATGACACTCACCTCCACCAGTTTTGTTTCTTCAGGTATTTGTACCAACTTAATTTACATATATAGGCGACAAATTACACTGATCGAGTTAGCCTTGAAGTAAGTTCGAAACTTGTGTTACGAGATACTAACTCAACGATACTATATTTTGTAATAAATACTTATAAAGATAAACATCCAAGACCCAGGCCAATCAGAAAAAGTTCTTTTCTCATCATGCCCTGGCCGGGATTCGAACCCGGGACCTCCGGTGTCACAGACGAGCGTACTACTGCTGCGCCACAGAGGCCGTTTTCAGCTATTAACTTGAGCAGGTGGTTTGAAGGTTAATATCTTAATTGGTTTGTGTGGCGACATCTATACGCCACAAGTCATAAAAATAAAATCACGCGATGCTATCAGTCAAAAACAACGGAAAGTCTAAATCGCGCAAGCAAAGATTTCACGGGGATTGGAGCATATATACAACCTCCGACCAACATTGTTAGAGCCGCGGTTCCCCAGGCGTAACACCTGGCGGAAGACCTTCCCTTTGTGGCGGTCAGTCCGAATCATCGCTCTCGCTACAGTTAGCACAACATTGAAGTTGTTAACAATTGGATTAGTATTTTAAGTAAAGTCTAGTGTTACACTTAGCAATATTTTCCACAAACATATTCCGAAATTTGTATTTTGAATGCTTTATTAAACGCTGAGAAACAGCTGAACGTGGCCAATCAGCCTTTTCGAGACTGTTGGCTCTGACTACCCCGCAAGGGATATAGACATATATATATGTATGTATAAGAAACTTACATACATAAAATCACGCCTCTTTCCTCTTTCTATAAAAAACTTGGCTGTATTTATTTATCTTTAATAAATAATTATCTCTAAACGAACTAAAACAATACATGAACAGTTTTCCTCATCAGTGTCCACAGAGGCGAATCGTTCGAGACCTCCGGACGCGGTGATGACCAGTCTGAAGTCGGCGCCGAGCGCCAACGACGTGCTGGCAGCTGTGCAGGCGCACCTTCCAGTGATGACTCACAAACACATGCTGCAAGCGCTGAGAACTTTGTTCGAACTGCACAAGTCAGGCAGGTTAGTATAATACATACATATAGTCACGTCTATATCCCTTACGGGGTAGACAGAGCCAATAGTCCCGACTGAATGGCCGCATTCAGCTGCTCGGCTCAATGATGGAATTGAGATCCAAATAGTGATAGTTGCTAGCCCATCGCCTAAAAACAGAATCACAAGTATGTAAGCCTATCCCTTAGTCGCATGTTACGACATCCATGGGAAAGAAATGGAGTGGTCATATTCTTTTTTGTATTGGTGCCGGGAACCACACGGTAAAATACCTATATATAACCTGTGAAGGTACAAGACTGCCTACACCTCCGGGAAGGAGGCGTGATTTTATGTATGTATGTAAGATACAAGACACAAATACATGGATGAATGAATGCAGGTTTACTAAGCAGATATACAAGGAGAGTGTGGAGAGAAAGGTCGGAGTGGGAAGACCTAGACGAACGTATCTCGATCAAATTAAGGACGTCCTGACAAAGGGTCAGGTCAAGAGTACTCGAAACCGACGAGCTTACATGAAGAGAGTTATGAATGTGGATGAAGCGAAGGAAGTGTGCAGGGATCGTGGCAAGTGGAAAGATGTGGTCTCTGATGGCTGATGATTTTCATTGGAGAAATATCATAAGTATATGATATTGCTTCAAAGAAAATAAACAAATTGTTTCAGATACCACGAAGACTTCGAAACGATAATGAAGAATCCGGCATTCACGGTACTCTGCCAAAACTTCAAAAGATACGCCCCCTCGTTAGACGTGAACGAAGCTATCGAAGCAACCAAACTATTATCCTACCTCAAAGTTCCAGTCGACTCTTTGATAGTCCAGACGATGTTACAACTCATACGATGCAACATAAACTTGATAAGCATACGACAAATCATGTTCTTAGATTTTATACTGAACAAATTCGATTCTAAGAATCATTTGGTAGATGCGTTGAAGTTGGCTCTTCCCCTGGCCTTCCAAATACACCTCCCGTTGGAGCTGGACCGGGAGGATGTGGCTTTGTTGAAGGAAATGCTGGCATACTGCTGTTCACATGAATTGCCTGATCGGTGTGTCAATAATATTGTTACCGCGTTGCTGTTGCAAGATCAAGCTATTAATGCGCAGGTATGGAAATTATTTTTTTTTAACGTGGTATAATAGATGATGCCGGTATTTTAATTATCATCGTAGCTGCCGTTTTTTCAGCCTCGTTAAACTATAACTGTTACGCTTTTTATTATGATGCGAAACGGGATAGCGATAGTAATTCGCGGGAAAAAAGACCGCATCACCCGTGCCATGCTGAGGTGCTGGTTTTATTATACTTAAGGCCTAAAACTAATTTTTACTCTATATAATCTTTCAAAACAGTCTCCTAAACAACAGTTATCCTAACTCCTTCGTGGCAATGGTACGGGGTGACATGAAAACGTCTGCTCAAATCGCCGCCATTTTAGTTAAATTTCGCAATAAATTAGAAAAAAGTTGCGGTTCGAAATTGAGGTTGCCAGCATGAACTTATTTACCCAAATTTTGGGAACATCACAAACACAAATTTATAATGTTAAAACATTATATTAACAAAAATTAAATAAATTAAAATCACACATTTGACAATTCCAGGTCGCCAAATCCATAATCTGGTCGTTATGCAACGTGAACTGCACGGAAGAGAAATTCCCCACCAGGGTGCAACTCCTGCACATCTGTTACGACATTCTGGCCCAAAGCGTGGACCAGTTGATCTATGATGATGTGCTGAGGACCGCCGCGAAGATGAAGGGCCGCGTGATGGAGAAACATCCGGAGTATTATCACGAGCAGTTGGTGGACGCTATAGCCGATTACGCGGTGCGTCGCGACGTGGGATTCGAGAAAGGGCTGCTGCTGGCTAGGGTCCTGGCGAGGATCGTAAGTTTACTTATTTTAGTATACTCATTTAAACTGTATACATACATACATACATATAGTCACGTCTGTAAAAAAATTCCAGCCTTGAATTAGTATGTTGTTTGTTGAAGTTGTATGTACTAGATGTGTGGATGGTGGGAACGGAGAGGTAGGAGTGGAAAGGCCTCCACGAACGTACCTTGATCAATTTAAGTACGTCCTAGCAAATGGTCAGTACCCGAAACTGCTTGCTTACTTTAGATTGCATGAAGACTGTTGAATGTGGATGAAGCAAAAGAAGTATTTATACATACATACATATTGTCACATATATATCCCTTGCGGGGTAGACAGAGCCAACAGTCTTGAAAAGACTGAATGACCACGTTCAGCTATTTGCCTTAATGATAGAATTGAGATTCAAATAGTGACATGTTGCTAGCCCATCGCCTAGAAAAAGAATCCCAAGTTTGTAAGCCTATCCCTTAGTCGCCTTTTACGACATCCATGGGAAAGAGATGGAGTGGTCCTATTCTTTTTTGTATTGGTGCCGGGAACCACACGGCATATAAGTAATTATTTATATATTTAATATACATCAAGGAAAAACACAAGAATAGACCTTAAACTGAAGAGAAATTTAGTACAAGGGCACTACTTATTTCTGAAGAAATTATATGAGAAAGTCTTATGCAGAAATCGTAGCACGTGGAAAGATGTAGTCTCTGCCTACCTACATCGTGTAAAAACCTGACTTACCTACTCCACGATCGCCGTACAAACGGACCCTGGTCTCCTCTCCAGAGAGTTGAGCACGCAACGGAGACTGACGTCAATAGGATGACGTGATGTTTTTTTTTTAATATATACGGGACAGATTGAGTTAGCCTCGAAGTAAGTTCGTGACTTGTGTTACCAGATACTAACTCAACGATACTATATTTTATAATAAATACTTATATAGATAAACATTCAAGACCCAGGCCAATCAGAGAAAGTTCCGTTTCTCATAATGCCCTGGCCGGGATTCGAACCCGGGACCTCCGGTGTCACAGATGAGCGCGCTGCCACTGCGCCAATGAGGCCGATGATGATAAGGTCTTACAAATCCATAGGCACACACCCACCTGGGCCTCGTGGAGTATCTCTGCCAACTGGCTGCCGCTACGCCGACCACCCTCGCCAACGCCCGCACCAACCATCTGTTCAGCTTCATCAACTGCTTGTCCAACAACAATTACACCCCTGAGTCTGACCAGTGGGAGCTGCTGAGGAGGCAGATATCCAATAACCCTGTGCTTGGTACGTATTTTATCGTATCACCTTCATTTGACCTTCACCTGCTTTACGGCCATCTTTTGTTGATAGTCCGCTTTAGAGCCATCTGTTGGCGAAGAGCTGATACAGCGCAGTTTAATGGTGAAAAGCCGTATTAACGCCATCTATTGGCGAATAGCTGCCTTAGCGTAAGTATGATTGTTCTTTGATTTTTAATTCCGTTCCCGTTTCTTCAATCTGTGGGAGGGATGTAGTAAAAAGGAAAAAAAGTGTGCCACAAGAATGTGAAGAATCTCTGTTCATCTTCATCAACTGCTTGTCCAACAACAATTACACCCCCGAGTCTGACCAGTGGGAGCTGCTGAGGAGGCAGATATCCAATAACCCTGTGCTTGGTACGTATTTTATCGTATCACCTTCATTTGACCTTCACCTGCTTTACGGCCATCTTTTGTTGATAATCCGCTTTAGGGCCATCTGTTGGCGAAAAGCTGATACAACGCAATTTATTGGTAAAAACCCGTATTAACGCCATCTATTGGCGAATAGCTGCCTTAGCGTGAGTATGATTGTTCTTTGATTTTTAATTCCGTTCCCGATTCTTCAATCTGTGGGAGGGATGTAGTAAAAAGGAAAAATAATTGTGCCACAAGGATGTGAAGAGTCTCTGTTCAGCTTCATCAACTGCTTGTCCAACAATAATTACACCCCCGAGTCTGACTAGTGGGAGCTGCTGAGAAGGCAGATATCCAATAACCCTGTGCTTGGTACGTATTTTGTAATTACACCCTCGTATCACCTTCATTTGACCTTCACCTGCTTTACGGCCATTTTTTGTTGGTAGTCCGCTTTAGAGCCATCTGTTGGCGAAGAGCTGATACAGCGCAATTTATTGGTGAAAAGCCGTGTTAACGCCATCTATTGGCGAATAGCTGCCTTAGCGTGAGTATGATTGTTCTTTGATTTTTAATTCCGGTCCTGATTCTTCAATCTGTGGGAGGGATGTAGTAAAAAGGAAAAAAAGTGTGCCACAAGAATGTGAAGAATCTCTGTTCATCTTCATCAACTGCTTGTCCAACAACAATTACACCCCCGAGTCTGACCAGTGGGAGCTGCTGAGGAGGCAGATATCCAATAATCCTGTGCTTGGTACGTAGGTGATACGAGTACGTAGCAATAAAATACGTATATTTTATTGCTACGTACTCGTATCACCTTCATTTGACCTTCACCTGCTTTACGGCCATCTTTTGTTGATAGTCCGCTTTAGAGCCATCTGTTGGCGAAGAGCTGATACAGCGCAGTTTAATGGTGAAAAGCCGTACTAACGCCATCTATTGGCGAATAGCTGCCTTAGCGTGAGTATGATTGTTCTTTGATTTTTAATTCCGTTTCCGATTCTGGGAGACCTGACTGTCCAGTGGGAGCTGCTGAGAAGGCAGATATCCAATAACCCTGTGCTTGGTACGTATTTTAATTACTACCTACTACTGTTTGTATTAACTTTTTGTAAAACTTGCCTAAGCGCCATCTATTGGCGAAAAGCTACTATAGCTGCATCTATTATGTGAAGAAGTCAAGGCCGACAGTGCCAACAGTCTTGAAAAGACTGAAAGGCCACGTTCAGCTGTTTGGATTGATGATAGAATTGAGATTCAAATCGTGACAGGTTGCTAGCCCATCGCCTAAAAGTAGAATCCCAAGTTTATAAGCCAATCCTTTAGTCGCCTTTTACGACATCCATGGGAAAGAGATGGAATAGTCCTATTCTTTTTTCTATTGGTGCCGGGAACCACACGGCACACACACACTAAATAATAATACGCCTAACATTTATTTATATTTTACAGACGCGAGAAACGCAGCGCTACCTTGGACAAAAATATGTCTCGAACTCGCTTCCTTAGGACATTACGAAGACAAACTGCTTTCTAGGGTTTTCTCACCAGAATTCCTAAAAGAATACCTTTCAAGGGAGGACAATACCCTGGACTACCTCCAACTCCTGACTCTACACGAAGCCGTGAAGGCGTTTCACAGCGACCAGTTTTCCTTACCACCTGATGTGGTGGAGAAGGCAAAAGCGCTGTATCCTGTGCATGCGCATACTGATCTGTTGGAGGAGCACTTGTCCAGGGGGTTGGGGAGCCAGGAGTACGTGGCGAAGAATGTGGTGTTGCCGAATGGATTCGTTGCAGGTTTGTGTACACATAACATAACATAAAATCACGCCTCTTTCCCGGAGGGGTAGGCAGAGACTACCTCTTTCCACTTGCCACGATCTCTGCATATTTCCTTTGGTTCATCCACATTCATAACTGTCTTCATGCAAGCTCCTAATTTAAGCTTTGTGTAGACTTATAGAGATATAATCACGTCTTTATCCCTTACGGAGTAGACCGAGCCAAAAGTCTCAAAAAGACTTATAGGCTACATTCAGCTGTATGGCTTAAAAATGGAATTGAGATTCAAATAGTGACAGGTTGCTAGCCTATCACCTATAAGACGAATCCCAAGTTTATTATATAAGTCTGTCCCTTAGTCGCCTATTACGACATCGATGGGAAAGAGATTATTTATAAGCCTGTCCTTTAGTCATCTATTACGATCCATGGGAAAGATCTTTGATGGAATCATCAAAGAGATGGTGGTTCTATTCTTTCGTGCCGGGAACCACAATGTCCGTCGCCGGCTTCGCACGGGTAACATGAATGTAAACCTTTTTCAAAAAATCCTCTTTTTAACATTTCAAACAGGAATAAAGAACGGAGACAAAAGATGAACTTTATAATGTGTAGTCATGACTGTCATGTTAAATACCATGTTTGTACATTGAATAGTTTCTCACCATTAATTACTAAGTTTCTCACACATCGCATTGTTTTAATATGTGAGAAACGCAACAATTATCGCCATTTTATCTGTACATACATACGTAAAATCACGCCTCTTTCCCGGAGGTGTAGCAGAGACTACCTTTATCTGTAAAATATGATTATAAGACTAAAGCAGGTCGTCCTTGTATGTTGGTAATATCTTTATTGCATAGAAATTTACACAGTAACAAGAAATAGTACATAGTTTAAAAAAAAACAAATCACTTGCAATGCCGGACTTATCCCATGAAGGGATCTCTTCCATTCACCCGGTAAACAACCTTCTTGTTGTATTGGGGAACGAATTTACAGCTATATAGCTTTCTAAATAACAAATAGAAGTCGCGGAAAAAAAAAACTTTATTACTATTGTTATTTCAGTGGCCCTCTACCTTATATCGGGGGCCAGGTATAAGTATATATTATTTTTTTAAATGTGTTTTTCTTTATTTCAGATCTATTGATGTGCCTGAAAAATAATTACCCCATCAAACTACACACGATGTGCAATGAACAAAAGGTGCCATTAGAATCTCTGAATCTACCTCAAGGCGGCGTAGTGTGAGTTAAATTTTTTCTTAAGGAATGATGCGTGGATGATTTTTCTATGCGAATTATGCAATATTTTCTTTTGCGCATCCCGGAAGTGTTAAAGTCTTGGGTAACTTATATGCCGAGTGCTGTAATTAGCAACATATCATAACATATAATCACGTCTATATCCCTGCGGGGTAGACAGAGCCGACAGTCCACGCTCAGCCGTTTGTTTTAGTGATAGAATTGAGATTCAAATAGTGACAGGTTGCTAGCCCATCGCCTAAAAGAGGAATCTCAAGTATATAAGCCGAACTCTTAGTTGCCTTTTACGAAATCCACTGGAAAGATATGGAGTGCCGGGAAATACACGGCACTTAGTACTAGCCCTAAATTAACTTTCCATAAATTTTATGGGACGTTAACGCAGCGTTACTCTTTGTAATTATTGTAAAACCCCATTAAAAATGTTTGTGTTCCACCTAGTTCGGGCCGAGACTCGAACGCGGGATCTTAGATAAAAGGGCGCGCACTTTGCCACTGCGGCAAACAAGTTATTACTATACTATACATATATATATTAGAAAGCGGCCTTTGGTGTTGCCTAGTCACTTCTTCAAAATATTAAGCAAATTGACAATGAAAATAAAATCTATGGGATGAAAAATGTCAACTGTACAGAAAAATATGTATCTTATCTATGTGAACGTATCTTGATCAAATTAAGGACGTCCTGTTAAAGGGTCAGGTCAAAAGTACCCGAAACCGCCGAGCTTGCATGAAGAGAGTTATGAATGTGGATGAAGCGAAGGAAGTATGCAGAGATCGTGGCAAGTGGAAAGAGGTAGTCTCTGCCTACCCCTCCGGGAAAGTGGCGTGATTTTATGTATGTATGTATGTAATTGTTATTTTTCAGAGTATGCGTAATGAACTTCAACCAAGGCTGTTTCTCGATGAACAGCAACCGGCTTCGCGGCACGTTCCGACTAGTCCTCGACATTCTAGAAAAAATCGGCTACGTAGCGGTCGCGGTCAACTCCAGCGAATGGCTGAGCGCGCCGGCCCACGAACGCACCCCTTACTTACTGCGAGAAGTTGGCTACAAGTGTGGAGAGTTCGGAATGAAGTTATCTGCAACTTGATTAACGGACCATAGACTAAAACTGTGATTCGAATTTGAGTTTTAAATTTTAGTGACATAGAAAGGAGTTTTGAGGACTTGTTGTTGGTAGGACTGTAGCAAAATATATTTTGTTTTTGTTTTTTAATGCCTTATTTTACTTTTTAATAGCTTTTCCAGTGGCTACTAAACTAGGTCACGATAATAAAGTAGATACTCTAAGGATTATAGGAGCCTTAAGTTGCGCCTGTTGACCTAGAATATTTTTTTACAATAAGGCGACTCCAACTTTGCAGTGGAACTTATCATATACATAGAATCATGATAAAAGCTACACAATGTAGCCTAAGTCGCTTTGTGTGACATCCATGGGAAAAGTTGGTGTGATCCTATACTAAATTGCTGGGAACACACGTGACACAGTTTTCTAGATTATTACAAACAACTTTATAATATTTGAAGTGCTGTGTGGTTGCCGGTACCAATAAAAAAAAGAATAGGACCACTCCATCTCGTTCCCATGGATGTCGTAAAAGGCGACTAAGGGGTAGGCTTATAAACTTGGGATTCTTCTTTAAGGCGATGGGCTAGCAACCCGTCACTATTTGAATCTCAATTCTATCATTAAGCTAAACAGCTGAACGTGGCCTATCAGTCTTTCAAGACTGTTGGCTCTGTCTACCCCGTAAGGGATAAAGACGTGATCATATGTATGTATGTTATAATATTTAATAGTTGATACAAATTCCGCAGCCTTTTCTAACTATACGTCTATCAGCTTATCCAAACTACATAGTAATGTGAGTCTCAAAGCTTTCAAACCGCACGTTCCCGACACAAACACTCAAAAAAACTAAAGTACTTGTATCCAAAACTGCACAAACGCACAAATTGTTCCTTAAAAAAAGAAAAAAGTCATGTCACTGTCAAAGTTACAAAAGAAATTCCCGTCTAATTTGAATCCTTCATTGTTTTGATAAATTATTTTCCTTGTTTATACAATTGTGTCCTAGTTTTGTCAATTTAAATACAATAATAATGATAACAAGTCACATTTACCTACTTCTGTGAACCGTAGTCCTGTGCCTGTTTGCTAATTTGCTGTTAAAAAATTCAATTTGAAGATGTGTTTACGGCGTTGTTTTATGTTGTTATTTTTGTTTATTGGCTGTGAATCTCGATACGGAGGTGTTATTTGGGGACAAGATAAGGCACATATATACGTGAGTGACTATTTAGCGGCGATTCCGGAGGTAACCGTGGCTCGAGCCACTTATCGCAATGACATCAATACCACAGGGTAGGTATTGTTTACAAGTTTGGCTTTTTAAAGTAGTAGTAAAAGAGAGTAGTCTATTTTACTTTCTTTGTCATATTTCTGAAGTAACTTCACATGGCAAATGCAAAGTCTCTGCCTTCCCCTGTGGGAAAAAGCCGTGATATTGTTTGTAGAGATATAATATGTCTATATAAGAAAGGATTGTAAAAACATATGTGTCTATATAAGAAAGGATAATTTTCAGCTGGGCATACTTGGAACTGCACACCTCCGCCAACTTCAGTGATGAGAAGCAAGCTTACGCAGCAGGCTATCTGGAGGGCTTCCTCACCAGGGACCTGATATGGATGCACTGGCAGAATATGCTCAAAGGGTATACAAATGATCACGTCTTTATTTCTTTCCTAGAAGACAGAGCCAACAGTCTTGAAAAGACTAGAAGGCCACATTCAGCTGTTTGGCTTTATGATAGAATTGAGATTCAAATAGTGACAGGTTTCTAGCCTATCACCTAAAAAAGAATCCTTAGTTTAGAAAGCCTACACCTTAGTCGCCTTTTACGACATCCATGGGAAAGAGATGGGAGTGGTACTATTCTGAAGTGCTGGAATCCACAGCTCTGTTTTTACAGTGATAAGATAAAATTTTATAAGATAGTTAATATGTTGAGCTTGCATGAAAAGTGTTATGAATGCTGATAAAGCAAACGAAGTACGCAGAGATCGTGGCAAGTGGAAAGATATAGGTCTACCTACCTCTCCGGGAAAGAGGCATGATTTTATGTATGTTTGTAATAAAAACCTTGACCTCACAAGGGAATCATAAGAGAACATAACAGTTAGTATATATTCCCAGGTATTGCTACAACAAGACTGATGTTTGCGGCTTGATTGAGGATTTTCTAGATAAGAATGAAGCATACATATCATCTATGATAACGGCATATCCTTTGGACCCATATTGGTATCAGGTAAATAACTTCCATTCAGAGTAATAAAAGATTATAATTGTGGTATTCTCTTCAACCTATGGTATTCTGGTATTTTGAAATAAGAAAGAAATGTAAAGTGACATTACATTGTTAACAATTAAAACGAAATTACATGATGCGACCAAAAAGGTTTCCACTGAGCATATGCATGTGTATGATGAGGGCACACAGCGGTAGTACGCTTGTGTGTGAGGTCCCTGGTTTGAATCCCGGCCGAGGTAAGAAAAAGGGCTTTTTCTGATTGTCCTGGTGTCTTGGATGTTTATTTTAGTTTGTATCGCGTTACACAAGTCTCGAACTTACATTGAAGCTAACTAAATTTGTGTAATTTGTCCAATGTATGAGTATATTTATTTATTTATATTCTTTGTGACTCGACCTGTTTCAGGTTTGACACGGCAACCACTTTGTCAAGAGTGACAAGACTTGGAAGAAGAACGTCTTTCTTATGACTTAACATACCTCAACCACTCCTTCACCAACATTTTCATCATATAGTTCTTGGTATTCCATTCCAGATAAAGCTTTACTACATCCAATTGGAAGGTCTTGCCGTTGGGTACGAGGAGGCTACCAGGGATCCCTATGAACAACTTACTTACAGGGACATGATGTAATAACTTTTTTTAAATTATAATACATACTATATGTATAGTTACATCTATATCCCTTGCGGGGTAGAGCCAACGGCCTTTATAAGACTGATAGGCCACGTTCAGCTGTGTGGCTTAATGATAGAACTGTGATTCAAATAGAGGCAGGTTACTAGCCTATCGCCTGAATCCCAAGTTTCTATCTTATCTACATTATTAATACACAAGCCGATGCCTTTCTTTACATTTCCTGTCTTGGGCCTGCTGGAAAAAAATTATCTAATTTAAATTCTTTTCTATTGTTTTTTCCTTTATATACATAAATAAATAAAAAATAAATAAAGTCATACCTGAATGTGGCATTTTAGTCTTTTAAAAAACTCTACCTTCCCTGCAAAGGATATACACGTGACTATATTATGTACGTATCATTATCTTTCCCCCCTTAACAGCTGGCTGAACATGCTGGGTGACCTGGACGAGCTGTCGTTCGCACTGTCGATGCCGGAGACGACCCCTGACTCCATCCTGTTCAGCGAGCACTGCACCGGCCTGGTCAAGCTGCTGCCCGACCTCAGCGAGCTGTACACCTCCCAGGTCACGTGGAACAGGTGGGCCGGCATCAGTGAGAACTGACTCAGTGACATATTTATTTATTTATTTCATCCAAACTTATCCTATCATTACAGTCATAAAAACCAATGCGATAGACAAAGCAACTTATACATTAAATTTTTACACAATATTAACAATTATAACATAGAACAAATATCGTAGTTCTTGTAAACTCGCTCAGAGAACTATGAAAAATATCTATTCTCCCAGCTATTTCGTTGAGAGTGGCCAGTGCCCGAGTCAGCGGTCATATCAACTCGCAGGTCGCAGGCACGGCATTAGAGAATTGATTGACTGACTGACATATTAACACACCTCGCAGGTAACATGTGGTGAGGATAACTAGTCCTGATTTAGAATTTTTGACGAGATAAAACTCTGGATTCGATAAAAAGATGTGTATTCTGACGTTCGAATATAGGCGGGAAGATTTTTTTTCTTTTTTTTTTTTCACTATGGAATTTGCGCAAAGATAACTAATTGGCGCAAACAACATGTAAAAGGTGGTTGGGTGGTAGAAGGGTAGGATTTCCCAGAATTCCCACGGGAAGGCACTTCCACTTTGGCATGCAGAGCAATGGAAGTACACTAGTCAGATTAGTTCCAATTAGGAGTAATCTTTGACTCTAGTCATCTTTCTCTTGACGTTAGTTACAGCTACATCCTCAGGTCGCCACTAATTAAAATATAGTATTAAGAATTACATAAAAATATAACCTATTTTCTATTACGAATTTTCCTTTTCTTTAGGTTGACTGTAAAAAATCCCGATTGGAATAAGTCCGCCATTGTAGAATAACGTCTTATTTTAATAATAATTTGTAGATGAATGCTATAAGTATTATCTGTAATCAGTTTGTATGCCTTACATATAGGTAAAATTAAAAAAAAAATACGTTTAAATTAAGAATGTTTCAGAACGGCATCTATATTTAACCCAAGACACTCAATATGTGATACCTTGTATCCAATTTTGAAAATAATTCTATTCTATTCTACACTGATTGGATTACAGCTACCAGTCCATGCTGCGTTTTCAGAAGATGTACGTCCTGCAGTTCCGGATGACGATAGAGACTGACCAGCGGATACCCGGCTACAAGATGTCGTTCTCTTCCTACCCGGGCATTGTGCAGGTGGTATTCATAAAAAATTAATTGGTTGTGTGTAAAGTCGGTTTACTGACGAAAGTACTGATGGAATGGTAGCACTTTTTCAAAAGAAAATTTTATTTTCCACTCAAGTACGAGAGAGACTTGAGTGGAAAATTACTTACAATCAAGTACGAGAGAGACTTGAGTGGAAAATAAAATTTACTTTTTCTGACTCTTTGTCGCTCGTTCCGCGCTCTCGCTTGCACTTCAAGCCTTACATGGAACGCCTCAGAGCGAGGTAACGCCGCATGAGTCAGGTTTTTTCGTGCGTACAGCCGGCTCAATCGGATTATAAGACGTTGTCACGTCAAAAATTTTCATTTAAAAAGTTAATAGTTTTGAATTTAAATTCTTTGTGTACCAAACAAGTTATAGGCTCGCATTTCTATCAATGGTTGTTAAACAGCAGTATTAAGAATTAAAAACTAACAATGTACTACATATAATTGTTGGTCTGTCAAATAAATAATAAAAAAATAATTCTTTTTAAAGAAAGTTGATTAAAATTTTCAATTTATATTCGATATAAGTATAGAATAGATTGTGAGTAGTTGACCGCATTACGGTTATACTTAAACTCCCGTTCCCGTCGGAATTTTTGCATTTGTTACTTCTGAAAGTCTGTCTCTGTGGCAAATTTTGTCAAAATCGGTTCTGTAGTTTTTGAGTTTATTTTTTACAAACGCAAAAAACTGACAAATATTTTTCACTTTATATTTAAGTACGGATTGTTTTGTCACCAGTCCCTGGACGACTTCTACGTCATCTCGTCCGGTCTGGTGGCCGCGGAGACCACCATCGGGAACTCCAACCGCACGCTGTTCGAGCTGGTCAAACCGGAGGGACAGGTTCGTAGTTCGTATGTGGCGCCATCTATTTGTCTAATATGCTAACTACGGAGACGTTTACTACTTCGTTCATACACCGCCCAAAAGATGGCGCTACTAGCAATTGATAGATATACCTATTTGATACTAAATTTAAAAATAATTATGTATAAGTATAGGTAACAAATTACACAGATTACCAAAAAGCAAGCACTTAGCTTAGAACAAATATTAATTTCGAAATCTATATTATATCCTTTATTCCCCGTCCATCAGTTAAAATATTTGCATCAACTCATTCTGATTGTGTAAAAAAACAACAACATTATATAATTCTGAACAACGCTAACGAGAATTAACGCGGGCTGATTCGCGTTTGAAATTTTTAAAAGTACCTACTTATTATTTGTCTTCATATTGGACCATTGTTACACATCCAGATAAACCTAAACGTTCAGATTTTCCCGCAATGTTTTCCTCAGAGCTTAATCATACTTATTACATACATACATACATATAGTCACGTCTATATCCCTTGCGGGGTAGACAGAGCCGACAATCTTGAAAAGACTGAATGGCCACGTTCAGCTATTTGGATTAATGATAGAATTGAGATTCAAATAGTGACAGGTTGCTAGCCCGTCGCCTAAAAGAAGAATCCCAAGTTTGTAAGCGTGCGTACGTGCCGTGTGGTTCCCGGCACCAATAAAAAAAGAATAGTTCCACTCCATCTCTTTCCAATGGATGTCGTAAAAGGCGACTAAGGGATAGGCTTACAAACTTGGGATTCTTTTCTAAGCGATGGGCTAGCAACCTGTCACTATTTGAATCTCAATTCTATCATTAAGCCAGATAGCTGGACGTGGCCATTCGGTCTTTTCAAGACTGTTGGCTCTGTCTACCCCGCAAGGGATATAGACGTGACCATGTGTGTGTGTGTGTGTAAATTTACAGATATTGGAGTTCGCGCGAGCAATGATCGCTAACAGGCTTGCGCGCAACGGCAGAGAGTGGGTGGAAATCTTCAGAAAACACAACAGCGGCACTTACAACAACCAGTGGTGATTATTCGTTAGATTTTGTGCCATGTGGTTCCCGGGACCAATAAAAAGTCTTGTAAAGACTGAATGGCCACGTTCAGCTATATGGCTTAATGATAGAATTGAGATTCAAATAGTGTCAGGTTGCTAGCCTATCGCCTAAAAGAGGAATCCCAAGTTTTTAAGCCTATCCATTAGTCGCGTTTACGACATCCGTGGGAAAGAGATGGTCCTATTCTTATCCATACCATTCCAGGCACATACTCCTTAACGCTCTCATTTCCGCCGCCATTTATTCTGTCCCATTTTTTTTATTCCCGTGTCAGGTACATAGTGGACTACAAGCGCTTCAAGAGCAGCGCGGGCGGCGCCCGGGGCTCCGCGGGGCGCGGCCTGCTGTGGCTGCTGGAGCAGCTGCCCGGCCACACGCGGGCGGCGGACTTGTGAGTGTTACCCTTCCAATACGTACCCTTGTAATAACCTTCAGCTATTTCGCTTAATGATAGAATTGAGATTCAAATAGTGACAGGCTGCTAGCCTATCGCCTAAAAAAGAATCCCGAGTTTGTAAGCCCATCCCTTAGTCGCCATTTACGACATTCATGGGAAAGAGATGGAGTGGTCCCTATTCTTTTTTGTATTGGTGCCGGGAACCACACGGCACATCTTTTTGTTATGATGTTTTATGAATAAATTCTTTTTACTTTATTGTCAATAGCTGTGCACGCGTCTTCGTCCGCGTGGAATAGTTATTTTGGACATCATTGAAGCCCTCAAGGATGAATAATTTTCCCCGTTTTTTTTTCACATTTTTCATAAATTCTTCGCTCCTAATAGTTGTAGCGTGATGTTAAACAGCCTAAAGCCTTCCTCGATGAATGGTCTAATCAACATAAAAAGAATTTTTTAATTCGAACCAGCAGTTCCTGAGATTAGCGCGTTCAAACAAACTCTTCGGCTTTATAATATTAGTATAGATTGTCAACAACGCCATCTGTTACAGAACGTCGGAACTAATTCGCACAACGTACTGGCCGTCCTACAACATTCCGTATTTCCCGCGCATTTTCAACCTCAGCGGGGGCAACGAGCTTTACTTTACTGTACTTAACTATCAATTGTCAACAACGCCATCTGTTACAGAACGTCGGAACTAATTCGCACGACGTACTGGCCGTCCTACAACATTCCGTATTTCCCGCGCATTTTCAACCTCAGCGGGGGCAACGAGCGGGTGAGGGTGTACGGTGACTGGTTCGGTTACGATACGAATCCGAGGGCGAAAATTATCAAGCAGAAACAGGTAACGAAGTATAGTTATTAAAGTTATTTATTCCAACAGAAGAAAGAAGGAGAAAAGTGCTGCCCTGGTATAACTAAAATGCCGTTATCTGCAGAATCCTTGTTTTAAGTAAAACGTCAAAAACTGCGGTAAAAATTTAAACTGATGCCATTTATCAATGAGAACGCCTATTTATGACTTAAAGGTACCAAAAAGTCGTATATACTAGATCGAATGAGATTTTTTTTCTTATTTTACTGGAAAAAAAGGTGTAAATCCTGATGTCAGATAACGGCATTTTAGTTATACCACGGCAGAGTGGAGAAAATAATCAGTTTAAAATGTCTATATTGTTCAACGTATATCTTAAGAACGTCTAACAATAAGAAATATTTTTTGTCATATCTCTCACAAACAACATCATGGCAACCGTTGCTATGGCGTATACCAAGAAGGTTGCCTACACGAAGAAAAAGAATAGAAATGTAATACTAAAAAGTAAAAAAAAAAAAATTAAAAATATATTGTTACTTTATGTGCGTATCTATATTTAACAAAGGATAGAATAGAATAGATTTATTTTTCAAAATTGGATACAAGGTATCACTTATTGACGTAACATCACTTAAATCTAATTAAAACTACTACCACTTCCAAAGCGCATGTGTAGAAGAAGCGGCGGAACAAACTACACTGCAGCATTTTCATCGGACGTCAATAGAGAGAGATAGAGATATATTAAGTATTTGTGTCGTAAAAGGCGACTAAATGAGAGGCTTACAAACTTGGGATTCTTATTTAGGCGATGGGCTAGCAACCTGTCACTATTTGTATCTCAATTCTATCATTGAGCCTAACAGCTGAACGTGGCCTGTCAGGCTTTGTCTACCCCGCATATCATAATATCATTATATATCACGACTATATCTTTGCGGAGTAGACAGAGCTGACAGTTTTGAAAATACTGAAAAGCCACGTTTGACTTAATTATGGAACTGAGATTCAAATAGAGACAACTTGCTAGCCCCATCGCCTACATTCATAAGCCTATCCCTTAGTCGCCTTTTACGACATCCATGGAGAATGTGTACGTAATATGGTGTGGTTCTATTCTAAAAGGCCGACCAACCACCTAAGAAAATCACTAATAATTTGCACATTATATTTATTAACTTTTTCAGGCTGAAATCTCGAACCTAGCGGACATGTACCGCACGCTGCGCTACAACGACTACAAGCACGACCCGCTCGCTCGCTGCGCGGCGTGCCGGCCGCCCTACAGCGCCTGCAACGCCATCGCCGCCAGGAACGACCTGAACCCCATTAATGGTGAGGAATTCTTATTTTTCAGTGTAATATTCCGCAGATTTGGACTCAATCGTCACCAAAGGAAACTATTGCGTCAGTTTGGATGTTAAACTTGGGTTAATACAACAAGATCCCACTGCTGCCCCTTATGAAAGTCCCGATCTGAATTTAACATAATCCCACCGCTGCCACCGTCGATAGTCCAGATTACTTCCTCACCCCCTCCTCTCAAGGGGAAACCAGGGTGGTCTTTTAACAGCATCAGGCTGAGGTCTCGAACCTAGTGGATATGTAGTCGTTGTAGCGCAGCGTGCGGTACATATCCACGACCCGCTTGCTCGCTGCGCGGCGTGCCGGCCGCCCTACAGCGCCTGCAACGCCATCGCCGCCAGGTACAACCTTAACCCCATCAATGGTGAGGAATTCTTATTTTTCAGAGTAATATTCCGCAGATTTGGACCCGATCGCCACCAAAGGAAAACTATTGCGTCAGTTTGGATGTTAAACTTGGGTTAATACAACAAGATCCCACCGCTGCCCCTTACGAAAGTCCCGATCTGAATTTAACATAATCCCACCGCTGCCACCGTCGATAGTCCAGATTACTTCCTCACCCCCTCCTCTCAAGGGGAAACCAGTATGGTCTTTTAACAGCATCAGTAGTCGTAGTAGCGCAGCGTGCGGTACATATCCACGACCTGCTCGCTCGCTGCGCGGCGTGTCGGCCGCTATACAGCGCCTGCAAATCGCGGCTAGGAACGACCTTAATCCCATCAATGGTGAAGAATTTATCATCTCTCAGACCAACAAGTAACCTTATCTGCAAAGTCCGAACAATGGACGACAAGAAATATTCGGAGGTCTTCAAGCAAGATGGAAACTTTATGATGACGACCCACCATTGATGGGGTAATTAAGCATTAGTTAGTGTTGTAGCGAATCACTATTGCGACAGTCTGGATGTTAAGCCTGGAGAACTGAGTCTCCGACAATTTGACTGGTAATACAACATTATCCCACTGCTGCCCCTTATCGAACTGTCGGATAGATGTATAAATTGTAGATTTTTTTGGTTGAACATGTTGTTGTGTATACCTGATAAAATTGATCTTGGTTTGATTTTGAGAAATTAACGGTGGGAATTTCTGATGGTAAAATATAACACTGAACTGTAATAACTGATTATGGTAGTTTCACAATACAATTAAGGGTATCAGTGATAAGGGTATGAACTACAATGGACTGATATTTCACAAGAATATACTTTTTTTTAAATATCTGACTTATCATTCTATTTTGGTTTTTCCTTTTTTCTAAGTGGCCAGTTTCAGTCATGAATAGTTTGAACAATACCTAAATGAATAGATTGATAATATCTTTATATGTGTCGGGTGGTTTCCTGCACCAATATAACTCTTTCAACGGATTTTGAAAAGGCGACTAAGGGATAGGTTTATAAACTTGGGATTCTTTTAGGCGATGGGCTAGCAACCTGTCACTAGTAGAATTGAGATTCAAAATCTCAATTCTACCATTAAGCCGACCGGTGGCCTTTCAATCTCAAGATGCTCTATCTACCCCGCAAGGGATAAAGGCATACATACATACATAAAATCACGCCTCTTTCCCGGAGGGGTAGACAGAGACTACCTCTTTCCACTTGCCACGACCTATGCATACTTCCTTCGCTTCATCCACATTCATAACTCTCTTCATGCAAGCTCGGCGGTTCCGGTACTTTCGGGATAAAGACATGATTATATGAGAACTAGCTGTCCCGGCAAACGTTGTTTTGCCATATAAATAATTTTTAAGTAATTTCTAGTGAAAAATAAAATGTTAAGAGTGGGCAACTCTTACCACTAAGCAGTACCTATGGAAATTAGATGTCGGCCGATTCTCAGATCTACTCAATATGCTCACAAAATTTCATGAAAATCCTTTCGGAGAAGTACGGGAACGAACATTGTGACATGAGAATTATATATATATATAAGACTAGCGACCCGCCCCGGCTTCGCACGGGTGCAAAATTCGGAAAAAATCAATATGTTTAGGTATTTATCAAAATAGGATGCACCACTTTACAACACCACATTAGAAACCCTGAAAATAACAGTATTTCTCCATTATTTAATAGATGTTATTATACATAAAAACCTTCCTCTTGAATCACTCCACCTGTTACAAAAAACCGCATCAAAATTCGTTGCGTAATTTTAAAGATTTAAGCATACAGACAAACAGACTTAAATAGCGACTTTGTTTTATACTATGTAGTGATTATATACTTTAAACACACTAGCAGCTCATTAAGCTGATGCGTGTGAATTTCGATGCTTGGAGATTTTTAAAGTTTGTCTAGCCGATTCTTAAAATGATGAATGATGAATTATCTTTCTATAACCGTCAGGTACGTACCCATTTCGGGCGCTGGGTCACCGCAGCCACGGCGCCACGGACGCCAAGCTGACGAGCGCAGCGCTGGCAAGTCGCTACCAGTTCGTAGCTGTCGCCAGCCCCGCGCACAACCTGTCAAGGGGAATACCTCCGTTCAAGTTAGTATCCTCATCAAATTCAAAAATTTTATTCATTATTATAGGATACTTCATATCTATACTAATATTGTAAAGCTGAAGCAGAGCCGGAATAACCTTAAGGCAGAGTAGGCAACTGACTAGGGGCCCAGCATCGACAGGGGCCCCGCCCACTGCACTGCATTCCGAAAATATTTTTTTTTGAATTGAACGAAAATGATAATTAACAAAACTATTCTTTCTTTTTCAACACCTGTAACACTTTATACATACATAACCATCTAGTATCTAATATTAGAACAATATAATCCTTCGAATCGCAACTAACTGGACTTCATGTACGTTGGGGGAATCCCCGATTTGTTGGGTGCGTTCTGTAAGCTTCCGTAGCGTGATAATAATTTGTAGCGTAATAGTTCCGAAACTTTCAAAATACCTATTACCTACGTGTAGTGCCATTGCAAGGTAAATTTTAAAAAGTTTATGTGTTCTCCGTATTTAAAGACTTACGATTTTCACATACACAAAACCAAAAGTATTTAAAACAAAAGTGTTCCCGCTATTTCGGCATTCATAGAAAGGATTATGAATTCGAAATGGTGTGAAGAAAGCAACAGAGCACATATATATTTTATACCTACTAAAAATGAGCTTTTGATTTATATCTAGTAATTTAAAAATTTACTGCGATAAACCTTCTGCCAGTTTTATTGGAGAGAAAAAATTGTTAAAAAATGCAAGAAGTGCAAAAAAATATAGTTTTTGGCCAGTAAAAAATAAATTAGTTAAATGTAACTTAGGTAATTTTTTATTGTTCCCTACTAAAATACTATATTTATGTGCAAGGTACTATATTTTTAAAAACTTTTATTAAAAAATACTATATTTTGACACTAAAATGTACACAACCCTAGTAGAAGGCAAAAAAAAATACATCACATGATTTAGTCAGTCAGAATAGGTAAAGAAAAGGGGCCCGAAAATGGTAGTGCCTACAGGCCCATGACAGGGTTAATCCGGCTCTGAGCTGAAGAGTTTGTTTGTTAGTTTGAACGCGCTTATCTCAGGAACTACTGGTTCGAATTGTAAAATTATTTTTGTGTTGAATAGACCATTTATCGAGGAAGGCTTTAGGCTATATAACATCACGCTGCAAGTGTTAGGAGCGAAGAAATAATTTAATATGTCAAAAAAAAAGGGAAAATTTATTCATCCTTAATGATGCCCAAAATAACTATTCTACGCGGACCAAGTCGCGGGCACAGCTAGTCGCTTAATAATTGTCAAACGTTTTGGTTTCACAACATTGGTTGACGTCAAATAAATTACTTAAAACTAAGTAAACTTCCAAGGCGTCAGTGCAGAAGAAGCGGTAACAAACTGCACTGCAGCATTCATACCTGCATTCAGCATCAGTTACCTATGTTAGGTCGTGTATCATTTACCCCTAGAACAGGTGAGTAGGTAATATAGAACTTAGGACACTAAGAAATTTTGAAAAACAAACCAAAATGGTAGGTAATCATGAAGACAATACATAATTTAATAGCTCGTCAAATCTTAATAAGGTGGAGTCCGGCTTCTGATCAACACAACTTAGATGCAACAGGAATCCTACTCTGATGTTTAATCCAAAAAATCCCTCGTAAAATCATCAGACCCAGTAGACAGTGGCCATCGCCAGCCTTGACACAAACATACATACATACAATCACGTGTATATACCTTGCGGGGTAGACAGGCCAGTTTTGGAAGACTGATAGGCCACATTCAGCTGTTTGGCTTAATGATAGAATTGATATTCAAACAGGTTGCTAGCCCATCGCCTAACAGTGGAATCGAAAGTCTATCCCTTAATCGCCTTTTACGACATCCATGGGACACACATGGAGTGATCCTATTCTATTACAGTGCCGGGAACCACACGGCACCATAACACATAAACATTTGATTTGCAGATGGAGCGAATTCGACCTGGGTTCACAAGTCTCCCACGTGGGCCACCCGGACGCGTGGATGTTCCAACCGGTTCTCCACAGCTGGGAGTGGAACTAGATCAGGGAGTAGTACCTAAGAACTTAAACATCCTTGCTGGAGTTACGGTGTATTTGTTGGAATAAATAAATATATATACGGGACAAATTACACAGATTGAGTTAGCCTCGAAGTAAGTTCGAAACTTGTGTTACGAGATACTAACTCAACGACAATATATTTTAGAATAAATACTTATATAGATAAACATCTAAGACCCAGGCCAGTCGGAGAAAGTTCGTTTCTCATCATGCCCTGGCCGGGATTCGAACCCGGGACCTCCGGTAACACAGACAAGCGCACTACCGCTGCGCCACAGAGGCCGTCAAAAAATACTTAAAAGTACTTGGTTATGAAGGTATTGGTATGAAGTTTTATTTAGCTTAGCCGTACGGAGTGTAAAATGTACGTTTAAAAAAACTTGCGAACTTGTTCATGACATAGTATAGCTACCGGTCGTGAGCTACGAGTAAGCCGACAGTCGGGATTTTTCAGAAGGGAAATTTATAATAAGATCACAAATTGTCCACTCTGCTGTCAAAATGCTACCTCGCATGTTTTAGTAATACAATAGCGATAAATTCATTTGGCGGATTCAAATGGAGCGCTCTGATTGGCTTAACCGCTCAACTTATAAAAGATCGCGCACTCTAATAGGTTTAACTGCTTAACTTATAAAAGATGGCGCACTCTAATAGGTTTAACCGCTTAACTTATAAAAGATGGCGCGCTCTGATTGGTTTAACCGCTCAACTTATAAAAGATGGCGCGCTCTTATAGGTTTAACCGCTCAACTTATAAAAGTAAATTAGAGTTGGCCGAGGTGGGATTTGAACCTGTGCCTTTCTGCGCATCAAGCATTTTAACCTTACCTTATCGTTTCACGCTCGACGCTCTAATATGAGATTAGAAACTATACCACCTTTTTTGTGATAAGTGTCAATATCTCTGTTCTTTATCATAAGGAATATATTTGTATAGTAATAGAAAGATGGAATGCTGTAATAACAATATATTCAATCGGTAGGTAACCAATAAAGAGATTAAATACTAAGTTTATACATAGTTTCTCGAATAAATCAATTTTACATACACATTGTTTCATTACATACCCTAAACTCTTATATATACAAACATAATCTTTTGCATTCTTATGTAAACATATGAACATGTATTATTTAGTTTTATGTATTTTTGGATGTAAATTGTCATATTTTTAATTTATATTATGTACTAAATAAACAAATTTTCTTTCTTTAATTTGCACAAAACACCTATAATTAACAGATAGTAGCATAAAGTGAAACCAGGTTAACGTACCTGGGTTCAAATTCATTAAATTCCACATAAAACAAAATAGCAACGCCTGTAATTTTATGAGTGGCAAAAAAGTATAGTTTTTAAAATTTGATCATATTTGCGCGAACTAAATTTGTTGGGTGTTTAAAATACTGTGTAAAAGCTTTACACAACATGTAAATATTAATTCTATTTAACATCAAAATCAGCCAATTGTC
The DNA here is from genome assembly GCF_032362555.1 of Amyelois transitella. Lineage (NCBI taxonomy): Eukaryota > Metazoa > Arthropoda > Insecta > Lepidoptera > Pyralidae > Amyelois > Amyelois transitella. Next base: position 638,294 of record NC_083521.1, on the reverse strand, counting down.
TCTAAATATTGTAATTTGGCTACATGTTTTAACAATCAAACTCTAAATAAATACTTTGTTATGTTATACTTAACATATTATTAGAATCTATAAATAGTGTGTGTGAAAGTTTTGTAGCAGAAATACTTTCATGATGGTGCTATTACATCCTAATCAATATTTTGACCTTCTGATAATGTAATGGAAGTCACAATAAAAAGCCTATATGGCGGGTAGGCGACCAATACTGGAAAAGTTTCTTACACTGGTGCATCTTCTCTTACCCGTGGTTTATTTGTTTGTGCGATGTACCAGCATCATTTTGAAGATGGTGTCTATTTTGAAGAGTATTCTGTTCTGTTCCATGAAAGGGATGTTAATCTCAATGGGGTTAAGTGCTTAGGTGCGGTTGGGCACATTATGTCCAGTTCACTTGACTAATTGTGAACTGGACAATTGGACATTTTGCAAAGTGGACATAATGCGCTCTTACCCTTAGGTAGTTTATACTTTTATATTAGATATAACTTAAATTTAAGTTATTGAAATGTAAAATGACGTGAAAAAGTGCATACCAAGGCCTGTATTCTGAACAAAATATTGATTTTGATGTCACCATCAATTTGACAAACATTCAACACGTTTCTAGTGTAAACTCCTTCACGCAAAATCTAACTGCTAAACATAGCTTGCAGTAACACAGCTTATAGAACATCAAAATGCATCTACAATTACAAAATAGCTTGACCAGAACTAAAGCAAACCCGTCAATGAAGGTGCTGGTTTTGTGTACCATAGAGAAACAATTTAATTTTTTAAATTTTTAAAATGTTTCATAATATAATCATTTGAGTGATAGCAAGTTAATCTGACAATAGTGCACCATTGTCAAATGTGTAGTGGGGGTGATGTTCCAGCTAGACCGCCATCAAAGGGAAGATCTTCCGCCAGGCTGGGTGTGATGCCTGGGGAACCGAGTGTCAGACAATGTTGTCTCGGAGGTTGTATATATGCTCCAATCTGTGAAAACTTTGCTTGCGCGTTTAAGACTTCTCGCTGTTTTTGACTGACAATGTGGCATGATTTTTTGTTTTTGTGAACTGTGGCGTAGAGATGTTGCCACAAATGTAAACCAACCTGTTTTAGATGTATACAAATAGAAGGAGGCTTAAAAGTACTGACCACTTAACAGTCCTGTGTTGCATACTTTTCTTTAGTAAGTAATTATTGCCAGCTCAATTTTTAATTAACTTTTTCATTCACAACATGGAGAATGATGCTTTGTTTCTGGTCAAGTTACAAATATGTGAATTCTTTGTAAAAGCTTCTCCTACAAGACGAGATTCCAGCAATATGCACCTTCCTAAACAATATGTTACATAAAATGCATAAATTCTCCCGGCATGATTATATGTTAGAAAAACCACTTGACTCAGTTTGACCACAAGATTACTCTAAAGAGTTGAGCATCAACAGCTGCTTCAGGACCTTGGTCTGGGACGTCTCCCGGATCTCTCCAGCCAAGAACATCTCGTCCACCACTGTGTATACCTGAAGTAGGACATTGATCAATATTGTAAAACCAAAAGATACGACAATTATTAACTGTGTTTGAAATGTCCCATAAAAATGAACAAAAACTTTGAATTCTAATCAATTTTGAAAACTCATTTAGTTTTCAGTTTCATTACAGATAAACAGACTGACAAACTAGGGCTTAATTAAGCAGTAGGAAAAAACTTGTTATTAAAAATTTTTTTTTTTTTTTAATTTATCATTTTTAACACTGGAAAAGAAATAAAAAATGTAAAGTAGGCACTCACCTTATAGAAATTGAAGACTAAATCCAGCTCACACACGTTATGGAAGTACTCATTCAGGACCTCCACGAAGTTATGGATGGCCTCCAAATAACACAGGTTGTTGTCGTTCACGTCCACACATATGCAGAAGTAGAGCCCCGCGTATCTCCTGTACACGATTTTGAAGTTCCTGAACTGGAAATAAGACGGAAACATACATTAATAGTCATACCTGAATCTCACATACCTGATGAAGATTTGACTAATTAACATGCTTACCTCCACAAAATTGGTGTGTTTGGCATCTCTGACTGTGACAACAGCATGTACTTCTTCGATAAGCTTTTGTTTCTCATCATCATCGAAGTTCATGTACCATTTGGCAAGGCGAGTTTTGCCCGCACGGTTTTGGATTAAAATGAACCGGATCTAGAACATAAAATACGATAAGATATTTTATGATAATATAAAACAAAACTTTATAAAATGTTATCACTAATTCTCACCATATTTATCAATTTAATTTAATAAATTGTTTTAAACCAAATTAAATCCAGTCTACCATTGAATCGACGCCTCCAATTTCCGTCACGTCAATTCAGAATTTTGACGTTGACATTTAAATTCTAATTGATTTGTTTTGACAATAATGATTTTGCTTCTTCCTGAAAAATAAAGAAATTGTTTATGGCTTGAAAACTTTCTTGCCAGAATCGAAAATTTTTCCCAAATGGGTTGAAATTTTATCTCATTCTTTGGCGCACATAGCAGGCAATTTTTTTAAACTCATTTATACACACTTCTTTAATTCTCTATAATATTTTAACAAATATTCAACATGAGCTTAAATCCTTTTATTAACTTTGCCTCAAATTTTACAACACAGTGTCCTGTTTTATTAAGATAATTGGTAGTTCTTAAATTACAATAGCGGCAATATTAATATCGAGTTGTTTTTCAATTTCCAGTGGATTTTTGACGTTGCTTCTACTTGCTCGTTTTCATCAAGTTTTCTTCATGTAGTGATTAGGTTTTCACAATGTGTCTAAAATAAGTAGTTTTTTAAGAAATCCCCAATTTTCCTTTAAATGACTCCCACGAAAACAACAAAAACTGAAGTAGAAATGGTGATACGAAACAGAAAGACTGTTATGAAAGACGGGATTATGACAATGTCGGGTATCGGTGAGCCTTCTGTTTTCCACGCATTGGTGGTCATCTTCTTGGAGTTCTTCGCGTGGGGCCTGCTCACCATGCCGTTCATATCGGTGCTGAACGCGACGTTCCCGGATCACACGTTTCTAATGAACGGATTGATAATGGGCATCAAGGGCATTTTGTCGTTCCTGTCAGCTCCCCTCATAGGTGCCTTGTCCGACGTGTGGGGTCGAAAGTTCTTTCTGCTAGTCACCGTGTTTTTCACTTGTGCGCCGCTGCCTCTCATGACTATAAACACTTGGTGGTTCTTCGCCATGATCAGTATCAGCGGAGTGTTCGCTGTGACATTCTCGATCGTGTTCGCGTACGTCGCCGACGTGACGACGGAGGCGGAGCGCTCGCGGGCGTACGGACTCGTGTCTGCGACATTTGCAGCCAGCATGGTAATCTCGCCCGCGCTGGGGGCTTACTTGATGGACCTGTATGGAGAAGCGCTTGTCGTCGCCGCAGCCACTGCTGTTGCCGTCCTGGACGTTTTCTTCATCATGGTCGCCGTCCCTGAAAGTCTACCTGAAAAAGTGCGACCTAGTGGCTGGAGCCCATCTATTAGTTGGGAGCAAGCGGACCCCTTCACAGCCTTGAGGAAAGTGGGAGCAGAACCTACAGTGCTCATGTTGTGCTTAGCTGTGTTCCTATCATACTTGCCGGAGGCAGGACAGTACTCGTGCATATTTGTGTATCTCAAACTAGTGATGGGCTTCGGAGTGGTCCAAGTGGCAATATTTATTGCAATAGTGGGAGTGCTCAGCATTGGTGTGCAAGTGATTCTCGGATTCTTGATGAAAACTTTAGGAGCTAAACACACAATTATGGTTGGACTATTATTTGAAATGCTGCAACTGATGTGGTATGGCTTCGGAAGCCGAACATGGATGATGTGGGCTGCGGGCATTCTGGCTGCACTTGCCTCACTAACTTACCCTGCATTTAGTGCATATGTGTCGGTAAACAGCAGAGCAGACCGCCAAGGCGTCATGCAAGGCATGGTGACGGGAGTAAGAGGTCTGTGCAACGGCCTCGGGCCGGCTATGTTCGGAGTTATATTCTATTTGTTTCATGTTGATTTGAACGAAGACCATATCAAGCCAGGTATAGATCCTCAGCATCCGAGCCCTGATCAAAATGCTCGTATAGTGCCAGGTCCGCCGTTCGTGCTAGGAGCTTTGCTGGTGATCTGTGCGCTGCTTGTTGCGGCATTTTTGCCGGAAGATGTGTCTGTCGGTGGGAACCGGCGGCCGTCGCCGGTAGACCTTCGTTACGAGGTGGAGCACGGGCGGCGCGTGGCGGGCCCGCTGTCGCCGCTGATGGCGCCCGAGTCGGCCGCGCTCTAGCCCGCGCCGGCGCCGGGCAAGGCGGCCCGCGCGGCCAGCGTGTGACTCTGTGCGGTGAGGCGCCTCCGCGCGCTGACAAAGCTAACTCAGTGAGTGAAGTGAGTTCTTACGATCTGTTGCACCAACTACATTCCCGTGTTACAATATGTAAACTATGCTTCATCTATCCACGTTTTTAAGCTTTATATCTATTTTTGTAATACTTTCCTGTTTGTAGCCTAAGAGGCGTGTGTACATATTTTGTCGGAATAAAAAAATCATTGTAATCATTTTACAAGGCCTCTCTTTTAGGATTTAGAGCCAAACATCACACATGTCACTAAAATATTAGCTTTAATGAGAAAAAAAGTATAAATGAGTGCCAGTTGTGGTCAATTTCAATCATATGATTTCTGCTATTAATAAATGAAACAGGGGAATTACAAAACCTTTATCTTAAACTAAAATTCATATGAAAAAGTCATTCAATAATATGATAAAATTGTTCCAAAATTTGTTGATAGAAGGCAATGTTAACCAGTGACTATGAGGCAGTCAGTACATAAAGTAACATAGATAATTGCATGAAGTTATCACACTTATGTGGAATTGATAAGTTGGTTGCAAACTCAGCATTTATACTGTTGTATGTTAATCTTGGGGTATGGCAGGCATGTTCACGCACATATAAAATGTGCAACTATCTGGGTTTAAATTTTTTATATTTTACACAGGGTGTAGTCTTAATTTCAAATAACTTGAAGCCACTTTTTTATTATTTAACACTCCCATGTGATTTTCATAAATTATAAACAGCTGGTATGTGAGTTTAACGAAATTTTAAGTAAGAACTAACACATCTATTGCTTTGCATAAGAAGAAGTAGAAATATGAAGGATTTGGTCTATGCCAATTCCTTTAGAAAAAAGGGTGATTGAATGTTTGCTTGAATGTTAACTATGAAATTTTGCACCTTTGTCGAATGTCATAGGATAAAATTAAGCCAGTATTATATGTACACAAACAATGAACCATAGACAACCATTTTAATCAAAATTATAAAGAAAATTAAATGACCATTTTTTTTTTAATTTAAGTATCTGGTACAGCACAGCTAAAAAATATATATTAAAAATTGTGTAGTCTTTTTATTAGGTAGATATTCAAATACGCTCAATCGACATTGACTCAAACCTCTAACCTCCCAGTTCATATTTTTTACACATATGTATGCATAATCTATTGCATAATATATACCTATTTGTTATGTTCTGAGTTATCTACTTTAATATTATAAAGTTCCAATTTTCGAAATTATACATTAAAGAAATATTTCCAATGGTCTACAAATCTCTGATTTGGAAGAAATTTAAAAGATATGTAAGATTGTTCAATAGAAAAGTTTGTGGGGCACAACTTAATTTCATTTCCCACTGTCAACAGTAGGATACGCCGAACATTAAAATCAAGCTAAATTACAGAGCCTTTTAACTAAGCTTTGGACAGACAGACATGACAAGCCATGGGTTCCTACCTACACCACGGAACCCTAAAAGTAATAAAAAAAAATGCGTATAAATAAATCAGACTACGCCTAGAAATGTCAGTGACGGCATTGGCGCCAGGATCAATAAGAGAAAGTGCCGCTATACAATAGCTATGACGACAAACAACTCACATCGCGTGTACTTATATTATAGAAAAACAAAAATGAAAAAAAAAGAATCCATAAAGTTCGCGTAAAAAAAATATAAATTGTTTTTCCATTATTTCTAATTCTGGTAGAAATTTCTCTAGAAATAAGTAGTGCCCTTGTACTAAATTTCTCCTTTCTTTCTCCAGAAGTTTTCGATTTGTACTTAGTCTAAGTTCTACGTGTAGTTTTATGTTTTTCTTCCTTTTTTCCTTGTTATTTAAAGAAAATCAGGCCAATAACAAAAAGTGAATTAAAATTCCAAATTCAAACTTGAAACATGCTGTCTCACGTCCGTATGCTGCATACGACGCTTTGAAGCATCTAATTGGGAATAGCTGGGACAGGAAATAAAAATCGAAGCATTTTTTTTTCTTACCCTATTTTGTGGTCATTATTGTTCAAAGGCCTACCCTTTCTCCCTCCACAAGACTATATATAAAGCATAGTTTTGCCATCTACTGAGAAAGGTTATAAATGAGAGGTGAGAGGTGTATAGATTTTATCAGACTTTTCAAGACTGTTGGCTCCGTCTACCCCGCAAGGTATATAGACGTGTATGTATGTACAACACAAGCCCTAGAAAGGCCGCCTGCAAATTTTCGTGAGCTTTTCTTGAAAGTTTTCTTTTCTGTACCAAACACACGGCTGGTACGGTCTTGACTCTAGTTTTTCGTCCGCAATGCACTGTCATGGCCGCAGCTCTTTAACGTGACCTTCATGCAGATTGTGTTAGTACGAATAACTATTGTTTCGAAGCCTTGATAATTTTTTTGGCAAAATGTATTGAAGAAATGTTTTAATTTGTTAATGTAATTGCCTATTCTCTATGCGATGATGATGCCATGTTTAGTTAAAATTTAAAGTGACTGACTGACTAACAAGCTATACCTACACATTGGCTATGAATACCCCGTAAGGGATATGGTTAGGCGTGATAGAATATCTACTTAATTCGTAAGGGTTCGGAGGATAAAACCCTGGTAACGATGTCTCCTGATCCACTCGCGGATTGTCCTATGGTGTCCATAAACGTGCTCGTATCGCATAAACTAAAATACCATGTATCTGGGTCACGCACATCGGTTGTGATGTCTGCCTGTCCCATTGTGTAGAATTTTCATGCCCACATAATTATAGTCACGTTTATATCCCTTTGGGGGATAGACAGAGCCACGTGTTTATGATGGAATTGAAACTCAAATAGCGACAGGTTGCTAGCCTGTCGCCTAAATGAAGAATCCCAAGTTTATAATAATAGCTTCCCTTAGTCGCCTTTTACCACATCAATGGGAAATAGATGCAGTGGTCCTATTCTTTTTTTTCTATCGGTGATTAATTTGGAAATGAGAGCAAGGAAAATTAAATCACATTGGATAACGATAACGTCGAATAAACGATAAATGTCAACCACCTGTGCCCACTTGTAGAAAAACACTAAAATGTGTTGCCTTAATCATTGCATCTAATTAATAAATTACAATAAATTTTTTTTTAATGTTTAAAATAATTAAATAACAAATACTAAGAACCAAAGAAAGCAAACGACATTTTTATGTTTGTCATAAAGTTAATAAACTCATAAATAAACAAAATATTATCTTGCTTACAGTACTGATAAACTAATTCATTGTTATCGCAATGAATTACCTTTTTCCGTATATAACCAATCCAATAAGTTATTTTTGTGATAAATTATTTATTAAAAACTTTATTGCACAAAAAGAAATGTACAAAAGGCGGACTTAATGCCGTTTAGCATTCTCTACCAGTCAACCAGCTGACCGAACAGAAAAACTTTTAAGTTGGTGGTGCGATAAAGTGCACGTGCAAAATGCAAAGTGAAAAATACAAACATTACAAAAAAAATCATAAAAAATAAATAAAATAAAATAAAAAATAAAAATAAAATAAAATAAAAATCTTTTATTTTCAGACAACAAAATCCATAGAAAAGTTAGTAGTATAGGTACTTACACTATGTTAGTAAACTTTTATAAATACATACAAGATACATTATAAATACAGTACCCGGTTGACCTAGCTTTGCTCGGTATACCAGAGATGGCGCTGATATAGTTTCTTAAAACGCGGTTTTTAAAATGTATATATATCTTGGGAACCGAGCTTTTCTCGAACCTAGGACTTTGATAAATCGATTCCTTGAGCCGAAAAGCCCCTAATCTGTAACTTTCATAAAAATCGTTGGAGCCGTTTCCGAGATTCTGATTATATATATACCAGAATTGCGTATCGTTTAAATATATTAGATATACATACATAAAACACTCGTATCAAATTAGGATGACTCATTATTGATCTGCCGAAGAAAGAAACCCATTCACAGTATGTTTGAACGCAGAGCGACTTATTTAAATTATAACGTATTTTAAAAGTAAAAGAAATTATTACATTTAAATTTGACAGTATCAGTACATTGTTTTACCTCTGCGATACGTACATACTTACAATCCACATCCCTTGCGGGGTAGATAAAGCCGACAGTCTTGAAACGACTGTAAGGCTAACAGTGTACCTTTATGATGGAATATAGATTAAAATAGCGATAGGTTGCTGGCTCATCGCCTATAAGAGGAATCCCGTTATAAACCTTTCCCTTAATTGCTTATGATCTCTACGATCTTCAAACTAAAAACACTTTTTACAAATCAGTTAGTTCATAATTAATATCATTAATCCACTAATGTCAATGCAATTGCAACTATTTTTCCTGGTGGAAGAGGCACAGATATGCGCAGACGCGTAAATACAAAACGGGAATTCCCTAAATAGCATAGACAATATATCAATATATAGACGTTACGTTTAGTGGCATCATACTTTGAACCATTTATCGTGCTAATTAGACGTAAGATCCAGCAAGGTGCAGAGGGTAGCTTGATAACCTTATCAGAGGACCACTAACAGGGCATTTACGCCCATAAAAACTTGTTCAACACAAACACAGATAAATCCCATCCCGATTTCAATCTAGCAAAATTTTTTAATATATATTTCCTATGGATGTGGTAAAAGGCGACTAGGGAATGAGCTTAAAAACTTGTGAATCCTCTTGTAGGCGATTGGCTGGCAATCTACCACTATTTATATCTCAGTTCCATCATGCAGCCGTACAACTGAATGTGGCCTTTCAGTTCGCAACTGTTGACTCTGTCTGTCCCGAAAGGGATATAGATGTGACGATATGTATGTGTATGTAATATCGGTAACATACAAATGTCCTTGTTTAACTTTAGAAATAACGGTTTGCCAACTGCAGTTATAACTAATTTTTGGTGATATATAAGTACTTTAATTCTGCAAAGGTTTAGTTTGAAATGAAAGTACATACGTATCTTATCGCTACATTCAGGCCGAGAGGCGTGATTGGTGGCCCGGTGTTTATCGATGATCGGATCACATTAGTTGTACATAGTGTTATAAATATTAGAGCGTCAGTGGTCGCAGAAAGGCACCCTCGGCCATGTATCTGCTGATTATATGTTTAATTCTTATTTCAATAGCATGCAATCTGTATTTTTTTTTCAAATTCAAAATTTTTATTCATTATTATAGGATACTTTATATCGCTTAATAATTGTCAAAACGTATGGTTTAACAACATGATGGTTGACGTCAAATAAATTACTTAAAACTAAGTTTACTGCCGCTTCCAAGGCGTCAGTGCAGAAGAAGCGGTAACAAACTGCACTGCAGCATTTTCTTCGACAACGTCAACTTCACAATATCAATTAAGCTTAGAATAGAATGTGGACGAGAGAATACATTGTTCAGATTAATATATTTATTCTGTAACATACACCTGTAAACCGGTCATAAATTAGCCACGAGTGCTCACGTAAGCTCAAAAATATAAGCTGCGGTATATTTCGTTCGGCCGAGGTTTCTGCTTAAAAAGCGAGTCCTGAGGTTTTCGCTACACGCTCCTTTCAGTGTTTATTTAGGTGGCATTGTTTGTGGGTCCGATCTGAACCTACGTCATGGCTGACGTGATGCCACCGCACACCCCAATTATAATACAGCTGCTCTTTTTGTTTGTAGGCATAGTATAGATTTCTGTTCTACGTTTATAAGAAAAGTGGGGAATAAATGGTTCAGATTCTAAATTCCTTATAAAAAAATATGACACTGTTGCACTGAATTGGTTTAGTTAAACGATTATGTTATATATAACATAATCATATCATCAATACATAAATTTGAAAACTCAAAGATTCTTTTTTAGTGTACAATATTCGTACTGCGGTAAAAGTCCCGAGTCCGCAATTTAACCATAATTCCGAAGTCATCAAGACCCTAAAAAGTCATTAAGACGTCACAGCCGATATTAATTTACTTGGGAGTAATCGATAAGATGTCGACTTTCTATTTTGAATTTGGTAAACATTTACCGAAGACTAATTTTAGTAAAATAAGTCTAGAAGACTTTTACTTAATTTTACGAAAGTAAAGTAAGTGTTCTAATTTTGGTTAAACTTAATATTTATTTTCTTGAACTCAATTTTTGTAACCAATAACCAAATAAATGTAGTTACTAAATCCTTTTTATTATTTTAGGAACAAAACCATAAAAAAATACTATAATAGACATAACGACGTCAAGCATAGGGTCTGAACGGCGGTCGCATATCGATTCTGCGACATTGCTGCAGTATCCAAGGGCAGGATTGCGTTTACAGACATACGGTTACTAGCTTCTTCCCGCGACTTTCCCCGCATATTGTCATATGATATGCGTTCAGAAGCTCTACAATTAGATTCCCAGCTTTTTTATTATCTGCGTAGCCCAGATTCCAATTTAATCAGTTCTGTTGGAAATATTTCAGTATTTGATGTGCACATCTAGAAATGTGTCATCTACCATTTCAGTTTTATCGTCAAATTGATTCTACTCGTAGTCTTATAATGTTCACGCCTCTTTCCTGAAGGGGTAGACAAAGACTACACCTTTACCACTCCCCACGATCACTGCATATTTCTTTCGCTAAATCCATATTCATAAGTCTCTTTTCTGAAGAGTATGTAGCGGGAGCGATGATCGACCGCCACCAAAGGGAAGACCAGGCTAGGTGTTATGCCTGGGGAACCGCGGCTCCGACAATGTTGTGTCGGAGGTTGTACATATGCGCCAATCCGTGAAATCTTTACTTGCGCGATTTAGGCTTTTTGCAATTTTTTAATTATGTCCCATGATTTTGTTTTTGTGACTTGTGGTGTAAAGATGCCGCTACAAGTGTATACTTACGGAAACTTATCTTAATAGAGTTTCTGATTATTTTTGTTATACTTATATGTAATGTAGTCTAGTCTAAATGGGACAAATGAATTGAGATCCAGCTAAATAAGTGGTTCTATATTAATACTAAAGCGTAGGCGCCGAAGCAAGTCTTCCAGACAAAGCAAACTGCAGAATAACTGACAGTGGTAAATCATTATAGTCAAGTAATAATTTAAGTCTTTGGCTAGTATTATATAGAGAATTCGATTTGTGACAAAGTATATTTGAAAGGAAAAGTAATGAAACGTTTGAGATGAAACCATCCGATATGGCAAGACCGTCGCGGCTTTCACTGTGACATTTGCTGAGGGGAAACATTTTTGGTACATTTTTAAATGTAATTTGTCATATTTTAACGTATTCTTTGTATTTTGTTCCAAATACTTATTTTTTATTTCTTTTTTTCTTTCAATCCATAATTGTGACACTTCGTTGAAAAATGATTTCTATAAATTCCCTTCATAGGAAAACTTATGGCAATAACTGGTAGTTAGTTCAATTCGTTTACGAATTGATGAACGATTCGAAAGTATAATCGACCACCGAACAATGTTTGGCGTTCAAGGTCGGCCAATGTCGGCCATTTTAGTGAAGATAACTTTGCATAAAAATGTCTTTTAAAGATGTATGAGAATGGCATAACAAAGTAACGTTAACCCTTTTCCTAGTTAAGAAAAACATTCGTTATACAGGCCTCTGTTACGTGTAATTATATTTTTTTAATCATCAGTCAACCTTGACCCTGGTTGTCAAGGGCATCGAGACCGTCAGCAAACCTCCCGAGACTAAACTTGAGATTAAACTTAACGAATTATTAAGAAGTCGCTTTGATCATTTGAAATTCAAATGACATATTATGGCGCCCTCTTACAGAAACACCAGAAATGTATTAAAGTTCAAACAAGATCGATGTTAACTAGATAAACAGATTAAAAGTTATGCAATATTAGGGACATACCTACAAATTAAATAGACTTTACTCGAGATTTTGTTTCCCATTATTTTACCTATTAAGAAACATTTCATCAAGACGAATTGAATGATTTATAGATTGTAGAAACCCGTCCAGTTAAACATAGCAGAACCGTTGTATACCACAATAGTTTCGGCGATATTAAGTACCTTTTAAAGAATATTGCATTGATCTATTACTCGAGCATTTCCTTTTGCGAGTACAAATGAAGAGCAAAATGCAATATAATTGCAAGTAATATAATAATATAATTGTACATGATATAGTGACATCAATACCTATAGACTGCGCAACATCGGAAATAAACTTTTACGTAAAGATTTCATTATTTGATAAAATTTTGTGACAGCTTTGCTTTAGTAACTGGCGGATGCTCTACCACACAAATGACACAATACACACAATAGACCTCTCATAAGTAGAATGATTGAACTAGAATTACACCCTATTTCAAGCCTGAAATTGTGAAATGAGTCATAATAATTTTGAGTCATATAGTTATTCACCCGCTTGCTGAACACAATAACTACTTAAATATTATAACAATAATATTGACTAATTATTAGAGAATTAATGATTTATTTGTGACTTACATCTACCATTAATCCAGAAACTTACCAGAAAAGTATGCGCCTGAAAGAAGTAAAAATATCATAAGGGCACAACACTATTTAAACAATAAATAAATTTATACTCAAGCCTTTTAAACCTTTTACACAAATTATGCATGCGAAAATCGTTTGGGGACATACGCTATAATGAAAATTTACTATCAGCATTAGGTAGTTTTAGCAACGGATTAACCTTAAGGAGCACTTTACCTATAAAATAACTGTGTATTTAATAGGTAAATTGCTTAAAAATTTGAACAGACCCCAAAAAGGCTAAATTCTAAAAAACACATTTAAGTTTATTATGTATTTATGAGGAAATAAGCTACATAAATAATTATAAAAAAAAAACTTAACATATGCGAGCATTAAACACAGGAAATAAATAAACTTCGCATCAAAACGAAACACCCGCATAATTTTCCTCGTTATGAACTACCTAACTGGTGTTCGTCATCTCTTTGATACATTTATGTAATAGTAAAGCGGCTCTATCAACTCAGGAACCGAAAATGAATGTGGATCTGTATTTTGACACATAATTTAGCTTGCTCTATAAAGTTTACGGTCGTGAAAAATATTCCACACATGGCGCAATACTTGGCAAGAATATCGCATTCATCAATATATATCGGAGTAGGGTTGCCAGACGTCCAGAATAAACTGGACAATGGCTTTTGTTGGCCGTTTTATATTCCGAAATTTGCCTGGATTGAGACTCACGTCACGATCTAACGTTCTAAAGAGCAAGCTCTGATAGTTTGCAACAGTGCAGTGTGTCTAACTTATTTACATAAATGTTAGGCCAAGCGCTTGGGATTCTTGTTTTAGCCGATGGTCTAGCAACTTGCCACCTTTTGTTTGAATCTCGGTTCCATCATTAACCCGTTCAGCCGAACTTGGCCTTTCTATATTTTTGGGACTGTGGGCTCTGTCTACTTGTAAGGTTTACCCCGTAAGGGATTATGATGGTATGTGTAGGTATAACTCGCATGTGGACTTGATAACCCTATGATGCCGGCCCTTTGTTTCTCCACGAATGCTTGTAATTCTGTATCGTGGCTCTACTGTATTGTAGTGCTATCAAATAAGGGCATTTTGTATTCCTTACATGACCCTCGAATACAGATGTCACCGCTAAATTACGTAACAGGAATAGTATCCCTTATAGGTATATGGATGATGTAATAGTTACCTCACTTTCGGTTTTTAAACACGACCTGTATATGTTACCAACAAAGTGTGTCGGGTGGTAACTAGTTTTGGTTTTTATCGGTTACTCAGATGACTCACTCCTAGGGCATTTTAACTAGAATAATACTTACACTTTACAATTTGTCATTCTTTTTAAACCAGCGACATCTGGAAAGACCAGCACAGATACAATATGATTAGTAGCTGTTGATATCATAACCACGTCCATAATCCAACCAGCGAGTACTGCTAATTACATAAAATTAAACGAATCATCTAGGGAGCTGTTCGAGGCCACTACTTTGTAACTGCAATGTGTAGGTGTTTACAGTCCGCTATTCTACCTGAGAACAATGTAAAATGTGGCATTTCTTGATACTGATACCTCTGTCACAAGCATTATTATATACATAGACATAGTGGTCTACTTATTTGTAATTAGTCAGATATTGACACTTAAAAAACCCTTTAACATTGACTATTGAAATTGAGCGTATTTGAATTTAAACTATGAAAAAATACATGTATTTGGTCCAAGGTAGAATATATTTAACATTTTATAGAAATAGAAAAATTTATCATGTTAACAATGTAATAATTTTACAACAAAGATTCCTTAAATTCGTTTTACGGGTCCAGAAAAAAGTAAAAAACAAAGTGTGTGTGATGTGTGAGCTCTACTAATGTCTACTTAACTGTCTTGAAGTATTATTTTATCGTATTGTAAGATATGGGTTGTGTGCAAGGAAGCGCGTTGTACGCGATAATAGTCTGGGGGTAACTGCACTGGCGGATGTAATAAAATGAGCTAGATTTCTATATGTTTAAGTTTTAACTTCTCCCTTTTTAATTTTTATATTTAGTACTAAAGGTAGCTCTTTAAAATTCAGAAATTTATTAAAATTGTAATATAACTTTAATAATAATATGTTTGACAAAGTCGCAACATTAGACATTAGGCATGCTTGCCAACTTTTAATACTAATTTGCATTTTAAACAACCAAATCCATTTGTACGAAAGTTTCCACAGAGGCTTTTAATTTCAACGGTTTGCTTTAGTATTTTGTTATTTATTTTTCTTAAACAACATAACCTATTTTCTAGTGGATACTTAGTGCAAATTTCATGCAATTGCCGAAGTACAAATCCATTGCAATGCTGCTCTGTGATCGAATTTACAAGACAGACTTCCGCCAGTGAAATGATCAGCTCAGACAGAAAAAAGCGTATGTATAATCTAAGAAAACTTAATAGATAAAAAAAAATTAAACGCTTTTTCCTTTAGGTAAAGAATTTATTTCGCTTTGCTCTGTCTGAGCTTACCCGAAGTGAGCTCAATGCAGCTCAGCTAAGCCCGATGCGGCTGAGACTGTAAGATTGTATTATTCTTATGTAAATAGAATTGTAAGATAATGTAATTTGTTCCCTTTAGCTGTTAAGTGTTGATACATTCACATTTTATTTGTGTTGAAAACATTTCTTTGTGTGAATACGCCGCGTTCGACCACTAAATTATACAGATTAAAAAACCTCTCTCGTGTTAAGTAGATAAGGTTTATTCATAGCTATTTAGGTGCCTCAGCGATTGTTATAATTTAATTGAATTTGTATTATAGTGAGAAAACAAAATTCCTAGAATTTATTTTTATTATCGTAACTTTAAGCACTTCGCAAATTTTTGTTAAAAGAAAAGCGACATATCTGCAACCTGTGACATTGCAGCCTCAACGAGCATTGCGTCTGAAGCCCATTCAGAATGCACAAAACCTGCGATATGGCACCACACACTGTTGAATTAATTCATGAAAACTGAACACAGTACTAAAAGAGACAGGGTTTTCTTCCTTGATTTTTTCACGGTGTAAACTTAAGTGTTCAATCTCCTTAAAAGTGATACTCCATTGCAGTTTGCAGCATTTTGAATGGTGCTGCAGAATCCAACTTTTTTGTAAAATTGCCAAAAGTGTAGAGTATATAGTGTAATTATTATATTTAATATAGTAAATAGAGAAGTATTATTATCATAGCTATTTCAGTTAAAATCAGACATGGCCGTCGAGGTCCGTGGTCAATTAACCCTGGCACAAACATGAAAAACAGTGGCCATTGACTATTCGCTATGGGTCGTTTCCGCACCACGGTATTTTTTTTAAATTCAATCACAGTTTTTCGTAAACAAATTCAAAAGAATCAATTAATAAAGAAACAAAATTGATAGTTAAACAAACCACTGTTAAAATTATTTGCTTGCCTAATTAAAAGTTCTTATAGATTAGAGAAAACTTTATCATAAAATTAACTTATCAATCGATTACAAGCTTTAGAACCCGAAGCTCATAGAAGCTTCGCGATTTATCTAGAAGGATAAAAAATCGACTATTTTCTTATCTTTGTTTATATTTATTTTTTCAAAGATGAAGATTCCATATTGAAAATATATTACAAAGTCCTCCAGGATTATGTGTAAATAATTTTAAACGTATATAGGAAAAAGAAAGAAAAAATCTATATCAAAAAGAACTTTATTCTCTTCCGCAGTTTCTACCCTTAAATATATAAGAGGCATATCCTAAATGTCGAAACGACCCAGAGTCAAAAGTACCTTTAAAAATAAATCGTATTTTGTATAACTTCTGTACACTGAAAAAGCTAAGCATTTCCTTGAGAGTGAGATATTTATTTTCCCTAACGATGTATTTAAAGAATGGTGACGTCATATTTTATAGTACAGTACAAGGTGTTTTTACGGCGTACTCTAATTATAGTTTGTCTAAAGCGTAGGCGGAAAAGCGGATAATAAGTAAATATTCGATTTTTCTGTCACTTATATTGATGACATAATTACTTCTGTTGAGATCTTATTAATACTATGTGATTTAATGTGAGTGATAATATGATCTTTAAAAAAGACCTGCACTTTTAGTATCCCGCTTGGAGGGTCCACCATGGAAATCCTAGTTACAAAACCAGCGTCATAAGTATCAAAACCACATCTGTCTATTTTTATAGGCAGAGGTTGAACACATCAGTTTAGTATAAGTTTTTCCTCCTGTGGTAGAAACAAACTTTGATCATTTGATTTGTTCAAACGTTCGAACTGGTGCGATCTATCACTAATGTCATCTATATTACTAAATATAATCTTGATGATAGCATGTTCATGAGGATAAAATGTACCTGCTACCATTATATTTGCATTTTAACAACTAATATATCATTATCATCATATCAGCTGTAGGACGTCCACTGCTGAACATGGGCCTCCCCAATGACTTCCACTTCGCTCTGTTGAAGGTGACCAGCATCTAATGTTCTCTGCGGAATTCACCAAATCATCGGCCCATCTCGCAGGGGGCTGTCCTACGCTGCACTTTTCGGTACGTGGTGTCGACCATCCGCTGTTCGAATAATGTAGCTTCCCTATTGCTACTTCAGTTTGCTGACCAGAGCTGCCATGACGGTTACTTTAGTTTGTCTAAAGATATTCTTATTCCTGATTCGATCTCGCAGAGAAACACCGAACATATCTCTCCTCCATAACTCGCTGAGGGGCCCTGAGTTATGAGTTTTTATACTATAAGTTAAAAGAGTGAAATCATCCCCCGCCAGTTTGAATCTTGACAAAAATAAGTCCTAATAACTAATACTGATTGAACAAAACAAATGTTCTAGTTAGACTACGCCGTTTTCATGAACGTTGTTCAAAATGGAAAGTGATAATTTATTCCGTGCACAAGGGATAATTTTATATCATAAGACTAAATTAACGTTAGATTGTGCGAACAATTCGCTTTAAGACCTTTCTCAATCTTTCGCTTTGAATCTTTTAGTGTATAGTGGTTTGCATGTCAAGAAAAGATTCTCTGAATATTAGCATGAGGTTGCCGTAGGTCTGTTCTGTAATTTATTATAATAATATCTGCGGTCGAGACGTCAGATTTTCTCTCTACTGTATTGGTTATTTTGTATATTGATGTGCGAACGACTATGCATAAAGCTATTGTGCATTCTATCAGGTGCATAGAACCCTTTGAGCTGTCATTACGTCGCTGCAGCCGCTTTGTGGATCTCAAGCGATTATCGCAATCTCGGCAGTGCTGCGCTGTAATCGGCTGGAAGCGTTCTTGTAAATAAATATATTGTGTACAACTTGGTCCTAGTTGAAATGGGGAAGACGACACAAAAAAGTGATTTGCTGATCTTTCTAAAATAATCAAGGATAATGTAGTATTAGTGAAATTAAAATATTTTTTCTCGTCTAGTTATTACGTATTATGTATATAACTTGTTTAAACAATTTGTTCCTTTAAAGTGTAATTTTCCCGTTTTAACTAACCAAGTGCACGTTATTTTTAGTCGTACATATAACTTTTAACGAAATCTAAAGTTAACCCACAAGAATTTGGGTAGTCTTTTTCGGTACAAGTTAACATTCTTGTGGATATTTATGGTCTGTCAACATAGCAGCCTATTGTTTACTCTACGTAGGTGTATAAATATAAAATTGTTAGTTATTTTCATCTTGTTTCCACTCGACGTCACGTAAATAATCCTAGATATAACAATAAAGTCGGCCATATTTGTTTACAAAATTGTTAGTTTCTATTGAAAAAGACAAAATTGATATGTCTGTATGTATATATTACAATTGTAATATGAAGGTTTGTTACATGGAGGAGGCGCGGAAGTGCCTGGTGTGTGATGATGATGTGATCACGTACATACTGTGCTTCTATGTTGAGACATTAATAAATCTGACTGTAGCAGTGCTGTGTTTTACTTTGACGACCTAGTTTCAATCTCTCCTAACATAAAAGGCGAATTGCTTTACAGTGTGGAAAAATATTGGGAATGTCTTTTTAAAGTGATTTTGTCATAACATCCACAAGAAGAGACGGAGACTCATGAAATGAGAAATTGTTGGTCCTTCGGTTAACAAGGGGTAGTCCAAACGTCTTTTGTATGGTGAAATCGTTACCCGTTGAATAATGAAGTTTTCGGACCAAAAAAGCTCAGCAACTTTTTGTTATGTCCAAATGTTAGAGTAATCTCCCTTTGAAAAGTCAATTATTACTAGTAAAGAGCCTGGAATGCTGGAGACCTTACGAATTTCATGAAGTTTAGTTGAAATATAGCTCACTGGCGGACTTCCAAATCTCTGGATTAGAACTTTGTAACAAGATGGAGAATGTGGGTATATCCGCTATCTTCGTTTTACGTGCATTATTACGTAACCTCTGCAGGGTTTTTGAAGTCAATAAAATATTGAACTTATATGTAGGTACCTACAGTACATCTACATTCTCCCTACGTCCCGGTCGAGCCAAAAACAGGTACAAATTTATTTTCAAAATAGGACACTAGATATCGCTTATTGACGTCAACATAACTGAAGAAAATTTAGATATATTTACTACCACTTCTAAAGCGCAGGTGTAAAAGAAGCGGCGGAACAATTTAAACTGCAGCATTTTCACCGGACGTCAATTTACAAATTAAAGTCAATCATTGTGGCTTATCTGCGCGAGAAAAAAGCAGCTCGCAAGCACTATGTTCTTTCCTCGTTACCAGACCAGCATGAAGAAACAAAAGTGTAATAACGATTGCAGAAACATTACTAAACCGTTATCAACAGCTAGACAGTCCCGACCTGTTGACGTGGTGCGCAACACCGCGATATGACCATAAAATGACTCATACCGTGTCACTCACTATGACTTAGCGATAACAGTCGTGTTTTTTTAGACATATTAAATACTAGCTTTTACCCTTAGCGTCGCCTGCACGAATTTAGCGTCACCGTCAACTACAAGAGAATACAGATTTTTCGCAGATACCAAGGGAACTATTGTCTTTACCGGGATGAAAGTACCCTATGTTCTTGCTACTGTTAATTATATATATTAGCTTAATTCAGAAGTAAGCAGGAATAATACCAAATATTTTATGAGATTACTTATGTAAAATAAATACATACATACATACATACATAAAATCACGCCTCTTTAGATGTAGTCTCTGCCTACAACTCCGGGAAAGAGGCGTGATTTTATGTATGTATGTTATTATGTTCATACATACATCCATAAAATCACGCCTCTTTCCCGGTGGGGTAGGCAGAGACTACCTCTTTCCACTTGCCACGATCTCTGCATACTTCTTTCGCTTCGTCCACATTCATAACTCTCTTCATACAAGCTCGGCGGTTTCGGGTACTTTTGACCTGACCCTTTACCAGGACGTCCTTAATTTGATCAAGATACGTTCGTCTAGGTCTTCCCACTCCGACCTTTCCCTCCACACTCTCCTTGTATATCTGCTTAGTCAACCTGCTTTCCTTCATCCTCTCCACATGACTGAACCATCTTAACATACCCTTTTCTATTCCTGTAACTACATCTTCTTTCACATCACAACATTCCCTTATCACATTAAAATAAATTATAGCTAACATATAATATGCAAGAATATTAGTTCAGTAGATAATGCGTGAAATGACAACAAACAAACTTATTTTTGCGCATTTATAATTATATTTGGTATATTATCTCCCCCCTAGTGACAGTAACCAAAAATTCAACTCTATTCTATTAAAATACCTACATGTAAAAATAAATAAATGTATGTGTTAGAATAAAATACTTAGGTATATTTTAACTGTACCCAGGGCCAACGGAAGATGTTTATCGTAATTGCTGCCATATATTTTGATCCATTTGTATTTAATGGCCTATAATGTAAGTAAACAAAACGTTACTGGGGTAATATAAACATACTAATAATAGAAAAACATATCACCTTGGCTTTAGTCAATTGCGTACTCTTGGGTGCACTGGGGTCATAAATGACCGCGTCCATGTCACATCTTAATTACGCAGTACACTAATAAAATGGTCTCAAAGACCACGTTTAAAGCTGAATGGCTTAATGAGGGAGAGAGTGACAGGTTACTGTACCATATCTTAAAAGAAGAATCTCAAGCATTTCCCTCGACATTTACAACCTGAGCGGGAAGAATAATAGCTGGCAAACAGTATATTATGTTTTACCTTCATTATCAAACCATTATGGAAGATGGTTTATCGCGTGGATTCCGACAACAATTAAAAAAATAGAATAGGACCGGAGTGGTCTCTCTCGGTCCTCGAACCTCGTAAAAGGCGACTAAGGGATAGGCTTATAAACTTGAGATTCTTCTTTTAGGCGATGAGCTAGCAACCTGTCACTATTTGAATCTCAATTCTATCATTAAGCCAAACAGCTAAACGTGGCGTATCAGTCTTTTCAAGACTGCCGGCGCTGTCCACCCGCAGAAGATAAAGACGTGATTATATTTATGTATGTTTAGAAAAATCCAGGTATCCAGGTAAAAATCCAATCACATACATTCCACGAATCCCGCATTTTCCCCATATTCCCGGTTAATCTAACTTAGAATCCCACCACCGCCATTAGTGAATAGCCAATTTTCCTTTTTTATTCCTGATTTAGCTTTTCCAGCGACTTGCCGAAAACTCAACCACCTTTTCTAAATAATCAAATTAATAACAGTGATTTTTATACAAAGCTTTTATTACAAATTGTTACATTTTACATACATTTCCATCTATTTCAGTAACAAAACATAATATTTCGACCGAGTCGACAAAAAAAGTGGCCGAATTAATAAGGTACCTGATTACATATTACAATACAACAATAATAATAAAAAAATGGCACAAATCATAACGCTGAAAACTATTATTAAAAGTTAAAATACTGTTATATTGCTCATAACCTTTCTCCATTCTAAACTATGTTAATATTTTAAAGATTTGTTAGTTAAAAGCTAAAACTCTAAAACTATGTACTAAATCGATTTTAATTTTTAGTACGTAGATCCATTCATCCACTCTGTGGCGCAGTGGTTAACACGCTCGACTACTTCAGAGTCTCGAGTTCGATTCCCAGTGTGTGGACAAATATAAGTGTCTCTCACTCACTCAATCTTCAGGTCACTGCGTTGACCTACGGACTGGACAGTGCATGTAACATTAAAAAATTGAGGTAGGTTATGACACACTGCGCAGGCGCAGTCTGCCGCCACCGCCATGTTGGAAGTAAATTTCAAATGATAAAGAACAACGTAAGCGAATGGTGAGGTGTGAAACAAGATATAAAGACAGTGACGAAAACACGTTTAATGTTGAAAAGATACAGGTAAGATATGATAAGGAGAAAATGTGAATGGTGATGTCCAAATAGGAAAAAAACGTAGATGAACATAGTGAGGCTGGATCGTAGCAAAAGCGATATATGTATTTTCTGTCTGAACCTCCGAAAAGAGGCGTGTGACATATTGCATGGATTTAGACCTTTATTGGTGTTCATTAACTATTATTACATTATATGTGTGGATAAAATACAAATTTTGTTTTTGTATGTTTTTTTTTATTAAAAAATCATGACGATGATGGTTGCTTACGACCCTTGTACCCTATATAGTAAACCACTTTAACAGTTTTAGGAGTATTGCAATGGATGATTCTGCTTTGATCTCGCTCTGTTGAACAAACTAACGTTTATTTTTCCATGTCGTATGAAAATACTTGAAATTAAATTCATATTTAGTTTCCGTATTGTTTACTCTTTCCAGCACTTATCCGCGCTGGGGTTTGTTTTTAAATAACAACCTAACGATTATAGAGTATTAGTATTGGAATAATACTCGAATTTTGAAAAAATATTAGTACACCCATATATTTTGACTCCCGCCAAAAAGCCCCAGGTATTCTTTTTTTTATCACCATCAAAAAAAAAGGTGTTTATCAGTTTGCCTTGTATGTATGTTTGTCAGCGATTATCAGAGTAGTAAATTCAGTTTAGCGTTTCAGTGCAGGCACTGTATCTTAAAGGCACACAACGGCTCTTTGAACACTGTTCTTGAACCATTTCATAAAAGTCTTAGTCTCTAGCTGATGTTTCTCATCTGCATCTGTAGTTCAAACCGCCTGTTGGTGCGGACTCCCTTGATGACGGTCCTGGACTCCTTCCTCTTCAGGTCTCGGCGCTCGTGGGTGAATGACTTCTCCCTCATCACCAGCTGTTTGGCCGCCTCCTTGCGGGCGACTGTAGCGCCGGCTAGTGACGGTTGGGTCATCTGGTTGAAATTAAACATAGGAATAATGCAGCTGACTGTATGTGGCCATTCAGTGATACTGTGTTGGCTTTGTCTACACCGCGAGGGATATAGACGTGATTATGTGTACGTATAAAACATTGACATTCATGGACCCGCCTCGTAACACAAAAACAGATTTTAACAAGTCTTGCTTAAGAAAATAATTTTAATATAACACTAGTTTTCGCATGTGTGAATTAAATTTTTTTTTAATCATGATCTGAAATGCCGTGTGGTTCCTGGCACCAATAATAAAAGAGACCGCTCCTTCTTTTTCCCATGGATGTAGTAACAGGCGACTAAGAAAGACTTGGGATTCTTCTTTTAGGTGATGGTCTAGCAACTTGTCACTATTTAAATCTCAATTCTATCATCAAGCCAAACAACTGAACGTGGCCTATCAGTCTATTCAAGACTGTTCGCTCTGTCTTCCCCGCAAGGGATTAAGACGTGACTTTATATATGTATATAAAAAAAACTATTTATGTCAATAAAAAAATGGCGAATATTACCTGCCGCGTAAGCCCGTTCCTGGTCTCCCTGACTTTCGTTTCTGTCTTCGGCACGCTGAATGGGTTCACACCAATGTCCATCTTGAACCCAAAGCGGGTATACCCCCTCTTCAGAGAATCCAGGGTCAGTGTTTTGCCAACATCGGCTTTCTGGTCTTTGGAACTGTCCACTGGTTTAATTTTCTCATCTTTGTTCAAACCGTTTTGCAAATCTTTCGTCTTATTGAGTTTCGCTACCGGCTTGGACTCTGGCCGTCTCTCGATCTTGGGTTCAGGTTTCTTTGACGGTTCTTTTGGTTTGACCGGCTCTGATCCTGAAAATGAACCCTTAATAACGTATTTGTTGAAAGACTGATTTCGATGAGGTGAAAAATATTTAGGTTGAATACTCCGCAAGGGATACCTATAGACGTGGCTGTATGTATGTAGATTAAAAATATATGGTCCACTAATTATTCTTAACACAACTGAGGTAGTCTCTGCTTACCCCTCCGGGCTTTAGGCGTGATTTTATGTATATGTACAACTGAGCAAGAACATATTTCAAAAAAAAGTAAGTATACACATCTCTCTTTTAATGACAAACGTATACACATATAATATTAGTAAATCAACATTCATAATCTAGGCCGGTCACAAAACTGTCATATTTCAGGATGACTTGACCTAGGATTTAAAGTCTTGACTCAGATGCAAGCGCACAACTGCGCTAGATATACCTACCTTAAAATATTGTATCCTGTGCCGGGTGTTTTACGGCAATTTAGAATAGAAGCACTCTATATCTTTCCCCATGGATATCATAAAAGGCTTGCGATTCCTCCTGTAGACAATAAGCTAGCAACCTGTCACTATTTAAATCTCTTTTCCATCATAACACCACACAGCTGAACGTGGCCTTTCGGTCTCTTCAAGACTGTTGGCTCTGTCTACCCCGCAAGTATGTCCCAGCTAACCTCTGGGGCTGTTTCTCTCCAGCACAGTAATGGCGGCGCTCGGCGTCAACAGCTGCTTCGCCCTCCTCGCCTTCCTCTCCTGGCACTCCTCCAGGGACTCCATCTTGTCGAACCTCCGCTGGTGGAGCGCCGCGAAGTTGGGCAGCCTGGTCCGGGACACTTTGGACTCTGATTTGGACTTCGAAGGCGTCGGGACGCGTTTCGATGGAGTTGTTGGTGGTTCGTTCGGCTTTGCTGAAGGACGAGATTTGTTAAGTGGGTAAATCTATATTAATATTATAGAGCTGAAGAGTTTGTTTGAACGCGCTAATCTCAGGAACTATTGGTTCGAATTGAAAAATTCTTTTTGCGTTGAATAGTCTATTTTTCGAGTAAGGCTTTAAGCTATATAACATCACGCTGCAACTATTAGGAGCGAAGAAATAATGCAATATGTGAAAAAAAAAACGGGGAAAATTATTCATCCTTGAGGACTTCAATGATGCCCAAAATAACTATTCCACGCAGACGAAGTCGCGGGCACAGCTATTTACCCCGATTTTTTTCACATTCTCCATTATTTCTTCGCTCCTAATAGTTGATGTTATATAGCCTAAAGCCTTCTTTGATAAATGGTCTATTCAACACAAAAATAATTTTTCAATCCGAACCAGTAGGTAGTTCCTGAGATTAGCGCGTTCAAACAAACAAACAAACTCTTCAGATTTATAATATTAGTATAGATAGTAATTAGGTTATAAGGTAAAGTAGGTTAGTTAAAAATAAACCATCCACGCGAAGACCGACATCCGCGCGGACGGAGTCGCAGGCGGAAGCTACTTTGGAATAAAATCACAGTTCCCATGTAAAACAAATGAAAGCAGGTATAATCGTAACCAAACTTATATCTAGTAATATACACACAATATGCCGTGTGGTTCCCGGCACCAATAAAAAAAAAAAGAATAGGACAACTCCATCTCGTTCCCATGGAAGTCGTAAAAGGCGACTAAGGGATAGGCTTATAAACTTGGGATTCTTCTTTTAGGCGATGGGCTAACAATATTAACCTGTCACTATTTGAATCTCAATTATATCATTAAGCTAAACATATGAACGTGGCCTATCAGTCTTTTCAAGACTGTTGGCTCTGTCTAACCCGCAAGGGACATTAAATGTATGTATGTAATCAGCGAAAAAACTTGGGACTCGATAACCCATACGGCTGGACTTCACCTTTCAGTCTTATCAACATTGTTGGCTGACTCCGTCTACCCCGTGAGGGATAAAGACGTGAGTCTTTGTACGTGTGAACTTTATATAATAACTAGCGACCCGCCCCGGCTTCGCACGGGTGCAAAATTCGAAAAAAATTATACATAAAAACCCTCCTCTTGAATCACTCTACCTGTTACAAAATCCGTTGCGTAATTTTAAAGATTTAAGCATACAGACAAACATACTAAAATAGCGACTTTGTTTTATACTTTACTTATCTTCCCACAGTTCAAACAGAGTTTCTAAAAAGATTCTTATATTATCTTGGACCTTTTCTATATAAAAAAATTCACGCTCAGATATCTATTTACAATTTAAATAAGTTCAACTGTAAAAAAGTGTTGTTTCAGTGGCTGCAAGCACTTTCCTATGATGAAACCGAGGATTTATTTGTAGTGGTTTCCTAATGTAATAATTATGTATATTGTGTTTTTTTGTATACGTCTACACTCACTCCACTCCACAATAGTTATAAATTAATGGGTGAGACCTGGTGACCCGTAACACAGGTTCTTCGGACACCTAGCACGGGCACCAGTTCTCCACAATCTCTTGCTGTATTGTGCATGCTATCTATAATATTAAGTTATATTTAAGTTGTTTTTGTGGAGAAAATAAAGATATTCATTATTATATTCATTATTATTATTATACTATGTAGTGAAGAACAGGCAAGGGCAACAATGCGGTGTACGTACTATATTATATGCCGCAGTGCCTATGTGACGTGCCGGATACACGTGCGAACATTACACACGACTCCCAAAACTATCACGGACGCCTACACATACATACATACATACATAAAATCACGCCTCTTTCCCGGAGGGATAGGCAGAGACTACCTCTTTCCACTTGCCACGATCTCTGCATACTTCCTTCGCTTCATCCACCTTCATAACTACACGCCTACACCCTATATCTAAACTGCCTTTTGATAAGCCTTACAATGTGTAAGTTTTTTTTTTATATTTATGTATAAAAAAAAACTTACATATTATAAGTGCCTGTCTACCCCAATGGGAGATAGGCGTTATGGTACGTATTGTATGTATGTAAGCAACTTGAAAGATTATTTTCACGTGAACAATAAAATCGATATAATTGTCGCCGAATTAGCCAGTATCAATTATATCTAAAGCTTGTTCTATTACTGATAAGCAACACGCGACTTTTTGATCTCTCTCTTGACGTGTTCCTAGTCACATCCCAAGTTGTTTCCTTTCTTTCCTTATCCTAACAAAACAGTCATTGGATTTTGAAGAATATGTCCAATGGCGGACTTTTCCAAAGTTAAGAAATGCTTTTAATTTTGTTTGAGCCTGTTTTTTCTTGGTTATCTAAGAGAAAACCCTATAGACTACCTCCCGCGTATACTCCCGGGAGAGTGTGGGGAGACTCCCGGCACCTAATGTGTCAGGAGTTTTATCAGTATAAATTGTATACTGTCTGTGATCAAACTTAAAAAATCACCTGTCAAAAATCTAATCTATATATGTATATAAAAATGAATTGCTGTTCGTTAGTCTCGCTAAAACTCGAAAACGGCTGAACGGTTTTATCTTATCTTGGTCTTGAATTATTCGTGGAGGTCTAGGGAAGGTTTAAAAGGTGAGAAAAATTCGAATGATTGCCGGGAAAATCCTCAAAACAGCATTTTTCTATTTCCCATACAAACATTTTCTAACTAATACGTACAGTCAATTTGAGCTTTATTGCTAATGTATAAAGTTCACTGTTGTCTAAGCAATGTTATGAGTCTTTTGTTACTTAAATAAATAAATTCATTCATTCATTCATAAATTCATTCATTCATTCAATGTAGGTCTAATAAATAGGAACAAAAAACTGTCATATTACAAATTTTTTTGACAGAACGAAGTCTGTCGGGTCCGCTAGTAGTGAATAAATGAAAGAGCGGTTACTTGTGGAGCCCCTGGGCTTGGAGAGGCGGGTGGCGGCCTGCAGCTGGTGGTCGAGGCGGCAGCGCTTGGCGCGCGCGTCCTCCGCGTCGCTGTGCGTGTACGAGCGCTTGCGCGGCGCCGCACGCGCAGGGGACGCTACACATTTAAATTTTCATTCAAATCATTTCTATTTTTCTTTAGCAACTGTCATTTTTTATGTATCAATTTTTGTCTTGAATTATATCCAAGACATATTGATCTATCTATACTCTCTCTCTTCTACTATTATAAATGCAAAAGTAACTCTTGAATGTTACGCTTTCACGCATAAACCACTGAACCGAATTTGATGAAATTTCATATAGAGACAGAGTTGACTCTGAGGAAGAACATCGGGATTCAAATAGTGACAGGTTGATAGCAGTCGCCTAAAAGAGTAATCCTCAGTTTTTAACATTTCATAAAAAATTAAGAAAACATTGAGGACTCACCAGTTTCTTCAAACACAAAACTCTTGTTGGATCCTTTCAGATTGGACTTGATGACCTTCCGCTTCTGCTGAGCCACCACCACCGGGTTATTGACCGGGCTGCAGAACATCACCCGAGTAAGCCTTGGAGCCGGAGCATCAAGGGAAATGGACAGTCGAGACTTTTCTATGGACCGTGTCACATTCAGCATCGCCTTCTCTTTCTGCCCACTCTTGGAGAACGGAAATGGAGTGGATCCAGGTGTCGCCAGTGAAACACGTTTTGTCGGAGTTCGAGAGTTTGAATCTATGGACGTCTTTAATACTATTTCTGGTCCATCTTTGGTAAATGTACCCTCCCTTTTCAAAGGAGTGGGGATTGTTACTTTTGGACTCTGTTTTGAACTGTTCGATGTGTGGAGAGATTCGTCCATACTACTCTCAATAAGTACCGGTGTAGTATTCTCAATGCGCGAGTCATCACTCGTAATACTTATTCTCTCATCGGATTTATCAAATGTCAAGTTACCGGTGTCATCGGAAGTTACCAGAGATGATTTGCTAGATGTTTTCTCCGGATCTTTGTCAAATGTTGAGTTCAAGTCAGTTAATTTGTCAAATGTTGCATTTAAAACTTCTGTCTGCTGTTCGTCTTTGTCATATGTGTTGTTCATAGGTATGTTAGTTTGTACAGAACTCAGTCTCGGAGATTTCCTCTGTGCCTTTTCAAAAGTGGAATTAAGTTTACTTGGTGTTTCACATTTTTTATTGTTAGAGTTATTCATAGAAATAGAACTGTCCCCGTCAAAAGTTCCGTTTTTAATACTTGATTTTCTATGTTTTCCTTTTTCAAATTTATTGCTTGTGATGGTTTCAACTTCAGTGATTTCAAAAGTACTGTTTTGCTGTGAATTTCTACTTTTATTTGGAGTTGGCTCAGTTGCCGAGGTAGATTTTACTTCAGTGATTTCAAAAGTACTGTTTTGTGACAGTCCTTTACTTTTATTGGGAGTTGTTGATTTATTTTCTGATGCAGATTTAATTTCCGTTATTTCAAAAGTGCTATTTTGTCTAGAAACTTCTTTTTTTGCAGTGAGTGTTAGTGACTTGTTGACATTTGAAGTTACATCATTATCAACATTAGTGCTTTGTCTTTTCCTACCACTAGTCCTTACCGGAGGTACAACTTCAATATCTTGCTGTTTCTCTGGCGTTTTCTCAAATGTGGCATTCATTATATTTTTAACATTGGCATCATTCACTGGGCTGCCTGCGGCACTGTGGAATGAATCTACAGACATGTCGCTTTTATTCAGAGTACTATTCACCACAGTCCCAGGACTCTGTTGTTTACACTTTTTCTTCTTCTTCTTAGACTTCTTAGACACCACTGGAACATTCTCATTAGTCATATCCCTCTTAGATTTGTTTTTCTTATTTTTCCTCTTTTTCTCCACAAGAGCAACAACATCAGGGACCTTTTCGGAATCATCCTCGATGAATTTCTTAGTTCGACGCGTCAGTCTCACTGGCTTTTGATTATCAACAACAACATTGGAAACATTAAAATTCTGCTCCTTCAAAGTATTTTTTGTCATTCCACGAACATACTCATCTTTCTCGTCATTTGGCGCCTCTGCGACGCCTGAAGCCTCCTCTTCAGAAGGATAACTGACATAGTTTTTCCGTTTCTTAGGTTTAGATACAGTTGTCTCTAAAACCTCAATGGTATCCTTAATACGCTTACTTCGGGTCTTATTAACACTTTTCTCAATGATTTCAGCATCAGCCTCCACTTCTGTCTGGTGAAATGAGCCGTGTATACCTAAAACATCAGAATAGACGAAATGTTATATGTTTACAAACTGTCACGTAGGTACATAAAGTTAGTAAATTGATCTAATGTTCTAGGACTTACGTTTTCCAGACCGAGTAGACATTTTATGCAATTTCTTTATAAATTATTTGCACATTAAACATTAATTTCATGGGCTTTTCAAAATCCGTTGTTAGCTTGTTACCGTTCGCCGTTTGCGTTTATTTTCAAACTTTTAGGTAACTGTCAAAGCTGTCACTGTCAAGTCAATGTCAGATGTAGACTAGTGTTTGCTTGCTTACAATTGTAGCCAAAGAAATTGAACTACTTGCAGCCTATGTGTCGATAAAATTACATTCGATTACGACTCGACTAAATCGATAAACAGATTAAAAATAGGTGTATAGTTATTGGTAGTTTACTTTTAATAACCAAATAGTGCCGTATACGTATCATTTATTATTATACTGAATTATTGAAACATTGTTGGTTTACAGCCGATACTGGATTGTCCAGTCTAGTCGAATACATAAAAAGTCGAATGTAAGTTGTAACTCACAAGGCAGTATGGTCAATATGCGTAGGTAGCGTTGCACTTGAACGATATAAAAAAACTGCTGTTAAATGTTGTCAAAAATGTCAAATCAAGCGGCGATACGGCGAGCAACAAGACAAGACTTACAAGAAAGCTGTACGTTAACGGATGTTATTGTATCGATTTAACATAAATTTGCGTTTACCACGCTATATTCGTCATGGATATTGTCTTTTTCAGTGATCTACAATGTCATGAAAATTGATTCAATGATTGTGTTTTAGGAAAAGTGCAATTGTTTACAAAATCGGGTGTGGACACTAAACACATTTTCGAGTGGTGTGTCATGACTCAGTAGTCACAGAAAACAATGGGAAAACTGTGGAGCAGTGTCATTGCGGCTGTTGTTCTATGTTTTGTCTGTTGCGGGGGCGATCGTGGAGATTATGTCGGCTGCTACAAATTCATGTTGGAGGATGTACTGAATACGCACACGGGCCAGTCGGTGGACGTGTGTTTGTCGGCTTGCGAGCAAGTTTTCTACAAGTACGCGCTCATCGGTAACGAATCTACATGTTTTTGTGGTAATAAACCGGGTCGCTTCAGAGTGCCAATAGAAGTATGTGACACTCCTTGCCCTAAGAATGAGACTCAAAAATGCGGCGGATTGAACGCTAGCAGTGTGTACGATACAGACGTCGTGGCGCCAGGAGCGCCGTCTTCATTGGAAGTGTTGAGAGTGACAGAAACTACTGCCCGGCTGCAATGGTCCTCTCCAGTGGCTTACACTCTAATTACAGGATATGTTGTGAGAGCTTACGTCACTGAAACTTACGCAGACTTTCCACTGCTGCCTTTCGAGTGGCGACTCTCCAACAGCACCTTTGAATTTATCCTACCTAACTTACATCCCGGGTCTTCATACAATGTGACAGTGGCTGCTACCAATCATGACGAGGAAGGTCCCAACATCACTAGTTCGTTCACTACCGTAATAGGAACACCAGATCCGAGTCCCCCTGATATAATTATAAAGGAGAGACGTGGGAACCGTATGGTTGTCCATATTCCACCAGCCAAGAATGTGAATGGCCCTGTTTCTATGTACAGAATTGTGGTTTCCATAGAAGTGTACCAGCAAGGGTTCCTGACTGAGAACCTTGGTAATTATTCATATGCCAAAGAGCAGGGGCTTCCTTATTACATAACAGCAGAATTAGATCCTGATGATATTAAAAATGACTTTGTCATCGGAGACAAACATGTTTATAATGGGTTCTACAATGCCCCTCTGGAGTTAACTAATGATATTGATGTCTCCCTGGGGGTGGTCAGCGAGAAGGGTTCTGTGCGGAAGATCAGGTATGCAGAGTCTACTAAAAAGATTATTTTGAACATCAATGAGCCTGAAGATGTGTCACCGATGGTAGTAGCCCTTGGTGCTGGTATTGCTATAGGGGTAGTACTGCTATTGATCGGAGTGGGCCTCCTTATAATTCTTAGGAAGAGAATCCAATTCGCCAGAATGCAGAGAGGCTCGCAATCCATGCCACTCAATCTGAGCGAGCCTTGCATGGAGATAGAGAACTCTGGGTTTTTACAAGACGAGGATGAGAGAGTGGACTACTACGGTAATTTAAAACGTAAACTATGGAATATCCCTCGAAATCTCATTGATATAGATATTTCTTGTGTTGTTGGACTGGGCAGTTACGGGAAATTCACAAAAGGAAAAGTTCAACAGCACGGAGCTCAGACGCCAGGTTTGGTGCAGATCATCTCAGACAGGGAACTAGAGAAGCCTGATAAGAGACTCATGCTGCAAGAGTTGGATCTTCTTATAAAATCAAGTGAACACGAAAATGTAATTTCTCTTATTGGTATCTGCGAAACCAACACAACATTATTTGTAGTATTACAAGACACCAAGCAATCATTGAAAGAAATGTTGATTCAGAGTAGGCACAGGGATCTTCAAAACAACAAGTTTTGTCTCGTCACAGAAAACCAAGTGCTTCAAATGTGTGTGGACATTGCTCGGGGCATGGAGTATCTGCATAGTAAAAAGATTGTGCACAAATGTTTGAGCTGCCGTAACATTGTGATCACCGAGAATGGAGTGACGAAAGTGTCTGGATTTGGTCTCTCACATATCCGGCCTATACACGAGACACCTGACTACACTCGATGGACCTCCCATGAGATGCTGCGGCAAACGAGGTTTAACCCTAAAGCTGACATTTGGTCTTTTGGTTGTCTGTTATGGGAGGCTTTAACTATTGGTGGGACTCCATATTCTCATACCGCGTGCAAGGATGTAGCAGCCCGAGTGTTGCGTGGCATGCGGCCGTCTCAGCCTTCGTATGTGGGGGATGAGTTGTTCCAAGTGTGCCTGCAGTGTTGGCAGGTGGACCCTGATGAACGGCCAACATTCTCCTCCCTCTATCACGAACTGTTACCTTTCGTGGAGGCTCCGGGCACCAGGAGCATAAGTTTCACCCATTACAATGGCTTCAATTATGAACCTTATGTTCCACAATACGAAATACTTTCATAGTTTTAACTATAGTGTTAATTGAACTAGTTAGTACTCGTGACAATATTATGTAATTCTTTTAGCATAAGCATCCAAAGATTAACATTTTTATAAGTAGGACCTATTCAAAATTACACTAACATACAATTTTCCTTAACGCTTATTATGTACTTGGCAATATGAGGAAAATTGTTATCTTGCAATGTTTTTCCTGATCATTGCTAGTGGGAATATATGGCATTATTGAATATATTATTGAATCTCGTTAGCGCCAATGTTGATAAGATACTAAATGATTGAAGTTGGTAACAAAAATTTGGCTTAGCAACTTCATATTCAATGGGCTCCAATCATAACAATTTCTATGAAGAATTCAAATTAATTAGCGTTATACTAATAGTCGGTCGGTAGTACGCGACGGCCTCAATGGCGCAGCGGTAGTACGCTTGTCTGTGACACCGGAGGTCTCGGGTTCGAATCCTGGCCAGGGCATGATGAGAAAAGAACCTTTTCTGATTGGCCTGGGTCTTGGATGTTTATTTATATAAGTATTTATTATAAAATATTGTATCGTTGAGTTAGTATATCTCGTAACACAAGTCTCGAACTTACTTCGAGGCTAACTCAATATGTGTTATATGTCCAAAAAAAAAACATACATCATTCAAATTTGCCATGAAGATGTTGGCACAGTACCTAATTAGAATTCACACAAATTGTTTCCTCCATTCAGTAAGCAGTTTTTATATCCAGTTGAATCTCATTACGGATTTCCCACAAAAACTTTGGTTTAATTTACCTTGTATGAATGAAATAAAGTAATAAAACGAAGTTGACTAGCTGTCGCCCGACGACTTCGTACGCTTTAATTTTATGAGGATGAATTTTATAACGTGGTGCTATTGATTTAAGCTGGTCTATAAGTGGTTAACAGTCCTCAACACCCGAGTTAACTTTACTGAGTGATTGGGCAACATCCCAGTAAATAGCTTCACAATAATGCAGTTTCACCTAATCCATCCATTTTCCGGAGATAAGCATGTGCAGACAGACTAACAATCAATTTTTTTATCTGTTTTAAAATATCCTCTCAGGCGTTCTATGACAGTATTATTTCTTCTACACTTTTCATATTACTTAGGTCATTCAGAACACGTGCCACTTGACTTCATATTGAATTTTCTTGTGCAATAAAATATTGGTTTTTCGACTACGGTAGTCACAATTAATTTTTCATATTGATTGATTGAATATGCATTTGATTAAATTGGTACCTACCGTACGTTTTATACTCTTTAAATTATGTTCAATAAAAATCACAAAAGTAGTATGTATTAAGCTTTTATATTATTTAAATCCTGTATAATCTCATATTTATGTATTTTAGAATCTCTGACTTTAGGCTAAGCTACGGATTTTATATTTAATCGAATTCAATATTTTAAGATGACTAACTAACTTGTAAATATGTTTGTGTTACCCACTTAGTATATAAGCATAACTGTAACGTACTTTTTTTGTATATTTTGACATAAATCTAAGATTTAAGTTTCACATTTAGCCAGAAATGCATTTTAATCGACCTGTAATTCTATGAGCTATCTGTTCTTTCAAGTGTTGGTATGGATAATTATTGATGAAGAACATACTTCAGTGTTACCACTTTTATAAGTTACACCGATGCTCCTGCGCATTATAATTTTTTTATGGCGCGAAAATATTTAAGCAGTTGAGCCCATCAGAGCGCGCCATTTTACCTGCGAATAGTGATGTAGCAGGTGACATTAATTTAATGAATTTGTAATAAGGGCGTTATTTTATTGATTTCATTCGGTCCAATTGAGCGATATTTTGCGTTATTCTGCGCAGTCATATAGTTCTTATGCGACTTATGAAAGTGGGAGAATTTATGTCTCTTTTAATTCTTGTAACACGACGTTAGCAACCTATCAATATCTCAATTCCATCGTTTGTTAAGTTCTTCGAGATTTTTAGAGCATACCTACTTTAAATTCTGTAATATAGGTATGTATGTAAAACGACTAAAAGGAGTCGAGTCGACTTGAAGAAATGCAACCCAGTCATGTTTCCCTTGTATTTTTATATAAGTTTAGTGTAAGAATACTGTAAAAAAATGTAGATTTAAATAATACCAATATAACAAGCAATATTCACCATTTGAATTGGAAGTAATGGTATTTATTTGATAACGATTTTATGTATGTCTAATGTTCACGTATATTCATTTCTCAAAACCCTTGGAAGGGTTTTGGTTGAGGTGAAAATTTTTGATTTGGGTGAATTTAACCTTTTATAGCTTTAAGTGAACTGTTCTTGCTATTTTGTATCTATTTTTTTATAGCAAGGTCAACTAATAGCTTGGCAACACTACATAATATATTCTTGGTCTAAAAGGCCTAAGAAACACGATGCAAGGTCACAAGTTAAGCATTTTCGTTTGGCATAAAGAGTATTATTCTTATAATTGTGAGACTGTGAGATCTTAATTTGACATGACATTTCAACTATTGTAACGAATCTAGTTTATATCCGTCCATGTATGTGTATTATCTATAGACTATAGACAGATAGTAAGATTATAGACAGGACATTTGCTAGAAAACGTTGCATATTTTACAAAGCTTTTTTGTAGTGGTAATTCCCCATGATAGTGCTGCTTCCAAAGGGACTTTTATTTTACTTATTACCTAGCTGTGCCCACGACTTCATCTGCGTGGAAAAATTATTTTGGGCATCATTGCCTTCAAGGATGAATAATTTTCCCCGTTTTTTTTCACATTTTCACAATAGATAAAAGCTGTTTGAATTTTTATACATTTTGGAATTCTCTGCAGTTTTCCAACAAATGTTCTGTCTTTGTAACCATTTTGTAATACCTGTGCTGTTTTCGTATTATTTGTATGCGATGCTGGTATCGCCTTTTTAATTTATAATACAATAATTTTTACACCATCTCCTTGTTTAATTTTTCATTATTCCACTAATCATTTTGTATTATTTGATACTGGTCTTCTAAGGTTCAGGGGAAGTTGGAAGAATTAAAACAAACATTGTTTTGCATTTATTTAATGTTAATATAATATAGACAATGTTCAAGGTACCTTTTAATTGGTTTTCGATCTTTTAAACACTAAGACATTATTTATCTTTCGTTTAACCTCTTAACTTTTACAACATTGCAAAGTAACATTTCATTAGAAAATCAATCATGTCAACTAAATAATAATAAAACATTGACTAAAATATACAGAATTTTAAATTCAAAAAAATTATTCAACATTTCAATTCAAACTTAATTAATAATTATTTCTCATACATAACATTGCAGACCCGTTTGTCGTAAACCAAGTTAACAAAATAATAAAAAATAAAAAACTCCATCACTGAACTGTACATCAACAAATGTTTTCAACGTATTCTATACATAACGTGCCGAGCCGCTGTCTATACATACTTATAATACGCAACAAGTTATAATTCAATAGAATTAGTATAACATATCAATCTCAACATGTGTAAAGGTTGATGAGACAACGACTGATCGGCGCTGGGACTTCGGTACTGCATCGCCCTGCGCTGGCGCCACGCTGGGCGCCAATTCCTGGCGCCCAGCGCGGCCGCGAGCGCACGCGCGGGAGCCGCACACGACTACATCCTTGCGGACGATTCCACATGAACCGAGTGAAAATTTTAATGACAATAAAAATTATATATTACAATAATCCCTAACGTTTCGGGACGCGTTTCGTGACGATGTCAATATGCGCAAGTTGATTCCTCAGTCTTTAATAAATTGATGACAATGAGCAAGGAGAAGAACGTAAATGAAACAATGTTATGCAATTATATACAGATTGTGAGTACTATCGCGTCGCCGCTGCCTCGCCGGGGGCGCTACCATCGCGTACGTCCCCAAGTATTTCTTATCTCGTGGATATTACACCATGAACATACAAATTAATTTATTTCACGTTTTCCGTTAAGAAAAACCATGAAATCTGCAAAATAATTAATATTTCTCCAAGCCAATTTCATGTCGTAGATAATGCAATAATATACATTATACATTTATCAACCTGTATCATATGCGTAGTGTAATAGCCACAAAAAATTTAATCCTTGTTAAATATATACCAACATTGCGCCGCTGCGGATTCATAGTATGCCCTATTCGCAATTCGTCCCAAGTAGCAAAATGTCAATATTTATTTCTCGCGTATAGACATCTCGATGTTAGGTTTAGTCACGAGAAGAATACGCATGACTGGCTATTGAAGGGACTAAGCGAATTTGAGAATTTGAACTTATTAAGTCCACCGCGACTAGCAGGCAGTGGCGGGCGGCGGCGGCGCGTCGTGTGCGGCGCCCGCGCTCCAACACGAGCGCGGTGATGTCTTAATGTTGAGTTCGACTTGAACGCACAGCCATTTTCCTATACACAGTATCGAACCTTACTCTAGCCTAGCGCACCAACGGCTGCCACCTTCTTGTATACCCACTATACTAACTATAGTAATTACAATAAACCACTCTATCAACAAATTCAACAACATTTAGCTATTAAAATTAAAAGGAGGATGAGATGCGCGGTCGCCGAGTCGCCGGCGCGCGGCCGACCTTGTCCTCACCGTAACCGTTAGAATGGAGAATGACAACTAGCTAACTTAGCCTACAACATTGAAAACCTTAACCGTAACAGTGTTAATGTTAAAATATTCGTCGATAGTGTGCGGGGTGCCGCGTGCGAGTGATCTATGCGAGTGCGGTCCTATGCGGGGGGGGGAGATGCCCACGAGTGAACTACGAAACGACTCCTAATATTTGACACAACCAGAAACAGGCACCCGTGGTGGACGTTTGTGCGCAAAATGACAATTACGCTATTATGTAAGAAAATCTCGTGTCACTATGTTTAACAATATTTGTCATTCTGCGTAATGTTCATTTGGCGCAGAAACGATGGCAGGGCGCGTGCGTGCGGAGTGCGTGCGAGCGTCTATTTGTCAGTATCACAGAAACAGTACATAACCTTGTCTCGGCGCATCGCTGCAAACGTAGTTCGAGAACGACGACGTTGCACTATTTGCACTATTTATTATCTTTCCACACGATAAAATTTATTCAGATAATGTTACCGCACTAAAATTATTATTTTGTATTCACGATATACTCTCAAATATTGTAACAACTTCAGTATAACAACTTTTAACATTTCCAGTATATTAAATTATCTATTACATACCCATAATATTGTTTTTAATATGACAATTATAACTAACAATAATTTCACCGATAACGTTAAACGTTCGGAATGTTCTTCGCAACGTGCTTAGTTTAACGTTAACGGTCACGAGATGGGGGTAACGAGAGAACAGGGGATAACAAGTGACAGATGGCGCTCGGGACGCGAAATACGCATTTTCACAGGTCCAATTAATCCATGACACTCAAAAGAATTGAGAATTGTCATTTATTTTCTGGTATGAGCAAGTGGATAGAGAAAGAATATGCCAGGTTCAACATTCAAATACAGAATTTACCATTAATCATAAGATTATCACATTAATCGAGTTTGGACCCGTAAAAATGGTCCTTCCCGCGAGTGTAACAACAACACGGCGCCCTCTGTCGGCAACACGACATCGAGAATCGTTTGAGACCCTGCGAAGAGCATTCCGACTTCAATAGGCAAGACGCAACACTGATAGAAAGAAAGGAAAAAGGAAGAGCTAAAGATCGAAGTCTACCCCGGAGGTCGCACAAACCGAATGCTGGCTGGGATCAGAAATCAAATTCCCGAATAATTGACGATTTACTTACACGTACCGACTAATCAAGTAATTCCAATAAAATTGAGCTTGTAAAATCGACGTTCACAGGCATTGAGTTGGAGGTGCCAACTAACAATTGGCAAACTGCCCACTGTAATCGGATCATCGCGACTGCATTCACATTGTAACTTTCAACCTTGTTTTGTGACATCTAAGTGTCCTTATATCAAAGTCAAGAATTAAGCTTGTGTTTACTGTTATTGGAATATTATTAATACGTTTCCAAAGTGCAGATTTCTGGCTCGAATGCCATGCCGTGTGGTAATTAAATAAATCTTTGGATAAGTATTTTCAATTTTAGATGGCAGAGTGAACATTAAGAGTTATGTTATTTATTTTAGCCGCAGTCACGATGCCACGAAATCTCATATTAATTGACACAAGACGATATCCGTACCTACCCCCAAATATACATATTAATAAGATGAGAAGTTGAAAAACACCAGAAAGTTGGAACAGCGATACCTATACCATTAAAGATAGAATATTATGAACTACCTATGTGAATGAACTACTGCAATGTTACCTACATAACACACATATATTATAAGAATGTATGCTTGCTCAATGGCAGATCGCAAAATATTATAACGCCAAATTCAGAGTGTCCTTAGATCTAGAAACTTCTATTGCTTTTCATAATCTGCGGGTATTTATGTATTTTTTTTTTAATTAACTTATGACTGGATATCACTCATTTCGGACACAACGGGAAACTTGTCAATTTGCGTATCTGGCATTATGCGTGCACATAAAGAGTAACAGTAGCACAACTTATCTACGTGTCGTTGGACAGAGGTACTTAACTATAATTTTATTACTAGAAAATTTCACTTTTACGGAAGTACGAGGTTACGGCGTCTCGAACCAGCTCCTTTATATATAATTTTTTTTTAATTAACGCTTAAGAAGATTTAGCTGAGAGTTCTCTCAATTCCTTTTCTTACTAACTACCGTACATTAAGCCGATTCGAATATAATTATTATGATTACGATTTCTTTTGTACTTCATTCCTTTCTGATAAGTATCTGCCATTATCAAGGTGGTGCGTGACCCGACCACGAACGGAACTACGATGGCACTTCTGAGGTAAACGAACAACTTAAACTATCCGAGGGACTGCGGACTCAAACGTCTCAACGAGAACTAAGCGACTGTAAATAAGAACATTTATAATATTGTCATCTCGAATATAATATAGAATCTGCTTTAAAACCTTTAAAATATACCTCTACTAGTCTGGACATGCATTATATTTTTATTAAATTGTACTTACATCGTAAGGATTTAGACCGACATCGAATCGATAACTACAGAACATCCCTAAATCAACACAACATTATAAATGGATAAAAAAATAAAGATCTTCAACGAGAGAAATAAGGAATGACCGAAACTGTCCATCGTGCGCTCGATCGCTCCGCTACAATACAGCGCAGGTCGCGGCGCGCTCGGAGCATCTCGGAGAACCGGACTTGGCCGAGTCGCTCCACCAATCACAATGCTTCCCGCCGCGACACGCGATCGCCATTGGTGTCACGAACACGTATCTTCAAAAAGTCGTCACCACGACAATTTAAGCAGCTCTCGGCAAGTTCATTCAACGAAATGATCCGATGAAACGTCCGACATGCATTCTATTGCACATAATGTAAACTAAAACAATAACTTATCAATGGTAACATTTACAATGAAAGTCAACAAAATAATATAATTTATGCAGATGTGAAACGATAATAATTAAAAAAATAAAATGTGCAATGGAATAGGAATTTCCGTGATAGGACATATCACAATCGTACTTTCGTTATACGTTAATAGTCTGCTACGCAGCGCGTTATAACACGTCATCAAGTTAAAACATAAAATATAGCAATAATAATAATAATAAACTCTATGTGGTACATGCATAAAATCAATATAGATAAATCTATGTAACTGTAAATAGGTAACTATGCGCGAATGTACGCGAGCTGCGGACGTAACTAATGGTTACGCTGGCGGGGACGCTTGACTAGAACTACGCTATGTTCTACAACACGCCTGACGCCCGTCCCCGACGTTAAAACAATGTATAATAATCCCCACCCCTTCTTTTTATCTTATTATTTAAAGTCGTGTTGTTATATTTCTTAGGCGATTTAGCTTGACAGCGCAATTCAACGGTCGCATCGCTGACGCGCTTGTTACCGAGTCCAACAATTAGGCTTTGGCGAATAAAAACTGACAGCTGTAGTGAAAATTTCACATTTGCAATGTTTTCGTCAACAAAAAAAAGTCAATTTAAATTAAAAAAAGAACGAGGGTACTTCAGAATTTATTTTCACCTACCCTCAATTTAATTTTACAACAGGTAAATCAAACCTATATGTACATTTTGATGCACACGTTCCACATCGCTTATGGAAAACTCATTCATATTTCCCTAAACCCATTTCCAATATCGAATATGCGCACACACATTACGTTGCACACTATTGACAACTGTCAGTTTCGACTCCGCAACTAACCGCCCGATCCGCCCGATAAGCGACGACCTAAATTCGCACATTACAACCATTATAACTACACGACGGCTGTCAGTTGCGCCCGCGCAGCCTGTTAACTGCAAAGGGGTGGGGACGAAAGTGTCACCTACTGCATGAGCCCCGAGATGGCGTTGTGGCGGGTGCGCTTCAGCTCCTCCTCCTGGATCTTCTGCTCGATGAGGTACTGGGCGTTGCTGATGGCGGTGGGCGAGCCGCTGATTGTCACGATGCGGTTGCGGGTGCCCGGCGCGAACGTGCCCTTCTTGGAGATCTGGATGCTGGCGCCGGACATCTGCTGGATCTCGACCAGGCTTCGGCCGCCTGGGCCTGGAAATGTTGGCGAGTGAAGTGTTAAAAATCTGTTGTTTGACGAACAGAATATAATGGATCCCACAGCTGGGCAAAAGCGTCGCTATTTATCTGTCTGTCTTTATATTCTGTCTGCAGCAGAATTGTGTCGTCCAATGAGTTAAGACGCCAGATTCTTTACTTAGGTTAGCCTCACTTAGGTCATATTTGCTATGATTTCCTGATGTTGAGGTACTCGAACTTTGGACGGCAATTGCTTTCCCAAGTCTCTTGTATTGTAAAATAAGCCATAT
This sequence comes from Amyelois transitella, assembly GCF_032362555.1. Lineage (NCBI taxonomy): Eukaryota > Metazoa > Arthropoda > Insecta > Lepidoptera > Pyralidae > Amyelois > Amyelois transitella. The sequence continues at coordinate 596,086 of NC_083521.1, read as the reverse complement.
GGGGGTGGCCAATAATATCGTCACCAACAGGGACAAACATCAAGATCATGATGATCAAACATAAATATATAAATAACAATCCAAGACAAGTAAAAGTAGTAGTAGATTAATGTGACCAATAGGTATAGATATAATATAGGTATGGTTCCACTCCAAGGTCACCGATACCTTACAAGGAACCTACGACAACAGTTGCTTCGTGCAAAAACCTGAATCACTCCAGACTCTCAGCGATAGGAGGAGCTTTCAACAAACACCACCAACGTGGACTCACCGAGTATAGCACCGACGATGACCTCCGCGATCTCGACGTTCTTGGAGTCCTTGGGCTGCGCGTCGGCCGGCGTGGGGCTCTTGCTGAGCGGCAGCAGCCCGGCCGACGGGAAGCCGGCGACGCCCGTGGACAGCGAGATAGGCGCCACGGCTGGGGGGCGAAGCGCGTCGAAAGAAACTTCCGTGAAACGCTCTAACGCCCCGCCACGCCCGCCCCCCACCCCTCCCACGCCCCCCACGCCCACGCCTGCACACACGCCGGATGCACGTCGGGGCGGGATGGTGGTGACACTTTACATTAGAACGTTTCGCGCTGTTGCCAAAATGCGACTGTTACTGCGGTGCGGTGCGGGGCACAGCGCTACGGTTACGTCCGCCATTTTATGCTAGTGTGCGCGTTTTTGTTTTACATTTATTAACGTCTCCGTTCGGCTTTAAATAAAGACTTGAGCTGTTTTTACGCGTACCGATGAAATCATATTTACAAACCGTTCACTTTTGTATTTTTCAAAGTAAAAATCCGTTTGGAATGATTATAAAAACAATTAGTTTAAAAACAATCATTTTACATTATTCGAGTGTTGTACTGGTGTTAAGCGCGTTCGCGGAATTTGCAAAATACCATATTTCACCCCCTCATTTGCTGATTTCTTGAGCGCAATCGAAATACATAGATGAGAAAACAAACACAAAATATTACAACAAATCTATTAATTTCACTCTATCAAAAGTTACGTTTTTCCGCGATATGGCACAACATACTGTTTTAATATAGGTACACGGCTAATTAAATTTAACACATTAATTGCTTACGTATTTGCATTAAGCAAATAAAACAAGAAAATAAAGCTTATTAAAAGTACGAATCTACAGAATGTTTTTGTAAATTGTTTTAAAAAATCTATAATAATATTTTCGCTGCGCAGGCGACTGGTAACATGTGTGATAATAATCCCGTCACACGTATATAATAATATACTAAGAACTACTTTTATTACCGCATCTACAAAAACAAATATGAAACGAATTACTAAAAGATAACATTTCAACTATATAGTCTTCCATGCAAAACAAGTATTATGTGAATCGGAACGTAATGTGCAAAATAACGTACACTAGCATAATCAACAAAAGTTTGTAACGGAACGTTTTCATTAATTCCCGCCATCGGTAGCGCTGTGTTTGCGATATTGAGAAGAAGATGAATGGAGAAAGAACAGCTTAGGCAATAGGCGAAATTAATTTAAATAACGTTTATTTTAAACGGTAAAACAAAAAAAAATCCATTTCGCGCAAATTTATCATGCGACGCAGGTATGACATTGGACCCAAAATGTTATAAACTGATGTTTTACTGAGAAACCAGTTCCTAGATATGGACCACGACCATAAAAATTCAAAATTTAAAAAAAAAAATATTCTTTACACTTCAAAGAAATGTGGTAAAGTCTCCCTGTTATAAAACTGGAATAGAGTTTAATAATTCTGCAATTATACGGTACACAGCACACATTGGACTTATACGCAGCGCACTTGTCCAAAGTGATTCAATTAATAGTTGATTGTCGGCTCAATTACCTGCTCATATCGTTACCATTTTGGGTCATTTTATAATGCTGATATTTCCAACAATACGTTATACAGTTATTGAACGAGCCATAGTGTAATCTCGTAAGGTATTCGCATCACCACGCGACTCGGACTCGAGAAACAAGGTCGAATCGATATGTATCGATGCTAAGCTGTTCTTTCTATGGCCATGCAGATGGTAGCGTCACGTTTCGTATATTTTTCATGTATAAAGAACACTATAACATATTGTTAAGGAGATAAGTGTTGTTCTAGCACATATAAAATCACGTTTGTAATAAGGTTAATTAAATTGAGTGATTGTTTCAAAGGTATAGTCTTAAAATTATAGGAAATCTTAATTTCGCCTTTATTAAAAGAAAGGACAATTTTAAAGTAATTTTTAGAGCCATTTTTACCATTCAATCAAAAGCATCAATTGAAAAAAGGTTTACTCTTTAATTCATTTTCGTCTAAATTTATAGAAAGGGAAATAAATTAATTTTCGATATAAGTTAATTATAATTATATTTACTATCGCTTCTTCGCTCATATTTGAATTTACATTAACTGAACATAACAAAATTGAAGTACTCAATAGTATTATAAAGTGTTAGTGATACAAACGTAAGTACGTTATTATCACACACTGAATAGAAACGCGACGCTAACATCAACACCGTAATGTATTGCCGACAGAAGCGATGTAGAATTTAGAAGAGAAGGGACACAGCCGAAACCAGGACAGGCCAATAGTTAAACAACAAACTAATCAGCAATACAACGAAAACAGTGCCTTTGGCTAGGCATGCGATTACTTATTAATTATTGTAGGTACTTTAAAAATTGTAATTCATGGACACAAACTGTTTCAATTTTAATTGTTTTATATAATAGCTACTGGCCACCAGATCAAAGTTCGTTCTATAATGAAATTCGTCATCGATAAAAGAATTGTAACTACCTATAAGTATTATGAGTTTCCTAATAAGTGCCACAGCCGAAACAGTTCGCCTCCATCTATAAAGTAAACAAAAGCCACAGTATAATAGAAGTGAACTCAAACGGAAAAATTTAGTTGAATCGCGACAGCCAATCCGGTGATGAGAAGCGAGCATAAATTAAATTTAGAATTTGGAAGCGAGCACAAATTGAATTTTGAATTTAGAAGCGAGCGCGGTGCTTCAGCGCCGCACCACGCGGCCAGAGACGACGGCAGGCAGGTCAAAACGGGAAAGTTGGTTTAGCCTTATGGTTTATTGGCAATTTAAATATATTTTTTATTTAATTTCTATTAATTCATTTCAAAGAGACTTAAAAATCGATCATAAAGATGTAAGGCGTCAGTCAGTACGTTCATTTGACCGAGTAGTTTTGGCCCACTTCGACTCTGGCCCTGCATCAAGGCACCGTACGACGCGCAATACCAATTCGTACAACCAATTTTCGAGTCATTACCACAAATTGACTCATCTTGTGTCACCACCTTCATATACGCGCAAACGAGATTACAACTTTATTGTCAAACATATCTGTGCTACTTGTCAGTCAAAAATGCATAACTACATTTAGCAAGTTTCAATTAATCTATTTTACTTTGGCAATTGTAAAAATTAGCGAAACATAAAACCTTAAATTCTAACAAACACACAGATATGAAACTAGTTGTATGCACGTTGGCTACTCATTTGAATTCAACAGCATTTACTGTGTATCAATTAATTTATATGATGCGCTGTTTACGTGTGCAGTGTTAAGACTCTCCTTAAATTTAATTTATTTTTTCAACTTCTCCGCTCTTTTCTTCCTCCTGGCTTTTAGCCCCGGTTGCATCCTCACAACTCTGGAGAGGAGCCCGGGGTATGCCTTTAACCATGGACCCTGGGTTGAGCGAGTAAGGTTTTTTGAAAAAAAAAACGACTCCCATCTGACCTCCGCAACCTTCGCAGGTAAACCTGACCCGTATTGGATCCATGGTTACACATCCAGTTGCCTGAATGCGCAGGTTTCCTCACGACGTTTTCCCTCACCGTAAGAGCATCGGTTGGTATTCAAATTCTTAGTATAAATTAGTAATCACCGCTCTGTTTTTCAAAATCATCACAAAAATTATTAAAAGTAAGAAAAAAGAAACAAAGAATTTTAGTTGAGTCTTAACATTACACCTTTCATATCTTTGCACGAGTGAGCAAGCGTCATTTCAATTATTTTTAGTATGTGTACCAACTGCCAAATCAGGTTACAAATCTAAAATATTCTGAGAATGGTTGATTTTATGGCAGACATCTTATTTGGCAGTGAGTATACACTACATACTGTAATTTTGGTTCAGGCAAAAATCATGTATTCAACTATAATATTAAGAATCATTTTTATTTAAAAGAGTAATTTGCTTTAAAAACATTTGGACTGCATCAAGAAAGTAATCTTAATACATCTTGAGAATTTGGCAATTGGGAGTTAATCTATGAATAATTGATTTATTCATTTAATGTCGTCTATATCCCTTGCGGGATAGACAGAGACAGAAATCTTGAAAGATTGATAGGCCACGTTCAACTGTTAAATTTAATTTAATTGCACAAATAAATTAAGAACGAGTTTCTTATCAACTTGTATTATCAATGTATGTATCATTATTGGTCTGATATGAACGACCTTAAACATAAACTGAGCCTATTGCCAAGTGAACTTTGATCAAAACATATTTTTTGTTTGAAATTTACATACATATAGTCACGTCTATACCCCTTGCGGGGTAGACAGGGCCTGAAGAGTCTGACAGGCCACGTTCGACTGTTTGGCTTTATGATAGAATTGAGAAATTGAGATTCAAATAGTGACAGGTTGTTAGTCCATCGCCTAAACAAAGAATCCCAAGTTTGTAAGCCTATCCCTTAGTCGCCTTTTACGACATCCATGGGAAAGGGATGGAGTGGTCCTATTCTTGTTTGTATTGGTGCCGGGAGCCACACGGATGAATTAATTAAAATAAAATTCGCCTAATTTTGATGCAGTCGAAATATTTCGTTACAAAAACAATTTAACTAGCTTCTGTGTAGCATTCAATCATAACACTCTGACAAGTATATAAACATCGCAGAAACAGATAAAAATACGACTAGTTTAAAAAAAAGGCTTGTCAGAATGTCAAAAATTTCCTGGGATTGCGCGACACGGTTCATCATTTTCGAAAAAAAAAAAAACATTTACAAGTTATTTTCGCAACTCGTTATATTTTAAAATCAACAATAAAACCAATTTTAAACTTCTGTTAATTACATTTATCTCCTCAAACGAATCTCTCTCTTAGGCTCGTGAAAGCACAATCGATGTCAATTTTCCGTCAATGACCAACCGCGTCCCAACCTCACACAATTCAAATGTCATTGGCTAGTGTCACAACATGTTCCTATGTGTGTGTGTGTGACGTAAAATGTTCGTATAGCACAACAACATGTGAACTGACCAAACCCGTGTGTAGTGTAATGTTCGTGTAGTAGGTAAGTACATGTGTGTGTGACGTAAAATGTTCGTATAGCACAACAACATGTGAACTGACCAAGACCGTGTGTAGTGTAATGTTCGTGTAGTAGGTACATACATGTGTGTGTGTGTGACGTAAAATGTTCCTACAGCACAACAACTGTATACTGAGTCAGCATACAGTTTTTGTGGTCAGTATTACTGACCAAGCCTGTGTGTAGTGAAATGTTCTTGTATAAGGTATACATCAACAACATCATGTGTATATACTGACCAAGGCCGACCTGCCCGATGGGGCCGAACACGGGCGCCTCGGGGAAGTAGGCGGCGGACAGCGAGGGCGCCGGCAGCGCCGCGGGCAGCGACAGCCCCAGCACGCCGTGCTTCACCAGCAGCGACAGCGCCGCGCTGATCTCCGCCACGCCGCCCTCGCTGTAGCCCGCCTGGCGCAGCGCCACCTGCCGCGGGACAACGCCAGCTTTACATACGTACTTACATATACATACATACATACATAAAATCACGCCTCTTTCCCGGAGAGGTACGCAGAGACTACCTCTTTCCACTTGCCACGATCTCACGATGCTATTATGTATGTATGTCTTTATATTACAGTAATTTCCTTAAATCTAACAAACAATAATCATTTGACGTCAACCAAAACAAAAATTACTTAAAACTAAGTTTACTGCCGCTTCCAAGGCGTCAGTGCAGAAGAAGCGGTAACAAACAAATGTATGAGTTATCAGTAGAGATAGGATAATCGGATGCATATTTACATAAAACTAATATTTTGGCTAAGAATGTATGGAGGCGGCTTCTTGCTATCGGGATTCAAATTATTTTGAATCCCGGAAATTTTATTAAACAAGAAATTGAAACTTATCGTATATTAGGTATGATAAACACCTTTATAAACATAAGTGACGGATGATCATATCCCGGAATATTTGTGCTACAAAAATGCGTTCCATACTAAGCCAACACCTCAACTTTAGGTAAATTTGCATTCGAATACATAATTAGAACATTAAGTGTATCAATGCCGTATCCCGGAATTTTTGAGGTACAGAAGTACGATCGCGTTCATATCTGCAGTCATAGTTTTAAAATTCTTACGGGTTAAAATAGCGTGCACTGTGGTTCCACTAGATACACACACACATGCATATTTAAAAAGAATAAATATTCCTTCAAATGAATACGGTCTTTAATACCAATGATTACTAAGTAAAACAGTTTATTATTCTATGACATATAACATAACAAAACAGAAAGAGACGGTAATTAACGATCGCCGAACTGGGCCCGATAATTGTCGATCGAGATAACGTCGTCTCTCATTATTAGCATAAGATTTGCCTATAGAGGGAAGCCTGCGACTGCCTGACTTATATCATTTCAATAAGGTTGAAAGTTTGTCTGCACACGACCCTAACATAGGTAGTAGTTCCTTTGAAAGTTATTGGGTAGCAATTTTATTACTTCGTGTGAGCAAGTGAGATCTAAGATATATGAGATAATCTCGCTTGCTCACACTCGCTTGTTCTAGTTACTAGCGTTACTTGGATTCCGAAGTTAATCAAAGATTTTTTTTTGTCTATTTTAGTGTTACTGACAATTTTTAATGTTTCAAGGTGCCATTTGAACTAAGTAACTGACTGACTAACTAACTAACTGATATCTAAGAATTACAATACCCGTGTCTTCAAACACGGAAATCAACAAGAAATATTAAACAAGAGGGAGCAAAATAAAACATTCAATAATTAAAATTAGTAAATTTTATTGAAACAGTTTACCTATAGTTTAATTTACAAATTGATGATTATATAAAGCTATATATATATAGTATATTACACTAATTGTATCAACCACTTATCTCCTATTATTAAGGTTACAGCTTAATTATTCGTTTTCATAAAGAAAAGATATTGAAGCTGTCCTTAAAATACTATCTAAGTAATTAGTATCTATTTTTAATATAAATTGGCAGAACCTTTCACGCACTATATGGACTCGATGCACAGGGCAGTTGTCTTGCACAAATGATATTGTTGGCATATCATCAATCGGATAAATACACCGCACAGTTGGTAACATGGTTTCTTGCAGCACTTGCACATAATGAGCAGCTGTAGCGCGTCCTGCTATCCACACCTGTTCCCCAGGTCCAGCAGCACTCATCCAGCCCCACATATTTACAGATATGTGTCCAGACTCCATATTTGACACAATATTTTTTTCTTCATATCGAGTTGCATTTCTTCGCCATAAATGAAGCCTACCGTGTTGTGATGACATAAACGAACTTTTCGTCCGTAAATATCGCTTTTTTCCAGTCAAAATCCAAATACTGCCGAGCAAATTCTAAACGTTTTTACTTATTTATTTCGGATAAATACGGCTTTCTTGCTGGCTGTCTGTGGTGCAGTCCCTCACGGTGCAAACTCGACGAACAGTAACCACTGATGTGTCGAACTGTTCCGCAAATATTCTGGTCGGTATGAAGCCATTATTTTCGTACTGTTCCACGATGGATCTCCGCTGTGTGGCATGTCACTGTGTTGATTATCGGACGACTTTTTTTTTTCACTACCCTCTTCTTGATGGCGCGTTACCCAATGCTTCGCCGCTTGTTGTTTATTGTGTTATTTGTGTGAATGTGTGAGTGATAGCAGCGGTGCAAGCTATAAAGTTTTGCGAACTATGACTGCAATTATGAACGCGACCGTACGTTCCATACTAACCCAACCAACACCCCAACTTTAGGTAAATATGCATCCGAATATCCCATCTCTGGTTATCAGTACAACGATATACCTTGATGTGGTCGAGCGTGTGCTGGGTGAGGGGCGCGGGCTGGTGCGAGCCGGGCGGCGCCAGCGACAGCGACAGCGCCAGCGCCCCGAGCGCGCCGCCCGCCGCGCCGTTCACCAGCACCGACCCCACCGACCCCACCGACCCGCCCAGCGCGTGGCCCTGGGGGGGTACAACATCGTTCACTATGAATAGACTATCGTTTTCCGTTATAAGTACTACTAGCTGTGTCAATGATGAAAAACAACTATTCCACGCGGACGGAGTCGCGGGCACAGCTAGTATAGGTATAAAACGCGTACATTTACTTCAAGATATTATTAAGATATATTAGTAAACTAGCCGTCCCGGCAAACGTTGTTTTGCCAGTATTTTTACATGCCATGACTGGTTAAATGCGCGACATGTAGGTATATGCTTTGTAACACATATAATTGTACCGCATTTAAAGCAAATAAAGTATTTGTATTTGTAAATATTTTTTAAGTAATTTGTAGTAAAAAAAAAAATGTAAAGAGTGGACAACCCTTATCACTAAGGGGTATGAGAAATAGATGTTGGCCCATTCTTAGACCTACTCAATATGCTCACAAAAAATGAGAATCGGTCAAGCTGTTTCGGAGTACGAGAACGAACATAGTGACACGAGAATTTTATAATAACCTTAGTTGCATATGCGACTCTCGTAAATATTCGGGACGACATTTTGTCGCGTATTTTTTGTTATTTTTTAATTGATATTGTTCGTGTCGGTCTATATAATTGATTTTGTATACGGGAAAAAATTGACTTTTGAAATGAATGATGATGAGATCCCGAACAAATGTAGGAAATGCTTATTATATAAATATCATTAAACAACTAATTAGTTTTAAATCATTACGATAAATGAATATCTCTTTAAGACGTAGGTATGATAAACATGTCATCACAAAGGAACTAAGAAATAAGTATAGGAAGCGATGTAACAACTTCATTACAAGTTATAATCAGCTCTACAAACGCGATAACAGATAGCCTACAATCCTACATACATGCTCAAGGTCGACTTATGTTAGCACACTGCAACACTGCCCGACAAAATGAAGAGGCACACTTTACAAAGCGACGTCAAAGTTTGAAAAAACATTCCATTCGGTCGCGTTGTAGTTTTAAAAGGATGATTTCATACATTGTGCATCTACAAATTGTCCGGGTTTTATTATTTAGTCGTGTTTTGTTTGGCTCGATGAATAAGGTGCTAAATTTAGAAGGTACTTTTAAACTTGGAATTAAATTTGGTTTGTTATAGGTACATTTATAATTTTAGGGTAGGTACCTCGCGGGCAAATTAGACATTTTTTGTCGTGTTATAGGAGTACATTAACCTATTTATAAATCCTACAGGTATTAAACGCGCACGGTACATATTTAAATGGTTACGCTTAATGGTGACATTAGGTTAAAATGCTTATTCCTGTCGATGTGGTACTAAATTGCCCGTAGATTAAAAATAAGTCGCCCATGTGTCTTTGATGCCTGAGAATAAATAAATAAAGTTACAACTGAAGGTCTTTCTGTAATTATTTTTCGTTTTTATCATATTAGTAGCTATAACTAGTTATGGACAAGCAGTTAGTAGAGTGCAGCATCAAGGAACGAGCCAGTGTGACCACTTGGACACGCCCGCAGGTGCTTAACACGTTCTTTGGCGCTGGTGGGACATTGGTCACTTTGTGGGTAAATTTTCTTTTTAAAACTTATATAATTTGAGGCGAATGATAAGGTGGAGTCTCTGCCTACGGGGAAACGACCTGATTTTATGTCCAATAAAATTAATTGGTTAACTGACTGATAACAATTGGTCTGACAATCTTAAATTACTCCTCTCCGACTTATGGCTTATCTTTTGGTGTTCGTTCCGCTCAGTTTTGGAATAACTTCCCCCAAGATACGAGAATTGCTCTTAACCATAGTTCTTTTAAAACACTAATCAAAAGACTGTATTCTGATTCATCTTGTTAGATGAGTGTACAAATTTTTATGTGAGTTTATATATATATTTTATTTATGTATGTTTATCATAAATTAATTGATTTACTGTAACGCATCCTTATTGCTTATTATACTCGTATGCGCTGCCTTTTTGATTATGGATTTCCCTTCATATTTCAGTTGAATGGAAGAAATCCCAATTCCGATAACCCACCATTATACATATTCTTCTAAATCCAATGACTGTTTTGTACTTTGTTTTTTTTAATGTGCAATAAAGAGTACACACAAACAAACATATCAACGCATATCCTAACTGTTCTTTGTGGCTCAGCGGTAGTATGCTTGTCTGTGACATTGGAGGTCCCGGGTTCGAATCCCGGCCAGGGCATGATGAGAAAAGAACTTTTTCTGATTGTCCTGGGTCTTGGATGTTTATCTATATAAGTATTATATTATAAAATATAGTATCGTTGAGTTAGTATCTCGTAACACAAGTTTCGAACTTACTTCGAGGCTAACTCAATCTGTGTAATTTGTCCCGTATATATTTATTTATTTATTTCTTTATGTGGTCTACGAGTGCACAAGGAGAGGATTTAGAAAAAAAAACGATATTTTTTATTAAAATTTTTGGATGAAGCGAAAGAAAAAGTGGTAAGTAGGTATATCTAACCACTACGAACTAGGCAGAGTCCGTCGGCAAGACGGCCAATTTATCATAAATCCCTATAAACTTTAATATCCGTTAAACATCGCACCGGCCAAATCCAACCAGCGCCAACCAAAAGCAACAACCCTATGTAACTGAGAGCGTGTCCGTCACGTCACCTCCGTCACCTCAGTGGCCGGCACGGCGTACGGCGAGCCGGTGGGGTTGTAGTTCGCGACCGGGCCCGCCACGTCCGCGTACGACACGTTCGGACACGAGCCGGACTGCGGGTCGTCCACCACCTTCTGGAGGATCATCACGCACGCCTTCTTGTTGTTCTCCTTCTCGCCTGGAATGGAAACGTTTGCATACATTGCATACATACATATGGTCACGTCTATATCCCTTGTGGGGTAGACAGAGCCAACTAATGAAAAGACTGATCGGCCACGTTCAGCTATTTGGCTTTAAGATAGAATTGAGATCCAAATAGTGACAGGTTGCTAGGCCATCGCCTAAAAAAAGAATCACAAGTTTGTAAGCCTATCCCTTAGTCGCCTTTTACGACATCCATGGAAAAGAGATGGGAGTGGTCCTATTCTTTTTTGTATTGGTGCCGTGAACCACACGGCACTGGAATGAATGGAAACATTTGCCTGTCAGTTTATGTATTTTCAAGGGACTAGCGTCCTATAACCCCCTATTTTCCTCTTGGGGTTAGCACCGGTTACATCCTCACCTTTCTGAAGAGGATCAAGTTGTTGCTGTTCTCTGGCAAATCTTTGCAGTGGAACATAACCCACATGGGATCACGGTTACACGTCCATTTGCCTATGAGTGCCAGCTTTCCTCACGATGTCATCACTCACCATTGCAAAGAGCATTAGGTTACCATATGACCTTAACATGATGACTCGGACTCGACCTCACAAACGGAAGATCTTCCGTCAGGCTGGTGTTATGCCTGGGGAACCGCGGCTCCGACGATGTTGTGTCAAAGCTTGTATGGTCCAATCCGTGACATCTTTGTACCATTTCGCTGCTATTAGTTGACCTCGTCATATTCTCACTATGACGGCGAGTAATGTTTGTGACACATGCTGCTGTTAAACTTAACATTGCTCACAATGGACTACAGTTTCCACCACGCAACAGAACTCACCGACAACAGTGATGCACCTCTCCTGCAACGACAGCTCCTTGGCCTTCTGCGAGATCTGAACGTAACTGCCACTCTGCTCCTTTATCTGTTTGATGTAGTTACCGCCTTTGCCGATTATCATGCCCGCCGTAGAGTTCGGCACCAGGATCTTAACCTGGAACAATGAAATAGATACATATAGTCACGTTTATATCCCATTTGGGTAAACAGAGCCAACGGTCTTGAAAAATTGAAAGGCTACGTTCAGCTGTCTGGCTTAATGATTGAATTAACAATGAAATAAAAAATATTAAATTATTGCTTATATTGCTTCTATAATATTAAGCTTCTTGGTTTTGTGACTATAACGAAGATCCTGGACGTACAAAAACTTAAGAAGGAATAAAGAAAATAGTGGATGCGTAATACTAATAAATTACTTATGTAATGAATTACTACACCATTGAATTATAATTACGCTGAAACGGATTTTACAAAACAAATAGTTTGAAAGAACTGAAGACTGCAACTAAAGAACAACAAACTGCCGGTTGGTTGTAAGACGCCATCAATAAATTAGACTATTGCAATAACAACAAAACACCGACAAATGCTAACAAACTTTCCACAACTGAAACTTCCAACTCGGAAATTCTTCTGTTTGAATGGAGAAGCCACTGAAATACTTTTTAAAATGCCCCCATTGTGTATTGTTTACTAAGACGGGGAGAAAGTTGAACTTACAGAAAATTAATTCGCGGGAACATAATTTATAGCGGGCCTAGATAACACCCTTGATAGATACCCCTCAGATAAGCCGACTATCCGCATTGCGGAAATCCCGTTTACCAGCCGGAATTAGGAATTCTAGCTTGAAATCATAAAACGTTGTGGTAAATATTATCACAGCAATACCGGAATCTACTTATCTATCGCTTTCGAAATCCATATCTCAGAATGTTTATTTTCTGTTGAAAAACTTTCAGAGTTGAAACAGTAGAATTCGTAAAATACACAACGAAGGTTTCAGTGTTATCAATAATGAAATAACCGAGAGCCAGTCACGACTTGGCGTTAGCGTGAATGTGGAATCAAGGTCGTGTGCCATTGAATATCGTGGAAAACGAATTAGACGTAGTTTTTATTAGTTGCCGACAGAAGACTATTTGAATCGTCAGCGCTGTGGCCTCGCTACGTGCTTTATCATTCCGCTACACAAATTCTGAAATATTTAATAACAGCTATAGGAAATATAACGATTTAATTTAAGCATTCAATGATTCAGTAATTCGATAAAGGGATGTGATGGAAACATTGTATAAGGTGTATTCATTTCTAATTTTGGAAATAGAATGCTAAAGGCAATAGGGCAAGGTCAACAGTTTCTGATGATAACAAGTTCAAGATCAGGACAAAACTGGAAGAAAAATTAAAGTTCTTTCTTACATACTACACCTTATGTTAAAAAAAAACTCATATTAGTTTACAATATTGATCTGACACGAGCACAACGAAGTTGCAATGTGTAAATTATTGAAAATTGCTGTTACAAAACGCACACATGACTATAAAACGAACATATTGATGCAGAGTCATAACAAACCTGACCTTTGAAATAAGCGCTGATTTACGATGACGCAATCTTAAGTAGGAAGCAACTATAAATGTAATTGTTATATCTTCATGGAGAATAAACTTGATTGTTTAGACACTTTTGGTAAAAAACTATCATCGTCTCCCGGCTTTAAATTGCCTGGGAAGGACTATTCTTGGACAAGTAATCAAATCATTTAAATAAAGAGGTACATGCCATGGAAAAGTTAGTTTCTCAATAGATTTTGGCACGTTACCTATTCTTGATTATTGGACCTTCGAACGCCAATACAGCAAGAGATGGCGCGGAGCACCAGCAAATAACATACATTTTGCATCTCAGTCTAGAAATACATACATAATAATCACGTCTAAATTCCTAACGGGGTAGACAACACCAACAATCTTGAATAGACTGAAAGGCCACGTTTCAATTGTTTGGCTCAAAATGGTATTGAGAACTAATCTCAACGATAATGAAGGAATCCCATCTCAATGGTATATAAAGGATGTCATCATTGTGTGTGTGTCTTTAATAAGCTGTATGAAAAGTGTTTACTTCTGAATACGCATAAAATATACGCCGACGCACATAAACGAATGAATGGCTGAACTTCCGAAATGGTGCCGCACTCTCGGGGTGTTATCTTTAAATAACAAAGAGATTATGTAAATTTCGCTCAGAAGCGGGGTGTAAACGAGTTTGAAAAAAGTTATCAGAAGCTGTGTGCAGAGTCAGACAAATAGGAAAACGCGATACAAATGCGCTGAAATGGCTTTAAAGCATTCATTACTTAGGCGTAAAGCATTCATTAATTCAATTCAAGAATTTTATGTAGGTATGTATGTATTAAGATCTATCCATATTTAGGTAGCACTAAAACATCAACTCTTTTAGTGCTAAATGTTGATAGATCTTAATACACAGTTTCATTAAATTATTTCATTTCATAGTAACAAACAAAACTGTTTCAAAGAAACTTATGCGATAGCTTTTGTAAGTGAAGTTGATCGAATTCTGAGAGTATTTAAAGGGCCTTCTAATCAATTTTTTTATTGTAGTTTCAACATAGGTACCTACTGATATACCTACATTTAAGTCACGTTTAGGGAATGAATGAAAAAAAAAATACAGTCACGTTTTAGTATAATTTGATGTTGATATGGTAAAAGCGTTACATGTGCAGCAACCGTAACTGATATTTTAAAAAAACGCGGTTGAAACTCAATCTTCTGTTTTAACTACCGACGGAAAAAGTGTGTCTGTCCGTCTGTGTCAACATAGCTCACAAACGGATGCAGCTATTTTAATTTAATTTTTGATGAGCCGTTTTAAAAGATGTGGTAGTTGAAACAGGTGAAGAAAGATCGAATGTCGGCGAACACACTCAAGTGTAAAGCTATCGATAAAGAATATTGATGATTTAATCAAGGGTTTAACCAACCTGTCCCCCGGTGCAAAAAAAAGTTATGTGTATAGTGTATAAGTAAAATTTGTGTATGGGTTTAATTTTGTAGAAGATAAAACTCGCGTACAGTAGGTATACCGAATTTGTATTACATCGACGCGTGTGTGAGATTGCCACTTCGATTAGAAACGTATATAACTGTTGTGTCTTAAGGATAATACTCGTAAAAGAACTGTTGTTCACCCTTGCCTCAATTTTGTATACGATCCTCTTATAGTCAGGTTGGCTGGAAGAGATCCCACTTAGGGATAAGCCCGCCTGTACTGTTTTTATTTCTAATGTACTCCTTTAGTGAACAATTAAGCATTTACTTACTTACTTTAATGAGTAAAATAAATAAACAAACGTTTAAACTTTGTGTGGTAATCGCTTACGGATTCAATGTAATGGAGGCGGCAACAATTATGATGCAAGCGCGATGAATGGCAATGAACACGGATTTGAATATAACACGACCAGTTCAAATTGACTTGTGGCTAATCGTACTGGGTGGTGTCTTGGTTGGATATTCTCTTTGTTTGGTCATATCCTTAATCCATCACACGAATCCCAACAGTCAATTTCAACATCTATACTAACATTATAAAGCTGAAGAGTTTGTTTGTTTGAACGCGCCAATCTCAGGAACTACTGGTTCGAATTGTAAAAATCTTATTGTGTTGAATAGACCATTTATCGACGAAGGCTTAAGGCTATATAACATCACGCTGCAACATTAGTAGCGAAGAAATAATGGAAAATGAAAAAAAAATACGGGTAAAATTATTCATCCTCGAGGGCTTCAATGATACATACAAATACAAACGGTCGCGTCTATATCCCTTGCGGGGTAGAAAGAGCCAACAGTCTTGAAAAGACTGAATGGCCACGTTCAGCTATTTGGCTTCACTGATGCCCAAAATAACTATTCCACGCGGACGGAGTCGCGGCCACAGGCTAGTATAAAATATACATAAGTACATACTGAATGGCCACGTTCAGCTGCTCGGCTTTATGATGGTACTAGAGGCCGCCCGCGACTTCGTCCGCATGGAAACCCTATCAATCCCGCGGGAACTCTGGGATAAAAAGTAGCCTATGTGTTATTCTGGGTCTTCAGCTACCTACATACCAAATTTCATGGTAATCGGTTCAGTAGTTTTTGCGTGAAAGAGTAACAAACATCCATACATCCATACAAACTTTCGCCTTTATAATAGTAGTAGGATTGAGATCCAAATAGTGACAGATTGCTAGCCCATCGCCTTAAAAAAAGGATCGCAATTTTATAAGCCTATCCCTTAGTCGCCTTTTACGAGATCCACGGGAAAGAGATGGAGTGGTCCTATTCATATATATCATATAAAATATCCAGTTAATCACAGCATTGTAACTGTAACTGGGGCCCTTCAAACTCGGCTGGTTCGTGACACTCGTCCTCGCCGAGGCAGCCATGTGAACATGCGATGGACAAACTTTGGCTCATATGTAACACGATACCGTCCGATAACTGGCTGTGTGCGAAGGATTAATATAACTAGCTGAATAATTTAGTTTTTATATATTTACCTAGTCCATTTTATTCATACTAATTTATCATAAGTTTATGTATACAGTGAATTCGGGTAACTTTGGTCCTTTTCGGGGTAACATAGCCCCTCGTATTTTTCGTTATCTTCCGTTTCAAGTACTTTAATCATCATTTTTCTATCGTATTTCATATCAACAATTTAAATTTCAATATTAATTCATACTTTTTATCGATAATTTAATCGAAGTAATTACAAAAATAGTGTATAATGTTACCCTGAGAGGGTAAAGTTACTCCAATTGACTGTATTTATCCCGATTAAAAACTACACTTTTTATCTCTTCGGGATCTAACTATCTAATCGGGATAAAAGGTATGTCCTTCTGCAGACTCTTACTTATAAAACGCGTGAAGAGGTAACAAACAAACACACTTTGGCATAAAATACATGGACAATATATATGGACATCTCTTTACCATGGATGTCGTGAAAGGCGACCAAAGGATATGCTAATAAACTTGGGATTGTTCTTTTAGGCGATGGGCTAACAACCTGTCACTATTTGAATCACAGTTCTATCATTACAGCCTGACAGCTGTACATGGCCTATCAGGCTTTCAGGACTGCTGGCTGGCTGATTATATGAATGAATTACTTTTAGAAATGGTCCAATTCTTTTTTATATTGGTGCCGGGAACCACACGGCAAAAGAAATTCAACAGAAGCAAAGCCATTTCATCAATATAATAACAGTATAACAATAAAATATGAACGGTTTCGCAAATAACTAACGTGGGCGAGTTTTTCTTTAAATTTCATTGTCTTTTGAATGCTTAAAACAAATTTGTCCTTTAGAATATTATCTTGCACGCTTAACATCAATCCATTAATTAATTGCAGCACGCCATTTGTTCAAACAGGCAGACGGCCTCTGTGCCGCAGCGGTAGTGCGCTTGTCTGTGTCACCGGAGGTCCCGGGTTTAAATCCCGACCAGGGCATGATGAGAAACAAACTTTTTCTGATTCGCCTGATTCTTGGATGTTTATCTATATAAGTATTTATTATAAATTATAGTATCGTAGAGTTAGTCTCTCGTAACACAAGTTTCGAACTTACTTCGAGGCTAACTCAATCTGTGTAATTTGTCCCGTATATATTCATTAAATAACTAAAAAAAAAAACAATTCTCTATTATTATACATCTCTTATCTTTTAAAACACGGCACAAATACAGTTTGTTTGTAGTTTTAATCAGCGGTGTTCACATGTGCCACGAGTGTTTTGCTATCAGCGTTTATTCACTAGTGGTCAGAGAAATTTGAGAACGACCTACTTTACCATAACCTACCATAAGAATGTCGTCACATTATCATAAGAGAAGTTAGACACAAAGGTTTTTAAGAACCCACTAGAATCTCTAGTTGAGCATTTCGCAAACGTAAAAGAAAAGAAATATATATAATTTCCTAAGATCTCATTTTCACAGTTTTAGTTTAAAAATTAAACATTAGTTAAATGTATTAATTTTTCGTGTATTATAAACGAAGAGTTATGTAACTCTGAATACTGAAACCACCCAGTAAATTGCTCATGAAATATTCCAAACGAAAACTGCGAAATTGATTAAAACAAATTTCGGCGCGATAAAACTTCCGAACGCTTTGAAATTTAAGAATTAAAGTCTGGAAGGTAATTAATTTGATGTGAACAATCGCCCACGGACGGGTGAAATTATAAAACAACAAGAACGCTGTGAAATTATGTAACAGTCAATTTGGACGGTAATTAAAACGACCCTTGATGTAACAGTTCTCTTTCAATTAGCTACAAATTCTGCCAATGACATCACAATCGATGCCTACGAGATTAGAATTCACTTTTTTGTGAAATCACATAATTTTTTTTGTGTTCGTGAAATACACAACGTTATTAGTGAACAAACAACATTGTTAGTGAACACTAAAACATTTTATTGGCTTTAGGCGCCCAACGACAGTAATTTAAATATTCCTGTTCAATCTTTGCATTTTTCTATTCATTGTTCAAAATACAATGACGTGAAGCCTTCGGAAAAAAAAATCATTAAAAAATCTTATAAATCAGAATGAAAAGAACTCCAATTAGCGCTAAACATGAATACGACAAAGAGATAAAAATTGATGCCTTACGTGTGGTAACGATGAAAAAAGCGATGTACAATTTCAGCAAGAGATTAAAAAAAATGATAAAAGCCATCATTTTGCGAAAAATACGTACGAGCACTCGTTAAATGGATGACTTTGCGATCTCGTTCTAGAGGCTAGGGCATTATCATTACGGAAAAGAGGAAACTAGGTCACGACTCCATCATCGCATCAAAGCTGCCTAGTGAAGTCAAAACTGTTATTTTACAACCGTAATTTGAAGAGTATTTGAAACTTCGATAAACACAGCAATTGAATATTCAAACCTGCGATAAAAAGTTTACGTTTGTAACAGTGGAAATTCGATTAAAATCCGTCGTCTGTACAGTGCAATTTCGATTAGGAAAGGGAAAAGTTATTTTGACGTCTAAAACCCATTCCGTTAAAATGTATCATGGTCGGTCACGCCTGGGCTAAATATCCAGATTATAGTTTTACTAGCTACTATTCGGGCAAATTATATTTAATTTTTGCACCGAATTATCAAGAACCATAAATTATTGCGAACATTAAAGAGAATCTACATAAAAAACAAGACATTTTCAAGACATAGCCGAATTCATTAGACCTAGGTGCTTTACGAGCTCTTGATACAATATTAAGAAAACCAACGTCTCTCTCCTCATAGCCCAACCGTTGGCTTAAGAGCTTAGGATCCACTAAAACCACATATTGGTGACACCTTACTGCCGTAAAAAGATTTGGCAATTTTTACGGTCGACTGCTTGCCTTGCAACAACCTGCTTCGGATATTTTTTTACGCCTATTTTTATAGAATAGAGTACTGTGGGCCGCCATGAAAAAGTAAACCACCTTCGTTGTAGACTTACTGAAGTTGTTATTAATTCCTACGTTTTCTACTCTGCTAGAAATAACACGGGCAGGAATATAGTACGTATTATTACATAGGGTTTTCGCACAAAGTGTTCTGTTACTCTAATCAATTTTAAACATGTACTGAAGCAGTATACTTTGCTACGCCTTCTGTTCTGACGGAAACAGCATGGTCAGATATATAGTACATATTATCACGTTTATATGCCTTGCAGATGAGACAAGAGCCAACAGTCTTGAAAAGACCGAAAGGCCACGTTCAGCTATATAATGGAATTGAGATTCAAATAGCGACAGGTTTCTAGCCCATCGCCTACGAGAAGAATCCCAAGAACACAATACGTATTATAAATAGAGTTTTTGCATGAAGTATTCTCTGTCAGTCTCATCAATTTGAACATGTAGCCGTGTTGATATGTAATAAGGTTTATCTGTGTTCTGTTCAGATAAACTCGCGGCCGTATCAACAACGAGTATGGCCGTTGCACAATTAATGTCATTTGTCACGTTTTCACGACCTCAATAAAGTCATTTACAATTATGATTCGCCTATTTGAATAAATTCGTGCTCCGTTCACGCGTAATTTTGATATTGTATTTAATAACTTATTGATTTTGTTAAATTTAATAATGGTTATTGCTAGTTTGTCGTTCAGTTTAGTGCGGTCATCATATTGCATCTATTTTGTTAATTCATTAACCTTTTTATGAGCTGTAAAGTATTCCGATTATTTACTTCTATTACATACACAGTACTGCTCTTGATTTAGAGTACTCTACCAAAACTATTACATTACTGAATCTTTTTCCAATGTGTGAATTCATCTTGCTATACTCACCCAAAAAGAAATATCAGCGCTCTTTTATTCCCCCTTATACCTAAACATACTGATAGTCACTTATTAAAAGATCTATAGAGACATTAAGATATTATTTCCAAAGCTTTCGACATCATTATCGCCACAAAATATCACACAGAAGCACCAATAGTGAATATGAACAGTGCTCCCCTGAGTGCCACACTCGACAAGAAAGCACACAATTCCTAAACATCGCCTATACATTTTCCAATATGTACGCTGTATTTTACTCCCAATAGTATTACATCCAATATTGCCCTATAACTCTTGCATTAGTGACTGTATTTTATCGCCAGCCATGTTTTTATTGTCCAGAAAATTGACTACGAGCGTTCAAGTAGACATGATAACAATGGTCGTCTTCCATTATAAGGAAGTTTTAATTTTTTGTAATTCTGCACCGAGGCCAAAGTGAAAAGGAGTAAGTATTTTAATCAATCACCTAAATCACACGAAGCACTTACAGATTTTGGTCAATTATCAAAGCAATATTTTAAAAGTTACGTCACTTCCTGACGCATACAGTAAGGAAAATAACAATTTATAACAAGACCCAGCAGACGTTTATCATAATGATGATATATCCTGAAAGCCACATAAATTGTATAGCAAACACCAGCTTTCCCAGGAAATTCCTTCAAGACCACGCAGACGAATCCTCAAGTCCCTGAAGTGCGCACTCAATAACGCGAAAGCAATATAAAGCCAGTAAGCTCCAGATTTTCTAGCCTTCGATTTTATCTACACCACTTCTCGGCTTTTAGATAGGTATCCTCAATTTTTCGAGTAGAGCAATATAGAGGTTCAATTACTTCTGAATTTGGTGTCTGTTGGAAGTAATTTGTATTTGAATTAATTGCACTGTCATTTGCCCCATTGAGAATAAAATTGCGATGCCATGCGAATAAAAGACAGAGGGCTTCAAAAGCCTTGCTATCTTCATTGTCTTAAGGTTTTGCCTTGAAATGAAATTTTGTAAGAAAATGAGCTGGATATTAAACTTAAATAGGCTCATATACTTACACACACGCAAAATCATTCTGTCGATGCATGACCCCTAGATGTTCGATGTACTTAGAGAAAGACATGTTAACTATAGTGACATTCCTGTCGAAAGGTCAGGTCAAGAGTACCCGAAACAGACGAGTTTGCATGAAGAGTTTTGAATGTGGATGAAGCATAAGAAATATGCAGGTGTCGTGGCAAGTGGACAGATGTGTCTGCTCCTCCGGGAAAGAGGCGTAATTTGATGTATGTATAAAAGCGTTTAAGATAGATGCCGTAGTTACAGGATTGTTATCCAAACAGCTTTAGCCGGAACAAACTAAACAGACCCGTTCAGAATTAATTAAGTTATTGGATATTGTGCTAACAGCTGGCTAAGTTCGCCTACAAGATAGCCCCGGGGCAGCAGAATATAACTTCGTAATGATCTAAGAAAGTCTATGGTAAAGTTAAAAGACTTCTACTTATCAATAGACTTTTTGTTAAATGAATATAGTAAACTCTAAACACTGGTTTATATAAAAAAAACAACATTTCACATTAATATTTAGGTCTATCTGTTACGCTTTTACGACTGATCCGCTGGTCCAAATTTGACGACGATTTTTCATACAATTATTTTTCATAAACTGTTTTATCTTTATAAAAACTCTACAGTTCATTTTAAGAATGCGTGTAAAAAAAGCCAAAAGAGCTATTTCCTTGGTAGTTATCTATCGGCTTTTATACGGAAACGCTACGTCCGCCAAACCAACCTGTATCAAGTGGAAAGCCTAATCCCTTATGTAGCAACGGGCGGGATTTATAGCTTCCCACCTAAAACCCTGGAGGGCCCTTTACTTGCGATTGCAACGCTGACAGGAGACAACTAGGATTGGCTTTGTAACATGCTTGTTAGCCCCGTTTTATCTTGGTATCCTTTTCAAGGGCCTCAGTTATACTTGATATTCTGTCCTATTTAAGCCATATTGGTTCATAAAAATTTCACACATTTCAAATTTACGTAATGTCTTTATCGTAAAGAACTTTATTTACTCGAAATATAGCTCGTTTCAATTCTGTGACATCATACACGTGTCATTCAAGACACTATTAATGTTGACATGAACTTATTTTACATTATTCCACCTTCATATCAAACACCACTTTCTGCAGTTCACCACAGTCTTATTGCTCGCTTACCTGCTTGTCCCTGTCCTGAGGCATCTTCGTGTCCACGCCTTCCGGGAATGGTTTCACCAGCTCTGGTTTCTCCTTTATCTTCTCCATGATGAAATCCAGAACCACCATAATGCCTTCCACCGAGCCCGTGATCAAACACGCGCGCTCTGTCGTTCCTGCAATTATTAAGGGAATTTAATATTCCAGATCTATTGAGCAGATCTATCTGGGTTCTTATTCGTCTGATGAGTATTTTATTAAGGAAAATCTTTTAACAAAAATATGCTTTAAACATAAGAATCGCAAAGGCACAAGAAACCCCAGAATTGACATTTGGTTGAATTACGACGGTTTATTTTCGTCGACGATTACTTGTAAACTGACACTTTAAGGAAAATGTTACAATGTCCTCCATTTCCCTTAGCTTTGGAAGCAATTGCAAACATAGGTAGTAACTTAATAAAATATAAATATCTTGAAATTTGAGTTCAGTAGCCGGGAATTAATATTATCACAGAGACCGTTTCATTTAAAGTAAAGAATGCAATTAATTAGCTATGTAGTGGCTAGCAGCCTTTAATGGCACCATCGGATGGAATCAATCGCAATTTCATCGCCATAACTGTCATGGGTCCCTGCTAAGGTATGTGGCTTTTAATGTATGGCCGAGAATGTCTAAAAGTTTTTATAAGTGAATTTCACAATCCCATATTATATATAGAAGGCACGATGATGAACCGTAACAGGTGACAACTAACAAAGCATAACCACAGTGTGTGATAATTTCTCTACATTTAGTTATTACACATAATTCAAATTTATTGCTGAAAATGTTCCTTGTATTCATAAATTTGAATCCGGCCCAAATAGAACGCTATTTCACATAACATTTTATGATAATTGGCTTTTGTGTACTGTGGGTTTTGTGTTTTAATACATGACAATTCTCAAATTTACAATAGGTTAAACTGGTTTTGTCGTCTAAAAATTTGATAAAATTAAGTAATAAAGAGAATTTTTGTTTGTTTAAAAATATTTCGATTACGTAATAAAATAAAGGTCATATAAAAAAACAAAACACTAGCGCCATGATTAATGTTTGGCTAACAAAAAATGTTTATGTACGCATTGCGATAAAGAAATACAACAAATTAGGTCACTCGAGACCCCAAATTTAAATTCAATGAGCATATGCTGAAACCTCGATTTAATTTAGATGTTGTAATGTTTGTTATTGTTCAAATAATTGTTTTATAGGCGCCGTGTGGTGATACGAGATAAAAGAACGGTTAACGTTGTTTCAAATCGATGCAGAACAGCAATTGTTTTTCATAACACTTTCTCAAGTTCTTATTGGGTATGTAGGTAGTCATTTAGAAAATATTAAGAGAAATTAAAAAATTCAAAGCTTTTACAGACACCATATTTATACTAAATTTACTTGTGCAAGCCTACTCCGTGATCAGGTAAATGGACTAAAACACCAGAAAGGGGGCCAGGAAAATCAGGACAATTTGTATAACGATGTCACCGTAGATGTTTTCCTCAGCAATATTAATCCCTGATAGCTGCCCAATATTTTTTAAACAGATTTTCATTCCGCGGTAGGTATAAATGATAAATAATAATCAAAACGCAATATCACCAATCAAGAAATAGAAATTTCCACCAGAAGCCATATTACTGCAAAAAAATAAAAGAGCTTTTGTAAGTCACATCAACGAACAGGTAAATGGAATAAAACTCCAAATAGGACCGGCAAATCTGGACAATTTGTATAACGATGTCGCCGTAAAGGCAGAGGTTTTCCTCAACAATATTGATCGGCCACCGCGACCGCCGCTGCTCAATATTTTGATATCCCCGAATTCCCGATAGCTATTCAGACCGTGATGGATGGACCAGATATAGGATTTATAATCGTTGGATGGCGTAGATAATACAGATACCCTTTTCAATTTTGTAAAGATATTATTAGATATTATTTTAATAATTCTTGAAGAATTTCTGGTTCAACTTTTGGGCCATTACCACTTAAAAATGTGTTTTTGATGTTTTAATCTATATAAAAAACATTAGCATTATAACATTAGGTAATACATCAGAATGACAGATAGGCTACAATTTAGACAAAAATATTAGATAGATAGATGAATGATTTAATTTCTTTCAAAATACATTCTCACGCGAGCTAAGCTGCCGACGAAGGAAATTGTATAGTGTAATTATTCACGTAAATATACAGGTAGTAAAGTTTCAATATGTTATTATGCCTTAGAAACAGATAAAAGTTAGAACCATCAATATAGCAAAGAATAGGACTCGCAGTTGGAACTTTCATAAAAAAGTTATGAACAACACAGAGCGAGGTAAATTACTATAATTTGGAGCAGTACTTAGTATAAACGAAAATATTGTGTGAAATATTTATTTCCCAAATAAACTTTTCAACGTGTACATAAATCTAGCAAACTATAATTATGCTTTTTGCGCATTTACGGTGTTCGTAAATAAAAACAGCATTAAATAAAAATAAAAAATCACAGTAAGTCACGACCACTGCCCGTCGCAGTCGTTAAAATGCCAGCAGTATGTAAATGAGCGTCAAGTTTTTCTGAGATCGCTAGAAAATGGGCACAAGAGCTACAACATTCAGATTTTCCGTTCGACGATAAAATAGACAAATTGAATTTTACGATAAGTAAAAAAAAAATTGCACCACATTTGAAAATAGAAATTGGTTGGCTGAGTAAGCAAATATGGAAATATTCAACCGATAAAAACAAAGTTTTAAATTAATGATGATGATAAGACATATAGGTCATAAAAAAGTTAGATTTCACTCCAAGTTTATGTAATCTGGTCAAACGCAAGTCGTACCATACAATAATAAGTCTATGTCACCGGAATTCTACAACGGTACCATCAGATCTCGGGAAATTGTGCAATACAACGGATATACGACTACGCCTGCACTGCGGCTGGCAATATTGAGCAATTCCCTTCACCTTGAAACGTTGGTGGAACGTTGTCGCTGTTAGGAATTCAGAGCTCTAAAACTGATAACATTAGTGTCCATTATCATACACACGACGGTCATTACCAGTTGGTATTAGTCCAATGCTACGATAATTAGAACACTATGCCAAAAAACTATATCTGGTCTGAATAGGACATTGGTCATGTTCCAATATCTGAAAATCTGCAGTGATTGGTTCAAATATTTGTAAACAGAGCAAAGTGTTATCCGACCGAATGTGATTGCATTGTTGGCATAATGAAAATGCCTGTTTCGAACATGCTAGACAATAGCGCAGAGTATACAGCGCGCTGGGTCAACGCAAGGCCGCAACTCATAACGAGAGATTATCACTATTATCCAATTATACACGCTATTGAGTTATTGTAGAACTTCCAACGAAGATATTCTTGTACACAATGATGAAGTGTGAGCGTTTTATGCAACGGAGTGTTGTGCAAATGTTGAATCGTGATCTTAAGACTGTTTGTCCGGCAGAGGGCCTTAGTGGGAACGGCTTGATCTCTAATCCGAATAAGTAACTTTTTCAAAAATACATTATTCCATGTATTAAGGAATTTGAGAAGTGGTATGCTTGTTAATTAACTTTATTGTTATCATAATACGAAACGATATGTGATTTCTTTTAAGTTACAACATTTTCGTGACTAGCTCAAATACGTTTATGACACGTCCGTCCAATGATAGCCGAAATGTGTGGCGTTTCATTCATAATTCATCAGCCATACATTAATGCGTTTCGCAGCATAAGCAATACAGTTATCCCTAATGCCAAGTCGCACGATTTGGTGCGAGAGGTCGAATAGAGGTTTTGAATTAGCACGAAATAACAGGAAATCTATATGTTTTCTAATAATGAGGTAATATTACGGACGACCTCTAGAAACATGCTAGTTTTACATCGGAACGCCGAAATTTTTATCCAATAAAGATTTATTAGAAAATCTATATCGAAAATATATATAGTCGATAATTTTCACCAAACAAAGATATCGCAGAGCCAACTTAATAAATGAGAAAATTTGTAAATATTATTTCTGTTCCTGTTCTTCATTCTTATTCATTTTCAAATGTTTTAGTATTTTTATCTGTCTGTTGTCAAGTTAATAAAAAATCGAATGTTTAAAAATGTATATTACAACTAACATTTAATTAAATTTCTGAAAGTCTTCTGTAAACAGCTGTTGTAGTATTAGCAATAAGCAATTCTGTAACCGGGGCAGCGTAATATCCAGTAAATGGAAATACAATATTGTTCACCTGGGTCGATTGGAACACCAATAAAGGTACTTGGCACGGACGCCTCCGTCGCATTTCTATTTCGCTTCTCTGTTCCCATGAAAGGTGGGTGTTAAGCACCAATAATATTAGAATTGTTGGGTACCTTATATAACCGGGAAAGCTTCAGTGTTAGTTAGATTATGTTTTCTAGGAGACGAAAAATTTAAGACTTATGTTCAGTGCCCTAGAAGTTTACTAATTAACCCAATTCTAGAATGTACCTAGATTAAAATTGTAGAGCTGCGATTTTTTATTTATGTTCTGTCTGAAAAACTCTTTTTTTATTTGTGGCCAGTTACAAACATAAAGAGGTTGCTTATTTCCAAACAAATTTCTAAAGTTTACAATAAAATAACATTAATTATCTGCTAGTTTTAGTAACTATGCTTTAATATTAACCATACAGAATCAGACTTTTAATAATAACTGGAGACAGTTAAAGATATTCCAAGATTAATACAAATAATAAGGTATTGAAGTCCGATGAAGCGGCTAGATCTCACTGCTAAGAAGTCATTACAATCACAACTGTCGACACTGTATTTTATTGTAGCTACATGAAAAAAATTATCAAGGTCACAAGTAACACGTGTAGTGCGGCGGTCAATGCGAATATTTTTAAATCCGATGGCACTAGAAAACTTTTTACGCTTAGAAATATTTTAAAACGCGACGTCGCTGACGCCATCTGTCAGTGGGACGCGACAGACGCGTCACACATGACGTGAATTACATAAACCTCAGAACACTAATTGCTGTAATATATAGAAGACTTTTTTGGCTTTAGGTCAACAGTTTTGAAACAATCTCTAGCGCTCTGACGATAAGATCTATGACAACGGCTGTTGACTTTAAAACATGCAGCTCTCTCTCTATGTCACGGTGTCAAGACGAATGTTTTGTTATTTTTGGGTCAAGGTCACACTACAGCAGCCAAGCTAGATAGTTGGCCGACAGATATTTTTTAATTTTATTTGAAATTTTCCATCGCGTCATATTGTTGTCAAGAGTCGCTGACAGCAGTGTGGAATGTGGATATTTCCAATAATGTTTAAACGTTATTTCATATTGTATCATATTCTGATCTAACAATTCATAAAGATAAATAGCTGTCATTAATATCATCCATTGGTAATTTTAATATTCGGTGATTCTCTATAAATATCTTCAATGATAGCTCTGATAATAATTACAACAGACGTAATTTCTTTCTTGATTTCTCTGTAGCATCATTCAAACATTATTATTACAGTAGGTCAATTCAGTTCGAAAAATATGTGGTAGTTATCCTTTTGCGAATATGAATGGTCTTTGGCTGAACCCCAAAACACTATCTGCGGGAAAATAGGCCAATGTACAGTACGTTTTTGATGTTTGTTTTTCTATTTGCCGTTTATACACCATGATTCCGCTAAACATGAAAGAGTGGAACCGGAGATGATTCACCAATGAAGCGTGTGGAGTCATATTAAACTCTTTATCATCAAAGACATTTTCCATGGCATCAAACGCTCAGGAAAATTTGATATTCGAGACAATAGCTTCGGTTCTTTCAACAGTACCAACTAAATGTATCACTTATACTTTGGTACGTAGACGACATATTAATAAATAGAAATCGATAAATTTCAATTAACAGCCATTATTATTTCACATTATAGTTTGCGTAAAACAAATAAACTATTTAACATTATTTATGTAATTATAATTGTGAGGTAATTTTTATTTACGCTTTCTAGTTTTGTTCACTCAAGCTTTACATTTGACTTTAAACAGAGATAATACATATTTATTTAAGGTCGTTCTTGCAGACCTCGATAATATTTTCACAATACATTCTTATAATATCTCGATTCCAAACTTCTAAATTAAGGTTTCCTCTGCAATTATCTTTTACATTTAATCAAAATTAAATTGTCAGCTCGTCAATTAAAATCCGTAAAAATCGCGTAAAAAAAATCCAGCTTGCATAAGAGACTTCACCTTACTTTTGTCAACAAACATGTCCCAACATTTTGCTTCTTTGTCAAAAACATCGAGTATGTATACCGTAAGTGCCACCCGCATTCGTCCCACAGCCAAAGCAATGTCTACTTATTCAAATGTATTCACTTTTATTTTCGTTGAGGTGACATCATTCCAGTACCTACTCTGACACTTCTAGAGGTTCTCGAGCCGTAAACATGCCTATATTGCACTTGTTCATAATTCATATTTCCCACCGGATTACAATATTACGATAAATAGCCATCTCTTTTACAACAATAGAGGTACATTAATCATAAGCACTAGTTCTGCCGGCAACCCTTTTTGTGAAAGGGAAATGGATTTAATAACAAATTGTATCTTCACGGAAATTATTGTTCTATGTGATGTATAGCAGATTTTAAAAAGGATTTCCAAATTATGTATAACTCAACACTGTTTGTTTATATTTAAAATAGTAGCTGTGAATGCTAAACTACAAAAGAAAATACGTTTATGTGTTATTCGACGCACTTTTTTCCGGTTTAATTAGTTCTTATTCAATGTTTATGATTATGAAAATCTGTATGTGCTGTGCATTGTTTTCATAGCGTAATAGCTGCAAACAGTAGTTGAGAAAATTGCTAGTCGAGTTGAGCACACGCCTGAAGATGTTCTTGAAGCTTTTTGAGAAAGCTATATGTTAAGATATGACGATGGAATGTTGGCTACGTATAAAATTAGAGTAGAAAATGCAAGTTTAAAATTTGCAGATTAGTGGACACTCCACTTGAAATATTATGTAAATTAAATAGATCTGTTTGAGAGAAAATAAACTATGGGACCCCTTTTTGCTATCTTACCACATTTGAGAATTGGAATCATTCTAATGTAAACAACTTTAATTACCTCAAAACGCAAAACATACGAAACAGACGTAATTCAAACTAATAACTTTACGGCTAACTGCGCATAGTATTTGCAGAATCCATATAGTTTTCGTTTAAACGTTCATTCCCGACAATTCAAGTGAGGCTGGAAGCGAGGCGTCCCTTTACGCGCAATTTGTTGCCGCTCGAGGGTTCCCCAGGGCAATCATTACAACCTCTCATTACTGACAACTCGTTTCCGACCTAGGATACGAGTGCTCCATTTATGGAGGGCGGCGGCTGCCAAGCCGAATCCCAGGTACTGCGGCGACATCCTTACGCCACCCGAGTTTCTGGCTGACCTAACTTTGACCTGACCTATTTCCCACACAGTAAGTAACGACAAAGTATTTGGACGATATCAGATGTCAACTCTAGCATAATTTTCTAGCCGCTTACATCATACTGGTATTTCCAAATATGAAGCGTTGCAACTATTTTCTGTAACGTCCTACGCGAAATATCTACCATCAGGAAAGGATCCATCTCCATTAGTTTCCACTTCTGAATAAAACGTGATCCGAATGTACATATGTTTGCGCACGTCATATTGCAAAGGGAGAGCACGATAATTGTTTTGATCCCGGCTATACCGCAACTTGTTTACTGCGTTTACGTGACAGGTCGCATTTTGGTGGTCCTGTCATATTTGCCATTTGGGCCCGGCCTCTGAAGATTAGTGTGAAACATGGCATTAGTTCAAGGACCACTGGTGATCGAGCGGCTCGACGTGATGTAATCACATCGACTCGAATACATTAGGGAAATCAATTTCGTGTATTAATATAAACACATTTCTTGCCTTATTAGCTTTAGATGGGATTTCAGTGAAATTTGCTCAATCAAGAGCAATGTATTAATATAACATTAATCGCGAACTACTGTTGACATAATACCAATTAGTTAAAATTAAATTCATCAAGTCTTTATTACTACTGCAGTAGTGTCACAAACTGATTAAATCGATAGAAAATATCAATTTAATTTTAGCCTTGGCTTCTGCTTATTGCCTGAAAAATTGTTACAAATGATCGGACCTTTCATCTATTTACTATCCAGGTCACGGTTAAACCTATTTCCACTCGGTACCTACAAGCTAGAACACATCGTCCCACCTTTTACTTTACAATTTTCTGCGGCATTACTATTGATTTATCTTCGCACTTGTGGAAAAACGGGTAATATTTTGACAACAGAAATAATAATGACGTCAAACGGTCAAACTATTTCAACAGTCCAAACTATAAGCGCCCTCATTTTTGTACGGCATTCTTATTTTGGCACAAGAATTATATCCCGGACGGCGCAATTAATTTCAATTGATGTACCGTGCGGTGTCACAGCTATTTTTTGTTCTCAAATTGTTGAATTGCGTCGACACTCGTCATCGTTTCATCACAGCACATAATTTGAGTACTGCAGATCTTAACGATAACTTCTTGTCTCGGTAAAAGATTATTGTGGTACGTGACGTTGGTCTTGCTTAACGATTTACTGCACTGTACCGCATCCCTATTGCTAGTAATTTCGATGGTTGAAACACAATTTTAACCATGAAATTAAATGCAAACATGTATGATGTGTAAAATAGTAAACAACAATAATTAAGTCTCAATTTACTCGACAAGCATTATACATTTTAAACAAAATATTTGGGAAGCAATGAAATTTGTATCGAACAATGATTTCTGCCGCCTCTACCCTCATTTTATTAACTCGCCCGCAACGAAGAGTTTTACGCAACAACATTTTACGTTAAATCCCGCCTTTATTATCGGATCGGGTGCGTTCCGCTTGATTAAAATTCCCTTTCGGGGATGCCAAAACGAATATTATAACTCTTTTGTAAAGTAACTAATGAAACTATTTACTTCGTAAAGCCTCTTCTTTTTTTATCAATGTTGTATAAGGCATTTGTCTTCCATCTCACCTGATGGTAAGTGACGATAAAGACGAAGATGTTATGATGAAGATGTTACCACTCAGATTGAAAATGTTCTGAAGAAGGGAAAGGATTTAAGTCCGACAACGATGATGATGATGCAATGCAATATTTCAGATTTATTATCCGACTCGCTTTGATTGAGATCTCTTCTCATGACAAACCTTGACACGCCTTTAACGATTCAAGCACCATTTTATAGTTGGCGTTAACAATGTATCAAGGTTGCGTAGCCTGAGACTCACCTCGTATGCATATCAGTCTGCATCTGTCATAAATCATGCCTAGTTTAATTGGAGTCGCAATACCAGTCGTTTGTTGGACAAATGAATCAACAACAAGAGCGGCTCGTTTACAGAATTACGCAAGTTTTAATTACATTTCGGATGTTGAAACATTTTGATACAACTTCGGATGAAAGGGCAGAAAAATGTGGAAAGCCTTTGTTTTAATAGACAACAATCATATAAAAGGAGAAATATCTTTGTATATTGCTGAAAATGAGAAATAAAATGTACTTTTCAAATATATTGAGTAAATTGAAAGGTTATAATAGCGTTTTGAACGAGCGTCCACTTAATTTATCAATACATCATAGCGTAAAATTTAAATACCTTTGTAAAATTTTACAGTACATTAATATTAGTCATGGGATATTAAATGCGATCCATCAAGAAAGACAACACAACATACATATTCCATAGTAGTTTCCTATTAACATCCGGTATTCGAAACCGCCCTAGATCCGGATAATCGGAACTTGAGCGATATCAGCTTTATGGCATGAGCCCGGCGGTAATCCAGCTCGACCCTATTAACTAAACGGCCTATAGGCTGAACATGTTCAAAGTATATTAACTCCATGATTTACACCATTGTTTTTTGGGATATCTTCAACAGAGCATAGACTTAATTGACATCCATGTCGCATATAATAAACTGAATACATTTCAATATCCATTGTCTTGACCAAATTTTACTAAAAATTTGCTATTGGTAAACGATCCCTTCAGAAAAACTATGATGATGTATCTACATAAATTTTAGCAGTCGATAAACAGCTATTCAAGGAGAAATAATTTTTCATACAGCGGTAACAATTTTATGATCATAGTTGGAGTTTATGTCATTACCAAACCTGTTTTCGAATTATTCAGTTATGAATATAATAATATAAACGATTGCCTAATCGGCCACGAATCTAGACATGATTGTATAAACAATCACTTTACAATCTATTTAATTGGGTTTTTTATTTCATTAATTTTGGTTGTAAGTGATTCAATTTGGAATGATTTTGGAATTGACCTATATTTTGTAAACATTGAGCTAGACATAAATAAGAACGAATGAAACGTTACTAAAGACGCCTCAATTTGACTTAAGACATTTGCAATTTTAAACTGAAACTGAACTTACCTGGATAGAAATCATGTGATTTGGACATCTTGACCCTCGCTCCGGTTTCTTTTTGCAGCTGAGCGATGGTCTCGCCTCCTTTACCGATGATGGCTCCCGCCACCATGGAAGGTACCAGAACCTTGAAGTGGTACGTCGGCTCCACGGCTGCGAGGAAAGCAATGAGTCAGCGATGGTAATGACATGAACAGTGCTGTATTAGATACTGGTGCACGATCTGATTTCTTGAATGTTAATATATAAATAAATACTTAAATGAGAATCTTGTGCAAAATTACAAAAGCTGAGATTTCTTTCAAAGGTGATCTTTCTCGTGATCATACTTGAATGAATGTTTAGACATGTTTAGATATGAATACAGCGATTTTAAAGTCCTTCAAAAGATAAACATTTTTTTAGAATGACAGCATAATGTTAATTCAATAATCACAAAATGTGAATTCAAATGGGATTATTACTGTTTCGTGTCTCATCGTGTGACTATTTTTATATGAGGTACCAACAAAACCTTCACGAAATTTTCAGGCCAGTTCACAATTGAAGTTTATTAAATATGAGAACCTTAAA
The DNA here is from genome assembly GCF_032362555.1 of Amyelois transitella. Lineage (NCBI taxonomy): Eukaryota > Metazoa > Arthropoda > Insecta > Lepidoptera > Pyralidae > Amyelois > Amyelois transitella. Next base: position 562,411 of record NC_083521.1, on the reverse strand, counting down.
GATTTTTTATGAAGTTTAAAACAAAGGCTATATAAAACACATACCTACTATAATATTTTGTTGGTTTATCAGGAGCTACAAGCGTCGCATAAAGTATGAGCAATCATCTATCCACATCACTGCCAAGCTATCAAAATAGATAATAAATCAGTTTACTGTAATCTGCCATTATTAATAGTTGAAAACATTTGAAGGAAACAAAAGATAATGTAAGAAAAATCCGTACCAAGTGGAATATTAACAACTAACACAGAAGGTATATGCAGTTTAGAGCATGAAAGAAGAAATGTTCGCAAAATAATGACAATGAATGAAATCCTATATAAAGTAACGAATCAAGGTCAGCTAGAATAAACCGCCACTAATGTTCCATTGTAAGAATCGATTTTTCTAGCTTAAAAAAACCTAGTTGGAACGGCAGCCAAAACACAGTTGGTGTATTTACAAACCCAGTGAACAAAGGAATAATAAAGCCTGACTGATAGAGCTGGCGCTGAGAATGGCGGACATTTTGCAAATTTTTAAGCTTCTTATTCCCACTTTTGGCATATTCTTTTTGAGAGAAACTTTAGTGCATTTTAGCTACAGTCTACAACAAATATATTGTAATTCACGACCCCATATATCATGTCTAGTGACGGTTGTCTATTTAGTATTTATTTATTAACACAAAATATTTTCTCTGTTGGTAACTATGTATAATAACATAGGTTTGAAGCGCCATGTTCGATCACTAGTTTTTGTTTAGTAAGTTAGTGTGAATCGCATATTTTATGTAACCGCTCCGTCAAGGACGTGCTGATGTCAGTCTTAATGGCTATGTTTAACAAACATTCGATACAAATGTTTAAACGATTCGAGGTAAAATATGTAACAAATACGATTATGCCAACATTTAAGTGTTTGCCAACGTTGTATTAATAAAATCTGTCACGACGCAAGACAATTACTATACACGCGTATTTGTGACAATCCATTGCTAATTTCACGATATCAATTTTAATTTTATCGTCATTTAAGCGCAAGATGATAATTCTTTCATTGCTTTACTAGATGAGAGGACGGGAAAAAGGGCAAGATGTAGCAACAGAAAGACCCACAAGGAATAATAGAGAGAGAACAAAATTAAGGTTTTCAGGTGAAAGAAATATCAAAACTTCATCAAATATAAAATATATTTCAGTTTTATAATTCTTTTGGATCAAAATCAGAGTGATCGTTGCCAATAAAAGCACACGTGGGTGCATCATAATAATCATAGCATGATTGCAGCAAGTTATTCTCATTCCAATGATAAAATAACACTAGTATACCTGTACATTATTCAAAAGATAGAAACGATGTGATCATAACATGAAAATAATTTTCATTGAAAACATTTGACCGCAACCAAAGGCTTCGGGAAATAAAAAAAACGAGATCATTTTGTGCCATAAATTTCTGTAAACACCGTGGAAATTTGCGAGGCGTCACTTGGACTTATCTTTGTCTTTGTAACATCTGGATCATCTAGCAATAAATTCATCTGAACTAAGGCTTATGTGTATGTGTGGCATTAAATCGTGAAAATCTCAATACGGACTACATAGTAAAAAGTAAAAGCAAAAAGTAAACAGGAAACCCTCTCGCAAAACACGGGTGTGTTCATTAGAACATGAAGATAAAACTTTACATTAACAAGAGAATAGACTAGACAGTGGACAGCATAAAGAAACTAGTACACCGCCGCCCACATTCAATAACGATTCAATTGAGATGCATCCCACTGGTAACCGAGGGCCGCGGCTCATTTGACCTCATTTGCAGATACGAATTCACCTGCAGCCATTCAAAGCCACAGTTTCAAAAATTTATTTTTCGAATTCTGCTAAAATAAATATTTTCAATCATGTTTTGGAATCGGTTAGAAAATTGGTTTCTTAGAAAGAAGAATAGAACTATGTAAAAAGTCGTAGATGGCATTGATAAAGAAAGTATAAGAGTGTCTGCAGAACGTAAACGCAACAAGGTTCTATTAAAACCTTATTTGCTGTCTACTATACTCATGAATCTGCACTTTCATAATTATAAAACACCTTAGCGTTTAATCAGTGAGTGGATCATAATCCGCTTTGCACTAACTACCTACATAGCTAATCATATAAGACTTAGCTTCTCATAATGTTCATTTGAAAGCGAAATCTTTTTGTGAGACACCGAGTTACCATTTGAACTAAATAAAACATGACTCTGGTAATGAATATTCTAATTAAATTCAGGAACATGACACATTTTTCGCTTCAGATTAATTTCGACAAACTTTCAGCATCATGTTGCAAATTAATGTCCAAAGTTTGTAGAGTCAACAAAATCTTTACCAAATCTCTCCAAGTTTTTTCGACGCGGTATCCTCCACTCAGACGAGTTGTCGTGAATTTTTATTAATATCTTGTTACAGCGTAAAGTTTACAAAATCTTGTTAAAAGATTAGATTTGAATTCGTTTGGCTTGAAAAATATTAATTCTAACAAATCATTATAAAGTATACTGGACATTTTATAGCTAGTACAATAGCTTTAACATCAAGAGGGAAAACATGTTCGATAAACCGGTCTTTACTTAGAATCAGCTAGTCTAGGCATCTAAAAACCCAAGATTTACCGTAAACACTGTTTCATTATTTTTTACTAAGCTGTTACCAATGTTTGGTAAAAACTACACAAGGAAGAACACTGACCTGACAGTCCTGATACCTGATTTAAGAACAATCTAGAACCTAGAGCTTTGATTTTAAAAAATGCGCAACGAAAAATGGCAAATTCGCTTCCTACCTCTTTTTGTCCACATATATTTTCAAATAATATAAACGAGGCTCACACATATAAAGCAATAACGCCAGTATTAACTTACTGGTCGTTGTAACCATTCTTTCTAATCCTATAATATTTATTTTTGTAAATATAGCGATAATTTGCCATCTCCTATTACTTGACGATAATGATGTATCAATACGTAAGAATAAGCTCGAGACCTTGATCAATCAAAGTGATTTTTACTCGGCCGAGCAACACGACACGAGGGAGGTAACTAACTACACGAAATTTCTAAAAATATAAAAGCCGATACTGTATTATACCGTAAGACGGTCGATAGATACTTTGATAGCAGTATGACTTGGTAAAATTTTCGTATTAAGTTCTTTGTGGCAAAATGTTGGTTCCAAGTAAAATATTAGGTTCTTTGTCACAGGCGTAAAGCTGAAACGAAGGCTCCAATCAACTAAAGTGATTTTTAATACTTATTTTTGGAATAAATAAAATTTATTATTTATTATTATCATAAGGCGATCAATAAAATTATGGTTCATGAAACTCCCAATTTACAGTCACATCTTCACAATGTTAATCTATTATTTAAAAGCCTGATTTACTAAGTTTCTAAACAACATACATACAATTACGTCTGTATCCCTTGTAGGGTAAACAGAGCCAACATATTGAAAGGTCACGTACTAAACTACTCTCTAAAAAAATGTTTTTAATTTTCTCAGCATTAACAATCACTTCAATTACACCTGAAGAATTCACCACAGTGGCTGGCGTGGGTGGTACGGATCAAAGCATTATTGATCTTGATTTCATTGAAGAAAACGAACTGGTTATGAAACTGGTTAAATACAAACATTTTAAACAGGCCACGTGATTACTACCACACTAGTATCGTTGAACATGTGCCTCTAGTTGTGGTACATTTGGTCTGTCCATAATTTGCATTTTCAGTTTGTTTTTCGCACTAACCTTTAGGTATACAAGTTTAATCGCACTCCTAAATACTACTTAAACCGCTATTGTTTTTAGAGTGATTCAAGAGGAAGGATTTTATGTATAATTTTTTCCGAATTTTGCACCCGTGCGAAGCCGGGGCGGGTCGCTAGTACGCTATAAAAACAATTTTACACATAAAAATTTGAAAATGAAATGAAAATGAAAAATGTTTTATTCAGTACAAAAAATACAGAGTTTTCTACAACAGTTGCACTGACCGTCACACTAGGATTCCCTGTGTCGTGGCGACCAGTGTCTTCCGAAGGCGAAGGCGGTTAGTTTATTATTATTATTGGACATTTCAAATTAAATTAAATCGGGTTTGGTAACCCGACAGAAATAAGCCACGCCCACCATGACTGAGCACAAGACCACCGTACCAATAGACGCAGAGCTATCAAGCTGGCTTCTGAAATACCAGAATAAAAAAAGATATTACGATCATTAACTTGTTCCCAAGCCGGCAAATGAGTTCTGGAGATAAGCGGACAAATTAAACCCTTTTAACAAATGAAATCGAGATAACTCACTTGGCTTATCTAACTTGAATGTTTTCGCAGAGGAAATTGTTGTCAAACTTTTTCTTTGCCATGGTAAAAATTGATTAGAATTATCTTCCATAGACACCAATCACTACAGCATGACCTCACTTAATGGTGGCGATGGAAACGCAAACAGCCTTTTCCTTATTCATTATATAATTATTGCTACAAGAATATTAATTTCTTACAATGTCCCACGAAACATTGTCCCACCTTCGGGAAATGTTACTCGTACTATCAACCACAAGCTTTCCTAGTTTTTCTTTGCAAATAACGTAAAAATTGCTATTAAAGTGTCATAAATCACGCGTGATCCAATCTCAGTCGGGGTTATCGCGTCGACGGCCATCTAAAAATGCCCATGACGAAATTCATACGATAGTATTACTACAAAAAATATCAAATATACAGAAATACCGCTTTATAGAAGAAGGAAAGGTGTGAAGATGTGTGAGTTCCAACAGAGGTTTTGAAATGGTAATTACTACTGATTAGACAAGGTTTGGTGAACATCAGCTTAATTTATCTCTCTCATGTTTATCATAAGCTATAGGAAAGTGCTTCGGATCGTTCAGATTCTTCAGATCAGAGTAATTTAACAACAAACAAAAGTACTTCATAAATTATTCCCTGATGTACGAGTAAAAAAGCGCGTTACATACATAGTTTGGGCTCGACTGCCACAAAGGGAAGATCTTTCACCAGGCTAGGTGGGATGCCTGGGGAACCGCGTGACGATGTTGTGTCGAAAGTTGTTTATATTCTCTAATCCGTGAAATCTTTGCTTGCGTGATTTAGACTCTTCGTTGTTATTGGCTGCTAGCGTCGCGTGATTGACTGTTGTGACTTGTGACGTGAAGATGTAGCCACACATCCCTCGGGTTTTTAATGTAAATATTTTGATAATGTTCGGACAAGACATGATGTAGGTACAGAAAGTGAGTATAAATTTGAGTTACTTTTCCGTAGTCTCCATAAATGTGGTATACTTACTTGTCGTAGCGATCTCGTCAGATCGCTTCGTAACGCAATACTTATTGTGATCGAAAGTACATCCGAGAACCTGTTTATCGGCACCTCGGAAATTCTCTCAAACACTTCCTTCCTTATAAGGACTCTCATTCCTTTCGGAATATTGAAAGAAACAGTGTGAAGTAAATGCAATAGAAGGAAAAGATATTTTCCAGATCCATCAGCTATTTCATAGAAACGTGATCCTGTTAAGCAATTCACTACGATCCAATCATGATCTTATTCCCTTATGTATAGAAATACTTTAAATAGGGCTAGCAATAAAAATAAGTACAAGTTTACAATATCTTTAGCCTCAAAGCTTCTTTAGAATCAGTTAGAAGTTTCCAAGCTTTCACTTTAATTAAATTGGCGAGAAACTGAAACTTATTTTTTCTAAAGTCTTAAAATATCTTAATAGAATAATCCTTTTAGGTTAATCTTGTCATATTTTAAAAATAAATTTCTTTTCATGATCTTTAAAAATATATTTTATGCGTACAGAAGAATTTTCGCCGCGAATTTTATGCAAACGTTCAAATTCTTCATTTTGCACATAAGTTTTCATAACAATTTTCATAATTCATATTCTGTAAGCTCTAATATATCATTGTAGATTTCATTATACTGATTGACTTCATTAGTCTCATTAGTATTTAATATCACTGGCTACATTAATGCACCACCTATATCTGACACAACACATTATTCGCAGTTGTGATTCATGATCAATTAGACCGAGCCCGGGGGAAATGCATAATTTGGCGTCTGAAAGCCTAGTAGAACAATAGTTAAATACAGATTGCGATGAATGCGAAGTAGGACGGGGGCGGAGCGCCGGGGGTGGGTTCCTGGCAGGAAACAATGTCTGTCAAGGCGGCGTGGATGTGTAATAAGCGGGGACGGAACCGGCTCCGCTGACGGACAGAAGTGGAGCGAACGGAGATTTTTACAGAAAGCCTGGTGCTGCAAAATTACGTAACAGGAAACTACCATGCTTTTAAAGGATTGATATTTTGCTCAATATTATTGAAAATGAGTTTATTGTACGTCTTGTGAAGACAGATCACAGTGACACGAACTGTTTTGTATCATCTTTACTACCTGTGTTTCCGCAATAAAGAGATTTGAATTTGAATTTATGATTTGGAATTATCCCATGACTATGAGTTGTAGGGAATTTGTCTAATACCCGCTATCGCATATTTTATAACTTAGTTTAAAATTTAATGTCGCATTCAACGCCAAATTAGTTGCCAAACTAGCATTGCAAACACATAAAATACAAGTTTGCATAAGAGCGCAAAGCTAATGTTTATCAAAAGCAACAACTGTCGCCAGTTATTAAGTTTGGAGCATGTTTATTAGAATTAGTGTCTTTGGCTTAAAATAATGGCAGAACCTGCATGTTTCTGTGATAAATTTTTGAACTAACATAAATCTTACACTTCATGACTAGTCAATCGTCCTTGTGATCAAATGTACTGCAAATTCTGCTAATTGAATATATTTCTTGAATAGGTTACATATTGTTATTTTTGATAATTAGTGTAGGTTCTGTATTTTTATGCATTTCTTTAATTAATTATATCTTTAATTCATTTTCAACGAGCTTTCATTTTATGTGTTTTTTACGTTATCATCATCGTGAAAAGTTTAAATAAGAAATAGGCTTCAAACTTCATTGGTGGTCAAATGGGCAGTTTTTAAATTGCCGCTTGTTTCATATAGCCGACGCAGCATAAGACGAGCTTGAGTGGCTCAAGCTAAAAAGATGCACTTCGCACAGCTTAGCATCATCAACTCTTTTCATGCGACCTCTTTAAGAGCGCGATTTAGGCTGATCCGGCTCAAAACCCTCGCCATATTACTACCCTTTGTCTAAAAAAATTACGATAGATTTGTGAAAGATGTTTCGATTAACTTTACGGCAATTTCATTAAACACTTCGAAGCTTAGAGTTTTCTGTTATGTCCTCGCAGTCTGAACACAGCAATAATAAAAGTCAAACGAATCATAATTGTCCCGATTTCATGTGAATGGTCGTAGTTCTAAATGCGGCGCACTCCGCCTCCGCGTTGCTGGCTTGGACTGGATCGGGGTCGAAATTGATGGTAAAAATCTCATTCTCGACTCATAATTTCATCAACATTTACGACGTTCGTATCGTAAAACTATCACGCGCGGAATAACTAGCGTATTTCAACTCGACACAAGTTGTACACTAAAGTAATATACAGAAAGTTCAGATATTTATAATTCAACATCGTCTAACTGAATTGTTAATAAAACTTCAAAGGAGGAAAAATAATTTTAACAGCATTTCTATGGTTTATTTGATATTTAAATAAGGATTAAATATCAAACGATGTGAAATGAAATATATCCTCATTTGATGTTAACAGTATCAATAGATACACATAACACCTGCCTATTAAAACATATTAGGTACAAAAATAATTACATAATGATCTAAAATTCAACTTTTGAAAATATTTTCACAAAATTAGGTCGTAGCAATTCTACATTATTGAGCCCTGTTTATCGTTATCGTGATGAAGCACTGTCATAAATATAGACTACGATAGGAGGATTCAGATTAGTGTGCAATACAAATCACGCGATACACAACCCCCTACAAACCGTAATACACCTGTGTTTGTTCAAGTTACACGTTTCTGCGCCATAACATATAGTGTTGATATAAATTATGCAAGCAATGCACATTTATAAGCAGTTCAGCATAATTAATCGCATGGGACCTCGCTTGCAGTCAAGGTCTTTAGGTAATGAGGTAATGCTGAACCGCCTGACGCATAAACATCTTAACATAATAAACTTAACATTTTACATAGTGACATCTAAACATACCGTTTTCATTTAATTTCAATAATTCAGTCTTCGATCTGATTACACATTGCTTACGTAAAAATATCGTAATTATTTGTCTCTGTTATACAACAAACAAACAAATGGAGTATCCATTTGTAATGTAATAAATTGGTAATAAAAATGCCATAAAATTAGCAGAAAAAGTGTGAGTGAATGACGAAATAGTTTGCGCAACGGTTAACCGAGCAACTACTAACATTATAACAGCAGTAAAAACGAAAGTATGCTAGCATAACATCCCGCCGCACGTGGTGCGAATCTAAATGGAGGTTCCGCTGTACTACCAGGCTATGCAAAAAATAAATCTTAAGGTTTTTTCTTATAACTACCCTCATAATAAATTGTATAACAACTAAAAATTATAATTCAAAATCTTTCCGCGATTGATTCAAAATATGACTATGACAAAATACGTGTGTTAGCAGTCTGGTTACTAAGACGATAGACACCAATTATCCCTCTGGAACGATTGGTCTACTATTCCCTTTTGACCCGTAAGCACTTGTGGCCACACCGCAGAAACCTCTGAATTAAGACTTATGTGACGTACATAAATGTCCTACTTAGTAGTTTAATGTATTGGAAATAAAACTCGTTACGAAAATGAAAGTGTTATAGCCTAACACAAATCCATATGTGGTGCGCATCTAAATAAGGAAGCCACGTCAGACAAGAAACAATAGTACTATACTACCGACCGCAGAAGTAACTACTATTCTAGCTTTAACAATTGATATATTCGACATAGTTACATATTATGAAGGTAAAACTAAACTAACGACTATTACTTAAATTCGAAATTCACTTAAACAAAGCAAATAAATTCAAATTTACTCAGTGCTGCAGGCCATAACTTTAATGTAACTCAGCTGACCTTCAGGCACCTGACACTGACTCAGAACGGAAGTACATAGTTACCGCGGCAGTGTAGGCGCTATGATACCAGATGGTGTGTGAACAATAAGGAATTTTACCAAAGTTTCACAAAAGTATCATTTTTGTAATGGATTTAAATAGTTGTGGTTTGATGAAGACGAGCAAGGCAATTCTTATTATTTTCCAGAAAGTCTTCGTTATTGGGTCACACGATCCAAATTTCTTGTTTGCCTCTAACGGAGGGGTGGAATGGAAACAACAAGGCCCACTTTCAGCGAAGTGGTCATAAATCTGCCGATATCATCGATTTTCTTGTCGCGATGCTTGCGGGACAGGCGCGTGTATTTCAAGCAGGCTATCTTTCTAATTGTTGGGATACATTCCCAACTATTAGAGATTATAATAAAAGTCACAATAACTAAATATTTTATAAGACTAAGGGATAGAGTCTTAATAAATAGGGATAACTTGGGATTTTTCTTTTAGGCGATAGGCTAGCAACTTGTGACTATTTCAATCTCAATTCTAACAGTATGCCAAACAGCTGATCGTAGCGTATCAGTCTTTCGAACTGTTGATACTGTCTACCCCGCCAGGGATATAGACGTGGTAATAAGAATGAATAAATTTGTGTGAAAATTTGAGAAAAAAGATTGTCCTTTATCAGCGTTCTAATCAATATGTTCATTCACATGATGACAGCTTTAGAAACTGTCTACAATGTGTTGCTTTGTTTTGCAATGAAAACAAACATAAATACGTATTATGCATGTTATACTTGTAAGATCGCCAGGATTAACATTAAAATAATTTGGATACAAATCCGGACATTACCGTGGGCGAGATCACCGTTTAATGTTGTAGATATTCTAGTCATTCCACGTGAATAAGGAGCATAGCCAGCAGTTTTTCTTTTTGCAAAAACAACATTCCCATTCAAATGCAAATTTTTATGTTAAAATGCGCCATTATGTAAGTCTGCATTACTATCTGTGCTGTGATAATGCTAAGCATTAAAAGGTTTCCTACAACCATATTAAAATTATCTCACTTTCTTCAATCTTATCTAGCATAACTGTCACACATTGAATTAAAATGTATCAAGCTTGATGACACTCACTCGTAATTATGACCAAAGTTAAGTTATAATCCTTATAACCCGATCATGATTTTTTGCGCTTTCAAATCCGTGGTGGTATTTACATGGACGATATCTTGACAATTGGCGTCAGAATCCATTTACATAGCGATAGCGGTAATTTAAGTTCGACACGCGACCTAAGCCGCGCTTAAATTCGGCTTCACTTCAATGTGATTTGACATATTGTGACATAGCTTGTACAATTTCATAAGATTTAAAAAAAAGTTGTTTAAATAATTCGCTTGTTGTAAAAACCTACCGTGTGCCGTAAGTCTCAAATGTTATTTATTATAATATATAATAATATTATTAATATTATAATATAGAAAAAAGGAAAGTACTTGTGGCTCTAAAGGTGACAAAAGTGATTATGCTACAGAAATAAACTTTCAATCAGTTAAAACTATCATATTTAAACCGCTTACAAAAATCCTAGTGTCATTCGAGAATGATTCCACATGGGCACTGAATATATATGTGTCCTGATTATCATTCCGACGACCAAACGATTGCAGGCGTGTCTGTGACAATTCCATCCGTAATATGCATAGATTAATGTTAAGTAGATAACAAACGCGTTTTACAAAAATGTACTCTATTCAAAATGTGTTTACATTTATAATTCCCTGTTCAAATTCATTCGTTTGATAATGTTTAATAGCTTGTGTTTGAGTGATAATGTTGTAACGCAGTGGATATTACATTCAAATATTTGCACTTGTTTTTTTTTTTCATAAATAGTAAAATAATGTGTCACTAGTAAGTGAATTATACATAGAATAACGTTTTACGTCCTTCAGACAATTTAAGAAATGTAAAAAAAATAATGTGCCGCGTAGTTCCCGGTACAATAAAAAAAAGAATAGGACCACTCCATCTCGTTCCCATGAATGTCGTAAATAGGGACAAAGGGATTAGCTTATAAACTTGTGATTTTTGTTTTAGGCGATATGGGCTAGCAACCTGTCACTACATGAATCTCAATTCTATCACTAAGCCAAATAGCTGAACGTGGACTATCAGTCCTACCAAGACTGTTGGCCTGTCCCTGTCATTAAGCCAAACAGCTGAATGTGGCCTGTCAGTATTTTCAAGACTGTTGGCTCTGTCTGCACCGCAAGGGATATAGACGTGATTATATGTATGTATGTTAAATAACTTCAACAAATTTTCTAGCAAATTGATTACTAACAATACTTCGGCAGGTATGGCGTACTATACAAACAACCTACAGCCGAAGCGAGGTTACGTCATTTAACCAAGTTGTAGCTTTCGTAACACCGAAGGTTATCGGCCACACAATTATTTATATTGTCTCTAATCTCTGTTATGAATGTGGACTCTGAGAAGCTGTTTAAAAAATTATAGATTTAATGTTTTTTTTTACCGTTTCGTAGGTATTCCCACGGTTTATTCTAATGTCACATCATTAAAAAAAGCAATTATTATTAATACAGATGGTTCAATTGATACAAAAAAAAAAGAATAGTTGCCGTGTGGTTTTCGGCACTTTAGAATAGAACCACTCCATATCTATTTCATGGATGTCGTAAAAGGGAACTAAGTGATGGGCTTACAAACATTTCTCTTATAGGCGATGGACTGGTACGCTATTGAATTTCAATTCCATCATAAAGCCTATATTCTCAAGACTGTTTGTTTACCCCGCAAGGGATATAGACGCGACTATATGTATGTAAAAAGATTAGATGGATTTCGTAAAGGGTGACATAAATATGCAAAGAATAGAGTTTTATAAGGCCTAGAACATAAGGCCGCAGATAACTAAATAAATTGAGGCAAAAGATAGTAGTACAGTATATCAAATATTATATCTGAATGAATATTTTTAGTAAAGGGATCAATTGATTACCTATGAGATGGCAAAAGTGCATTAATAATAAATAATGGTTCTTACTTTGATTAAATAAATTTATCATATAAAAAAATATTCGACATTTCGTTCCTCCTATACCAAACGCCAATTTCATGTATGAACCTAATACAACGAATTTTCTTCAAATCAAAGACGAGATTGTTCCTACAACATTGAAAACTGGGCCGGGTCGACATCAACTATAAAGAATGCAAGCCAGTTAAGTAGTTGCCAACAAAGAAGTTCTATAGTGTGTGCCGTGTGGTTCGCGGCACCAAATAGAAAAAAGAATAGGACCACTCCATCACTCTCCCATGGATGTCGTAAAAGGCGACTAAGGGGTAGGCTTATAAACTTGGGATTCTTCATTTAGGCGATGGGCTAGCAACCCGTCACTATTTGAATCTCAATTCTATCTTAAAGCCATTATAGCTGAACATGGCCTATCAGTCTTTACAAGACTGTTAGCTCTGTCTACCCCGCAATGGATATAGACGTGATTATAATGTATGTATTTAAGTTCTATAGTTAAAGTTAAAAAAAAATCTTTATCTTGACGACTAAGACTCGAGAAATACTGAACAGAAACTGAAATTTGCTCAGCAATGTGACAGATTACTGCAATGTTTCCTTCTGCACCGGTATGAGATAACATTATTGCTTCGATCAATCGTCGCTAAGTCTCATTTGTCGTCATTTATCATTCATATAATCACGTCTATATCCCTTGCGGGGTAGACAGCGCCAGCCAGACTGATATATTTGTCGTCATGGGAGCTTGAAAATCAGATACCCCTTGAATACGACAAAATTTCGATACTTCTGTTCGATATTCTGCAAATACATGAGGGAGTTTCTTGCTTGGTGTTGGAAATGGCTTGCTTCTTCCAATCCCTACTCCCCTACTAATATTATCAATCTTTAACGTCTAACGACTGAACCGATTGTCATCAAACAGTTCACTCTCGATGAAGGATAGGCTATTTTTTTATTGTGAAAAAAAGGAACTACGCGGACGACGTCGCCGATAAAAGCTAGTATGATATAAATGCAATAGTATTACCCCGAGTTAATTGTGGTTTAATAAGTCCGTTTATACTTATCATAGCTTGAAGTTGGGAAGTATATCAAACCAATTTTCTCAGATTCGTTAATTTTTTTTTAAGGGTAGCTAAAATGTTTATTTTTTAATGATTAACCGGGCGGATGAAAGAGGGAATTATGTCATATTGGCAAAGAGATTTGGTTTAATACCGTTGTTTCCTGTCAGGATTCAGAAGCAGTCCTTTTTCAGAGGATTATTCATTCTTCCTTAACGATTTTACTGCCCAATAATATTTCAAAATATTAGAAAATGGTATTTCTATTCATTTGGGGATTTCGCTCTGACGTACCTTCGTTTACTCTTAACAGGCTACAAATTTGCAAACAATATGCAATATGAAACAATATGCAATATAAGTTCTGAATGTAAATCATGTTTTGCATTTTACATTATAAAGCAAAAATGAAGTTAGCACAGTAAATATGATCTAGAAATTGCTAAAATAAATAAATATATTGTAGTAAGCCTCGAAATAAGTTCAAGACTTGTGTTACGAGACATACTAACTCAACAATACGATACGCTACATAATCAACATAGTAATCAGGATCTTTTGATTTTTTTAAAGCTTACTGGCTTTATAAACTACAAAAATTAGACAAAAAATTCTTATTCAATAGACAATTTTTAATGAAACAATTTCATTCTTTTCACAACAAAACAATTAACCAGTTACTAAATTTTAAAATTCAATGTAATTTGAGCCGCTAACTATGTAGTCCAAGATCCCAGAGCCGTAAGACACAACTTATTTTCTAAAGAATGGATCTTTCGATTCTCAGTAGTCTTTTATGTACTTTTAATACCTGCATGTTTGTGAGACTTGCCCGGTGACACCTGCGCAGGTACCAGGCGAGAAAGGTAACTAAAAATCACAGTTACTTAACTTACATTTTTATGACTGATTTTTATATATATTTTATAGACTATTACTCTGAAGTCATATCAGAGAAGTCAGACGCTTTCCCTGCGCCAGAACTTTTGTCAGACGCTTTAAAGCTCTATCAAAAAAAAATTAACTTAATTTATTTTTAAATGTCTGACTTTTATATATGTTATTCAGATAACTATTACAAAGTTGTATTAAATCAGTCAGACAGTTTGTAATGACCAAACACCTCTTAAACACGAGAATTACTCAGCCTCGAGTATGAGCGCGTCAGAGTAAAATATCTAATATTTGAAAAGTACTTACTGTTTTCAATTTCATATTTTTGCATATCTATTCAAATACGATGAAATTTATAATTAAAATAATAATTAATCATTTTTAAAATAATATAATATATTGCATACTGTATATAAAAATAAAAATGTAAAAAAAAATTCTCTATTTGTTTCAGTCAAAGTATTAAATGTACAGACAAAATATTTTTACCGCATGATTATATGTAGTATTTTGATTTTCAGTTTTTTAATAAATACTCAAACAACACAAAAAAAAATATTTTTAGTAAAAATTAATATATATCTTGTTATTGTTGGGACTCGAACTCGGACCGCCAACTTCCCAGTCTCACGCGATAACCACTGGACCATCGAAGCCGTTGCGGTGGTGTCGAAATTAAAGTAGACTACATACATATGGTCACGTCTATATCCCTTGCGGGGTAGACAGAGCCAACAGTCTTGAAAAGACTAAATGGCCACGTTCAGCTATTTGGCTTAATGATAGAATTGAGATTCAAATAGTGATAGGTTGCTCGCCCATCGCCTAAAAAAGAATCCCAAGTTTGTAAGCCTATCCCTTAGTCGCCTTTCACTTATATTTATATGTTATAGGTTTACTATTACTATACTATTTTTTAATTGCTTATGATTTTATTTTTACGGAAAATTCTGCCAGCAACGACAATCTAACTGATGATGAGGACGATGACTTGAGTGGACAGTATAGAGATTTAATAAATGATGAAAATTCAAATGATTATTTTGATGATGAAGATGATAAAGAGACAATAAAATAATTATTCAATTGATTAATCATAATTAATTATTTTTTTATTGAAATTATTATAATAGATATAATTTTTTAAATAAAATAAAAATCATTCTTTTTGAAAGGCTATTGCTACAAAAAAAATCATTTTCCCCTATTTACATGCAATATATTATATTATTTTAAAAATGATTAATTATTATTTTAATTATAAATTTCATCGTATTTGAATAGATATGCAAAAATATGAAATTGAAAACAGTAAGTACTTTTCAAATATTAGATATTTTACTCTGACGCGCTCATACTCGAGGCTGAGTAATTCTCGTGTTTAAGAGGTGTTTGGTCATTACAAACTGTCTGACTGATTTAATACAACTTTGTAATAGTTATCTGAATAACATATATAAAAGTCAGACATTTAAAAATAAATTAAGTTAATTTTTTTTTGATAGAGCTTTAAAGCGTCTGACAAAAGTTCTGGCGCAGGGAAAGCGTCTGACTTCTCTGATATGACTTCAGAGTAATAGTCTATAAAATATATATAAAAATCAGTCATAAAAATGTAAGTTAAGTAACTGTGATTTTTAGTTACCTTTCTCGCCTGGTACCTGCGCAGGTGTCACCGGGCAAGTCTCACAAACATGCAGGTATTAAAAGTACATGAAAGACTACTGAGAATCGAAAGATCCATTCTTTAGAAAATAAGTTGTGTCTTACGGCTCTGGGATCTTACTCTAATGCGAGACGGAGATAACAGCACGACAATCTGGCCATATCAGGCAGTTAGCGATGCTATCAGAAAATTAGTAAGTAATACGATTGATAACTTATCAAAGACTGGTTAGTGCATAAGATTGTTACGTCCTTCATACACAACGTACGTTGCTTAGAGATACCGCAATTTGATAGCTATCTATATGAAGTGAATCTTGAAATTTCCGAGTTTTGTAATTTTATTTATAGATAACATAACATATAATCAAGTCTTTATTCCTTGCGGGGTAGACAGAGCCAACAGTAATCAAAATACTGAAAGGCCACTTTGAGCTGTTTGGCTTAATGATAAAATTGAGATTCAAATAGCGACAGTTGCTAGCCCATCGCCTAAAAGAGGAATCCCAAGTTAGCTAATCCTATCCCTTAGTCGCCTTTTACGACATCCATGGGAAAGAGAATTATAGATTTTCGTACTTTGGTCAACATTAAGCACTCATCTTGATGATGTGTGCAACCACATACCTACAGTCACAATACTAAGTAGAATAGTTACTAAGTACCTATAAACATTTAGTTTAGTTAGTTATTCATTTCTATCACAATCAAAATTCGATCAACAATGTAACCAACAAACAATGAATAATCCAGATTTAAATTAACATAGTTTACGA
Organism: Amyelois transitella; assembly: GCF_032362555.1. Classification (NCBI taxonomy): domain Eukaryota; kingdom Metazoa; phylum Arthropoda; class Insecta; order Lepidoptera; family Pyralidae; genus Amyelois; species Amyelois transitella. Next base: position 545,835 of record NC_083521.1, on the reverse strand, counting down.
ACTGAATCTGGTTGCGTCTGTTGTGTGAATTCCATTACAATTTATTCGAAAAATGGTTGTTAAAATAAATAAATGACCACACCAGCAAAATAGTGATTACTTTAAGCTACAAACGATATAAGCCATGAAGTCATATTTTCAAAAGATTGATCAAGTTATTATGCTCAAAGCTGTGGTATTTAGGAAATACATACATACATTTAATCACGTCTATATCCCTTGAGGTACAGACAGAGCCAACAGTCTCAATAGACTCAATGCCACGTTCAGCTGTATACAAGAAATAGTAGAAAATATTAGAATTTCAGTCTTAAATGATAAAGATGACAATTTAAAAAAAAATTAAAATAATCGACTCCCACGCATTAAAACCGCATAATGATTGGTGGATTCGTGGACGTGTCAGTTTCATTGGTAACCTGGTCCTAATTTCCCCGTCTGGTTTCTCATTACGTCTAATTACCGCCAGCCGCTACAATTATGAGCTATCATCATGAACTATCAGTTGCTAATTAACACCAGTCATTAGTGGTGCGACCGCTATAACCGCAGATCTCAAGTGTGAATGATAACTTCAATAGGTGTACATACATACAATCACGTCGATATTCCTTGCGGGGTAGACAAGAGGCAACAGTTTTGAAAATACTAATAGGCCAGGTTCAGCTGTTTGGCTTTTGATAGAATTGAGATTCAAGTAGTGACAGGTTGCTAGTTATGAATGTGGATGAAGCGAAGGATGTATGCAGAGATCGTGGCAAGTGGAAAGAGGTAGTCTCTGCCTACCCCTCCGGGAAAGAGGCGTGATTTTTTATGTTATGTTATGTTTATGCTAGCCCATCGCCTAAAAGAAGAATCCCAAGTTTATAAGCATTTTATTTAATCGCTTTTTATGGCATCCATGGGAAAGATATGTACCGGTCCAAAAGTACCGGGCACCACACGGCATTACTACAAAATAACGTAACAGCATAGTTGAAAATCTTGTTTAGATCACGCAAACAAAGTAGGCAGCATTTTATGATCTCAAACAGATATCGAGGCACGAGTGTCCTACGCACAATTGACAAATGTTTATAGGAACAATTAGCGCCCTAGCGGTTTATTACTGTCCAATGTCAGTTGTTTGCAGTAATGGACAGCAAGATTGTTACCAAGGGTTGGCTCAACTCAATCGAGGAATGTGTCACTCGGCAGTCGAAGGCCTAGATTCAGTTTCGCGTTTGGAGCATTTCAATTTGAAGAGTTTCTTGTATAAACGGCCTCTGTGGCGCAGCGGTAGTACGCACTGTCCGTGACACCGCAGGTCCTGGATTCGAATCCCAGCCGGGGCATGATGAGAAAAGAACTTTTTCTGATTAGCCTGGGCCTTGGATGTTTACCTAAATAAGTATTTATTGCAAAATACAGTATCGTTGAGTTAGTTTCTCGTAATATAAGTCTCGTACTTACTTCGAGGCTAACTCAATCTGTGTAATTTGTCTCGTATACATTTATATTTATTAATTTATATTTATATTTATATATAATAATTATATTTAAACTTGCGGTGTGGTTCCCGGCACCAATACAAAAAGAATAGGACCACTCCATCTCTTTCCCACGGATGTCGTAAAAGGCGACTATAGGATAGGCTTACAAACTTGGGATTCTTCCTTTAGGCGACAGGCTAGCAACCTGTCACTATTTGAATCTCAATTCTATCATAAAGCCAAATATCTGAACGTGGCCATTCAGTCTATTCAAGACTGTTGGCTCTGTCTATCCCGCAAGGTATATAGACGTGACCATATGTATGTATGATGATTGCCGATAAGTTGCTTGTAAAAAGAAGATAAAATTTGTGACGTCCCTACCATCACAGATTCATAGCTCATCATACTTTAAGTATAGATACCAAAATATTACACAACGTAAACACTTGCCTTATGATTTGACAAATTACCGCAACAACCTTGACTGTAATCAAGACGAACACAAGCAATTTAAAACCTTATTCCTTATACAAATTAAGTCTACATTATGTGCTGCCAACACAACTAGTTCTAGTAAGGTATTAGCCTTGACGTGCTCAGATCATCTGGCACAGACTGTACACACATAATTTAGCTTTTAAAACACTTTCAAAATTTAAATTTAAAAGAATAAAATATTGTTTGGAAATGATATGGTAGTGCCAATCTAGGTGTGCGCCTAAATACATGTGTAACATCATTGAAACGATTGATTTAATGATTTTTATATGCAAAATAAATGTTAATTCTCCACTTGTTAGTTAAGTAGATGACAAATATCAAAATAAATAAAGCGAGAAAAAATAAAAGCGTTCAGGGAAACAGTATATCAAGAAGAGAAGTTGTAATAGTACACCGAATAAGAATGATCGAACTGTACATTTAGGTGATGCGTCACACCAACGATGCAACTAAGCCATGAGTGGGTCAATGTGAGACTAAGTACAACATGGCACGACATCCAGGCGATGTATACTGTGCTGATGGACGATACGAACAACGCTAAAACTCACTCTGCCAGTCCACGGTCCACTGATGCCTTGTAATACTAATATTAAACTAATGTTGTTTTTCTCTATCTAGAAATTTCATAAGATACTTGTCTTAATGGATAAAGTTTGAAACTTTTTGTTACTGTACGGTATTGCTCTATCATAGTTGGCTTCTATTCAAAGTAATTATGATTTCTAACATGTGTATGTAACATGGTATATACCCCTCAATATAGGTCATGACAATTTTCTAGATCATTTTCAATGAGGCGTTTCAGTGGAACAGTGACAAGTGAGCATCAGCACGGATGAGCGTGAGGTGCGCGCGAGAGGCATGCGCGCCACAACAACCAAAAGCCAGAGATGATGAGCAAACATTGTCTGACGACTCACCGAAATGAGACGTTAGATTGCCGTGGCCGTTAGCCAGTGGCAAGGCCGTCACCAGGTCTTGCACTAAAAAATAACGACTCTCGTTTAACATTGCATAAATTGTAACTAAACTCTCAGTTGCAAACTGGCGGACTCTTATCAACAACCAACGTGGAATTGGCTTGATAATTCATTTTTTTTTATTAGCTACTAGACTTATCAACAGCGGAGCGATTAAAAACTTTATTTTACACTCATAAAAAGATATCGGTGACTGCTGTAAACTTTTATGGAGCCTAAATACCTAGTTACATTGAAATATCGCAACGAATTCACAAATATCGGCCCGGAATGACCTTATTATCATCGACATAGGTTAAACTGATAACAGCAGCGTCTGATAAGAATCTTGTAAGAACAGAGTACACAGCTGAATCAAGCACAAATTCGCTGTCAATGTTATTCTTGCCTAGCGAAGTTCGCGATCAAGTAAATCAACATTACATGGACCTAGGTATTTACATGTCTAAGATAGTTAGAAGGTACTTACCTGAACTAAAATGCGATCGTTTGACGTCCCCATTTTCAGAATCCACGTCGAGGGGTCGTTTTCTAGAATCCGTAATTTCCGGACTGGGACAAGTATCCATTCCCGTATCAGCGGCCATGTTGAATTTCAGGGCAAAACTTTAAACTTCTCTATAATTCCCATTACGTAATTGCTTCAGAATGCGTATACTGATGCGGCACTTTGCATTATTATAATATCATATCTTACACTTAACACTTAAACAACTAAATAAGGTTAAAATTGAAGATTTTATAGGATCTAAATACTAAAATAAAGGAGAGAAGTGACACTATTAACGTTACGTCTAAACGTTTTGTGAACGTTTGTCGATACTGCGGCGCTGCTTGCTGTGTGTGGCGCACAATCACCCTGAAGTTATCTGCATATGTCACAAAGCCAAGTTGGCATTATTGCATTTTGACATCAACCAGCTGATAAATTTAGTGTTGGTCCTACGTAAATAATTTAGTCAAATGATTATACAGTCGACATATTTTTAACCCACGATCACTTGGATGAAGCACGTTCTGGCGCGAAGCAACGTGAAATTCTCTGAGACTGAATGTGTTAGTTAGACATTTATACTTAGACATAAAGGTACTGTCAGTGTAAGTGGGATTATGAATTTATACAAAATATATTCCTTTTTCTCATCATCACCATCAAAAATTGAAATAGTTGTATTTGTACTCGATTACTTTTTGTTTTGCACAAAGAATACACTTCCGTATTGGTTTCCATGACCAGCTGAATCTTTATACATTATTTTTATTATCACAAAAAGAAAAGGAAAATGCACGAAGTCGTATTTCCTTAATTCATACTAAATTGCACTAAATGAAACATTAACGCGTATATTACTAACCAGGTACGTGAAAAAAAAATATTATCAAAATAGCTTACATGTTTTGTACACTACGTTATTTTAATATAGGTACTTATGATTTAATATAAAAATCAATAAAGATTTTTCTAAAGAATAATAAACAATGTAATACTTATTTTACACTTAAATCCATCAAGCGCTGCCACCAACATTAATGTAAACCAGAACAGCACTTTACTTTAAAACTGCATTTAAATGGCACCCCTGCATTGTTTAAATTTCTTGAATCTTATTTCATTAGCAGTAAAAAAACGTTGTGTGATTGTAGGTCTTGTGTTGGTTGTCAACACTAAAAAGACATAATGCGCCATTGCTTTAAACAACCAATCAGCAACCGTATCTAACTTCAGGTATATTTCGAGGCGGGATTTAAATAAATAGAACACGCATGTTCTATTTAATTGTGTATGTACATATTTAATCCAGTAAGTGAATACGTGTGAATACTTACTTAAAATACTTTTATAAACATACCAAGTGTTGTTGTTTTTTTGGGATCACTTTCTTCTTTGTTTCTCTGGTTACAAACAATATAATACAAATCCATCAGGTCTTTAAATATTTATTGGATATAACTTTTGAAAAAAGGGAACCGCCTCCAAGCGATATCCTCCTTTTTTTAAGTCAGTTCTAAAACCTTCTCCTAAAGGGTTTCAATTCAAACAAACACTTTCCTGAAAACCGCATCAAAATCGGTTCCGCAGAACGCGGGATAATCGCGGACAAACAACAGGTCACACTGATAACCGCCTGGAACTGACAGGTTAGTATAATAATAGAAAATGTAGCAGTAACGTTTAATTTTGGTTTATCTTATAAGTTTCAAAATAGGGCGCGAACATGCCAGTGACAAACTAGGTCAAGGCTGTATTTCTTTTCCTCGCTGTTACGAACTAGGCGCCAATTAGCTGGTTACTAGACTAGGTCACACAATGAATAGCTTATGAGCTTATAAGTATTAGCAATACAATCGGAGCTATGTAGTGGAATTTTATATTTTACTTCCAACTTTTGCAATACATACCTACGTCTAATCACGTCTTCATCCCTCACGGGGTAGACAGAGTCAACAATCTCGAAAAGGCTTATAGGCGACGTTAAGCTATATTATTACCTTTTCAAAAAAATTGTGCCGTGTGGTTCCTAGCACCAAACGAAACAAGAATAGGACCACTCCATCTCTTTCCTATGGATATCGTAAAAGGCGACTAATGGATAGGCTTATAAGCTTGGGATTCTTCCTTAAGGCGGCGGGCTAGCAACCTTTCACTTTATATCAATCTCAATTCTAACAGTTAGCCAAACAGCTGAACGTGGCCCTTCAGTATTTTCAAGACTGTTGGCTCCGTCTACCCCGCAAGGGAAATAGAAGCGATTATATGTATGTCTTTTTCCGTCAACGGTTGACGGAAAAAGACCTAGAGGTCGCAGCCCTACAAGATGGTCGGATCAAATCCGATCGTCACTAAACACCGATCTCCATAAGGCCCTCCACGACGCAAAGGAACGCAACAGGTGGAAGGAAGAGATCAAAGAGAAAGTGATTCGGCGGGGGAGTCACGACCCTCAGCAATGAGGTATACGACGCGAGGAGGAGGATATGTATGTATTTATGTTAAAGAACAATTTACTATTTTTATATATGTAACACCACTAGAGGAAAATACTTGCTTATTCTTTACTCGCCTTCTTTGATACCTATATGGAAAAATGATCAGGATAGCTACAGTGAGGGGGCTACGCTAGCGTAGGGTAATGAGCTACAATGAGGGAGATTGTGTATATAACGTAGGTTGATAGGTTCAAATATTGTCATAGAAAAATTAGACTTCTGCGCTGGTATCGGTGTTACTTAGAAAAATGGTTTATTATTAAAAAAAAAATTAAATGTATCGCACCGCTTCCAAAGCGCAAGTACAGAAAAAATATAAGAATTAAAAATAAAAAAGGAAAATGGACCTATTTAACCTCGTTTATTCAGTTATAGTAATAAAGTAAAAAATATGACAAGGGTACATATTACACATACGAATGAGAATGTTAGGTTTTATTCTATTAATTTATTTACAAGACATTTTGTAGACATAATAATTTGTACAAAACAAACATGTGTACATATGTTAACTTACTTGTTTTTTTTAAGCGTTAGACAAAGATTGGCAGAATTAAAATTTTACATAGACGGATAGAAAATATGTTTTTAAATCTGATCGTTAAGCGTAAGAATGTTTTTTTTAATAAAAGAGTGATTGACCGAATGTATTTAAATGCACGGTTAAAAATATTTGAATACTCAGATATTTCTGAAATTTATCACCACGCGTATAACATCCCATTGATAGCAAAAACATTTCCATATCAACCCGCCTGTGCATATTACTTTCACCAATTAGTGCGTGTTTCAGCATTTAACCCCATTTTCAAGCAATCGCTCACACTGATGTAGATTAAGGAGAGGAAAAGATTAACTCACAAATAATATGAACTCCATCGAATGTTTGCCTCGGGGAATTATTTCTAGTACTTTTTATCAATATAATGTAATCTTTTTTTAATTTAACATTCTGAAATATACAATATCTGTACCACAAATAACTACATTTAAGTGCAAATAACTTAAGGATGGTTTGTGCTAAAATACTATCAATTTTCAAACATAATATTATTTCTAACTGACTTTGAATGCATACAAAAAACAAAATTGATGCGTAATATAATATTTACAAAAAAAATTACCATATCTATCTCCAATACAAATCTAATTCTATTGGCTGAACATATTTGAATTTAAAGTGTAAGTATATATTTTTAAGAACCGCTACATTTTGTCCAAAACTGCTTCAGCATCCTTGACCGAATTAACCCAAGATATTTGCACTGAAATCTCAACCTCATTCACAAGCATATAATCTGTGTCCCAACAACATCGCGAACTAAAACCACTGGTATTTTACAAGGATTTTATATCACTAAGAGTAAGTACATTTTGCTATCGAATCGGGGGCACTGTCGACGGTAGAGGTTCCAGGGCAGGCACCAGGTGGTATGTGAGCCACCAGGACAGCAGAGGTTGCGTGATTGCCACGAAGAGGAGGAAGTAGAGCCTCCTCTTGGTGCCCCCGGAAGGCCTGGCCCAGGTCTCGGCGTACGGGTTCTGGGGATAGGCAGCGGGCGCCTGGTAGCCGTACGCGGGCTGCTCGCCGCCTTGAGAACCCGCGAGCACTTGTACCCTGAGGGTCTTAACCTGAAATGGTTAAAAGAATTTATGATTATAACAATAATGGAAGTCGCAAACGACGACTAAGGGATAGGTTAATAAACTTGGGATTCTTCTTTCCGACGATGGACTGTCACTCACGCTCACTATTTGAATCTCGATATTATCATTAAGCCAAACAGCTCAACGTGGCCTTTCAGTCTTTCAAGACTGCTGGCTCTGTCTACCACGCAATAGACGTGTTTATATGAATGAAAAAAAAAAAAATAATAATAATTCATAGTAGGAGTCAAAAATCGCAGTGGTGTTAATACCAGCACTGTGTCCTTAAGTTATATGGATTTCCCATCTCATAGTGTGCTTGTCTGTCTTTGTAAATAAAATCGATCCATCCATACATCCATGAGAAAGAGATAGGAGTGGTCCTATTACTTTTCCTCTTGGTGCCAAGAACCACACAGAACTAATCCAATTTCTTTAATCATATATGTGTATCAAGAGTACCCAAAACCGAGCCGAGCTTGCACGAAGAGAGTTATGAATGTGGATGAAGCGAAAGAAGTATGCAGAGACCGTGGCAAGTAAAAAGATGTTGTCCCTACCTACCCCTCGGGGTAAAAGGCATTAATCTATGTATGTATGTGAGTACAAACTTACCAAGAAGTATGACAATGTGAAGCTGGTATAGACCAAGGAACAATAGTACCCTGTCCTGCCCAGAATGAGTCCAGCCAGCAGACTTCCGATCATTATTATGTACTTGTACCCGGAGAACGCTAGCAGGTCCAGAGTCTTCAGGTTGGTGTTCGTGTTGGTCACGTAGAGAGTAACAAGGTACAGGATCATCTCGAAGATGATGTAAGCTAATGCGCTGGACGCTTGCATGCCTATCTGTTCCGGGGAGAAGCGGTGTTGGAGACCTGTGAATCGGAAATAAGGATTAAAATATTGTAATGAGAGAAATTATATTATTGTACCAATATTATTATTGAAATATAAAAAATATAGTTCCGTGTGGTTCCCGGCACCAATAAAAAAAAAAGAATAGGACTACTCCATCTCGTTCCCACGGATGTCGTAAATGGCGAATAAGGGATAGGCTCATAAATATGGGATTCTTCTTTTAGGCGATGGGCTAGCAACCTGTCACTATTTGAATCTCAATTCCAGCATAAAGCCAACAATGATGGAAGTCGCAAACGGCGACTAAGGCATAGGTTAATTTGAAGGTTAATTTAAACTTGGGATTCTTTTTTTCGACGATGGACTGTCACTCACGCTCACTATTTGAATCTCGATACTATCATTAAGCCCAAACAGCTGAACGTGGCCTATCAGTTGTCATTCTGGGCAGGACAAGACTGTTGGCTCTGTCTACCCCGCAAGGGATATAGACGTGATCTTATGTATGTATTATGATAAAAAAATGTATTGAAAGATTTTGGATTTTTGTTATCGAAGAACGACCTGTAATGATAGCAGGCAGTGGCTTGATCCATCCCAATGCCCAAATCAAGAACAACTGGAGGGGGTAAAGGACACCATAAACTATAAGGCAATAATCTCAAAAAAGGCTCCATTTTTTGTTTTAGACTGAGTTGTTTAACACCGACAAAATAAAGGTATGTTAAGAGCGCATTTAAATACCTGTATTTTTTTATAAATAATGCAACGCGAAATTTAAAATCTTGAAAAGACTGATAGGCCACATTTAGCAATTTGGCTTAATGTTAGAATTGAGATTAAAATAGTGTCAGGTTGCTAGCCCATCAGCTAAAAGAAGAATCTCAAGTTTATAAGCCTATCCCTTAGTCGCCTTTTACGACATCCATGGAAATGAGATGGAGTGGTCGTATTTTAATTTAATTAACAGTTGCAACACCGACAAAGTTGTTAGAGAAGGATGCGAAGTGTCACCTTGGTTGTTCAACCATTTCTTGCCAGCTATCCAAGTAACGGTTGAACAGCCAAGGTGACGGTACTTACACTTGTCGGATTTAAAAAAGGATTGGATTGAAACATACCCAGCATGAACCCAGCCAACAGTACATAAGTGACATATCCCATGGAGGGTATGTAGAGGTCCGGGGCGTTGATGTCGTAGCGAGGCTGCACAGGCGAGTCCTGGTCGTATTTCAACATCCACTCCTGAAATAAAATAGCACGAGGGGCAATAGAAACCTGAGCTAGATGTGTCAAAAGGTTTGTAGTGTGCGGAGCATATACCTAACTGGTGACTTAAGCATCTGCCCAGATTGAGGCCGCCGCCATTTTTTTTTATGTGGCAGATATCTATACGAATATTATAAAGCCGAAGAGTTTGTTTGTTTGTTTGAACGCGCTAATCTCAGGAACTACTGGTTTGAACTGTAAAATTCTTTTTGTGTTGAATAGACCATTTATCGAGGAAGGCTTTAGGATATATAACATCACGCTGCAACTATTAGGAGCGAAGTGAAGTGAAGATTATTATCTTAAATACGCTTTAAGATCTGCCTATTCCCTAAATCGCTTTGGAAATTTTCAGTGCAGTTTAGTTATTTTGTCCTTTATTTTCCTTCTACAACATACACAGTAAGATATGGAAATAATGTCTATTATTTTAACGTGAGAATATACCATAGTAAACAACGTATTATTTAATTGGTATTTAATCCAAATAAAAATGCTTCAATTTTAATATGTCCTCTCACAGGTCTACTGGAAAAGGCTTCTTTTTAAATAGGTATTGTTTTCTTTTATATACATAAATATATTATAACATTACCCTCACCATGCAGTGCCTTGTGGTTCCAGGCAACAATAAGTGCCGTTTGTTTCTCAGCACCAATAAAAAAAAAGAATAAGACCACTTCATCTCGTTCCCATGGATGTCGTAAAAGGCGACTAAGTGATAGGCTTATAAAGATTCTTGTTTAGGCGATAGGCTAGCAACCTGTCACTATATGAATCTCACTTCTAAGCTTTGACTGTACAATAGTATTTTATTAACTTCAAAGCAAATATTCCTATATTTTCATCAAAATCTGAAACAAGTCGCGCGCGTCGTTTTGCGTTCAAATCCGCCGCAGTCCTAGTGTCTCAGTAGTACGGGCGCTTAGCATCTGAGAGGTTAAGCCAAACAGCTGAACGTCGCCTAACAATCCTTTCAAGATTGTTGGCACTATCTACCCCGCAAGGGATATATACGTGATTATATGTATGTATGTATGTTACCCTTACCTTATGTGTAAACGGGAACAGTATCAACATAAGCTTCTTTAGCACATATCTGGTGTCGACTGCGAAGTAGTACCTCATCCTGGAGACAGGAACAAATCGGTTGAGTTCCCGCTGGACCACCTCCTTGCCCTGGGCGGCCAGCTGGTTGCCGTACTGGAATGCCATGTCCTGGAAACATTGGAATTTTAAACATACATACATACATTTAATCACGTCTATATCCGTTGCGGGGTAGACAGAGCCAACCGTCATGAAAAGACTGAAAGGTCACGGTCAGCTGTTTGGCTTAATGTTACAATTGAGATTCAAATAGTAACAGGTTGCTAGCCCGTCGGCTAAAAGAAGAATCTCAAGTTTATATGCCTATCCCTTAGTCGCCTTTTACGACATCCATTGGAATGAGATGGAGTGGTCCTATTCTTCTTTTTATTGGTGCCGGGAACTTTTATAGTCTAGTTAAAACTGTTGAGATGTTCCCACTTAGGACAGGACCATACATACAAACATACATAAAATCTCGCCTTTTTCCCGGAGCGGTAGACAGAGTCTACATCTCTCTACTTGCCATAATTTCTTCACTTCATCCAAATTCATAACTCTTTTCATGCAAGCTCAGCGGTTTCCGGTAGGACCAATTTATCTTTAACCCATTGCTGTTGTTAAAGGTTTCCACCTTTTAATTTTGTATAAGCTTTCATGCTGGTCTTGTAGCAAAGAAGAAATCATCTGCTTCTCTCCCATGCAAATTGTAACAAGAAAATCAAAAGAAGAGGCTCAAATTCATGGATCTTCTTTTTAAGGCAATGGTCTAGCAACTTGTAACTCTTCAGACAAATTTGGCATAGCAGTCTTTTACAAACTATTGGCGCTATCTAACCCGTAAGAGATAAAGTTTTGGTTATATTAAAATACCTGAACAATGGGCTGCTGGAGCATGGAGCCAAGCTGTGCAGGAGATGCCATGGGTGTCTGCGGAAAGCCTCCCATGTAGCCATAGTCTGTGAAATAAAAAATATAAATGGTCCATGAGAAAAAAAAATGTTTATTTTGGTACAAAATACAAATTAAAACATGACAATTTACATCCAAAAATGTAGGTCTCCGCTCAGAAAATTTCAATGTGAGCTGGGATGCTGGTCTGCCACAGATAAAAAGAAATAAAACAAAAACTACATTCCACATAAGTATCATCCATATTTCAGTCATCCAGACTGGCACTGTCTACCCATTCAGGGATAAAAATGATAAGATGTTTTTCAAGGATAAAGAATATACAAATAGCCTTATATTTTAACAGAAACCATATTAGAGTAATGAAAGTGTTATCGACCCAATTAAGAAGCAATCAAAATTTGTATTGCAGATGTATTCAAATTTGGAACTTGCATCACTCACATAAGGACCAATGTGCTTTGTTACTTTTGTATAAGCACTGCTTATCACAACTTAGCTGTGAGAACTAGGAACCATTAGTATTTGAAGCTTGGTAATTGCTATATTGCAATTTTTTTATTCCTTCAGTTAACCTGAGAGATACAAGGAAAATCTAATATGACATATGCCTTATAGAAATGAATGAATAAATCCAGGGGACAGTTTAACTTATTAAAAATAGGAGTCTTACATACAATATAATATCAACTATAACGAGAAAAGTAATTACTCGGGACAGGTGCAGGCGACGCGAAGTCTTGTGTGGTTTCCAATTGGATTCCTTCTTGGTAAGGCGGTGGAGGAGTGGCGTGTGAATATGGAGCATTATAGACAGGCCCCGGGCTGAAGGCCGGCGCCGGCGACGGGGCACCCATGGCGGACACATCGCTCACTCGTTTGGCCTTCCGGATCCCACCAGAGTGCCCAACTACAACAAGAATCATCATGAAATATCTTTTTTGCACAAACATAACACACAAATTGATTATATGGCATACCGTTTCTGGAAGCGTTGAAATTCATTGTATAGGGTAATTATAAGTTAATAGGAACACATGAACATAATAAAATTAGTGTTTTTTTCGTTTTATTTAGAAATTCCACTCCACACACGAACGAAACACATCACCAACTTGCCATTTCATTTGTCATTGTCACTATCTTGTCTTTGACAATGACATCAGCCGAGCCCTCTATTAATAACTAGGTACTTAGTGATGCTATTTTGGTTTCGGTTGGTGAACAACTAAGCTCATGTAAAACTACAATTGTTTATTGACGTGAAATTTAATGTCAACGTCACTACGTGAAAATAAATTATAAAAACATTTCTCATCATTTGACGGGAATGAAATTGTTTTTTTTCCTGGATTTCTTTAAAAACGCAGTTCTCTCTTATAGTGTTTGTGCTTGCTCCTTGTCCAAAATATGGCTCTAACAAATGTGTTGTTATTGAGCCAAATAGCAGGCTATATTATAAGTTTGATCCTTTCGCTGTGTATAACAGTCCCTATGAGTATGCACCAAGATGAGTTCAGGTACCCACCTTTTCACCAGTTCTGTTGGTAATGAGGTGTAGTATTACCGTGAAACTGCAACTGTAAATAAATATTGTTTTTCCAGTGGTCACTGTCTACTATTCTCTGGAGGGACATGGGGGCCCGATGACGGCCAGTTGCAGGTGTCCTGGGCTTCGAAGGCTTATTGCAATTACGTCATCGTGGTTGGAGTGCTCATGTTCATCGTCAGTTGTGTACAGATCTACAGGTGACTATTTATCGGAATTATATGAGGAGAAATCTATAGTCTATACACAACAAGTCACAAAAATAAAAAAAAGAATGACGCGACGCTACAGTCATTAACAGCGAAAAACCTAAAATCGCGCAAAGATTTCACGGATTGGAGCTATATATACAACCTCCGACACAACATCGTCGGAGCCGCGGTTCCCCAGGCATAACACCTAGCCTGGCGGAAGATCTTCCCTTTGGTGGCGGTTGAGCCGAATCATCGCTCCTGCTACAATATGCACAGAATGAAATACAAAGTTCTTGGTATAACAGCTGGAAATACGACAGGATTAAAATTCTATTAAAGATTTGCAGTCCAGATGTTTTTGCATGGCTGTTAATTTAAATATATATGTGGTTTCCAGCACCAATAGAAAAAAGAATAATACCACTCTTATCTCTTTCTCATGTATGTCGTAAAAGGCGACAAAGGAAAAGGCTTATAATCTTCGGACCCTTTTTTTAAGCAATGGCCTGGCAACCTGTCGCTATTTGAATCTTAATTCCATATTAAAGTCATACAGCTGAATGTTTCATATTATATATATCATATTATGAAGGCTTTTTGGCACTGTCTACCCTGTAACGGATAAACATGATTAAATATATATGCCAAGGTCTTTCTATACTTGACAAAGACATAGAACCTATATTTATTTTAGCTTTATTCCACTCTACAGGTTATCACTGTTTATGTACAAAGGCATTGACAGTTCGTTCCTCTCGGCATTCCTGGAAGCCGTGGGCTGCATGCTGATCTGTGGGTTTGCCGTCTCCGCCGCTGTGATAGTCACACTCGGCTTCATGACGTGGTGCAACACTATTGTGCAAAGGTTTCCCAGGTAAATTAGTTGAAAAAATCATACATATATATAACTAGCATTGCCTGCGATTTGTCGTTACTTTGGGCATCATTGAAGCCCTCAAGGATGAATTTTCCCGTTTTTTTTACATATTCCAATATTTCTTTGCTCCTTATAGTTGCAGCGTGATGTAATATAGCCTAAAGCCTTCCTCGATAAATGGTCTATTCAACGCAAAAAGAATTTTTCAATTTGAACCAGTAGTTCCTGAGATTAGCACGTTCAAACAAACAAACAAACTTTACAGCTTTATAATATTAGTATAGATTTAAATTGTTGATATTATGTGATACTCGTATTTTAATTTCTTTTTATATGTATAACTTAACATATCTTATACATATTCTGTATAAGAAAAACAGAAGCCAAAGTTTTTGATTTTTGAAAATTGATTTTTAGCATTTGTCTGTCTGCATGTTTGTACTCGCATCACAGGAAAACTATTGATCCGATTAGAATTTGGTTTTCTCGAATGTATAATGGTTGGTCCAACTTAAAAACTGGTATACAAGAATTTGTCCCCACCCCTTTGTAAGGGGGCAAAAAAATGGGCAGAATTTATGTATTGAGATTGTCGACGAACGAATTCGCCGGCAACAGCTAGTAAATACTATGTAAGAGCTAATAACCATGCTATATAATATTGTTTTTTGTTATACAGTTGTGAAGATGCCGCTGGGCAAGACATTGACAAAAAGGACAACATAGCAACAAAAGGATTCTATGTTCAAATCGGCTCAACTCAGGTATGTTCATATAATCAAACTCAATACTAAAAAAGAAAAAAAACTTACTTTATTCTTATTTTTACCGTTCTATCTAGCTGTAGCTATTATCCCTTACTAGATATGACCCTTTCAGGTACCTAGTTGACTGCATGGAATCCCTCATGTCATAGGGATAAGTCGCCGTTGTGCATTATTTTTTGTTATGTCTTCCTATGTACTTCTAAAATGTTTTTAAATAAATAAAACACAAGAAGAGTTAGCCTCGAAGTAAGTTCGAGTCTTGTGTTACGGGAAGCTAACTCAATTATACTATATTTTATGATAAATACTTATATAGATATAGTCATATCATGATGCGGGGTCAGGTTTTTCATGCATAGTTGCGGAGGTCAGACGGCCTTCCAAGACCCATGCCATTCAGAAAAAGTTCGTTTCTCATCATGCCCTGGCCGGGATTCGAACCCGGGACCTCCGGTGTCACAGACAAGCGTACTACCGCTGCGCCACAGAGGCCGATGTTATGTACCTACATTAAAGTATTATTTACAAACAAACAAAAATATTTAAAAATTCTTAATTGACTGTTTTCCTCACGATAATTTCTCACGGCGTAAGACCATCGATTAGTGTTCAAACTAATGTAGGTACATAACTTTCAAAAAATAGTCATTGGTAAGTACATGGCGGTGGTGGAAATTTAATCTTATTAATCTAGAAACAAGTTTTAGAATGAAAATAAAATATCGATGATTTGGCATCATCAGTTTGGCGCGTGGGGAGCGTTCGCCACATGGGTGGGGCTGGCCGTGTTCTCGCTCCTGAAGGTGTGCCGCTACCACCAGCTGCAGAACATCCAGGTGTCCATGTACAGGGAGCGGCAGAGGCTCGTCAACGAGAACGAGTCTCCGCCGGTCGCCCGCAGCTCCCCTCCCGTGCCCGTCGAGTAGACGGTCAGTTGTATAACTTCACCTTTATTTATTACATACATACATAAAATCACGCCTCTTTCCCGGAGGGGTAGGCAGAGACTACCTCTTTCCACTTGCCACGATCTCTGCATATTTCCTTTGCTTCATCCACATTCATAACTCTCTTCATGCAATATTTACATTTATTACATACATTCATATAATCACGTCTTTATCCCTTGCGGGGTAGACAGAGCCAACAGTCTTGAAAGGCTGATAGGCCACGTTCAGCTGTTTGGATTAATGATAGAATTGAGATTGAAATAGTGACAGGCCGCTAGCCCATCGCCTAAAAGAAGAATCCCAAGTTTTATAAACTTGGGATTCTTCTTTTAGGCGATATAGGCTTATTTCTTAGTCGCCTTTTACGACATCAGTGGGAACGAGATGAATTGGTCCTTTTTTTTTATTGGTGCCGGGAACCACACGGCACGGTAATTTATTTATTTATGTATTTATTTATCACACCAAACAGATTATAAACAATAAAAATAAAAAATGTGTACACAAAAAAATTACTATCTCATTTATAAAGTTACTTCGGATTCTGATGGATTAGAATGCAATGCAAAAAAATGCAATTCAAAGATGCCCAAAATAACTAATCCACGGGGACGAAGCCGCCGGCACAGCTAGTAGTAATATATAGTAATAATGCCCTCTTTTGTTTACAGTTGCAGATTAACGTGATGCCTCAAGTCAGTGATCTGTTCATCCGAGCGTCGATTCGAAAGTGATATTGTTAATTCTTGTACAAAGTATAAGTCAGTGTAGTGTCGCACTACACTGACTTAATTTATATGTATTGTTAAATGATCTCTGCCAAATTATATAAAATTGTTTTAATTTAATAGTTAAGTTTATTGAGATTTCCTTTTTTTTTTAATATTGGAATCAAATGCCTTATTTGAATAAAAATTTATAATTTATCAATCTTAAACGGTTATAGAAAACCAGTGTCGCGGCCTTTGCACATGCTGAGCGAGGACCATTTTGGTGTATATTTTATGGTCGTTTTAATTAGTTTAAAATGTTTGTAAAAATATAAATAATTTTTCGTTCTTTCTTTCATTATCAAAAGGAAGAAAAATTGCAATATTGACCAATCGAAAGTTAAAATATAATTCAGTTGTAAGTGAAATATAATTCAGTGGTAAATTCATTGTATTTTAATAAGTTGGAAGACCTTATCTCTTTTTTTCTTTAAACGGACCTTTTATTTTTCTTAAAATAGACATTATCCATTATGAATAGTTATAGATTTTTATACTCGCGCATTTAACACTTAGAAGTTGTAAATAATGTTTTAAGAGCTGTTATCAGCGTCTGTATATTGAATGATATGTTTATGTTATAATAATATAATCGCTTACCAGGGAATAACTCTGTATTTTTAATAAAAAAATGTTACTATAATGAATATTAGGTTAATTACATAAAGTTTATTAACTCATGTGTTTGTTTCATTTTGATTAACACACCAGCCGGTAGCAGGCACGCGCGACGCCGTTTGTATCGCGCGTGAAACTATGGCTATCCCGTTACTCGTGTTTATTATTTTCTTAAAAAACGATTATAGCGATAAGATCTTGGGAGGTACTAACCTGGTACTAAGTGTCCGTGTGGTCATCTCGACGGTATACATTATATTTTTATAAGAAACGAAGGTGGTTCCTCCATTTTGACGTCAAGATGGAGGAACCACATATCACAATCGATATTTTTTAATTCTTTGAGGTACAAAATTTTTTGATATAGGTACCAACAGGTACAAACCAGGTACTAATGGCTGGTTCGACAATATTTGTGTTTTGCGAGGTGGCTCCGTCATCTTGACGTTCATGGTTTTTCAATCGGTTACCTTACAGGGTAGACGAGAGCCAACATTTTCGCAAAGACCGAAGGACCAAAATCAAGAGTCATAGTAATCAGTTGCTTGGCTTGGCCATCACCCCAAAAGAAGAAACCCAAGTTAATTATCTTTTCCCGTCATGAACTTTTACAATCTGCACGAGTTTAGAAGAACACGTTTGCACACACTGCATATACATATGGTCACGACTTTATCCATTGCGGGGTAGACAGAGCCAACAGTGTTGAAGACTGAATGGCCACGTTCAGCTATTTGGCTTAATGATAGAATTGAGATTCAAATAGTGACAGGTTGCTAGCCCATCGCCTAGAAAAGAATCCCAAGTTTGTAAGCCTATCATGATGGGTTTCAATGATGCCCAAAATAACTTCCACGCGGACGATGTCGCGGGCACTGCTAATCAATTATATTTTTGATGGTAAGGTAACAGAAACTATTTATCTTTTATAAATTATTTTTTTATTGATTTCGACACACAGACATGAACGATTGTAAGAATGGTCCAAATCATGTTTTCGTTTGTTAAAAAAAGTGAGACAAACAGTTTGATGAATATAAAAACAAAGTCAATGGTAAGCCATTACAATTTGTATATAAATAGCGTAACTAAATGACAAGTTATAGTTCACAATAATTGTGTATCTTGATTTCTTTGAAAGCAGGATGCAACAATATCTGTCGTAGGTACCAAAACAACAGACCATTAAATGTATGTATTTCACATCTGTCACAGAGATCAACTTAATAAATAAATATATAAATATAAAATAAAGGTACCTACGGGATAAATTACACAGATGTTCGAAGTAAGTTCTAGACTTGTACTACAAGGTACTAAATCAATCATAGTGTGTAAGTATATTTTTTAATAAATACTTACATATATAAATATCAAGGCCAATTAGAACAAAATATTTTACCATGAAAAAGTGTTTTTTTGGTTCAGAGGCCGTCAAATTCTCATTTCAGTTTCTTGGCTAAACCAAAAAAAAAAAAAGGATGCGCCGTGACCATCAGCATTCACTCGGTTTTCTTCTGCGAGGTTCGATCTTCCGACTCACTTTTCTTACTATGTACGCCGTGTTTCTTGTTCAAGTGTACGCGGAGGTACCTCGGCTGCGCGAAGGTGGCGGCGCAGAGCGGGCAGGCGTGGCGGCCGCGCTGGTGCGTGCGCGCGTGCCGCAGCAGGTCGGCGCGCACGCTGAACGCGCGCGGGCACGCGCCGCACGCGTGCGCGCGCGCGCCGCCGTGCCGCGCCGCGTGCCGCCGCAGCGCCGCGCGCCACCTGAACTCCGCCCCGCAAATACCGCACTTCGACCCGACGTTCGACGTATGAATTTGCGAATGGATGTACAGACTAGCTTTACTCTTAAACTGTTTTCCACATCGCGTACATTCGTATTGGCACTCGCCGGTGTGGAGCGGCGCGTGTTGCGCGAGACTGGCGCGGGTCCCGAATTTCCGACCGCAAACTTCGCACTCGTGCTCTTTGCTTTGGCGGTGGAAGTACTTCAAGTGATAGAAGTAGCTAGAAGAAGCGGTGTACGTTTTCGAGCAAATTGGACAATTTCTGACTTTTTTGGGATTCGCGACCTTGCCGTTTTTTTTGTCCTCATTCTGATGCTCTGAAGTGGTTGGATGACCCTCCCTCTGATTTTCTGGAGGAATAGGTTGACATTCCATCTGATTTTCTGGACTAACTGAATGACACTCCCTCTGATTCTCCGGAGTGACAGGTTGTAACTCTGTAACTGGTAAATCTGTAACTGGGTGGTACTCTGGAGTGACTGACGGACTCTCATTCTGATACTCTGGAGTAACAGGTTGACTATCACTAAATAGTTGCGTGTCATGAACTGGTTGAGTCTCACCATTCTCAGAGCGTTGGCTGCTATTGCGAGAATTATCGTCCTGAGAATCTTCTATAGCATTGAATACGGACTCCGGCAGCGGACCGAAGCCATATTCCGCGTCGCTGTGATCAGAAAAGTCATTTTCCGCTCTGCCATTTACTGTCTTATCGATTTCTGTATTTGTTATACTGTTATCTAATCGATCTATCGAATGCATAACGCTTTCGACTGCAGTTTCTTCCGCTTCAGCATCTTTGTTAACCGCAATATTTTTCTCAACTTTAGTGTTTTGATTTTCGTCTTTCGCAATTTTTTTTCTAGTCTTCCTCATTCTTTTACTATTATTTTTCTGGATTTTCTTCGATTCCGCCTTGTAGGCCTTGTTGGCCTCGGTATATTGGACGCAATGCAGCGACATGTGTATAATGAACTCCTTCCTGTCTACATAGGTGTCGCATTCTTGGCAGTGGAACAATAGTTCTGAATGTGCGTCTATCAGGTGGTCTTTATAGGTAGAGTCTGGGTGGCGAGTGTCGCAGTAGGGGCAGAGTTTGAGGGGCTCCGGGCTGGCGCCGGCGCACGTGTCTTCGTAGCGCGGCGGAGATCTGCAACAAAGCAGTCGAATCAGCGCTCTGAGTACTATTTAGACGTAACGCTCTCAGAATCATCTCTAAATCTGTAGGATATCTCTCATCTGACATGGCTGTTGGAGTTTATTTTTTTATTTGCAGTAAATGAATCATGAACCCAAGATGATATTAAAACGCCGTATCGCAAACTGGATATAGAAATATTTGAACGTAACACGTCACGTTATTTAGTCGAGAAATGTTTTACACCAGACAGTAGTAATTGGTATAAATCTCACTCTAATACGGTCACATCGCGACCTTTTTATGCGTGCGCGCATGCAACGTCAGCTGCCCCCGCAACCGGAACGCCTTCCCGCACGCGCAGACGTGCGCCCTCTCGCCCGTGTGCACACTCACATGCGCGCGCAGCTCGCCCCGCCTCTTGAACTGCGCGCCACATTCCATACATTTAAACTTGAACACTTGATCGTGTGTCTTTTTGTGCATACGCAACGTCGCCTTCGATTTCGACGCCTTCCCGCACACTTCGCACACGAATTCTCGAACGTTCGAGTGTTGCGAGTTCACGTGATCCTGCAAGTGAGAACTTCTCGAGTACGCCTTGTGGCAGATCTCACAGATGTGCCCTCGGAGGTTCTCGTGTGTATGTTTGTGCCTCGCCAGGTTCCCGCTGTCTGTGAACCCCATGCCGCAGACGTCGCAGTATTTCCTCTCGTTGTTATGGATTTTCTGGTGCCGCCGCCATGATTCCTTCCGTAGTTTCTTTTGGCATGTCCCACAAGTCACGTGGTGTTTCTCTCTATGTGCCGCTTCTGCTTCGGGAATGAACGGAGTGTCTTCGCGTTTTATTGTTATCTCTATCGCCAGTTCTATTTTGGATTTATCTTCTCTGTAAAAGAAGACAGGAGGAAAAATTTTTATAGTTTATTTTTATTTATTTTATACATTTGGATGTCCAACAGCAAATGTTACAATCATTTAGCTTATTATATTAACATTTTAGAGTCAATTACAGGAATTAATTAATGAAGAAATCGTTTATCATGGCCAAATGAAGACATTGGAGTTTTTTTTATAAAGTACTCATATTCTTTTTTATATTTTAAATAATTTATTAGGCATGTGTCTTCCATCAACTGATGGTAAGTGACGGTGACGACGTCGACGACACGTTACAATTACAAGCCTATCCAAGAGATACCCACATCTACTTTAGAATGTTCGCGGACAGCACCTGTCGTGGAATATTGAAGTAGGCAGGCTGTTTTTCCTCATGGTTTATTCCTGTTCCTATTCCCAAAATTACTTCTAAATTATCACGCTTATCAGGTTCAATAATTAATTTAATAGGAATATTAAAGTCAAACAAAACATCAATTAATAAATATAATTTATTGATTTAATATATTCATAAAAATTGTCTCGCAAATATTTGGGTCAAGTTAACATCGATTCCAAAAACGCACTTAAATCAATAGTGTAGCGCCTGTGGGTCTTGATTATAGACGAGGGTATGCGTTATATCTCCGGTAGCTTCAGCTTCATGCATTCTTTTGGTGTGGTGTCTGAGAGCGCGGCGTTGTCTGAAGGCGGCGCCACACGAGCCGCAGGCGTGGGGCTTCGCGTCCGAGTGCGAGGCGCGGTGGGCCGTCAGCTCGTGCTTGTGGCGGAACGCCGCCTGGCAGGCTCCGCACGCGTGGGGCCGCTCCCCGCTGTGCTTCAGGCGGTGCCGCGCCAGCCCCGCCCGCAAACGGAACTTCGCCCCGCACTCCGCGCAATCGAACGGGAAGTGGTCCGTGTGAGTTCGCACGTGAACGTGCAGGGAGCCGCTCTGCGTGAATCGCTTCCCGCACTGCGGACACACGTACGGTCTCTCGCCGGTGTGGATGCGCATGTGCTGCTTCAAATTCTGCACGTTGGCGAAGTTCTTCGGGCAGTATTGGCACGAGTGCCGGCGTAAACGCTCGTGCGTCTCCGTCAGATGGCGCTGGAGACCGTTCGGCGCCCGAAACTGCTTTCCGCAAACATGGCACACGCAAGGACGCTCGCCCGTGTGAATCCGCTTGTGATAGACATAAGTGTGTGACGAGCTTAAATTCTTTCCGCACAATTTGCATGTATAGTACACTTTCCCGTTTATTTTCACTTGAGCTTGACTCAGTTCTAGTCTAGTGTCTTCATCCATTTTGTCTTTGCGCATGTTACTTTGTGTCAGATCGTCGAAACTGTCCAAATTTATTTCATTGCTATCAACATCTGTAGCCACTTCCGAGTCGCTGGAGTCTGTGAAATCTGGATACTTGCACTTATCGTGATCGTTGAAGAAATGGTTTCTAAAGTTAACTAAGGCACTGTAAAACTTATTGTAAGCGTCATTAGACTTCCTCGAGGCCACGTTGGACAGTGGTTCATCATCATCCTCTTTGGTTTTCAGATCATCTTCCTCGCGATATTTTTCTTTGCATATAGTTTCCTCATCACTCTGGCCCGTGTCCGGCTCGTCAGCGGGGCTGCCGGGGCCGGCGAGCCATCTGGAACAAACATCCATCATTACTTCACTTCTTTCGGTGCGTGCTTAGGTGATAGTTCAGATGCGTCAGTTTCCTGAACCTCTTCGGACAAACGTGGCACGCGTATTTCCTTATATCTAAATGCATGTCCGTGTGTCTGTCCAGCGTGTTCTTCGCTCTGAACGCCTTCCCGCACTCGGAGCACCTGAAGGGCTTGTATCCCGTGTGTATACGAATGTGCACGTCCCGAGATCTCCGCGTCGGGAATTTTTCTCCGCAGCACGGACAGACGTGGTGCATTACGCCGATGTGCGAGTGTTTCAGATGATACATCAGATTCCCTCGGTTGCTGTAAGTCTTGCCACATTGATCGCAACGGACCGAATCCTTGAGTGCACTGTGGCTTTTCATGTGTGTGAACATGTTGTATTTATTGGAAAATGTTTTATTGCATTCAGGACAGACGGCCGGAATATATTTCTGGTTCTTAGCACTCGCTTCTTTCTTATCGTTCGTGTCTTCCTCCGTGTAATGTTGATCGTTGACATGTGACCGTAGATCGCCCGCGTCCGAAGCTTGGTAACCGCAACTCCTGCACAAATCGCTAACGTCTCCAGATTTTTTGACGTGATCTTCTTGCAAGTGAACGACGAAAGCCTTCTTATTATTATAAACTGTATCACAACAGGTCACTCCTTTATCTATGCAGACTTCGATGTGCGTGTTTAGATGGCAGATGAGACGCGTGGTCGAAGAGAATATGTTATTGCAAAACGGACAAAAGAAATTTGGCAAATTTTCTTCAACATTATCAACTTCTACTTCGGAATCGGCATCTTTATCGGTATTATCTGAATTCAGAGTCTCTTCAAACGCAATATTATCTTGTATAAATTCTTTGATAGACCTTTTGTCTATTAACGAATGTTTTTTGCGCATGTGTTCAGCTAAGCTCATGAGGTCAGACAACGGTTCATGGCGCACGCATTTGTGACAGATGTAGTTTGAGATCTCTCCGTCCATATCTATCGATTTCAGATACTCAGCGAGAACATTGTTAACTATTTCGTAATACGGTGAGTCCGATCTGAAATACATTTTTGGTAAAGTTGCATGCAATCGTCATGGAAATAAAACTATTAGAAGGCTATTCACATGCCTGTGCCGGTTTGTAAGTATTCATATTAAGATTAATATATACATATATAGAATTTGTTTTCTTATTTCTTTTTGTAAAGATGATTTCTGACATCTTTGAAGAAAATTTGCTAAGTGATGTGATCACAATTAAAAGTAAAAAACTATTGTAAGAAGGTAGTAAAATAATGAATAATACTTACTTATTTTGTTCACCTTTTGATGAGCCCCATTCTGATTCCTGCAAAGGAAAAAGTAAACATTTTATACCTAATGTTTGAGTAAATTAAAACACTTTGTTATTGGCAAAAAAACCTAAATTATATCATCAATAAGTCATGCAGCTGAACATGGCCTTACAGACTTATTTGAGACTATTGGCTCTGACTGCCCTGTTAAGGATAAAGCTGTGTGATTATATTGCTATATAGTACAGAGTAAAGTCATTTACCATGTCTGTCCATATGTCTGTATGTGTGCTTAGATCCTAAAAACTACACAACACACTATTTTGATGCAGCGTCCCTTAATAAATATAGTGATTCAAGAGGAAGGTTTACATGTATGAACGCTACCCGTGCGAACCCAGGCACATTACTAGTGTAGGTATAATTACCAAAAGTGTCGCAGCCGTTGCTTGCTGCATCTGAGCCAGTCTCGCTCTCAGTGCCTCATCGGCCTGTACGCAGCACTTGACCAGCTCGTGCCACGCCAGGAGCGTACTGGCACACTGGTAGCAGACCACGCGGGGCAGCGCGTCGTCCTCTAGCACCTGACAGAACACAAATGATCTTTATTTAAATACACATCTATACTAATATTATAAAGCTGAAGAGTTTGTTTGTTTGTTTGTTTGAACATGCTAATCTCAGAAACTACTGTAAAAAATTCATTTTGTGTTGAATAGACCATTTATCTAGGTAGGCTTTAGGCTATATAACATCATGCTGCAACTATTAGGAGCGAAAAAATAATGGAATGTGTAAAAAAAACAGGGTAAATTATTTATCCTTGAGGTCTTCAATGATGTTCAAAATAACTATTCCATGAGGAGGAAGTGGCGGGCACAGCTAGTTCATCATATAAACTATTTTTATCGTCCTGAGTAAGGGAAGGAGACTACATGCTTACCTCTCTGGAAAGCCCAGAGTACTCATTTTGGCCATGATATCGGTTAAAGTAAGTCAGGTTTATAGCAACTCCTGTCTGACCTTGGCAATATTTGCAGAGAAATATGGAAAAAGCTAAATGAGTTTGCCTGTTCCCTTTGTCCCTTTCAAAATACCAATGAGAAAGAGATGGAGCGGTTTTATTCCAGCACTAGGAACCACACAAAAATAATTTATTAAAAACATTGGTATAATAACAAGCCTATATATCTAATTTAACTTTGGTAAGTAATCATTTATCTGGTAAATCATTGTCATTACTTGTATGGGAAGATGCTTGTGTATCTTGTCAGCCAGGTTGTTCTGGAGACCCTCTCCCTCGAAGATGGGGATCACAAACTCCGTGATAGTGGCACACGTCCGGCATACTGTTGAGAAGTCTTGCACACCTGAAATTACACAGTTAATGTTATGTCTTCAAATCTATTAAAATCTTGACTATGATTTTGAACAAAAAAAGAACTATTTTAGAATGTGTTTTTCTCAGTAAATACTTTGGTAATCAAATGTTACAGGACAGGGATCAATATTATTTTATGATGATATATTTTTCCCAGCATTTAGCTTACAATAATTTATGACATAATGTCATAAATTATTGCAAGGTTTGGGCTTCAAAATAGTGAAAAAAGACAGGTATTGGATACAATACCTAAGACCTATGGTGCGAACTTGTTATACAGAAAAACCAATTGGAAAATACAAAGGACTTACTCTCGAGGTTGACTAGCGTCGCGCCGGGAATGGCGTCTTTGTGTATGGTAGCGGGATTAGACGCAGCATTCACCAGAAATATTTGTTCCGTCTCGTTGTTCATTATTTCAATTTAATACAAATTATCATTCTTCGTTAAAGTAATATCTTATATCCGCAGATAGTGGTTCATACACAACCAAACAAAACAAATAGCACAAATAGGACCACAGCTTTTTCTTGAGCTTTATAGCTTTTTTTTTGACATCTATCAATGTGAACTCAATTGACAGTGAAGTCAATCGTCAATTTTTTTAGCTTATCCCATACAGCCGGTCTGTTTATCGAAACACAGAATTTCGACGAATTCCTCCACCCCGCACAAATATACAATATAAAAAGACTTTTAAATTTGTTCAGTACTATTTAGGAAGTAGTAATTTTTTGTAGGAAGAGAATTCCTGAATCTACTCGAAGGGCGCTCAATAGATTTGTATTCAGGGAGCAAGTCCATAAATCTGCGTTTTGAACAGTAGATTCTTTTAAACCCTACAAAATCATCCAACTTATTTAGTATATGTGTGTTTATTTTATTTGGAGTAGCTATATGTATATCTATAGTCATACTTATGTATGAAACTATTTTATGTAGGTAAGTGTATTAATTACTATTTTTTATAATATTATTTCTTTTACAGTTATCGCACCACTTAAATAAATAAATTTTAAACAGAAATTAAAATAATTATATTGTGTTGTTATTTTGATGATAAGATGCTAGGTTTTGTCAGCTCGCCGATACACGGTCCTGCCGACCGCGGTCACCACCGCCGGAGTCATCATCATTGCCTTGTTCTTGTATGTGTGGATCACTTGCTGTAACAATTCACTAGTATGAAAAATTTATTCCTTAAAATATTATCAACCAAACTCCAGTGATTTTCGCGCCAAGCCAAGCAAGGAATTGTCCGTGACTGTAACACCCAAAATAGACAAACATATAACTCGTACCGGTTGCAGGCTAGAAATAGCAGGTATTTTCTTAAAATAATCTTTTTAAGATTCATTTAAATTGAGTAAGCTACACCTATTTTAATTTCTACTCACAGTCGATGGGAGGGGTCGGATTACTGGGTGGTCTAGCGGGGCTTTTACCCATATAAGTGAATAGACATTACTTGAATTTGCGTGTACCACCTTGGGCCTTGCTTACCACCAGGCAGATTGAGGTCAAACGCACTCTAATTATTATAAAAAAAGTATACCGTAAGAGAATAAGTAGGTACTTTTACCTGGTGCGACGACCACGCTCCAATTTGGATTTAGTCCCCCTGTTAGGTTCTCAGAAATGGCAATTGACAGAAGTAATTGAAAAAAATGTGGAAAAAGATAACAAAAAAGAAGAAGTTAGGGTCACAGAGCTCAGACAAGTTGCTTCGTGTAATTACCTAATTTGCTCAGTGCTGGATCGTGGTCTTCGGCGTACTCCGGACTTGTTCTTCAAGATGGAGTTACTTAGAGTTAACGTGAGGATGATCAATGATATAGGCAAGGACTACCTTACTGGACTGGAATTTAATATTCATAAGAATAAATACCATACCAACACAAGTTTGATGAGGTAGACCGCGAAAGTGAGGAACGAGATTGTCATCAGAGCGCTCTCGGAAGACGGGAACTCCACGTGGCCTCCCCCTCGTGCTGTGTCGGCAGACCTTTTATTCATAGTCCTGGGCACTTCTGGAGTCTTGGCCGAGTCGTCCGGCCATAGGGTATCGATGCGGTGCTCTGGACAAAAGTATCGTTTTAATTGTGAAAGATTGACAGAGAATCTCAGAAGAAGAAAGACATACTCCCCTTAGACTTGCTATGACTTGATTGCGTCGTTCTTGAACCCGGGCTAACCTTGCACCGCTATCCGAAAATTAAAGGTATTTTCTAAAGACGAGGATGAGATGGAGTGATTCTATTCTAAGTACTAACAGAACATGGTCCGCTACAAAAATAATTTAGATAAGTACTTACTTATGTTCGCCATAATAGTGTCCTCTAAGTTTTCCAAATATTTCACTTTGCTGCCGACACTCCTGCGCGTGTTCCTTGAAATAGTATCAGTAACAATTCTCATGAATTTCAGTACATTTTCCATAGTATTCACTTTTCCTGATGCTGCTTCGGTGCCTTTTTCAGCTTTGGGCTTAGGAGCAACTGTATTAGATTTTTGATTCGATTCTGTTGTTTCTTCATTGAAACCAGCAGAGTTTTCATTAGAAACAGTGACCATTCCTTCGTCATCAAAATCCTCTTTTGTGACAAAAACTGGTTTCTCAAAATTTATATCTGGCATTTTGCTCAACTTTACTGTTTGCCCATTTGTAACTTCACTACTATGAGCTAAATTTGTTATGAACATATCTTTATTTTTTGAATGACCTATATCCAATGTAGTTTCATGATATTTTGAGTTATTTCCAAGTAGACCTCGATTTAAATGTTCTTTAGGTACTTTCTGAATTATACCTGGTACTACTTTTTTAGTTTGGTCATCGCTTTTCCATATTATAACAGGTCTCCTGGTAAACTGTTCTTTATCACTATCAGCATGAACAGGTGTGATAATATTGTGCGAAGAACTTGTGCCAAATTGCTTTTTTGACATTTCTTTCAGAATAGGCGTTCTAACGGTTCTAGTGTCCAGATGTACTTTTTTGATACTGCCCACATTAGGAATGGTATCATAGGATTCTTCAAATACATCTACCTGTGACCCAGTTACATGTCCATACCTTTTTACATTATTTTGAATTTTTGGTATAACATCTTCATGGTGTTTCATCGTTGAAACTGTTGTTTCTTCATCTCTTATACGATTTTGGTCACGCCCTAATTGATCAGGACCATTAAATTTAAATACGTAAGCATCAGAAATATCTTCATCATCATCTTTATGATACTCAACATTTGGATTTCTGATTGCATTATTTGTATGTACTATATGCGAATTAGGTTTGTTATCACCACGGATAATATCATCGGCTTCTACTTTAGTTACAAAGCCTTTATTATGCATCAAATCAGTTTCCTTCCATTTGTGTTCGTTCAAAGATTGGTTCAAATATATCGTGTTGGATTTCGGCGTTGTATATTGTTCTTGATCCAAATTAGTGTCTCTTGTTAAGCCTTGGTGTTTATGAGAGGGTCGGAATGGCTTCACGAAGTGTTGCTGGGAGATCTGTACCCACTCACAACCGACTTGCGCGATGAGGAGTAATGTTATCAACATGATGACTGAGATGTGGTATAGTAAGCATGTTTGCTTGAAATGTGAACTGTCGTGTAACGATTTGAAGCTGTTGCATGTGATACTTGTTCCGTCAGGTGTTCTCAACTGTTGTAGACTTTTCGATAAGACAAGGAAGTGTGGTTTGTTCTGTAGCTTCTTCTACACATGCGCTTTGGAAGCGGTAGTAGTTATAATTAGATTTAAGTGATGTGACGTCAATAAGTGATACCTTGTATCCAATTTTGAAAATAAATCTATTCTAGAAGGTCTGGGTACTTTATTTAAATGTTAAATATTAGCAATTCTACAGCGATAATATCTATCATTTGCCTTGATACTTATCACGGACACTGAACGAAATTTGAGTAGATTTATTTATGTGCGTGTTCTGAGGTCTTCATAAAGACCTGATGAAATTGGGACCAACAAAGAGTTTATACACAAAAATATGATATAAAATTGGCCCATACGTCTTCTTCAACAGTTATAACATAGATACACACAAACAAAAAAACCAATGCGCTCGCGAGAAATTTAGAACCACCTATTTGTTCGAAGTTGGTTGAAAAGGTTCACATCTACTGCAGTTCGGTCTATTATCCGCTCCATGCGCACGAGTTCGTACGTGTGTAGGTACGTGGCGCGTGACGTAGCGTTATCATCTCGGTAACTGTACCTGCGATTATCACACATCGTTTCCAGAAATAGACATTATTAATTATTATGTTGAGAATGACGTTTGTGAAGCTGCAATAATTACTTTAACAGGTTAAAACAAAACTTAAATTTGAATTATCATTTCGCATAAGGTAATTCGTGAAAATTTATGCGAAACACGATGCCTGTGCGTTAAATATGTAACGTAAATTTGAATTCTGATACAAAAATTTATTTTGGTAAAACTTATGTTTGAATTAATTTTGAATGAACCCTTTTTTTCACCAGCATTTTGGAACACTTTCTCGGAAAAGATTTGAAAAGTAAAAAACAACCTAGTTATCGCATTTTTAAAACTAAACTTAACCGATTGTTTCTGTTAAACTGAATATGAAGCGATTCATATTCCGTTTTACAGCTATTTAAATAATTAAGGATTTAATGAGAAAAAAAGAAGTCTTTTATATTCAAAACGGCATTTATTACATATAAATAATAATTAATAGTAACATAATTGTAAATTGATCTCTTTACAAATATAACTGCTTAACCTATAACATCAAAATGGGGTCGTGAGTTATAATTCGCTATTCGCATATTTAGGCGTCAATATTTTAATTAAAACATGAATGATACAAAAGTTTGTTTCTGAACCTTTCCATTTAAACCCATCCAGTTAATACCACCATATATTTTAAGTACACTTCTCCGGTCATTAATAGTGGACTTAATGCAGTCGAACTAAGGTGAACTTCACTTTAATTCACTTGAGGTGGACTTAATGCACGCGAGCTTTACGCAAATGTAATGTTTAAAAAAACGTTAGATCGTTATTTCATTTTTTTTTTCTTTTGATACTATTTACCAAAACCAATTTAATAATATGAGTAGGGTGCACTATCTTTATTTTTGATCGCCCCAAAAATTTACGGAATATAAAATAAATACAAACATGCCTTTAAGTTTCATGTAAGTTTCTCTCATAAAATTGTAAACTTATAACATGTTAATATTAATGTCTAGGTTCACATATTCGGTTTGGTCCAAATATTATGCACTAGAGTTTAGGCAACATTACTGCACGATTTAATCTCACTTTTTATTGTGCAGTGGCATTAATTCTACAATCTAGACTAGTCAGCCATAAGAACATAGAAAAGTGGTAATTTACTTTGAGCGCAACTTGAAAGTCCTATCTAAAATGATTTGTTTACAATTATATTTCTTTTTTTGTCTGATACATAAAAGTCTAGACTATTTGTAATACGACTAACTAGTATAGAATGCCTTCAAAATCACAAACATTGTATTATGCTTAGTATAAAATCACTAAAATTAAAAACATACATCAGTATAACGACAAGATTTTCAAGAACAGCAAGTTTATTTAGACACGAAGAGTATAGGCATTCATTCAAATGTGAAATGAGACGAAATGATATACAATAATAATACTATAAAAAGCAAATTAAAGCTAGAGAGACCTACCACATTAAAAACTAGGCTATTTGTATAATTAAAATCGAAAATAATAAAGGTCCAAACGCATTGTGCGACATCACTCGACGCGATGTCCAATATCAACTAGATTTGGCTCCGTACATAATTTGTACGTATGGAAACAAGATTTAATAAGGTTTTATGCGAAGTGTAAAGTAATAAAAACTAATTTTTAGTTACACCGCCAATTAAACGAATTATATCAAATTTAATTCGGTAATAGATACTTCTGGCGTTCCGCCATCTTATTTAGTAATTGTAACTATGTAAAGTAAACAAATCAAGTTAGTTAACTTATTTATTATTACTAAATATACTTAAATTTTTTTTTTAAATTTTAATCACTTTTTTTGATAAATTAATAGGCCTAGGTATATAGAATTTGGCAATCTATGTCGCTTCTTGTCGGGTCAATGTGTTCGCACCTTTACTATATTACGAAAAAGATTTATATAAGTTTATTTGTGATGTTTAAACTTCCTGTTCTAAGTCTCTTAGGTACAACCGGAATTGACATACAACATTACACATTATTTGTATATTAGTATAGTTTAAAACAATTAAAATTGTAAATTCGCGGTATTGGTATTCATTTTATCAAACAACACTTCATTACTTCAAACAATCAAACGATGTATCTTATTTAGTTTACATGTTAATTGTACAGTGGTCTACAGAAAAAAGTATACCTTCGTATTGTAGCCACATTACCTTATTCTTAATAGGCTACTGTTCATAAACATGTGTGACACAATATGTATAAGATTAATAAAATGAATACCATTACTCTACGTAGAGTACATTAAAAAGTACATAAACATCTAAATATACTTAATACTATATTCTAATTGTCAGATAAAATGCTTACACATAAATACAATCGAAATATTGTGAATAAGTTTATAGATCACAGAGAAAGGAAGGTTGCATTGTAAACGATAAAAAAATATAATACAAAATCACAGTTAACCAAGTTTCAACTCATTACTGGAATGAAAATGAAATTAATAAAATGATGACTAATAATTATTATGTTCAAAGAGCGCCCTTAATACTCGGCTTATGTGATTTGTCTAAGAAAATATTCTTCTGCGCCCGATTCTCATTGTGTGTGCGCCTGTTACATACATGCAGACGAAATTTGGAGAAAATCAGTTAGGTTATATGTAAAGAGGTTTGTAATACAAACATTCTTATTCATAATATTAATTGGTATTATCAATATTAATTACCTTAGCAGAACACGACCGAGTGTTGAAGGGCTGCAATTTATAAAATGCTATTTACTTTATTGTAAAGACAAAGTAACTCATGGAAGTAACAAGGCGAAGTCAAGACAGCTTTTTAATTTATTATTTTAACCTCGTTAAACCATTAAGAAAAGCTGCCAGTGTCCTGGGCACATTGCCTCCACAAGGTGTGATGGAAGATTTATTACGATTTTCCTCAGAAGATTTAGAGAAAATAAGCACACATGAAGAAACTGTATTGAAATTTAGACCGTATACATTTATAAATTAGGTCCCATTGCATATACCTTTAAAACCAGTAACAAATATACTTAGCATTAATTATATCTATCATAAAATTTTTAAAGGTATTAGACCTACATATTAAATGGTTATTTTACCTCCCATTACTGTCTACAAATTTATAAGGGTTTCTTCCAATTTTGCACTTTTTAAATACCAGAATGATCCGTATTTTTACCCGACTGCGCGACGCGAAGGATGTGTTATGTGTTTACCCATATATAAGCTAAACTTGCAGGTCCGTCCAACACGTATGGTGACTTGGCAACACTATTGTGGGACAGTATAAGATAAAAATTACGTCTCAATAAATAAAATTTCTACATTTAATGGTAGTAGGATCTACCTCTTTAAAACAATCTTATATGTATGTCAAAGTGTAAATAATGTATATATTTGTGACACTGTACATTGGCACCGTTTGAAATACATTGGCAGACTGCGGACATGCTATATTCTAACTTTCCGGACTAAATATAGCGATTTACATGCGTGAGAAGTCAAAATTGTGGAGTGATATCATTGGGAGACCTTTAAAGTCTTTAACGACTAAATTAGGCGCAGAAAGAAATCAAGTTCAGTAGTGTATTTAAAAAAAATTACATACATACATATGGTCACGTCTATATCCCTTGCGGGGTAGACAGAGCCAACAGTCTGGAAAAGACTGAATGGCCACGTTCAGCTATGGGGCTTAATGATAGAATTGAGATTCGAATAGTGACAGGTTGCTAGCCTATCGCCTTAAAAAGAATCCCAAGTTTGAGTCCCCTATCCTTGAATCCGTGAATCCCTTAGTCGCCTTTTACGACATCCATGGGAAAGAAATGGGAAAGATATAAAAAATGTTAGCTCCAGATATCGCTGGTAGCGCTGTTTCGCTTTTTATTATGACGTGAATCGGGAGAGCGCGATAATATCGGCGTCGCGCGTGCCACGCTGCGGGGGCTGTTGTATTTAGCGATGGAAATTAACTGATATTGATGATAAAATGACAGAAATGAGTGAAAGAACAGTTTGTTGCTTCAAGTATTTTATCTGCGTGTGGATCATATAGCTTTTTCAGTCACGGTGTGAGATTATCTTGGATGTGAAAATTTTAATAAATATAATATATATACCTATGCGGGACAGATTACACAGATTAAGTTAGCCTCGAAGTGAGTTCGAGACTTGTGTTACGAGATACTAACTCAACGATAAGTACTATATTTTATAATAAATTCATCCATCACCCAGTACAATCAGAGAAAGTTTGTTTCTCATCATGCCCTGGTTGGGATTCGAACCTCACAACAAGCTCACTACCGCTGCGCCACAGGGAAATAAGGGATGAAATGATATCACTAACACAATTCCTTTGAATGATTGAACCTCCCAATCACATCACTACCAAATTG
This sequence comes from Amyelois transitella, assembly GCF_032362555.1. NCBI lineage: Eukaryota > Metazoa > Arthropoda > Insecta > Lepidoptera > Pyralidae > Amyelois > Amyelois transitella. The sequence continues at coordinate 511,576 of NC_083521.1, read as the reverse complement.
TATCAACATTGATATATTAAAATATCATATAACTTGGAACAGCGTTTAGGCGTAAGGAGATTTAACTGTTTTTTTATTTATTATTACAATTAACATGGTAACAAACCCGCAAACATTGGAAGCACTTAAAATAATTGGTGTTTCATAATGTGGACTGTATTTTCATTTAATTTATTGGGTTTTGGAAGATTTGTAAACTCATTTAGTCCTATATGACCTGCTATAACATTCCTGCCCGAGGGGATAGGCAGTAAATATCTCTGTATGTATGTACAGACGATTCTTCGATTTCATTGTCACAATTTCCCGGACGCCCGCTGTGATTTACATACATTGACTAATATTATATAATAACTTACAAGTTACTTTATAAGTCTATTTAGGCCGTAAATAGCAAGTCTCGGTTCACACCGAGGTACAATGGACTGCACAGACAAGTATACAACCTTAACATATTAGCAAAAACTGATAGTTTACTTTTCTATGTAACCCACTGTACATTTTGTTCTTGAATAGTTCAAATTCTTAATTTTTCAATCCTTACCTAGGTTTAAAACGATATTTTTAACAAAAAAGTGTAAAGAAATGCTAATAATCTAAGTAATATTCATGAAAAATAATAAAAAATATTTAATTTTACTGTGTAAATATATTAAACAAATATCATGTTTATAAAAAAATGTGACGAATAAACATTTATTATTTATAACCAACGTCGTGTAAAATTAAAGTACATTAGTAACAGTTAAATCGAAAATACATAAACTGCATTTCTCATAATATCTCATGGGGTCTGCCTGTGACCACGATCAAGGAGTAGGTCAGGTTATTTCTTGAAGTGACTCTCGTCTGACCTCCGCGACTTTACTAACAGGAGAAAGCCTAGAAATATTTACTTTAATACTGTATATTGACCTATTAACACATAAAAATGTCTGTTAATAGGTCAATATACAGTTATAAAAGACTAGAAGACTAAAAAATAAAAGTATAAACAAATATTGTTGATATCACACATACCATACAACACGGCGTTAATTACGTACAAACTTAACATAATGCCAGGTTTAAATGAGGTTAGCACTAAGCGCTTAGTGTTACATAGCAATAGCAGTTTATACTTGTGCGTTCGTATCAATATAAATATTATTTATACTGAAATCTAAAAATGTACATGTTGGCCTAATATAACTTTCTTTTACATAACATTAAGTTATGTGTTCTTCATAAAATCCATAGCTCAACCAAATAAGTCTTCACTTATTTAGTCTATTGACTGTCAACTTTGAAAATTATGGCACTAAGCACATAGTGCTAATCTCCTGTCAACTGGACATAAAATAAATTCCGTTCTTGTTTAAATAAATTAAAATCTTACAACAAAATAGAAAATAATCTAAAATAGAAACATCCGCTAAGCTAGGAATGTTATTATAGCTACCATTTTACACAGCCGCTTCGAATGCGCGGGAATATTATAAAACAAAATGGCGATGTATAAATGCATTGACTTAAATGCTTGAAAAATAAGGCCGAGTAGTGGCAAAATTATTTAAATAAAAAAAAAAAAATAGTAGATAAAATTGTTTAAAAAAAACTGCGGTAAAATGGCCTATGCCATATTTTTCGCCGAATTATCGTAAAACGGTAAGGATGGGCATGTCATTATTAAAATCTAGAAATTATTAATATTGTTCATAGATCAAAATATTCTCATTACTAGAAGTAACATTTTAAAGAAAACATGAGATGACACAAACTTAAGAAATTTCTTCTCAAATGGGAGAAGAAAAATAAATAAATAGGCGCTTGCGCATAATACGACATAAGAAATATACAAATGCAGCAAGAAGTAATAAAAAAAATTACTGATACTCGTACAAGTCTGTTGTTACTGAAAAAAATTATCAATGTGTGATGTTTGTGTGTGTGTCTGTTTAGCGCACCATAACTAGTAGCTTCTTCCAGCGCAGCGAGTAGCGCGGCGCCGCCTTTGACCTGCGGGCAATAGACAATGGAACATTATCTATTACTTACTTCACGCGCATAAGTTGAAGAAGAATGTTTAATGTTTCTCATATGAGACGAGAAACATTTCTCATTAATATTGAGAAATAGAAGAAATCACACTTCTTTTTAAATATAAATAATATTACGTTTTTAATTATTGCATTTGTTTGTAATATGAGAAAGAACAGCAACAACAATGTATCCATATTAATATTAAAAAAGAGAAAATTTTTGTGTTTTTGTTCATAACGAAGACAGTCAAAAACTGTTTTTGACGAAATTCGACACAGAGATAGACCACTGGAGCGAAGTATTTCATTGATTTGATTGATGATGAGCCAGTATTTAATGTTAACATTTAGTCAGCGAGCAGTATTAACTATGGATGGAAGCTCTCCAACACGCAGAAGATCATGTTATATTATGTAACTTAGATGTTTTTGTCAGAGTTATGATTCTCACTGGCAAGGAAATGACTTGAAAAGATATATAGATATATACACGTACAGTCAGCGAGCGCCGCCCGCGTGCCCGTTGCGGCCCCAGCGCGCGTCGTCGCTGGCGTGCGTGAGGTAGCGGCGCTATATATATATATATATATATATATATATATATATATATATATATATACATACGTACAGTCAGCGAGCGCCGCCCGCGTGCCCGTTGCGGCCCCAGCGCGCGTCGTCGCTGGCGTGCGTGAGGTAGCGGCGCTATATATATATATATATATATATATATATATATATATACATACGTACAGTCAGCGAGCGCCGCCCGCGTGCCCGTTGCGGCCCCAGCGCGCGTCGTCGCTGGCGTGCGTGAGGTAGCGGCGCTATATATATATATATATATATATATATATACATACGTACAGTCAGCGAGCGCCGCCCGCGTGCCCGTTGCGGCCCCAGCGCGCGTCGTCGCTGGCGTGCGTGAGGTAGCGGCGCTATATATATATATATATATATATATATATACATACGTACAGTCAGCGAGCGCCGCCCGCGTGCCCGTTGCGGCCCCAGCGCGCGTCGTCGCTGGCGTGCGTGAGGTAGCGGCGCCCCACGCGGTGCTCCAGCGCCCGCAGGTCCTCCCACGCCTCGCGCGTCTGCAGCCACGCGTGCGCCACCGACTTGTCCACGGACAGCCGCTTGCGCTGCTTCACTTGGAGCAGGTTGTTGATTAGGTCGATCGCTGGAGTCAAACAATTTATGATTTAATTTTATCTTCATTTGTGACGTTGTAGCGGCAGACGGACACTTTATCTTGACTTTTAGATGAACGAAACTGACTGACAAATTTAATAAAACCATGGGCCCGTTCAGACGTGACGTGTGGCAGTGGTCCCACGTTGGGCGCCACTGTGACCTTCAGGTTAAACTTCGCAGGTAAGAGTGATGAGAGATAATTTGAAAATCCATAAAATTACTAACTACATCCCATATTAGGACTAGTATTACAATTATTAAGAGAGCGTGGGTTAAGCTATAGACACGAGATCCAGCAAGTTGCCAGAGAATAGCGAGCTACTAAACTTTGGGAGCGCTGAAGTAGTCCAAATGCCAGGATCCAGGCTCCGGAGGGAGGAAGAGGGGAGTTGGGGAGACCACGGCGGCACGACGTCACATTTAGCGTGCGAAGGAATCCGGGGATCAATTTAAAAGTGTACAAGAATGCAACGCGATGTATGCGTGTACGCATTTATGAATACAAGGATGGTAGATACAAGTTTAATTGATATTATTTGCTAAATATAGTTCATATCTAAAATTTCAATAGATGACATTGTTTAAAATCACCGTCCTCGGAGGTCTCCCTCAAGGGTACATGAAGGAGCTTTACACTTACTCCTCGCCAATGTTCTGTTTCCTCATGATCATTTTCAGAAACAGAACATTAACGCTATAAATACTTAGTTACACAAACGTATCAACAGATGGCGCTGTACACAATAATGAACTCACCCTCCTCCGAGACTTCCCTCCACGGCGTCGGGGGGTACATGAAGGCGGCGTTCTGAATCTGCTCGTTGATATCCTCGTCCTCATTGAAGGGGAAGGTGCCGCTGAGCGACACGTACACGATCACCCCCACCGACCACATGTCCAGGGAGCGGTTGTAGCCTTTGTTGCGGAGTACCTCGGGAGCTGGTGGTTAATAGACAAAATTGACGTCAATCGCATACATAAATATAATCATGTTTATATCCCTTGCGGGGTAGACAGAGCCAACAGTCTCAAAGAGACCAATGGCCCACGTTCAACTGTTTGGCTTAATTATTGAAAGGATTTGGCTTAATGATTGAAAGAGAATCGGAATAGGTAGATTGAATTGGGGTCAATGAACTGAAACGTATATATTAATATGGACATGCCTCCGGGATTTCCGGAATTTTTACAAGTGGGATGAAGAATATATTAGTGGTTGGTGTTTTCCCCCGACTTCATTCACGTAAATTGTAGTCCTATGTTGCCCGCGGACAATGTAGTTTACTGTAAGTGTAAGAATTTTTAAAATTTTATCATTTTATTTAATATCATATTAATCTGATAATATTTAATTCAATCCCGTAAGTACTGAAATGGAATCCGGAAAAAGAGGCTTATCAATGTTATGCTTTCTATGGTCCAGAACTGGTCGCCGAAATGTGGGTAAACCACCTATTAGATGGACGGACGATCTAGTCAAGATTGCTGGAAGGAGGTGGATGAGAAAAGCACAAAACCGTGGAGAATGGCGTGCATTACTAGAGGCCTACATCTAGCAGTGGATGAATATGGGCTGAAGAAGAAGAAGAAGCTTTCTATGGTAATTCATGATGCAAGTACATAAAATCAATCTACCTATTCCGGTCTCTGATTATGATGATTCCTTCCCAATCTTCTGATAGATTTCACGGCGACAGTTACATAAACCAACATTGTAACTAGTATTTTTGTCCTTTTTTATACAAAATGAATTAAAGAAGAAAAAAATCAAAAATACATTTATTTGGTTCAATTGTTTAATAATTTTTTAATTGGATTTATTGGAAAAATTTCATGTAACATATGAGCACCTGTATCAACAAGAAAACCAACTACATACAAATAACGGCTACGTTCTACTTACCAAGGTAAGCGGGAGTTCCAACCACGGATCTCCTGAAGGACTTCTCTCCGATGATCCTGGCGAAGCCGAAGTCACATAGCTTGACCTGAGGCAGTTCCTCGTCGGAGGTCAGGAGCACGTTCTCAGGTTTGAGGTCGCAGTGGACAATGTTCTTCTCGTGGAGGTGTTTTAGGGCAACCAGTATCTGAGAAATAAATCTAAATTATATAGAGAGGGTCGTGGTTTATTGATTAAGATGATCAGTCTCAATAGGTATGAATATGTCCTAAGGCACGAGGTTCCAGTGATTTAAACTCGTCTAGGTACATATTTATTATTTTTACGACGGAATGAGCTTTTTTATATCGTTCATTACATAAAATTACTCGGACAAACATTGGCGATTGTGAATCTGGAGCCGCAATAGAAATAGCCTAAAAAAACGGCCATTTTTAAATTTTGGCCAGATAGGTAATCGAAAAGCCTAACTGTGACCTGGAAACCTTATACAAACCACTGAGTCACCACAAACTTGGTTGTCCTCTCGCTGAACCTACCCTTCTCATGAGACAGGATCATCTCCAGCATGTCGCCCTTCAGCTTCTCCATCACCACGAAGATCCGCTCGGGCGTCTCGAAAATTCTATCCAGGTTCACATTACCAATATTTGGCAACTTGTGATCATCACGTCATCTACATAACATACCTGAGCCACCAGAAACTTGGTTGTCCTCTCGCTGAGCCTTCCCTTCTCATGAGACAGGATCATCTCCAGCATGTCGCCCTTCAGCTTCTTCATCACCACGAAGATCCGCTCGAGCGTCTCGAACATTCTATCTTGGTTCACAGCACCAATATTTGGCAACTTGTGATCATCACGTCATCTACATAACATACCTGAGCCACCAGAAACTTGGTTGTCCTCTCGCTGAGCCTTCCCTTTTCATGAGACAGGATCATCTCCAGCATGTCGCCCTTCAGCTTCTCCATCACCACGAAGATCCGCTCGGGCGTCTCGAACATTCTCTCCAGGTTCACAACACCAGGGTGTGAGAGGTTCTGAAGGATAGCTACTTCGTTCTTCAGCTGAGCTTCTTGCTTGGTCGGGAAACGGAGTTTGTCGATCACCTGTTAGTTAGAAACAAACGTAATAAATAAGTGGATGCCGTTATGGGCGACTAAGGGATGATAGGCTTGTGAACTTCGGATTCTTCGTCTTCAAAAATCCAAGAGTTCTATAGAATACATTCATAGAAGAAGTTTATGAAAAGAGGTACAGAATCTACTACAAACTAGAGTCTTTAGTTATGTCAGAATTAGAGGTTTTACCTTAATAGCAACATCGTTCCCAAACTGCCCTGATCTGCGTACTTAATCCGGGCAATTGTGGTACACGTGCTTGCACAACTTTATGGCTAAAAACACTTCTCTATTTACCTTAATAGCAACAGGTCTGTGCGTCCGTCTGTGCAGGCCGCCGTACACGACCCCGAACTGCCCGGAGCCGAGCACCTCGTCCGGGTGGATGTGGTACACTTGCGCCATGTCAGTGTCCCGGCGTTGTCCGTTCTCCGCATCGGCGGCGTTGCCTTCTGAGCCTGGCTCCGATTCGTTGGCGGACGCGTTTGTTGCTAAAATGGAAAAGTGAAAATGGATTTTGTTATTGTTGGCCGCGGGGTAACTTGAATCGATGAACCTTAGTATGACAAAGAATACAGGGCACAATATATCAGATAAAAGAGACCGATGTGTTAATTAAATAACGACAAAACTGCAAAATCTTCCCTAAAAAAAATTAAACCATCAAAACCATCTTTATAGTTCTCCACAATCTAAAGATTACCTTAATGTCTATGTTGAGGATATAATATTATAAAGAAGTAAGATTGTGAGAGACTAACTGTATGCCAGGACACTAGCTTTTCTTTACTTGGTGTAAGTGGACATCTTTTCAAACGCAGGCTTCCTCACTACGCTGTATGAAGGGCAGCGCGGCGTGCACTAGGCTCCAACCTGTCTCTCAAGACACCAGCCTCTCCCCAGTTGGTGTAAGTGGACATCTACTATGCTGTATGACGGGCAGCATGGCGTGAACAAGGCAGAGTCTGTATCTCATTACACCAGCCTCCCCCTACTAGGTGTGAGTCGACATCTCCCTGAACATATTTCAATCAGCGACCAGTAGGAGCAGGTTCCCTCACCACGCTGCGTCACAGACAACACGGCGTGAAGTAGGCAGAGCCTGTATCTCAACACACCAGCCTCCCCCCACTCGGTGTGAATCGACATCTCCCTAAACATATTTAGCACGAGCAGCCGCTCACCGTGCGTGACGGGCAGCGCGGCGTGCACTAGGCTCCAACCTGTCTCTCAACACACCAGCCTCCCCCCAGTCGGTGTGAGTGGACATCTACCCAAACGCGCGAGCAGCACGAGCCCCCTCACCGTGCGTGACGGGCAGCGCGGCGTGCACTAGGCTCCAACCTGTCTCTCAACACACCAGCCTCCCCCCAGTCGGTGTGAGCGGACATCTACCCAAACGCGTGACCAGCACGGGCAGCCCCCTCACCGTGCGTGACGGGCAGCAGCGCGTGCCGCAGCGCCGTCTCCCAGCTGCGCGCGAGGTAGGCGCCCACGCCGGACTCGGGCGGCGGCAGCGGCGCGCTGCCCGGGTCCACGCCCACCATGTAGTCCACGTTCGCGGTGCGCAGCTCGAAGCAGTGCATCACGTCTGGCGAACAATGCAACTTACATTACATATATCAATCACGTCTTTTAATATATACGGGACAAATTACACTGATTGAGTTAGCATCGAAGTAAGTTCGAGACTTGTATTACGAGATACTAACTCTACGATACTATATTTTATAATAAATACTTATATAGATAAACATCCAAGACCCAGGCCAATCTGAAAAGTTTGTTTCTCATCATGCCCTGGCCGGAATTCGAACCCGGGACCTCCGGTGTCACAGACAAGCGTACTACCGCTGCGACACAAAGGCCGTCAATCCTTTATCCCTTGCAGGGTAGGCGGAGCCAAAGACTGATTGGACACATTCAGTTGTTTGGCTTATTTATTTATTTAAACTTCATTGCACAAATTATAAATGTATAGCACAATTGACAGACTTAAGGCTAGAACAATTATATACTAGACAACCATTGGGTACTGATTATTGATTATTGTTACTGGCTTACTGACAGAATTGTAATTGAAATAGTGACAGGTTGCTAGCTTTTAAGAAGAATCCCAAGTTTAAAAGTGTCCATTAAAACATCTTAATTTTCACATTAGGAAATAGTGGTTATATACTGAACATAACTTACCAGAATGAGGCTGCCTGGCGCTGTCCACAGCCAGGATCTCGTTGAGAGGTATCTCCTTGTAGTACTTGCTGCCTTGTTCCGACGTGAACAGTGTGATGGACTTGCTGTCCAGCCGCCAGTAGTGACGTTTTATCTAGACACGCAGACAATAAGGAAGTTTCATTTTTCGAAAGAGGCCTCAGTCCATCTCAGACTTTATGACCTAATGCCCAAGTACTGACACCAATGTCAGGTACACAATTTTAAAGTATAGAACTATGGCATGCTGGTGAAAGAATTGACAGTTCTGTCAGATGTCTGTCAAATGTAGAAGATAATATTAACAGTATAATTTCTTCTTTCTTCGAATACTTTCCTAGTGTGCGTCATTAGACGTTATATTAAAAATTCAATTAATGAAATGGGTGCCGACATTTGTCTTAATAGACCTATCACTATTTGAATCTCAATTCCATCATAAAGCCATACAGATGAAAGCTACTCAGTCTTTTCAAGAATGCTGTGCCGTAAGGGATATAGACGTGACTATATGCATACCATTCCTAAAGCATTGTATGGAGACTACACAAGGTAAGAGCTATGAGAGTATGTATTACACACATGTCAGTTATAATGTGAGATGTTATTAAGAAAAATTATGCATCATTTAACAAACGATTCATACAGTTTTATCCTTATTGGTGAAATGCACCAGCCAGCCCTCCTTGAGCCACTGTCCCTCCCGCTTCTTGGTATGCTTCACCGACTGCACGATCCTCATCAGCGGAATGTTGGCGCTGGGTGATGATGACGAGCTGTAAAGAAGACCAACAGTATAGGTAAACATTTTAACAGCTTCAATGCTTCACTCTTAAGTGCATTCTGAAGTCGTAAGTCCCAGGTGTCATCACTAGATAGTATGTCAGATGCGTTTTTAGGCGGCCTGATAAATCTGACACTAGTGTTGGTGCTGCATGCCTACTGGGCTCCGGTGCGGTGTCCCTCTGCGGTTCGTCCTCGACGTGACTCCACGGCGTGACGTCATCGTCCTGCCTCCGGAAAACTCGTCATTATACCCGTTGGCTCAAGAAGTCATAATACCGGCTGCCTCTATGACGTCATCATACCTGCTGTCTCTACTGGGCTCCGGTGCGGTCTCTCTGCGGTTCGTCCTCGACGTGACTCCACAGCGTGACTCATCTCGGTCTCCGCAGCGTGACGTCATTTGCCTGCCTCTCAAACGTCGTGTCGCCGTCGCTAAATTATTCATCATCTGCTGGCTTATGACGTCATCGTACCTGCTGGCTCTACTGGGCTCCGGCGCGGTGTCCCTCTGCGGTTCGTCCTCGACGTGTCTCCGCAGCGTGACATCATCTTTGTCTCCGCAGCGTGACGTCTTTGTCCTGCCTCTCAAACGTCGTGTCGCCGTCGCTAAATTATTCGTCGTCTGCTGGCTTATGACGTCATCTTACCTGCTGGCTCTACTGGGCTCCGGTGCAGTGTCTCTGCGGTTCGTCCTCGACGTGTCTCCGTAGCGTGACGTCATCTTTGTCTCCGCAGCGTGACGTCATTGTCCTGCCTCTCAAACGTCGTGTCGCCGTCGCTAAATTATTCATCATCTGCTGGCTTATGACGTCATCGTACCTGCTGGCTCTACTGGGCTCCGGCGCGGTGTCCCTCTGCGGTTCGTCCTCGACGTGTCTCCGCAGCGTGACGTCATCGTCCTGTCTCCGCAGCGTGACGTCCTCGTCCCGCCCCCCGGACGCCGCGTCGCCATCGTCTGACTCCTCGTCCGGGAGACGCGCGCTTTCCGATATTTCGCTGCCTGTGCTTATGCTGTCCTGGTATTCGCCTGTTGGAATCATATTTATTGTAATGTGTAAATGGGTGAAGGTGATTAATAATACAAGATACTTCTTTACAATTATGACTGTCAAAAAGTTTAAACTGATTTCAAAGACAAACGAAAATAAATAAATAAATATAGACGGGACAAATTACACAGATTGAGTTAGCCTCGATGTAAGTACGAGACTTGTGTTACGAAACAGTAACTCAGCGATGCTATATTTATGATAAACACTTATATAGATATACTCGTAGACATCTAAGACCCAGGCCAATCAGAAAAAGTTCATTTCTCATCATGCCCTGGCCAGGTTTCGAACCGAGGCCGTCAAATGCAAACTAAATAACAGTTCCTGTGCAATTGACTTTTCTCTAAGCGGATAGTAACCATTTATTCTACAACGTGGGCATAAAGCGATCTTGATAGATCTATTTTTCTTTATTTACGCTTGGCACTCGTGTATAAGACGGTCGCTCGCTAGATGGCGGTAGTGTACTATGCTTTATAAGCATTAAGCATTACGCTGTCACCGCTTCTGAAATGAGACAAAGTCCTCACCGTGTGGGTCTCGAATCTCCCCACCGCAGTCCTTGGGCACGAACTGCAAGCACTTCCTGTGTGCGTTGTAGTGGCAGTCCTTGCACTGCATGCCTTGTTTGAACAGACCTCGAAGCAGTTTCTTGCAATGCCTGTTAAAAATAATTTAAAGTTATGTTTCATATTAAATTTAGTTACTCAAGGCATCAGGTAGGCAGCCGACCGCAAATATTTTGTCAAGTTTTTTTAAATGTTTGCAGTTGACTCATTTACTAATTTCATGTTTTGACTTATGAATTCCCACAAAATTACGACTACCCTCAAAAAAAAATGTCACGTTTTGAAGCCTGAGGAAGGAATAAAAAAAATATGCAACCGGTGTCTTCATCAACTACATCTGCTATCCTATTCTTAGTCAAAATTACAGATCTTTACTATTGATTTCTTACCTGATCATAATTAGACAGCGCCTTATATGCTATAATGAATAAATGATTATGATTATCAGCACACCATAGGCCTGATATACGAATGTATTTCGAACGTGTGTGGTATCTCCAGCGAGCCCCAGTTCTGGGAGATCGGCTGCGTGTGCGCAAAGTGAAAAGTTAACTTTACGACATCCATGGATGGATCCAGGGCATGACCGCAGAAAGGTATCATGACTTTGCTTTTCCAAAATTCCAGATCATTTTTTATTTTTGTATCGATTTCTTACCCAGTCCTATTCTCAAGTCTAATATCTTTTAGCATAAATTTCTTACCTGCATACAGTGGGCCTGGTATACGAGTGCACTTCAAACGTGTGCGGTATCCCCAGCGAGGAGTGCCCGAGGGAGCCCCAGCCCTGGGACAGCGGCGGCGTGGGCGCGGACGGGGAGCAGCTGCGCTTGCCCACCGACCCGCTCATCTGGCACCGGGAACATACATACATATGGTCACGTCTATATCCCTTGTGGGGTATACAGAGCCAACAGTCTTCAAAAGACTGATAGGCCACGCTCAGCTATTTGGCTTAATGATAGATAATTGAGATTCAAATAGTGACAGGTTGCTAGCCCATCGCCTAAAAAAGAATCCCAAGTTTGTAAGCCTATCCCTTAGTCGCCTTTTACGACATCCATGGGAAAGATATGGAGTGGTCCTATACTTTTTTGTACTGGTGCCGGGAACCACACGGCACTGGTCTGGCACCGGGAACCATCCAGATATCAGCGGGATCAACGGTACAACATGGCTTAAACTTCAACAGCTATACAGCTGAATGTGGACTTTCAGTCTTTTCAAGATTGTTAGCTTTGTCTTTCAGAGCAGAGATAATATGTTTGTATGTTGTGTGAGCCACAATGTATGTATCAATAGCCATCAGTCGGATACATCCATGCCGGTCCACGGGGCCATATAAAGATGGCATCAATATAGTATCGCTTCGGCAATATTCGACGGCGCAGACTAGCAAAACCCAATAAAATAACGACCTTATTACAAAAACGTTAAACTTAAAATCAAAAAACATCTCCTGCTCTCTCGCTCCTAATAGCGGACAGTTCAATTCGCTGGTTCAACCGACGCGCTTTGATAGAACAATTTTATGCTATACAGAAATTAGACTTCTGCGCAGATTGGTTATGTATATTTTTATTGTTTTTTTTTAATCTATTCTAACCACGATAACGCACGGGTCGCCATAATATGCGAACAAATAAGTAAAAATAATATTGTTTGATAATAACTATTTCAAAATATTATCGAAAAATGAAAATTACAACATGTTTCTCGGGCAAATGCTTGAGAGATCTCGAGAAATGCGACATTTTCTTCTGACATCTTGGATATATATCTAACTAGGTGACTTATATATAGCGAGAAACGCCGAGAAACATTTGTAGAGACCTACGATCTTTGCAATTTGTTAGAAATACTAACACCAAAACACAAAAAAAAAACAATTGATTTTTTTGTATCATAGTCCAGTCGCCACTACAAAATTTTACTATAGTGTAGTCGCCACACTTCGCCTTGAAATAATATTCTTGGGATTCGAACTCACTAACTGATTATAATCTTAAACCAATATAGAGCATTAAGTCCGCCTATTGTACTTTACAAATTGTAATTGTTACAATAAAGAATAAATAAATAAATAATATATACAATTTAAAATTACTGTTCAAAATATAACTAGTTCAAGGTAATCTTTTCGATTCTAGTGTATTATAACAAAGGGTGATGGGTCAATTAAATAAAACAAAAGAAAAAAGTAAAATATAAATGAATTTATTAAAAAATAAAGCATTTAATACAAAATTTAATAAAATTTCTGATCAAATCTACCCACCACCCTATTGTTAGTAGGTGCTTGTATATATTTTGTAAAAAACAAACATTTGATAAAAAATAAATACGAAATGTATAAAAACAACGACATTCAACACTTTAACCTACACATGGACGGAATGTTTTTACACATCTTTTGTCAATAATATCGTCAAATACTTAGTTAATTTTAATGAATGCTAGCTAGCGTAATTAAGCATTAGGTTTTCTTAACTTTGTTATTATTGTTTTTACATTAATCAAATATTAATTCATTCCAAGTCTGCAAAGTCAGCATACAAATGTGGTACTCCTTATTAGTTTTTCATATAAAAAATCATATTTACTTAGTCAAATAACAAATCACACGAAGTAGCTACTGAAAAAGTACATACAAAACAATGTCACAGAGGTGGAAAACATAGTCTTGACAGATTATCTCTATACTGTATAAAACATTAATCATGAGATTCACTTATTATCATTAGTATAAAGATTCTTCATTATATTTGAGATTCATTTTATGTCATTAAAACATATACTTGATGACTTCCAAAAAGTATTTACATTAAAATTCATCTTGGAATAAGTAAAAAGACTTGGATACATCCCCTGAGTTATCTTATTGTTAATATTACAAATTAAATAAAAATGGACGGACGTAAAAATACTATTTTTACAACAAATCGTCGTGGAACGCGTGCAGGCGAGTATTATATTATTAAAAAGTAGTATAATAGAATAGCTTAATAGAATAAGTAGTCAAGTTTTTCTGAACATACTACCCTCTACATAAGAGCTCATTACGAGCGATAAGCGCCATCTATGCTCGATAACAAGAAACTATTTAGTAACGTTCGCACTGATTTTGAATACGGAATGAATAAGACAATGAGTACAAAGACGTAGAGCTAAAAAATATTTTACCGATTCCGGATAGAAAAGAAAATTTTCCGATCTTCAGAATACCCTCTCAAAATTACTCCGAGCGCCATCTATGCACTAAACGGTGAACTATTTAGTAATGTCGGTGACGAGATCGGCCAGCCGCCTTACCAGCGAGTCGTCGTGCGAGGCGTGGCTGTGTGTGGAACTGCGAGACGGGCTCCGCGGCGCCGCGGACGTGCGCCGGACTCCGGCGGCTGGGGGCGGCGCCGAGCAGTTTGACGGGACTTTGACGGCGCAGCGCTTGTGATAGTTTTGGCCGCAACCTGTGGAAGGGAATATAGATAATCATAATTTAAGGACAGATAAAAAAATATCTTATTTCTATTTTGCGTTTCGATTCTCAGTTCTCAGAATTGAACGTCATATGAAGGGATCATCGTTAAGGGATTATGGTTCACTAAGCTATGCATTATTGAGCCTAGCTATTTCAGGTACATCGGCGTTACACTATACGTGTCTCGGCGAGGTGCTACAGTACACCTACGGCATATCTCACTGCAAGAAGTGCAGGCAAGCTTTTGTTAAACCAATTGAAGGGTTCAATATTTTCCCAATATTCCTCTGGGTTATATTCTTTAGTGGTATATCTGAGAAATTTCAAATCGTTTAACATCTTCTTTTTTATATATGAATAGTGCAATAACCATTCTACTCACCTTCACATTTGAGCCCTTGCCGGACCAGCCCAAACAGCATTTCCCCGCAGAAATCGCAGAACGTGGGAGTCTTGTACGAGTGAACGGCGAGAGCGTGTGGCCGGGGCACCGGCGTCTCCAGGCCGCCGTCACATACCAACGCTGGAATGGAAAAACTCAGGGTGAGGTTAAGGTGAACTTGGATATAAAAGATCTTTATTGTGTACTTTACTGTCCAGTGACTTCATATTGGGACGTTAAGAGAGAATACCGCTAGGGCAGTTTCCAAAAGCCTACGAATCTTCGGAGCTGGTAATTGGTGAGAAAAAGAAATGGCGTCATTTATTATCAGAGGTCAAGTTCCACTTAACTAGCAGTCACCTCCAGAATGATCATCCGAATGTCACCTTCTTGGCGACTTCCACAGCTCAGGATAAAAGGAGAAAGGAGGTATTTCTCTGTACGCCTGGCGACCTACGCACGTTCCGCGAGCAATTTTCTTTCTTTCTTTTCTTTTTTGGGACAAATTATACAGATTGAGCTAGCCTCGAAGTAAGTTCGAAACTTGTGATACGAGATACTAACTCAACGATACTATATTTTATAATAAATACTTATATAGATAAACATCCAAGACCCAGGTCAATCAGAAAAAGTTCTTTTCTCATCATGCCCTGGCCGGGATTCGAACCCGGGACCTCCGGTGTCACAGACAAACGTACTCCCGCTGCGCCACAGAGGCCGTCAAATTTTTAATGGTAGAACAGAAGACTGCGCTCCGACAGCCGGTTCACGAGATACTAACGGTTGGCAATGAGGACGATCTCGACCAGGGTCTCGTCGCCGACGTCGGTGGCGCTGTTGATGATCTGCAGCACATTCGGCGAGCAGTAGTCGTGGCGGAACAGCAGGATCCGCTCTGACAGTCTATTCAAGCCGTTGTCTGGGATCTGGGGAAATGTATAGGGGAGTTAGGATCTGCGCCGACGCCAATCTCCTGTTTGGTTTCCTTCCGACCAAAGGTTGACTGGAAGAGATTGCATTAGCGATAAGTCCGTCTTTGTACCATCTCTGTCTGTTTTGTATGTTTTACTCTTATGGTGCAATAAAAAGTTTTATCTATCTATCTATTACAAGACTTTAGTTGACTTAATAAAGTACTGTAATTAAAAAATAATGTAAGAGAACGAGCCTGATGATTTTTACTTGTCAACCAAGAGGGTGATAAATTTCGGTCTCTTGGCGAGAAACTTTGTAGAATCATCTTAGAAAGAAAACGTCGTTAATTTTTATAAAAGATTACATACATTATCCACCTTTGACATATTGTAGTATCAGAAGAAAGAACTTTAATATAAAAAGAACGGAAAAAATATAACATGCTAATTATGCAGTAGGTATATAAATAAGCTAAGTATGTTAATTTTTACATTTGTAATTTTTTTCTTAATTTTCACACAATCAAATGACATGGAAATTTACCGCGTATAATTATTAACACATCTATAAAAAATAAACATAACCCACTATTTCGCAGTACTGTCAGAATAAAACTGTACATACATTGTGTGACAGGGCGTTACGCCTTTTACAATATATCGTTTGAACAATGGAAAAAAAAAATCATGCGTTTTTCCAGTCTCATATATCTATGTGGGTGTATTTTGTCACAATCATTAAAGGCAACTAACATACATACATATTAGGTATAACGTCTATACCCCTACGGGGTAGACAAACCCAACAGTCTTGAAAAGACTGAAAGGCCACGTTTAGCTGTTTGGCTTTTTGATAGAATTGAGATTCAAATAGTGACAGGTTGCTAGCCCATCGCCTAAAAGAAGAATCCCAAGTTTATAAACCAATCCCTTAAACCAAGCCTTTTACGACATCCGTGGGGAAGAGATGGAAAAGTCCCATTCTTTTTTCTATTGGTGCCGAGAACCACACGGCTCAAAGGCAATTAATGTATTTTAAATTACATTTTTACTAATAGTTTTGTCCAGATCTGTTCATACATTATGGGCCAGCTCTCACAACAAGCATTCAACTATCTTCAGAAACAGCGTGACTGCAGTGGCTTTCTCGGTGCCTTATCTCTTACTATCTGACTCATAAGCGACAGGTGACCACTAGATAACTCTTCCACCCGTATTATCTACACCTTATGATTTCATAATAAATTGATGGAAGATTTCGCCAAGTCTTTTATTTCTTTCGTTACTCACCTTTTCATGAACGAACTTGACCGCCAACTCCTTGAGGTAGGCGAGCGTGAGCGCGTGCGCGGGCGCACTCACCGCGTCCCGGACCACGCCCAGCTGGAACAGGAACGTCACCTCGTCCTCCATCTTCACTACAGGCACCACAAGCGCTGGAACAATACGTGTTTATTTTTATATGAAAGTTATTATGAAAAGAAAACCTCGTGTGGTTCCCGGCCCAATAAAAAAAGAATAGGACCACTCCATCTCGTTGCCATGGATGTCGTAAAATGCGATTAAGGGATAGGCTTATTAACTTGGGATTCCTCTTTTAGGCAATGGGCTAGCAACCTGTCACTATTTGAATCTCAATTCCATCATAAGCCAAACGGCTTTACGTGGCCTATCAGTCTTTTCAAGACTGTTGGCTCTGTCTACCCCGCAAGGGATATAGACGTGATTATATGTATGTATTATGAAAGGAAAAGCGAAGCCCAGGACACGAAGCATAGTGAGGAGGGTGCAACTGGGTACACGCGTGGATGAGAGAAAGAGACTATAGTTTATGGAAAAGCATGAGGTTGTCCATTGATCTTTGAATATTGGTCAACCACCTGGTTGATCATTACTCAATTATTAATGGACAATCTGAAGCTCCTGGCGTTAACACCAGCACCTCTCTGGAGTGGAGTCGGGGAGAGCCTATGACAACGTTCCTGGATTGGATAAGTCAGGACATTACATAAAGTGACTCCCGTATGACTTCCGCAACCTTTGCAGGGAAACCTTTGACATTAGGAAGGTGAGTGGACTGCTAGGAATTCTCTTCACACGGTGTCCCCAATTCTTGGCTCTAAGTATGACTCCCAGGGACGCGAAGACTATAAACTTCGTACCGTTAAGGGGATATCCGTTAAGGGGGCTATATGTTAATTCACGGAATTTAAACAATGGGATCAAAAAACCTTGCTTAAATTTCGGAAGACCAACAATTAACATAAAGTACATTATATTTCATTGGATTTAAATCAGATAATATAGAATAGAATAGATTTATTTTCAAACAAGGTATCACTTATTGACGTCACATCACTTAAATCTAATTATGACTACTGTCGCTTCCAAAGCGCATGTGTAGAAGAAGCGGCGGAACAAACTACACTGCAGCCTATATAGCATATAGGTACCACACATACTTCAGCAATTACATCAGAGCCAGGGTGAGCCGGCAAAACGGTTAAAACTATTAAATAACGCTCCAATCACCAGTTAACCGCTACAAAAAAAATATATTGAATCACTTCTACGCAGAATCTTCAATCTGACGTAGGCTGTCACATAACAGAGAGTCCTAAAGTGAGGCAGGTCGCGATAATCCCGTGACCCAATCAAAGTTAGCCAAGGTCGGCGTGATTGGACGCACTTGCAGGTAGTAAACATTCGGAGTAATTATAATAAACGTCTTAATTTTGCTTATATGTATAATAATACTAGCTGTCCCGGCAAAC
Organism: Amyelois transitella; assembly: GCF_032362555.1. Taxonomy (NCBI): domain Eukaryota; kingdom Metazoa; phylum Arthropoda; class Insecta; order Lepidoptera; family Pyralidae; genus Amyelois; species Amyelois transitella. The sequence goes on along the minus strand of NC_083521.1, from coordinate 493,163 downwards.
GTTGTTTTGCCATATAAATTTCTAGTTAAAAAAAATGTTTAGGGTGTACAACCCTCATCACTAAGGGGTATAAAAATTGATATTGGCCGATTCTCAGACCTACTAAATATGCTCACAAAATTTAAAGACAATCGGTCAAGCCGTTTCGGAGGAGTAAGGGAACGAACATTGTGACATGAGAGTTTTTTATATAAGAATAGCTGTCCCGGCAAACGTTGTTTTGCATTTTGTGGGTATGAAAAATAGATGTTGGCCGATTTTCAGACCTACTCAATATGCTCACAAAATTTCATGAGAATCGGTCAAGCCGTTTCGGAGGAGTAAGGGAACGAACATTGTGATACGAGAATTTTAACAAAATTAAAGTCTTCAGAATTGGACCACTTCATCTTTCTCCCCTGAAATCTTATCACAGAGTAAAGGTATACTACTGAAAATCATTTACCAATTTAAATTACATACATACATATTGTCACGTCTATATCCCTTGCGGGGTAGACAGAGCCAACAGACTGAAAATTCACGTTCAGTATATCATTATGATGGAATGGAGATTCAAATAGTGACAGGTTGCTAGCCCATCGCCTACAAGAGGAATAAAAAGCTAAAAGTGGCCAATCAGTCTTTGACTGTAGGCTCTGTCTACCCCGCATGGGATATAGACGTGAATATATATATGTATGTATAATTTGCTTTATAAAAAAGTCTTCAAAACGCATACAGAGCGTAACCCAATCGGGTGGTTCCTTAGGAATGCCCAGGGGGCCGTGGTGAGTCACCTGAGAGGTGGAAGGGGGAGAGGTGAGGGGGGGGGGGGGGAATCCACACCAGACGCAGACGGATTAGTGTCTGTTTGCATTTTTATTGTTTGCATACCGAGTGCGACCCTTCGACACCGCCACGTGTCTGCACATCATCATGAAGTATCTATGTGTGTTTATGTTAAAAAACATTGGTAAGATCTTTTTGATGTGCCGTGTGGTTCCCGGCACCAATACAAATAAAGAATGGGATCACTCCATCTCTTTCCCATGGATGTCGTAAAAGGCGACTAAGGGATATGCATACAAACTTGGTATTCCCTTTTTAGGCGATGGGCTAGCAACATGTCACTATATGAATCTCAATTCTATCATTAAGCCAAATAGCTGAACGTGGTCATTCAGTCTTTTCAAGACTGTTGGCTCTGTCTTCCCTGTATGTAAGATCTTTGATTCAGGACGTTTTAAGACTTGACATAACTTCTATTTTCTTCATACATTTAATATTTTGTATATATCTAGATCAAATAAGAATGAATACAATACGAGAAAATACAAAAACGAAATTGGTGACACTATCAATAAAAAGCTTAAAATGGACACGGGCAGGTCTGTCCCTTTGCCTGTACGTATGTATGCTCAGATCTTTTAAACTACAAAAACCGGATTATTTCAAAATAAGTTCGTAATTTTATAGTGCCGTTCCATATTATATTAAAATTGCGATGCCCAACAGGGTTCATATTGTACCTACATATTTATAAGCAGTAACTGTAATTCAACTGATGTACTGAATTTGGTTTCGAAAGTGGTTGATTGGGATTTTGATGCAGTTTTCTTTAAATAATATATATAAATGCTACCCGCGCGAAACCGCGGTGGGACATTAATTTGTTTGTATGTAAACTCTTTATTGCACACAAAAAATATGATAATATGGTTTATGAAAAATATGGCGAACAAATTATTAGTTCGGCCTCTGTGTCGTAGCGGTAGTACGCTTGTCTGTAACACCGGAGGTCCCGGGTTCGAATCCCGGCCAGGGCATGATGAGAAAATAACTTTTTCCTATTGGTCTGGGTCTTGGAAGTATTAATTATAAAAAATAGTATCGTCGAGTTAGTATCTCGTAACACAAGTCTCGAACTTACTTCGAGTACTAACTCAATATGTGTAATTTGTCCTGTATATATTTATTTACTTACTACATAAAATAAATATCACAAACGATATTGAGGGTTTCTTGTGCCAGAAAAAAGCTATATTGAAGAACCTTAACTAACCAACAAATCACTCTTTATTGCCTGCTTTATCAAGGTCTGCGCACACAATAAGCAGGACGAGGGCCAAGTCAAGAGTCAAGCGGACACAGACTGTTTCCCTCCGGCCCAGAACTGGGTCAATTGGGCGATCGACGAGGTTCCACGTGGAAGGCTAATCTGTCGAGGCAGATAACCCCTCGCCCACCCTTCGTGGACCAATAAATCACACGACTACAGGGCTCCTATATAATATACTAATATTATAAAGCTGAAGAGTTTGTTTGTTTGAACGCGCTAATCTCAGGAACTACTAGGTCGAATTGGAAAATTCTGTTTGTGTTAAATAAACCATTTATCGAGGAAGGCTCTAGGCTATATAACATCACGCTGCAACTATTACGAGCGAAGAAATAATGGAAAATGTGAAAAAAAAACGGACATAATTATTCATCCTTGAGAGCTTCAATGATGCCTAAAATAACTATTTCCCGCGGACGGAGTCGCGGGCACAGCTAGTATTAATTATAAATGTGTTGGTGGAAAATCAATTTTAATAGAACATACTTAATATTAAAATGTTAAGTATGTTCTATTTAAAAATAAAACTACCAAGTTGTCAATTATTTTGAAGTTTTACATTTTCCATGCCAGTTCAGTTCAGACATTTTCAAAGTTATCGTCTTAACGATAACTTTGAAAATGTCTGAATAGCTTTAAAAATAAACTCAAATTTAGCACTTAAATCTGAAACTGAAGAGTTTGTTTGAACGCGCTAATCTCAGGAACTACTGGTTCATATTGACAATTATTTTTGTGTCAATTAGAGCATTTATCGAGGAAGGCTTGAGGCTATATAACATCAAGCTGCATCTATAACATACATACATAAAATCACGCCTCTTTTCCCTGCATCTATAAGGAGCGAATAAATAATGGAAAATGTGAAAACAAACGGGGAAACTTATGAACATCCTTGAGGGCTTCAATGATGCCCAAGATAACTATTTCACGCGGACGAAGTCGCGGGCACAGCTAGTGTACATATGTATAGAATGGAATAGAATAGATTTATTTTCAAAATTGGATACAAGGTATCACTTATCGTCGTCACATCACTTAAATTTTATTATAACTACTACCGCTCCCAAAGCGCATGTGTAGAAGAAGCGGCGGAACAAACTACACATCAGTCAATATACAAATATAGATCTCTTAAATCTAAATCATGGACGAATGCACATTGTCTACATTTAAAAACTATGAATGAATGAATGAATAAAACAAAAAACCACAGCATACAGCCCCACCTCAATAAAATATCACGGTTTAAGCGTAATTGCAGGACATTGGAACCGTTCCAGTCACTATAAGTCACCCCGTAAACATAACACTATCTGGGTCAGGTCGCGAACACGGCGCCACGTGTACGCCGTAAACCTGGACTGCAGTGATAACCTGTCACCCGCCCTTGCTGGGCGACAGCCGTTGTCTAGATAACAGCGATTCGTACGTACATACATACATACATATACATATAATCGCGTCTATATCCCTTGCGCGGTAGACGGAGCCAACTGTCTTGAAAAGACTAAAGACTAAAGAAGGCTTGGTATGTTTACCTCCGAACAAGTGATATATTGCTGGCAGCCCATCGCATAAGTAAAATCACACAAACATATAATCACTTCTTTATCGTTTACGGGGTAGACAGAGCCAACAGTCTTGAAAAGGCTAAGAGGCTTGGTATATTATTTATAATCGCTTTGATAAAATTGAAATTCCGAAAAAGCGATATATTGCTAGCCCATCGCCTTCAAGTAAAATTACAAAAACATATAATCACGTCTTTATCGTTTACGGGGTAGACAGGGGCAACAGTTTTTAAAAGACCGTAAAACCACGTTCAGCTGTATGGCTTAATGAACTGAGATTCAAATATTGACAAGTCGCTAGCACATCGCCTACAAGAGCAATAAGTAAAAAAAGGTTTATCAGCCTTTCCCCTAGTCGGCTTTTACTACATCCACGGGAAAGATATGGAGTGGTCCTTTTCTAAAGTGTTTGATAAAATTGAAATTCAATTAGCGACAGGTTGCTAGCCCATTGCCTAAAAAAGAGTCCCGAGTTTGTAAGCCTATCCCTTAGTCACCTTTTACGACATCCACGGGAAAGAGATGGAGTGGTCCTATTATTTTTTGTATTGGTGCCGGGAACCACACGGCAGTAATCCTTTCAAGTGTAATTACTTACACTTGACAGGATTATTATTCGAAATTGGTACAACTATACCATTGAAAAACAAACCACAGCTTTGATAGTTAAATCAGGGCTGCGTAATTACGAATCCTACTTCAAATTGGTAACAATATTTTTATAAATACATAAATGGGTACCTATTAAAATTTCAAAATGAATAATTGCATTAAAATTCTTTTAAAAATTATTGTTTCCACGATAAGACTAAATAACAACATACCAGCTATTGGTTTCACGGTGTGCGCTAACGAACAAGAATGGAATTTTAATAAGGTGTTATTTTCCAATAAAGTAAAACATTATATTATGAAATAAGCTTCTGAGCAATAAAGAGAGTCAAGTGTTAGTAGTAAATTGAAAATGCATTGATTAGTTTTACGTTCATTGATGTTTTTTTTTTAATGTACACAATGTGCATTCGTCCACGATTTAGATTTAAGAGATCTGTATGTGTAAATTGAAAATTGTCCGGTGAAAATGCTGCAGTGTAGTTTGTTCCGCCGTTTCTTCTACACAATATGCGCTTTGGAAGCGGCAGTAGTTAATATTAGATTTAAGTGATGTGAAGTCAATAAGTGATACCTTGTATTGTATCTAATTTTGAAAATAAATCTATTCTCTATAACATCTTATCTGCAACTATTAGGGGCGAAGAAATAATAGAAAATGTGAAAAATAAACGGTGGAAATTATTCATAATTGAGGGCTTCAATGATGACTAAAATAACCACGCGGACGAAGCAGCCGCGGGCACAGCTAGTATATATGTATATACATATATATGTGTGTGTGCTGTGCTGTGCGCTGTATATACATATATACTAGCTGTCCCGGCAAACATATAAATATTTTTTAAGTAATTTCTAGTTAAAAAAAAAAGGTAAGGGTGGACAACCCTTAACACTTAGGGGTATGAAAAATAGATGTTAGCCGATTCTCAGACCTACTGAATATGCATGCAAAATTTGGTTAAAATCGGTAAAGCCGTTTCAGAGGAGTACGGAGACAAACACGAGTGACACGAGAATTTTATATATATAAACATAAAGAAAGAAAGATATATATACACGGGCCCAATGAATGTCCCAGTTTCATGTGCAGATACAACACGAGTGACTAATGGCTTTATTATCGTAACCGCAACACGAGACGGAACTCACGCGCACACCCAAACCCTGTCGCCGGGCAATCATTGCGCATCTGTCACCGACTTGGTTCGCGGAATGAATTGGGTATCGTCGCTTGAGCACTTAAATAAGATTGTGCCAATAAGGTTTCAATACATACATATAATCACGTCTATATCCCTTGCGGGGTAGACAGAGCCAACAGTCTTTTAAAGACTGATTAGGCCACGTTCAGCTATGTGGCTTTAAGATAGATCTGAGATTCAAATAGTGACAGGTTGCTAGCCCATCGCCTAAAAGAAGAATCCCAAGTTTATAAGCGTACCCCTTAGTCGCCTTTTACGACGTCCATGGGAGAGAAATGGAGTGGTCCTATTCTTTTTTCTATTGGTGCCGGGAGCCACACGGCACAAGGTTTCAATATATGATACCATATTGGCCTTAATGTGGACGAAGCGAAGGAAGTGTGCAGAGATCGTGGCAAGTGGAAAGATGTAGTATCTGCCTACCCCTCCGGGAAAGAGGCGTTATTTTATGTATGTATGTATTGGCCTAAACTAACTTATCATAAAGCGATTATGTAAGACGGGTTCTAAGGCAGGATAGGTAACAATGATTAAATTTCAATTGCAGGAGACACAACATACCCCGCAAGGGATATAGACGTGAATATGTATATGTGTGTATGTATAAGACACATCGCATACATACGTATATGTCCCTTGCGGGGTAGACAGAGCCAACAGTGTTTGAAAAGACTGAAAGGACACGTACTTATCCTGGAACACTGATTATATGTATATAAATGTACATACATAAACATCATATCTTTATCCTTTACGGTGTAGACAGTGCCAAAAGTTTCGTAGAAAGCTACGTTCAGCTATCTGGTTACTGCTAGGATTGAGATTCAGATATGACTAATTTAGGCTTACAACTTAGCCCTAAAAGAAGAATCCCAAGTTTTATAACCCTTCGCCTTGATTGACTTTCAATCCAAGATAAAACATACTCGTATATTTCAACCGGTTGAAGCTACTTTTGGAACAATATTAATTCGCGTGTAAACCACGTTTAAGGACGTCACATTTTATCTGAGCACGTGTCTCTCAATATATTATATGGAGTCATAAAAACTAATATTAGATAGTCTATTACGAACCACCTTATATGTTTATGGTTATGTCGGGCATTAACTTCGCATTTACTGCATAATCCTACTTATATTATAAATGCGAAAGATTGTATGTCAGGATATCAGTATGGATGTTTGTTACACTTTTATGCAAAAACTACCGAACCGATATAGAAATTTGGTATGTAGGTAGCTGAAGACCCAGAATAACAAGGCTTTTTATACCCGAGTTCCCGCGGGATTGATTCCACGCGGACGAAGCCGCGGGCGGCCTCTAGTACAATATTAAAGGAATAAATATCGTCCGCAAATTCATTTACAAAAGAGATATGTTTTTTGTTGTTAATTCAATAAGCATCGGTAGGCGAATAGGTAAGGTGCCCGATTAAAATGCGTAATGCGCAGAAAGGCAGAGGTTCAAATCCCACCTCGGCCATGTACCAATGACTCTTTTCAAAGTTACATTAGTTTGAATACTAACCGATACTCTTACGGTGAGGGAAAACGTCGTGAGCAAAACCTGTACATTCAGGCAACTGGATGTGTAACCATGGATCCAATACGGGTTAGGTTTACCTGCAAAGGTTGCGATGGTCACATGGAAGTCGCTTCGTGTAAAAACCCGACTCACCCAATCCAGGATTCATGATCAAAGGCATACCCCGGGCTCCTCTCCAGAGAGGTGAGGATGCAACCGGGACTAAAGCCAGGAGGAAGAAGTTTATCCAATGATCATTAGAGTAATTATGTACTGTACAACGTATTTATGTGAAAATACCGACTTTTGTTGGCCCGGTCGAAACGACAGGAAAACAACTGCATAAATACATAAAATACAAAGGTCTCTGTGGCGCAGCGGTAGTGCGCATGTCTGTGTCACAGGAGGTTCCCGGGTTCGAATCCCGAAGGCCAGGGCATGATGAGAAACGAACTTTCTCTGATTGGCCTGGGTCTTGGATGTTTATCTATATAAGGTATTTATTATAAATAAAGTATCGTTGAGTTAGTATCACAAACGTAACGTAACACAAGTCTCGAACTTACTTCGAGGCTAACACAATCTGTGTAATTTGTCCCGTATATATTTATGTATTGTATTGGTGCCTTGTGGTTCCCGGCACCAATACAAAAAAGAATAGGACCACTCCATCTCTTTCCTATGGATGTCGTAAAAGGCGACTAAGGGATAGGCTTACAAAGTTGGGATTCTTTTTTAGGCGATGGTCACAACCTGTCACTAGTTGAATTTCAATTCTATCATTAAGGCAAATAGCTGAACGTGGCCATTCAGTCTTTTCAAGACTGTTGGCTCTGTCCACCCCGCAAGGGATATAGACGTGACTATATGTATGTATATTTATTTATATTAACTACTAAGGAAGGCACTGGAGTTAAATATACCAAGGGGCGTTTCAGATTTGAACCTGACACCAGGGTGGACGTTTACCTCGATAATGATGAATAGACAGGTATGGCAGAAATGTAAGTATTGTTTCTTTAGGTACATGCCAGCTATAAATACGTGTGACAAATAATTAACCGTTAGAAAATAAGTCATTAGGGTTACCCAAAATAATGGTGTAATTGATCTCTTACAAATGAACTAGCTGTGCCCGCGACTTTGTCCGCGTGAAATAGTTATTTTGGACATCATTGAAGCACTCAAGGATGAATAAATTTTCAATTTTTTTTCACATTTTCCATTAGTTAGTCGCTCCTAATAGTTGAAGCGTGATGTTATATAGCCTAAAGCCTTCCTCGATAAATGGTCTATTCAAAACAAAAATATTTTTTCAATTCGAACCATTAGTTCCTGAGATTAGCGCGTTCAAACAAACTCTTCAGCTTTAGTATACTTTTGTTATTAGTATAGATAAACATGTTTGTATACAGTACTTATTTTATTGAATATACATTATATTATTGAAATAATTATTCGAAAAAATTGTGAAGAGGGATATACACATGATGATATGTATGTACCTATGTAAAAAAATACGTGTTCATTAGTGTCGAATCAGAATTTATACAAAAGTATTTTAAAAACGCTATCAACTGATAGCATTTTCCTTGAACCGGCGGCAACAGGCCTCCTATCAATTGGTATACAAAGGTGTGTCTTCAATTTGCATACATCGATATTTTGTTCGAACAAGGAATATCAATAATGTACAAAAGGTAGATATAAATATGTAATGGCAATATGTACCAAAAATAACTAAATTTAACGTCGCTCATTGTTTAAAAATGTATATTAATTTATTTATTTTATCTCGGCATATTATCTATTAGCTGTGCCAGCGACATCGTCCGCGTGGAATAGTTATTTTGGGCATCATTGAAGCCCTCAAGGATGAATAATTTTTCCAATTTTTTTCACATTTTCCATTAGTTATTCGCTCCTAATAGTTGAAGCGTGATGTTATATAGCCTAAAGCCTTCCTCGATAAATGGTCTATTCAACGCAAAAATAATTTTTCAATTCAAACCAGTAAGTAGTTCTTGAGATTAACGCGTTCAAACAAACAATCAAACAGACCTTTCAGCTTTATAATTGTGGTATATACGACGACCAATGCTGAGGGAGGGTTCTTCCCCGATTTGACCTCGCTTTTCGTCCTACAGCCAAGGTTTACGTATTTTTGTGTGTGTAGTACCGCAATAAAATTAAGCGAACAACAAAATACGTCAATGAAGCACAATCAATTGGGCTACGGGTCACCAGTATCGCTCAAAACAAGTAACAATAAACAGATGCATTTGTGCAAAATCGCATCTGTGCGATGACATTTGCGCATTTTTGCTGTAAAATAGAGGATTTTATCATGTACCAAATTAATTTTAGACAAGAATACTCGTGATAAATACAATGTGATGTTTTGTTGACTGTGTTGTAGTTTTATTGCTTCACCTAACATACATATACACATATCATCCTACTATATACCTAGACAGAGCCAACAGCCTTGAAAAGACTGAAAGGCCACGTTCAGCTGCAGGCCACATACGTAAGCCAAGGTATACATACATACATATACGTCAATTCATATCCCTTACGGGGCAGACAGAGCCAATAGTCCCGAAAAGACTGAATGGCCACGTTCAGCTGTTCGCTGCTTAATGATGGAATTGAGATCCAAACCCAAGGTATAAAATAAATAATAATAAAGACATTATTATAGCTTGCGTGCACCATCGTGTTTACAACCAGGCAAAGTCAGGTCAAGCGCACTCAAATTATTATTAAAAATAGTCTTTAACTGTACTAGTTGTTCGCCGCGAATAAACACCTCGCGAACAATTTCAATTTGCGTTAAAAACGTATAAGTTAAGTTTCTGCTTGTAGGCCATAGGCTAGCCACCTGTCACTGTTTGAATCTCAATTCTATTATCAAGCTATATATCTGAACGGGGCCTATCAGTCTTTCAAGACTGTTGGCTCTGTCTCACCCGAAAATAGCATGTAGCTTTTCAGGCATTATATAATAGGGTTCGGTAGTCTTAACTACTCTACTGTAACAACCTGACTTTCCTCCTGTCCACTATATATCACTTCAGAGATAAAGCCAAGATGAAGTTGACGCAGCAGATCTAGCAGTAAGAAGTACGAGAGGAATCCCAATGAAACATAAACTAACATTGTATTTTGTACGAGAACGCAAGTTAGACAAAACATCTTATGTTTGCCCTACATTTGCTTTGAGACGTCTCCGTTGCGCTGGCGCCGGGTGATGTCAATATAGACAAGTATTTTGTCCTTTTAATGTTAAAGAAGCCTTTATATATTATGTCATGTAATTGTCTGATTAATAAAATAATTCATTGTATTGATTTCATTCATTTTATTATAATATAAATTCATATTTAAGACTACATTTTTGCATGGGAACTGCGGCTGAAAGTTTAGTGCTTTAAACAAATGTAACAGTTGTAATGAGTCATTCATTCATTGCATAATAAATCATTCATTCATTCATTCAAAAAATTATACACCTATATGTCAAGAATCATGATACAAAGCTTATTTCTGATATTGCTTGTTAGAAGATGAAGTTTAGTCGTTTCTGATGCGCTAATGAACATGAGAGATCTTCCTCCTGACTTTAGTCCCGGTAGCATCCTCACCAATCTGGGAGAGGAGCCCGGGGTATGCCTTTGACCGTGTATCCTGAATCGGATGAGTCAGGTTTTTACACGAAACGACTCTCATCTGACCACCGAAACCATTGCAGGGTAACCAAACCCGTAATAGATCGATCATTGTTACACGTTATCCAGATGCATGAATATGCAGGTTTCCTCACGACGTTTCGCTCACCATTACCATAATTTCGAAAATAGGTAGGACAGGTTGCTAGCCCATCGCCTAAGAAGAGGATCCCAAGTTTTTAAGCCTATCCCTGAAAGAGATGGAGCGGTCCTTGTATTGGTGCCGATACAAAAAAATAAAAAAAAGGGTTATTACCCATTATTTTTGGTTACTAACTCGACCGTCCTTTGGAGTCGGAACAAAAAACTGTGGGAATCCCAAAGAAATTATCACTAGCATTCAGGTAAGTAGTTACATATGAATAGAGCGAGGTGTACCTATGTAGGTACATTTATTTTCCAGTGATTATAATATATACCGGGCCGCGACCTCCTGATTACGGTATCTACGGTTATATACCGACGAACGGTTATAGAAGACGGCCTCTGTGGCGCAGCGGTGGTACGCTTGTCTGTGACACCGGAGGTCCCCGGGTTCGAATCCCGATCCGTGCATGATGAAAAAATAACTTTTTCTGTTTGGGTTGGATCTTTGATGTTTATCTATACAAGTGTTTATTCTATAATAGGATATATAGTATCGTTGAGTTAATATCTCGTAACACAAGTCTCAAACTTACATCGAGGCTAACTCAATCTGTGTAATTTCTCTCGTATATATTTACTAGCTGTGCCTGCGACTTCGTCCGCGTGGAATAGTTATTTTGGGAATCATTGAAGCCCTCAAGAGTGAATAATTTACCCCGTTTTTTTATTCACATTTTCCATTATTTCTTCGCTCCCAATAGTTGCAGCGTAATGTTTTATAGCCAAATAATTTTTCAATTCGAACCAGTACTTCCTGAGATTATCTCGTTCAAACAAACAAACAAACTCTTCAGCTTTATAATATTAGTATAGGATAGATATATAGTATTGTTGGGTAAGTATCTCGTAACACAAGTCTCGAACTTACATCGAGGCTAACTCAATCTGTGTAATTTGTCCGGTATATATTTATTTATTTATTATTACTAGCTGTGCCCACGACTTCGTCCGCGTGGAATAGTTATTTTCGGCATCATTGCTTCAATGATGCCCCGTTTTTTTTTAACATTTTCCATTATTTACATACATACATAAAATCACGCCTCTTTTTCATATTTCTTTTCCATTATTTCTTCACTCCTAATAGTTGCAGCTTGATGTTATATAGCCTAAAGCCTTCCTCGATAAATAGTCTATACAACGCAAAAAGAATGTTTCAATTCGAACCAGTAGTTCCTGAGTTTAGCGCGTTCAAACAAACAAACTCTTCAGCTTTATAATATTAGTATAGATTATTATATCACCGGTTGCAATGCATTGCGTATCATTGCGACAGACAGCAGCTGCAGTACACATGCATAAGAGTACATTGAATTGATCTTGAGCTGATTGAGAAGTTAAATTGGCAATGGGCGAGGCTCAATAGTCCAGAAAGCGGACTTAAGGTTGATACAATTTTGCCGTGTGGTTCACGGCACCAATTGAAAAAAAAAAGAATAGGACCACTCCATCTATATCCCATGGATGTCGTAAAAGACTTATAAGGGATAGGCTTATAAACTTGGGATTCTTCTTTCAGGCGATTGGCTAGCAACCTGTCACTATTTGAATCTCAATTCCATCATTAAGTCACATAGCTGAACGTGATCTTTCAGTCTCTTCAAGATTGTTGGCTTAGTCTAACCCGCAATGGATAAAGACGTGCCTACAATAAGAGTCCCAAGTATATTAGCCTATACCCTAGTCGCCTTTTACGACATCCATGTGAAAGACATAGAGTGTGCCGTGACTTTGCAAGTACCGGGAACCACACGGTTCGATTTTTAAGGTACAATAAGTTCTCCGCTAAGCCAAGGCGGTCTCAAATACATACACACAAATACATTGTACATCTGAAAGACTTGAGATTCGTCTGGCTACAGTCTAGACACGCTAATTTTAGTAACATCACGAGTGCAGGCGTGCATCCTTGAAGACTAAAGGATACGTTTCGAAGGTAGCATGCAACGGACGGACAAAAAAACCAATCTGTATTATCTACATGTAGGTCCGAAACTGACATAAGTATTTGCTGGCTCGAGTAGGTTAACTAAATGTTAAATCGACCTTCGAGAGTCGCGTTGCAGATTAATCACTATATTAAATTGTTTATAAACTTTCCGTGGTGAGTATCTATAAAGTACCAAAATATAGGTACCTAATATAATAAACTATCAATACACAAAATACATACATACGTTACGTACATAAAATCACGCTTCATTCCCGGAGGGGTAGGCAGAGACTACATCTTACCACGATCTCTGTATTCTTCAAGGTCAAGAGTACCCGAAACCGCCGACCTTGCATGAAGAGAGTTAGGAATGTGGATGAAGCGAAGGAAGTATGCAGAGGTCGTGGCAAGTGGAAAGATGTAGTCTCTGCCTACCCCTCCGGGAAAGAGGCGTGATTTTATGTATGTATGTAAGAAAATGCTGGAAAACTAGGAAAATTTCTTCATAATTTTTATTGTCTCTCTCATTCTTCTTTTCTATCGAGGCAGAATTTGGGAAACCATATTTTTTTTTTAAAACAATACAAAATGTTTCCACCTTTTTTATCTGTGACGATACATCTTTTTCGGGTAATCTCAGGTAACAGACCAGAGGTCGGAGCTCTGCATAGCGACTAGACTGCACCCTCCCCCCCACTCCCCTCGCCGCGGGTCCATGATGCAGGTCAAACGAAACATGCATTTTATTTATCGCCTCGAATCGATTCCGCTTAATTGAAATTTAAAGTTATATATGTAGGTGATTTATGTTAAGCGACTGATCCAGTCTCCGTAGTATGACACGAGCGACGCCGTATTCATCGCGCGAATATCTATCGCTGTCCCGTTTCACGTCATAATAAAAAGCGAAACATCGATAGTTTTTCGCGCGATAAAAACGGCGTCGCGCGTGCCATGATACGGGGGCACGGCGAATCGAAGTGGCATGGAAGAGGCACACATACGGATGAATAATAAATAAATAAATATATACTTACGGGACAAATTACACTGATTGAGTTAGCCTCGAAGTAAGTTCTAGACTTGTGTTGCGAGATACTAACACAACGTTACTATATTTTATAATAAATACTTATATACATAGATAAACCAATCCAAGATCCAGGCCAATCAGAAAATGTTCTATTCTCATCATGCCCTGGCCGGGATTCGAACTCGGGACCTACGATGCCACAGACAAGCGTACTACCGCTGCGCCACAGAGGCCAGAAGAAGAAAGAGAATTGTCGGAAAGCGGACCCTGTCACCGTGATCCGTAGCGGGTGCTGACAGCAACGCAACACGCAAAGATGACATGATTGAGGGGATGACGCGGAAGAGGGGTGATATTTATGTACATACTAGAGGCCGCCCGCGACTTCGTCCGCATGGAAACCCTATCAATCCCGCGGGAACTCTGGCATAAAAAGTAGCCTATGTGTTATTCTGGGTCTTCAGCTACCTACATACCAAATTTCATGGTAATCGGTTCAGTAGTTTTTGCGTGAAAGAGTAACAAACATCCATACATCCATACAAACTTTCGCCTTTATAATAGTAGTAGGATGTAGGTACTAGGTACTCACATTATAAAAAAAATGGACTGTATTGCCTGCTCAGTAGGTTCTGAACATCACATACATACATACATATGGTCACGTCTATATCCCTTGCGGAATAGACAGAGCTAACAGTCTCGAAAAGACTGATTGGCCACGTTCAGCTGTTTGGCTTGATGATACTCGTAGAATTGAGATTCAAATAGTGACAGGTTGCTAGCCCATCGCCTAAAACAAGAATCCAAGGTTGTACGCCGATTAGCCCTTAGTCGCCTTTTACGACATCCATGGGAAAGAGATGGAGTGGTCCTATTATTGGTACCGGCAACCACACGGCACTCCGAACATAACATTAATAAAATATCACGACGTAACATAAATAAACACAATTTTATATTCATGACACTTCATGAGAAATCATAAACAGAAGAATTAATGGTTGGTGTATACGTTCGCGTGGTAATTGTTTACGTTAGTTTCGGCCAAGCTATTGAACCTGGCCGACCTTCCGTGTCATTTACACGTGTAAACGGACAAGGGGACAAAAGGTAACCTTTACAATTTAACATACATATGGTCACGTCTATATCCCTTGCGGGGTAGACAGAGCCAACAGTCTGGCAAAGGCTGAATGGCCACGTTCAGCTATTTGGCTTAGTGATAGAATTGAGATTCGAATAGTGACAGGTTGCTAGCCCATCGCCTAAAAGAAGAATTCCAAATTTATAAGCCTATCCCTTAGTCGCCTTTTACGACATTCATGGGAACGAGATGAAGTGGTCCCATTCTTTTTTTTATATTGGTGCCGGGAACCACACGGCAATATACGTATGGTTATTAGCTATTTACCGCTTCAGCTATTACGGTCTACCCATGATCTCGAACCTATCACTGAGCCGTTTAAATTAATTGCATGCAATCTTAATGTACTCGTAGATTTATACAATACGTATCGGAGGTCATCGTCGCGGATTTTGTTAGCAACATCGATGCATCCGCTATCGCTATGCCAAATCCGTTATCTGCCGCGATAAGTGACGAGACCGAATTAATTATATACGCCATCCGCTTCCTATTTTATTGTATTAAAATTTCATAAAAGTCAATTAATAATTATGAACAATTTATTCTCTCGTTTCTATTCAAAGTTTGGATATTTGCAAATAAAATGCTGCAGTGCAGTTTGTTACCGGTTCCTCTGCACTGACGTTTTGGAAGCGACAGTAAACTTAGTTGTGAGTAATTTATTTGACGTCCACAAATGATGTGAACCCAAAAGATATGACAATTATTAAGTGTTGTTGAAATTTATCATAATAATGATTTTTTTTTTATTATCTTAATTTGTAATGGCAATTATTTTAAGCGAGTTGAATCTGAACGATAGTATAAAGAACAGAGATCGAAGATATACTGACAGGTTTTGACTTAGTTTTGGACATGAGGTGACAAAAATAGATATTAGAAAGTATGCATATACTTAAGGGAAAGACATACGAGTATGTTGTGTACTGTACAGAAAGCGGGCTTATCGTTAAATTTCGTCTCTTTCAGCCAATTCTTCCTAATGTATCGCAGTAATGTGTGCACTTTTGAACAATTTGCAATTAACATTCTAACACTAGCTGTGCC
The DNA here is from genome assembly GCF_032362555.1 of Amyelois transitella. Taxonomy (NCBI): domain Eukaryota; kingdom Metazoa; phylum Arthropoda; class Insecta; order Lepidoptera; family Pyralidae; genus Amyelois; species Amyelois transitella. Next base: position 477,103 of record NC_083521.1, on the reverse strand, counting down.
CGCGACTTCGTCCGCGTAGAATAGTTATTTTGGGCATCATTGAAGCTCCAAGGATGAATAATTTTCCCCGTTTTTTTTACACATTTTCCACTATTTCTTCGCTCCTAAAAGTTGCAGCGTGATGTTATATAGCCTAAAGCCTTCCTCGATAAATGGTCTATTCAACGCAAAAATAATTTTTCAATTCGAACCAGTTGTTCCTGAGCGAGTTCAAACAAACAAACTAACTAACAAACTCATCAGCTTTATAATTTTAGTATAGATTTGCTAATTCTTTAAGAAATCTCATGTTGTCATTGAAAAGACATCAACGAGTGGAGGAATAAAAAAAAACAAATTAAATTGGTTTACAGCATCATTCAATGTTTACCATTCAAAGTAATATAAACCGTAGCAACCCATTTCTTTAGGTAACTATTTCAATAAAAGGTTACGTTACCTACAAACATCACGTCTCTTTCCAGAAACACTATTATTGTTATATTCAACATAATAGCAGACATAAATCTGCCCGCCGTTCCATATTATATTAAAATTGCGACGCCCAACAGGGTTCATATTGTACCTATTTATAAGCAGTACCTAACTGTTATTCAACTGATGTACTTTATGATATGCAATAAAGATATTGAATTTTAATTTGAGCCGTGTGGTTCCCGGCATCAATATAAAAAGGAACACTCCATATATTTCCCATGAATGTCGTAAAAGGCGACTAAGGGATAGGCTTACAAACTTTCACGTCTATATCCCTTGCGGGGTAGACAGAGCCAACAGTTTTGTAAAGACTGATAGGCCACGTTCAGCTATTTGGCTTTATGATAGAATTGAGATTCAAATAGTGACAGGTTGCTAGCCCATCGCCTAAAACGAGAATCCCAAGTTTGATAAGCCTACCCCTTAGTCGCCTTTAACGACATCCATTGGAGAGAGATGGAGTGGTCCTATTCTTTTTTGTATTGGTGCCGGGAGCCACACGGCACTTCGTTTAGACATTATGTAAAAATGATCTTCACTCGTAATTTACATATAAAGATCCACTACCTACTGTTATTGATGAGGGAAAACATCGCGAGGAAACCTGCACATTTAGACACCTGGATGTGCAACGTCTACTGTATGCAAGGCGGTATATACATACATACCTAAAGAACAATACGTTATTTCCAATCAACAATGACAACAATAATTTTATCTGTTACGGCTCATTTGGAATGAATGACCACTGGGCTCGTGTAAGAAGTTAGTGCGTCTGCGGCGGACAGATAAACAATCATGATAATGGGTTATCATAACAAATGCAGCATAGAAACTGATTGTCAACATTGATTAGTTGTTATTTCACCTGTATCAGTGCCGTGTGGTTCCCGGCACCAATGGAAAAAAGAATAGGACCACTCCATCTCTTTCCCGTGGATGTCGTAAAAGGCGACTAAGGGATAGGCTTATGACATTGCGATCCTTTTTTTTTGGCGATGGGCTAGGATCTCAATTCCATCATTAAGCCAAATGCCAAGCTGAACGTGGCCATTCAGTCTTTTCAAGACTATTGGCTCTGTCTACCCCGCAAGGGATATAGACGTGACCATATGTATGTATGTAAACTGATTGTCAACATTGATTAGTGTTATTTTACCTATAATTACCAATCGTCATTGGTGCAAAAGTGATTTTATTTGTGCAGTAAATAATAAATATATACGGGACAAATTACACTGATTGAGTTAGCCTCGAAAGTAAGTTCGAGACTTGTGTTACGAGATACTAACTCAACGATACTATATTTTATAATAAATACTTATATAGATAAACATCCAAGAGCCAGGCCAATCAGAAGAAGTTCTTTTCTCATGATGCCCTGGCCGGGATTCAAACCTGGGACCTCCGGTGTCACAAACAAGCGTACTACCGCTGCGCCACAGAGGCAGTCATCGTCTTTTGCCCTAAGTTGAAGGAAACATGTCTTTAACTGTACTTGATATTGAGAACCTGATGTTTTGAGAATCGCAATTGTAAATTGACAAATGATGAATAAGGTTTATGTTTGCAGTTCAAATAAGTTTGCATAAACATTATTATTTGTTTGAGTAACTTGGGATTCTTTTTTGGGCGAGCTAGGGCTAGCAACCTGTCACTATTTGAATCTCAATTCTATCATTAAGCTAAATAGCTGAAAGTGGCCATTCAGTCTTTTCAAGACTGTTGGCTCTGTCTACGCCTTTATTCATTATTAAGTTTCTCACTTATTTATTCAAATTAAGTGTCTCCGAGTTCATGTGCTGTGTGGATTTCGGCACTCTAAAATAAGGGATGCGACTAAGGGATAGACTAAGGGCTTATAAACTTGTGATTCCTCTTGTAGGCGATGGGCACCTGTTTGAATCTCAATCCCATCATAAAGCCGGTTGACTGGAAGAGATCCCTTCATCGGATAAGTCCGCCATTGCAAGTGATTTGTTTCTTTTATAACTATGTACTATTTTCTTGTTACTGTGTAATTTTCTATGCGATAAAGATATTACAAACAAACAAAGCCATACAGCTGAACGTGGCCTTTCAGCCTTTCCAAGACTGTTGGCTCTGCCTACCCCGCAAGGTAAATAGACGTGACGTGACGTAAAGACTCCATAAGGCTTCTCCTCCGATCCAGCATAAAAAACTTTCTGCCTGGAGGATGTCGAGCAAAGTCTATCTGTTATCGTATACGTATGTACAGGGTTGAAGGCGGTATATTTACGGCCGCATGCGCCCGCGCCGATCAGTTGTAGCTCTCCACGCGAGCCGAGCACCGGACATGTATAAGCTTGCCATTTTGTTGTCCAGCGGTGAGTACGTGTTTAGACACGAGTGTTTTACAAAGTGAAATGTTATGTGAATTTGTGGTAAGTCTATATATTTTTGAGGGAGAGACGGCGTATGATTGGATTACGATTGGCGGAATCGTACGCGAAGGATTCAGGACAGTGAAACTGTTTCAATAAAAAAATACATCGTTTATGGGTTTAAATTTAAAAATTAAATACATAATAATCAATATTTTTTATTTTTACTTGGTAACGATAAAGTAAGCAATTTCACACCGTAATCTTAAAAATATATTTCCAAAATAAAAAATAGCTAAGTGTGCAACAAGAATAATTTCAAGCACCTGTTTGAGAGATACTGGTAAATACACATATAAGCAGGAGCTTTAAGAAAATTAATCTAATACTTAAAATATTACAGCTATAAAACCTAATACCTGATCTTATCTTACCTTGTGATTCAAATTAATAAAGAAATTTGTGCTCTACTCAGTAAACCCGACTAATAGGGGACTTAGAAAAGTAGAAAATATAACAGAATAGTCGTCCAAAATAAAAATTCAGGATTGTGATCATAACCACATTTCTATTCTATGTCTGGATAATTGTGAAGTTAACGTTATTGGAGAAAATGATACAGTACAGTTTGTCACCGCATCTTCTGCACTAACGCTTTGTAAGCGGTAGTAAAATAAGATTTAAGTAATTTATTTCACGTCAACAAATGTTGTGAAACAAAACGATGTGACAATTATAAAGTGATATTGAAATAATAATAAATGAAAATAATTTTTTGAATTTTGACGCGACACCCAAGCTCCTAGAGAGGTGATTAATCGTGAAGTTTGTATAAACTCAATTTTTGTTAAAAAAAAAAAGAATTCGTATCTTTCTAAAATCAGCTGTTTCACAGAAATTTTGTGACTATTTGCAGCGGTGTTGTCATACGCATGGCCCGAAGCGCCCGAGTGCGGTATCCGCGCTCGGACCGAGGCAGGATGGGTGTGCGGCACGCGGCGGGTCGGAGACTACGGGCTGCTGTACGCCAGCTTCCGAGGGGTACCGTACGCCAAGCAGCCACTGGGAGATCTGAGGTTTAAGGTACGCTGTAGTAAAGCGCAATGTGAAAAGAAACTTAACCCTTCATCATTCGCGTAGCCTGAATCGGCCGTGAGTACGGTATATAATTGAACAATTTAGTCACCCAACCCAATTCTGATGTGGTAGCTTTCAGGGAACACCTTATTCCTTAGGTATTTAGTTCTGTATTGATTTAATTTGATTTTTATATATATCTTAAATATATTTTTTTTTTACTATAATTCAATGTTTTAACAAACAGATTGACATGTTTGAAAAATCCTTTAAATATTTGGTTTCTAATTTTTCGATTCCTTAAAGACTAGTCCTAGTCCTGGGGCATTCACCTTTATGGATTTTTTTTTAATTTAAATTTCTCATTTGTAATTTAGTTCAAGTGTAAGTTCTCACTGCACAAATAAGGTAAAATTTAGTCCTATCTACTCAGATCCTTCCAATCAACTTTAAAAAGGGTGGGATGTTCACAATACTTCGCGATAATAAACTCACGAACAACACCTATGTTTTGTTGCTTACTCCAAGCTCAGATGATGGCGGCGTGTATATCAAAGACTAGCTTAATTTTGTGCGAGCTTTTCACAATACATCGCGACGTTTCCTAAGTAACGTGTTTAAAAACTCGCGACAACTCGGCCGGCAATTTACGTGGCAATCAAAATTTACATTTCCCAACTTTCCAGGAGCTGCAGCCTCCAGAGCCGTGGGAAGGTCTGCTGGACGCGACCAGCGAGGGTCCCGTGTGCCCGCAGCGCGACGTGCTGTACGGCCGGCTGATGCAGCCGCGGACCATGAGCGAGGCCTGTATCCATGCCAACATACACGTTCCCTTGGCAGATTTACCATGGTAATTTATTTGGATTAGTTTTGAAAATAATGTTCTTGGAAACACTTCTTACACCTGGATAATGAAACGTAAAATCATAATCGCTTGATAATAATAGTACCTACAGAAACAGTGGGTTTTTTAAATATTTAGTCGTTAGGTCAAAAGACGCATAATTTTTTCTCATTTCTGCTTTATTAATTTTTATTGCCAAAAAAACCGCACGAGACCGCGTTTATACTTTGAATCGTAATAATGAAATGAATAATAAGACTAAAAATTGTATCTAACAGGTACAGATATAACCATGGCAGATTGGCACGGGGTTTGGTGCCCCCACGCCTAACCACCTTCGACGAGGTCAATTCGGACTTGAACCCGGGACTGCCGATTGTCGTCTTCATCCACGGTGGCGGCTTTGCCTTCGGCTCCGGAGATTCAGACGTGTACGGCCCGGAGTATCTCGTCAGCAAGCGAGTTATTGTCATCACTTTCAACTACAGGTACTAATTTATTATTTTATTTTAGATAAAGCTGAATGTTGAATGTTTTAGTTCGATTATTGCCAAGAGATTTTTCATTGATACTAATTTAAGTCAATCCAATTCCAAAAATGACATGATAAACTGATTATAAGAAGACGAATAGAATAAATAAAAATAAATAAATAAATACGGGACAATGAATGGAGAAAGCTCCAACTAATTCCACCAACAAGGACGATGAATTAGTTGTAAAATAACAAGAAAAGATCCATGCATATATATTTAGACAAATTGCAAGACACAACAAAGTAATTTTGCCAATGACGAAAATGTTGTTACAGGAACATTAACTGCGATAAAATCGACAGATTTTGTCACATTTCATTTGATATTAATTGAAGATTGCACCTCACAGATAGATAAAATGATATCGGGTCCTAGAGATAATAGGTGTAATATGCAGATGAGGTCACACGCGTTAGTTCGATAGCATTTGTTTACGTCGACGTTATACACGTGGAAGTAACGACCTTCGCCGGGTCATCTAATATTATTATCCGATTAATTCCAGATATCACAATCTTATTATAAATTAATTATCATAAAGGTGACTTGAAATAATCCAAACATACCTATAGAAAAGGCACCGTTTTTGGGGTACATAACGGATCAAGAGATCTGTAGTTATTTTTATTAAGTTACATAATCATTTCGATTAACATTTACTCCTACCGTTATGTGGAGTAAGACTTTTCACACTTAAATACTTTTTAGTTAATTTCATATTTTTTTACACCCTTTCAATTCTTAAGGCATTTATTGCGATAAGTTTTGAATTACATCTAATTCATTGACACTAACAGTAAAAAATATTATGCTCTCTTTAATGTTTGCTTAGTGAGCGTATTCTAGCTCTTTCACTTCTATCAAAAAGATCGGGCTACAAATAATTTTATTTCACGTGATCTTTAATTGGTTGGTTACATTAAAATACCGGTAGCATACGGAACCTCAATTCTATCTCCGTGTCGCCTTTGGCCAAGTTATCACTGTTATGCAAATAAAAAAAACTGCATAATGATAAATCTCTTAATTATATCTCAGTCTCCTGCCACTTACATCATTATCGCTAATTGGGTCAAGGCTGTCTCGTTTCGTGTTTGTTTGTTTGTTTGGTTGCGACGTACCAAGGTCAGGGCTTTTCAGATACAGATTACTGCATGTTAATTGTTAAAACGTCAGTTTTTCTATATTTATAATTATTAATTAATAATATAATTAATTTTTATGTAATACTAACGCGTCATTTAACAATTTTTATGAACATGTTATTTTTTAAAGACATAACTAAGACTTGACTAAGTTGTTTATTTGATGGATGTTGGACTAGTGTTTCTTGTTCCTTTGTTTTAACAATTTTAATTGATTGATTGATTTATATCTTTATTTCAACCACATTGGATTCTCTACCTTGACTATGAATCACTCACATTTCAGACTGAACGTCCTCGGATTCCTGTCGCTCAACTCCAGCAGCATCCCCGGCAACAGCGGCTTACGTGACATGGTGACACTCCTGCGATGGGTTCGGAGGAACGCGAGGGGTTTCGGCGGAGACCCCTATGACGTCACGCTGGCGGGACAGAGCGCCGGGGCCAGCAGTGCCCACCTGCTGTCACTGTCGCCCGCTGCTGAGGGACTGTTCAAGAGGTCAATTTCAACTTATTTATTACTCTTTTAAGGTGATATACACCAAAAAGAAAAGTTAGTACGAGTATGCGTTGTCGGTCCGTCCTACCGTCAAAAACAACAAAACAGTACAAAATTTCTTAGGGCTTTCCCTAGGGAACGTCTCGGTGATATTTTGTACACCAAAAAAAATACACTCACAAGTGGTCGCCTCTTTAAAAAATGTTCCAATAAAATTTTTAGTCAACGCTAACAAAAGATAATAATATGGCCGTTCGTGTAGTATATTTTGTGTTTACATAAGTGATTAAAAATCTCAGGACACTACGTTGAAATAAGATGAGACGGCGAGATAAAGAAAAATCAAAATGTTTACTTTGAAAAATAACCGTAACTTAGTCGTAGTCATGAGAGCGAAACGTCCGCATTTTAAGACGCTATTGATAATTTCGAAACATGTTTCTTACGCTCAAATTTTTGATTTCAGGGTATGGATAATGAGTGGAGTAGGCCTGCCAATATTCTTCTCCAGCGCGCCAACATTCGCCCAGTTCGCGGCGACGACCTTCCTCAGCGCCATGAAGATAAACTCCACGGACCCCGAGGCTATCCACCAGCAGCTCATTGACGCGCCCATCGAGCAGATCATGGAAGTCAATGGGTTCATGTTGGAGAAGTTCGGTCTGACCACATTTACGCCTGTGGTGGAGTCACCTCACCCAGGTATGTTAAACTGCTCATTATTTCAATTGTAACAATAGGAATGTTGTTGTAATCGCGTTCATTCTAAACGGCAAATCGCTACTATTCTTAAGCAACTAATTTTCTGTAAATTATATCATTATCGAAGATTAAGAATCGCAAATACGCTTGATGCGATAATTATTGATTATTTTATATAGAAACGAAAAAATCGTATGGAATAATCGTCCTGGTAAAGGGTCAGGTCAAAAGTACCCGAAACAAAGGAAGTATGCAGGGATCGTGGCAAGTGAAAAGAGGTAGTCTCTGCCTACCCCTCCGGGAAAGAGGCGTGATTTTATGTATGTATGTATGTAATCTATGGTTTTGAAATCTTTACACACAGTCTTCTTTTTTAACGGTAAGATGATACATATCAATCATTTTTCAGGTGTGACCACAATCATAGACGCAGACCCAACAGTTCTCGTAACAAAAGGCCGAGGTAAAAACATCCCAATGGTGGTGGGTTTCACCAACGTCGAGTGTGAAACCTTCAGACAGCGGTTCGAGAAGGTGGACATCATAACTCGGATCAAAGAGAACTCAATCCTAGTAGTCTCCCCACACTTGATTTACACCACGCCACTGACAGTGTTGCCAGGATTAGCGGGCGAAATACAGGCTAGATACTTCAACGGGACTGTCAACTTGGACAAATTTGTTAGGTTATGTACTGATCAGTACTTCAAATACCCAGCTTTGAAATTAGCAAGTTTGAGGCGAAAAACCGGCGGCGCTCCGTTATACCTTTACGAATTCTCATATGATGATGACCAAAGCGTTCTCAAAGAGGGCTGGGGTATCAGCTACACGGGCGCAGCGCATATAGAAGACATGACTTATGTGATGAGAACAAACTCTATTGTTGGAAATGAATCATTGTACTCCGCTCTCAAAAAGGAAGACAGAAGAACGAAGATGAAGGATTGGATGACAACGTTGTTCACGAACTTTGTGCAAACAAGGTAATTCTTAATTTCATTGGCTATAGAGAGAGTGCCGTGTGGTTCCCGGCACCAAAATAAAAAAAGAATAGGACCACTCCATCTCTTTCCCATGGAAGTCGTAAAAGGCGACTAAGGGATGGGCTTACAAACTTGGGATTCTTTTTTAAGCGATGGGCTAGCAACCTGTCACTATTTGAATCTCAATTCTTTCATTAAGCCAAATAGCTGAACGTGGCCATTCAGTCTTTTAAAGACTGTTGGCTCTGTCTTACCCGCAAGGGATATAGACGTGACCATATGTATGTATGTATGTATAGAGAGATCACTTTTCGGCAGTCCCAGAGTTCTCTCTGGAAAGGCACCACTACCCCAATAATGGCAATCATGAAAGTTTTACTCTTACTGTTTTATTTGGTATTATAATCTTAAAATTGGCTAACTATTAGAGTTATTAGTAAAAGATCTGTCATTTGTTTAAGTCAACTGCTACATTATTAATGATAAAAATCATCATATTCCAGCAACCCCAACCGCAATGAAGACGAAACCACAGGCTATTGGTTGTCTGTGAATAGTTATCAGCTCTTGTACACTGAGATCGCGGGACCAGACGCCAGTTACAGCACGAGCCTGACGCAGGAACTTCTGGACATCAAGATGTTCTTCGACAGCATCTTCCAGAGGGTCACCGGCTAGAGAAGAATAGTAGTAAGGATAGTTATTGAAGAATTGATACTGTCATGAGACTTGTACTTCTTGGAAGAAAAAACGATATGCGAGACGTGTGAAGTGTCTTTTATAAATTACGCAGTATGATGTATATGAAACAATGTTTAGGTAGAAATGAAACTTTCAAATGAGTAAGGTAGTGTTCTTATGATATGAAACGTACGACGGTTACGAGAACTTATTTATAAAAGCTGTAGGATAGGTTGCTTGGTAATGTAAATATGATTTTATCTAGATGACTTCCTAGTGTTACTTTATAAAAATCTTACTGTGTTAGGTTTAAGATTTTAACAAAAACTACCCATAGTCTTTTGCATAGAGTTACATTGTCTTAGATTCTTCCAAACGTTTTTCTAAGCAGATCAGCTCCCTACATATCATGATCTGTAATTAAATTTAAGGTAATATTGATAACAGATGTTCTAACGTCAGTCACATTTTCCTTTATAATAACACCATCAAGTTAATAATCAAATTTATTGGTATCTTTATGCTGATGGTACACCGCTCGAGTTTTAACTGTCACGTTTTCATTACATAATTGGGTTTGCTGTAAGCGTATTAACAAGTTTATAACATTGTTGGGCGGTATGTTCGTTAATTCACTAATACATTAATGGAGCTCCTAGCTTAATTTGATGACTGTACTTATTAGTTGCGTCGGGTGGTGGTGTACAAATTGTTCTTAAAGAAGGATGCAAAATTGTAGGTACATTGATTGCAATACCCCAAAAATTTTATTCTGATTATTCCAGCCAAAATATCAATTAAGCACACAATGTAATGCCAAATGTTTCATGTATTTTACATACATAACATAATATCCTTAAAGTAAATGTCTTTAAGTTCCATGTTTGCCAGCAAAACAAAAAAAGTTATAATTCAAATCGATTTTGATAAAATACCAGTGATCTCGTTTCTGTTTTTGATATACATATATATTTTTTTACTCGATTTAAGGACTAAGCTTTATATTAGTATTTAATTGTATTTTAACGAGGTTTTTTTTAATCTCTAGTGGTGATGTACAGTGACGATCGGACAAGTCAGTGTTTAAGAAATCTGAAGGCTCAACAAGTGTTTTGTGATCAGTTTGTATTATTGTATAGTTGATGCGTAGTTTATCTTGTTATTTTTTATTACTACAGTAACTGCGTTATAGCTATAGATAGATATAAATAATGTTAAATATATATGCTTATTTAAGAAGGTTGTAACTAATTAAGTTTAATAGAACAGGAAGTAAGTGCATTAAAGAAAGTTGTAATTATATTATTACCTGTAAAGTCTGACAACTTCAGTTTTGACAAAACAAAACTTTATTTGGTTTGTTATGTCAAAACTGAAGTTTGTAAAAATGAAATTAAAAAGAAAAATGCGGTATATATTTGTATTTGGGCCACTGTACCGCGGGTCGGTAGCGTGCAATTTTAACCTGCTTACAAACCCTATATGACAATAGATATAATATAGAAATATAAAGCAGGTTCAACAACTTTTTGTATAAATAATGTATACCGTGTAATTGAGGATGCGTGATGATACCGTGACTTAGAACGGACTGAATAAAATATTTAGGAGATGTGGTATTCGATTTGTTTTTATTTCTATCAACATTGAAACTTAGCCATGTCAAGATATCGATAAGTTAGAATAACTTGACACTAGTTTAAAATTATCCAAATCTTTTAAACTCACCGAATAGGCTTGTTGGAAAAAGTCGCTTCAAGCTATAATCAATAATGAAAAACATCGACTATATTCGTTAAACTCATGAAATAATAACCTATTTGGCGCAGTCATTTAAGAATTAAATGCGATGAAAGCCATGACATGAGTTCTCTAGTCGCAGACTTTAATTTCATCGTCTACATTGGTTCTTTATCCGGTTTTCACATCAAGAAATTCTTATTTCATGACCTTGTCAAAGTATTCCTCCTGGATTTAGTCCCGGGTGCGTCCTCACCACTTTGGAGAGGACCCCGGGGTATGCTTTTGACCATGTATCCTGGATTCAGAGTAGAGTCAGAAACCAAACTAGTGTATATAACTTTGAAAATAGTCATTGGTGCATGGCCGAGGTGGGTTGAACCTGTGCCTTTCTGCGCATCACGCATTTTAACCGGGCATCTTAATGATTCAACCTTCGATCCGCTTTCTTGTCCATGTCAAAATTAATAAAAAATCCAAAACACCACATCCACAAACAGTGATGCCAGGATTTCCATCCGATACGCACAGGTGACCAGCATTCAGAGCTCTGCACGCATCATACAACAATGCAACAGATGCGATAATTGGAAATTCTGCTAAACGCATTGGACACGTCAATGAACTGGGATTTAAATGCACAATTGAACATTTTCTAGAAATATAAGTGCATCAAATCAGAAGAGTTGTAATGGAAATTAAAAATTAAAAAGATTTAAAATTTGAACTTACAATCGGTCAAAAGAGTGTTATTATAAAGAATCGTATCTTAATAATCTTTTAAAAAAATTATTAAATTGTGTTAAAATAATGAAACCTTAAAATGAAACACCTCTACAGAGCAGTTGTTATTTACCTCTTAGTTTTCGTGGTGATATTAACAAGCAAAGCAACCAATCTGGTGGTAAGCATGGCTCAAGGACGAATGAAAGGTGTCTACAAAGATGGATATGTGTCCTATTTTGGCATTCCTTACGCGACTATCAATTCACCAGCATCTAAATTTAAGGTGAGTATGTAAACAAGCTTATTCAAAATGTAATTGCACCCGGAGACGTAGAAGAATAGTTTCTAGAAAGAACATATGTATTTCACGACACGTTTCTGTCCACTTCATTTTACTGAAATTATCATTTCAAATTAAAAATTTTTAGGTCCTAAGTTCCTGCTTGCTATTTGTAAATTTTCGCAGAGCGCTGGTCTGGCACCAATTTGGTCGGGAGTACGAAAGTCTGAACAACGTCACTGTACCATGTTTTCTCCGGCGGAAGACTGCCTTCATCTGGACGTTCATACACCCTCAGCTGGGGACTTCCCATGGCCCATTCTGGTTTGGGTAAAAGGAAGCAGCGGCCAGTATAACCCAGAGAAACTGGTGAAGCAAGGAATCATCGTCGTCGTTGTTAGTCATAGGTAAATTGTCATAGATATACAAACAACTTATTAAGTTGTATTCAGAAGAGAACGTATTAAGTATTCGATGACAGTAAAAGTTATAAACTGTCACCGTAAGAATCACATAAATCTATTGTCTCATTACTCAGCTTTCTAAAAAGAAGATCAATAAACGGTGGATGGCTAATGCAGTTTTATGCAAGATCTACGAGGGAATAAAATACGGATGAAATTATAGGACTACAGTACAAGTAATTTTATATAATGACACTGTTGGCACGCAGGAAGATTTGATGTTGAAAGACCCTACACTTGTATAATTATATGAGAATTTACCGTTAATTGTTGACAATTAAATGCCATTATTCTGATATGGTTCAAGTGGAGGAATGGATGGCCATGGATGAAAATGGAGACATACGTATGATTTTCTCTTAGGTGTTTTCTTGTTGGTCTCGGTCTTCCAGAAGCTCAAAAAACTAATAAATTTAGCATTTCTTATGTTTTTCTTCTTCGCTTCGCTTCGCGAATGTGGCCAATACTGGTCGTATGTATGTAACGTATATTAATTCTGGTTCCTAAGAGAAATATGTCTATAATAGTGTGTATTATTTCAGAATGGGCCCTGTAGGATTTCTATGCTTGAAAGACGAGAAGGTTCCAGGTAACGCTGGGGCCAAGGATGTGGTTTTAGCTTTGAGGTGGGTACGAGACAACATTGTGGCATTCAAAGGCAACCCTCACAGAGTAGTGGTTGCTGGACAAGGTAAAATAAACGTGCTCGTCGAAGAAAATAAATTAGATCACCCAAAATATTATATAACTGGGACACTTCCAGGGTTTTGTTTTGAGATTGTAGCATTTACATATTTATAAGCCTAATTTTCGTGATGGGCGGTGAATATGGATTACAAATTTCCTCCGGTCTACTTTGAGCTATAGTTGAACGTCTTTTTCTTACTATATTAGTGGAATTCACAAAATGAAGAGTATAAATTTATTTTTAAATACATTATTATTTAAGGTTTTGGAGCGGCCATGGTGGAAGCAGTGATGATGTCCACCACAGGTGACGGTTTGTACCATGGAGCCATACTTCAAAGTGGTAGCATTTTGAGTCCTTTGGCATTCAATCATGATGCAACAGTCAGAGCCGAGGCTCTTGCAACAATGATTTCGGATGATGATGATCATACAATGACTCTGCTGAATGCTACAGTTGAAGAATTAGCATCAAAATCAGAGAACATTGATAAGCCTTATTTTCCTTTTGGTTTGTGTACTGAAAACTATTTCAAATATGAGGATATATTAATAAGTGATCATCCTTACGAATTGATGAAGAAGAAAAGAGGGATAGTGCCTATGATGCTTGGGTATAACAGTGATGAAGCTTACTTATTCGCAACGGCACTAAAGCAGTTCAAAGTGCCAAAAAGATTATCTGGTGACATATCATTTTTACTACCCGAAGAGCTGAAGTTTATGAATGAGGGAGAAATCAGACATGTGTCCAGACAGATTCAAGACGTCTATTTCAAACATAATACCACATTAGCTGCTGCTCTGGCTTATCACCGGTAAATTTAATCACGTAACTTTTAAATTTTGATAACGTGTACATACATACATACATTTAGCATTAAGTCCGCCTATTGTATCAACACTGTTTGTACAATAAAGTTTGAATAAATAAAAAAAATATTAAAATTAGATTTTTGTTTATACATACACACATATAAATAATTAAATCTTTTGCGGGGAAGAGAGAGCCAACAGTCTTGAAAAGAGTGACAGGCCACGTTCAGCTGTTTGGCTTAATTATATAATTTAGATTAAAATAATGACAGGTTGCTAGCCAATCGCCTAAAAAGTAGTCGCCTAGTCGCTTTTTACGACAACCACGGGTAAGATGACGGGATGGGAGTGATCCTGTACTTTATTCTATTGGTGCCGAAAAACCAAACGGCAAGAGTTTTATTCAAAATGACACATTTGATGAGTTTGAATTATTTTAGTAGATTGAAAATTCATGAATAAACCAATTATTCAACATCCTATGCGATTTCTAAAACAGGGATGCGTACTTCGTCAGTCATGTGTACCGCAGCGTCCGTCATCACTCCAGCGCCAACCGTCACCCTGTATACTTCTACCAGTTCTCGCATGTTGGTGACCTCGGCGTGACCCCCGAGCCAGGGGTCAACAAAACCGGGGCCGCTTTCTCAGACGAACTGGCGTATTTGTTCCCCGCGGTGGGGCAGGAATTGGAGGGACCCGACAGGGTGGTGCAAGAGAATCTGATACGGATCTGGACGAATTTCGTGAAACATTTGTAAGTTCTCGTCGAGTAGTACATATATACATACATACATATAATCACGTCTATATTCCTTGCGGGGTAGAGCCAACAGTCTTGTAAGGACTGAAGGAAGAAGAAGAAGAAGGAAGAAGGAAGGCCACGTTCAGCTATTTGGCTTTATTTTTAAGATAGAATTGAGAGTCAAATAGTGACAGGTTACTAGTCCATCGCCTAAAAGAAGAATCCCAAGTTTATAAGCCTACCCCTTAGTCGCCTTTTACGACATCCATGGGAGAAAGATGGAGTGGTCCTATTCTTTTTTGTATTGGTGCTGGGAACCACACGGCAGTAGTATACTGTCTTGAATGTGTAATGTGTAAAATTTTCTGTGTGTACGTTTTTAAGTCAATATTTAATGACAAATGTTCTATGATTTCCTTACGTTCATTCATTCATATAATAACGACTATATCCCTTGTGACGTAGACAGAGGTAGCAGTCTTGAAAAAACTGATAGGCCACATTCAGCTGTTTGGCTTAATGATAGAAATGAGATTCAAATCGTGACAGGTTGCTTGCCCATCGCCTAAAAGAATCCCAAGTTTATAAGTGACATCCATGAGAAAGGGATGGAGTGGTCCTTTTCTTTTTTATATTGGTGGCGGGAACCACACGGCATTTTCTTTTGTATAAACTCAAAGGTAGGAAAGAGGACAGCCTATGTTACTTGATATTTAGAAATCCGAAAACATGACACTATATTTTTTTAACAGCGGTGAAAATATATCAGTTCAGTAGCATTTGATTGTGATTGCAATTTAATTGATACGATTAATTAGACGATCTTTGGACGGGAAAAAACAGCGAATTGAGGCCAAATAACTCGGAAGAAACCATTTGATTTTATCTTTTGATATCCGATCTTATCGCATAAACTATATAATTGAATAATGATTCATATGATTTATGTATGATTCATCGTGTTTCCCGGCACTTCAGAACAGGACCAATTCATATCTTCCCATGAATTTCGTAAAAGGCGACTAAGGGAAAGGCTTAAAAACTTGGGTTTGTAGGCGATGGGTTAGCAACCTGTCACTATTTCATCTTAATTACAGCATTAAGCCATTCAGTTGTACATGCCTGCCGGCACTGCCTGTTGGCTCTGTCTACCCCACTATAAGTATGTATGTATCATTTTCTAACAGTATATTATATTTCTCGTTTAATAACGTGTACCATCAGGCAGGTTGAGGTCAAACGCACTCAAATTTTCAATTAAAAGACAAACTTCATGTAAATTATGCCTAATAAGAATTAAGGTGCCGTGTGGTTCCCGGCACCAATACAAAAAAGAATAGGACCACTCCATCTCTTTCCCATGGATGTCGTAAAAGGCGACTAAGGGATAGGCCTATAAAATTGCGACCCCTTTTTAGGCGATGGGCTAGCAACCTGTCACTATTTGGATCTCAATACCATCATTAAGCCGAGTAGCTGAACGTGGCCATTCAGTCTTTTTGGGACTGTTGGCTCTGTCTACCCCGTAAGGGATATAGACGTGACTATATGTATGTATGTAAGAATTAATAACGCATTTTACAGAAACCCATCTTCGAATGGTATTCGTTCACCCTGGCTGCCAGTTGAACCATCCGCCCCTCGTCTGCTGGACATCAATCACGAGCTGAAGATGGAGGCTTTCCCTCACACGAAGGAGGCTCATTTGTGGAATGACATCTACGAGAAATACTATTACAATAGAAACCGCGCCGATGCTGCTTAGGAGTCGAAGAGTGTCAGATTTTATAAAAGTCAATAGCTTGATAATGTAAATGTAATAAAATTTGCCGTGTGGTTCCCGGCACCAAAAGAAAGAGAATAGGACCACTCCATCACTATGGCTTTTCTAATTTATCTAATACTTTGTCTTGTTAAAATATAAAACATCGTAGAACATATTAACGTTCAATTGTAAGTTAACCGTCTGAGTATCGCTGTTATCATGCAGATATGTAAGTCACGAAAAACAATGAAAGTCTAAATCGCGCAAGCAACATTTTCATGGATTGGAGCATATACATATACAACCTCCGACACATCATCGTCGGAGCCGTATTCCACAGGATGTGTTTATGCAAAAAAAAAAACAAACGGGGAAAGAGTTCCATGCGTTAAAATACATAACATTGCCACAATTAGTATAGCAAAAAATAACCAAATACAATTGAAAAAATTGAATAGGATAAAACTGGTTGAAGAAAACATCTGTTAAAATCAATATGTCAACATTCTTATTATAGCGGAGCTCCTATCATAACTAATAATTCTAATTTTCATCAGCATAACTTAAAATAGGTCACTGCATAGTTGTGCATAACATTATAAATTTATTAACCAAATTAATTAACCAGGTTTCAATATTCCGTGGCGATGCGGAGCGAGTTTGTTGAGGCCCTCGAGACATCGCGTGAGTGGAGGAAATTTACTATGAATTAATTAATTGCAAAGTTTCCGATTGTAACATTTGCTATGAGTTTAATTTAGGCGTTATGCATACTGTATTTATTGAGTTTATGCTGGCTGCGGCTGCTTGATTTTAAAATAAAGTTTACTTATTGACAGGGTAAAAATATACATACATACATATAATCACGTCTATATCCCTTGCGGGGTAGACAGAGCCAACATTCATGTAAAGACTGCTAGGCCACGTTCAGTAATTTGGCTTTAAGATATAATAGTGACAGGTTGCTAGCCCATCGCCTACAAAAGAATCCCAAGTTTGTAAGCCTATTCCTTAGTCGCCTCGTACGACATCCATGGGAAAGAGATTGAGTGGTCCTATTCTTTTTTGTATTGGTGCCGGGAACCACGCGGCAAAATTTAATTATAATAAAATTTGCGTAGGAATAAGAAGAAAGTGGAGCGGGCGAAGAACGTCGATGGTCGAATCGCTAAAAGGTACAGGTTCGAATCCTGTATTTTGCACAGAACAGCTGGCATTTCGGCTGAGACCTAGATACTGCTCACTAATGACCTGAAGCTAATATGACGTCACGAATCTAATAAGTGACGTCAAGAAGAGACCGCTTTCGTCAATCCATTAGGGATTTCCCGACCGCATGCTCCGTAATCATAAAACTAACTTTGTTAATGTTTTGGACAAATAGTTGTAACTTGTTTAATACGAACTAGTGAATTTGAAGATCTCATTTATAGATCGCTCTGTTCTTAAAGGTCAAGGGACATGTCTAATTTACATACACACATACATAAAATCACACCTTTTTCCAGGAGGGGTAGGCAAAGACTACATCTTTCTACTTGCCACGATCTCTGCATACTTCCTTCGCTTCATCCGCATTCATAACTCTCTTCATGCAAGCTCGGCGGTTTCGGGTACTCTTTACCTGACCCTTTGCAATGACGTCCTTAATTTGATCAAGATACGTACGTGTAGGCCTTTTCCACTCCGACCTTTCGCTCCACACTCTCCTTATATATCTACTTAGTCAACATAAATATTATGTCACGTCTATATCCCTTACGGGGTAGACAGTGCCAACAGTCTTGAAAATACTGATAGGCCACGTTCAGCTGCTTGGCTTACTGATAGAATTGAGATTCATATAAAGTGACAGGTTGCTAGCCCGTCGCTTAAAAGAAGAATAAAAATATATAATAAAAATAAGCATACCCTCAGTCGCCTTTTACGACATCCATTGGAAAGAGTTGCAGTGGTTCTATTATTTTTTCTATTGGTGCCGGGAACCACACGGCACCTTTAATGTAATATTACACCTTTAGTTTAATATTGATATTTCTCTTAATTGACCATCTCTATAGCTACTTAAGTGACCTACTAATTGGATGACGTCACTCGAGACAATGACGTCAGACATCATGACACCTATGTATCTGGCAAACAATGTAGATGAAAAATGATTTTTTGTACACGATCGCTCAAAAACGGCGTATGTATTATGTTATGGCAATTCATAAAAAAATCTATAAGTAATATTATAAAGCTGAAGAGTTGTTTGTTTGTTTGATCGCGCTAATCTCAGGAACTACTGGTTCTATTTGAAAAATTATTTTTGCGTTTAGTAGACAATTTATCGAGGAAGCCTTTGGGCTATATAACACTTTAAAAATAAATCTATTCTATTCTATTCATCACGCTGCAACTAGAAGGTGCAAAGAAATAATAGAAAAGGAAATAAAAACGGGGAAAATTATTCATCCTTGAGGGATATTCCACGCGGACGAAGTCGCGGGCACAGCTAGTATTGAATAAGCCTCATATGAGATCTAACATTACTTAAAAATTATTTATATGGCAAAAACGTTTTCCAAGACGGCTAGTATTCATTTAATTTTTTTTAAATACTAGCCTAAGATAGCAACAATATTTATTTGCCGAAGGGCAAACTCAGTTTTTGATATTCAACGCAACGCAAAAAATCGCGGGAATTGGGAAAACAGGTTCATACATACATACATACATATGATCACGTCTATATCCCTTGCGGGGTAGACAGAAAACAGGTTCAGCCAGGCATTATTGGCCAAAGTAAACATCCAGCACTCCGGTATATTAAATTCATACATACATACATACATAAAACTACACCTTCTTCCCGGAGGCGGAGACGCCACGCTCTCTGCATACATCCTTCGCTTCATCCACATTCATAACTCTCTTCGTGCAAGCTCGGCGGTTTCTGGTACTCTTGACCTGACCCTTTGACCAGTATACTCAACCCATTGTAGAACCAACATCAAAATGTCAAGTAGGTATATTATTACAGCAAGAAATAAAGATAAAACTACTTAAGTGAATAGGACCACTCTATTCTCTTTGTTATTAATGTCGTAAAGACGATAAAGGGATTGACTAATAAACTCAGGATTATACTTATGGACTAGGAACCCTGTCGCTATCTGAATTTCAATAGCCAGCTGAACGCAGCTTTTCAGTCTTTGCGAGACTGTTGTCCTCTGTCTACCCCGTAAGGGATAAAAACATGACTATGTAACGTGAAAATCATCCTTCAAATATCCTTACTTCATGGATTCCATCAAATGTAAACGAATAAAAAATCCTACCTTACCTCGGTTGGTAACATCTACTGGTATTGATTCGCTAAATGCTACTCACCGCACGTATAATAAATTTTGATGTGGTTACCTGCAATAAAATAACGCGTGATTAATTAATTATCTAATTGGATAATTGTGAATGCAATGAAATACATATGTATTATGATTATCTGTTTATCGCACAGGGAAATAAACACCAGACGGTTGCCTTATCGTTTTTTTTTTGCCAATTCGCCCAGACAAGTTACAGCAGAAGATAATTGAAACAACAAACATAATATGTATTGCTTAACTATAATGAAATTAATATAATACACATACATACACATGATCACGTCTTCATCCCTTACGGGGTAGACAGAGCCAACAGTCTTGAAAAGACTGATAGGCCACGTTCAGCTGTTTGGCTTAATGATAGAATTGAAATTCAAATAGTGACGGGTTGCTAGCCCATCGCCTAAAAGAATCCCAAGTTTATAAGCCCTTAGTCGCCTTTTACGACATCCATGGGAACGAGATGGAGTGGTCCTAAATATAAATTAGATTATTAAATAAATTAATATAATAATCTGTCCCGTAGGTATATATTTAATATGGGACAGATAACACAGATTAGGTTAGCATCGAAGTAAGTTTGAGTTATGAGACACTAACTCAACGATGCTATATTTTTTAATAAATACTTAGGTATTTAGATAAATATTCATGACCCAGGTCAATCATTGAAAGTTCGTTTCTCATCTTGCCCTGGCTGGGATTCGAACCCGGGACCCCCGGTGTCAGAGACAAGCGTACTACCACTGCGCCACAGAGGCTAACTGAGATTTAGATCTTTACTGATAATAAAGAAAGGGTATTTCAAAGTATTAACACTATTACACATTGTGTCGTGTGGTTCCCGGCACCAATAAAAAAAAAGATTAGGACCACTCCATCTCTTTCCCATGGATGTCGTAAAAGGTGACTAAGTGATTGGCTAATAAGCTTGGGATCATTTTCTTATAGTGCTAGCAACCTGTCACTATTTGAATCTCAATTCTATCATTAGACCAAAAAACTGAACGTGGCCTGTCAGCCTTTCAAGATCGCTGGCTCCGTCTACCCCGCAAGGGATATAGACGTGATTATATGGATAGATGGATGATTTACACATTTAGATTAATAAAAAGGGTAATCAGAATCCCGCAATTAAAACAATACGCCTAAAACATATGTCAATTACTTATTTAATTTATTTGGGGGGTATCGGCTCCTACGACGCCCATTCGTGGAAACCCCGGGCGAGGCTTGAAAGCTGTGTTATCATCGAGTGTCGATAGTACTGATACCGCAGTCAATGATAACATCGAAAATTAAAGTACTCGCGAGCTGCAATATTATTTTGTAAGTGCAAGTTATATTTTTTTTTACTGGTCAGCCCTGGATTCACTTTGGAGACGTGCGAAGTAAATCTTTGAAGTTCACATACATACCTACATATGTAGTCACGTCCATATCCCCTGCGGGGAAGACAGAGCCACGTTGGCTCTGAATAGTCAGAAAGGCTAAGCTCATCCGTACGACATAATAATGGAATTGAGATACAAATAGTGACAGGTTGTTAGCCCATCGCCTACAAGAAGAATCTCAAGTTTATTAGCCTTTTCCTTAGTCGCCCTTTACGACATCCATGGGAAAGATATGGGGAGGTCCAATTCTAAAGTGCATAGAACCACACGGCACGTGTAGTTGAAATAAACATAAATCTTTAAAGCTGAGCCGCTGCTGTGCCCGCGACTTCGTCCGCGTGGAATAGTTATTTTGGGCATCTTTGAAGCCCTCAAGGATGAATAATTCTCCCCGTTTTTTTTTCACATTTTCCATTATTTCCTCGCTCCTTACAGTTGCAGCGTGATGTTATATATAGCCTAAAGCCTTCCTCGATAAATGGTCTATTCAACATAAAAATATTTTTTTTTATTCGTACCAGTAGTTGCTGAGATAGCGCGTTCAAACAAACTCTTCAGCTTTATAATATTAATATAGATGTTTAATTCAACAGCCAATTGTACAATTACAATTCACAAAGTATTCTCTTCACGATTGTACGCTATCTGATCGATCTCGCGGCAGGCATTCTGTGGCAGTGCCGAGCTTTGAGCTTTGTACGCACGTGGCACGGACTCCACGGACACGGCAGGTGAGTGGCAGAGGGCACTGAACGAGGGGTTAAAGTTGTCGTTACTCGTTTTGTTTGGATCAGGTCAAGAGTACCCGAAGGAAGGAGAATACAAGGAGAGTGTGGAGCGAAAGGTCGGAGAGGGAAGACCTACACGAACGTATCTTGATCAAATTAAGGACGTCCTGGCAAAGGGTCAGGTCAAGTGTACCCGAGACCGCTGAGCTTGCATGAAGAGATGAATGTGGATGAAGCGAAGGGAGTATGCAGAGATCGTGGCAAGTGGAAAGATGTAGTCTATGCGAAAAAGGCGTGTTTTTATTTATGTATGTATGTACAGTATTGCACAACGATGTGTATGATATGTTATTATGATACGTGTATGATATATTGTTATGTCGTGTCTGATGTCTAACTGCAGTAGAAGCAGCTTCATTGAGCCAACACCGAATGCAATTCATATGCACATGTATTGGGGTGATACAAAATTTTAGATCATCGAAAAAGATCTAGATTCAATTAGTGAGCTTGTTAAATTCTATTTTATATGATACTAGAGACCACCGCGCCGCGGCTTGACGTATAACGAAAAATCACCATAATTCCGGGAAGAGGACATCTTAGTACTCCTAAACCACATAAAGAACCTATACCTACACTACCAAATTTCAAGTCTCTAGATCTGAGCTGTGCATTGATACGTTAGTCAGTAATTCACTTTCTTCTTTTACATATGTATACATGAATCGATTAAAGAATAAAACTAATAAATCTGTTTCAGGTTTGAAAATAAATAAAAGAAAAGAAAATGAAATACATAAAAAGCAGAATGCGGTGGAAGGTGAATTCATTGCTTATTTGCACATTTCTGATGTCAATTCATGGTCAAAGGATCACTATAGAAGAACATTTAGACAAGGTCACAACAAGTAATTTAGAAATAATAAATTACGAGGAAACAAATGATACATCTACTCCGACAGACGGCACAGGCGGGCTTGATTCAGAGAATGAAACAAAAGAAAATGAAATACCTGAAAATCAAAGCATAGAGAATGGAAACATAGACGGTCAACCTGTTCCAGATGAAACTTTGACGCCAAGTAAAGAGTCAACGCCATCTGAAGAAGAAACACAACCTTCTAATGAAGAAACACAACCTTCTAATGAAGAAACCGAACCATCTGGTGAAGTCACACAACCATCTGTTGAAGTGTCACAACCGTCTGTGGAAGTAACACAACCATCTGTTGAAGTGACACAACCATCTGTTGAAGAAACCGAACCATCGAGAGAAGAGTCAGCGGCAATAAGGTCATCTGAAGAAGTTGAAGAATTGCCAGTAGATACAAATGAGTCTGTGAGCGTAGAAGATCTTCCCGATGGGAGTTTTACCGAGGAGAGCATCATTTCTACATCACACGGCCCAGTTCAAGGACATCTGTGGAACGAGTCACCTAACATTATCAGCTACATTGACATACCATACGGACGTTTTTCTTCGTTGTTTCAGGTGAGCATTTTAAAAATTTTTAGAAAAAAACCAACAAAAATTCCATAATTGAACATTAATGTTCTATTCTAAGGCAAAAAAAATGATTGATTTAAGATATTAAAATTACAATTTGGCGACAAAACCTTCACAAAATAAACAATACTAAATAATCCTAAAGCTTATATTATAAATACGAAAGTAAAATTTATTTGTTTGTTGTCTCTTCACGCGTTATCTATTAAGTAAGACACTCTAAGAGTCTGAAGTAAGACAGAAAAAAAAATTAAAAACTAAAGTTGCCGCGAAAATTCTGTATTACTTTGTATGTGGCGCCAAATTCGCACGTTTATGTGGCGCTAAATTTGCGCAGGCGAATTCAATCATTGATTCTTTCCATAGACTAATTTATCTTTCTGTACTTTTCTAATTTCAGGCACCTGAGCCTCCAGAGTCATGGGAAGAAACTCATCACATTATTACGCACAGTAAGCGTTGCCCTCAAGTACAAATAAATGAGGAAACAATCATTGAAGTAATTGATGATATAGACTGCTTGACTCTGAGCGTTTTCGTCCCGAGGGGCGCTGAAAACGCTAGCGTTTTATTCCATATTTATGATGGAAGTTTTACTTCTGGCAGTGGGAATCCATCCCTGTACGGGCCCGAGTATTTACTATCTAAAGGAATTATATTGGTCTTACCAAATTACAGACTCGGCCCACTAGGATTTTTATGTTTAAAAAACGAAACGGCTCCAGGCAATGCTGCATTGAAAGATTTGACACTAGCTCTGAATTGGACGAGAAAAAATATAGCTGCCTTCGGCGGAAATCCGGAAAATATTGTCGTAAGCGGAGATGGAACGTCTGGTGCCTTAGCAGGATACCTAGCGCTATCTCCAGCGTCAAGGGATTATATATCTAAAGTTATCACTGAAA
Source organism: Amyelois transitella (assembly GCF_032362555.1). Lineage (NCBI taxonomy): Eukaryota > Metazoa > Arthropoda > Insecta > Lepidoptera > Pyralidae > Amyelois > Amyelois transitella. The sequence goes on along the minus strand of NC_083521.1, from coordinate 452,677 downwards.
CCGGTTCCGTAGTATCACATTGGGCTATTGATAGAGATCCAATTACAACTGCAACTGTACTCGCCGAAAGAATAAGGAGGTGGAATGAAAACCATACTTTTAACGACAATTTCTTTCATGAAGTGGAAATAAAAATATTACTTTTGGGCGCACAAGGGATTCATTTAAGCCCCTGCGTGGAAGATGGACCCGATCCATTTATATCTCAAACACCTTGGTATATACTTAATAACCATAAAATTACTAAGGAATTTATGATAGGGTCAGCAAGTTTTGCAGGGCTGCATGAAGCATTAATACATAACAATGATAGTTTATCACAAATGAATAAGGAATTCGCCAAGTTTTTGCCCTACGATTTGGTTTTCAAGAAAGGGGAAGAAGAAATGCTCGAAGTTGCAAACTCAATTAAAGCTCAGTATTTCAATGAGGATGAAATAGATGCTAATTCGGATAAGCTGGCCCTGTTCTATACTGATGCGTGGTACTTGAGTCCAGCTATAAGAACAGCAAGAGTGCTATTAAAAGCGAGTGCTACCGTGTATTTCTATGAGTTTGCGTTTGTTGGAGATCTAAACAGAGGACGCATTGCTTTGGGAAGTCAAGTGAACGGGTCAGTTCGTGGTGATATTGTGGGCTATTTGTTTACACAAGATGGTCAAATGCTCGACGCAGGGTCTAGTGAAGCCGAAATGGTTGACCTGATGACGGATTTATGGGTCAGCTTCATAAATAATGGGTATGTTATTTGTGTATTCTTTGTGATAATTAATTAGCGTCCGTAATTAATGTGTATTTTTTATCTTACAGAGAAATACTTATAAATTACCCAAATATACTATAACAGTATATAATATAGTAATATTATTATGTGGCTGACCTAACTTTGTATTTTACAATTTTAGAACACCCTCATCGGCCGATGTGACCTGGAATCAGTTGAAAGACTCATCAGAAGACGAGGAAGAGTGGCTCTGGATCGGGCCCGAGACGCAAACGAGAAAGGGCCTCCACCTGGACCGTCTGCCGCTCTGGACGGAGGTGTACGAGAACCATTTCATTGAGAAGAGCCACGCCCGCGGTTTACCGCTAAACCCCGCTGTTATCATCGCCGCGATATCCGTGATCGGCCTGTTTCCGAAGACCATGCAAGTGTCTCGATAAAGGCAAATTTATTAGGGGACAATTGTCACGCAACATCCCGATTTCGCACCATCGTACAGACGAACGAGGGTGTCCTTCACATCGTTTATTATCTTTGCTTAAGCCTACGCCTAATGCCGTCTAGTTACTTTCCTTGTCCATGTAGACCTTTTGGAAGCTAAATGATGTGTTGTCACACCTTATTATCGCTATGAGATGATGCGTTTCAATTGTCGCCTAGTAGTTACGGCGTACATAAAATGGGCCCAAGTAAATAGCGTATATGCGTATAATTCATTTTACCGCCATTGATATAAACCACAACAATAAAAAAGACATGTAACACTCTTTATTTTAAACGCAATAACAAAAGTTCGTGAAGACTTTTTAGTGCTTGCTTTGCTTTTGAATTAAAAACATTAAATTTTTTTATATGAACAGTTGCAAAATTTCTAAACAGACGCTTGCACATCTTAAACTTCGGACGCGAAGCTTATCCATTATATAATTTTAATTAGCAACAAGCATCGAACTGTATAAAAAAAAATACTTCTTAATTTTATAGTATGTTCCTTATGTCATACACTTATTACTTTAGATAATACACGAAATGAAATAAAATTTGCACACACATTTACTTGGGCTCACTTTGAAAATGAATCACGCCACACACCAAACGAAAACATACGCAAGCCAAATTGTACACCGAAAAAGCCATGTACGTATACTTTACCTATGAACCAATAAACGTCTGCAAATCTCCCTTTGTTTTGATTACGTGTTTATCCACAAACTACGGCACTATTCCTAAACTCGATCGTGTTTGGGTTACGTGTGTTTTGACAATAGTTCACAGTCTGAATTCGTAGTGAACGATGATGCGATTAGTGATGTTAGTTCTAGTTTTGTTGTGTCACCTGTTGTTTGCGATCGGGCGCGCGCCCCCGCCGTCGAGACCGTACCGCGACGTGGTGACTACTCAGGGAGTGGTCCGTGGGTACCTCACCCCCCAGCCGGCCCACTACGCCTTCCTGGGGGTCCCCTACGGCCGCCCGCCCACACGCCACGACAGGTTTAAGGTCGGCCGATTCGTTTGACAACGAACGAATGTTGATCGCTATCACGCCAAATGGATTGCAAATTGCTATGGTTTTGGCGATTTGTTTGGTTATGTGGAACATTTATTTATTTATTTAAAACATTATTGAGCCTTAAAGCTACAATAGGTGAACTTAATGCTGATAGCATTCTCTACAAGTCAACCTTTAGAAAATTGAGAACAGATAGGTAATATATGTAATTATCTGTCAATATGAGATCGAGATGCATCATCATAACTGAACAATAAAAAATATTTAATTTAATAGTAGACGTATTCGAGTAAGGAATGTTCAATTATTCCGGCGCTTACTTTTTGACGAGGAAAGAATTCTTCACATACATATAGTCACGTCTTTAGCCCTCGCAGGGTAGACAGAGCCAACAATCTTGAAAAGACTGATAGGCCACGTTCGGCCGATGTTTCGGCTTAATTATAGAATTGAGATTCAAATAGAAACAGGTTGCTAGCGCATCACCTAAGAAGAATCTCAAGTTTAAAAGCCTATCCCTTAGTCGCCTTTTACGACATCCATGGGAAAGAGATGGAGGGATTTGTGCATTATTATTTCTCTTAAAATAATGTCTGCTAGATAACCGTCTGAAGTCAATGGGTAAATATTTATGGTCCTTTGAAATAAACTAGGAATATAGTAACAGTAGTGGGCGGCAGGAATGAGAAAGTGTCAGATTTGTAATTAGTTTAATGTAGAATATACAATCTCAAAGGTTAACGTCCATCCATTAGATAATTGCTTAAGATAATTTTAGTACGAATCACGCACTAAGCGGAGTGTTTGACCCTGAAGCAAAAAGATGGGTGCTTGTTCACTTTAGGTCAAATACACAGCATAGCTAATTGAAATTACTGACAATATTTTCAATGTTAACAATGACTTTAATGTAGTTTCAATAATACAAAAAAAATAAAATAAAGTGCATGTAGTTAATGTTTTGTTAATAAGAATAGGACCAGATCAGTCCATCTCTTTCCCACGGATGTCGTACAGGCGACTTAGGGATGCCTATCCCTTAAAACTTGGGGTCCTTTTTTATGCGACGGGCTAGCAACCTGTCATTATTTGAATCTCAATTCTATCATTAAGCCTGTTGGGCTTAATGATAGAATTGAGATTCAAATAATGGCCTATCAGTCTTTTCAAGAATTGGCTCAGTTTAACCCGCAAGGGATATAGACGTGATTATATGTGTATATAATATTTTTGTATGTTGACGTTCAAAGACTTTAGCATATAGCCGTTAAAGTAATGACGTGATCTTGCGAAATCTCGATACTAGAACAGCTTGCGGATGTAATAGCGTCGAGCGAGCCGGATATCCCGGCGCCGGCGCAGCGAGAGCGAACCGAGATGGGTTTCCTCCAACCGGAACTCTAGAGGCTGTGAATGCTGTGACGCGGACTCATTAACGTTACATCCTGTATTGTGCAAATGTTTTGTGCATTATAAAACTTCTTTTTTCTTAGGTATTTAATTTGTTTTTGACAAATGGTATCTATTTTTGCCGCAAGGGTTTCTGAATGTTTGCACATCGACTAAAGGAAGAATCAGTTTATAGAAGAACCAGCTTTTACCCGCGGCTTCGCTTACACGGACATTATTGTTTAACGCAAATCCTAATTGAACAGGATTAAACGTGCCTCGAAATTTCTGCAATAATACATTTTTGTGTTATACATGCCGTGTGGTTCCCGGCACCAATACAAAAAAGAATAGGACCACTCCATCTCTTTCCCATGGATGTCGTAAAAGGCGACTAAGGGATAGGCTTACAAACTTGGGATTCTTTTTAAGGCGATGGGCTAGCAACCTGTCACTATTTGAATCTCAATTCTATCATTAAGCCAAATAGCTGAACGTGGCCATTCAGTCTTTTCAAGACTGTTGGCTCTGTCTATCCCGCTAGGGATATAGACGTGACCATATGTGTGTATGTATGTATACATTTTGGTAAGTGTTTTAAGTACCACGAAGATCCTTAATCTCTATAGTAACTTCGCGGCTTCCCTCAACAGGTATCTTATAACAATTGCAGGGCTCCAAGCCTGCCAAGCGCTGGGACGGCATTTACGAGGCTACGTACCGCGTGAAATGCCCTCAGCCCGGGGGGGAGGGAGACGAGAACTGTCTCGTGGTCAATATCTTCGCTTCCGAAGGAGCTGACGGTCTACCTGTCTTGGTTTTGGTGCACGATGGGGCGTTTCAATATGGGTGAGCTGATGATTTATTAAGTGATAATGAGGTTATAGGCTTACAAAATTGAGATTCTTTTTTTAGGTGATGGGCTAGCAACCTGTCGCTATTTGAATCTCAATTCTATTATCAAGCCAAAAAGCTGAACGTGGCCTATCAAGACTGTTGGCTCTGTCTACCCCGCAAGGGATATAGACGTGATTATATGTATGTATAATGATGTATCCAAGTGGTGGTAGTCCGCGCTTATATTTCAGTCATGAGTCGAATAGTCGTGCTCTAAAAAGCTCTCGTGAAGGTTCCTTACAAACTATTAGGGTTAAATATGGTTAGTGATTAATTAAATAAAGGCAGCTTATACAGTGTCGCAATGTATCTGCGTGCGTCAGAAGTTGTAATGTTTGAATTTGTACTAGAGAATTCAGACCGGTGAGGTCGCAAGCAAACGCATTGCTTGCAAAGCGTGTGAGTTAACACGTAGGTAATTACAGTTGCGACACCAATGTGGCATTATGTAAAATAAATCGGGCAGTAAATAAAATAAAATAAAATAAAATAAATATATACGGGACAAATTACACAGATTAGGTGAGCCGCGAAGTAAATTCGGAACTTTTGTTACGAGATACTAACACAACGATAAAATATTTTCTAATAAATCTTATATATAAAATTCTCGTGTCACAATATTCTTTCCCGTACTCCTCCGAAACGGCTAGACCGATTCTCATGATATTTTGTGAGCATATTGAGTAGGTTTGAGAATCGGCCAATATCTATTTTTCATACCCCTTAGTCCCGTCCACCCTTAACCTTTTTTTTTAACTAGAAATTAACAACGTTTGCCGGAACAGCTAGAACTTATATAAATAAACATAAAAAGATCATTTCTCATCATGCCCTCACCGGTATTCGAACCTGGGACCTACTGTGTCACAGACAAGCCCACCACCGCTACGCCAAAGAGGCCGAGGCGATGTAAGCACTAGTTTGGCTCAACACAAGCCAATACTTTATAAGGGCATATTAACATGGACAAGACTACCGTTTTATGCTGTACAGCCGTGACAGTCATATAGTTATGACTATATCATCATATAACTATGACCTTAATCATTGTTATGACCCAATCAATTCCGCACTGAGGGAAAGTCATACCACTTGACCTTTAAGTACAATCAACTGTAGGTGTATTCTTCCAATTATCCAACAATATTTGACCAGTTGACATACATTGTAATATTGACAAAATTATGGTAATTAGACAGAGCCTTTATATGCTGCTTATCTAGGTATACTAATATTATAAAGCTGAAGTGTTTGTTTGTTTGTTTGAACGCGCTTTCGCTAATCTCAGGAACTACTGGTTCGAATTATTATTTTTATTATATAAATTATTTGTTTGTAATATCTTTATTGCATAGAAATTTACACAGTAAGAAGAAAATAGTAAGTACATAGTTATACATACATACATACAATCACGTCTATATCCCTTGCGGAGTAGACAGAGCCTACAGTCTTGTAAAGACTGATAGGCCACGTTCAGCTATTTGGCTTTAAGATAGGATTGAGATTCAAATAGTGACAGGTTGCTAGCCCATCGCCTAAAAGAAGAATCCCAAGTTTATAAGCCTACCCCTTAGTCGGCTTTTACGACATCCATGAGGAAGAGATGGAGTGGTCCTATTCTTTTTTGTATTGGTGCCGGAAACCACACGGCACTACATAGTTATAAAAGAAACAAATCACTTGCAATGGCGGACTTATCCCATGAAGGGATCTCTTCCAGTCAACCGGCAAACAATAAAGGAAATATGTAGATAATTCAATAAAAGTAATTATTTTTGTGTTGAATACATTATTCATCGAGGAAGGCTTTAGGGTTTATATTTATTTTTATATTATATAACATCACGCTGCAACTATAAGAAGCGAAGAAATAATGAAAAATGTGAAAAAAATTCCTATGAAGGGAAGCCACGGGCCAAAAGGCAAAAGGCTTATAGTAGTTTCTGGAATGAATCTCGTTTAAATTCAGTTGTTGTACAAGAGTACAGTAAGCGGCAGAAAAACATGACACCTCCCCCCTCTACATAGTAATCTATCTCTGCCGCTGGCTGTACATCAACAGTCGTAAACTGTCCTTAATCACTCTTACTTCGTTTAATTACGTATCGATTTCCTACAAATTCGGAATAACTGTAAATTTAACAGGTAACTATGGGATAGGCATAGTTTTAGCAAATTAACTAGCTGTATCTGCGACAGGTAGTGCCGTGTGGTTCCCGGCACCATTAGAAAAAAGAATAGGACCACTCCATCTCTTTCCCATGGATGTCGTAAAAGGCGACTAAGGGATAGGCTTATAAACTTGGGATTCTTCTTTTAGGCGATGGGCTAGCAACCTGTCACTATTTGAATCTCAATTCTCACTAAGCCAAACAGCTGAGCGTGGCCTTGCAGTCGCAAGTGTATATACCAGCATAGACATGATCATAGATAGATGAAACTCTTTATTGCACCATAAAAGTAAAACATACAAAACAGCACAAAGCAGATATAGATGGTACAAAGGCGGACTTATCGCTAAAGCAATCTCTTCCAGTCAACCTTCATATGTTATTATTACTTTTTTTTTAACCTTTAGATGGGGCAGCTACCAACCGCCGGCTCGCCTTCTGCCACAGTTCCTAATCGTGACCTTCAACTATCGTATCGGCGCCCTGGGCTTCCTCTGCCTGGGAACCCCCGACCTCCCGGGAAACGCGGGCCTCAAGGACCAAATTGCAGCCCTCTACTGGATCCAAAGAAATATCGCCAATTTCGGCGGGAATCCGGCTGATGTTACCGCGTACGGCGTAGGAGCCGGCGCAGCGGCGATAGACCTCATTCTACTTTCTAATCTATCACAAGGATTGCTCCACAAAGTTATTTTAGAAACCGGTTCGGCATTATCACCCATTTCGACTGCTTATGACCCTGTAACTTTAGCAATTGACGCCGCAGCGGTACTGGACTACAGCGGTAGTGAGGAGGACAACGAATTAGCCGTGTTTTTTCAACGAATACCAGCTAAAGAAATTTCTAAAACCGGCAAAATGTTTCTACCATGCATCGAGAGGAAACCAGATGGAATGTTCGAGAAGGATCCAGTTGATATTCTGAAATCTGGCAATTACCACAGAGTGCCTATGATTATTGTGTACACAGACAAGATATTAGTCACTGAAATGGACATGGAGACATTTGGTTACATGCCTCAAAGTTTTGAACATTTGCTGCCAAACAATTTAGAATTCCCCGTTGAAGATGTAAAAGAAAAGATAGCGGAATTCGTTAGAGACTTCTATTTTGCCGAAGAGGATAGTAAAGATGACTTGGTTAAAAATTACATTGATTATTTTAGGGATATAACCGTTGAATTTCCAGTTCTAAGATCCGCCGTGTACCACACTCATGGTAGTACTGTGCCAGTTTACGTGATGAAGTTTATGTACAACAGCAATTTTGCAAGTTCTGATTCTAATTTCATGGATAACACATTGCTGAATTATTTTTATGAGACTGATTTAAGTGGCAATGATGAACTGGTAGCTCAGAAACTTGTTAGTCTTTGGTCGAATTTTATTAAAATTGGGTAAGTGTAATTAGTTTGTGTCTAACAAGATAATTATTAAAAAAAATAATAACACTTTTTGTTGAAGTCGTTAACATCACTTGATCACAAAATAAGCAATATCTTAGCAACTTCGTCTACCAAAACTTGCTATAGGTTTCATTAATCAGATTTGTAATTTTGGAAACAGTTTGAGATTTAGAACAAATCATTTCTATCACAATAGCATTTTAATCTACCTATCTTAAATGTCCGTGCCGTGTGGTTCCCGGCACCATTACAAAAAAGAATAGGACCACTCCATCTCTTTCCCACGGATGTAGTAAAAGGCGACTAAGGGATAGGCTTATAAACTTGGGATTCCTCTTTTAGGCAATGGGCTAGCAACCTGTCACTATTTGAATCTCAATTCTATCACTAAGCCAAACAGCTGAGCGTGGCCTATCAGTCTTTTCGAGACTGGTGGCTCCGTCTACCCCGCTAGGGATATAGACGTGACCATACGTATGTATGAATATATCTTAAATTTCATCATTTCAGGGATCCCACACCACTTACAACAACAATGATACCTGTAGTGTGGCCACCCGTTCACTCCAGTGAACAAAACCACCACAGTGCTCCCCGTGTGGACTTGGCAGACGTGCCAGGTCTCGAGTTTGGTGGTACAATGATGGCGAGGAACACACTCTCCACACAACAAGTCATATTTTGGGACAATATCTATAAGAGTTTCTATAGAAAACATTGAGAAATAAAGTGACTGTTTAGTACTAAAATCATTTTCTGAGATCTGCTTTTGATAGTAGAATTAAAACCTATATATATATAAGATATATATATATATTAAGATATAAAAATTGTCCATTTGTTCAATATATTAAAAAATATTACTAAGATTTGATTCTATGAGGATGTTTTTGTAGATAAACTTCTCAGAAGGAAACATTTGTAGATCCTGTAGGACCTTAAGATGCCTGAGGGTGCTACTGGAAGAGAGAGAGAGAGAGAAAATACCCCATAAGACTGAGTCAATAGTTTGGATGAATAATTGAGATTCAGACTGTTTTTCTTAAGTTTGTTTACTTGTTTAACAAAGATAATCATTTCATTGTTCAACTACAAAAAAATCTTTATTACACTTTTAAAAGACAAACGCAATTGTGATAAACAGTATATTGGCATAATATTATGGCAATGTATAATAAAATAAAAATGGCAACAGGCAATAAAGTGATAAATCCCTGAAAATATTTTGTTTTCAATACCTACTTGTTGTAAGCTAATAAACTATAAATCATTGGCTCGTGGCTAATTGGGTTCACAGTTAATGCTCCGCTTAAAGTTACATTATCACGAGTCAGTTTACATTATCACTTGAGATTGGGATAGGTCATAACACATGAGTGACCCAGGTGGCAAGAATAAAAGTTTATTTTCAGTTAATTATTTATCTACTGACTATAAAGCATGTTTTCATTACCTATTTAAAGCCATAAAGAATTAATTTTTTTTTTAATATTTCTTACCAAAATAATAATTTATGCCACTTAGATTTGATTTTCATTAAATAATACAGTCCTAAGTTAATTGATAATTATATCAACAACTTTCCGAATTGATCTGGTAACTGATATTATGATAAAAGACAAAAATTTATGTCAGCAGCACTGCTTTACAACTATGTTTTTATTAAGAAAGATAACATTGACGATGCTAAACATTTCAATAGTAGATTATGTTTTTTTAGACTGCCATGCCTGAATTGCACTTTGCCGCGGCGTCTACATCTCATTAAAGCATTCATGACAAAAATCTTTGAAGGCGATTCTTTCAATCTAGGTTAACAGGTAAATGGATTTTAATTGTTATCACTGAGATTGAGAACAATTATAGACACGATAGGCGACTGCGCTTCGCAATACGCCTTCCACACTCCAATACGGATCTTATTGGAATTGAAACAAATTGACATAACTTTCGTAAATATTAGTAAGGCACCATAAGATGGCATTCATATTGAGTAATTGCGTTAAATATTGAGGCCTCTGTGTAGCGGAGCCGCTTAAAATCATCGACGTTGTCAAAAATAAATAATACCGTTACCTGAACAGAAGGCGCTTTGCGCGGCGAGAAGACGAATCCTCCGCTCTTTAACCACTCACAACACTATAACATAGTCGTGCCCAGTCAGACAAAAATATATCACACTTATTTTTCATAAAATTCAAGAAAATCAACAAGTAAATTAGAAAAGACAAAACATGAGCCACCGTCACATTTCACTTGACTTGACAGGTGGACGAGACATGACATTCCATTCACTTCGCATGACATGACATGCGCACATGACAGATTTCCAGTGTTACCACGTACTTACTACAATTGCTACGACCTTTATTACGTAAAGCGCTGTCTTACAGCACAAAATAAGACTATTAATAACTTAACACTTTAATAGTTTAGTTACTCCCTACTAGATGTCACTTACCAAAGACTTCTGTTGTAGCGCGTAATAGAAAATATCAAAATATGTATATTTTTTTAAAATGTGTAATAATTATTTATTGAATGAGATGTAAAGGTAATGGTAAAGGGTCAGGTCAAAAGTACCCGAAACCGCCGAGCTTGTATGAAGAGAGTTATGAATGTGGACGAAGCGAAAGAAGTATGCAGAGATCGTGGCAAGTGGAAAGAGGTAGTCTCTGCCTACCCCTCCGGGAAAGAGGCGTGATTTTATGTATGTATGTATGTATGTATGAATGAGATGTCTAATTATTTACCTGCTGTTTTTTTAAAAATGATTATTAAATATGAATAGGTATAGTAAATAAATTATGCAGTGATTGTGGCAGTTAGAATATTATAGCTTACTGCCTCTTTCTCTGTCTACCCCGGAAGGGACAAAGGCTTGATTACATGTACGTGTGATAATGAATATTCAAATAAAAAAACTACATATAATTGTCATACCAGGAATGTATTGTGTCATAAAGAAGTAAATATTTACAAATATTATATTCACACAATATCGGGAGTAAATTTAATAACCATAGATAAAACACAGTTTGCATTGAATAACGTATCATCGGTAAATTTTCATACATATCTGTTTATAAAAAAACATTGTAAAAATTGTGTAGGTAAATTTTTGAGCAATTTCATAGCACCTAAAGAGGATATACCAGGGACTATTCTTCTCAATGTTAAGAATAAATGGAAACGTGGAGACATATAGGTAACTTTAAAGAAAAAGAAAGAAATAAACTTTCTTGCGTCATGTGATAAATGCTTATCCAATACCTACTAAATTTATTTAACTTCAACACTGATTCGTCGACTGTGCCATGTGGTTTACAAACTTGGGATTCTATTTTAGACGATGGGCTAGCAACCTGTCACTATTTGAATCTCAATTCTATCATTAAGCCAAATATCTGAAAGTGGCCGATCAGTCTTTTCAAGACTGTTGGCTCTGTCTACCCCGCAAGGGATATATAAGTGACAGTATGAATGTATGAATGTCAACACTGATTCGATAAGTAAAAGAAGAATGGTCCCTGGTATTGCTTCAATATTCCATTTAATATCTAATAGTTTTAGGTAATATAATTTAACAAACTCTTAAAACAACATACAATACATATCAAAATTAGGCAATACTATAAGTAGATATATTTTGCAACAATATCAAATTTCCTAATTGAGTCAGCAAATGTCTGTATCAGTTTAATTATAAAAATGATTGCTTTAATAAAAAATGGCAAGACATGTGTGAATTTTAACCTATAAAATACTTATTAACTTATCATAATCTAAGTAAACCTAATCTAAAGAATGAGCAACAAAAAACTATCAAATTGAGAACCTCCTTTTTCAAAGTCAGTTAAAATGTAACCAATAGAAAGAATAGAGTTAACAAAAATAAAACACAAGGGCATGTATTATACTTATGACAAAGTGAGACAAAAATAATAAATAAGTATTTTAAAAAACCTGCATTTCGATAAATCGACATGTTCTCACTAAAATTCAAATCTTAATCATTGACAACAATTTTTTTATTAGTGCCGGGTGGGTCCAGGCTTATAAACTTTGTATTCTTCTTTTAGGCGATGGGCTAGCAACCTGTCACTATTTGAATCTCAATTCTATCATCAAGCCAAAAACCTGAAAGTGGCCTATCATTCTTTTCAAGACCATAGGCTCTGTCTACCCCGCAAGGGATATAGATGTATGTATGTTTGTATAGATAAAAAATTATCTGTTTTATTACGGTCTAGCTAGGCACGTAATATCGTCAGCATTTACACAAGTGTCTGTACATTACATTAACATTCCATTTTTATTGTTGTGATAATAATATTATACAATAATTTGTTGCTTTACATTTATTTATTTTTAAAACACATTTTTGTCACGTTTGATATTATAATAGATGTATAATTGTACACCTTGCCTCCGGATTTTGTGACTTTTGGGACTGTCTATACCCTAAAGAATTTAGACGGCACACCAATTTTCAATTTCTTAGGTAATTCTAGTAACAAATGTATAAATAAAAAAATATATAGACAAATTACCCAAGTTGAGTTAGCCTCGAAGTAAATTCGAGATTCGTGTTACGAAATACCAACTCAACGATACTTTATTTAATAATATATATTATACTTATAAAAATCATCCAAACACCCATGCCAATCAGAAAAAGTTATTTTTCATGATGGCCGGGATTCGAACCCGGGACCTCCGGTGTCACAGACAAGCGTACTACCGCTGCGCCACAGAGGCTACTAAGTAATCCTTACTAAGTGCATTTTATTTACCTATATCAAATAAATTAGGTCTTGCTTTGTCAGTGTATAATTCAGTATCACATATAAAAATCTGAATAATTATACATATTCCGAGTTTTATCCCATTAGGAGAGTTGCATTTATACATATTGTTAATTATAAACAACTAATTCTTTTGTTTGTGTAGGAAACAATATAATAACGGACATAAAATTAATTACATTTGACGGACATTAAAATTAAAAATTGTGCCGTGTGGTTCCCGGCACCAGTACAAAAAGAATAGGACCACTCCATCTCTTTCCCATGGATGTCGTAAAATGCTACTAAGGGATAGGCTTACAAACTTGGGATTCTTTTTTTAGGCGATGGGCTAGCAACCTGTCACTATTTGAATCTCAATTCTATCATTAAGCCAAACAGCTGAACATGGCATATCAGTCTTTTCAAGACTGTTGGCTCTGTCTTCCCCACAAGGGATAAAGACGTGACCAGATGTATGTATGTAAATTAAAAAACTGATCAACTATATCAGGCTTCGATGATCATACTGAATGATCGAAGGTATCTAACGGTAGATTTTAATTGATACATGCTAAATAAAATTACAACTAATCGCAATATCAAAACGTCGAAAATCCATCATCAGATCCTTGATCATTGGCAGTGCTCAGTGACATCGACCACGGTGTTCTTCCTCCAGCCGAAGAAGAAGTAGCCCACGGCCAGTCCGAGCACCAGCGCTATGCACAGCCACACGTTGTAAGTCATGAAGACCAGCATGAGGATGTAGGAGGCGGTGGACTGGACCACGTGAAGCAGAGTCTGGATGATGTGGCCGCTCGATAGCATGGAGTATCTGGAAGAGAAAATTCTAATTGGATATTTTGATGGGATGACGTTGTGGCGACATCTCTACGCCACTCGTCACAACATCCAATCTCACAACAACTGTCTATCATCGCGAAGAAATTAACGCGCTCAACCAATAGCAGCGAAGAATCTAAGACGCGATTTCAAAGATTTCACGGATTGGAGATATATATACAACCTCCGACACAACATCGTCGGAGCCGCGGTTCCCCAGGCATCACACCTAGCCTGGCGGAAGATCTTCCCTTTGGTGGCGGTCGAGCCGAATCATCGCTCCCGCTACAACGTTAAGGAGATGATGAGTCAATATGATAGATTCTAGAAAGATTCACTGCCTGCTTTCCGTTTTTCATATCATATAATAGATGTTTATGTAGAAAAAAGAAATGTTCATGATTTTTACGGGAAGTAGTTTCGATAACCTCTTAGCAATTAAAGCGTATAAGGCAACTAAGGGATAGGCCATGTTTATAAACTAGTATTCTTCTTGTAGACAATGGGGCTAGCAACCTGTCACCTGAACGTGGCCATTCAGTCTTTTCAAGACTGTTGGCTCTGTCTACCCCGCGAGGGATATAGACGTGACCATATGTATGTATATTGAAACTTACTTTACAACAGCAGTTCCCCCGCAGTTCCCATTCTGTCCACACTCGTTCTTGGTAATGTTAACCCTGGAATCAGCAGTGGCCGTGGTGGCCCTGGCATGCAGGGCTTCCCTGTAGTACTTCAGACCCTCGTAGAGAACTCCCGCGAGGAAGATCGCCACAGCTGAGCCGAGGAGTTCCAAGGCAGTCGTGGTCATCCACCCTTTGAAGAGAATTTCTTGACAGACACCAGTGTGGAACTGAAATTGGGAGATTTGATTTTTAAAACAAAAAAATCGAATTATATCCAATCGTTCGCGAACAATGATGACCCAGATAGACAGACAATTCGAACCTATGACACCCAGTTGTATTTACCACCGCACTATGAAGCCAAAATATCTTTTTTTTCTTTATCGTGAGGAAACCTGCACATTCAGGCAACTGGATGTGTAACCACGAATGCAATACGGGTTAGGTTTACCTACAAAGGTTGCGGATGACAGATGGCAGTCACTTCGTGTAAATACTTGACTCACCCAATCTAGGATCCATGGTCAAAGGCATACCCCGGGCTCTTCTCCAGAGAGGTGAGGATTCAAACTGGATTAAAGCCAGGAGGAAGAAAAAAGAGATTTGGCGAGAGAACTGTACGTGGATGAAGCAAAGGAAGTATGCAGGGATCGTGGCAAGTGGAAAGAGGTAGTCTCTGCCTACCCCTCCGGGAAAGAGGCGTGATTTTATGTATGTATGTATGTATGTAACTGTACGAAAACATAAAAAGCGACATCTTGTAGACGATGGTCTATCAACCTGTCACTATTTGAATCTCAATTCCATTATTAAGCCAAACAGCTGAACGTGGTCTTTCAGTCTTTTCAAGACCGTTGGCTCTGTTTACCCCGCAAGGGATATTAGACGTGTTTGTAAACAAACCACGATTACAATATTGTGTTTAAGCTACTTGATTGAAATTCCTCAAGTGATCAGCGGATTTGGTATATTTATTGTTATGTATAGACCGTCGCAGGCGCAGGAAGCGGCCAAATACCACTGTTGACATACAGACACACATTCTGTAGATGTTTATGTGTGTATAGTCAATCGCATATATTTGAATCTCACTTTCAGCGGAACGTGGCCTTTGATTCGTGTGACCGTTAAATATAAATATATACGGGACAAATTACACTGATTGAGTTAGCCTCGAAGTAAGTTCTTTGAGACTTGTGTTACGAGATACTAACTCAACGATACTATATTTTATAATAAATACTTAATATAGATAAACATCCAAGACCCAGGTCAATCAGAAAAAGTTATTTTCTGATCATGCCCTGGCCGGGATTCGAAACCGGGACCTCCGATGTCACAGACAAGCGTATTACCGCTGCGCCACAGAGGCCGTTGACTCTGTCTATCCCGTAAAGGTTCCCAAAACCTGTTGAGGTTCAGCTATCTTTTTTGGTTGAAATGGATAGCTGGTGGGAAACTGCCAAACAAAGTCACGACAACCACAACTTGTGGTCACACGCTGATAACGATAACAAAGTTACATTTTATGATATTTTTATTTTACATACCTACATACATCCGTGTGGTTCCCGGCACCAATACAAAAAAGAATAGGACCACTCCATCTCTTTCCCATAGATGTCGTAAAAAGCGACTAAGGGATAGGCTTATAAACTTGGGATTCTTTTTTTAGGCGACAGGCTAGCAACCTGTCACTATTTGAATCACAATTCTATCATCAAGCCAAATAGCTGAACGTGGCCATTCAGTCTTTTCAGGACTGTTGGCTCTGTCTACCCCGTAAGGGATATAGACGTGATGATATGAATGAATGAATGAATGACATACATATAATCACGTCTTTTGGCCTGGGGCCAATCAGAAAAAGTTCTTTTCTCATCATGCCCTGGCCGGGATTCGGACCCGGGACCTCCGGTGTCGCAGACAAGCGTAGGTACTGCCGCTGCGCCACAGAGGCCGTCCAATCACAAATCATGGTAGACTACTTACAACCATGGCATGTGAGGACGCACAGCCGTCGTCGTCGTCATGGTGGTGATGCCGGTCCATGCCGTGTTCCATGCCGTGCGCCGCGCCGTGATTCATGTGCTCCATTGCTGATCTGAAATACAAAAGTTAACTTTGAGAACCACAGAAGCGTTTGTCTTTGGGGACGCCCTGGCAAGGTCAAGAGTATCCTAAAATGACGAGCTTCTTCGTACATACATACATATAGTCGCGTCTATTTCCCAGGTGAAGTAGACAGAGCCAACATTCTTTAAAGACTGAT
The DNA here is from genome assembly GCF_032362555.1 of Amyelois transitella. Lineage (NCBI taxonomy): Eukaryota > Metazoa > Arthropoda > Insecta > Lepidoptera > Pyralidae > Amyelois > Amyelois transitella. The sequence goes on along the minus strand of NC_083521.1, from coordinate 436,043 downwards.
AAGCCACGAATCCAGAAAGAGAATAAGCTTCTTGCACGAAGAAGCTGCGTCCTTGAACTGACTTGTGGTTCCCGGCACCAATAAAAAAGAAGAAAAGGACAAATATTACTCGTTCCCATGGATGTCGTAAAAGGCGACAATAAGGATAGGGATAAGCTTACAAACTTGGGATTCTTCCTTTCAGCGATGGGCTAGCCACCTGTCACAATTTTTATTTTAAATCTATCATCAAGCCAAAAAACTGAACGTGGCCTATCAGTCTTTTTAAGACTCTGTTTACCCCGCAAGGGATATAGACGTGATTATAATATATGTATGTATGAATAAAGTGATACTAGTTCTATACGTAACGAAAGTAGAAATCACATTATGTCGCCGGAAACCACACGGCAATCATTTACCTACAAAACATATTTTTTGCGATGATTGTCAACACGGTCACGTGTGACGCCATTATTCACTACTCCATTGTCGAAGCGGAGACACTGTATCTATATATAATACGATTGTTTATATCATAAGTAAGTGTTTTTTTTTATTTTCAAGAATTGCCTTTACTTATTCTTCTGTTAGATGTTGTCTGAGTGTATTTAAATGTATGTGCAGGCAACCTTCTTGTACGCCATACGGTAAGGGTTGCCATGGATTTTGTTTAGTTAGGAAGAATGTCAAAATATTTTTTTATTTTTAAATATTCTTAATTTTTATACATACATACATACATAAAATCACGCCTCTTTCCCGGAGGGGTAGGCAGAGACTACCTCTTTCCACTTGCCACGATCTCTGCATACTTCTTTCGCTTCGTCCACATTCATAACTCTCTTCATACAAGCTCGGCGGTTTCGGGTACTTTTGACCTGACCCTTTACCAGGACGTCCTTAATTTGATCAAGATACGTTCGTCTAGGTCTTCCCACTCCGACCTTTCCCTCCACACTCTCCTTGTATATCTGCTTAGTCAACCTGCTTTCATTCATCCTCTCCACATGACCGAACCATCTTAACATACCCTTTTCTATTCCTGTAACTACATCTTCTTTCACATCACAACATTCCCTTATCACGCTGTTCCTTATCCTGTCACTCAATTTCACACCCATCATACTCCTTAACGCTCTCATTTCCACTGCATTTATTCTGCTTTCATGCTTCTTTTGCCATACCCAACTTTCACTCCCATACATTAATGTCGGGACCAACACGCCCCTGTGCACAGCCAGTCGAGCCTTTTTGGATAGTTTCTGACTGCTCATAAAGGCATGCAAAGCTCCATTCACCATGTTCCCCGCGTTCACTCTACTTTCAATATCACTATCATACTTGCCATCTGATGTAAACTTTGATCCTAGATATACAAACTCTTTCACTTGCTCCACTTTTTCTCCTCCAATCAAAATATTACATGCTGTCATTTCTTTCTCCATTTCAAAAACCAGTGTTTTAGTTTTACTTACGTTCACTTTCATTCCTTTCTCTTTTAAAGCTTCATGCATACAGTTTACCATCTCCTGTAACTCCTCCGCTGATGACGCCAGTATAACCTGATCGTCGGCATAGAGCAGACATTTGACGAGTAACTCATTCATCCTTAATCCACTTTTAGACTCTTTCAAATCTGTCAAACAGCTATCCATAAATAGGTTGAACAGCCACGGTGACGCAACACATCCTTGCCTAACGCCTTTCTCAATCCTAAACCACTCAGTGTGCGCTCCGTTTATCCTGACACAAGCACTCGAATCCTCATATAAGGATTTCAGTGCTCGTATTAAGAGACTGCTCACCCCATGCATAGAAAGTGCTGACCACAATTCATTCCTCTCAACTCTGTCATAGGCCTTTTCCAGATCTACGAATGTGCAATAGACTTTTTGACTCTTGGCCAAAAACTTTTCGGCTATGCACCGCAAGGAAAAGACCTGATCAGTACATCCCATTCCCTTTCGAAATCCCGCTTGAGCATCCCATATTTTGTCATCAGTTTCATTCCTGACTCTATTAATCAATACCTTAGCATACAATTTGCCGACGACGCTAAGCAGGCTTATACCACGATAATTTTTGCAGTCCAGCTGTGACCCTTTTCCTTTGTAAAGTGGCACGATAACAGCCTTACACCAATCTTTTGGTACTCGGCCGCTTCTCCAACACAAATTGAAAAGGCAGTACAATTGACTAGCTACTACGCCTTTTCCTGCTTTAAGCATCTCGACCGACACTCTATCACACCCAGCAGCCTTTCCCGCTTTCATACTCTTAAGTGCTTCCACAATTTCGAACATTTCAATTTCGCCTTCCATCTCATTCTCTTTTTCTTCGCTATAGCAGAAATCTTTCTTATTTCCTTCCTTTTTTTCAAATAAACTTTCAAAATAGTCCTTCCATATCTTTAGTACACATTCTTCTCCTTTCACAACGCTACCATCCTGGCATCTGATCCTAGTCAGCTCTCTGGTTATAGTATTTCCTCGGGCTGACCTTACGGATTTCCAGAATACTTTCAGATTTGACTGAAAGTCTTCTGATAGCCTTTTATCAAAATCCTCTTTATACTCTTCTTTCTTTCTAATCACAGCTTTCTTAACCAAATCTTTCATTTTCTTATATTCCTTACGTGCTTCATTCACATCTTCATCTATAACCTCTTGCATTCTTAAGTTAGCTTTTGCTGCTAACAAATCCAGCCATGCTTTCTTCTTTAATCGCACAAGTTCTTGCACATCTTTACTCATCCACGCATTTTTGTGATTTTTTCCTTTCCTTCTTCTACTTACACCACACACTTCAACAGCTACTTTCACAATTCTTTCTTTAAATTCCTTCCATCCATCTTCAATATCGCTCATTTCCTCTAAATCTTCAAATTCATCCTTCAGTCTATTAATATACTTCTTACCTATATCCATATCTTGCAAATTTTCTACTTTTACTCTTTCCAAAGCGCTGGTTTGCTCCCTTACCCTGTGCCGCCAGCGATTGAAGATACCCCTTATCCGGGATATCACCAGTAAATGGTCCGAGTCAATGCCAGCACCGCGATATGCACGGGTATCCAGCACTTTGTTCTTCAATCTTTCATCTACAATCACAAAGTCTATCATACTTTTTAAAATACCTTCCACTCTTGTGTAGGTGTGGATCTCTTTATGTTGAAACATTGAGTTCGACACAAAAAGATCCCACTCTAGACAAATTTCTAATACACTTCTTCCATTATCATTCACCTTTTCGTCACCAAACGCACCAAGCACCTTTTCATATCCATCACGCTTTACACCCACCCATCCATTAAAATCACCTAACATAATAATCTTCTCATTTGGCTTGGTAACTTTCAATACTTCTCTTACACTATTCCAGAACTCCTCGTTTTCGCTTTTTGCTGATGTTGTACCCCTCGAACCCACATCCCAAGGTGCATAAACACCTAGAACGAAGATCCGAGTGATTCCAACTTTCAGCCTAATCCATAGAAGACGAGGGCTGACACACTCATACTCATTCACGCACTCAGCCATTCGTGCAGAAAGAATTAGACCGACCCCTTGACAGCCTCGGCTGGTACTGGACATTCCAGACCAATACGCCGTGTAAGGGCCGTGCTGCGTCGCGTCGCATCCTTTCCGCTTCGTTTCATTCACGCACAACACATCCAAACGTCTTTCATCCATCATCTGGCATACTTCCTCAATCTTATCCTTCATTCCTCCTCTTACATTCATCGTCGCAAAGCGGCTTTCAGCAGACCGCATACCGCTCCCGCCGGGAACGAGACGTGATGGGGTGCGGACACCATCGCCGCCATTTATATGCTTTTTAAGGTTCATAATGCGATTCCCACGAGACGCTAGGGAAAAATTTTGTCCGCCCCAGCAGAGCCCCGCATGCCAGGGTAAGGCTAGCCATTACCTGGGGGTCGCCCAACCCCATGGCGGAAGTGGCACGCTCGAGACTAGGCTCGCCCCTAGCCATGCATCCATCGGCGCGGCAGACCTTAGATTGGCAGGGATTTACATTAAAGAGGAATCCCAAGTCTATCCCTTAGTCGGCTCTTACGACATCCGTGGGAAAGAGATGGAGTGGTCCTATTCTTTTGTAATGGTGCCGGGAACCACACGGCACAAAAATTAATTAATTTTTATGTTCAATAATATAGTAATTTTAAACTGATTATTTCTCTCCTCTTTCCTCCTTCTATCTTATGTAGGTATAAATAACTTTGTAACTATACTTCCTACATATTAATTGAGGTTTATAAACCTGCGACTCCCCTTGTAGGCGATGGGCTAGCAACCTGTCACTATTTAAATCTCAACTCCATCATGAAGTCATACAGCTGAATGTGGCCTTTGAGTCATATCGAGACTTTTGGCTCTGTATACCTCTACTGTATAAAGGCATATTTTTTATTTATTTATATATTTATGTACATTAAGGAAAATAAGAATAAAACTTAAAATATATATAGACAAAATTCAGTACAAGGGCACAACTTATTTCCAGAGAAATTTCTTCCAGTAGGCCCACGACAGGGAAGTGTAAAGAAATGGTATGTTGTCTACCTTAAGAAATGTTCCTACAGATGGGCCCTGCTGTCAACTTAAAGGGTCCCATAAGAAGGGCATAGACCTAGGGGCAACCCTCGGAGGATAAAGCGGGAAGTCATCCAATCTTTCTCAGTGGATGATGATGAAAAGGGGAGTCATTTCCCAACAGTGGAATACAAGACAGGCTAAAAAATACGAATGAACTTAATATAAACTATTTGTGCCGTGTGGTTCTCTGCAGCAATAGTAAAAAGAATAGGACCACTCCATCTCTTCCCATGGATACTAAGGCGATTAAGGGATAGGCTTATAATCTTGGGATTCTTCTTTTTGGCTATGGGCTAGCAAGTTGTTGGATCTCATTCTATCATTAAGCCAAATAGCTGAACGTAGTCTATCAGGCTTTTTAAGACAGTCGGCTCTGTCAACCCCGCTAGGGATATAGACGTGATTATATGTATGTATGTATATACAAACAGCTAGAGATATAATATCAAAATAATCTGTTTTGATAAACTGGCATGCTTGCTAGATGTGTAATGGATATGAATTACCTACAATAGCAACAGGTTATAGGCGTGACGTCAATGCTTACAAACTACCATCAATATGAGGAAAACTCGGAAACTTCACTCTCGTCTTGATAACTTTTGTATTTAATATGATCACTATCTTTCGCCCGCGTTGAACTTTAAGTGCCGTGTGGTTCCCGGCACCATTACAAAAAAGAATAGGACCACTCCATCTCTTTCCTATGGATGTCGTTAAAGGCGACTAAGGGATAGGCTTACAAACTTGGGATTCTTTTTTTAGGCGATGGGCTAGCAACCTGTCACTATTTGAATCTCAATTGTGCTATTAAGCCAAATAGCTGAGCGCGGCGTATCAGTCTTTTCAAGACTGATGGCTCTGTTTGCCCCACAAGGGATATAGACGTGACCATATGTATCTATGTATGAACTTAAATTAAAACTAACCCGTTCCTGTAGGATTTCCAAAAAAAGGGAGCATTAAAACGCCTGAACTATATTGGCACGAAGTAAAATTGATTCAGTGGTATAACTGTAAAGAGGTAACATACAAACATACATACATATAATCACGTCTATATCCCTTGCTGGTTAGACAGAGCCAACAGTGTTGAAATGAATGATAGTCAACGTTCTGCTGTTTGGCTTAATGATAGAATTGAGATTCAAATTGTGGCAGGTTGCTAGCCCATGAAAGAAGAATCTCCAGTTTATAAGCCTATCTTAGACGCCTTATACGACATCCATGGGAAATTGATGGAGTAGTTCTTTCTATTGGTGCCGGGAACCACACGGCAAACTTGCTTTCGCATTTATAGTAGAGTTGGGATTTTCTCTCTTTATATTAACCTGAGGCCTGCGGTCTTAGAGTAGAGCGACTCCCGTCTGACCTCCGCAAGTATGCATGAAAACCATGACCCCTGTTTGTTTGTTTGTTTGAACGCGCTAATCCCAAGAACTACTGGTTCGAATTAAAAAATTCATTTTGCTTTGAATAGACCATTTATCGAGAAAGGCTTTAGCTATATGACATCACGCTGAAACTGTTAGGAGTGAAGAAATAATGGAATATGTGAAAAAAACGGGGAAAATTATTCACTCTTGAGGGCTTCAATGATGCGCAAAATAACTATTCCACGCGAACGAAGTCGCGGGCACAGCTAGTCATGTTATAACCAGACTAAGTCATAGTAACACATACAGTTATTACAGATCCCTGTAAAGACGACAAGAGATAAAACTTAAAATCTATTCGACCTTGGTTGATGACGAAAAATCAGGCTTTGCATACCCCGTCAATGAATCAAATGGTTGTGTAAGAACGCTTTCACTCGACCTCGCCGCAGTTGCAACACGCCATCTGGCTAGATGCAACAAGATGTGCATCTAGGTACCTAGTTATTTTGTGCTATCAATGCATTCTGATCAAATCGGAGACGTTCTAGCAAAAGGTCACGAGTACCCGAAACTGACGAGCTTGCATGAAGAGAGTTATGAATGTGGATGAAGCTCTAAGGAGTAAAAAGGGGATCAGATTTTGTATTGAGTTTATCAGTAAACTTTTATGGCGAACGAAGTCGCGGACAACAGCACAAGAACATAAAAGCAAACCTTCCGGTGGAAACTTTAATGGGATACTCTTTTTGGTTGTAAAGCCGTTACATTTATCACACATACATATACTTACAATTAAAACTTTAAGTCACGACACGAGTCTTTGTTTGTTTGTTAATATTTATTTTTTTATTACGTGCTTACTAGGTCATATTACTAGCACCTAGGTCATAACTGAAAATCAGCGTATTGCTCTATATTATAGCAATAAATTCGTTGAGTTGTGACCTTTTTGTATTGCTGCAATTCACATCCTAATTAATTTGTATTCTATATGTAATTGTAAATAGCAAATCATACAATTAATTATCTATCTATCTTACTACAGATCTCAATGTATAATGACAAGTAATAGAGCATGCAATTACAACGGTACCAATTCTCGGCGGTCGGCTAATGCGGTTTGCGATCTCGTAATAGGTGAGGTAGGTACTTTACGTGCACAATGCATTTCTGTTGATAACATTATGCAATTAATCTTGTTACATATGTGTTGTATTGAGTGTGAAATAATATAAGGGAGACTTTTGGTTTTAGAAGTAAATTATATAAAAGGGGAAACTGAGTGCCGTGTGGTTCCTGGCACCATTAGAAAAACAAAGATTAGGACCACTCCATCTCTTTACCATGGATGTCGTAAAAGGCGACCAAGGGATAGGCTTATAAACCTGGGATTCTTCTTTTAGACGTCAGACTAGCAACCTGTCACTATTTGAATCATTAAGCCAAACAGCCGAACGTGGCCTATCAGTCTTTTTAAGACTGTTGGCTATGTCTACCTCGCAAGGAATATGGACGTAATTGTAGGAAACTGATTGACTGACTGACATGTGAATGCCCAACCCAAAACGGTGGGTCTAGAGATTTAGATTACAAAATGTGGTCATGGATGGTCATGGTCGAGAATTGTAGGATTTCTCTTAATGCTTGATAAAAATTGATAGTACCTATTTATTTCAAAATTCTCGCGGGAAAGGAAATAAACGGAATTTTCGTTGAAAGCGGATGTACATACTCTTTAAGATCAGAATTATCAAAATTGTGTACCATTAAGATCTTTGCAAGTTATAGGAAATGGGAAGGTTGCATTTGCTATTCTTATTTACATATAATAAGCGATGTGCCTGCTAAATTAAGATTCACGCGAACGAAGTTTCAAGAATTAACGTAATTGTTTACACTAACATTATACAATACTGTAAGTAGGTATTTCGTGTTTGCTGTAAGCATCTCCGCGTGCCGTAACCAGTTTACCTTGAGGTACCTACACCGCGTCAAGTCGACTTGCCTTACCTCCCTTTACCTATTATTTTTGGTTGCAGATATTTTTATATTCAAGATCCAAAGGTTTCGTATATGGTCCAGGGTGCTTTATTATGAGAGGATTCCCCAAATTCTTACATCAACGAGATTTATTGTTTTACTCGGACGTACCCCCCTAGTAGTAAACATACATCTATACATATAATAAAATAGTAAAAATATTTTGTCTGTACATTTAGTATTTTTGACTGAAATGGATAGAGGGACACTTAGAATGAATAATAGAAAGCAAAACTATTTTTTTTGAATTTCTTGTCTGTCTGTCTGTATGTATGATCACGATTATCTCCGAAAGTTCTGAACCGATTTACTTGAAACTTTCACCAATTGCTTTGTTTTGACTCAGCATAACATTTAAAGTTTGTTTCATCAAAATCGGTTCACTAAAAAAAAGTTATCGACATTTGAATGAATTCAAGGCATGAGTTTGCCTGCAAATAAGTTACGAAACTTAAAATTCAAAGTCATTTATCATTGTACGACAGCATAATACCTATAACATATAAATATAAGACACCACCGCAACAGCTTCGATGGTCCAGTGGTTAGCGCGTGAGACTGTGAAGTTGGTGGTCCAAGTTCGAATCCCAACAAAAACAAGATGTTAATTTTTATTGATGTTTTTTTTTGTGTTGTTTGAGTATTTGATTTAAAAAAACTGAAAATCAAAATACTACATAATTATAATAAAACGGTAAAAATATTTTGTCGGTGCATTTAATATTTTGACTGAAACGGATAGATAATTTTGTTTTTACATTTTTTGTCTGTCTGTCTATATCTGACTGTATGATTAAGATTCAACTCGAACTTTACGCGGACGAAGTCGCGGGCAACAGCTAGTACATAAATATAATCACGTCTGTATCTCTTGCGGGGTAGACAGAGCCAACACTCTTGAAAATACTGTTCAGCTGTTTGGCTTAATGATAGAATTGAGATTCAAATAGTGACGTTTGTCAACAAGATTAATAGAATTAGAATCTAATGATTTTACAATACAGATTTGTTACATAACCCCGGAAACTAAGTAGTTTTGGGGTCTAACTCATCACAGTCATCACAATGACGTAATTGCATTGAACTGATCGGAATTATTGCGTAAATCGACGACGACGATGCTTGCTTTTTGTGACCTAGGCTATTTTATACATTTACTAGCTGTGCCCGCGACTTCAAATGTATGTTGTTGACAAATCTCGTAGCTCTTCCTTTTATTGAAAAAAAATAATAGTAATTTGCTTCTGAACTGAGTTTTCAATATTATACAATAATGAATGTATTTCAAAAATTCAAAAATGGTTGATGATACTCTTGTGGTTCCCGGAACTTTGGAATAGGACCACTCCCTCTCTTTCAAATAGGTGTCGTAAAAAGCGACTAAGGATAGGCTTATAAACTTGGGATTCTTCTTTTAAGCGACGGGCTAGTAACATATCGCCTTTTGAATCTCAATTCCATCTTTAAGCGACACATCTGACGTGGCCTTTCAGTCTTTTGAGACTGTTGGCTCTGTCTACTCCGTCAGGGATAAAGACATGACTATGTATGATATGAAATGTATGTACCTACTAAAAAATTAAAGAAATGCCACCCGAGCTTCAAAAAAAATACACATACATACATACATATAATCACGTCTATATCCCTTGCGGGGCAGACAGAGCCAACAGTCTTGAAAAGACTAGAAGGACATGTTCAGCTGTTTGGCTTAATGATAGAATGGAGATTCAAATAGTGTCAGGTTGCTAATCCATCGCCTAATTCTATCGCCTTTAGTCGCCTTTTACGACATCCATGGGAACGAGATGGAGTGGTCCTCTTTTTTTTTAGTTGGTGCCACACGGCAACAGCAAAAAAAACACCGGAGAGAAAAATTAATTAATCAAACGTTACATATTTTATTCAATCACGATGAATCTACGCCATTTTCCTTGAGTTACCAACACGAGGTTTTTTCAGGGAAAGTCTGGTTTTGCCAGTGTATAAGAGCTCATAATACTATGATTCTTGCAATTGCTCATGATGATTTGCGCGATTTTTTTTTCGACTCAACAAATACATAAATATTACCAGTTTAATTCCTAACTACTTATTTTGTTATAAGTGTGAGTATTTATTTTTAATTTTAGTGCATTTTGTAAAAGAATAGTGGTATTATTAATTTTTCTTTTGGTGCCGGGAACCACACGGCACACACATAAGCGTTCAAACGATAAGAGTTAAAATTGAAATTAATTAACTTATTTGATTTCTGTGACTGCATTGCATACGTACTGCTTTTTATACGTGTAGGTGATTCAAAGTCGCACAATCTTAAAAGATCTTTATAAATCACTAGCTGTGCCCGCGACTTCGTCCGCGTGGAATAGTTATTTTGGGCATCATTGAAGCCCTCAATATATATTACTTATATCCCTTGCGGGGAAGACAGAGCCAACAGTCCTAAAAAGACTGATAGGTCATGTTCAGCTGTTTGGCTTAATGATAGAATTGAGATTCAGTGACAGGTTGCTAGCCTGTCGCCTAAAAGAAGAATCCCAAGTTTATAAGCATATCCTTTAGTCGTCTATTACGACATCCATGGGAAAGAGATGGAGTGGTCCTATTCTTTTTTCTAATGGTGCCGGGAACCACACAAAGCCGGTATCGGTTAGTATTCAAACTAATTTAAGTAACTTTGAAAATAGTCATTGATACATGGCTAGGGTGTCCGAACCTGTGCCTTTTGCATTTTAACCGGCCACCTTACCCATTCGACCATCAACGCTCCACGTGACCTATCTTAACCCGACCACTGATAACATAACAACGTATAAACTTCTCGTTTCGCGAACAATCGTAATAGAGCAATCTGCAGAAATGGCCAGCGGTTGAGACAATGGCTCGCATCCGGCTTAAAAGGAGCCTCTGTTAGCGATTTTACTATATCTACACTAATATTATAAAGCTGAAGAGTTTGTTTGTTTGTTTGAACGCGCTAATCCCAGGAACGACTGGTTCTAATCGAAAAATAGTTGAATATGTGACGACATCTTTACGTCACAAGTCACAAAAACAAAATCACGCGACGCTATCAGTCAAAAACATCAAAATGTCTAAATCGCGCAAGCAAAAATTTCACGGACTGGACCATATATACAACCTCCGACATAACATCGTCTGTCGCGCGGTTCCCCAGGCATCACACCAGCCTGGCGGAAGATCTTCCCTTTGAGGCGGTCAAGCCTGAACAATTGCTACAGTTATAGTATTTGTAATAACTTTATTGCTTAAAAACGAACTATAAAAATACAGACAAAAAAGTATTGCTACGGTGGACTTATCCCATGAAGAGATCACTTCTAGTCCACCCAAATACAGACATACATCTTTCTGCTGTTGTTTATTAAAACTCGCTGCAACTGAGACCCCACCTCGAGCATCAGATATTGCGAGTTGCGCTCAGTTCAGGGTCGTGTCTCCTATTCTCAATTCCTCATCAGGGAGATGAGTTGACTGATGATGACTCACTTGACAATAATCAATGAAGGAATTGCATTAGAATAGATTTATATTCAAAATTGGATACAGGGTATTACACTTATTGACGTCACGTCACTTTAATCTATTCGCTTCCAAAGCGTACAAGAAGAGGCGCAACAAACTACATTGCAACGGACGTCAATTTACAAATATAGCTATCTTAAATCTAAATCGTGGACGAATTCACATGGTTTACATTAATTTTTTTTATAAGTATTGATCTTGAAAGGAGATTGAGAATGCAACCAAAATTGATATTTCGATTAACTTATCAAAAAAACATAATAAAGAATTTCTTTGAACTAAATACTAAGGCTACTTAACTTCTTGAATAAAACTTTTTTCTGTGCCTTTTATTTCGATTACCGAGCAAGGTAAATCTTTTTCATACATACCTACATACATAAATCACGTCTCTTTCCCGGAGGGGTAGGCCTCTTGTTAGAACGTCTCCGATTTGATCAAGGTTTATCCTTTTCATAGGTTTAAAGATTTTATGCTTTCCAATAAGGCAATGTTATTTTGGCTCCTTTATGGAGTTTTAGATAAATATTAACCGCCCACTCCCTAATATCCAAATGTCAACAAAACTATCACTATCACCCCTTACGATACCAATGGACGTAAACTATCTAAAACCGCACCTTATCATAACAAAACTAGTGACGTTCAACCACAACACGAGAAACACCCATTGTATAGCAAACAAGCGTAAAAAGTAATGAATACATTCTGATTTTTACCCCAGGTAACACTGCCCTACAAGTACATATATTGAACGTATATTGACCTACTGTGATCGTTGATAACTGGCAACACAATGACCGCGACTTCGTTCGCTCTTAAAGTTCACTCTCTCATCTTTCATCACAATTTTAAAAACCTTCTTTCGCATTTAAAAGTAGCCTATATTCCTCAGGGTCAACTCTATCACTGCACCAAATTTAGTCAAAATAGGTTCAGTGGTTAAAGGTTTATAATATTATTACTGATAGGTACTTCCTAATCCATAACTATCCTTTGGATCTTATGCAATTACACATTCAGTCGCCTGAATGTTTATTAATTTCGGCACTGTGTGATTCCCAAAACAATTGGAAGTCTAAAACTGACGATGAGATGTCAACAAAATTGCCTGCAACGTTAGTAAACTAAACACTCCTTCCTGTCAATGTTTACTACGAAGGCATGGCAACACTAAATGTTTATACTCTGTGGTATTATGTCAATAGGGTGTCGATTGTCAAAACTACTCGATTTACCTAATTTCATCTCGATTATGTTTATGCGTGTGGTGATAATCGTAGTTATGATAACATTGGATGCAGTTGACGAAACTTTATAGCTTGTGGATGAGTTGAAGCTGATACATCTTTATGTAATCTTATTACAAGGATTCTGTAAGATAAAGTTTATACTGAAAATGTTTTACAAGTTTAGGTGAATTATTTAGAGGAGCGTTATTTAGAGAAATTATCTCATTAAAAATAACCTTAGTTGCTTATTTGTTTGAATGAAAAGTTGATAGATCTATGGAAAAACCCATTATTGCACATTAATAATAACAGAATCACATACTTATTATTGCCGTTTGGTTTCTAACACTATGGAATAGGACCTCTCCACCTTTTTCCTGTAAATGTAAAAGGCGACTAAGGGATAGACTTATAAACTTAGCATTCTTCTTTCAGACGATGGGCTAGCAACCTGAATCTCAATTCAATTATTAAGCCATACAGCTGAACGTGTCCTTCTAGTCTCCTCGAAATTGTTCGCTCTGTCTACCCCGTAAGGGATAAATACGTGATCATATGTATGTATGTTATAATTAATAATTAAATGTTTAATCTTTAGACAATTATATTGTCAGAATGTCTAGAGTGCAAAAATATGTAAAATGTAAAAACTCGACATGTTTTTAAAGTGATAACGAAAAAAAAACGGTAATTTTTCACGCACTCGCATACGACTTTAGCGAGAACTTGCTAATAGGCCCCGATTCGGTTTGGTGGTAAATATTTTAACAAGTATTGATAAGTATGCCGTGTGGTTCCCGGTACCAATAAACAAAAAGAATATGACCATCCATCTCTTTCCCATGGATGTCGTTAAAGGTTACCAAGGGCTTCAAGATTTGAGATTATTCTTTTAGGCGGTGGGATAGTAACCTGTCAATATTTGAATCTCAATTTTATCATTAAGCCAAAAAGCTGAACGTGTCCTTCTAGTATTTTCAAGATAATGGCTCTGTCTACCCCGTAAGGGATATAGACGATTATATTTATGTATGTTGTAATGTAGTTTTTGCGGTATCAAATAATCGATTTAAGACGAAAGATAAATAAAATAAATAAAACTATTAAATTTACTATGACATAAATACAATTTCTTTTTTTTTGTCGATGGGCTAGCAACCTGTCACTATTTGAATCTCAATTCTATCATTAAGCCAAACAGCTGAACGTGGCCTTAAATTAAAAAATATGGCGGAAATTAGGTATAGTTTTATTCCGTTTTATACGCTTTCTCTAATTTACAACATCCAATCAACCTTTTTTTTCTTGATCTTTTTTTTTTGTTTTTAACTAGCCCTTCGGTACCTACTCAACCTGATGGAAAGCGGTCACCGCCGCAAGGCCGCCTTACGCAATGTCGCGAGGCGGGCGGTGTGGTTGCGAAATTCGACAGCTGTTCCGTTTGTAGGTTCTTATTTGCTGATAACGCGGTAATTGCGCGGATTTTATTTTAATATTAACTACTAAATATAAAAAGGGAACTTTCACGTGGATTTTGTAAAAGACGACTAAGGATATAAACTTGGGATTCTTCTTTTAGGTGATGGGCTAGCAATCTGTCACTATTTGAATCTCAATTTTATCATTAAGCCTATCAGTTGAACGTGGCCTTTCAGTTTTATTATGACCACCCCGCAAGGATATAGACTTGATTGTATGTAAGTATGTATGTTTGTAAGCCATCCATGTATAAAACCTTAATAGGTACCTATTTTTCAGATCTATCAATTATTTTTTGCACAACTTGAATCTGTGAAAAGGTTTTAAATACAAATGCACGCTTGATTTCTGAAGTGAAATATTATAGTTACGGCCATGAAAAATATATGCCATGTTCGAATTTGATAACGTTATTTATTGCAATGGCGAACGGCTAGCAACCAGTCACTATTTGAATCTCGATTCTATCATTAAGCCAAACAGCTGGACGTGGCCTATCAGTCTTTTTAAGACTGTCAGATGTGTCTACCCCGCAAGGGATAAAGACGTGATTATATGTATGTATGTCACCGAAAAAAAAAACTGAATAATCCTGGTAAAGGGTCAAGTCAACCTGAAACCGCCTAGCTTGCATGAATAGAGTTATGAATGTGGATGAAGCGATGGAAGTATGCAGAGATCGTGACAAGTGGAAAGAGGTAGTCTCTGCCTACCCGTCCGGGAAAGAGGCATGATATTATGTATGTATGTATGTAACCGAACAGGATAACGAATCCTTAAAGTATTTACCATTAAATGTGAAACTTAGAGAAAGCGTCATTGTTGTGGCGTCCAAAACAATTGCATATTCAGACGTTTGTCTTCGTGTCAACCTACATACAAACAAACAGACAGACAAAACGACACGTGCTCTTTGATTAAGTCTTATTATGTATTTATAATAACAATGCCGTGTGGCTCCAACCAGTTACTATTTCAATTCTATCATTAAGCCAAATAGCTGAGCGTGGCCTATTAGTCTTCAAGACTGTTGGCTCTGTCTACCCCACAAGGGATATAGACGAGACCATATGTATGTAAGCAGCCCGGCCCCGACAGGTTGAACCGGAATCGAATCCCGGCCCCCGCGTCCCGCGCCGCGCGCCTAGACAGCCTAACATTTAACCTAACAGTCACTACTCTGACCTTATTAGGTCTTCGTGTTATATAACAACTGCTCGAGGCTTTACTTTTTACATACATATATATAATCACGTTTATATCCCTTACGGGGTAAACTGAGCCAACAGTATTGGAAAGACTAAAAAGCCTCATTCAGCTATGTGGGTTAGTATCAGAACCGAGATTCAAGTTTTTTCAAGCTTGTTGGCTCTGTCTACTTCGCAAGGGATATAGACGTGATAAGTATAATGTATGTTATGTCTAATTCTACTAACATCTGATTCTACTCGTACTGATATTTTAAACGCTTAAGTTTGTAAGGACGTGTGGACACGTGATTTTTACTCTTTGACGCAAAATCTGGATGGATTTAAAAGAAGATTTTATTATATTCTTTTATCCCGAAATTCCCACGGGAGCGAAGCCCGAAACAACTATAACTAAAGATTCTATAATCTAACCTCACGATCCGCAGATCCGTGGGGTCCTAAACCTAGGCACTTAGCGGTCAAACACCTCCCAACGTGCGCCCGCGCACGCACAACGTGACCGAACCATTACCTTCCTCTTTGAGACCCTGGTTAATGTCAGGTGTTCAATTATACTGAATTTGTAACAGGTGGGTTAATATACATTCATACATACATATGGTTACGTCTATATCCCTTGTGGGGTAGACACAGCCAACAGTCTTGAAAAGATTGATAATAATAACATGCATGTGGGTTAATATGCAGCTATAAAATATTTTTTTAATTTGTTTGTCATGTAAACCTGCATATCCAGGTTGTAGGGCTGTTAAATCTTGCACTGCATTCGTGCTTTTTCCCAACTATTACGTTTGCCTAAATATCTAAATATCTTGAACGGATTTTGAAAAGTGATAAACATATACATAAAATCATCTCTGCCTACCCCTCCGGGAGACCACATCTTTCCACTTGCCACGATCTCTGCATACTTCCTTCGTTTCATCCACATTAATAATTCTCTTCATGCAAGCTCGGCGGTTTCGGGTACTCTTGACCTGATCCTTTACCAGGACGTCCTTAATTTGATCAAGATACGTTCGTCTAGGCCTTCCCACTCCGACCTTTCCGATAAAAATATCAAGGGAGATCATTTCATTTCATACATACATCACGTCTTTATCCCTTGAGGGGTAGACAGAGCAAATAGTCTTGAAAATACTGATTGGCCACGTAGAGCTGTTTGGCGTAATGATAGAATTGAGATTCAAATAGTGACAGGTTGGTACGTAAAATTTCAATCCGTCGTTGTTTTTACAGAAACCTACGATTTCTTATCTGCCTTATCGACCACAACCGCAGCTGAAGTGTGAAAAAATAACGAGAGCAATAAAAATTTTAATTTTATTAGGGCATGGTAAATATGTAGTTCTTTAGCTTGGAAGGGAACGTGGTATTCGGTTAGAGGGCTGACAAAAACTGTGAGTATCCAAATTCTAATTATTCAAATTCAAAACGTTTATTAATTATTGTGGGACACTTCAGTACCTTTCACTTAATAATTGTCATATCTTTTGGTTTTACAACATTGGTTGACGTCAAATTAATTACTTAAAACTAAAATTACTCCCACTTCGTGCGGAAGAAGCGGTAACGAACTGCACTGCAGCATTTTCTTCAACAACGTTAACTTCATAACTCTCCAAACTTAGATAAGAAACGTGGACGATAGAATACATTGTTTTTGATTAATTGACTTATTTAAATGTCGGTGAGCGAAGTTGCGGGCAACGGCTAATAGTTAATATAAGATAATTTGTTACATATGTATGTATGTATGTTACGCCTCAGCGCCCACAGGTAGAGGTCACGGGGATTTACCTTATGTTATGTTACCAATGCATGCGATTTGTTTACTTAGCTCTTAATCGTTTTGTTCGCCTTTATGCGCACGCGCCGTGCGCACATTTCCATATAAATAAAATTATATACATACATACATACATAAAATAGTAAGGGTAGGCAGAGACTACCTCTTTCCACTTGCCACGATCACTGCATACTTCCTTCGCTTCATCCACATTCATAACTAATAGGTAATTATATATTTTTTTTATTTACACACTAATAGGTGGCCGTATTAATAGACGGAATCTGATGATTGAAATTATTTTCTTGTAATGTTAATAACCAATACAAGAAAGACACAGTGCCGTGTGGTTCCCGGGTGCCCCGTGGTTCCCGGCACCAATAAAAAAAAAATTGGACCACTCCATCTCTTTCCCATGGATGTCGTAAAAGGCTAAGGGATATGCTTAAAAACTTGTTTATGACATTTCGTATGAATGAAAGTAACATACATACATATATATGGTCACGTCTATATCCCTTGTGGGGTAAACCGAGCCAACAGCCTTGAAAAGACTGATAGGCCACGCTCAGCTGTTTGGCTTAATGATAGAATTGAGATTCAAATAGTGACAGGTTGCTAGCCCATCGCCTTAAAAAAAGAATTCCAAGCTTGTAAGCCTATCCCTTAGTCGCCTTTTACGACATCCTTGAGAAAGAGAATTATTTATTTATTATTATTATTTTTTTTTTGTATACTTATTCTTTTTTGTACTGGTGCCGCGGGAACCACACGGCACTGAATGATAGTAATCCATTCGATATGTAAGCACCTACCTCATTAGTTGACCTTTCTTGTGGTCAACTTTTGGTCTTTCGGTACGTAATCACAAAACTTCCCAAGGTGAACTGCTAAGGTTATAGTTACATACTAATAATATGAAACTTTATAGTTATATACTAATAAACTGATAAGGATTTAGATTTTTGTATCTATATCTATCTATAACGAATAAGCTTATATTGATATTTTTTTCCACAGATTTCATTCATGTTTTTTAATGTAGACAATGTGCATTCGTCCATGATTTAGATTTATGAGATCTATATTTGTAAATTGACGCCCGATGAAATGGCTGCAGTGTAGTTTGTTCCGCCGCTTCTTCTACACGTGCGCTTTGGAAGCGGTAGTAGTTTTAATTAGATTTAAGTGATGTGACGTCAATAAGTATTACCTTGTATCCAATTTTAAAAATAAATCTAGAGTAGTAAGTCTATTACATAATGTAGCTGAACAGCATGTTTTAAAATCCTGAAACTGTATTTTCCTTTAACTTGATTTCAAGAAATATAAGATATAATTTAAAAATCTAAACTAAACTTATAGAAGTTATACTAATAGACTATTAAATGACAAAGTACTTATATACGAATAAGATAATAAAATTTTACGTAGTAAATGATAAATTACACGTAAAAACCCCCATTAATAAATCAATAGTTTAGTGATATATTCATTCATTCATATAATCAAGTATGACTCTTGCGGGGTGAACAGAGCCAGCGGTCTTAAAACACTGACAGGCCACGTTCAGCTGTTAGCCTTATTAATGGTATTGGGATTCAAGTAGTGACCAATAGTTAAATAAGCTTATCCCTTAGTCGGATTTTATGACATCCATGGGAAAGATATAGAGTGATCCTATTTTTTTTTATATTAGTGCCGGGAACCACACGGCCACATTTACTTATATAGATAAGTATAATATAATACCTAATGCTTAACCTAATTACCTTACTAAGTAGGTATTGTGTAATGAATTATGAACAAACATATTGAGCTTACTTTAGATAATAGAAAACGTGCTGAAGATGGTCATAAATCATACAAACGGATGAATGAATTAGAAGCGAACAAACAGGTTTTGTGAATAATTATTTAAAAGTTGTCTACTATATGTACTATGATTTTGTAGAAAAACTTATTTGTAAAAGTTGAAAAAAGAATCTTTACGCGGTTTTTATACACACAATATTTTGACATGAGTACGTAGTTATAGGGCGTTCTTCGTTTTTTCGTTTACTAAAAAAAAATATATGGTTATGCGTGGTTTAAGTAGGTAGGTATGTATTATTGAGGAAAAAAAATAAATTTGAATTAGTATATTTTTTTGGGAATGGGAACGAAAACAGATAGAAACATATAAGCTAGAAAATAAACTTTTGATTTTTACCAATCGGCACATAGCACACAACATCCAAATATGAGAAACAATATTTGAATTGGATATATTTACATTATAAGATAAGCCGAGATCTCGCTCACAACCTTCAAAACTGTCGAAATATCTGATAAATAAATCAGAAATAATCGCCCGACGATTATTTGAGTACAGGTCACCCGTTACGGCATAACACATTCACTTTTAAAGTTATTAACTATTATTTCACAAGGGCATTCAAATCAAGTTTTAATTAATAAAAGATACATGAAAACTCACCGATTTGTGTTAATTTTCAAGTCTTAACTGCTTCTAAAACTGCTATGGAATTGTCTGTTTATGTTTACACACTCCGCGTAAATAAACAAAAAAAAAAAGAAACGTAAATGTCAAACGTCAAATTGAAAATGGCGCGAAACGTGTTCCCCTGGCGGCAAACTACGGCGTTGTGCGATCCGCTGCCTACGCGACTGTGATTACAACATACGAGAATACGGAGCGAGTAAACGCGAAACTAGCCGTTCATAATATTATCTGTGGCTGTGTTATGGTATTTGCCTGCTAGTTCCAGTTTGTTTTGCTCCTCAATCGTTATGAGCATCTACGTTACTCGTCTATCATGTTATAGGAAGGAGGTTTTAATTGAAATACATGTGTCGTGATTTGTTAAAACTTAATGAATAATGAACTGAATAATATAGAATAGAATAGATTTATTTCCAAAATTGGATACAAGGTATCACTTATTGACGTCACATCACTTAAATCTAATTATAACTACTACCGCTTCCAAAGCGCATGTGTAGAAGAAGCGACGGAAAAAACTACGCTGCAACATTTTCACCGGACGTCAATTTACATAATCCTACTGTAGCCATATCAATGAATTATCATAACTATCAGTGCTTTGGATATTTTTGCATCGTGGGGAAGCTGACCATGTGTAAACGCTGTATTCTGATCAGGTTCTTGGCGGTTCATACAAATAAGGGTTAGATGCCTCTGCAAGGTTTTGGAGATTAGGCATAAGAGAATCCATGTAAAAACCATAGATAAAATCCTGCTAACTACAGGATCGCGTTCGTAAGTGGTCCTAGGCTGCTCTTGATAGAGATGAAAATATAATCGGGACTAACATAAGGATCATGACAGATACATATTATCACCTCTTCATCCCTCACGGGGTAGACAGAGCCAGCAGTCGTGAAAAGTCCGAAAAGTCACGCCCAGCTGTATGGCTTAATGATGGAATTGAGATTCAAATAGTGAAGTTTAGCAACATGAAATTCTATGTATTTATTCTAGTAAACTTGAAATTCTTCTTTTATCATAGGCTAACCTTTCCCTTGACCGACTTTTGCAATCTGCTCAGGAAGAGAAGCAGCTGTCGCACACATGATACATGATGAGAACACACTTATACTTAGGTACATACATACAAATAATCACTTCTATATCCCTCGCGGGATAGATACAGTCAACACTCTTGAATAGACAGAAGGGCCACGTTCAGCTGCATGGCTTAATGATGGAACTGAGATTCAAATAGTGGCAGGTGGCTAGCATATCGCCTACAAGAAGAATCCCAAGTTTATTAGTCCTATTTTTAAGTTCCGTGAACAACATAGCACCCGGGAACCACACAGCACTTACAATTAACAAAAGGGTGATGATAAAGAGGCGCAGACGCTTGTATAACGAGATGTTGTGAGTAGTTTTATTGCAAAATGCTGCAGTGCAGTTTGTTACCGCTTCTTCTGCACTGACGCCTTGGAAGCGGCAGTAAACTTAGTTTTACCTAAGTAATTTATTTGACGTCAACCAATGTTGTTAAACCATACGTTTTGACAATTATTAAGCGATATGAAGTATCCTATAGTAACGAATAAAAATTTTGAATTAAAAAAAAAATACTGGGTGCAAGCTAAGGTCGCTAATGGAACAGAACAGCATCGTTGCGCAGGCGGCGCTACGTCATGCGCCGGATTGATATGTCACAGTTTCGGCGTGACCAGAATGCAATTGGAGGTTCTCAATTTAAAATTGTTGGTTTTTTGGCAGTAATGTCTACCGTAGAAATAGATTTATTTGCTTATGGCGATACAAGGTATCGCTTTTCGCAGACAACATAACGCTTTCTAAACGCATGTGTAGAAGAGGCGGCAGAACAAACCACACTGCATTATTATCACCGGACCACAATTTATAAATATATTACTTTTAAATATAAATCGTGTACGAATGCACATTGTCTACATGACAAGGAGAACAAGTATAAATTTAAGAATTTCAATACAAATATTACGTCATAAAGTATAATTATGTATTAACTGTACAAATAACATAATTGGTATAATATTGTAATGGGTTAATTTGACTAAAAATACACACAAATATCACGATAAAAAAAAATTTTTTTGGGGAACTTTAACCATATTATATGTATAAAATAATATAATAACTTAATTTAGGATGCATTTGGTGCATCGTGGTAGCGTCTTAAATATACATACTTAACTTCTAAACTTACCCCGCTTTATTTCTAAGTTTGACACAAGCACCTGCAAGCTACAATGGTGTACTGATATGCGCTCGCGCAGCACATCGATATAAATAAGTCGACATATCGATATCATTTGCAATGGGCCGTGTCAAAGCTCGTGTCATTAAAATATCTGACTATCTGATGATGTGTACATGTTTCAACTGTTTCCTTCTAGATTTTGAATTTCGTAATTTCATGACATTTTGACAGAATCACCGAAATTCCAATGATGTTTTCTCTGGGTGAAGTTTCCACAATACTATTACAATTCCTGAAGGAAGAATAGAATAGAATAGATTTATTTTTCAAAAAGAAGAGATCTCTTTTAGTGTTATGTCGCCTTTTGCTGCAATGTTTTTAAATACATACATACTATATCCCTTGCGGGGTAGACAGAGCCAACAGTCTTGTAAAGACTGATAGGCCACGTTCAGCTATTTGGCTTTAAGATAGAATTGAGATGATTTTTAAATACCTACATGTGAATTCGGTGGAACGTTCACGATCAGCTGTATGGCTAAACTTATTGATAGAATTGCCTACAAGAGGGATAACAAGTTTATAAGTATATCCCTTAGTCGCCTTTTACGACATCCGTGGGAAAGAGATGGAGTGGTCCTATTCTTTTTGAAAAGACCGAAAGGTCACGTTCAGCTGTTTGGCTTTATAATGTAATTTAGATTCAAATAGTGATTAATATCTTATATATATAAAATTCTCGAGTCACAATGTTCGTTCCCTTACTCCTCCGAAACGGTTTGACCGATTCTCATAAAATTTTGTGAGCTAATTGAGTAGGTCTGAGAATCGGCAAACAACTATTTTTCATAGCCTTTAGTGATAAGGGTTGTCCACACTTAAAAATTTTTTTAACTACATATACCTAACTTAAAAATATTTATATGGCAAAACAACGTTTGCCATGAAGCAAGTAATATAAATAAATACGAGTATACCTATGCAGGACAAATTACACAGATTGAATTAGTCTCGAAGTAAGTACGAGACTTGTGTTACGAGATACTAACTCAACGATACCACATTTCATATTAAAAATTTATATGTATAAATAAACATCCAAGACCAAAGTCAATCAGAAAAAGTTCGTTTCTCATCATGCCCTGGCCGGGATTCGAACACAGGACGCCCGTTGTCGTTGACAAGCGTATTACCGCTGCGCGACAGACGCCGTAAAATAAGTTTAAACGCTTTGTTTTAAATCTATTTTACCTATTTTTAGATTTAAGTGTTTTCAAATGTACTAAATATCTTTAGTCAGTTGTCACACCAAATCATTGTTACGTGATGAAACCAAGGTCTATTATCAGTATTATGTCATGTAACTCGAACTACTTATATTATGATAATTTTGCCACTTAAAATTCAAAAGTGCTGTAAGAAACTTCGTGACTGATCTTCGAAATTTGTCGAGTATGACGCATGTATCTTCAATATATGTATTATATGCTGTAATTTGTATATCTTTCTTTAGAATAATAGACATTTTCATAAAATAATATCATAAAGTATTCGTGTGATTTCCGGCACTATTAGAAAAGAAAGAATAGGACCGCTTCATCACTTTCCCATGGATGTCGTAAAAGGCGACTAAGGCATATAAACTAGGGATTCTTCTTTTAGGCGACAGACTAGCAACCTGCCACTATTTTAATCTCAATTCTATCATTAAGCCAAACAGCTAAACGTGGCCTATCAGTCTTTTTAAGACTGTTGGCTCTGTCTACGCCGCAAGGTATACTATAGACGTGCTGATATGTATGTATGTATTATGTTCATAAAAATAATTAAGTCACTTTAGCTGAACTGCGCCTTTTAGTCTTTTCAAGTTTTTTGACTCTATCTACCCCGTTAGGGTTAAATATGTGTGTAAGGTACTCGTACAGCTGAACGTGTCCTTTAAGTATTGTCAAGACTTTCGGCTCCGTCTACCCCGCAAGGGATATAGACAAGTATATACTTATGTATGCATATAAGATCGATCAGAAAACTACATTTTATGGTTTTATATTCCATACACCGTCTTAAATTCGTCTTTAAATTGGGAGTTGGAAAATTTTTATGGTTGATTATATTTCCATGAGATAAACTAATTTTCATATTATCAGAATATGAATGAAGGCAGCGTTGTGTGAATTTATTGATTAATAGGAATGCTGATATATAGCTGCAATCGGATCTTAATTAATCTTATACTACAATGATTCGTTTGAAAATCTTAGACGTTTGTACTAATTAGATGGGCATTAAATTGTCCACTATGTTATTATCATTGCGATAAAAATAAATATCAAGGTTTAAATCATAGAAATCGAAACATTTATTCCGATTAAAACGCTTAACAAACATTTATTAATTCATAGATATAATTACGTCTATATCCTTTGCGAGGTAGACAAAGACTGCAGCGTTGTGAGACTTACAGGGCACGTTCAGCTGTAAGGCTTAAGATAGAGAAGATACCAAATAAATCCGAATTACACTTAAGAATTGGACCACTCCATATCTTTCCCATTAATGTCGTAAATGGCGATTTAGGAATAAGCTAATAAACTAGGAATTCTTGTAGGGGATAGGCTAGAAACCTGTGATGATTATTTGAATATCAATTTCATCATTAAGCCATTCAGCGGGGGGTGGCCTTTCGGTCTTTTCAAGACTGTTGATTCTGTCTACCCCGCGAGAGATATACACGTGACTATATGTCTTCTTCCTCCTGGCTTCAGTCCCCGTTGCATCTTCACCACTCTGGAGAGGAGCCCGGGGTATGCCTTTGACCACACATCCTGGATTGGGTGAGTCAGGTTTTCACACGAAGCTCTCTCATCTGACCTCCGCAACCTTTGCAGGTAAACCTAACCCGTATTGGATCAATCATGGTAACACATCCAGTTGCCTGAATGTGCAGGTTGCCTCTCGTTGTTTTCCCTCACCGTAAGAGCATCGGTTAGTATTCAAACTAATGAACATAACTTCGTGACTATATGTATGTATGTTTCCCATAGGAGGAGAAGTGAATTTCCATTTTCACCTCTTCTTAAGCACATTACTCTTGATTCATCATTCTCAATGATTACGGGTTAACTAAGCTCAGCCCGCGTCAAATTTTAATCTGGTATTAATTCCTCTGTTCCCTTAGGCGTTAAGAGTAATCCTGGGGAAAGCCCGCTCCACATTCTCGCGAGAACCACGCGAGAAGGCAAGAAAACCAGGAGAAGCGTGAGTGGATCCTATGTGAATCGGAGACTTCTCCCGAGAGTGTGGAGCGCGCATAAGTGTTCACCTACATAGAAAATCTAAGAGCATGTGACGTCATCACTACTGTCAACTGTCAATCATAGATGAAGGAAATAAAGCGCTCAGCCAATAGCAGCGAAGAATCTAAATTGCGCAAGCAAAGATTTCACGGATTGTAGCATAAATACAACCTCCGATACAACATCTCTGTCGCGCGGTTCCCCAGGCATAACACCTAGCCTGGCGGAAGATCTTCCCTTTGGTGGCGGTCGAGCCGAATCATAGCTCCTGCTACAAGCACAATGCACCAGTCAATTCAAAATTCAATTTTTTTATTAATTATTATAGGATTCATATCGCTTAATAAATGTCAAATTTTTTGGTTTCACAACATTGGATGACGTCAAAAAAATATTTCTTAAAACAAAGTTTACTGCCGCTTCCAAGGCGTCAGTGCAGAAAAGGCGGTAACAAACTGCACTACACTGTCAGTTTGATAGGAGACCAATAATTTTAGACTTCTGTCATAATAGTTAGATCGATGATTGCCCTTTCGACTCATTAGTAAGAATAAGTTATCACCTTGATGGACTTTGCTGGTCACTATACATTTATTAATGTAGGTAATCTAAAGATAACAGTAGTTACAATCGAAATATACTCACAGATAACAGGCGATTGACCCCCAATTAGAGGTTGTAGTGACTTTTCTATCGCAGCCAATTCCTAAACATTTAATACTCATAAATAATACCTAGTGTTCTATTACACGTCAATATTTGCAGCAAGTCAAATCATCAAAAAAAAAACAAAGATATTTTAAAACCAAATTTGAGAAATGTTGGCAACCTGAATTTAACTGGAATATAGTTTCTTGTTTCACATTCTCATAGAATAATAAATTTTGAAATAAATAATAAATGTTTCTTATTTAATGACTTATATTTATTGCCTCATGAAGATACATACAAACATACACACCGTCACGCCTGTCTCCTATTGGGGTAGGCAGAGACTGTAGATATCCACTTGCTTACGATCCTTACAGACCTCGCCCGCTTCCTCCACACATATTACTCTTTTCATGCATATTCGACGGGTACTCCTAACACCTCCCTTATATAAGACACTAGCGACCCGCCCCGGCTTCGCACGGGTGCAAAATTATAAATGTTATTATACATAAAAACCTTCCTCTTGAATCACTCTACCTGTTACAAAAACCGCATCAAAATCCGTTGCGTAATTTTAAAGATTTAAGCATACAGACAAACAGACTAAAATAGCGACTTTGTTTTATACTATGTAGTGATTATAAATTTGGTCCTTGAAAGTTTGACGATAAGTATATATACATATATTTCTACATGCTTTGGCCACCAAAATTATCCCTGCAGATCTTTTTATATGTTCCGCCTGCATTTTACAAGAAACGGTCAAGAAATAATGAGCACATTTTCAGCACTCCACAGGCACTTTTCCATATAAATTTCACTGATTCTCACAAATTTCTTTCTTCACCAAAACAGTTTGTCAATATTTATAATCAAATGTGATACTTTGAGTCACGCTTTCGTCAATAAAACTTACTTCTCTCACTTGTAATAACTCAAAAATTAAAACATTAAAAAAATAACACAACACTATCAAATATTGTCTCATTCAAGCTCAGTAATATCTAATCTGACGGCTTCTCCTCTATGTACATATGTTTGTTTGGTTCGTGTGCAAATTTCAATTCGTGTGCAATGTTATTTTATTATTTTACCAGAAATACATACATATAGTCAGGTCTAGGGTAGTCAGGTACAGTTAGGTCTCAGGGTAGACAGAGCCGATAGTCTTGGAAAGACTGAAAGGCCACGTTCAGCTGTATGGCTTAATGATGGCATTGAGATTCAATTAGTGACAGGTTGCTAGCCCATCGCCTAAAATAAGAATCACAAGTTTACAAGCCTATCTCCAAGTCGGTTTTTACGACATCCATTGAAAAGAGATGGAGTAGTCTTATTCTTTTTTCTATTGGTGCCGGGAACCACACGGCAGTTTTATATAGGTTCATAATCTGTGGCTGAACATAGAATACTTTTTACACTGGAAGTTATATAGACGTAATTATATGTATGTATTTATGTAGGTATAAAACTTTTTGGGCTAAGTATCCGATTATATTACTTACATACTCGTACATGCATATGATCACGTCTATATCCCTAGCGGGGTAGACAGAGTCACCAGTCTTGAAAAGACTGATAGGCCACGCTCAGCTGTTTGGCTTAGTGATAGAATTGAGATTCAAATTGTGACAGGTTGCTAGCCCATCGCCTAAAAGAGGAATCCCAAGTTTATAAGCCTATCCCTTAGTCGCCTTTACGACATCCGTGGGAAAGAGATGGAGTGGTCCTATTCTTTTTTGTAATGGTGCCGGGAACCACACGGCAGTATTATATTAGATAATTAATATCATTGGACTTGAAACCAGTTATTTACTGTAGTTTTCCAAATTAACATTTATATCTCAACCAGGATCTTATGATTTGAAATACCTCCGTCTAACGACTAATGTATGAATTAGTGAGATAATTAGTTAGGTACTTAATATCGTGATAGCCGGCCTGGTAACACAACCCTAGCCGTTGTGCGCACGCGCCGGTTTGCGCGCACCCTTATCTGATAGCTATAATGATATTGAACGATGAAGATTACATTTTATTGGTGTCGTGTGCAAATTGTTAAGTGGGAGATGACTTTTAGAGGAATTAACCAAAAATTCCCAGGATAATTTGTAGAAATAAAATTTTTTCGTTCTCTTTTTTCTCTGGGAAAGAGTAGTGATTTATGAACCTATGTTCTTTTATCTAAGTATATTTTACCTTTGAACAGAGACTTTTATTCAATTGTCAATCACGCAATTTGAATAAAAAACCTTGGTCACGGACTCGTGGTAGTAGGTAACCAATGATATTTGACAATAAATTTCATTTGACTTACGAAACCGATCATTTATTGCTGTAGTTTGCTGAGTTAATTTTTTTAAGCGATTCATACATATCTAAACGATCTCTATAATTTGAAATATCTAGGTACATATGCTAACAAATTATTTAGTTAAATAATGTACGAAGTCAGCAAAAATAATTGTTTGACTGAGAGCTTCTCCTTAAGTGTAGTTCACCCGGCACTAGTGTCGTGTGCAAAACAAAAGCCTTTTGATTTGATTTATCAAATGTAATGAAAACTACATTAATATTGATTGAAGACATCGAGCGATCGGATGTTATCGCGTATTCACTGAACAAATACACAATAAAGTCCAGATTAGTATATAGGTACCTATTTCGATTAATTTAATCCGATATACAACAAATAAAATATTTAATTACAGCGGTCACTTCAATGAATATGATCTTTTACAATTTAAATTGTTTCATGGTACTTGTACTGACATCTAGTGGCGAATAGCGAAGTTACTGAAAAGCATACTACTCTCTTCTTTATTTAAGTTTTGCGCCATGCTACTATTGGACACTAGATGTCGCTACATGCCGATTATTACTTCACATTTCCATTAATTTCCATCACAATATGATCAAATCAAAAAATATAAAAAAGCGTCCTTTCGCGTTTATCTTACGTCCTTTCGATAATGAGTACAAAGTTCTTTGTAACAGAGAAATAGAGCGCGAAGCAAGCGCAAGTATCAGTACAGTAGGTACCTAATTAAAAAGAAAAAAAAAACTTCATTAATAAATAAATGAATGTTGCAAATAAATGAAGTTTTTATGCACACATTATTAAGACTGTTTACAAAAGGTAACCAAAGCTAATAATTTGTCTACCAGTTCACCTTTGGGACGTAATATCTCTGACATATTTTTACTCTCTTAAAACTTTCCCGCCATTACAATTGCGTTTGGTCGCAAATCTCACGGAAAAAATTCCTGAATGAAATTAAAAGTTTATGAAAGTATGCTTAATTTCAAGAATGACATAGTCAGTGCGTCAAAGCCTAAGATCCTACCCCTTTTTTTGTTGTGATGTTTAATTCAAATCCAAAAACATAATATCCTACTCACCTATTTAAATACATAATTTTTGCATTTGCTTAACTAGTAAGAAGCGAGTAAGATTTGTTGTGGTGCCGTGTGGTTCTCGTCATTTTAGAATAAAATTCTAATTATTTATTGCATAGAATGCGACCACTCCATCACTTTCCCATGGCGTATCCTTTTCCACTATCGTAGAAGGCTACTTAGGGTATAATCACATTTATCAAGAGCAAGCTCTCTGCTGGTCAGGCAGGTTAATAAAATACTTACATATTTATCTTGTTCTAGCTGCTTCTCTTTCACGTTATAAAAGTTAAATACATATACATATAATCACATATATTATATCGCTTGTGGTGAAGACAGAGCCAACAGTCTTGAAAAGACTGAAAGAGCAAGTTCAGCTGTATGGCTTGATAATTGAATTAAGATTCAAATAGTGACAGTTACTAGCCCAAAATCCCAAACATTCCAAATTCAAATTCAAAATTCAAAAATTGTTTTCGTGTGACAATTATGAAGTGTCCCATAATAACTTATGAGACACTTCATAACTTCATATCTTTCGGTTCCACAACAATGGTTGAAGTCAGATAAATTACTTAAAACCTAGTTTACTGTAGGATGTCGTAAAAGGCGACTAAGGAGTAGGCTTATAAACTTGGGATTCTTCTTTTAGGCGATGGGCTAGCAACCCGTCACTATTTGAATCTCAATTCTATCATTAAGCCAAATAGCTGAACGTGGCCTATCAGTCTTTTCAAGACTATTAGCTCTGTCTACCCCGTAAGGGATAAAGACGTGATCATATGTATGTATGTACTTAGTTTACTGCCGCTTCCAAAGCGTCAACGCAGAAGAAGCGTTAACAAACTGCACTGCAGCATTTTCTTCAACAACGTCAACTTTACGCCTATCCAAACTTGGAATAGAATGTGAACGAGAGAATACATTGTTGTGATTAATTGACTTCTAAGAAGTTCTATGAAGCAAATCAGCCTTTACCTTTTAATAGCCCAGCAAGAGAAAGGGTAAACTTGGGTGTATCTAAGTTTCAAGGACCAAATTTCGAATGTCTTAAAAATGAGAGTTTTACGGGTACTCCTAACCCAAAGTCAAATATGCATGAAAAGAGCAATGAGTGTGGAGGAAGCGGGCGAGGTAAAGTAAAAAAGTAAAAGTAAAAAGGATTTATTCAAAGAGGTCTGTGAGAATCGTATAGCAAGTGGAAATCTATGATCTTTGCCTTCCCCGATGGGAGACAGCCGTGATGGTATTTGCATGTAGGTACGAGTATGTGTAGCGGGAGCGATGATTCGGCTCGACCGCCATCAAAGACAAGATCTTCCGCCAGGCTAGGTGTTATGCCTGGGGAACCACGCGACAGACGATGTTATGTCGGAGGTCCAATCCGTAAATTTTTTGCTTGCGCGATTAAGGTTCTTCGCTGTTTTTGACTGATATCGTCGCGTGATGTTATTTTTTATTTTTGTGACTCATGGCGTAGACATTGGTGACATGTATCTAAGCGATAAGCTAGCAACCTTCCACTATCGCTTATTCAAAAATTCAATTCTTAATATTAAGTCGGTGAATTCAAAAGCAAGGTCAATTATGATTTATGGTTCATTGGAAACCCAGGTTTCGGGTGTCATCAGCGCAGGCGCCACGTCATCTTTCGGTGCAGTCGGGAACGAACCGAAACCTCTGGGCGGGACAAACTAGCCGCTACACGTGCGGGGGTCGGGATTAGATGCGGATGAAAAAATTGCTCGCAGATGTGACCCGCTGTCAACGTTCGTGTATTTCTTGACCAGATGAGATGAAGTGTTGATTTCAATACTTTGTATTTAATTTGTGCATGCACCCTTTTGATTTTTAAGTGCCCTGTGGCCTGTGGTTCCTAACACTTCGGAATAAGACTATCTGCAACTCTTTCTTGCGGTAAGGTAATATACTTACATGAGACTAAATTAAATTCTGATAATTTCTTCTTGTATCGTTTTCTTGTATCCTATTTTTTTTGTATTAGTACCGTGTGGCACCAATACAAAAAAGAATAGGACCACTCAATCTCTTTCCTATGGATGTCGTAAAAGGCGACTAAGGGATAGGCTTACAAACTTAGGATTCTTTTCTAGGCGATGGGCTAGCAACCTGTCATTTTTTGAATCTCAATTCTATTATTAAGCCAAATAGCTGAACGTGGCCATTCAGTCTTTTCAAGACTGTTGGCTCAGTCTACTCTGCAAGGGATATAGACGTGACCATATGTATGTATGTATGTCTTCTTGTATCCAGGATGCCATCTGGTAAACGTAGTACGTTTTGGCTATTGTGTTTTTCATAAAATAACTATTTAGGTATTTCTTGGATATTTGTGTCAAGTTTTTTTACAATAAGTAAGTACAGTCCCCGTAGTATGGTTTGCGCGACGCCGTATTAATCGCGCGATAAAATAGCGCTGTCCCATTTCACGTCATAATAAAAAGCGAAACAGCGATAGTTCTCCGCGCTATAAAAACGGCGTGTCGCGTGCCACATTACGGGGGCAATTATAAATAAACAGACAAAGCCTCTGTTTATTCAGATACGAAATAAATGTCATTAATTTGGTTCCTTTAAAATTGAAGTAGGTATTTGCAATTTGCAAGAAACCCGAGCCGTGGAACATAAGCACCGCACATCAACCGATTGTCCATTTCATGGCCTGACCAGACGCACCACTTCCACCACAAAGCCGCCGACACAATTTTTAATTACGTCTCCGCGTCTCAAATGTCATTTTAACAGTCCGCCATTTTGTTTTTATGCTCCCGCGCTTTTTCGCCGCCGCTCACGTTTGCGCTCGTAAAGTTTGTTATTAATACAGTAAAATTTCGGATTAGGTAGTATTAAATTCGAAACAAAGCAAGGATTTAATTGGTGATTCGTGTCCGCGACCGTATTTGTTCGTGGACGTAACCAATATCCGATGCTTTATTGTTTTCGGTTGTAAAAACGATCGCGATTCGTGAGGGCGCGAGCGACCACCATTGTGCGAGATTCAATTCGCTTTTTCTCCGATTTAAAATTAGCTACCGCACTAGGGCATTGTTTAATTAAAACTGCTTCTTTTATTACTCACTATGTTTAAGGAAAACAAAACTGCACATTAATCAGAACAAACCAATTTATTTCGTGTAGCAAAATGGAAATCTGTGATTGGCGCAGGCATATAAATATTTTTACAGACTTGTAACTCTTACATACAATAGATTATAATGCTATAATTTAAGTACTTACCTACTGGTAATCTAAAAAGGAATATAATAATATGTACAACATTGCACCCTCTTAAATTAATTATACTTCATATTAATTTCTTTGTTTGACTGAAATACAAGAAATATTTTTTTATAACTACCTAATTGCTCACTGGGATCTATTTTTTGTTGCAACAGTTGTAGTGGGTTCGACCCCCATGGAAATAATTATTTATATTATATTGTGGCGCGTGTAAAAAAGGTAACCAGTGGCTTTGTTTCATTTTTCCTCCTGGCTTTAGTCCCGGTTGCATCCTCACTTCTCTGGAGAGGAGCCCAGGGTATGTCTTTGACTATGGATCCTGGATTGGATGAGTCAGGTTTTTACACACTTTGTGTAAAAACCTGACAACCTTTGGAGGTAAACATAACCCGTATTGGATCCATGGTTGCACATCCAGTTACCTAAATGTGCAAGTTTCCTCACGATGATTTCCTTCACCGTAAGAGTATCGGTTAGTATTCAAACTAAATAATAACATATGAAAAAGACTCATTGGTACATGGCCGAGGTGGGATTTGAACCTTTTTTTTTTCTGCGCATCACTCATTTTAACCGGGCACCATATCCATTCAACCACATATGCTGGCTATGTAAATACAATTATTATCCTTTATTTCAGTCAAATCAAAACCAAGTCTTTAGAACCTTATGTTAAATCTATACTTTCTCTATTATCTTACAGAATTTATTTACAACAAGTAATACTATAATCTGCATCACTGGCGAAACTGAGTATGGGTTTGAAAAAACCTCACTAAACGTTCAGTTTTCATTTCACTTCACTATTAGTGTTCTATAACAATTCGGACGACAATGCCTTCATGATTTTACACTTAGTGATTATCACTTTATGATACTGCGAAAATCACGGAATAACTGCGCATCCTGATTCCATCACTAAATAATCTCGTATAATTGTGTTCACTAAATTATTGTGATTTTTGTGACTATCACTAGATGATTGTGTTTACAGTGAACATCACTGAAGTGTAATACTTTTACTGCTTGCGCAGTTTGTAGAACTCCATCAAATGTAGATCTGCGATCATCACCGTTCGTGATTGGTGCGGCATGCGCGATGTCAGAGCGCATGCGTGTGGTGGGGAGGAGGTTGTTGGTGGGGATGAGGTAAGGAGTGAGGGTTTCCTGTTGCGTGCTGTCGTCCCTGTAAAAAAATGTCATATTAGTACTTTGTATTTACAAAATAAATAGACCTGAAAATCTTTATTTAATTTATACTTAAATAACAAAAAATGTCTGTGCAAAAACTTTACAAAACTACGTTACTAAAGCGACGCTATAAGGCATATGCCGTTTCTAATGACATACATACTTAGGCCTATCGCTTTTTATATATTTTTATATACCTGATGAAAGGTGAAATAGAAGATTTCCTTACCTGAAGATACACATAGTAGTCATACGGCTGATGCAGCGGCCAGCACCTCTGCGGCGGCACAGGGTACAGGGGTGGTACAGGGTACAAGGCTCCTCCGCCCAGCTTGTTCCTCAGGATCCTGCTGATGCTGGAGACGGAGGGCACGTTGTACTTGTCGCAGACCCCGTCAGCTAGCAGCCGGTCTCGGATCTCCCACGCGAAGATCCCGGGGTCTTTCGCTTTTAGCTGCTTTATGTAGGATACCACCTGGAGGAATGATACATATACATATAGTCACGTCTATAACCCTTGCGGGGTAGACAGAGCAAACACTCTTGAAAAGACTGTTAGACTATGGTCAGGTGTTGGGCTTAATGATAGAATTGAGATTCATATGATGACAGGTAGCTAGAATTGATATTGTTATTTAAATTAGAAAAGAAAATGGAAATAAGAAGTATTTAAATGGTGGATTACATTGTGTTTAACCTTATCAAAAACAAATAAAGATTGTCCAGATTACAATATAATATAATACCTATTTATTATGAATATGTGCTATTTTATTTAACTGCAGACGTGACCTCCCTCCTTATTGGTTTGGAATAATTTGATAAAATGATATCATGGCGTCTGTTATCGTAAATTCTAAAAGAGAATGACGAAGATCGTTATGGCAAAAAGACTGGTCAAGAGTACCCTAAACGGATGAGTTTTTATGAACAGAATCATAAATGTGGATAAATCGAAAGAAGTCTGCCTAAAAATGGTTTCGTTGTGCTATAGCCTCTTACCTTAGGTGTGGTGACCCTGGGTTTGGAGCCGCCTATGGCCCCGGGCAGGATAGAGCCTGTTTCGTGGTACCTCGCCAGGATCTTGGACACGCAGCCATGGGATACCCTCAGTTGTCGGCTAATATCACAAGGCCTGTGGAAAAAGAGAATCAATAAAAAAAATGGCTTAGGATGCCCACATATTCCTTACCAGCAGATGATTCAAGATTAGTTTAGGGTTGCGGTAATAAGACGGGTGTCGCTTCGTGTAAAAGCCTTTGGTAGATGCCCCGGGCTGCTCCCAACGGAAAGGAGGCTACCGACAAATGCCAAGAGGATGAAGACTTATTCGATCTGTCTCGACAAAAATGGTGGTGATATAGCCTAAGAAAAACTTAATTCGAGTTTAAAAAATTTTTTTTTACTTCTTATTGCTACA
Source organism: Amyelois transitella (assembly GCF_032362555.1). NCBI lineage: Eukaryota > Metazoa > Arthropoda > Insecta > Lepidoptera > Pyralidae > Amyelois > Amyelois transitella. Next base: position 400,818 of record NC_083521.1, on the reverse strand, counting down.
TATCCTTTCATTAAATATATATTATTTATTTATTTTTAATTACTTTTTAATAATGACATAAAAATATTGACTCCAAATATAATATGTAAATTTTCTTATTATTGTTGTTGATATAAACCTTTCCATATTATTTTAAAAATAGCTGTGCCGGTGACTTCTTCTGCGTGGAATTGTTATTTTGGGTATCATTGAAGCCCCCTCAAGAAGGAATAATTTCCCCCTTTTTACACATTTTCCATAATTTCTTCTGAGAATGCGAAAAAAATCGGGGAAAATTAGGTATTCATCCTTGAGGGCTTCAATGATGCCCAAAATAAGTATTCCACGCGGACGAAGTTGCGGGCACAGCTAGTATGTAATAAAGATTTTGAATTAAAGTTAGTTGGTTGACGAGAAAGTTGGTTCACTGAATATGGAATAATATGATGTAGTGAAACTGGTACCAACCTTATTCCTAACTGCGCCAGCTCCACGATCCTCAACCTGACTGCGTTTGGGAGGGGTCTCCCGTTGACGAACACCCCCCCGAGCTGGTTCACCTCCCCGTACTGCTGGCTGCCGGCCCCCACGCCTGGGTTGCCCATCGCCCCGGAGGTCGGATCTGGAATAACAAGATAAATCGTCAATATCTTCAGTGCTGTGTGGTTCCCGGCACCAATACAAAAAAGAATAGGATCACTCCATCTCTTTCCCATGGATGTCGTAAAAGGCGACTAAGGGATAGGCTTATAAACTTGGGATTCTTTTTTAAGCGATAGGCTAGTAACCTGTCACTATTCGAATCTCAATTCTATCATTAAGCCAAATAGCTGAACGTGGCCATTCAGTCTATTCGAGACTGTTGGCTCTGTCTACCCCGCAAGGGATATAGACGTGACTATATGTATGTATGTATGTATGTATGTATCTTCAGTTCAGTGAGCCCATCACTTAGAGTAGGACAACTCCGTATCAGGGAATGGCCAATAAACTTGGGATTCTTCTTATAGGCGATGGGCTAGCAACCTTTCACTATTTGAATCTCAATTCTATCACTAAGCCATACAGCGAAACGTGGTCTTTCATTCTATCCAAGACCGACGGCCCAGTCTACCCCGCAAGGGATATAGACGTGATTATATGTATCTTCAGTAGAAGAAAGGAAAACAAGAATGTGTTACTGTTTCATGTGTTACTTACATGAAAAAAAAAACAATCTTATCTTATACTATACTTATCTATACTAATATTATAAAGCTGACGAGTTTGTTTGTTTGAACGCGTTAATCTCAGGAACTACTGGTTCATATAGGCCATTTATCGAGGAAAGCTTTAAGCTATATAACATCACGCACAAAAAAAACGGGGGATATTATTCACCCTTGAGGGCTTCAATGATGCCCAAAATAACTATTCCACGCGGACGAAGTCGCGGGCACAGCTAGTACAGAGAGTTATCTCTGTACTAGCTGTGCCCGCGAGTCTTTAAAACACTGAAATGTCCAATCAGCTGTATGATTTAATTCTCAATTTTATAATGACGAAGCCTCATCCAATTAATTCCAATTCCAAAACTTGTGTTGACTTCAGCCCAAGCTAATATGAAACGGGTATAACCCGTCAATTTGTCACGGCGTGACGTCACGGGACACCCGACGCCGCCTTTGAAGTGACACCCGCGACCCGACTCGGGACATTCAGACAACTGGGACGTCCTAAAATATTCACCAGCATGTTCATTTTGTGTCATTTTAATTGTATAACGAAGCTTGTACAAAATAAGCTGGGTTGGTACGGACACATCGTGAGAAGAGAGGAAGGTCATGTTACTAAAAGAACCTGAAATATGAAAGTGAAAGGTTCCCGGCATCAATACAAAATAGAATAGGACCACTCCATCTCTTACCCATGGATGTCGTAAAAGGCGACTAAGGGATGGTCTTATAAATATGGGACTCTTTTTTAGCCACTGTCACTATTTGAATACAAACTCTATTATTAATCCACACAGCTGAATGCGGCCAATCAGTCTTGTTAATACTGTTGGCTCTGTCTACCCCACAGGGGATATAGACGTGACTATATGTATGTATGAAAGGTTCAAGAAATGGGGGAAGATCGAAAAAGACATGGATGGGCGGCGTAAAGGATAGTATGAGGAGAAAGGGAGTGACCAGTGAGATGGCAATTGACAGAAGTAATTGGAAAAACTAACATACTGTGCCGACCCCGCGTAGAAAGTGGGAAAAGGTAACGACGAAGAAGAAGAACAAAGGTTTTAAAACAGTATTGGTTTACTACATGACATTGTCGGATTATAAGCAGATTAACTAAGTAATGTGAGTGCCGTGATTTTTTCCGGCACCAATGAAAAATAAGAATAGGACCATTCCATCTCTTTCCCAAGGATGTAGTAAAACGCGACTAATGGATAGGCTTACAAACTTGGGATTCTTTTTTAAGGCGATGGGCTAGCAACCTGTCACTATTTGGATCCCAATACTATCATTAAGCCAAATAGCTGAACGTGGCCGATCAGTCTTTTCAAGACTGTTGGCTCTGTCTACCCCACAAGGGATATAGACGTGACCATATGTATGTAATTAAAAATCGTAAGCACATATTTTAAAATGTATCATGTCGACGACAGTTCTCATGTTCTCAACACAATTACTTACAGACTTTGTAAAAGCCGTTGCCATTTTCAAAATGACTAAGCGAATCAATCTCTCAACATGACGCGTGGTTTGTTAAAAGTCGCAAGTCGCGAGCAACAAGTCGCCGGTGACAAATTGCCGAGCAAAAAGTCGTGAATGATGTATCGCGGGTACTCCTCGGTCGTTCGGACGAGGACGGGTGAATTAGTCGTCTGTGTATAGTTGTTTTGTAATTAATTACAAAATTTGGATTATCATGATCATGATATGATGATACCGTGTGGTTTTTGGTACTTAAGATTAGAACCATTACATACCTGTAACATGAATGTCGTAAAAGGTGAGTAAAGGATAGGCTTAAAAATGTTGGATTCCTCTCTTAGGCGATGGGCTAGCAACCTGTCACTATTTGAACATAGAATAAAATAGAATAGATTTATTTTCAAAATTGGATACAAGGTAGCACTTATTGACGTTACATCACTTAAATCTAATTATAACTACTACTGCTTCCAAAGCGCATGTGTAGAAGAAGCGGCGGAACAAACTACACTGCAGCAGAACATCAATTCCAAATTGGAATGGATCCAATGCAGCTGAGCGTGGCCTTTCAGTATTTTCGAGACTATTGGCTCTGTCTACCCCGCGAGGAATATAGACCTGATTATATATATATATATATATATATATAAGTATATAGGCCCATCCCTTAGTCGCCTTTTACAACATCCATGGGAAAGAGATGGAGTGGTCCTATTATTTTTTCTATTGGTGCTTTGAACGGCATCAATAGAAAAAACAATATACATATGTTATATTATCTTATGTTATAAATGTAAAAGTATACCTCTTCACGCGTCCTGTATCTACGGAACTAATCTTCTTAAAATGTTTTTTGAATTAAGAATCTAGAGAAGGACATAGGGTATTCCTCATGCCGGTAAAAACTCAAGTTGCCGTCGGATTTGCAAAAACCCTGTATTATTTTGTAGGTGGCGCAAAATTTGCGCGTGTAGGTCTTGGAATGGTCTTGAATTGGTGACGCTAGTATGCATAGTATATTATTTTAATTTTGTGATCTACACCATCTTGATCAAATTAAGGACGTCCTGGTAAAGGGTCAGGTCCAAAGTACCCTAAACCGCCAGCTTGCATGAAGAGAGTTATGAATGAAGCGAAGGAAGTATGCAGAGATCGTGGCAAGTGGAAAGAGGTAGTCTCTGCCTACCCCTCCGGGAAAGAGGCGTGATTTTATGTATGTATGTATCTACATCATACGAGATAAAGACGTGGTGTACTTACTTTTAGAATCTAAACCAATCATCAGCTGAACGAACATGGCCCTTCAGTATTTTCAAGACAGTTGGCTCTGACTATCCCGTAAAGTATAAAAACGTGCATCAATACTAAACGGCCGATACTTCAGCGGTGACCCGTGACGATCACGGGCCCCGCCCACCGTTCCGGCTGCCGCATGCGCGTGCGCACGTGTGGTGCACTTTTTGCCACTTCCCCGAACGGGACATACTTCGCCGCTGTCTTGCTGTCGACTTCAAAGGGTTGGGGCCGATCGTTTCAGAACATATTTTTTCAGAATTACCAACTTGGTCTGATTATTCTTTATATTCTTTATACATACATACATAGATAAAATCATGCCCCTTTCCCGGAGGGGTAGGCAGAGACTTCCTTCCACGTTTCGGGTACTTTTGATGATTGATATTCTTTATGATTAGTTATTTTAATTCTCATTCATTCATTATTCATATAATAACTTCTTTATTCCTTGCGGTGGTCTTGTAAAGACTGATAGGTAGGCCACGTTCAGCTGTTTGGCTTAATGATAGAATTGAGATTCAAATAGTGACAGATTGCTAGCCGATCGCCTAAAAAAGAATCCCAAGTTTGTAAGCCTATCCCTTAGTCGCCTTTTACGTCATTCATGGGTAAGAGATGGTCCTATAAAGGCATACCTACAGCTGAACGCGGCCTGACCGGCTGTCGCTGTCTACCCCGTAAGGGATAATGTGATAAAAAAAACTATTAGTTTCGGGCTTTCAAGTTTGGATTCCTGTAAGCATAAATGTTGTGTCACGCTAGTTTTTAGACAAATATGGCGGATGGAGAATGTTCTTTTATTGCCTATTATTAACATACCGTAGACATAAATTATATGTCGCACACATAATATAGTGCGAAACGAGCGAGAAGTTATTTACGAGGAGATATTTAGAGCTGCTGATCAACATATTAGCGATATTATGAGTTAAGGTTGTAGTTGCTTCTATATCGATATCGACAAAAAATTTGCATTGCAATCAATACAGCTTCACGTGGCATTTTAGTATTTCTACGTGGTGTATGTATCGAAAAAATTATATTTTGAGTGTTAAATTCTTTGTGTGTTCGGATAATACTGAAGTAAGCCTTGTGATGTTCATTTCTAGTCACATTATTCTTGGAATATTTTTGTACAAACATTCTAAGTTCTATTTATATGATCGGTGTGAAATTGAGTGACCGGATAAGAAACAGCGTGATAAGGGAATGTTGTGATTTGAAAGAAGATATAGTAACAGGAATTGAAAAGATGAAGAATGTTAAGATGGTTTGGTCATGTGGAGAAGTTGAATGAAAGCAGGTTGACTAAACAAATAAATAAGGAGAGTGTAGAGGGAAAGGTCGGAGTAGGAAGGACTAAATGAACGTATATTGATAAAATTAAGGACGCTCTGGCAAAATGTCAAGTCGAGAGTACGCGAAACCGCCGAGCTTGCACGAAGAGAAATGAATGTGGATGAAGCAATAGAAGTATGCAGAGATCGTAGCAAGTAAAAAGATGTAGTCTCTGCCTACCCCTCCTGGAAAAAAAAACTGATTTTATGTTTGTATGTATAATGTATTCTTATTTACTCTTTACTTATACCTCAAGACTAATTAAAATAACAGCAGATATTTATAAGTAGGTACTTACCTACTCATATATTGATAACATCTTTATTTATACTCTTAAAAACAATAAAAAAATTGTCGGTTTGTTTATATTTTGGCACAAATCAGTAGTTACTATGTTAATTTTATCGTTTCAATTAGACTATTGATAAGATAAAAAACTTAAATCTGGTAAAGGTAACGCTAGACATATTGATAAGATGAAATCGATAACCAATATCAGCACATCACTATGCATCATATGGGAGATTCGTTTTTTGAGTCGGCTAATTGGTGTTAGAGGAGGAGGGTTATAATTAAAATGCTGTAAGTAAGAGCGAGAGAACAATACAGCGGGAAACATCTTTCTTTACCGAGCTAATTTATGACTTCTCTTTGACGTTTCTCCGTTGACAGTTACTAGTGTTTTCGGCGAATATAAGACATTCATTAATTCAACCGCGACTTCTGAGGAGTTTAATATTTCGGAATACATTGATGTTTTCGCTTGAAAGAGCCCAGATTGGTAAGAACAAAGGCTAAAATGGTTCGTTAAAATTGTTAGTGTGCGTTCGATATTTAAAACACGCGCACAAATTGTTTAAATGTGTCGTTGAAAGTATTCTTTTCCGAGTTCCATTTTCAAACGATATCAAATGAAACAGTTTCTTTTAATGTTTTCGATACGACGACGCAAAGGAATTGTGATTAACGCACGAACTTAAAACGCAACAATAAAAAAGTTGTAATTCTTATCAAAGTGGTTTTTATTGATGTTTTTATTTCCTATTTTTTTGTGTTGCTTTATCAGCTCTGAAATTCTAAGCAAAGGTATAGGTAATTTACATTTCTCATTACACAAGTGTATGTGAAATAAGTACCTACTACTCGACGAGAAATATTTAATGTTTATTCCCTGATTTAGTTCGATTTAATGATAACTCTTCTTCTTATGTTAATTAAAAAAAAATTGGAGATTATTTTTTATTTGTAGCGAATTCCAAAGATTGCAAGTATATTTATACTCTGTGCGAATCATACAATTCTAACTGTTACCCGCACAGTCTTGAACTTCAAACCCATATTGCCTAAAAATCGTCCTGTAAAGAATAACAGACGGCCTTTGGTATTTATAATTTATTTAAAAAAAAGTCAAGCACATCTGACGGTCGCGTCGCCAAGTCACTCGACTCTTGACCAGCCGAACTGGACCTCACACGACGACAGGCGCCGACAGTGGACACCGCTAAGCAAATACCTCGAGGGCCCTCCACGCGAACTGAGCTGGGGATCGCTGCCTGTTTTAACCTACGAGCGATAATGGAGAGTGTCTCGCCGGTATACATATGGTCACGTCTATGCCCCTTGCGGGGTAGACGGAGCGAACAGTCTTGAAAAGACCGAATGGCCACGTTCAGCTATTTGGCTTAATGATAGAATTGAGATTCAAATAGTGACAGGTTGCTAGCCCATCGTCTTAAAAAAGAATCCCAAGTTTGTATGCCTATCCCTTAGTCGCCTTTTACGAAATCCATGGGAAAGAGATGGAGTGGTCCTATTCATTTTTGTATTGGTGCCGGGAACCACACGGCACATCAGTTACAGTCATTTCAGTCCATCATTAGTTAAATCCCATCCAAACTGTAATAATTAGGTGCACACGCCGAGAACCCTTCGGAGAGCCATCCACTTGGCTTCAGCTGCCCTTATTAACCCCTATAAACAGTGTCAAACTATTCCTAAACCATATTTCATGTCCAACTAATTTGGCCACGTGCCTCCACAGTCTAGTGAAGCGTGGAACAAAGACGCCTAGTGAAACCACACCATTCTTAACTGATTTGTTCCTCTGTGGCAGTTTTATGGAGTGGTAGGTGATTTTGATTTGTTAAGCTATTTTCGGTAAGACAATTGGCCAGGTGGACCACCATTGAGTAATGATGGTGGATGTTTGACTTGGCTGTCTGAATGTGCAACCCCTCTTTTGGATATCATTAGTCAAAATTTTGTAAAAGAAATAGGTATGTTACGAAACTTAGTTACGTATTGTCAGTCAATTTGACTGGAAGGGAATGGAGTGGTTAGCTTCGTAAACGAAAATTAAAAGCGATTGACGCCATCATAATGCTTAAAATACATACAATTATGTCCACATCCCTTGCAAGGTATACAGAGTTAACAGTCTTAAAAAGACAGATAGGCCACGCTCAGCCGTTCAGCTCAATCAATATTACTAGCCATTCGCCTAAAATAATCCCGAGGTTATAAAAGAATAGGACCACTCCATCTCTTTCCCATTGATGTCGTAAAAGGCGACTAAGGGATAGGCTTACAAAATCGGGATTCTTTTTCTAGGCGATGGGCTAGCAACCTGTCACTATTTGAATCTCAATTCTATCATTAAGCCAAATAGCTGAACGTGGCCTATCAGTCTTCTCAAGCCTGTTGGCTCTGTCTATCCCGCAAGGGATATAGACGTGACCATATGTATGTATAAGTTTACTACTAGCTGAAAAGGCCGCATTTTTCAAGTAGCTGCTACCTCATGATTAAAAAAAAATTATCACAAAATATCCCGCTACTTTTGCATCTGTCAAAGCCGGTAGCTCCCACAAGACCAGCAGTGAGAACGAGGGGGGGGGGGGACAGTAGTCGGGGGGGAAGGGGGGAGTGTTTACCGCCATTACGGTGTTTGTCCTCGCCGGCGACTAATGCGTTGGTAAACATGGCCGACTCTAGTGGTCTCCGGCCAAGATAGGAGGCGAAGTCGGGTTTGAAGCTTTCTTTTGCCGTGTTTAATGCACGAGCACGTCTTCTTAATTGACGGGGTGAATGGCGCTAATTTTTTTGTTCTGTTACGTCGGAGTGTTCATCTCGGAAAAATTACATGGAACCATATTATGTCAAGAAACTTTTTCCCGGAAAGTTATAATTTGAAATCTGCTTGTGAGCGATGAGCTAGCAAACTGTTACAGTCTGAATCTTAATTCCATCGCCAAATCATTAAACTGTCTACCCCGTAACGTAAAAACAAGAGAACATTATATGTATGTATGCACGTTGAAATTCATGGCATGTACTAAAGGCTAGGATCTAAATCCATACTACATAATATTATAAAGCTGAAGAGTTCGTTTGTTTGTTTGAACGCGCTAATCTCAGGAACTACCGGTTCGAATTGAAAAATTATTTTTGTGTTGAATAGACCATTTATCGAGGAAGGCTTTAGGCTATAAAACATCACGCTGCAACTATAAGGAGCAAAGAAATAATGGAATATGTAAAAAAACGGGGAAAATTATTCATCGTTGAGGCAATGATGCCCAAAATAACTTTTCCACGCGGACAAAGTCGCTGGCACAGCTGGTAATAACATAAATTAAGAGTGAATCCGCAGACAGAAGTAAGATGAGTTGGTAGTCATTCAGTAGCAGTGTTTGTATAACTCGCGCCGCCGCCCGGGTTCGCCTGCCGACCGTAAGCAGAGCCGGCAAACACAAATAGAGGTATTTGTTTGTGTGCTCAATAAACTAACGACATCATTGGCTCCTAATAGTTCAAGTTAAGTTTTATTTTAAATATAGTTTTTACGAGGATCAAAAAAAAAATAGTTGTAGGTAGTTTTTTTTTAATGTTTATTTGGAGCTTGTTTCAAACACAATTACAATTAAAAATTAAAAACTAGAAAATGTATAATTGATCAGTTTAAAAAAAAAGAATGCTTTTTTTTTCTCAAGATTCAACGTTTTTCGCTGAGTCAGTCAGTGTTCTCTTTTTTAAATTTGGATTTTATTATGAATTTTTTTTGTTAAAGTTATTTTGGTTAAAATATTAATCCTCTTTCGCATTTTTTTGGAACAAACAATTCGAATTCAGTAACTTGATAGTTTCTCTAAGTAGATACACAAACAGGCGTAATGTTACAGTACCCACTCAATTTGTATCTCGGTTTGTTTGAACTGTCAGCATTCGATAAACTCGGTTGTGATGGAAATTTGAACTCAAATTGCAAATAGATTAGAGTTCGTTTTTAGATTTTTGTTTGTGTTTTAATAAATAAACAATAATCTAGTGGAACAAATGTGGATATGTCGTCACGTCGGTAAGTAAATCGTCTGAACTAAGCGCATTGCACATTTTGGTATTACAAGGACTATAGCAGCGGTTGCCCGTGTGGTTCCCGGCACTTTAGGATAGGAACACTTTATGTCTTTCCCATGGATGTCGTAAAAGGCGAATAAGAGAAAGGCTAATTAACTTGAGATTCTTTTTTTTAGGTGATGGGCTAGCAAATGTGTAAGCCATACAGCTGAACGTGGCCTTTCAGTACTTGCGAGTTAGTTGACTCTGTCTTCCCCGTAAACGTGATTATATATATGTATGTATGTACTACAACATTATCAGTTTTTCTATTTTGAAGTACAATTTGATTGAAGAAGGTGGAAAAGAGTTTTTATTTTAATCAAACTTTCAATCGTAAGAATACTTATCGGGAATGCGGTAACACACAAACGAATAAACTCACTTTTGCATTACAATATTTATTGGATTCGGATTATTTTTCTCGTTTCTTGTTTCTCCTTTAATCACGTTCCTACTTCATAAAAAGAAAGAGATTTCAGAAGAGAATAATTAAGAACCTCTTTATTCTTCTGAACAATGTCTACATACATACATACATATGATCACGTCTATATCCCTTGCGGGGTAGACAGAGCCAACAGTCTTGAAAAGACTGAATGGCCACGTTCAGCTATTTGGCTTAATGATAGAACCGAGATTCAAATAGTGACAGGTTGCTAGCCCATCGCCTAAAAGAGGAATCCTAAGTTTATAAGCCTATCCCTTAGTCGCCTTTTACGACATCCATGGGAAAGAGATGGAGTGGTCCTATTCTTTTTTGTAATAGTGCCGGGAACCACACGGCACAATGTCTGCTTGGACGAAATCTTTATTTCTCAAAAATTATAAAAATAATGCATTATACAACAATGTGAGTTATTGCGAGATTGTTAGATGCGCATGGGTTTCTCTCGTCGGCACGTTTGTTTTCGGCCTAAAACCACAGACGCCGAGACGAACACTCCATTCTTTGCTCATTCTAGTGTTTTCTGTCAATTTTGGACTTTATCTCATAAATATAAAGTCTCTCCTACAACCTCTGAGTAAAACTACGAGAAAATACGAAAAAACAAACAGACATTCGGTAGCTGTTTGCCGATATAGAACGCATGACGAGATTTTCCACTTCACCTAAAACAAATAGGTATTAAGTGCACCCGTTGAAGTTACGTCACTGGACGTAGACGGCGGTGACAAAAGTCTTAATCGCGATATGTAAGATCAATATGGAACAGATTTATTTCCAAAATTTGAAAAGTATCACTTATTGACGTCAATATAACTTAAGTCTTATTATATCTACTACCGCTTTCAAAGCGCATGTGCTAAAGAAGCGTCGGAACAAACTAAATTTAAGTATTTTCAACGGACGTCAATTTACAAATATAGATCTCTTAAATATAAATCGTGGACGAATGCAACTTTTGGATTACCTATTCACGTAAAAATTTCTTTCAGTATTTGGAAGATGTACTTTTTGCAATGCTAACTCCTACTATAACTATAAGCTTATCTTAGCCTTGTCATTTAGTAATGTATAAAATAAAATTTAATGCATTTAAATTTATTTTCAATTGACAAAAGGAGAGTGAATTAATCAAAACTTGTTGAAAAAACATTCGCACGGATTTCTCCTTAGTACGAGCCCAATAGGTAAACTTGTAAGTTTAATGACAATATCTGAAGCCACGGTGTAAATAATCTGACCACCGTTACCTTTGCAGGGAGACCTAACCCGTATTGGATCATATAGTTACACATCCAGTTGTAGGTCATATTTATAGTACATTTAAAATTTTAACGGTTTTATTAATCTCATTTCTATAATTAAACCGTACAGCTGCACGTGGTCATAACCTTCTCAAAAGACCGTTGTCTCAGTCTGCCCCGTAGTTGATAAAGACGTGATTATATGTATGTCTGCTGTAACGATTTGGATACAGTCACAATACATAATTTAGTTGCACTAACAGGTTGTCCGCCGGGGACCGTCGGCACATTAGTGACGCGCGTCTGTTATCGCTATCGATAACCTCTGGCCTTGTCGATAAACTGCACTACGCACGACGCCTACTAAACAGGTAATAAATTAAAATAATTATTTTCGTTATAAATTGAATTAAATTTATTTTCATTCAGAATTAGGTACATAACTAAGGCTTATTATGCTTTTGGCTCTGTCTACCCCATAAATGGTGTATATATAATAGTTTTAACTGTTAATATAACGATATTGGTAAAGGATGACCATGATGACATATTGTTTGTGCAAATAATGTATGGGTTAAAGATAATTATCTTAAATCCATAAAAAGTTCGTGTTAACTTACTTTAATGTTGTTAAACATTAAATTTTATAATTTAAATATTAACTAAAAGTGATACAATATGGTTGACTGGAAGAAATCCCAATTGGGATTATTCCGGCCTTGTACATACTCTTCTAAATCCAATAACTGTTTTGTAATTTCTGGTATTTACTTTAATTTGCAATAAAGATTTAACAAATAAACAAACAATGATATTACCTAGTGATCACAAACTAACTAGTAAAATAGTTTAAGTTTGTAATCACTAATGTTAGTTAACAAAAGAAATATAAAAAAGAGTAATTATAGTTTTAAGGTTTATATAATAATGGTACTTGTCTTTTCGAGTGATAAACACAAGTGACCACCCACCACGCTCGTTGTAGGTATGATGATGTACATCATACTACGTACTGGTACTATCGGCAACAGCGAAGCCTATCTGGTTTTACGACAAAATAGTTTGCACGTAAAGATACATAGTAGACACGTCTCTAACTATGACAACCAACTAACCAAACATGTACTTTTGTACTTAAAAAAACATGCGGAACTTATTACGTCTCAAGAAATAAGTTATAAACAAAAGAAAAAAGATTAAGTGGATTTTCGCAATACTTATAACGACAACAATCATGGATCCAATTCGAGGCACCTGCAAAGGTTGCAAAGGTCAGGTGGGAGTCACTTCGTGTAAAATCCAGACTCACCCACTCCAGGAACCAAGGTCAAAGGCATACCCCGGGCTCCTCTCCAGAGAGGTGAGGTGAAGATGCAACCGGGACTAAAGCCAGGAAGTAATATACATATATAGAATGCCTCAAAGTAACGCTTACCACCGACTGAAAGTCAATAAATATACAAATAACACTAAAACATAATTAACAATATATAATGCCTGCATTCCGATAAACTACGCACTGATAGTGTTATTATTTAAATGATTTATTTTTGGTTGTTATTTTTATGCGACTCGAATCGTGTGGTGCCGTGACCCGTGACACTATTGTTTGGAAAGATTAGGTGCTATGGATTACGTTACAAATTTAGGATCACTCCATATCTTTCCCATGAATGTCGTAAAAGGCTAATAAATTTGAGATTCTTCTTGTAAGCGATGGGCTAGCAACCTGTCGCTATTTGAGTCTCAATTCTATCATTGAGCCAAACAGCTGAACATGGCATTTCAGTCTTTTCAAGACTGTTGGCTTTGTTTACCCCGGAAGGGATATAGTCGTGATTATATGTATTTAAACTATATAAATGCATGTCAAATGTGATGGACTTAATGCCACAAGTATACTTATATATGTATACTAAATATAATTTTAAATGCGAACGAGAGGTATCTCTAATTATAGCGCTTTCCTATAGTAGATATTTTTTACTGTACTCTCTTATTATGCTTTATGCAGAACACATATGTATTTAGCATAGATTGCATTCAATATCTACCTAACAAAAACCACCTCGCACCAGTCTCCTCTTAAGAGCTGCTGTGAAGTGTACACACTTTTTTTTCTGAAGCTTTACTATGTTTGCCGTATGGTTTTTGGCACTTTAGAATAGAACCTTCGGCACTTTAGAAGGAATGTTTCCCATGGATGTCGTTAAAGGCGATTAAGTGTTAGGCTTATAAACTTGGGATTCTTCTTGTAGGCTATGGATGGATATAGGATGGGCTAGCAACATAAAACCATACAGCTGAACGTGGCTTTTCAATATTTTCAAGACAATGAGCCCTGTCTACCCCGCAAGGGATAAAGAGTATATGCATGTATGTATGTCACTATGAAAAGTAATATTTTACTGTGATCCGTTTTTAAAACATCACGGGCAAAAATTTACTTAAAGAAATCCCATTCTATAACATTCGAGCGCTCAAACTTTCAACTAAAGCAAATGTTTTATATATAAATAAAGACATTATTTATTACAATACATGAATGAAACTCACACACGTGTCAAACAGTCGATTGTCAGTTGACCCGCGACATCGACACTCGATAATCGCGCGCGTCACGCACTATCGATGGTCTGACGTCTTCAATGCAACATCAGTACTTATTCTAAGATCATTATGTAATTTTTTTTATTGTTGAAATATCTCTATCTCTTTACCATGGATGTCGTAAAAGAAGATTGAGGGATAGGTTTATATACTTGGGATCTGGTGATGGGCTAGCAACCTGTAACTATTTGAATCTCAATTGTATCATTGAGCCGGGTAGCTGAGCGTGGCATTTCAGTATTTTGATGACTGTTGGCTCAGTCTATCCCGCGGGGGATGTAGACGTGATTAAGTGTATGTATATATTTTCAATTTCAATTTATTTATTGCATATCATTTTGTACAATTTAGTTCTAACTACTACAATAGGCACTGTTTTAGTAATGGGTAATGTTAGCGCCAATTAGTTATCTGTGCGCAATTCCCATAGTAAAAAAAAAAGAAAAACCCCCGTCTTTTTTGAACGTTTACCGAATACGCATCTTTTTATCGAGTCCAGAGTTTTATTTCGTCAAAAAATTATAAATCAGCACTAGTTGTCCTCATCAGGTACAACATGAACCCCGAAGGGTATAGCAACATTATTTGTTTGTTTGTGGAGGGAAAGGTCGGAGTGGGAAGACCTAGACGAACGTATCTTGATCAAATTAAGGACGTCCTGGTAAAGGGTCAGGTCAAAAGTACCCGAAACCGCCGAGCTTGCATGAAGAGAGTTATGAATGTGGATGAAGCGAAGGAAGTATGCAGAGATCGTGGCAAGTGGAAAGAGATAGTCTCTGCCTACCCCTCCGGGAAAGAGGCGTGATTTTATGTATGTATGTATGTTGTTTGTTTGTAATATCTTTATTGCATAGAAATTTACACAGTAACAAGAAAATAGTATATAGTAGGTATATTATTATTGGAACAGCAAGCGGTTTTGTCAATTTAATTAAGTAAGTATAATTTGATTTTATTTAATTCGATTTTTTTATTTAATTCAATACAAATTAGCATAATATAAAATTTTATTGCGGCAATAAAATTAATTTTATGTAGGTAATTGTCTTTTATAAAGTTTAATTAAACTATTTGTCTCTTAAACCTCAAATCAATCAATGCATTTCAATTCAGTGCCTTAGAATATTTTTTTGCCACGAATTAAGAACTTCTTATAATTCTTTTATTTTACTAAAACTAAGGTTTCTCCTTTCCCAGATCAAAACTCTTTGGAGACGTGATCAAATACTATGAATCACACATAAAAATCGGTAAGTAGGTAAGTGCTTTACATTAAATATTTTTCCAAAAAAACTGATAGGTAGCGATTAGAGTAACAGAAACATACATATATATATACATACATATAATCAAGTCTATATTCCTTGCGGGGTAGACAGAGCTAACAGTCTTGAAAAGACTGATAGGCCACGTTCAGCTATTTGGCTTTATGGTAGAATATTGAGATTCAAATAGTGACAGGTCGCTAGCCTATCGCCTAAAAGAAGAATGCTAAGTTTATAAGCCAATCCCTTAGTCGTCTTTTACGACATCCATGGGAAAGAGGTGGAGTGGGCCTATTCTTTTTTCTATTGGTGCCGTGAACCACACGGCACAGAAACATTGTATTTTTTTTCTATCTGTCTGGTACGTTATAACTTGGAAACTACCTACCTACGCGGTTTTCACAGGTGAATAACATATAGGTAATTAATAAGAATTTATAGTCAATTGAACATTTACTTCAAGAACTGCTTCAAAATTTGGACAGAGTTAAATATGCGGTTTACATAAACGTAAGCTAAACGTGTGCCGTGTGGTTCCCGGCACCATTACAAAAGAATAGGACCACTCCATCTCTTTCCCACGGATGTCGTAAGAGCCGACTAAGGGATAGACTTGGGATTCCTCTTTAATGTAAATCCCTGCCAATCTAAGGTCTGCCGCGCCGATGGATGCATGGCTAGGGGCGAGCCTAGTCTCGAGCGTGCCACTTCCGCCATGGGGTTGGGCGACCCCCAGGTAATGGCTAGCCTTACCCTGGCATGCGGGGCTCTGCTGGGGCGGACAAAATTGTTCCCTTGCGTCTCGTGGGAATCGCATAGATGCAAATTTTTTAAAAGAGCACCTAAATGGCGGCGATGGTGTCCGCACCCCATCACGTCTCGTTCCCGGCGGGAGCGGTATGCGGTCTGCTGAAAGCCGCTTTGCGACGATGAATGTAAGAGGAGGAATGAAGGATAAGATTGAGGAAGTATGCCAGATGATGGATGAAAGACGTTTGGATGTGTTGTGCGTGAATGAAACGAAGCGGAAAGGATGCGACGCGACGCAGCACGGCCCTTACACGGCGTATTGGTCTGGAATTTCCAGTACCAGCCGAGGCTGTCAAGGGGTCGGTCTAATTCTTTCTGCACGAATGGCTGAGTGCGTGAATGAGTATGAGTGTGTCAGCCCTCGTCTTCTATGGATTAGGCTGAAAGTTGGAATCACTCGGATCTTCGTTCTAGGTGTTTATGCACCTTGGGATGTGGGTTCGAGGGGTACAACATCAGCAAAAAGCGAAAACGAGGAGTTCTGGAATAGTGTAAGAGAAGTATTGAAAGTTACCAAGCCAAATGAGAAGATTATTATGTTAGGTGATTTTAATGGATGGGTGGGTGTAAAGCGTGATGGATATGAGAAGGTGCTTGGTGCGTTTGGTGACGAAAAGGTGAATGATAATGGAAGAAGTGTATTAGAAATTTGTCTAGAGTGGGATCTTTTTGTGTCGAACTCAATGTTTCAACATAAAGAGATCCACACCTACACAAGAGTGGAAGGTATTTTAGAAAGTATGATAGACTTTGTGATTGTAGATGAAAGATTGAAGAACAAAGTGCTGGATACCCGTGCATATCGCGGTGCTGGCATTGACTCGGACCATTTACTGGTGATATCCCGGATAAGGGGTATCTTCAATCGCTGGCGGCACAGGGTAAGGGAGCAAACCAGCGCTTTGGAAAGAGTAAAAGTAGAAAATTTGCAAGATATGGATGTAGGTAAGAAGTATATTAATAGACTGAAGGATGAATTTGAAGATTTAGAGGAAATGAGCGATATTGAAGATGGATGGAAGGAATTTAAAGAAAGAATTGTGAAAGTAGCTGTTGAAGTGTGTGGTGTAAGTAGAAGAAGGAAAGGAAAAAATCACAAAAATGCGTGGATGAGTAAAGATGTGCAAGAACTTGTGCGATTAAAGAAGAAAGCATGGCTGGATTTGTTAGCAGCAAAAGCTAACTTAAGAATGCAAGAGGTTATAGATGAAGATGTGAATGAAGCACGTAAGGAATATAAGAAAATGAAAGATTTGGTTAAGAAAGCTGTGATTAGAAAGAAAGAAGAGTATAAAGAGGATTTTGATAAAAGGCTATCAGAAGACTTTCAGTCAAATCTGAAAGTATTCTGGAAATCCGTAAGGTCAGCCCGAGGAAATACTATAACCAGAGAGCTGACTAGGATCAGATGCCAGGATGGTAGCGTTGTGAAAGGAGAAGAATGTGTACTAAAGATATGGAAGGACTATTTTGAAAGTTTATTTGAAAAAAAGGAAGGAAATAAGAAAGATTTCTGCTATAGCGAAGAAAAAGAGAATGAGATGGAAGGCGAAATTGAAATGTTCGAAATTGTGGAAGCACTTAAGAGTATGAAAGCGGGAAAGGCTGCTGGGTGTGATAGAGTGTCGGTCGAGATGCTTAAAGCAGGAAAAGGCGTAGTAGCTAGTCAGTTGTACTGCCTTTTCAATTTGTGTTGGAGAAGCGGCCGAGTACCAAAAGATTGGTGTAAGGCTGTTATCGTGCCACTTTACAAAGGAAAAGGGTCACAGCTGGACTGCAAAAATTATCGTGGTATAAGCCTGCTTAGCGTCGTCGGCAAATTGTATGCTAAGGTATTGATTAATAGAGTCAGGAATGAAACTGATGACAAAATATGGGATGCTCAAGCGGGATTTCGAAAGGGAATGGGATGTACTGATCAGGTCTTTTCCTTGCGGTGCATAGCCGAAAAGTTTTTGGCCAAGAGTCAAAAGTCTATTGCACATTCGTAGATCTGGAAAAGGCCTATGACAGAGTTGAGAGGAATGAATTGTGGTCAGCACTTTCTATGCATGGGGTGAGCAGTCTCTTAATACGAGCACTGAAATCCTTATATGAGGATTCGAGTGCTTGTGTCAGGATAAACGGAGCGCACACTGAGTGGTTTAAGATTGAGAAAGGCGTTAGGCAAGGATGTGTTGCGTCACCGTGGCTGTTCAACCTATTTATGGATAGCTGCTTGACAGATTTGAAAGAGTCTAAAAGTGGATTAAGGATGAATGAGTTACTCGTCAAATGTCTGCTCTATGCCGACGATCAGGTTATACTGGCGTCATCAGCGGAGGAGTTACAGGAGATGGTAAACTGTATGCATGAAGCTTTAAAAGAGAAAGGAATGAAAGTGAACGTAAGTAAAACTAAAACACTGGTTTTTGAAATGGAGAAAGAAATGACAGCATGTAATATTTTGATTGGAGGAGAAAAAGTGGAGCAAGTGAAAGAGTTTGTATATCTAGGATCAAAGTTTACATCAGATGGCAAGTATGATAGTGATATTGAAAGGAGAGTGAACGCGGGGAACATGGTGAATGGAGCTTTGCATGCCTTTATGAGCAGTCAGAAACTATCCAAAAAGGCTCGACTGGCTGTGCACAGGGGCGTGTTGGTCCCGACATTAATGTATGGGAGTGAAAGTTGGGTATGGCAAAAGAAGCATGAAAGCAGAATAAATGCAGTGGAAATGAGAGCGTTAAGGAGTATGATGGGTGTGAAATTGAGTGACAGGATAAGGAACAGCGTGATAAGGGAATGTTGTGATGTGAAAGAAGATGTAGTTACAGGAATAGAAAAGGGTATGTTAAGATGGTTCGGTCATGTGGAGAGGATGAATGAAAGCAGGTTGACTAAGCAGATATACAAGGAGAGTGTGGAGGGAAAGGTCGGAGTGGGAAGACCTAGACGAACGTATCTTGATCAAATTAAGGACGTCCTGGTAAAGGGTCAGGTCAAAAGTACCCGAAACCGCCGAGCTTGTATGAAGAGAGTTATGAATGTGGACGAAGCGAAAGAAGTATGCAGAGATCGTGGCAAGTGGAAAGAGGTAGTCTCTGCCTACCCCTCCGGGAAAGAGGCGTGATTTTATGTATGTATGTATGTAAGCTAAATACATCCATCCATCCACATAATCACGTCTATATCCCTTGCGGGGTAGACAGAGCCAGCCACTTTGAAAGGCTGACAGGCCACGTTCAGCTGTTTAGCCTAATTATAGAATAAGTAAGCTAAATTAGTCAATAAAATTGAGTAATAATTTATCTTAGCTTTCAAGTGTTCTGGGACCGATTTCCGAAAACAAGTTGAACCTTTGGGTTATTTTATAACCACACAGGGTATTACCTACCCCACGCATCATTTAGAGGGCCTGTCACTTAAAAGGGACCTCTGATATTTAATTTAGATAAAGCTAGAATTTCTACTTGGTTTTATCAATATCAATACAGACAAAAGAGAAAGCCGTGTGGTTCACGGCACCAATATAAAAAGAACAGGACCACTCCATCTCACTCCCATAAAAGGCGGCTAAGGGATAGGCTTATAAACTTGGGATTTTTCCTTTAGGCGATGGGCTAGCAATCACTATTTGAATCTCAACTCTATCATTAAGCCTAACAGCTGAACGTAGCCTATCAGTCATTCAAGACTGCTGGTTCTGTCTGCCTCGCAAGAGATATAGACGTGTTTTTATAAGTAACAAAAGAAAAACACGCTGCAATCTCTACTTAATTTAAATTAAACAACAAATTGAATGTGGAAACAAGTGTAAACGAACACAGATTAAATTTTATCTGTTTACAAGCTGTGCCCGCGACTTCGTCCGCGTGGAATAGTTATTTTGGGCATCATTGAAGCCCTCAAGGATGAATAAGTTTCCCCGTTTTATTTTTCACATTTTCTATTATTTCTTCGCTCCTAATAGTTGCAGGGTGATTTTATATAGCCTTAAAGCCTTCCTCTATAAATGGTATTTTCAACACAAAAGGATTTTTTCAATTCGAACCAGTAGTTCCTGAGATTAGCGCGTTCAAACAAACAAACTCTTCAGCTTTATAATATTAGTATAGATTAAAGGTTTGGCTAACTCTAGTTTCTAAAGGTTACGCGCGGGCGGAGTCGCGAGGCAATAGCTTATAAAAAAACTGTCACGTCTAAGTGAGCTTTCTTATGTAAATAAGTAGATAGATAGTTAAGTAAGTACTTATTTTGAATTGCGATTGACCTCAGTTAGTAGCCTCACGTAAGTAAGTAGTCTAGCTGAATTATATTTAGCTTTTTCCCAAGTGATTTTTTTTATATTGAGATGGCGAAAAAGTTATTTTATACTCATTTTATAAAATTGACTCATGCTTCATGTGTTCAATTATACCTTGATAAGTAGCTCATGAATTTGAAATGTTGATATGCATTTACTATCAGGAAACGATACAAGAGATATCCTAAGTTACAAATAAGTATGACACGCTACTCACCACCTTCCATGGTGTACCCGGCCGCAGCCGCCGCGGCATGCAGCGCCCCATACTCCTTGCCGTCCATGCCGCCCAGCATCATGTCCGTTTGTCTGTCACTCACTCACACCGCACCATAACACCGCACACGAGCGCTCGCCCGGCCGCGACCGTGACATGTGTACTGCTGCGCGGGCGCACGCGACCCCGCCCGCGCGCCAAATCGAGCGCAGCCATTGGTGCGCGTCCGCCAATCGCCGCGCTTCATTTCGAACGCTTTCGTTTTTCCATGTCGCGTTCTATTTGAAGCGTGTTGATGCATCTTTCGTTCTGAGTAAAGGATTTTCTACCCTAAGTTGGTGCGATAGGATTGAGTTTTCTTTTCTTTGGGGTTTCGAAATGTCTGTTTTCCCGTTCGGTCGGTTGCGCACGGCCTGAAGCGAGACGAGAGAAGAGGAACGAGTGTACGGTCGAGTAGGCAGGCTGCACAATATAGGCAGGCTGCCACAACTCAACTATGTATGCAACTAGTTATGTAACTATGTTTGTGTATGTAACCGCTCGGTTACGACCTCTGTCGCGATGTAATTGATATTTTATGTTCGTTAATTCGAATCGGGAAATGGGTACAATGTATTTTTCAATTTTCCGTAGGTACCTACATGTGTTAGCGATAAAAGTAATCGGGACAAGGAGCGCAGTTAATTACTCGGTGGAAATGGTTCTGAGTTGTGTTGAGATCTAATTAAATATTTTCTCTATCTATAGGTACTAATACTTCTGAAGGGTTTGTTTGTATGTTTGTTTGAACGCGTTAATATCGGGAACTACTGGTTCGAATTGAATAATTATTTTTGCGTTGAATACTTAGACCATTTGTCGAGAAAGGCTTTAGGCTATATAACATTACGCTGCAACTACTTACTTATAAGGAGCAAAGAAATAATCAAAAATATCAGAATAGCTACTTCCTTAAGGTAATAAGTACCTTTAGTAAGAAAATAAAGTTTTGGATTTGTGTGTGTGCTTCAGAAGCAGATCACAGTTTGATTGTCTTAGAATAGTTATGTACTTACTAATGTACTCGATCAAAGCAATCAAACTTACTTTTCATAACTTTTATGGATTTTACAGAAATTCTGGAAGAGCAGATCTTCCTACTTAAATCGTTATAGGTAGACTAGCGGTGCCCGCGACTTCGTCCGCGTGGAATACTTATTTATTTTAGGCATCATTGAAGCCCTCAAGGAGGAATAATTATCCCCGTTTATTTCACATTTTCCATTATTTCTTCGCTCTTAATAGTTGCGAAATTGCATTAATAAATAGCCTAAAGCCTTCCTCGATAAATGGTCTATTAAATCCTGAGTTTAGCGCGTTCAAACAAACAAACAAACAAACTCTTCAGATTTATAATATTAGTATAGATTGGCAATACTAGCATACATCAAAATGCAATTTATAACATCACCACCGCGCCGGCGGCATCACAGAAGCCCACATGTCGCCAATAAACGTGGTAGCGTCAGCAAAAACGCTTCACTAGCGCCGCGGGCGGGACCCCGTTAATTACCACAAATATGTCTGCAAAAACAGACGGACACGCAAATTGCTGCGAGCAATGAAGCAGCGAGCGAACAGACAGACGCGCCGACGCAGGTATTTGTCGGACTTAGTAGAATGTAGTGAGCGTACTTTTATTAAAAAAAATATATGAATAGTGTGGTTCCCGGCACCAATACAAAAGAGAATTGGACCACTCCATCTCTCTCCCATGGATGTCGTAAAAGGCGACTAAGGGATAGGCTTGCAAACTTTTGGACGATAGCCTAGCAGCCTGTCACTATTTGAATCTCAATTCTATCATTAAGCCAAATAGCTGAACGTGGCCATTCAGTCTTTTCAAGACTGTTGACTCTGTCTACCTCGCAAAGCAAGACGTGAGCGTATGTATGTATATGCATGTTGAAATGATAAATAAATAAATAAATATAAATATATACGGGACAAATTAGGTACACAGATTGCGTTAGCCTCGAAGTAAGTTCGAGACTTGTGTTACGAGATACTAACACAACGATACTATATTTTATAATAAATACGTATATAGATAAACATCCAAGACCCAGGCCAATCAGAAAAAGTTCTTTTCTCATCATGCCCTGACCGGGATTGGAACCCGGGACCTCCGGTGTCACAGACAAGCGTACTACCGCTGCGCCACAGATGCCGTCCAAGATACTAAGCTATATTAGTGTGCCTTATAAACTACTTAGCGATTTTTACTGGTCTATTCAACGCAAAAAGAATTTTTCAATTCGAACCAGTAGTTCCTGAGATTAGCGCGCTGAAACAAACAAACTCTTCAGCTTTATAATATAAGTAGGTATAGACATGCACAAACTCATGTATACATTTGTGAACATATTGAAATATGGATTAAGGTAAAATTTTTGCCTTTTCAACAATAAAAATCGTATTTAATACATTTTCCCAAGCTATACATATATTTGGAACGCCTCATACTGCGTAATGAGCCGCCGGCCGCGCATTGTGCGGTTGCAGTGCGTGACTTATGTGCGATTGTCCGGGGCCCAGGTTCAATCCGGGATTGCTTTGTTTATCTTTTCTATAGCTATTATATGCGAGAGTCGTAAAATTCCGTCACATTTGGCGAGTGTTAGTAAAATTGAATGTTACGAAGGATTTTCTATAAAGGATTTTTGTAATTACAATAAAGCCAAAGAAGGATAGGTGTTTATTTTATGAATTGCGTTTAGTAAGAGGAAATTTATTAAACAATACATTAACGTGCCGTGTGATTCCCGGCACCATTAAAAAAAACTATAGTACCTACCACTCCAAGTCGTTCCCATGGATGTCGTAAAAGGCGACTTAGGGATAGGTTTATAAACTTGGGATTCTTCTTTTAGGCGATGGGCTAGCAACCTGTCACTATTTGAATCACAATTCTATCATTAAGCCAAACAGCTGAGCGTGGCTTATCAGTCTTTTCAAGACTGTTGGCTCTGTCTACCCCACAAGGAATGTAGACGTGACTAAATGTATGTATGTATGTCTTATAAATTTATGTACTCTATAAAGAATTTTTGAATTTGAATTTGATTAATCAAACCGGCCATTACAATGTCATAGAAAAAAATTGTAGAAATAAGCTATGCTACGATGAAGCGACACAGTGCTACGAATGTTGCTACGAGCTACGAAAGAGCTACGACACAGCTACGAAATTAAGCAATGCGCGTATCATTTTTAACCGACTTCAAAAAATTAGAAGTTCTTTATTCGACCGTATTTTTTTTAAGAAAAACGTTCATACCTACATATATATAATCACGTTTATATACTTTGCGGGGTAGACAGAGCCAACAGTCTTAAAAAGAGTTAAAGGCCACGTTCAGCTCATGGCTTAATGAATGGATGGAATTTCTAAAACTAATTATTTCTTTTATACGCAAGAAAAACGCCGTGTGGTTCCCGGCACCAATACAAAAAAGAATAGGACCACTCCATCTCTTTCCCGTGGATGTCGTAAAAGGCGACTAAGGGTTAGTCTTACAAACTTAGGGTTCTTTTTTAGGCGATGGGCTAGCAACCTGTCACTATTTGAATCTCAATTCTATCATTAAGCCAAATAACTGAATGTGGCCATTTAGTCTTTTCAAGACTGTTGGCTCTGTCTACCCCGCAAGGGATATAGACGTGACCATATGTATGTATGTATACGCAAGTAAAGCAGCCAACATACAAATATCACGGATTCATCACTTACGGGTTGTCAGAGCCAATAGTCAGAGGTCATATTTAGCTAGTTGTCTTAATGATTTAAGTGAGACCAATAGATAATGAGATTTTTTTTTCCTTATTTTAATTGATAATTAGTATTTATTAACTTATAATTTGAACCTGAATTGTATGATCAAGCCAAAAAGCTGAACGTGGCCTATAAGTCTTTTCTAGACTGTTGGCTCTAGCTACCCCGCAAGGGATATATTATACGTGATTATATGATGTACCTATGTTGTATTTAATTAATTTTGATGTTAAGAAATCCTGAGATCCTTGACAATCTATGAAGGAATTAACATCAATGTCAATATCCTAATATTATATGACTCAATATAATTACCGTGTGGTTCCCGGCACCAATAGTAATCAATAGGATCACTCTATCTTTTTCCCATGGATATCGTAAAAAGCGACTAATGGATAGTTCCTATAAATTCGGGAATCTTCTTTTATGCGACGGGTTAGCAACCTGTCACTATTTGAATCTCAACTCTATCATTAAGCCAAACAGCTGAATGTGGCCTATCAGTCTTTTCCAGGCTGTTGGCTCTGTCTACCCTAAAAGGGTTATAGACGTGATTGTATGTATGTATGTATGCAATAACAATAACCACAATATGTTTCTGCCAGTAATTTAACTAATTTCCTTTCAAACTTACTCGACCAATCTGAACATTTCCTTAATGTTATACTTACAATTGAATGTGCATTTCTGATAAAATAGTTATTCAATAAAGCGAATGTAAGAACATCTGATTATAACTGTGTTTTTATGAACACTTTTATGTAAATGTGCCGTGCGGTTCCCGGCACTCATAAATAAAGAATACTTTAGAATAGAATCACACCATCTCTCATTTAAATAGAATTACTTATCATTGACGTCCTCGGTGGCGCAGCGGTAGTACGCTTGTCTGCGACACCGAAGGTCCCGGGTTCGAATCCCGTCCAGGGCATGATGAGAAAATAACTTTTTCTGATTGGCCTGAGTCTTTCATGGTTATCTATATAAGTATTTATTATAAAAAATAGTATCATTGAGTTAGAAGTTCGTAACACAAGTCTCGAACTTATTTCGAGGCTAACTCAATCTGTGTAATTTGTCCCTTATATATTTATTTATTATTTGTTTCTCATTGATGTCGTAAAAGGCTACTAATAAATATACTTGGCATTCCTCTTTTAGGCGATGGGCTAGCAACCTATCACTATTTGAATCTTAATTCTATCATTAAGCCAAACAGCTGAACGTGGCCTATCAGTATTTTCAAGACGTGACTATATGTATGAATGTATGAGGAATAATTTTAAACATAGAGTGATGAATTTTCAGAGATTTTGAATTGAATTTTATTGAGTACAAAGCAAAGTCACTTTCCGCGTTATATGTAGGTACTTAGTCAGACAAAGATCTATCAAACTTTACAAGGGATTTTGATGTAGTTTTTTTAATAGATAGACTAATTCATGACGAAGGTCTAAATGTATAAATGCAACCCGTGCGAAGGTATTGCCGGGGCGTATCTCTTGTGTCTTATACAAAGTGTTATTCCAAAAATTAATACAAAATCATCAACTTGTACTGCACTTGTTAAAAGGAATAAATGAATTTTGAATTTTGAATTTGAATCAACGAGTAGTTTTTTTTTTGCAAACCACACGGTTTCTGACACAAAGAGAGACAAACATACAGATTTAATAATATAAATATTTTTATTTCTACATCTACATTAATTTACGCTGTCGCCTGTCCCTTCGCGTCGCGGTCGGCGGCGCGTGACGCCGCGTCGCGCGGGACGCCGCGGTGTGACGTGACAGCGGATCTGCGCTTGTTTACAAAAATGCGGTGTTTTGTTGCACTTGTAATAGATACAGTTAATGAATCTCGAGTTAAACAGTGACGTTTCCGTTGCATCTTGTTAAATTAGCTTAAAGTTTATTTAAGAGTTCTGAAAATGATAGAGATATCATCGTTATGTTATTAGTAAACACATAAAAACTTTAATAAATGTGACATTTTGGGACTTCCCGAGACTTTCTTCGCTGTGTCTACTCCGTAAGGGGAAAAGGACGTGATATATGTATGTAAGAATCCACATGACAGATTAACTAAACAAGTGAGGAGACCCAAACCCGAAATAAAGATAAGGGTTCGACAAAAAAGTATAAGATATGTATGTAAGAATCTTTACATACATACATAAAATCGGAGCCGCGGTTCGCCAGGCATAACACCTAGCCTGGTGGAAGATCTTCGCTTTGGTGGCGGTCGAGCTGAATCATCGCTCCCGCTACAAATTCTTTTTGCATTGATGGTCTATCCATTTATCGAGGAAAGCTTTAGGCTATATAAGTAACATCACGCTGCAACTATGAGGAGCAAAGAAATAATGGAACATGTGAGAAAAAAGGGGGAAAATTATTCATCTTTGAGGGCTTCAATGATACCAAAAATAACTATTCCACGCGGACGAAGTCGCGGGCTCAGCTAGTATACTTATATTCACAGACCAAACTTTTGTTATAAACAATACATTTCTCCTCAGTATCCGCTCATAACATAATTCCTCAAACGAGGCTCTAACTGCGCCGTAAAGCCACGAAATGTCCCAAAGCGGCCGTTGCCAGTCTGTCAAAAGCGGCGAGCGACAAAGAGATGGAGCCAGCCACCGCAGCCAGTGTTGCCAACTTAGAGCTTTAGGCGCTAAAATTCGCGCTTTTTAGAATGTTAGCGTTCCAATTCGAAACTTTGCGTCTAGAGTCCATTTTCGGTAATCGTTGGCATTTTTTAATTGTTTAATTATAAGCGTAATCTGATGTTAAAATAAAACAGTAAGTATATTCAAATTCCAAATTTTTATTCATTATTATAGGACACTTCATATCACTTAATAATTGTCATCTTTTGGTTTTACAACATTGGTTGACGTCAAATTATTACTTGAAACTAAGTTTACTGCCGCTTCCAAAGCGTCAGTGCCGAAGAAGCGGTAACAAATTGCAATGCAGCATTTTCTTCAACAACATCAACATCTTATCTTTATTACAAAACCTGGAAGGCGACGTTTTCTGTTCCTCAAATTTGTGAATGTTATATGTACAAAAAGACACACCTCTTACCGAAGGGGTAGGCAGAGAATACATCTTTTCACATACAGCGATTCTTGCATACTTCATTAACCAGTAGTTCCTGAGATTAGCGCGTTCAAACAAACAAACAAACTCTTCAGTTTTATAATATTACATACACATACATACATATGGTCACGTCTATATCCCTTGCGGGGTAGACAGAGCCAACAGTCTTGAATTTGCCACATTCAGCTATTTGGCTTAATGAGAGTTTGTAAGCCTATCCCTTAGTCGCCTTTTACATCAATGGGAAAGAGATGGAGTGTCCTATTCTTTTTGGTATTGGTGCCGGGAACCACACGGCACTTATAATATTAGTATAGATTTACCGCCTTTTCTCCAGAGACAGTTGGCAACCCCTACCGCAGCCCGTCAGATATAAATACCGCATATAATACCGCCCTGAAGCCTCTGATCTCTGCGGCGGGCGCTTCGGTCCACCGCCCGCGGTAATCGTACCGCCTACCCTACATTGAAAACAAACTTAAATCATGTCAAAATCTACTTTAAAGCACTGTAAATTGAGTCGAAACTCGAGTGGTGATTCAACAAAGTCGTGAGGTTATTCTGAAACTTTGAAAACGCAAGTTATTTTGAAGCTTTGTGCGAGGTATTAAAGTGTGTTTTTCATTGGATAGAGTACAAAGGGCGTAAAAGACAACGGAAGCTAAATAGCCGATGGTATCGAGTCTGTAATTAGTAGTTTAATTAAGAAACGTTAGTTAAGAAGCGATAATTACGTCATTAATTTGAATTCCGCCGCGGAGGGAGAATTGGATTTTTAATTGGAAAAATTACATACATACATACATATTGATATAATCACGTCTATATCACTTGCGGGGTAGACAGAGCCAACAGTCCCGAAAATACTGATAGGCCACGTTCAGCTATTTAGCTCAATAGAATTAAGATTCATATAAAGTGACAGGTTGCTAGCCCCTCGCCTAGAAGTAGAATCTCAAGTTTAAAAAATTAACTGAAACTATTTCAGTGTATGAGCTATACAGTTATTCAATAGCTTTAATTGGATTCTCGAAAAGTCAATATAAATCTAAGATATTGCTTAAAATAGTTACATACATATTAAAACGTCTTTAAATTTTGCAGGGTAGACAGAGCCAACAGCCTTGAAAAGACTGATAGGCCACAATCAGGTATTTGGTTTATTGATAGAATTGAGATTCAAATAGTGACAGGTTGCTAGCCCATCGCTTAAAAAAAACCCAAGTTTATAAGCCTTATAGCCTTTTACGACATCCATGGGAACGAGATGGAGTGGTCCTTTCCTTTTTTTTTATTGGTGACCACACGGAAAAAGTTGTATGATTGTAAATATGTATGTTATGTTACTTTTAAACATTAACATAAGATACAGATAACTTTTTTACATTTTCCTATCGTGGGCCTGCTGGAAGAAATTTCTCTGGAAATTAGTATTGCCGTTGTATTAAATTACTCTTTATTTTAAGTTCTATTCATATTTTTTTAAGGAAAATTTAAAACAGGTCTTAGCAAGGGATAGATTTATAAACTTGAGATTCTTCTTTTAGGCCATGGGCTAGCCTGTCACTATTTGAATCTTAATTTTAACATTACGCTAAACAGCTGAACTTGCCCTACTTATTGGTCTTTTCGAGACTGTTAGCTCTGTCTACCCGCAAGGCATATCTATGATTGTATGTATGTGTAGAATATAAAAATAGGCATTTATAAGACAAAAAAATGTGTTCCCGATTTTCAGCTGGCGCCCCCAGAATTGCGCGAGCTATCAAAATACAAAATTCAAAATTTTTTGTTCATTATTATAGGATACTATATATCGCTTAATAATTGTCAAAACGGTTGGTTTAACAACATTGGTTGACGTCAAATAAATTACTTAAAAACTAAGTTTACTGCCGTTTCCAAGGCGTCAGTGCAGAAGAAGCGGTAACAAACTGCACTGCAGCATTTTCTTCAACAACGTCAACTTCACAATATTAATTATACTTAGAATAGAATGTGGACGAGAGAATACATTGTTCAGATTTATATATTTATGAGATTTAATATTGAAAAAAGAAAAATATATTATGGATTGCCAATTTTAAAAAGATTTATGTACAGAGTGTACTGAATTTTGATTTAAGTTCAAATCAAACTACAATTAATTACGAGGTTCCTGTGCCATCTTTTTCATTTCAGTGACACCACACAAAAACTGAAATGTTAACAAACAGGATTAAGTTTCGGCTTACGTACTCATAGAGGGGTCGGGAGTTGGTGTATCGATATCAAAGGAGCCGCGTTTCCCACACATTGCACCAGAGTAGGGCTACGCCAAGATGCGAGGGTTTAGTTACTAGCTGTACATATCATCACGTCTATGTCCCTTGCGGGGTAGACAGAGCCAACAGCCTTGAAAAGACTGAAGGGCCACGTTCAGCTGTTCGGTTTAATGATAGAATTGAGAATCAAATAGTGACAGATTGCGAGTCTATCGTCTAAAAGAAGAATCGCAAGTTTATAAGGCAGTCCCTTAGTCGCTTTTTACGACATCCGTAGGGAAAAGATGGAGTAGTCCTATTATTTTTTCCATTAGAGCCGGGAATCACACGGCACCTTTACTAGTTATACTTACAACTATGGTTTAAGCGATATTTTATGTAGGTACATAAGCATTACTACATATTCAAGGAACTGACTCTGTTTACATACATACATATAGTCACGTCTATATCTCTTGCGGGGTATACAGAGCCAACAGTCTTAAAAAGACTGATGGGCCACGTTCAGCTGACTCTGAAGGACTCTTTTTATTTATGCAAGATTCTCATCATGGGTTTATGGTACATAGTTATAATTGCAGCGTGATGTTATATAGCCTTAAGCCTTCCTCGAGAAATGATAATCAACGCAAAAATAATTTTTCAATTCGAACCAGTAGTTACTGAGATTAAGGCGTTCAAACAAACAAACTCTTCAGCTTTATAATATAAGTATAGATTTTTAAAATAAATCAAAATATGCCGAAGTATCAACCCTGCGCATGTCATGACAAACAGACACAGCAATGTGACAACCGTATCTACGTTTGTTATGTGGAGAGCTACTGAACTGAGGACATGTGGAGCTTATTAGTCGGAGGCGCCTCGCCGCAGACGACGGAATATACTAGCTGCCGCTTGTTACTCCGCTCTTGTGGGAAATTTGGGATATCTCTTCAGCGATATAACATATGTACATACATACATACATAAAATCACGCCTCTTTCCCGGAGGGGTAGGCAGAGACTACCTCTTTCCACTTGCCACGATCTCTGCATACTTCCTTCGCTTCATCCACATTCATAACTCTCTTCATACAAGCTCGGCGGTTTCGGATACTTTTGACCTGACCCTTTACCAGGACGTCCTAAATTTGATCAAGATACGTTCGTCGAGGTCTTCCCACTCCGCCCTTTCACTTTCTTTCAGCGATATAATCCTACGAATATTATAAATGCGAAAGTTTGTGAGTATGTCAGGATGTCAGTGTGGATGTTTGTTACTCTTTCACGCAAAAACTACGGAACCGATTACGATGAAATTTGGTGTGTGGGTAGCTGAAGACCCAGAATAACATATAGGCTACTTTTTATTCCGAAACTCCCGCGGGATTGATAGGGTTTTCATTCCAGGGCGGACGAAGTCGCGGGCGGCCTCTAGTATATAATAAAAACAGCACCACTATCTCGTTCCCATAGATGTCGTAAAAGGCGACTAAGAGGTAGGCTTATAAACTTGGGAACTTGTTCTTTTAGGCGATGGGCAAGCAACCTGTCACTATTTGAATCTCAATTCTATCATCAAGCCAAAAAGCTGAACGTGGTCCATCAGTCTTCTGAAGACTTTTGGCCATGTCTACCCCGCAAGGGGAATAGACGTGACTTTATGTATGTATGTATATCTCCTACTCACAATACCTACTTAAAGTATAAGCGTAAAGAATGCGCTTGCGCCGCACGGCTGGCGTGTCGGCGCGCCGCCGCCCCCGGCTGCCCGCGACTTCGCTTCAGCACACCTCGACGCGCTCCGCACACACGAACATACAATAATTTATCCAATTTATATTGATGAATGTGCCGTGTAGTTCCCGCCATTTTAATACCTAATAATAATATGACGTCAAACAATGTTGTGAAACCAAAAGATATGGAAATTATTAAGTGATACCATTATCCTACAAATATTATAAATGCGAAAGTTTGTAAAGACTGAATGACCACGTTCAGCTATTTGGCTTAATGATAGAATTGAGATTCAAATAGTGACATGTTGCTAGCCCATCGCCTAAAAAATAATCCCAAGTTTGTAAGCCTATATTAACCAGTAGTTCCTGAGATTAGCGCGTTCAAACAAACAAACAAAATCTTCAGTTTTATAATATTACATACACATACATACATATGGTCACGTCTATATCCCTTGCGGGGTAGACAGAGCCAACAGTCTTGAATGGCCACATTCAGCTATTTCGCTTAATGAGAGTTTGTAAGCCTATCCCTTAGTCGCCTTTTACGACATCCATGGGAAAGAAATGGAGTGGTCCTATTCTTTTTTGTATTGGTGCCGGGAACCACACGGCACATATAATCTAGAAAAAAAATGTCTCACTCTAAAAGCCAGAACTCCAAATTTAGACTAAAGCTTACTAGAGCTTTGAGCTTTTGATGTAGCGGGTCGTAAATCGCGTGACGGGCGGTGCGTGACGCTCGCCGCCGCCGCGACGTCACACACAAACCAACCTTAGTCTTATATTGTCTATACTAGCTGTGCCCGCGACTTCGTCCGCGTGGTATAGTTATTTTGGGCATCATTGAAGCCCTCAAAGATGAATAATTTACCCCGTTTTTTTTCACATATTCCATTATTTCTTTGCTCATTATAGTTGCAGCGTGATGTTATACAGCCTTAAGCCTTCCTCGACATAACAATATTACTTTCTAATGAAAATAATTCACATATTTTCCAACTAATAATTATATTATCAAATTAAGGACGTCCTGCTAAAGGGTCAGGTCAAAAGTACCCGAAACCGTCGAGCTTGCATGAAGAGAGTTATGAATGTGGATGAAGCAAAGGAAGTATGCAGGGATCGTGGCAAGTGGAAAGAGGTAGTCTCTGCCTACCCCTCCGGGAAAGAGACGTAATTTTATGTATGTATGTATGTGTATGTATTTTCCAACAAATAATTCCAAATCTAGTTAGTTAATAGTAAACCTGGAATTTTCCGCCGTCAACCAACCGGTCAAGCGTGAGTCGTGGAGTTGCTTTACGACACTATTTTAATATATAAATGTCACATAATTTGTGGCTCTCTGCTTGATAAAACTTTAGTGATTATGTTACGGCTATACGAGTCGTTAATATTCTAATAGGGGTATGGTTGATCAAAGGAATTCATATTATGCAGTCCTCTTAGTGGTAATCAAATAATTTTCTTAACATAACATATAATGACGTCTATATCCGGGGTAGACAGAGCCAACAGTCTCGAAATACCAATAGGTCACGTTCAGCCAAACTTAATGATAGAATTGAGATTCAAATAGAGACAGATTACTAGCCCATCGCCTTAAAGAAGAATCTCAAGTTAATAAACCTATCCCTTGCTAAGACGTTGTTTTAAATTTTCCGCATAGATGAAGTAACTCTACTGTCACACAATATAATTCTAAAATTAGAGAGAAAACGAGACAACGGCTAATTCATAAACGTAATGTAATATCATTGAATCAAAGATAGTGAGCCGAAATAGACCCGTCCACTCCCAGCGAAGCGAAGCGACGCGACGTAGCTGACACTGGCGGCATAGTTTCAGACACGCTTTCATCTTATACCTATGCAGTTGTCATCATAGCTTCCAAAGTAATGAAGGGTTAATAATTGAAGTTGCAATATAAAGGACTTAATGTAAGGGGTATTGATTTTTATATAAGTTATAAAAAAGTATTGCCGTGTGGTTCCCGGCACCAATACAAAAAGAATAGGACCACTCCATCTCTTTCCCATGGATGTCGTAAAAGGCGACTAAGGGATAGGCTTACAAACTTGGAATTCTTTTTTAGGCGATGGACTAGCAACCTATCACTATTTAAATCTCAATTCTATCATTAAGCCAAATAGCTGAACGTGGCCATTCGGTCTTTTCAAGACTGTTGGCTCTGTCTAGCCCACAAGGGATATAGACGTGACCATATGTATGTATATATAAAAAAGTATTCGGGAATAGTAATATTTATAAGGTTTAGGTACGGCAGCTTAAAATTGGGTTTGTCCAAGGGTTATCTAATAATATACTATACATAAATAAATAATGTAAATATATACGGGACAAATTACATTATATTTTATAATAAATTCTTAGATAGATAAACATCCAAGACCAATCAGAGGAAGTTCGTTTCTCACCATGCCCTGACCGAGATTCGAACTCGGGACCTCCGGTATCACAGACAAGCGTATTACCACTGCGCCATAGAGGCCGTCTATAATAATTTCAATTGTAATATTTAGGTCATATTATATTAATTGGGTTTGTCTCAATGCCGTTCAGCTGAACGTGACATTACATACTATTGACTGTGTCCATCTCGTAAGGGATAAAGATGTGGTGTACTTACTTATGTATATAAGAACCAGCGGCGTGAGCTATAAATCTAAACTATCTTTAGACTCTTTACTAATTCTTTTTGCCCCGTTAGTATTTATTGAATCAATCCCGCGGGAACTCCGGGATAAAAAGTAGCCTACATATTATTCTGGATCTTCAGCTACCCACATACAAAATTTCATTGTAATCACTTCAGTAGCTTTTGCGTGAAAGAGTAACAAACATCCATACTGACATAGTACTCACAAACTTTCGCATTTATAATATTAGTATAGACTGATACCACCGTAGCAATACCGCGGCACATCGTCTGAAGCCGGCTGTATCCGCCAACGGATCGCAGCGGACCGCAACGGATCGCAGCGGACCGCAACGCAACGCGACGCACCGCGACGCACCGCCTCGATGCAGGTGCTTAGTGGGATGATTGCGTGACGTGGGGCTGACAGCTAGTTACTTAGAGAAATGAAGTGATACATACATACATATGGTCACGTCTATATCCCTTGCGGGTTAGACAGAGCCAGCAGTCTTGAAAAGACAGTATGGCCACGTTCAGCTATTTAGCTTAATGATAGAATTGAGATTCAAATAGCGACAGGTTGCTAGCCCATCGCCTAAAATAAGAATCTCAAGTTTAACCTATCCCTTAGGCATGTCGGTACCTTTATCAAATAGCAGGTACCTATCACCGCTAATCTTCCGACAATTAAATGTAAGTAGAAGACTTACCATATCTATTTTTTTTTGCCCAAAAAACACATTTGCGAATAAAAAAAAACCTATCCCTTAGTCTTACGACATCAACGAGAAATTAGATAGAGTCATCCTATTCTTTTTTATATTGGTGCCGGGAACCACACGGCACTAGAATACTCATTTAAGATTTTTATCTAAAACTCAACCTAATATTTTTCCATCTTTTCGTGTGGATAATTGTAAACATAATTTATTGTCCACACGTAATAAAAACTTAAAAGTTAATATACTTACTTAAATGTCATGAAAATCGTTTTACGAGGGCAAGCTTCGTTTCCCTTTGTTCCGGTGGTCGCGAATTAAAAATATTTTCCGTTCCGCTTCGAAGCGACGGCGACGTCACGAACTGAAAAACGCGCGCGCATAATATTTCGATTATTATGCGCGCGCGTTTCTCAGTGGTGAAGGTGTCCTGTGGTTCCCGGCGCCAATAGGAAAAAGGAATAGGACCACGCTATCTCTTTCCCACGATGTCTGAACCTGTCATTATATGAATCTCAATTCTATCATTGAACCAAAGAGCTGAACGTGGCCATTCAGTCTTTTCATGACATGTCGGTCTTTTTTAAGTCTGTTAGCTCTGTCTACCTTGCAAGGGATATAGACGTGACTAAATGTAGGTATGTATGTGTGTTAAAGATCCTTTGCAGTCTTTTAGAATTTTGTAAATCAGAAAAGACCGCCGTATGTACTCGGCACCAGTTCAAAAAAGAATAGGTCTACTCCATTTTTTTCCCATGGATGTCGTAAAAGGCGACTAAGGAATAGGCTTATAAACTTGGGATTCGTCTTTAAGGCGACGGACTAGCAACCTGTCATTATATGAATCTCAATTCTATCATTGAACCAAACAGCTGAACGTGGCCTGTCGGTTTTTTTTTAAGTCTGTTGGCTCTGTCTACCTATGTATGTATGTTAAAGATACCTCTTATTAAGTCGCTGTAAATAAATAATCATACCTATTTTGTAAAACAGAAAAAACCGTGCTATAATCTTCATTTAACTAACAAGCCAGCCATCGCCATTATAGAATATTCCTATTCCTATACAAAACATTGCCTGTCTGTCTGTCAGTCCCGACATATCTGGCAGAACGGCCGCCGCTCCCCGGTAATAAAACGCATCCCTGATTAATTGCGACGTCCATGTACGCATCACTCAGGACACGGCTTGTCTGTTTGTCTGTGCAGTGAAACCGTCTGAACTTTATGTCATACAAATTGAAATGAGTAAAAATAATATTGTTGTTGGTATTCGCGTACTATCTCTTGTCCAAACTTTATATAAACTTCAATACACACGTCACGTGTATTCATACTTTACGGGGTTAACAGAGACTTTTGTCTCGAAAAGACTACAACCTCTTTTCCCCTATACATACAAGGATTTTCAGGGCAAGAGTGAAAAGGTACTATTTTAAGTATCATGCTTACCACAAGACAGGTAAATCGCACTCAAATTCTTATAAAAAAATCTATCTATCTTTGTTTGACACATACAGATATACTAAGCATTCAAGTCTATGGTCTGTATTTCTGTTACTAAAACTATTTTTAAGTTACTTTGTAAATTAGGTACTAACAATATATGAATTATGTCCGAAATAAACATTTATTTATTATTTATTGTCAATTCAGCAATGCATAAAGGCATGATAGTAAGAACTGAAAACAAAAGATAAATTAAATGTAAAATAATGAGCACTTTTTACAATAAGTGATATAGAATTAATTTTTCAAACCTTTAATTATTCTCTAATAATTTTGTCTTCATAAAGCTATAATTTTTCGATTAATTCATGCACTTTTCATCATATCGCGTTCTTAGCATTACAAAAATAGTTTGACACAAAAAACCGGAAGATGGGCCAAGGAAAGTCGCGTTCAATCTTTCTATTTTCAACAATTTGTTGTACAAGCTACCGCGAGGCAATAAATGTTCATCGGAGCGCACATCCCCGGCGCAGGCGCAGGCGCATCGCTTTGTGAAACCGCCGGGTGTAGTGAAAAAAGCAATTAACTGAAATGTGGAGCCGCTAAATCCGTTCGATTCCCGGCCGAGCGTTCACGCGTGCCATGAAAAATGGTGCGCGTACTGTTACGCGGACAGCGTTGAATGCCTTTTTAAAAAAAAAGATTATTTAAAGAAACTTAATTTTATTCACTGGATAAAAGTACATGAACTTATTTTACTTATTGGATAGATTTATAACGTTATGGAGGCAACCGCTCTGCAAGAGGTTCTAATGTGGACTGGCTATGAGAGCAACGCTCAGGACTGAGGCGTTGTGAGGGGGTGATGAGCAAGCCTGAAGGGTTTGCTCTGTCAGCACTATCACTAACATTAGCGGGATGTAACACCTCCCCCTTTAAGAGGAGACTTTGGGGTAGTTTCAAAGTATCCGTTTAAATTCTAGTTCTAAGAGGGGCAACAGGGTTGATTGTCTCAGGTCCAGGGTCATGTCTGTCGGTAAGTTCTACGGTTTCGGGGGTCGTTTGAGATTTTACTTTCTTTAAATTGAGATTGAATTTAACAGGGCGGTTGCTGCCAGATTTACAGAAATTTTTGATAATAATAAAACTTAAAAATACTATGAACATAATTGCTAATATTATAGTAACGATAGAATAGTGTGTCCCATATTTTATAATATGTGGGCTTTGCTGATTTTCCAAAGCTTCTAGGTCGCTTAGAAGGGACTTGACCATGTTATTGCCACGTTGGCCGAAATCATCTAAGTCTACATTACTTAAGTGTACAGGGGGTGTATCAAATGCTAGTCTATTTAATTTTATATAATTACAACATGAATCGTTAATTAGGTTGAAATCCGGGAAATTGTTTATAGGTGAAGTTATATTAAAAATATTATATTTAGGTGTTAGTGTAGTACTTTTACAATACCCAACACAGTTCTTAGGTAATGTGAGTATTCCCGTTCCTAGAATTGTGGTCTCATACAATTGAGCGTTAAGACAGTCTATTGTTATTCTAATGGGTTCCGTCTGAACAAATATCCATTTATTGTTTGTAAGGGGTTTCCAAATGTCTAGTGTTCCGATGATCACTTTAGTTTCACACTGTAATGGTTTTACACTATTTATTTTTGTTAACAATTCACTTTCACATATAGGCTTTACGTCGGTTGAATATATACTTCCAATATCACATATATAGGATCCGGGATTCACTAGCTTGCAGGGTTTTAAATCATCGAGGATGCAGTAGTAAGCCTTGTCTTTGGTCATTGCTATGTATTTATTGGCCGGAGAAATTAGGCTAAAACTATTCGGTTCACGAGGGTCATATGGTACAGGTAATGCTATGTTATGGAATAACACATATTCTTTAGTGTTCACAAGTGGTACTTGTAAAACAAATACTATCTTATTACTAACATAATAACATACTAATTTTGATATACTTAAAATTAAGTGTATAGAATTAATATCTAGTGTTACAGGCAGCTCAAGGTCACTAGGCAAATGTCTATAGTTATTGGCAAGCTCTCGATGTAATTGAATGGGTGTTATGATAGCAGGATGTAGAATATCCTGGCTACTAAATAAAATGCTATTAGTTATATCTTCTAATTGGAAGGACAATGTTAGTATTGATGTTTCAAGTGAATCAAATATTCTGTTAATATCGGTAAGTATTTGTAGTTCGTTGGTAGCGTCGGATATATTTTTTATAAAAAGGGAGAGCTTGTCAATAGCTTCGTATAATTTTATTTCATTTTCTTTAATTGTAGCTATTGTTTTATTATATTGTTCTAGTACAGAAGTGGTGACCAAAATATTTTCTTTCATGAGTTTAGTTAGGCGTTTTTCATCATTCTGTAAAGTGGCTATTGCTTCTTCATATTGAATGCCGTCATTTTCATCTAATGTGCCAAAAATATATTTAAATACTGTACCTATACCTCCTATCCATGCACTACGCTTAGCTCTATTATCTATTAGATGCGAGATAGAATCATATTCTCTATTCATGTCCTTAAATCGCACTATCAGTGGTTGTAACCAACTGTTACATTCGGCAATAATTTGTTCAGCCCGTGTTGCTTTGCATAATAGTCTGGTGTTTTCTAAAGCTATTTTAATATTCTGTATATGAGGTTGGAAATGCGAGATATCCACTGGAATTATAATTTTCAGTTCATTGTTTTTAATCTTAAGAGTTCCCAGGTAGTCATAGTAGAGGCCCGAACTGAAGGTGATTGGTTGGATGAAATCTCCGTGAGATTGCCCTCGAGCTGAACTGTAAGTAACATTACTTATTAATATAAGACTACTAAGGTAAGTATTTTTTGTTATTTATTTTTTA
The DNA here is from genome assembly GCF_032362555.1 of Amyelois transitella. Classification (NCBI taxonomy): domain Eukaryota; kingdom Metazoa; phylum Arthropoda; class Insecta; order Lepidoptera; family Pyralidae; genus Amyelois; species Amyelois transitella. The sequence continues at coordinate 361,583 of NC_083521.1, read as the reverse complement.
TTTATTATTGTTATTATTTTTTTTATTTATTATTTATATATCTATGTTTACTACTAATATTTACTTTACTCATTTGCAGGTTTTACCTGGTCATAATGATGGGTGACGTGACGTCGGTTTATTAACAAGGTAAGTGTATTGTTACCGTTAATCTTAACTACTTTATAAGGTCCTTTCCAGAGGGGTGAGAGCGCTTTCCGCATTCTCAAATGATTCTTTAAATACACATAATCACCTATTTTATATTTAGATGGGCGAGTGTGCGAGTCATAGTAAGTTTTGGATGACTCTTTTGATCTCCTTATGAGGTCCAGAGCCTTTTCACGTGAATACCTTAATCTGTTCTGGAGCATGCGGACATAATCTGGGTATGTTGCCGCAGAAGAGTCTTCATAGATGGAACTCGGGAGTGTCGGTTTATTACCAAACATTAATTCATATGGAGTGAAGTTTGTTGTGGAATGTACTGTGGTATTGTATGTGAGCATAGCTGTATATACGTAACGAGGCCAATTAGTTTGTTCTTCATCAGTAAAAGACCTAAGGTACTCTTTGAGAGTCGAATGGCTTCTCTCAAGAGCACCTTGGGTTTGTGGATGGTAGGGAGAAGACCACAAATTCTTTATTTTAAGGAACTCACAGGTTTTCCTGAAGAGTTCAGAAGTGAAGTTTGTACCCTGATCCGTGAGGATGGTTTTAGGTATACCAAAGATAGATATGTAGTGAAGCAGGCATTCACTGGTTTCCTCAGCAGTAGTGCTGCGGATTGGGTATGCGGAGGAGAATTTTGTAAGATCATCTTGTATTGTTAGTATATATCTTAATTTGGCAGGTCCGGCTTCAGGTAGAGGCCCGACTATATCAAGGGATACGCGCTGACAAGGTTCAGTAGAGGTGCTTGTGATTTGCATAGGGGCGCGATTAATCTGTCTCAGGGCTTTATTAGTTTGGCATTGTGGGCATTTCTTTACAAAATTTTCGATATCACTGCGCATATTTTTCCAATAAAAGATTTCTTGGATTCTTTTAACCATACGATTCATGCCCAGATGACCGGCTATTGGGATATCGTGGTTTTCCCTAAGAATTTTGGGAATTTCAGAAAGTGAAGGGTATATTATTTTATCTTTATATATATGTACATTAATATTTGTATTATTAAAAAGGTAAAGTATCATATTATATATTTTGATAAATTGATGGGTATCGAAAGGATTTTTGAAATCAGTTATGGCAATATCAGGGATAGAGTCAAAGTTAATTACGAATTCATTTCTGAGTGCTTTTAGGCTTTCATATAGGTCTTTGTAACTGGCTTTGTCAAAGTGATATACTTTAAAAAAGAGGAGGTATATTGTTTTATTACCTAGATTGAACGATATGAAGGAATTTAAGGTTCTTTCTTTTCCTAAAATTTCAGAATTATCAGGTATATTTTCAAGATAGGTTTGAACATAGGGGTTTGATTCATCTAGATCGATAGAGGTAGGGAGAATAATGACTTTATGTTCCGTTTTAGTGATTTCTTGGTTATGTTCTATTATTTTAGTATTAAAAGGTTTATTTTTATTCATTATTTCTTTTAGGAAGGTGGAGTAATCATCATTAGGTAAATCCAGGTTAACAGTGGAGGGGGCAGCGGTTTCTCTTGTTGTGATTTCAGGAGATAAGGAGTTTTCGGGGCCTTGTGTAGGCGTACCGCTGGGTGTAAGGACTTCAGGATTATCAGGTAAGTTAATAGTTTCATTATTTTGAATATTAGGCAGAGACTCAGTTTCGGGTAAAGGAAGAGTGTTATTATCGATTGGATCAGGATGATTGGAAGTAGGTAAGTTAATGTCGGGAAAGGAAGGATCGATGTCACCCAAGTCGAGGGGTTCAACTGATGTTGGTCCTAATTCTTCTGGATCGAAGGAGGCAGGAGATATTAATAAATCCATTAGATCTCTATCTATGGTTGTTGGAGATTGAGAGGACGCTTCTTTTGAAGAATCAGGAGCAGGATCATCATTATGCTGGACAGGATTGACGGGGTACCGAGAGAGGGCATCAGCGTTAGTATTAATTTTCCCTTTTTTATATTTAATGTCATATTCGAATTCTTCTAATTTTAGGCGCCATCTAATAAGGCGTGACCCTGGGTCTTTGCATTTGAACAACCATTCTAAGGGTTTATGATCTGTGACGACTGTGAATCTGTGACCATATAAGTAGGGTCTGAAAGTTTTAGTACCGAAAATGACTGCCAGGCATTCCTTCTCAGTAACACTATAATTGCATTCCGCTTTATTGAGGGTACGAGAAGCATATGCAATAGGGCGGTCCTGCCCTATTGGACCTTGAGATAGGATAGCGGATATTGCATAGTTAGAGGCGTCACACGTTAAAAGAAATGGTTGTGTGAAATCAGGATAAGCAAGGATTGGGGCAGTAACGAGTTTATTTTTCAAGGATTCAAAGGCTAGTTGTTGTTCGTTCTGCCAATTGAAAGGAATGTCCTTTTTTAAGAGGGATGTGAGAGGCTTGGCGAGTTTGGCAAATTCTGGTATGAACCTTCGGTAATAAGATACGAGACCTAAAAAGGATTTTATATCCTTGGGGGATTGAGGGATAGGAAATTCGGATACTGCTTTTGTTTTTTCAGGATTTGGTTTTACTCCGATTTCACTTATGACGTGGCCTAAATATGCTACTTCTTTTCGCAGAAATTCGCATTTTTCTGGTTGAAGTTTCAGGTTGAACTTACGGATTCTGTCAAAGACAGCTCTTATATTTTCGATATGTGAGGGAAGATCATAGCTATAGATAACGATGTCATCAAGGTAGACGAAACAGCGTGTACCCTGAAGACCGGAAAGACAATTATTCATAAGTTTTTGGAAGGTAGATGGGGCATTTTTCAGTCCGAATGGCATACGGTTAAATTGGAATTGGCCTTGAGGCACACAAAACGATGTTTTAGGTGCATCTTCAGGAGATATTAAGATTTGGTGAAAACCAGAAGATAAATCGAGTGTGGTGAAGTATTTGCTGTTTCCTAATTGGTCTAAAATCTCAGATATTTGTGGTATAGGGTAGACTTCGCCGATAGTGATGTCATTTAATTTTCGGTAGTCTATTACGATGCGCCATTTGCGCTGGCCTTGGGAATCTAATTTTTTCGGAACTATCCATATCGGTGAGCTCCAGGGAGAAGAAGAAGGTTCTATGATGTTTTGTTCGAGCATTTTGTCGATTTGTTTTTCTACTTCCTTTTTATGACATTCCGGAAATCGGTAAGATTTGGTATGAATTGGGATATCGGAAGTAGTTTTGATTTGATGTTGGATTGCAGGGGTATGAGTGAGTTGGTCGTTAGGTAGGTGAAAGATGTCAGAATACCAAGAGCAGAGCTCTACGAGGGCATCCCTCTCTTCTAGATTTAAGTGATTTAACCTTAATGAATTTATTACATCCTTAGTTCTTGTAGATGTACTTTGGGAATTTGTATTGACGGGATAAGATTCAGAGAATAATGGTTGTACATTAAGTTTTAAATTCGTTTTGACATTAACGTAGTTTTCGGAAATATTAGCTACAGTAAGATTTATGCGATTATTATCTTTGATTTTCACAATACAGTTGGATACTAATATATTATTAGAAATATGTTGGTCTACAATGATGCCTTCCTTGAGGTCTGTGTCCTGAACAGAGCATTCAACGACAGCCTCTGTCCGAGGTGGAATAATATAAAATGGCTCTGAGAAATGTAATTTAACATTTAAAGGTCCTATTTTTAATATATCATGAGTATAGTCGATTTTGCAACCAAAAGCTGTTAAAAGATCGGTACCAATAATACCATCGTAAGGTAGGTTAATATTTTTTACAACATGAAATTTGTAAGAGATGGATTTTCTTTTATCTAATTTTAGTTTGAGTTGAAAGTGTCCTTCGGTTTGGGTTGGATCATCACCGGGGTCAATGCCTTTGAGTTTGATTGATTCTTTAACTAAGTTCATTTTATTTTGGATACTGGATTCCTTAATTAAACATATGCTAGATCCTGAGTCGACTAGTAGTGATAATGGGATATCTGATATTTGGGATTCTAGTAAGACATGAGGCAATAGCCTTTTGGTTGTATCTATGTTGATTTCATAAATGCGTTTGTTGCAGGAAGAGGAGTTCGATTTTGGAATATGGGTGCTAGCTTGGGGCTGGTTACCCGTGTTGTGACCCTTGGATACAGAGTTATGGGCGCTGGCTTGGGGCTGGTTACCCGTGTTGTGGCCCTTGGATACGGAGATATGGGCGTTAGCTTGGGGCTGGTTACCCGTGTCGTAGCCCTTGGATACAGAGATATGGGCGTTAGTTTGGGGCTGGTTACCCGTGTCGTAGCCCTTGGATACAGAGGTATGGGCGTTAGTTTGGGGCTGGTTACCCGTGTCGTAGCCCTTGGATACAGAGGTATGGGCGTTAGTTTGGGGCTGGTTACCCGTGTCGTAGCCCTTGGATACAGAGGTATGGGCGTTAGTTTGGGGCTGGTTACCCGTGTCGTAGCCCTTGGATACAGAGGTATGGGCGTTAGTTTGGGGCTGGTTACCCGTGTCGTAGCCCTTGGATACAGAGGTATGGGCGTTAGTTTGGGGCTGGTTACCCGTGTCGTAGCCCTTGGATACAGAGATGGTGTCTTGAAAGGTATTAGTGCTAGGTAATGATTTGGATTTGGGACTCGCGAGACACCGCCGCGAGCCCATTAGTCGTTTAAATCATTATTAGGTTGGAGGTCTACTTCATCGTGACCTTCTTCCTCATCAGGTTGTTCGAGGAAGTTCACACGTGGGGGTGGCCTAAATGATCCATGATTAGAATGAGGATTTTGATTCACTTTGTATCGGTTATTATTAAATTCCCGTTTTTTGCAATTTAATAGATCGTGCCCAAATAATTTACAGTAACGGCAAAATAGGCTAGAGGAGGCCCCTTGCGTCATTGTATTGGAGGTTCTTGGTTGCGGTTGGTTTGAGTAATAGGATTGTTTTTGAGAATTATTAGGCTTAAATTTATTGCTTTGTTGATTATTAGAGTTGGATTTAGTATCAGGTTGGGAACGTTTATATATTGTTTGCTGGATACGTTCTTCCGAAATCGCAAAGTTAATGGCTTCATTGAGGGTTTTGGGAGATTTGCATCTAACGATGTTGGATATACGGGGATGGAGCCCCATTACGAAGTGATGAAGTGCCAGGTCTTCCATGGCTGCGGTGCGACCAGGGAGCTCTTTGGGTTTAGAGGTAGAAAGTGATATTTCGGTAAGTAATTGAGAGAGATATGTTTCCGTTCTCAGAGCATAAACATTAACTGTTTCTTGGGGACCTTGTTTATTTTCTTGAAGGTCGGTTAAAAGATGTGAGTAATGTTTACGCTCACTGAACTGGGTTTTTAAGAATTCTTTTAGTTGTTCCCAGGATAGAAATTCTTTTATAGAACATGCTACTTCGGCTTTGCCGTTTAACTGACTTAAGATGAATTTGAATAAAATGGGTTTCTGAATTTCGGTAGCTAAATTTAGGGCATTATCGCAATTAACTAAGAATGAATTAAGGGTCTCCCGACTACCATCGTATGATTTAATAAATTTGAAAAGAACATTTAATTCTAGAGTAGACATCGCGAGAGCGGCTGTGGTTCTTCTTGTGATACGAGGGGAGCCGGGGGCGGATTTTGATTTTTCTTCCGTATCGCTAGCGGTTAGATCAGGGATATTAAGAGATAGCTCGCCTTCCTCAACCTTAGGCACTTTTGGCATTATAAAATAATACTATTATGATACAATAATTCTTTTGGTTCACAAAAAATAAAGTCTAACAGAACCCTAAGGTAACAAGCAATAAAATGTTATGTCTAGACTAAACAAAGCAATGACCAAGACTCACTACTCACAGGATGTGGGCGACTGATAAGAACGCGACGGCGGCGGCCGGGAACATTCCGATGTAGTTCAGCTTACTGTTTCTTGTTTCTTTCAGGATAATAGCGTGATTTGGATTTGAGCAAGGATGTCTTCTAGGATGAATGTCTTCTCGAGGTGTAATGTTGGTAGCGAAACAGGCTGCAGACTATGAGGAGTAGAGGATGTAATAGGTCCCTTTGTCTTCTTCGCGACACCGGGTTGAACAGGGCAAAGGGCTGGATACGAGCACCCTTCGCTTAAGGGTAGGGGGTTGCGGCTAGTGATGCAACCACGGGATAGACAGATCACTTGCAAGATCTCTCTCAACAGGATATTTTCTTTCACAGTAGCACTTTACACTCACTGCACTGGATTATTTATTTTATTTTGGATTTATTTAGGATTTTACGGGATCCGGGGGTGAGTCCACGAGCGGGCCTGGTTTACGATGTCGGATCCCACCGCTTTGCCACCAAAATGTTACGCGGACAGCGTTGAATGCCTTTTTAAAAAAAAAGATTATTTAAAGAAACTTAATTTTATTCACTGGATAAAAGTACATGAACTTATTTTACTTATTGGATAGATTTATAACGTTATGGAGGCAACCGCTCTGCAAGAGGTTCTAATGTGGACTGGCTATGAGAGCAACGCTCAGGACTGAGGCGTTGTGAGGGGGTGATGAGCAAGCCTGAAGGGTTTGCTCTGTCAGCACTATCACTAACATTAGCGGGATGTAACAGTACGCTGGGTATAGTCGAATGGAAAGTTCAGGTAACTTTGTTTCATTCGTTTTAGATACATATTATTAATAAGTAGTTGCTATCTCTTTGATCTAATTACATATTATCTACATATATCTATCATTTGACGGCCTCTGTGGCGCAGCGGTAGTACGCTTGCCTGTGACACCGGGGGTCCCGGGTTCGAATCCCGGCCAGGGCATGATGAGAAAAGAACTTTTTCTGATTGGCCTGGGTCTTGGATGTTTATCTATATAAGTATTTATTATAAAATATAGTATCGTTGAGTTAGTATCTCGTAACACAAGTGTCGAACTTACTTCGAGGCTAACTCAATCTGTGTAATTTGTCCCGTATATATTTATATATTTATTTATTATTTATTTATCTGCCTGGAATGCTTGAAAAACTTTAACGTCATCTCAATCGCGTCTCAAAAACTATGATCCTACTAATATTATAAATGCGAAAGTTTGTATGTCAGTATGGATGTTTGTTACTCTTTCACCCAAAAACTACTGAACCGATTACGATGAAATTTGGTATGTAGGTAGCTGAAGACATAGAATAACATATAGTCTACTTTTTATCCCGGAATTCCCGCAGGATTGATAGAGTTTCCTTGTAAACTATAATCGCCGTAAATATTTGGGTAACTGTGCACCCTCAAAACGAACACCTATGCTTCATCGAAGTTCATGAATAACCCTACAGCCACATGACCTAACTGGTAAAGCTTAGAGCACTATAACAAATACTAAGGTAGTGGGCTAAAACATGTTTAACTGGATTTTGATGAAATTTGGCACAGAGAAATGAACTATTTGAATAACAGGCTTTTTCTATACAATATCTACACTTGAATGGATACTTAGCAGCACTTTGAACAAATCATTGAAATAAATAATTTCTTAATTGTTTTTAAACTCTCACTTTGCATGAAACTATTTATAAATATACCTACAGGTATTAAACGCGCACGTAACGTAACTTATATCTCGGACGTTACGAATCATGTTACAATGATCCGTCGTCATCGTGTGATATTTCTTATAACTCTCCTACATACATACATATGATCACGTCTTTATCCCTTACGGGGTAGGCAGTCAGTAAGTAACAGTCTTGAAAAGACTGATAGCTGTATGGCTTAATGATAGAATTGAGATTCAAATAGTGACGGGTTGCTAGCCCATCGCCTAAAAGAAGAATCCCAAGTTTATAAGCCTATCTCTTAGTCGCCTGTAACGACATCCATGGGAACGAGATGGAGTGGTCGTATTCTTTTTTTTTATTGGTGCTGGGAACCAGACGGCAAACTCTAAGGCCCATAGCACACGGCGTATTTTAAACGCGCAGAAGACGCGCAGGAGACGCGCGTATAAGCACTTCAAACGCGATTCGGACGCAACTTTAGAACCTAAGCACACGGGGCGATCGTGAAACGCGCCTCTACTGCACGTAAACGCGCACCCCCTTCCCCTTCTGCCTCACTCCGCTCCTTTTTACGCGCCGCGTTTGAAACGCTTCAAACGCGCGTAAACGCGCTTCATATGCGCGTTTGTATCATCGATGCAAACGCAACAATCGACGTATACAGTGCCGAAAACGCGCGTTCGTAATACGCGCGTCGCCTGCGCGTTTAAAATACGCCGTGTGCTATGGGCCTAACTCTATTAAAATCAGTTTGGTCCAAAGGTTCGACTGGCAGAGAATGCCTTGTGGCATTAAGTCCACCTGTTGTACATTTTACGTGCATGAAGTTTAGGTAAATAAATAAATAAATAAAATAAAATGAAACATTTCTTATAACAGTTTTGCGTGGAACTGTACCCGGCGCGGTGTTTGTGTTGGTGTCGCGGCAACATTTTGTCGCTCGTCAGTCGTCACGGTGTCGCCTGTGATGGATGTCCTCGGGTGACGGACTCTGGTGGGTGAGGTAGAGAAGTATTAAAAAGAGAAGATTTTTCAAACATGCCTAGACTCCAATTATTTACCTCTTTTTTATTTCTCTCTCCAAATTGTTTGGTTATTGAAGACCAAAATTAATAAACTTGGGATTCTTCTGCATGGACCTGTAGGGACTATTCGAATTAAGCCATGCATCTAAATGTGGCTTTACAGTCTTTTCGAGACGGTTGGCTCTGTCTACCCCGTATGGGAGTCGTGATTTAGTTTTAAATAATTAAATAAAAAGTGGGGCTACGTAGGTAAGTAGCTAATGAAAAAATAGTAAACTAATTATACATACATACATACATATGTATGTATAATTAGTTTACGTCACGGTCACGTCTATATCCCTTGCGGGGTAGACAGAGCCAACAGTCTTGAAAAGACTGAATGGCCACGTTCAGCCATTTAGCTTAAGGATAGAATTGAGATTCAACTAGTGACAGGTTGCTAGCCCATCGCCTAAAAAGAATCCCAAGTTTGTAGCCTAAGGTAAAAGCACCTATTACGGAGGTATTTCGCAACATTTGAAAGTAAGAAGCAAAAATAAGCATAAGTAAGTATTTTTAAAGGTTCCAAACAAAATTATTATCTAAAATGGAATTTAAATTTTGTATTGCTGTTGAGTCTAAGTATCCTTTCATGCGATTTCTTATTTAAAAAAAATATTTAAAAAGGCAGGTCGATTTTCCCTAATACGGAGGTATGATTTTGGTCAGAGCCTATTACTGCGGTAGACGGCTCCTAATACGGAGGGTCAGGAAGTACATTAATTTAGGTTCCCTACAAATAATATGTATAACAATAATAGAAATGTGTAAGTACCTTTATTGTAAGTTTTTCGTTCATTGACTATTTAATTACATTATTTCACTTTAATGAAATTAAAGACGACTTTGAATTTTAAGTATATTATTTATTTAAAGTATATATATGTATATATTATTATTTAGTGTTTTCTACACGCGTGTGTACAGCTTTCACGGATTTAACAATATAAAAAAATGCAGGTTCATTTAGGAATTAAGTTTTATTTTTTATTACAATTAGTTACTTTGGCTAAGAAATAATGACGAACAATAACAATCATCTAAAATCTTTTAAAAATCAACACTTCGTAGAGGAACAAAAAGTAACAATAATGAAATATTTATAACATCAGTCTTTCAAAAACTAACACTCCGCAGAGGATAGTAAACTGTAACTAAAAGTTTTACATATTAAAAAATAATCACTTTAGTAATGGGAAGTGAACTTAATATAAGATACCTAAGTAAAGTTTAGGGTCAATTCAGGCTGCAGTTACAGTGGTCGACAGCAGCCCTAAGAGCATTTACAGCTTCGGAAGAATTTTAAACGTTCGCTACTAGACTAGCTTCGCTTCAAAACTGCTGGCTGTCGTCAGCAACCGACGCCGCATCAGCCACCAACAGTTTTATTTTTTCGAGCGATTACTGGTCTATAAAATAATGAAAATAAAGTTTAAAACTCTTTTAAAACTTGCGTCAATGCTGCCCGCTGCCACTGCTGCCTGAATTGAGCTATGAATAAAAGCGTAGTAAAAAATGAAAAGAACAATTACGTAGATTGCATTAATTTATATTAAAATATTTAATTATTTCAATGTTTTTGATTTTACAAAAAAAAAAAACATTTATAAAAAATAAGAATCAGAAAAAAGACGATTTTTTTATTTATTTACGAAACCCTAAAATCTTGTGATTTTCTGTTTAATTAATAAAGCCATAATAGGAAACCATATTACCTAATACAGAGTTACCTGGAAATAACTACCACCGTATCAGGAAAACTACTCGTGTTTTTAATAATCCTAATTCTGACCCATCAAAATTCCGATTAACAAAAGAGTGTAAATTTTTAATCAAACGACAACTATTTTGTGGCTAAGATGTGTAAAACTGAAGTAACAGTTATACACAGGATATTATTTGTGATAAATTAAAACACACCTCTCAATTTTTACCCCTCCTAAGAAACTAACATTTTGTACTCAACAGTTTTATTATTTAACTAGATTTCTAATTGAGAACACATACCTCAGAATATGGTTATTAATTTATGAGATTAATAATTATTTCAATTGAACTTTTAACTAATTCAAAAACTTAATAATTTGAAAGTTATAAACAATTAAATTTTATCAGTATTTTTCCTATTACGGAGTTATACCACCGAGTTAGGATTAGTCTATAAAATTCGTATCCTATTACGGCGATATTTTATTTCTTATTTTTTGGGTAAAAACTGAGTTACAAACGTGAAACAAGCTATTTAATTTAAAAATTTAAAAGTAGGGAAATGCTATAAGTTATTCATAAACAAACTTGAACGGCCTATTAATACGAAAAATTGCCTTTGTAAATATTAGTGTGCTTACTTTTGTTGTTCCGCGTTTGTATGAAAACACCTGTCCCGTCGATGCCGTGACATAAACTGATTGATTTTGTTGTGTTGCCAATGTGTTGTAGTTGCAAATGTCGGTTAAGTCGTGCCGTAATAAATTTAGAATAACACATTTGCGTTATGATGTACTTACACTGAACAGAACAGGAATAAAACTAAGAAATATAAATACCACCGTAATTGGAAGCGATTTTGACTACCGCCGTATTAGGAGCTTTTACCTTATATCCCTTAGTCGCCTTTTACGACATCGATGGAAAAGAGATGGAGTGGTCCTATTCTTTTTTATATTGGTGCCGGAAACCACACGGTACTAAACTAATTATTGCAGTACGAATATCGACCATGACGAAGCGCCTCGATGACAGCGAGTGGGTGCTCCGCTGACCGGCGTTTTAGCGTGAAATGGAACGTCTAGCGTGGTGGCCCGCCTCATCACTGCCAAATTGAATGATTTATAATTATGACCCAACTCAACTTTAGTGAGTGAATATTACCGGAACTTCAACAAGTACACACGAAACGAATATCGCGCGACATAGTTTCTGTGTAACCGATTCCCTATATTGTACATATATTAAAACCATAGAAACGGGAACGGAATTATTTCGGATTCTGTCTGTGATTTAAATCTTTTTTAACATGGACACTTACATTAATTGGTTACTAGCACGCCATCTAGGGACGAGTAGCTCGAATTCTACATGAGTGAGTTTAATAAGTAGTACAATAATAATTCAATAGAGGTCGCTGACACTAACTTGTGCTTTCTTTATTAAGAGCTTTTTTCGTCCTTTTGAAAAAAGTGGTATTTCTTTTTCTTTCACGTAATATTTTTTATCCCTTCTTTCAAAACATTAAAATAATTACAGAATATATTTTGTGGACAATATTTAACAACACTGTAAAGCACTTCCATGGCAACACCATCAATCGACATCAAACAAAAGTAAAAAAAAAGCAAAGCAAGCAAACGTCTAATGAAGTTATTATTTTGATATTTTTCCATTTCTAGAAAAATGGGGACAGAAGTAGCAATATCATTTAGTTCTTTACGTGCTCAACTAGAAAGTGAGAAAAGTAGTTTATTTAAAATAGACGAAAATATAAAGAAAATACAAGTTAGCGGAAGGTTTCCAAATGATAGGTTAGTGCTACCTAACTGTTTGACGTTTTATCGTATATTTTACAATATTTTACATGTGATTAATAATTTCCAGGTTCAATAATTCTTCCGGTGAATATGTGAGAGCTGGAAATCGATTAGGTGGCCGAAATTCTTTTCCAGACGCTGGCAATAATTACAAAAATGATGAGCTATACAACAAGCGGAAACATGAGACTAAAACTGTGTTTAGCAGGTAAATACAATCGCAAATTACTATGACGTTACTCATTACTGGTCGTTTTTACAAGTTTGGCCAAACGACTTGGCCATTTTTTTACTTAGCCAACTAGATGTTCTGCTTTGGACTGTCATAAGAATACAATCAAATTCATTAAAAAGATGACTAGAAGTAAGTCTATGTGAAGTGAAAAATCTCGCTAAATAATATCCATATAGGGATTGTCTCTTTATGCACTTCTAGACCACATTGTAAGGTCTTGCTTTTTGAAATAACCACACATACAAATTTACATATACAAAAGCTATGCTGAATTTTGTGAAGCCATGTTTCTCTGCAAGGAACTATACTATATCTTTTCCCTTTTTATATTCTTATGGACAAAGAACTAATTGGCTATAATTATCAACTTTGTAGGGAATTGAAGTTTATTTAATTTTTGTAATAAGAAAAGTCTGGGAAATTTTCACATAGATAAAATATGAGTAATAATTTGTTTTTTTGTCATAACAGGCTATCAGCTCGATCACAAGACAGCGATGGTGAGGAAGAGGGGCCTGGCGGTAAAAGAGCTCGGATGCCATCAGCAGTGACTCGGGAACTGCCCACCAGGGCCGCAGTGCTCCGGGCACAGGGGGACGATGAGCAGGCGAGGACTCGTAACAGACGCATCTTTGGATCTCTACTCGGGACGTTACAAAAGTTTAAGCAAGAGGAAATTGTTTTACAAACCAAGGTTGGTGACTAAATGAACTATCTTATTCATGTTATTGCTCCTAATTAAGTCATAAAGCATAACATGGCCTTTTCGAGACAGTTGGCTCAGTCTAACCCCATAAGGGATAAGACCTGATCATATTTATTTCAAAACAGAATACAATGTATGTCAACAAAACTTTATTATTTATGTATTAACCTTCAAAATTTGAGAAAGAAGCTAATAGCCAACAGAGTTGAATGCAAGATCAATTATCAACATGAGTCATGTTATCTCTTTGTAAAGATTTTCTATTTATATTGCAAATCACTATGTCGGCTGTCCTCAAGTTAGATAAGTTTGACTGCCTCATAGATTGAGGACAGCAGATGTGAATTTCAAACTTACAACTTTTAAATAACATAATATAATCACGTCTATATCCCTTGCGGGGTAGACAGCGCCAACAGTCTTAAAAAGACTGATAGGCCACATTCAACTGTTTGGCTTAATGATAGAATTTCAGTACCGGTCATCGATCTCTGCTATACGGACCGTGCTACGGTTATATCTAAATTCCATTGTTCATCAACATTTTCTCTTTTAGAATTTTATTAGTTATTTATTAAAAAAATTTCAAAGATGATGAAGTGTTCCGTTTGTGACGCGTCATTTAGTGATGGCGTGCAGTGTATGCATTGCAAGAGACACCTGGACTTCAGTTGTGCAAATATCACTGAGGCTGGATACAGGAAGCTGGGCACGGATAGAAGAGCTGCCTGGAAGTGTCCTATGTGCAGAAGGCTGTCGCCTACACCACCCACTATACCCACTAGTAACACAGTTACGCTTGATACTATTCTTGCCGAACTACGCGATGTTAAGAGTCAGCTATCAGGTCTCCCAGCTTTGCAAAAGGATATCAAATGCATCAGGGAAGAATTGGGTGATCTTAAGCATTCGCTTGAATACAATAGTGCTGCTATTACTGAGCATGCTCAAAGGATTGAAGCTCTCGAAGGCAAGTTATTGGTGATTGAGGATGTTCAGACTGGCATAAATAAGGTCCACCATGAATTAAATTTGGTAAATGGAAAATTGGCTGCATTCGAGCAAAGGGCAAGACTAAGCAATGTGGAAATAAAGGGAATCCCTCTGAAAAAAGATGAAAATTTATTTTCAATTATGGAATCCATTTGTCGATCTATTAACTTTAACTTCTCGAAGGAGTCTATCGGTTACATAACCAGAGTTCCAGTTTTTGGTGCTAAGGAAAAGTCAATTATTGCCACTTTCACCAATAGATATACTAAAGAAAATTTTATTGCTGCGGCACGTGCAAATAAAATCCTTCTAGCTAGGGACCTTGGATTCTCAAATACAGATGGCCGGGTATTTGTTAATGACCATCTTACGAGTCAGTCTAAAAATCTTCTCACTTTGTGCAAGACAACCTTAAAAGCTAAGGACTATAAGTATATTTGGGTTAAATTTGGAAAAATACATGTTCGCAAATCTGACACTTCGCGAGTTATTATTATTAATAGTGAATCCGATTTAAATGGTTTAAAATAATCTGTTTTTTGAAAAGTCTAGGGATTTTTGTTGATTTAAAAATATCTCTGTTTATATACATGTTTTTGTTTTCTTCTCATATACAATATTATTTCGTCGGCCAAAAATTGCATCGTTTGTTTAAAAATTATAAAATGTTTATTAACGCTGGCGTCGTTACCGGCCTATTGATTGTCTTTTGTTCTCTGCGTCGACGCATCCCTACCCGCTTTCTATACACTGTTTGCGCTCGGATCGTAGCATTTGTCACTTTATGTATCCTTTTTTCGCAAATGACCATTTGCTTTTGTTGTTTCTTTCTATTTTTGTTACCTGTCGCGGGCGAACATGTTTACATCAATGACCTGCATAACAACATAATAATATTTTATTTTGATTGCACGTTTCGTATTCCATGCACATACGTAGGTTTTATTTATATTTTGTTATTTACTTTAATGCTACATAATTTAAAGTACGATTATGGCTAATTTGACTCATTGTAACAGTACTGAGAAATTATGCATTTATTATCAGAATGTGCGTGGTCTACGAACGAAAACTGAAACATTTTATCGTAACATTTGTTCAATCAATATGTACCATGTTGTAGTCTTGACGGAAACATGGTTATTAGATAGTATTCAGGACGGTGAGTTATTTGACGGCAGGTATGTAGTGTGGCGGCGGGATCGTGATTATGTGTTGACGGGTCAGACGTTGGGTGGCGGTGTTCTTATTGCCGTTCGTAAGGACTTAGTTGCACAACAAGAAACTTCTCTGAATTCTTGTGCGGAGGATCTATGGATTAGCCTAAAAATACCGCAAAGTAAATTCAAATTGTATTTGTGCGTACTTTATCTTTGCGTACAGAATCAGGGCTATACATTTTCGCAACAATTGCATAATTTTTTTCAAGGGCTAAATGATAATATGTCTTCTTTCTGTGAATCGAATAAGTATTTAATTATTGGGGATTTCAACATGAGCGATATCAAGTGGACCCTGTCTACGGATACTACAGCACATCTTTTACCTACTAATTTTTCTAGACCTGACGAAACATTCCTGGTTGACGAGATAGCATTCCACAACTTGCACCAGTACAATGGAATTCAGAATGATTATCATAGAATACTTGATTTAGTGCTTTGTAATGACAGTGTGTCTGTCGCTGAATGTCCCGCTCCGTTAGTACCTATGGATAAAAATCATCCTGCTTTAGATATATTTGTGGAGTTTATTGAAGTTAAGCCACTAAAACCTGCCCCTTTACTCAAATATTTATTTAACAAGGGTGATTACGATAATATTACTCGGGAATTATTGTTGGTTGATTGGGAATTTGAATTGTCTAGTGGATCGCTTGAGGAGGCGACTAATTATTTTTACGACTTCTTTCACAGATTGCGGGATAAATACATACCTACTAAATTAATATCATCTGAAAATTTCCCTATTTGGTATTCATCTGCCTTAAAAAAAGCTATTAAAGAAAAGCATAAGTTTTATCGTAAATATAAGGTCTATGGTAATTTTGCTGATTTGCAGTCTTTTCAGATTCTTAGGGACAGAGTGAAGCGATTGGAGCGTTCCTGTTTTGAGTCGTATATCGCGTTGGTTGAAGATTCAATAGGTCGATCTCCAAAACAATTTTGGGCCTACTTTAAATCTAAATCTAACTTGAATGCCATGCCTAGCTGTGTCAAGTATGAGGATGTTGAAGCTAATACAGGTGAAGCGATTTGTGAGTTGTTCTCTCAGTACTTCAATTCCAACTTCTCTGCTCCAGATCCATTTGATTCGCAGAATGCCTTAGTCGACTCGAATGCTACAGTTAGTGACATTCACTCAATCGTAACTGATGAGGTTGAGGTGTATGATCTGATTACTCAGCTTGATGTGTCTAAATCGGCCGGGCCAGATAAATTGCCGGCTCGGTTTCTTATTGGCTGCGCTGGTGCGATTGCTATACCTATCTCAATTCTATTCAACAAATCATTTAGAGAGCATTGTGTTCCGGTAATTTGGAAATCGGCCTATATTACACCAGTTCCGAAAAAAGGCTCTAAGACTGATGTTAAGAATTTTAGACCGATCTCTAAACTATGTATTATCGTAAAATTGTTGGAAAGGCTAACTTATAAACGTATATATTCTGTTCTCAAGGAGTCAATAAGTATTGAACAACATGGATTTCTGAGAGGACGCTCAACTACATCTAACCTAATCCTGCTTAATGACTTTATTACCGAATCTATGGATAATGGATCTCAAGTTGACGTCATTTATACCGATTATAGCAAAGCTTTTGATCGAATAAGTCATAATTTGCTTATTAGAAAGTTGTTTGCTTCAGGCATCCGTGGTGACCTTCTCAGGTGGTTTATCTCATACCTGGAGAATAGATCACAAGCTGTGGTGGTTAGTAACTATATTTCTAGTTGGATTCCTGTCCCAAGCGGCGTTCCTCAGGGTTCACTGCTTGGTCCTTTGCTTTTTACTGTCTTTGTCAATGACATTACTAGCTGCTTTAATTCATCACAACTTTTGTGTTATGCAGATGACATGAAAGTTTTTCGTTCTATTTCTTCCGGTGTTGACGTTGAGCTACTTCAACAGGACTTAGATCGGTTATCTGACTATTGTCTACGTAATAAGTTGGATTTAAACGCTGATAAATGTGCGTTTGCCACGTTCACTCGAAAACGTAAACCAGTAAATTCACGATATTTTCTTAAAGGTACCGAATTGAAAAAACAGTCTGGCATTCGTGATTTAGGCGTATTTCATGACTCTAAATTATTATTTGATACTCACATTGCCAATATAATTAATAAAGCCTCCAAATCCTTAGGATTTGTGATGCGCAATTCCAAAAGTTTTAAAAAAGCCAAAACCTTAAAAATTTTATACTGTACTTATGTAAGGAGCCATCTGGAGTACGCTTGTCAGATTTGGAACCCAATTTATGATATTTATATTTCCAGAATTGAGGCAATTCAAAAAAGATTTTTACGTTATTTATGTTTTCAGTTACATATTTCTTATAGTTCTGATCAATATGACGAGTTGTGTGCGAAGCAACATCTCGTTCCTCTAGTCACTAGAAGGAATGTGGCAGATTTAATATTTTTCTCCAAAATAATCAATAGTATTGTTGATTGTCCTGATATTCTTGCAAAAATAGGCTTTAAAGTCCCACCTAGAACTATGCGTAGTAATCCATTGTTTAATACCCCCTTCGTCAACACTAATTATAGACAAAATTCTTATTTATGGAGAACCGCTCATCTGTACAATCGAATTTCAGTAGACGCTGATATTGATATCTTTGATTTTAGCATTCCTAAATTGAGGCGGACTCTTATACAATTCTTCTTTCCAAGCGATGTGGTTGATGGCTGACCGGAGATGATATCACAATAATTTATATATATTTAACTGTCGATAGAATTAAGTTCTTTTAAATTTAGTAACTAGACGTTAACTCATAGATTGTTATTGTTGATTGTTTAGAGATTGATGTTCCTTTTTTTTTTATTGTATTAGTGTTTTGTATCTGTGAGGACCTATAATTGACCATTTGTTTTACATATGTGACGCTATTTTTTGTAAACGGTTGTTGGTCTTCCAAATAAATAAATAAATAAATAAATAAATAAATAGAATTGAGATTTGAATAGTGACAGGTTGCTAACCCATCACCTAAAAGAATAATCCCACGTTTATAAGCCTATGCCTTAGTCGCCTTTTACGACATCAATGGGAAGGAGATGGAGTCGTCCTATTCTTTCTTTTTATTGGTGTCGGGAACCGACAACAACACTTTTAAATAAATTGTATCAAATTACAGGAAGAGAAAAAGGCGCAAGTTGAACGCAAAATAGAAGAGCAAGCGCGACAAGAAAAGGAAAGAGAACAGAGAGAGAGAAAGACTTTGTACGCAGAGAGAGAGCACAAGAAAGCCACTATCAAGGCTCTGGAGGCCAAGATGGCGCGCGTGGAAGAGTTTGAGCGGTGGGAGGCGTCTCAGAAACACTTGGCCAACTTCATACTGACCAAAGCGAAACCACACATATATTGGCTGCCAAAGAAGATGACAGATAAGGCTACGGAGAAGCTGACTTCCAGTAGAAAGTTCCATGAGAGTAAGTTTGTCTATATTTGCCATGTGGATGATATTGTATTTCAGTTTTTGTTATTAACAAAGCTCTGCATGTATGATCTGTACCCTACTGACGATTTATGATGTATGGGCAGAAATACATACATACATATAATTACGTCTATATCCCTGTTGGGGTAGACGGAACCAACATTCAGGTGTATGGCTTAATGATCGAATTGAGATTCAAATAGCAATAGGTTGCTGGCACATCGCCTACAAGGCAAATTCCGAGTTCATTAGCATTTTTCCTTAGTCCCCTTTTACAACATCGATGGGAAAGATATGGAGTGGTCCTATTCTAAACCACACGGTATGGGAAGAAATGTAAGTACTTATATGTTCTCACATATCAAAAATCGTCAGTGATTTTAGTTGAGCTTGAGTTGAGGTAGTTAGTATGGTAACCTATCTTACAGCAGATTGTCATGTAAGTACATGCCACCAAAATGATCTACCACACCACTTTTTTCGTAATCTTGTATGCAAATCAATTGTTTATTTTGTTGAATAAATAATGGTAATCGGAAAATTCATTTAATTTTTATGTCGTCTTATCACTCATTGTTGATAATTCCAGCTGTTTATGGGCCCTTGTATCGCAGTAAGTAGTTATTACAGTAAGCAGCATATTTTTAATACATACGTACATAAAATGACGCCTGTTTCCCGGAGGGGTAGGCAGAGACTTCATCTTTCCACTTGCTACGATCTCTGCATAATTCCTTTGCTTCATCCACATTCATAACTTTCTTCATGCAAGCTCGGCGGTTTCGGGTACTCTTGACAAGATACGTTCTTCTAGGCCTTTCCACACCTTTCCCTCCACACTCTCCTTGTATATCTGCTTAGTCAACCTGCATTCATTCATCCTCTCCACATGACCGAACCATCTTAACATACCCTTTTCTATTTCTGTAACTATGTCTTCGTTCACATCACAACATTCCCTTATCACGCTGTTCCTTATCCGGTCACTCAATTTCACACCCATCATACTCCTTAACGCTCTCATTTCCACTGCGTTTATTTTATTATTAATGTAAGAGTTAAATTGATGAAAACAATGTCATACTGCTTAATATTCAAAGGTGTGCCCCGGGCTCATTTCCAGGATGCCACTGGACTAAGAAAATAATGATGTTATGTAAAAAAATATTTACCATAAAGATGGCTTTAAAGTTGTTTTTTAAGCCAGAGGATCCACTTTGTCCAAAATGTAAATGAACGTATTATTGTGAAATTATAATTTTCTTGAATACAATCAATGTTAGTGAGTTGTCCATAACCAACCACTTTTCATCGTATGTGAAAAGAAATACCTACTTGAAATAAGTTTTTTACAAGTTTTAACATAATCAAAAAGAATAATACACACAGTAAAATTATTTATTTATTTACCAAACCACAATATTCACATAGAACATAATACTCGTATTATTCCGCAAAACTTTGCACAGACACACTCTGTTTTAATAACGTATTAATTATTTTTTGTTTAGCCTTTCAGCTTTGGTATACAATTTTGTTTTTTATTTTATTGTAAAAATTACATTACAGTTCATTAAGATTAAATTATAATCGGATAAGGTTATGGTCAGACATACAAATACTGATTGGTATAAATATTTTATTAGTTTTGCATATGTACTTAAATGGTCCTAGCAATACTATTTAAATCTCAATTCAATTGTAAACCATGCCTGCAACTGAACGTGGACTTTCGGTCTTTTCGAGACTGTTGGATCTGTCTACCTCGCAAAGGATACATACTTCGTTCACTTCATCCACTTATTATACATAATCTTCATTTTAAAAATTAAGAATAAGTATAAATTTAATAATTTCAATATAAATATTATGTCTATTAGTATAATAATATATGTACCTACTGTACAAATAATGTCATCGGTTACCAATTCTGCAGAGTGCATGTCTAAGAAGCGGCAGGAGTTGCAAGATGAGTTGCAGCGGATAGAGCAGCGCTGCCTGCGGCCCCGCGCCCCGGGCACCAAGGAGAACCTGCCGCAGCCGCGCGCCCACGTTGCCAAAGAGGAAGAAGGTAACACCTGGAATCATAGCCGCAGAAGAAAAGGCGGACGGGGTTTTACTATACGGCGAAATGAAGCACCAATCTATATTAATATTATAAAGCTGAAGAGTTTGTTTGTTTAAACGCGCTAATCTCAGGAACTACTGGTTCGAATTGAAAAATTCTTTGTATAGACGCATATTTGTTAGTCTTTCTCGCAAAAACTACTGAACGGATATGGATGAAATTTGGCAAACAGTTAGTTTTGGCTTGGAAATAACAACACTTATGTTACTTTTTACCGCGGGATAACATCTCAGACCCACGCGAAATGAAGCACCAATCTATACTAATATTATAAAGCTGAAGAGTTTGTTTGTTTGAACGCGCTAATCTCAAGAACTACTGGTTCGAATTGAAAAATTATTTTTGCGTTGAATAGACCATTTATCGGGGATGGCTTTAGGCTCTATAACATCACGCTGCAACTGTAAGGAGTAAATCAATAATGGAAAATGTGAAAAAAAAAAACGGGGAAAATTATTCATTATATCATCCTTGAGGACTTTCATGATGCCAAAAATAACTATTCCATGCAGACGAAGTCGCGGGCACAGCTAGTTGTTAATATATACGGCTCACGTGCACACTCCAACCAATAGTGTGAGTCGGCCGCCGTTACGTCATAGATTATGTCACGAATTGGAAAGTTTTCTCTCGTTCACACATGTGTACAATGCCGTCATAACGATGCTTCACTTTTTCTGAACCACACTCCGTCCGCCTTTTTTTATACGTCTATTCCCGGAATATAATATGCATCTTACCGATATAAATGGTGGTAGTGGCCTCACCCGGTTTCGCCTTGGCCAATATAATTATATACGGGACAAAATACACAGATTGAGTTAGCCTCGAAGTAAGTTCGAGACTTGTGTTACGAGATACTAACTCAACGATACTCTATTTTATAATAAATACTTATATATAGATAGACATCCAAGACCCAGGCCAATCGAACCAAAAATTCGAACCCGGGACCTCCGTTGTCACAGACAAGCGTACTACATATGTATGTATGATATGTAAAAATGACGTGAAAAAATGCCTGCCGCGGCCTGTTACCTGAATAAAATATTGATTTTTTTTTTGTCGTTCAAAAGAAGCCAAATGTGTGGGGGGCCTTAAATACGAAGCGAAGATAACATTGATATAAATTTGTAGGCAGCCTTCTTGGTATGCGCCATAGCAACGGTTACCATGATGTTGTTTGTTAGTGATATTTCAAAAATAATAATTTTTATTGTCAAATATTCTTAATAAATTTACGTTGAATAGACATTTTAAACTGAAATAATTTTAATTATTAGAATTTTAAACTGATTATTTCCTCCTCTTTTCTCCTTCTATCTTCTGTAGGAATAACATACATACGTACATAAAATCACGCCTCATTCCCGGAGGGGGTAAATAAATATATATGGGACAAATTACACAGATTGAGTTAGCCTCGAAGTAAGTTCGAAACTTGTGTTACGAGATAGGTACTAACTCAACGATACTATATTTTATAATAAATAATTATATAGATAAACATCCAAGACCCAGGCCAACCAGAAAAAGTTCTTTTCTCATCATGCCCTGGCCGGGATTCGTACCCGGGACCTCCGGTGTCACAGACAAGCGTACTACCGCTGCGCCACAGACGCCGTCTAGGGTAGGCAGAGACTACCTCTTTCCACTTGCCACGATCTCTGCGTACTTCCTTCGCTTCATCTGTAGGAATAACTAACTTCATAACTAAGTATACTTGCTACATATTGATTTGGCTTACAGGCGAGAAAAGCAGACGCAACAAGTTCGCAGCGGACGCCGACCAGAAGGAGGACAGCGACGCTGACGATCATCACGATGACAATCATCACGATGACGCCCACGTGGAGGTCCAGCCGCGGGTGGAGGAAGGTTTGTTTGCTCGGTCAACTTTTCCGTGCCTCCCTCCTATCCCTTAGTCTCTTAGTGTGGTTAAAGGCGACTATGGGATAATAAAATTGTGATTCTTCTTTTAGATGATGTGGTAGCTGTTTGTCACTGTTTGGATCACAATGCTGCTGGTTCCCAGCACCAATACAAAAAAGAATAGGACCACTCCATCTCTTTCCCATGGATGTAGTAATAGCGACTAGGGGATAGGCTTAAATCTTGGGATTCTTCTTTAACGCAATTAGGCTAGCAACCTGTCAATTTATATGAATCTTAATTCTATCCGTAAGCCAAACAGCCGAACGTGGCCTATCAGTCTTTTCAAGACTGTTGGCTCTGTCTACACCGCAAGGGATATAGACGTTATATGTATGTAGCAACTTTCCAGGGTCATGCCATGTGGTTGCCGGCATTTTAGAACCAGACCACTCCATTTTCTCCCCACATAAATTCACGCCTCTTTCCCGAAGGGGTAGGCAGAGACTACCTCTTTCCACTTGCCACGATCTCTGCATACTTCCTTCGCCACGGTTGTGGTTAAAGGCGACTAAGGGATAATAAAATTGTGATTCTTCTTTTAGATGATGTGGTAGCTGTTTGTCACTGTTTGAATCGCAATTCCGTAATTAACTAATATTAATACAGCTGCACGTTGCCTTTCAGTCTTTGCGTGACGTTGGCTCTGTCTACGTCGTTAGGGATAAAGACGTGATTAATGTAGTACCTATGTATTAATGTAGTAACACGTATTAATTTGGTTTGCAACATAGTTTTTGTAAGTACGATTTTTTCAATCTTCTAATTGTAAAAATAATGCTAGTACAAAGTTCATTCTTGGCTTTCTGACATTTTTTCCATCACTTTATCGCTTTAAAGCTCATATCAACCTTGGTGACGCGATGTGAAGTTAGGTTTTTTTGGTCTACCTTTCCTACCCGGGCTTTGAGGCGACATGACCCAGATATTCAATATTCAACATAGCTTTCAAGTGCTTTTAATAATTAACCGTTTTAATTGTTCTAGATTCTTCTAGAAATTTTCCTAATTTTAGATTTAAGTTCTAGAAGCAAAATTGTTGTTGGTTCCTGTTTAAAAAATCAACTCGAAGTAACATAATAACTACCTACTACTTTAAAATAATATGTGGTCAACCGAAGACCTTATTGGTTCTTGTATAATCAATTCTATATTATATCAGTTTCAGACGACTTGAAAGCGGACACCATCACAGATCAGAACACCGCCAGTATCGATGCCAACACTAGTAGCGATCACAACACAAGTATCGATTGTGACACAAGTATTACTAACACGAGTATCGAAGCCGCAGCTATCGACCCCAACACTAGCATGGTCATAGACGGACAGAACACACAAACAGACAAACATACAACCGCTGTTGAGGAAGATAAGGAGGAGATGATGAATATAGATAACTTGGAGCATTCCTAACATAATAGTACAAAGGGTTCGACTAGTTCTAGTAAATAAGATGAAGTGTTGGACAATCCTTGATAATACAAAAAATCGTTTTTAATTCTGTAACTGAGTTAATGGAACGCTTTGGCAATTTTAGGCAGAATTGCTCAACCTACCACCGAAACATACCGTATGAAAACACAATAAAATAACGACCTTATTACATTGACATTAAACTTAAAATACAAAATTTCTCCTGTCATGTCGCTCTTAATAACAGATTGCTTCTGTCATACCCAACTTTCACTCCCATACATTAATGTTGGGACCAACACGCCTTTGCACATCCATGCGAGCCTTTTTGGACAGTTTCTTAGTGCTATGCAGAGTCGGCTATTGGATATATAAAAACAGATTGACAGCTGCATATTTCATTTCGTGTAGAATATTCAAAGAATAGAATAGATTTATTTTCAAAATTGGATACAAGGAATCACTTATTGACGTCACATAACTTAAATCTAATTATAACTACTAAAAAGATGCTATATTTCTTTTATTTTATAACTTTATTACGACTACACGACCTCAGACCACCACAAAGTTATGGAACTAAAAACGCAAGCTCCTAAAGTGATAATCGTTCGAAGGTTGCGGTGACCGCTTACCATCAGCTTCAGGATTCGCGCACAGATTCAGTTTGCCCGGAAACGTGTGATGAAATGTAAATTGTAATTGAATTGTGTGAGATTTAGGTATAACATTAAATTGTACACAACTAGATTATTTGTTTTTTTTTTAGACACACTTTATAAAACCACTCCATATCTTTCCTATGTATGTCGTAAAAGGCGACTAAGGGATAGGAGGCTAATAAATTTGGGATTCCTCTCGTAGGCGATGGACTAGCAACCTGTCACTATTTGAACCTCAAACCATACTGCTGAACGTGGCCTTTCAGTATTTTCAAGTGCTGCGCCGTAGCATGAAATGCGCGACGGAGACATCATCGCCGCGCGATAAACTATCGCTGTCCCGTTTCACGTCATAATAAAAAATAAAATCAGCAACAATTTATCGCGCGATAAAAACGACGTCGCTCGTGCCATGCTACGGAGGCAGGTTTCACTCAACGTAAGGTGGGTTACCTATGGAATATCCTTTAAAGCTCATCAATAGATATATTATCTAATAATAATAGCCTTAATTCGAACTTTAGTTTTTTTTTCTTTCAATAATTTTCAACTTTCAACAATAATTTCAATAAATTAGAGTTACGTGTCCATTCATTCGTCTTTTGACGAAGGCCTCCTCCAACCTCTTCCACGTCTCTGTTACGTGCCTTTATTGTCCAGATTGCACCTGCAACCTCTGATTCCATCCACCCACCTTTTGTAGGGTCTACCTCTTTTTCTGGATAGGCCAGTCTTTTTCCGGGGTACCAGTGCATTACTGTTTTTGACTATTGACATGGACTATCCTTACCCTGACTAAAATAAAACTTTGTATATTATGTAAGTAAAAGAATATATTTTAATCAAAATACATCACAGTTTTAATAGCGTTAAGATTTTAAATTATATAAGATCGAACGAGTATGTTCTTATTGGGTGTACACCACAGAGCGTGCATTAGGATAACTGACTGGCTAACCTTGCTCTGTGATAAAATAAATTAATAAATTATAAATTAAGTTCATTATTTTGCATTTAATTAAGAAAAAAGACAAGTAATAAAAACGAAAATTGGAATTCTTCATGATGAGGAATAGATAAATATCTATATCCAATAGGCTGCTGACAATAGATTTGGCAGTTCCACCCTTTATAGGAAACTAGCGACCCGCCATGACATCGCACGGATAGCGTTTTTAGATATAAACCTTCCTCAAACAACTCTATTTCCAACATTTTAATACAGAAACAAAATCCATCCCCAACTTTCCGAAATCAGCGCATTCAAGCCAAGAGTTGCAGTGTTCCCTTTAAACCCTGCTAGAATCCATATTGCCAAACATGTGAGATCATATGCTTTACCTAATAGAATCTATTAAAAAATTAATCCAAAAGAACAGGTGAACAAAACGTATAAATTTGTAACTTTTTACATCAGATATTTTTTACCGAGAAATGTCAACAAATATATTTTACCTGTGTTGTAATTAATAAATAAAAAATAATGTTTAACCTATTCTTGTTAAAGGTTGATTGGAAGAGATTGCATTAGTGATAATTCCACCTTTGTGCCTGTCTCTATTGTGTTGTTATTCTATGTTTTTTTTATGGTATAATGACAAAGATTTTATCTATCTATGTTCATAATATAATTTGAAAGCATATCTACCCAATGTCTCATATTTTAGAAAAACTTAGCAATTTTCTTATGATAGCCAAACAAGGATCAAAAGCTAGTTAATTATTAGTTAAATTACTCCACAGCTCCAATGGCAGTAAA
This sequence comes from Amyelois transitella, assembly GCF_032362555.1. Lineage (NCBI taxonomy): Eukaryota > Metazoa > Arthropoda > Insecta > Lepidoptera > Pyralidae > Amyelois > Amyelois transitella. The sequence continues at coordinate 334,872 of NC_083521.1, read as the reverse complement.
AAAGCGTCATAACACGTAATCTATCTCAATCTAAGGTAAATATTCTGGATGCGATGTCGTCCAGCATCCAATCCATTCCATCTAGAAGGTTCTCCCCGGTGACAGCTGAGCAGCGAACGATCCGCCAGTGATGCGTCTTGATGCTGTCCAAATCTAGAGCCTGGAAGATTGTTATAGTATACATTAGAAGATTGAAATAGCCTTAAAAAGAAATACAGAAGATTTTAAAATTGAATCATAATTTAAGTAAAAAGCCCATCACCTACAAGAATACATGGAAGTAGATGATTGATAACAATATGTACAGAAAAAATGGTTGTTACCAGACCAGTATTTAGCCTTCATTAGATAAATTTGCATATTCTTTTTCACTAATTATAAATACTAGAGGTATTGAAGGTGCTCAGTCAGTACCTTTATTCATGTTTCTTATGTAGAATTTATAAATAGTATAATGCATATAATAAAATCAGTTTTTTCACTAAAATTTAAACAGTTTTTGCCTTATTTATTATCTCTTTCTATCTCTCTAGTTATTCAAAATAATAGAGTGAAAAAGAAGATTTGTCTTATCTTCTATGCTTTGTCAACATTAATTAAACGGGGCAGAGCTGTATGGTTCCCTCCACTGCCAATAAACATACCTCTCTTATCTCCTGGAGTGTGAGCGCCCCGGGCAGGTCCGCCTTGTTGGCCAGGACCAGCAGTGTGGCTCCAGCCAGCCGCTCTTCTCTTAACAGTGAATGGAGCTCCCGGGCACAATCCGAAAGTCTCCGAGCATCAGCACTGTCTACCACCCACGCTACACCATCTGTGCTTTCAAAGTAGTTCTTCCAGTAAGATCTGAAAATAAAATTGGAAATTGACTTTATTATAGCGGAATAAGTTTCAGATTAGATTTTCTACTTTTTAGCAGATGTCTCATATGACAGCCTCCGTGGCGCAGCAGTAGTACGGTTGTCTGTGACACCGGAGGTCCTGGGTTCAAATCCTGGTCAGGACATGATGAGAAAAGAACTTTTTCTGATTGGCCTGGGTCTTAGATGATTATCTATATAAGTATTTATTATAAAATATAGTATGATTGGGTTAATATCTCGTAACACAAGTCTCGAACTTACATCGAGGCTACCTCAATCTGTGTAATAACATATATATATTTATTTATTTACTCTCAGCACTCATACACAATAAATGCTCAATTTTAATGAGATCTACAAGGACGCAGTTTGGCTGCCTGGAGTGAAAATGTGGTAAGATGTAAGTTTCTATCTTCCCCATAAGAAAATCAACGCGATTATATTTGTGTATATAAAACATACCGTAAAGACTTCTGCCCTCCCACGTCCCAAATATTTAGTTTAAAACCACGATGTTCCAAAGTTTTTATATTGAAGCCTAATGTTGGAGAAATGGTGTCTATTGGCTCCCCATTGAACCTCTTCAATATTGTAGTCTTCCCGGCGTTGTCTAGTCCTCTGAGAGTGTAAGTTAAAGAAATACACCTAATAGGAACACTGAGTCAGACAAAACAAAAACAACAGATTTTCAAAAGGATACAACATGAGTATTCGCATTTCTTTCTCTTTTTGCCGCAATTTCTTAAGAATAGTGAGGAAACCCATATCGAAATTTATATTACTTCCCTTGCCAAATGTTTTGATTAGGAATGTATAGAAATCTCCTACTTCTCACAAAATAAACCAATTCAAACAGCAATTTCTTTAAGTAGAGAGCTGTTCTGTCAGTGAAGTGACTTGACACGTCCTGCCAATAGTGACTTTGATGTAAACCGCCTAGTGCTGTGCTGAACAAAAAAAAACTAGGTATTGTCTAAGTAAATTGGTTGACAGAATTTAAAGGGATGTTGTAATGTGAAAGAAGATGTAGTGACAGGAAAAGAAAAGGAAATACTTTGATGGTTGTCATGTTGACAGGATGAATAAAAAAGCGTAGTAAAAACAGGCAACTAAATATGGGTACTTAGTGTGAATGGGAATATTGGAGTAGGAAGACCTAGTCGTATGGATCGTAAAAACATAGGGATCTTAATCAAATTGGAGAAGTTTTGGCAAAAGTTCACGTGGATACTTTATCCAAAACCGACGAGCTTTCAAGATGAGAATTATGAATGTGGATGAAACAAATGAAGTATGCAGGGATCGCGGCAAATGGAAAGATTAAATTTCTGCCTACCCCTCCGAGAAGGAGGCACACAATTACCTTAGCTCAGAAGATTAAATAAAAATGATGATGAAGAAGCAACTTCTTCATCATTAACTCCAATCCTTACCAGCATCACGGACGGACGGACGCATCTACCGCAGCCCACGCCTGGATCTCTTCGACGGCCGCTCTTCTCTCTAGCGTGGCAGCACTGCACGATATCTTCCGGCGCTACATAACAAAAGTCTACTTCGCTCTTTACTGTCTCGACTTACCGCAGATTATGGACAACGCAATGGCTCACTCCTAATTCACGAAGACTTCGAGCAACTCCCGACTCACTGGGATATAACTGGAACTTCCAAGCTACAACTGTAGGACAGATTGCACAATAAGACTCCAGGTCTCCGGTCCTATAGGGAGTGAAGAGTCTAAATCGTAATAACAAATATTTCACGGATTGGACCAAAAATACAACCACTGACCCAACAGCATCGGAGCTGCGGTTCCTAATCGCTTTCGCTACAGTTTCTTCATAATTAATATCTTTTTTTTAATAGGTATCAGATACGAACAGAATCTTATCTGATTGAATCTTATTTGATTGTTATATCCTCATCCCTCATCCCTAAAATCCAAAAACAAAGGTAAACTTTTTTGGGAAATCCAATAGGAATCCATTATTGACCATAGAGTTTAATATCCATCCATGGCCGATCTCGTCGCTGTCAAGCCTTTTATTTAATTTCTATTTTAAAATGAAGCATCTTCAATGATTTTAAGTGGGTTTGTAGTGTGGTAGTGATCGTGTGGCGGCGCGGTCTTGGTGATACGGTTCCTTGGTCGGCGGCACCATGTTCAGCGGAACGGTGCGCTTGAAGATTTGTGAGGCCACTGGTCTCAGGCCGACTGACTTCCAAAAAAGGCACAACATGACCTTCGGGAAGCCAGGTAAGCTATGTGCGGAAGCTTAAATTTCTTCTCCAGTTGATTCTGCGTTTATTTAAGTCAAGATTTCACCGATTTCGTTGTTGTTTATGCCCGAGATTGCTTACGAAATAGGCGTAGCATGTTTACCAAAATGGGTGTTGGTAATATATGTAAATACGCGAATGCTTGCAGACGACCAGCCGATTGATCCGTACGTCTCGATCGACGCCGACGAGCAACATATCGCGCGCTCGACCACCAAACCCAAAACTTTCGACCCTGTTTGGAATGAACACTTCACCCAAGATGTGCACGATGTCACCAGGTACCTAACATCGTAATCTCCAAACTTTTTTGTCATTCAATTAGTGGAATGAGTCAAAATTGTGTTTCTTGTTAGAATATTTTTTTAGTTCAATGTGATCAATAAAAATATTTCTAAAGTATAATTAATTAAAATATATAATATATTTATATTGTTGTTTACAAAATAACTACAATTACCAAAATAGTTTGTTCACAAATATTCTATGAAAAAATCTGTTTTGTACACAAGAGATTTTCTGGGCCAAAATATATTCTTGAAAAGTTACAAATTTTACACAAAGCACACCTGTCTTATACTAACAATGCTTTCACTTTCAGTCTGGGCATCACCGTATTTCACGATGCAGCCATACCACCAGATGACTTCGTCGCCAACTGCACTATCCTCTTTGCGGATCTAATGCAAAGAGATAAAGACGCCTCTGATTTCTGGGTGAGTGATAGACCGACAATTTACAACTGAAGGCAATCACTATAGCTACTTATCTATAAATCTTTAGATAAGATAGATGTGTAGTTCGAGCAAGGCGCTATCAAGGATCAGTGTATTGTTTGTTTTTGCTGATAAGTGTTTGAGATGATGTTTAATCACTTGTGTTTAATTGTGAAATTAATTGAGAAACTGGATAATGCATTACATTAGACGTAGATTCTCATCTCCTGACCCTCGGTATATTGAATTGGAAGATCAGGTGTGTTAAATAGATATTTAATAATTTTTTCACAAATATTTAAAGAGACCAATGATTTAAAAATGAAATCATTAGACTATAAATAAAGAAAAAAATTTTTGAATTATAGAAACTATTATATAAATCAAGAGTCCACTGATTATTGTTTGTTATACAAAAATTAAAGTTTTTCAATTAACAACTTCTTTTAACCTTTTGTCATAATTTTCGTAAACATGCACCCTTCTCACATGGCTAAGAACTGAAATAAGCTATGAGAGTGTAAGAGATCAAGTAAATGTTGCAATATATATAACACTAGCTTTTGTGTGGGGCGTCACAGCTGTGGGAAATTCCAGAGCCTATGTCAATCTCAAAGGTCTATTCTATATTTCTGAAAAAATTCATGAAAATCAGTCCAATGGTTTTTGAGTTTATTTATTGTAAACATATAAATTACAAATCTTTTATAAGAAATTCAGATGCACATTATTGCAATTTCTTTAGATCGCTTATCTATTGTAGTTTTTATGTATGTATATTATAATTATTTTATTTTATATTTTGTGTAGGTATAAATATATTTATTTAGTTTCAACTCGCATAAAGTTCTCTGTCAGCCCCAATGGTTGACTGCTAGATAATGCTTCTAGCATTAAGTCTGCCAATTGTGCTATACATTTGTATTTTGTGCAATGAAGTTTAAATAAATAATTGAAAAATGCCTAAGACATTTGCTTTTTCTTTATGTTAGATTATTCAAACAATAAATAATTTGTTTATTTTTACAGGTGGATTTAGAACCTCACGGCAAGCTCCACCTCAAAATTGAGTTGAAATGGAATTCTCAAAGTAAGTCTCTCCAATTGTTATTTTGCCGTTAGATAAGTCATTTCATATTAAATCATGGAGACTTGATCAAATACACTATATTTTTTGTTAATACTTTTAATTGCATCTTCCTTACTAATATCTTTGCATTGCGGTACCTAACACTTTTCACAAGAGTGCTCAACTTATTCAATAATATTGGTGTTATAAATAATTATCTATTTAAAGTTTTTTTTTTAAAGGAAAAAGCTAATAACCCTGTGATTCTTCTTGTAGGCGATGATCTTGCAATATTAGATTAGACATGGTACAAATAAAAAGATAATCAAAATCGGTTCATCTGTTTGTGATAAATATGCCACAGGCACGTCTAACTCTTTACCTTTTTTTCGTCGGGGCTTATAAGAGCAGTAGACGATGTGCATTCGTCCACGATTTAGATTTAAGAGATGTATATTAGCATCCCCCGCAGGCGGGCAGCAGGCGCAGGCGGGCCCGCGCGCGCGGGACCGCGAGTTCAAGGAGGGCGCGGGCTTCGCGCGGCGCCGCGGGGCCATGCGGCGCCGCGTGCACCAGGCGCAGGGCCACAAGTTCATGGCCACCTTCCTGCGGCAGCCCACCTTCTGCAGCCACTGCCGCGAGTTCATCTGGTACGTGGAAACCTACACAATTTTTAGGGTTCCCTATCTTACATACATACCTACACATACATATAGTCACGTCTATAGCCCTTACGGGGTAGACAGAGCCTATATAGTCCCGAAAAGACTGAATGGCCACGTTCAGCTGCTCGGCTTAATGATGGAATTGAGACTATTCCATCATTAAGCCGAGCATTTTATCTATTCCCTACCTTGAATAGATAAAATGGTTCCTCAATAGGATCGTTCCGTTGTTTATCTGTCGATCCTCAATTATTAAAGAAAGACTTGGAAGACTTTGGGAGTGACATAGGCTACTTCCAGCAGAAGCCCCGTGAAAAAACTAGTCTAGCCTATGAGATACTTTCCGTTAACATACAATTCTAAAATTTAGCACAAAATCAGAACATATAGTACTGATAAAGGTGAAATTCTTATATTTTGGAACTACTAGTATGAACATAGAACCACCAAAACCATCACGAAATTATACTTATAGTGCAGTTTATTAATTGATATTTATAATTGGAGTTCAGTAAATGCAAAACATGTGTATACTCCCGCTAATGTAAAATTACGTTGTCCAGTTTATTGGTATAAAATCTATAGTTTTTAGGGATCCAAACTTAAAAGAAAAAACGGGACTCTAATACTAAGTCTCCGCTGCCTGTCTGTCAATAGGTTGTATCTCATAAACAGTGACAACAAGAAAGCGTAATAAGCGTGTTTTTTTTGTATTTTTTGTTTAATAAAAAAAAAACGAAATCAGGTAGACGATAAAAATTTTCACAGAATATTTTCTTTTGCATTAAATTCAAATTCAAACTTTTATTTGCATAATATGAGTACAACAAGGTCTTAAATATTATGTATAGGTACCAGATCGTCATATTTACCCTTTAAAAATAAATAATTAATTAACAAATGTAATTTTTTCTAAATTTTTTGGTCGATTTTAATAAACAAGTAGAAACGTGAATATAATAAATAAAAATTTAAATAACAAACATGATGACGGTACGGAACCCTTCGTGCGCGAGTCCGACTTACACTTGGCCGATCATTATAATTATAATATTGTACGGAACATCACTATACAGTGCAATTCTACAACGAAAATGACCAACAGATTGTAATCTCATATCTAATAATTATGTATTTTTAATATTTAACACATTCTTTTTTTTTCAGGGGCTTGGGCAAACAGGGATACCAGTGCCAAGGTATGTACTCTCTCAATGTACAATAAATGTACAAACTTTGTTCTTCTTTTCTCTTTCTCATGGAAGTCGAAAAGAGCGACTAAGGGATAGTCTTATACACTTGGGATTCTTGTTTTACGCGATGAGCTAGCGACCTGTCACTTTTTCAATTCTCTATTCACTATTTCAATTTCTATTGCAAATCTCAATTCTATCATTAATCCAAACACTTGAATGTGGCCTATCAGACTTTTCAAGACTGTTGGTTCTGTCTACCCCGCAAGGGATATAGACGTGATTGCATGTATGTATATTCTTCTTCGTCCTGACTTTAGCAAGTAAGAACTTGCATCCTCCACACTGGAGAGAAGCTTGGCATGACTTTGACCATGGATCTTGGATGAGTCAGGTTTTTCCACAAAGGGACTACCATCTAACCTTTGAAACCTTTGCAAGGGAACCCAACTCTTATTGGATCGATCATGATTACACATCCAGTTGCCTGAATGTGCAGGTTTTTTCACCTCAAGGATGTAAGTTAGCACTCAACTAACGTACGTAACTCAGAAAAGAGTCAAAGGTCGAGCTTATATGTGCAACACCAAAGCTCCTTTACTATTTTTTAAATAAATTAATAATATAAATAAATATATATACGGGACAAATCACACAGATTGAGTTAGCCTCGCAGCAAGTTTGAAAGGTGTGGTATGAGATACTCAAAAATACCTATAAGCAAGACCTAGACCAATCAGAGAAAGTTCGTTTCTCATCATGCCCTGACCGGGATTCGAACTCGGTACCTCCGGTGTCGCAGACAAGCTTATCACCGCTGCGCCACCGAGGCCGTCAGATCTTCATCAATAAATGTTTACCTGACATTATTACGTTTATTTTGAACAGTGTGCACTTGCGTGGTACACAAGCGGTGTCACGCCTCTGTCGTCACAAAGTGCCCCGGCATGAAACAAGAGGTGAGTTTATGTTTATAGACTTTTTTCTTATCCTACTTACTATTATAAAGGCGAAAGTTTGTATGGATGTATGGATGTTTGTTACTCTTTCACGCAAAAACTACTGAACCGATTACCATGAAATTTGGTATGTAGGTAGCTGAAGACCCAGAATAACACATAGGCTACTTTTTATCCCAGAGTTCCCGCGGGATTGATAGGGTTTCCATGCGGACGAAGTCGCGGGCGGCCTCTAGTAAAGACATATTTTACATCACATAAAATACAAAAAAAAATAAATTATAATACATAAGTTCGTTGTCACACTAATAAACGAAATATAATCGCAAAAGTTCAGTAAATTGAGATTATGTGCTCGGCTAATTGTCTCCTGAGTACATCGAACGAAGTATTCTTGATATCAGAGGGTATCTTGTTAAAAAGGCGCGCACCTTCGGATGTTTTATAGATCTTTATTCTTTACTAGAGGCCGCCCGCGACTACGTTTGCATGGAAACCCTATCAATCTCACGGTAACTCCGGGATAAAAAGTAGCCTATATGTTATTCTGGGACTTCAGCTACCTACATACAAAATTTCATCGTAATCGGTTCAGTAGTTTTTGCGTGAGAGAGTAACAAACATCCATACTGACATACTCACAAACTTGCATTTATAATATTAGCAGGATTTTCTTTTTTTATAAATCTGAAGACCCAGGGTGTCTCTGGACTGTCCTGCTCTTATTATGGTGCGTACATATAACATAACATGATAAATAACGATGTTATTTAACATAACGTAACGTAACTTAAAGTGACGTAACATAACGTAACGTAATGTTATTTAACAATGATTCAGTAATGTGGGCGCTAAATGTTATATAACTGTACAACAGGTGGACTTAATGCCACAAGTCATTCTCTGCCAGTCGAATCTTTGGACCAAACCGAGATGGATGTACGGGACCGCTCCATCTCTTTCCCACGGATGTCGTAAAAGGCGACTGAGGGATAGGCTTATAAACTTGGGATTCTTCTTTAGGCGATGGGCTAGCAACCTGTCACTATTTGAATCTCAATTCTATCATTAAGCCAAACAGCTGAACGTGGCCTATCAGTCTTTTCAAGACTGTTGGCTCTGTCTACCCCGTAAGGGATAAAGACGTGATCATATATATTATATATATGTATGTATTATAATTTGATATTGTGTTCCAGCAACAAAACCTGAGCATCTTGGGCGGTCAGCGTTTCAACGTGAACGTTCCCCACCGCTTCGTCGTTCACTCGTACAAGCGGTTCACTTTCTGCGATCACTGCGGCTCTCTGCTGTACGGGCTCATCAAACAGGGGCTGCAATGCGAAGGTGAGTTATATTGGCTGTTTGGAACGTTCTCATTCGTTCGTTCATTCATTCGTTCATTAATGTTATCACGTCTTGAAGTTCTTATTCGTTCTTCCATATAATAACGTCTAATTGTTCTTATTCATTCATTCATATAATCAAGTCTAATTGTTCTTATTCATTCATTCATTCATGTAATCACGTCTTAAAGTTCTTATTCGTTCTTTCATATAATGACGTCTAATTGTTCTTATTCATTTCTATAATCCCGTCTATACCCTTTGCGGTAAAGACAGAGCCAGCGGTCTGAAAGACCGATAGGCCATGTTCAGTTGTGTCGCTTAATAGAATTGAGATTCAAATAGTGTATATGAACCTGTCTTTCAACCTTTATCGCCTGACGCTTTCATTTAACACGATCTTTGCATACTTCTTTCGCTTCATCCACATTCTTAACTCTCTTCATGCAAGCTCGGCGGTTTCGGGTACTCTTGACCTGACCATTTGCCAGAATGTCTTTAATCAATAAATCTTTTATTAGTAGTAGACTTAAATATAAATGTTTAATATTGAATTGATATATTTCAATTATTTCGTCAGTAACGTTTTGTGCTCAAAAATTTCATTTATCATAAGTATATCAAATGTCAGTTTGCCTATTTAAATATTGAACCACCAAATAAAAACACTTATCAACTTATTAATTAGTAATATATCAGAATGACATAGTTAAGGCATACGACAACTTGTAGTAAATTTTTATTAGTGATATAGTGACAATGTGTGCTATAAAACTGAGGTTTTATTTTTACCTGAAGGGATATTAAAATTGATTCGGTAACTTCATAATAGAGTGACTATTTTTGCTGTACAAGTGAGTTTCTTTTTATTAAAGGGATTATTATAATTGTAACTTCATCTTCTGTTCTGGTTTCGTAGCGAATAAAGAACATAGTTTTATTTTGTCAATAAACTTGGGTTGGGAGTAATATTTAGGCGATGGGCTAGCAACCTGTCACTATTTGAATGTCAATTCTATCATAAAACCATACAGCTAAACAAACTATTATCGATGGGCTTACCTGTCACTATTTGAATCTCAATTCTATTGTGGAACGTGGCCTGTCACACTTTTCAAGTCTGTTGGCTTTGTCTACCACGCAAGGGATATAGACGTGACTATATGTATGTGTACATCATCATCATCATCATGTTACTAAGACTAAGAATAGAATGGAATCATTCTTTGCTTTTGATAAGGGTTTACAAATGGTGTAGCATATAACATACAAAAATACAAATAAAGAATATAATATAATGGCTGTTAGGCTCTGGAATTCACTTTATATATTTCTCTTGAGTCGCGAGTTTATTGCTATAAGCCTTTTTACTCATTTCGGTAATCGCTGCACCTATTTATTTATACATACATACATACATACATAAAATCACGCCTCTTTCCCGGAGGGGTAGGCAGAGACTACCTCTTTCCACTTGCCACGATCTCTGCATACTTCTTTCGCTTCGTCCACATTCATAACTCTCTTCATACAAGCTCGGCGGTTTCGGGTACTTTTGACCTGACCCTTTACCAGGACGTCCTTAATTTGATCAAGATACGTTCGTCTAGGTCTTCCCACTCCGACCTTTCCCTCCACACTCTCCTTGTATATCTGCTTAGTCAACCTGCTTTCATTCATCCTCTCCACATGACCGAACCATCTTAACATACCCTTTTCTATTCCTGTAACTACATCTTCTTTCACATCACAACATTCCCTTATCACGCTGTTCCTTATCCTGTCAATCAATTTCACACCCATCATACTCCTTAACGCTCTCATTTCCACTGCATTTATTCTGCTTTCATGCTTCTTTTGCCATACCCAACTTTCACTCCCATACATTAATGTCAGGACCAACACGCCCCTGTGCACAGCCAGTCGAGCCTTTTTGGATAGTTTCTGACTGCTCATAAAGGCATGCAAAGCTCCATTCACCATGTTCCCCGCGTTCACTCTCCTTTCAATATCACTATCATACTTGCCATCTGATGTAAACTTTGATCCTAGATATACAAACTCTTTCACTTGCTCCACTTTTTCTCCTCCAATCAAAATATTACATGCTGTCATTTCTTTCTCCATTTCAAAAACCAGTGTTTTAGTTTTACTTACGTTCACTTTCATTCCTTTCTCTTTTAAAGCTTCATGCATACAGTTTACCATCTCCTGTAACTCCTCCGCTGATTTATTTATATATATTGTAGTTTTTATGCATGTATATTATGATTATTTTATGTAGGTATAAATATATTTATTTAGTTTCACCTCACATTAAGTTCTCTGTCAGCCCCAATGGTTGACTGGTAGATAATGCTTTTAGCATTAAGTTCGCCAATTGTGCTGTACATTTGTATTTTGTGCAATGAAGTTTAAATAAATCAATAAATAAATAAAAATACAAAAAAGAATAGGACCACTCCATCTGTTTCCCATGGAAGTCGTAAAAGGCGACTAAGGGATAGGCTTACAAACTTGGTATTCTTTTTTAGACGATGGGCCAGCAACCTGTCACTATTTGAATCTCAATTCTATCATTAAGCCAAACAGCTGAACGTGGCCTATCAGTCTTTTCAAGACTGTTGACTCTGTCTACCCCGCAAGGGATATAGACGTGACCATATGTATGTAGGTATAAATAAAAATGTCGGCAATTGTTCCAGTGTGCTCCATGAACGTCCACAAGCGTTGCCACAAGAACGTGGCGAACAATTGCGGCATCAACACAAAGCAGATGGCGGAGCTGCTCAGCTCCATGGGCATCACGCCCGACAACACGCAGAGCCAGAGACCCAAACCATCCAAGGTATATATATATGTATAAGGATAATATGTTATAATTGATTATACACTATCGCATTAGATTAAGTCTGTAATGGTAGATGTAAGAAAAGTAAATAAATAAATAAATAAATAAAATAAATAAATATATATATATAAACACGCTGCAGTGTAGTTTGTTCCGCCGCTTCTTCTACACACGCGCTTTGGAAGCGGTAGTGGTTATAATTAGATTTAAGTAGTGATGTGACGTCAATAAGTGATACCTTGTATCCAATTTTGAAAATAAATCTATTCTATTCTATACACATATGGTCACGTCTATATCCCTTGTGGGGTAGACAGAGCGAACAGTCTTGTAAAGACTGAAAGGCCACGTTCAGTTGTTTGGCTTAATGATAGAATTCACTTAACTCAATTAGTCACGTCTATATCCCATGCGGGTATAGACAGAGCGAACAGTCTTGTAAAGACTGAAAGGCCTCGTTCAGCTGTTTGGCTTGATGATAAAGTTGAGATTCAAATAGTGACAGGTTGCTAGCACGTCGCCTAAAAAGAATCCCAAGTTTATAAGCCTATCCCTCAGTCGCCTTTTACGACATCCATGGGAAAGAGATGGAATGGTCCTATTTTGTTTTATAAGTGCCGGGAACCACACGGCACACGGAAGACAAACGTGTAAAGTTAATTCGCCTATGTTTGTTTGTTTGTAATATCTTTATTGCATAGAAATTTACAAAGTAACAAGAAAATAGTACATAGTTATAAAAAAACAATTGCATCACTTGCAATGGCCGACTTATCTCATGAAGGTATATCGCATTTATAAGTTGGGGTGAACTCCATATATTGATGTAACGGAATGAAGTGCCGTGTGGTTCCCGGGTGCCGTGTGGTTCCCGGCATCAATTACAAAAAAGAATAGGACCACTCCATCTCTTTCCTACGGATGTCGTAAAAGGCGACTAAGGGATAGGCTTATAAACTTGGGATTCCTATTTTAGGCGATGGGCTAGCAACCTGTCACTATTTGAATCTCAATTCTATCTTAAAGCCAAATAGCTGAACGTGGCCTATCAGTCTTTACAAGACTGTTGGCTCTGTCTACCCCGCAAGGGATATAGACGTGATTGTGTGTGTGTGGAATGAAGTGGCTGTCTAATAAGAAGCGCAGTCGTGCGGCATGTTGCAGTACTCGGGCGGCGCCGCGCCCGACGGGGAGCCCGAGCCGGCGCCCGAGCGGCCGCGGGGCTCCGCTCGCGGCGCCGCCAAGGACGCCGATAAAGGTGACACTACTTTTTTTAACCAGTATCCTTAATTTAGATATATTGTGTCTAGAAATATCAATACTTTTGTTGTGTTGGTTTGTAAAAACCTGGTATTTTCTGATACCGTTCTCAATTTGACGAGTATTTGTAGTTGCGTTGCTTGATGTACTAGCATTTCCTTTAACAGTTCAGTAAATATCTATATTTAAATGAGACATAGGTACCTACTGGTATTACCTGGAATTGTTCCAGTAAGTACAAAACTTACAAGTATTTATTGTTATTATATACAGAAATACTTGTTAATTATAAACGAGTATCAAACAAATACTAGTATTTCTTGTTAGTGTATCAATTAATACTTGTTAATTTTAGTGTCCAAAAACAGTTTTTTTTTTATAGAGATACCACTGGTATCTCCTTATTATTTTGTCTATAGCAGCATAACTAAATTACAAAAAAAAAGGTAAATATCACGGATCACCGTGATTCGAAATTCAAAACTTCGCAAATCATTTATTTCTTTAGAATGAATTAGTCCTTAATGATGTGCGTTGTGTTTAAAAGTAGATGCAATAGCATTAGATATTTTTATTTTGTATGTTGTCATGTTTTTTTTGCCTTTTTATTTTTTGTTCATTTTGTTTCGTTCGAACAGTTGCTCATTTTGTACTTTAGATTTTGGACCAATCACAGAATATGCGGTAAATATTTGCGAAAAGTGTACATACAATTATTTACCGCGATAGATTTAAAATTGGTATAAGAAATAAGGTGAGGTGTCCATCCCACCATATGCTTTTAAAGTGAGACTTTTTGAGAAATTCAAAACTATATCTATAGTTTTTTTTTCTTTAAAACATCAGTAAAGCATAGCAAATTGCCTTCTAAACGAATAATAAATATATACGGGACAAATTACACCTATAGAGTTAGTCTCGCAGTAAGTTCGAGACATGTGTTACGAGATACTAACTCAACGATACTATATTTTATAAGAAATACTTATATTGATTGATTAATCAGATAATGTTCATTTCTCGTCATGCCCCGGCCGGGATTCAAACCCGGGACGTACTGTGACATAGACAAGCGTACTACCGCAGTACCATAGAGTCCGTCGAATGAGCAACTGTTCCCGCATGTGTTTTGTTAATCGTACGTTTCATCGCCCGCCATAGGTGATACCGGCCGCTCTCACTGGGACGAGTTGGCGGAGATATTCACCGCGCCGCTCACAGGTCGACATTTTATTGCCATAGCACCGATAGAACAGAAGGTTAGCTGCATACAATGAGAAAGGATAATGTAGCTATTCGAAAGTTGCGTTTAAATGACGATAAGAATGTTGCAATTGCTACGTATAATGAGTAAAGAAATGTAGCTATTGTATGTTTTGTTGAAAATTAAATGTAGACTGTTATTGGAGCTACGTATAGTGAGCAAGGTTATGTAGTTACTTATTCTGGGATTTGCTTGATTAATGTAGACTTCTACCGGATTTTTTTGTACTTGTAATTATTCGTAGAAAGCTGGGTTGGTGTACAAGGTAAATAAGTAAAAAAAGATTGTGTAATATAAAGAGTAAAGTTTGCTGAAATAAATAAATGGTGAAATAAAAAAGGGGTTTGTCTAAATAAACATTTTTATTTTGTTGAACTGACTAATGGGGAAATATTTTTAAGATGACGATAATATATTTGAATGAAATGGGTGGATGGCTACAGTCGCCTACGTGTAACATATAATCTCGAGTGTTCCATTGTATGAAGTTTACCTTCTGAAGTGGCTTATGTTGTGGCGGGTTTCTTGGTTAACGCTTTGGTTTGCTGGTTTTGTGCTTATTATGGTGTTTTTTTTATTATATAGGTATATTCTATTTTACTTTTACACAGACCAACATCTGACGAATATTTTATTGTATTGAGGTATATGATAAAGAATAGATATATAACAAGTACAGCAGATTACATAGAAAAGTAAAAAATCTGTATAATCCTGGGTGCCATACGTTTCTTTGTTTGCATTTATACATACATACAATCACGTTTAATATCCCTTGCAGAGTAGACAAAGCCAACAGTCGTGAAAAGACTGATAGGCCACGTTCAACTGTTTGGCTTAATGATACAATTGAGATTCAAACAATGACTGGTTACTAGTCCATCAGTTTAAAAAAAATATCCCAAGTTTATAAGCCTAACCTTTAGTCGCCTTTTGCGACATCCATGGGAAAGATTGGAGTGGTTCTATTCTAAATTTCTCATTCGATCATTACGCCATACAGCTGAACGTGGCCTTTCGTCTTTTCCAAACTTGGCTCTGTCTACTCCACAAGGTTAGACGTGATTATTCGTATGTATGTTATTTGAGGAATTGTACTCTGTAATTATTGGCACGTATGTATCTCCGACTATCGGTGCTATACAGAACTAAAGGCAGTCAAGAAATGGTGCGCTGTTAGAGAGCAAACGCTGTAGCAGTCTGACTGCACTCTGAACATCAGCTCGTGTATTTGGAAGGCTAGTAGAGCCATTGGTGGTGGTGGGATAATGTATTGATAGTGTACAAGATTGGCTTCCATACCTATATTATATTAATATTATAAAGCCGAAGAGTTTGTTTGTTTGTTTGTTTGAACGCGCTAATCTCAGGAACTAATGGTTCGAATCGAAAAATTCTTTTTGTGTTGAATAGACCGTTTATCGAGGAAGGCTTTAGGCTATATAATATCACGCTGCAACTATTAAGAGTAAAGAAATAATGGAAAATGTGAAAAAAAAAACGGGGAAAATTATTCATCCTTGAGGGCTTCAATGATGCCCAAAATAACTATTTCACGCGGACGAAGTCGCGGGCACAGCTAGTTGTAAATATATAATTAAAATAAATGTGTAAATGTAACAGCGTCTGTGGTGGAATCGGTAAGGCTTAGAATGCGTGATGCGCAGAAGGGCACAGGTTCGAATGACTATTTTAGAAAGTTATATACATTAGTTTGAATACTAACTGATGGTGAGGAAAGCTGCACATTAAGGAAACTGGATGCGTAACCATGATCGGTCCAATACGAATTAGGTTTACCTGCAAAGGTTGCGGAGGTCAGGTGGGGTCGCTTCGTGTAAAAACCTGACCACCTAATCCAGGCTCCATGGTCAAGGCATATCCCGGGCTCCTCTCCATAGTGGTGAGGATGCAACTGGGACTAAAAACTAGGAGGAAGAAGATTGGTTTCTACATTGTATTTACAGTCTTCTGCACAGAAACCTACAGTGCTGGTTTGTATGAAGATGCATTAAGTCCACCTGTTGTACATTTTACGTGCATGAAGTCTAAATAAATAAATAAGAGGATTTGTTTCTCAGCAAGTAACCATACCTTGGACTATCGTTAGTGAACAACGTTCTTCGTGTGTTCCAGACGAGAGTCCTGGCGGGGGTGCGGGCCGCGACCGCGTGGGTCTCCAGGACTTCCACTTCATCAAGGTGCTGGGCAAAGGCTCCTTCGGGAAGGTCATGCTGGCCGAGAAGAAGGGCACCGATGAGGTGAGACGCAAAATGTACAAGAATGTAGGAAGTATAGTCGCAAAGTTGGTTATTCACTTCAGAAGGAGAGAAATAATCAGTTTAAAATTACTATGCTTATTGTTGGACATAAAATAAAAATATTTGACGTCGCAGGTGAAGTTAATGACATTTTTTTACCGAGTTTTACTATGTTTACGAGAGCAAGGGTTTAGCTTAAGATACGAGATCCACCTAGTAACCGCCTGAGGATAGTGAGCTACTTGCTGAGCGCTGAAGTAGACCAAAGCATAGCGTCCATTGTATAAAGTCACAGCTATTGATATAAATTGGAAGAGTTCTATGATTGTAACTCACCGAAATAAAAAAAATGTCATCATAGGACCACTATATCTCTTATATTTCCCATGGATGTCCTAAAAAGCGACCAAGGGATAGGCTAATAAAATTGTGATTCTTCTTGTGGGCGATGGGCTACCAACATTTATAAAACCATACAGCTCAACGTGACCTTTCGGTCTTTTCAAGACTGTTGCCGCTGTATACTCCACAAGGGACGTGTTAATATGTGCGTCATGACATCATTTTCCCAGGTGTACGCCGTGAAAGTGCTGAAGAAGGATGCGATAATCCAAGACGACGACGTGGAGTGCACGCTGACGGAGCGGCGCGTGCTGGCGCTGGCCGCGCGCCACCCGTTCCTCACGGCGCTGCACTCCGCCTTCCAGACGCAGGACCGGCTGTTCTTCGTGATGGAGTACGTGGACGGCGGCGACCTCATGTTCCAGATACAGCGCGCCAGGAAGTTCGACGAGCCCCGCGCGCGGTATGTCCCTCTAACAGGGCTGCACTCCGCCTTCCAGACGCAGGACCGGCTGTTCTTCGTGATGGAGTACACCTGCAACATTATATTAAGTCAGGACCTTTCACATTTCACATTCACCTTTGTTATTACTTTTAATTATGTATGTTACCAACAAATGTATTGTGATAGTGAATAAAGCTGTTATCTATCTATCTGAATATATTTAAATGATTTCCGCAGATTCTACGCTGCGGAAGTGACCCTGGCGCTTCAGTTTCTCCACGAGCACGGCGTCATCTACCGCGACCTGAAGCTGGACAACATCCTGCTGGACAGCGAGGGCCACTGCAAGCTGGCGGACTTCGGCATGTGCAAGGAGGGCATCCTGGGTGAGTGCGGAGTGTCTGTGTGGCTGCTGGTACCTCGTCATCTACCGCGACCTGGAGCTGGACAACATCCTGCTGGACAGCGAGGGCCACTGCAAGCTGGCGGACTTCGGCATGTGCAAGGAGGGCATCCTGGGTGAGTGCGGAGTGTCTGTGTGGCTGCTGGTACCTCGTCATCTACCGCGACCTGGAGCTGGACAACATCCTGCTGGACAGCGAGGGCCACTGCAAGCTGGCGGACTTCGGCATGTGCAAGGAGGGCATCCTGGGTGAGTGCGGTGTGTCTGTGTGGCTGCTGGTACCTCGTCATCTACCGCAACCTGGAGCTGGACAACATCCTGCTGGACAGCGAGGGCCACTGCAAGCTGGCGGACTTCGGCATGTGCAAGGAGGGCATCCTGGGTGAGTGCGGTGTGTCTGTGTGGCTGCTGGTACCTCGTCATCTACCGCAACCTGGAGCTGGACAACATCCTGCTGGACAGCGAGGGCCACTGCAAGCTGGCGGACTTCGGCATGTGCAAGGAGGGCATCCTGGGTGAGTGCGGTGTGTCCGTGTGGCTGCTGGTACCTCGTCATCTACCGCAACCTGGAGCATCATAAACATAGACAGCAACAGATGTAGCAAAAAGCACCTAAGGAATGAGCTAATAAACTTTGCATTTGTCGTGTTCAAATACTGACAGATTTCTAGGTTATCACCTATAAGCTAGAAATCCGTCAGTATTTGAATCTCAATTCCATTAATAAGCCATACAACTATAAAATAAATACACACAAATAATCACGAAAGACCACATTCAGCTGTATAATAGGATTAAGATTCAAATATTGACAGGTTGCTAGCCCGTCGCCTATGGGAGAAATGCCAAGATCAAAAGCCTTTCCCTAAGTCGCCTTTTACGACCACCATGGGAAAGATATTGATTGGTTCTATTCTACAATGCGGGAAACCACACGGCACATTATTTGCAATAACATTCAAAATGATGATAAATGCGCTTGGAGGGGTGCTGCGAAGTAATTTAAAGTTACTGAGCAGAGTGGCCCAATGACTCATAGATTATGAGAGCTGATCATAGACTATAATGATAGTTACCATAGACAATATAGATGAAAGTTGACGCATATGTTTGTTACAGATGGAGCCACTACCACGACTTTCTGTGGCACTCCGGATTACATCGCGCCAGAGGTATGTTTTGTATTTTTTTAATGTCATTGCTATTGTCAAATCATACAGAACTTATTATCAGATGAATATTCAAAGTGATAGCATACATACATTCTGCGGAGGGTGCAACCGGGAGATGTAAAGATAAGAGAAAGAGATAGAATTAGAATCGGCACAAAACTAAATATAATATATACATATAGTTACGTCTTATATCCGCTGCGTGGTAGGCGAAGTTAACAGTTTCGAAAAGACTGAATGGCCACGTTCAGGTGTTTGGCTACATGATGAAATTGAGATTAATATACATAAAAATAAGATAAGACAGAGACACCTTGCTCCCAATCGCAATTCAATACGGGTCAGGTTCCCCTGCAAAGGTTGCGGAGGTCAGACGGGAGTTGCTTCGTGTAAAAAACCTGACTCACCCAATCCAGGGTCCACGGTCAAAGGCACACCCCGGGCTCCTCTCCAGAGCGGGCAGGAGGTTCTCAATCGCCGAGCTTATTAGAATAGAATAGATTTATTTTCAAAATTGGATACAAGGTATCACTTATTGACGTCACATCACTTAAATCGAATTATAACCACTACCGCTTCCAAAGCGCACGTGTAAAAGAAGCGGCGGAACAAACTACACTGCAGCATTTTCACCGGACGTCAATTTACAAATATACATACATACATACATAAAATCACGCCTCTTTCCCGGAGGGGTAGGCAGAGACTACCTCCTTCCACTTGCCACGATCTCTGCATATTTCCTTCGCTTCATCCACATTCGTAACTCTCTTCATGCAAGCTCGGCAGTTTCGGGTACTTTTGACCTGACCCTTTACCACATTTACAAATATAGATCTTTTAAATCTATCGTAAAAGGCGACTAAGGGATAGGCTTACAAACTTGGGATTCTTTTTTTAGGCGATGGGCTAGCAACCTGTCACTATATGAATCTCAATTCTATCATTAAGCCAAACAGCTGAACGTGGCCATTCAGTCTTTTCAACATTGTTGTCTCTGTCTACCCCGCAAGGGACATAGACGTGACCATATGTATGTATGTACCTCGCCCCGCAGATCCTGCAGGAGCTGGAGTACGGCCCGTCTGAACGTGGCCATTCAGTATTTTCAACACTGTTGTCTCTGTCTACCCCGCAAGGGACATAGACGTGACCATATGTATGTATGTGTGTATCTCGCCCCGGCAGATCCTGCAGGAGCTGGAGTACGGCCCGTCGGTGGACTGGTGGGCGCTGGGCGTGCTGCTGTACGAGATGCTGGCGGGCCAGCCGCCCTTCGAGGCCGACAATGAGGATGAGCTGTTCGAGAGCATCCTCCACGACGACGTGCTGTACCCCGTGTGGCTCTCCAAGGACGCCGTGGCCATCCTCAAAGGTGATGGTGCTGCTGGTGGTGACGGTACACGGGTATACTCAAAGGATTGCGTCACTCGAGGAAATTGTCAGAGACTCGTCAACTTTGCAATTCTAATTTCAGGCCCTGTTCTGAATTGTATTTTCAAGAATCAGGATCGGGATTTTATGCGTCAAAAACACTGGGTAACACTACGTACTGAGTGATCCAATTATTTTTTCTATTGCTGCCGGGAACCATATGGCATCAATAGAAAAAAGACACAGCGGCCTCTGTTGTGCAGCGGTAATACGCTTGCCTGTGACACCGGAGGTCCCGGGTTCGAATCCCGGTCAAGGCATAATGAGAAACGAACTTTCTCTGATTGGCCCTGGTCTTGGATGTATATCTAAGTATTGATTATAAAATATAGTATCGTTGAGTTAGTACCTCGCAACACAAGTCTCGAACTTCGACGCTAATTCAATCTGTGTAATTTGTCCTGTATATATTCTTGGAAATAAGACCAGAAGTGATGTTTTTTGAAAGAAATTTTAATAACCCAAAGGAATTAAACAATTTCTTACAAGTTCATTTAAACCAAGACAGTTACTTTTTAAAAACTACCCGACCAAATTACTATGCTTCTTACAAAACGATTTAACAATCAAAATAACGACTTCTAGATAAAAATAGACATAACTCATTAATTAATTAACGACAAAACTAAATAATTGACGAAATAATGAAAACAATAACGCAACGTTTTAAATTAAAAATCTAAACGGACAGAGTAACGACCGCGCGGGACGAGTGTTGCTCAGCGACTGCGTGCGGCGCCGTCGATGCGTCATCCTTTATAGTCACTTTTGGTCTCTTATCCAATAATATATATAATATATCGTGCCGTGTGGTTCCCGGCATCAATACAAAAAAGAATAGGACCACTCCATCTTTTTTTCATGGATGTCGTACAAGGCGACTAAGGGATACTTTTTTTAGGCGATGGGCTAGCAACCTGTCACTATTTGGATCTGAATTCCATCATTAAGCTGAGCAGCTGAATGTTGCCATTCAGTCTTTTCGGGACTGTTGTCTCTGTCTACCCCGTAAGGGATATAGACGTGAGTATATGTATGTATGTATGTATAATATATACTTGCCAGGGTTCATGACCAAGTCGCCGGCGCGGCGGCTGGGCGTGTGCGGCGGCGCGGACGGCATCCGCGCGCACGCCTTCTTCCGCGACGTGGACTGGCCCGCGCTCGCCGCGCGCCGCCTGCGCCCGCCCTTCCGCCCCAGGGTGGTCAGTGCGCCTTTGTGTACCTGTTAACACTAGAGATCAGATCGCTTTAGTAGCGTTTATACGTGTGAACCTCCCCTTTATGTACCTGTTAACACTAGAGATCAGATCGCTTTAGTAGCGTTTATACGTGTGAACCTCCCCTTTATGTACCTGTTAACACTAGAGATCAGATCACTTTAGTAGCGTTTATACGTGTGAACACCTCCATTAGAAATGAGAGCAGGTTGACTCAGCAGGTGTACAAGGAACAGCGTGATAGATCATAACACTAGAAATCAGACGCTTTAGTAGCGTTTATACGTGTGTACCTCCCTTAGGAATGAGAGTAGGTTGACTCAGCAGATGTACAAGGAACACCGTGATAGATCATAACACTAGAAATCAGACGCTTTAGTAGCGTTTATACGTGTGTACCTCCCTTAGGAATGAGAGCAGGTTGACTCAGCAGGTGTACAAGGAACAGAGTGATAGATCATAACACTAGAAATCAGACGCTTTAGTAGCGTTTATACGTGTGTACCTCCCTTAGGAATGAGAGCAGGTTGACTCAGCAGGTGTACAAGGAACAGAGTGATAGATCATAACACTAGAGATCAGATCACTTTAGTAGCGTTTATACGTGTGAATATCCCTTAGGAATGAGAGTAGGTTGACTCAGCAGATATACAAGGAAGACCGTGATAAGGGAATGTTGCGATGTGAAAGAAGATGTAATTACAGGAATAGAAAAGGGTATGTTGAGATGGTTCGGTCATGTGGAGAGGATGAATGAAAGCAGATTTACAAGGAGAGTGTGCAGGGGAAGGTCGAAGTGGGAACACCTAGACTCATACGTGTGAACCTCCCTTAGGAATGAGAGCAAGTTGACTGAGCAGATGTACAAGGAGAGTGTGGAAGGAAAGGTCGGAGTGGGAACACCTAGACTCATACGTGTGATGTGAACCTCCCTTAGGAATGAGAGCAGGTTGACTGAGCAGATGTACAAGGAGAGTGTGGAAGGAAAGGTCGGAGTGGGAACACCTAGACTCATACGGGTGAACCTCCCTTAGGGATGAAAGCAGGTTGACTAAGCAGATATACAAGGAAAGTGTGCAGTGAAAGGTCGGATTGGGAAGGCCTAGACTCATACGTGTGAACCTCCCTTAGGAATGAGAGCAGGTTGACTCAGAAGATATACAGGGAGAGTGTGATAAGGGAATGTTGCGATGTGAAAGAAGATGTAGTTACAGGAATAGAAAAGGGTATGTTGAGATGGTTCGGTCATGTGGAGAGGATGAATGAAAGCAGGTTGACTAAGCAGATATACAAGGAGAGTGTGGAGGGAATGGTCGGAGTGGGAACACCTAGACTCATACGTGTGAACCTCCCTTAGGAATGAGAGCAGGTTGACTCAGCAGATATACAAGGAGAGTGTGGAAGGAAAGGTCGGAGTGGGAAGACCTAGACTCATACGTGTGAACCTCCCTTAGGAATGAAAGTAGGTTGACTGAGCAGATATACAAGCAGAGTGTGGAGGGAACGGTAGGAGTGGGAAGACCTAGATACATACATATACATTATATACATATATAGGTCACAATAATTAATTAAACTAATTTGAAGTTATAGTGGTTTTTTAAATAGGTGAAAAAATGGGGGCGCTAAAAAATATTTATTCTCAAAGTGGGCAGTAGACAAAATAAGTTTGGGACTCTCTGACTTAGACGAACGTATCTTGATCAAATTAAGGACGTCCTGGTGAAGGGTCAGGTCAAAAGTACCTGCAACCGCCGAGCTTGCATGAAGAGAGTTATGAATGTGGATGAAGCGAAGGAAGTATGCAGAGATCGTGACAAGTGGAAAGAGGCGTGATTATATGTATATGTATGTATTAACTTAAATATCAGTGATTCATTTCTTTTGTAACTATGTACAATTTCTTGTAAGTTTGTGTGTAAAATAAAGATATAACAAACAAACATGTTTACAACAACAGCGGAGCCGCCGCGACGCCGCCAACTTCGACGCGGAGTTCACGAAGGAGGAGCCCGTGCTCACGCCCGTGCCCGGCGACGTGGTGCGCTCCATCAACCAGGTACGTCATTCCTTTGCATCAATCTAACCGACCGTGCGTTTTATAACCCCCTAAACACCGCCCCAATGATAGGGGGTTAAGCAGGGAAATGTGAACGATAGAAAAAACAGTATTATGGTCGCCGTCTGTATCATCAATCAGGTACACTTTTTCACGTGAATTCAGTTAAATCTCAATTCCATCATTGAACCAAACAGCTGAACGTGGTGAAGACCGTTGGCTCAGTCTGTCCTGCAAGGGATGTTATATACAAATGTCAAAATATATGCTATATACTAAATATTTTGGCTTAATGATCGAATTGAGATTCATTTAGTGACAGGTTGCTAGCCCTTCGCCTAAGAGTCCCAAGTTAGCCCTTAGTCGCCTTTTATGACATCTATGGGAAAGAGATGGGTTGGTCCTATTCTTTTTCTATCAGTGCCGGCAACCACACGGCACAAGGATAATTTAGTTCATTTATCAATTAATTGTTAATATGTCCAAAACAGGAGGAGTTCCAGGGCTTCTCGTTCGTGAACCCGGACTTCAACCCGGCGGCCGGCGAGCGCCCCCCGCCGTGAGCGCCCGCGGCAACGCGAGTAAACCCGGCTCATTTCCTTAGTCGTAGCCGTTCTTAAGGGAGGTTTCATCGCTCGCTGCTTTATATTACGCCTATTATAGATATATGTTATAGATTTACGGTGGTTATTAAAACGTTGTACTACGGAATTGGTAGGCGTTGCGTCACTAGTTGCAATGGTGGACTCTGTTGTCGTGGAGTTAACTTGCGGTTTTAGGAGTTGCCTCTGTAACAACGGAGTTTCTCGCTAAAAAAACAGAGTTTCTCTGTAGTAACGGGATTTCTCGTTACCGGTGTTCCTCTGTTGTAACGGAGTTTCTCTGTTCTCATGGAGTTTCTCTGTTAGAAAACAGATAATTACGTTAATCTGTAACCCCCCTTTGAGTTGGGGTTAGGATTAATGTTAAAATTTAATTTGTTTCAAGTACCTCAAGACTTCTATGGGTACAGTCATTGTTTTAGTAACTTTATTATTTATTTTAATAAGGAAATATTGTTTTACGAACCATCAAATAATTTATTACAAGTACCTAATAACTTCTTTAGGTATAAATGAATCGTTGTTTTTAAATTTATATATCCACGGGCAGGTGTCATGAACTCGTAAAAAATATACTGCTGAAAAAAGCTTAAAAGGATTATAAGGTTCGCTGATACTAAGGACAAATAATATTCTTAATGAATTCTGTGCAATATAAAGAACTTTTGTCCATAAACTTGCAGCGAAAGATGAAAAATGTTTCTCGACATTTCATACAAATTTGATCTACGATTTGTATGGGATGCAGAATGTAATTTCATGTTTCGCTAAACGTTTACCATTGTTCGTCATCCTTGACTCGTGCTTAGTTACAGCGCACTTTATAAACCACTTATATTTGAAGCATACCGTGGCTCTAAGGGTTATATTGCTTGTTCATTTCTTGAAAAGAAAATTGTAATAAATTATCGGATACAAAACAAAAACTAAAAAAAAAGCAGCGGCGAAACTAACCTAATATCAATTGTAATTAGTTGAAATCTCATTGCGCTGATTAACTAACAAATGTTAATATTTCATTGTAAAATTTGTCTGCATTTTGCAAACTGTAAAAGAGTTTTAACCCTCTAACTTAAGGATGACTTACTTTAATTATTATTTTCTAAAGTTTCTCGATCATGGGTACAAGATTTTTAAATCGTGTCTTTTAATTCGTATTTATTGGATAAGTATTTTAGTGACATTGGAAATATTTAGTTTATTTATTTAATTTTTTTAACTTCGACTTAGAAATAATTTGAAAATGATTTAACAAAATTATTTAAAGGACTTGTATCCATAGCCGTAAAACTCTGAAAAAAAAATCAGGTAACAATGTGTCCTAGTCAAAATAATACGACACATCAAAAAAAATGAATCTCCTAACTCTTAAATGTTTCTCTAATATACTTTTCCTTTTTTTTTCTTGCATTTTTCAAACATTCTTATCAAGTATAATATTTAGAGGGTGAATATTCTTAACAATAAATTGACGCCAATCCAAACGTTTGATAACTCAGTAGTGTAGTTCACTGGTTACCTCAAAAGTTTCTTGAAATGCCGAGATCTAACCGTGGATGCCGAAAAGATCTGTGTAAAATTGTTTTCTTATGATATTCTGTCCGTTATTACTAGCCAGATTATGATATATTTTTAACACCGGGCTGTTAAATAGAAGATGCCATAATAGTTCGAGTTATTACGTCTGGCGGCGAGAGTTACCGCGGTTTTTCTTACAAATCTTGTAAAAGCGATAACTCTACACCGCTTTAAAAATATATATATTTATATATATATATTAAGCGCAAATATCGCGTGATCAATATTGTCATGGAACGTTTATTAGATATTGTCAATGAAATGTGTTTCGGAGCGTTGAGAGCAATTATTGATTGTTGTAAATATTGAGAGTTTCGATGCTCGGGTGTAAATTTGACGCGTCTCGGTCGCCATACTGACGCCGCTCGTACGGAGACCGATATTTTGCGAGATAAAGCCGTCAGTCTCTTGAATTAAGGCTCAGATTTGAGCGCCTGAGGCTTTATCTCACTCACTGATGCTGTGAGGTAATCGGAATTTATTACCGAGCGAAGTCGATGGGCTGCCGTTCTCTCGTCGAAATAAGTAAACCCCATTCGTGTTAGTGCGGTGTGTGTGAGTGTGTGTGTACAGGGGGGCGCACGGGTGCAATCGGCGACAGATAAATGTCATCCATCTTAGCTTAATTGACAGTGGGTCGGATTCATCTGCCCCCGACTGTACAACTAACTGACCAATAGAGTGCCGATAACGATTGATCGAACTCTTTCAAGCCGATGGGGGAAGGTTGATTCGTTATTTACACCTCTTTGGCAGTATGCAGGGAAGAGGCGACATTGTAACGTTAATTTCGTAAAGAATTGTAGGTTATTGTTACTTAATTGTTTATTTGTGTTTTCGTATACTTTTTTCTACGAGATAATTCTATTTTTTTTTCTTTTTTTAACGCAATAAGACATGCTCTGCCAGTCAAACCTTCAGACAAAAGTGAGATCTTTATGAATGTATAGTATCAATGTCGCATCTTCCTTCCTTTGGTTCCGTTACGTTTCTTCGTGTTCCGTTACACGTTACGTTTCGTTCCGTTACGTTTCTTCGTGTTCCGTTACACGTTACGTTTCGTTCCGTTACGTTTCTTCGTGTTCCGTTACACGTTACGTTTCGTTCCGTTACGTTTCTTCGTGTTCCGCTACACGTTACGTTTCGTTTCGACAAGTTCCGTTAAGTTACATGTTCCGTCACGCCAGGTGCTCGGGACCCAGGGTCCCACACGTGTTCTAGTCCTTTGTTGTGCGTCGCAACGAACAATACTCATTTAGTTCGCGACAATCTCGTGCCCATATTGCAGTATTTACGCGTTATACGTCAATTTTTTTGTTAGTCTATAAAAATATAAGTTGATTTCTGTGACGATACGATAGCTATGTCGTAGGCTCGAAAAAGATGTATGCAATTGATGTCTGTCACAGAGATCGAGCTATATTATAAAGGCTGGAAAGTTGATTTTGTAAAGTATGCGAGTACTTCTAGGAATGTTTTTGGGCGTACAGTGGGCCTTATAGGAAGTATACTAACTTTGTGTCGAAGACATATCGAAGGTGGTATATTTTCCTATGTGGTTGACTGTACTTAATTTATTATTGAGTTGGCATTTGATTGAATTACGCAGTTATTTGAAAAAATGACGGAGATGAATCTTCTAAATTTATAATTTTATTATCAATCTGTATTTTGTTTATGAATAGGTACGACAGATATTAAACGCGTACGTAACGTACCTTAATTTTATCTCGGACGTATTGTGAGGGTGGTTGGCGTGTTATCACCTTGGCGGTAGAAGAACATTCTGCCTGCAGACAGAGCAGTAGCCGGCTGGTTTTCAGTCGCTCGGTGACTACGGATCATTGCAACATGATTCGAAATGTCCGAAATATAATAATGGTACGTTACGTGCGCGTTTAATACCGGTAGTATTTATAAATAGTGTAATGCATCGTGAAAGTTAAACATCTGTATTTTGATTGAAAATTCCTAGTAGTGCTTGAAGTAAGATTAATATTTTAATATTTTTTTTTTTTATATTTTTTAGGTTAATTTTTATTGTTACACTTTTGTGTTTGAGATTAATCGAAGTATTTTGTTAAAGTATTTTTTTTTTACTTTTATTTTTACGAGTACTCAAAGTACAAATGCTTACTGCGCCAGTTGTATTCGACATTGGATTGTTGTTGCAATTATTTAAACATTTTTTTTAAATCAAAGTATTATGTTAATCTCATTTTTACGGCTTGGTTATGAGAACAGACAGATCAAGAAAGAATAATAACTTTTTTTTAAATGAACCGCCTCAAATCAATATCTTCCTTTTTTGAAGTCTGTTTCTAAAACCTCCTAAGTATAAAAAAGCACTTTCCAGTCTCTCTTTACGACATTTATAGAAAGGAACGGTGATTTTCTATGAAGGCGCCGAGAACCACACGGCAAACATATATTTCTTTCTCTATATCTACAATGTCACCTTCAACAAGATGACTTCTGTTATATCCGATTAAGTTCCGACCAAGCCGTAACAACTACAGGCTTATTTACACCCGCTCGCTCCCAGAGTGAGCGGTTTTCTGATCTGTATAGTATTATATTTAGTTATAATTAAACCGATACCAAAGTTAAGTTAACGTTTTAAGTTTAACGGAACATAGATAAGTAATTTAATTTATAGTCGAATGTTTTTGACGTACACACCGCGGCGGGAAACTTGATCATTTTTACTCTGTATTTTTTTTTTACAAACATGTTTCTTTTTTTTTTTAATCAGTTGTTGTTATTGAAATCAGACATTTTATTGCCGCTCACTTATCTAAGTTAATATTTAGTTTATTGAAACAATTGAATAAGTAACAATAATTTGTATCATCAGAGAAAAATTGTCATAACTCTGAAATATTTGATTTGAAGTCAAGAACTCAGTTGTAGCGTTGCAGTTTTTCGAAAATCCTTTAATTTTTAAACTGAACAGGTTTTGTACGAAAAGTGATTAAATAATTTATGTACAAAGTGATGGAGTTTCCCCGCCGCGCGGTATAGTATTGTGCGTTCTCGCCTGAGAATCCAGGCCAACGCAGCGATCATTGCACAAATGTAATGCTTTATGTAGTTGTTAGTGTATTATATAATATAAAATTAAAATATAAATTATAAATCTCTGTACGTGTTCCCAATATATTGACATGTTAATGTATTTATCATTTTTTTTTATTAACTTTGTCGTTTATTTTTCTATTGTTTTGAGTGGACTAACATTGTACAGCTTTACGATTGAGGTGGTTTGAGGGCATTGACCTGTATCTATCTGTCTCTGTCATTCGTTTTGTAGTCTATTGTGCATCTCGCTCGATGAGACATGGTCCCCATATGTTGCAGATGATACAAAGATTTGTTAAGAAGAAAAATGATATGTGCTTAGGTCAATATTCTCAAATTTACCTCAGTTGATAGTCAGTTTAAGGCCGATAGACATTCTCGCGATGTTTTGTTGATCGTGACGATGTCTGTCTGTCTGTCAGAATTATATATATAATATGTTGTTTGTCCGCGGGAGGCTAATTATTTTCACACTCCGCGCGACGCTTTGTGTGTTTTCAGTTTTAGGGGGCGCATGTATCGCTACATATAATTTTTTTGTTGAAATTGAATTTGTTGATTGTATCAGTTGACAAATCTATAGAATATTTTTGGTAATTTTAATTTATTATTTATTTACGATGATTAAGAAACTATGGATTTGTCAATTGAATATTTTTGTTGTTCATGATATTGCTTTGGCTAATGTATGTAGTAATGCAGGCGGCCCCGCTGTCGGTTCGTACGCATCGTATTATGAACGTTTCTCTGTTTGTAGCGTAAGTTAATGTGCAGATTAATTTTTCGATGTGGATCATAAATACTAATACAAATTTATAGTGAATAGAGTTTTATTAGAGTAGGTGCCGACGCGTCGGCTGGTTTAAGTTACCGGAGTCATAGTTGTATGTTGATATGTTTCGTTCAAGAGTGTGTGTATGTGTATGAGTGTGCGTTTAGTCGTCACTTTGTCATCGTGTCGCTTTGCGATGCGGCGACCGCGTGGCAGCTCGGTAGCCATTCAGCTGAATGTAGGAAAATTTTTGATTGACACCGGAGCTAACATATCTGTTGAGGCTCTGAGGGTCACATTACTGTGTACTTCACTGTACTTTTGGAAATATCGGCTCAAGATGGCTCGACTGAACGATCCTATTGCGATTCATTGGCGCAATAGGGCGAAGCGAGTTGTCTACCGAACTACTTCAGCATAACACATGTTTTCAGTGCTAAATGATTATTTTACTTTCACTTTTTTTTTCTCCAAGTTTTTTTCTCCAAACCATAAGTTAAAACTATGTCCGTTTTATTTCTTCACAACCTTAAATTTTTTATTGACTTAATTTATTTCGGTACTTGCAAATAAATCTAAATATTTTTATTTTATTTATATTATGATCGAATCGATATAGATATTCGGTTAATAATTACTATGAAAACGCCACAATTCATGAGCGCTAATCAAATCTTAATATGCAATTATTGGACAAATATCTATATGAATGAAGTCGCGGTTTAAATGTCCGTTTTTAAAATGACATCTACAATTAGCTGAATTATATCAGAGCTGCTTCTAGTTAAGCTGTGATGTGAGGAACGTTTATTTTACAAATTGTATTCCAGTCGCAACACGTTATCTGCCGACCTCTCGCGTTTTTTGGATTTACATTTTTTAATTTTTTGACATTTTACACTTCGTTCTTATAATTGTGAAATATTGAATAGATGTTATTGCATAGTACAATTTATATGTAGAGGGTGTTGCGGTTGCTATGTACCACATACATATATAGATTGAAGCACAATACTTACACATAAATTATATCGAGATGCTATTTTGAATTGTATTTATATCTAGTGAAATTCGGGTGACAGCGCCTTGTTCCGTTCATCGGTTTGAGGTCGATGCGCAAAACCACACGGATAAATGTTTTTTAAGACATGAGCAAGCATATTTTACAACAGCAATATCGAATATTGATTATAATAATGCGATAACTTCTTCGACAATCACACATTATTTTTAACAACCTTTGTGGCATACTGATAATGTTTTTGCTTTTGAACTACAAGATCCCGGATTTTATTCCGACTCACCAAAGTGAATTTTATATCGTAAAAAGTATTTATTATTACAAGGTTAAATTTAATTTTTAATTTTTTTTTAACTAGAAATAACTTAAATATTTTTTTTATATGCCAAAACAACGTTTGCCGGGACAGCTAGTTAATAATAAAATATTGTGTAGGTAGCTCGTGTCTTATGGTGTGAGTTTGCGCAGCGATTTTACTGTAATTTTTTAAAATCGAGTTTCTGATATTTTCCAGCCTTCCATTAATTTTAAATTTGTTGGTGGGTCGCGCGTTTCCCTTAGGAATTTTGGAAAATTCTAATAATTTCTACAATAGATATTAATTCCGAGAATTATTTCTAAATTTTTTTTTTTTTAATTTTAGAACATTTCTATGACTGTTTTTTAATTCAGCATTAATTTCCGCGTAAAAATTGCATAGCGTATTATTTTTTACCTTTTGGTCCATCAGATATTCAAACCTGAAACTTCATAAAAATTAACGTTATTATTTACTTTTTTTTTTGCAAAACTTCAAACTTTAAGCAATAAAAAGTATAGAGAAACGCGCGCCACAATTATGTGCAATAGAACGTTTTATTATTATCTAGTATAACATAGTTTGAGCGGGTGCTTGTTTATCAGTTTGTTCGTCTGTCACCGACTGTGCCAAATGTCCTGCTATTGTCTGTGGTCGGTTCAGAGTATAACTTTATATCATTTTGTCATAAATAATAAAAACAGATCAAATGCGAGTAAACTCGTGGTAAGAGCTTTAGAATTATTTGTGATATAATTAACGACATTTCTTTTTAAATTTTAAGATCTTTTTGGATAGGGTTAGGCGTAGGGGAGGTGGTCTATTTTGTTTTTATCATATAAATATATTTTGAACCAACTCTTAGGGCTGTTTAATGCTGTTGTAAACAGAAAATCTTTTGACTATCAAACTCGGGTAAAATACCTGCATTTGTCTGATTGAACAGTCTTAAATGTTTTTGTTTCATAAATTGATAAAATTATATTATACTTCATACCGGCCACAGCTACATAGTTTATACATAGCTTGTATACATAGCATAGTGCGGCGGGCTACTGCGCTCCCACGAAGTACGCATTGCTAAAATTCATTTATGAATTGTATAAAATATTTTTTTTTTGTTCAGAATATAACGCTCTTTACATGGTTTCATTCGTTTAGTCTCAGAGTCTCGTATCGGCACGGCTTAAGCTTGTCAAAGGCTCACTGACAATCTTAAGGCACCGATTAGGGGCACCCGGTCTTAAACAAATGACACACTGTAAAAAAAATTTATTAACAATCTAAATTTTCATACATACATACATATAATCACATCTCTATCCCCTGCAGGGTAGACAGAGCCAACAGTCTTTAAATGACTGATAGGCCACGTTCAGCTATTAGGCTTTAAGATAGAATTGAGATTCAAATAGTGACAGGTTGTTAGCCCATCGCCTAAAAGAAGAATCCAAAGTTTATATATAGCCTATTCCTTAGTCGCCTTTTACGACATCCGTGGGAAAGAGAGGGTTGGTCCTATTCGTTTTTCTATTGGTGCCGGGAACCACACATATTGTGTTAATTTAATTAAAAAACGAAAATTCTTATTATGTCACGTTTAAAATCGCGTTATGAATTTTCTGACCAATTCACATGGAGAAATTGCGATCATAGTGTTTTCTAGTGATGCGTACGGAATGGGCCGCGCGCGATCGCGGGCAACCGATTTACTGCGGTAATTCTATGCGATAAATATATGGCTTCGTTTCATACATAGTCGAGAAGGGCGGTTTATACGTGCCGACAAAGTAATCGTTTTAATGTGTAACTTTTAAACCGTATTTGTATTTATTATTTCTGTAATGACGATGTTATTTGCAAATGTTTTAGCAGATTTGTTATCATGTATATAAATAAATTAGCTGTCCCATAGTTTCTAAGGGTTCCATTCAAATCGGAACCAGACTTGTTTATTTGCTAAAAGACATTTTATGTCTAAATTAATGTTCTTAAGATCGTTACGCTTAATCTCAAAACTATGAATCTCTTTAAAGTTTAATACATACATACATACATATAATCACATCTATATCCCTTGCGGGGTAGACAGAGCCAACAGTCCTGAGCGGACTGATAGGCCACGTTCAGCTATTTGGCTTTAAGATAGAATTGAGATTCGAATAGTGACAAGTTGCTAGCCTATCGCCTAAAAAAAGAATCTCAAGTTTGTAAGCCTATCCCTTAGTCGCCTTTTACGACATCCATGGGAAAGAGATGGAGTGGTCCTATTCTTTTTTGTATTGGTGCCGGGAACCACACGGCACTTTAAAGTTTAAATTACAGTTAATTGCTCAGTGTGTTTGATGATAAAACAAACCTTCAAGTCTCTGTTGCAACGCATTATAATCTAAAATCCTTTTGTCTGTGCGTATAAACGTCATCCCGGCCCTGAACCTCCGCTAGTTACCATTATAATAATAGACGGAAGATGATAGTTATGACCGCAGTTAAACCTTGCGTCGTGATCGTAGTCGCGCGACTGTCGCGTCGCAGTCGCGCGACTGTCGCGTCGCAGTCGCGCGACTGTCGCGTGTCGCAGTCGCCAGTTGCTCGGTCCAGCAACGGCAACGAAACTGTTCGATGCCATTTTTATAAGTTACGTTTGTAACTCGACATATCACGGTGATTTTGTTAATTTGACTATATATATATATATATATTTTATAATAGATTCAATATCGCCGATGTTCTGTGTCAAACATAGCACATTGTATTGGGTTCATTTGCAAATTTCATGTGGCTTCGTTTGTGGAGATGCGGTGGTGTATTTAGCGTTGTTTGGGACTCAATGGGAAGTCTCCATTGATTGATTGATTCTATGTCAATATGTCTGCAATCAGTCTGAATTACGGGTGGGTTGTGGTCAGTCACTAAATTTGAAAAAAAAAAACGATATAGTAATTTGACTTTTAACATTGGAACTTGCTCTTGAGTTCAAAGTACTATAAAACTATCGTGTCTTTATAAATTAAGCTGAACTACACATAAGGCCAATTCATGAGATAAAATTCTCGATCAGTTTTTTTTAAAGAGACTTTATTGGGTTATGAATTGGCTTGATTGTAAGTGTATGAGAAGGTTGGCGGGCGTGTATACGGATGTAACGGGCTAATTTGTGGTAATGCATGTTTTGGTGGCATGGTGATGGTTACATCAACTGATTTAAGGTGTCCAAATTTTAACCCGTACCTTTTGTGATGCTAATTTTGCAGTCTCTCAAATCCTCCCCATAAGGGTATAAAAATAATACTTATTTGCACATCCTTTGTCAGTTGTTATAATCAGTTTCTCGGCATAATATGAATCTATTTAATGTGAAACACTTAAGTAAGAAATTTATATGTATTTAATTTTTGTGAAAATTGCAAATGAACGGAGTATGTTATTTTGTACTCATTTTTAAGGGCTTTTATAAAAAGAATATATTTTACGCTTCCCAGAGGAGATGTAGCCAAAGAGTGGTATAATATTGTACAAAGTGGCTTTGAGCCTTATTTTGTTGTTTATTAGTTAAATATTGTCTTGCCAGTGGTTATCCCGTAATATACTGTGTAGGAAGCAGTTTGGATAATGTTACGCGTGTTTGATCGGGCGCAGTGTGAGGTGGGCCTTGTCGCACTTAGTGTATTGTAGGGTAATGTTACCAAAAATAGCATTTTTTGTATTAATTAATGTACGTATTAGCAGTCATAATTTTCGAATTTAATATTTCATCACAATCTCTTAATTTAAACTTATGCTAGTCATTCAAGTAATAATTTATTAAATCAAGGTTTGCCTCGCACTGAGCAATCGTATGTTTACATTATGTTAATTAATTGTAGCTAACACAGAGAATATGAGATCTGTTGGAGCGCTGCCGGGGACGATTGTTGCGGACACGTCTTATCTGTACAAGAGTTTGTTTCCAACTGAATAGTTTCCTG
Source organism: Amyelois transitella (assembly GCF_032362555.1). NCBI lineage: Eukaryota > Metazoa > Arthropoda > Insecta > Lepidoptera > Pyralidae > Amyelois > Amyelois transitella. The sequence continues at coordinate 299,753 of NC_083521.1, read as the reverse complement.
TCCCGCACGCCAGAGGGCGACACTCCGGTACTTCCCCACCAGCGCTCCTATATTTGTTGTTTGTTCACTGAATCACTATTAGGACACATTTAGCTGAGTAAATTAATGCATATAATATAGTTTTATGATGAAATAAAATATGTATATGTAATCCTACATGTCTATTAAATCAATGAAAATAGATTATATTCAGGCATTTTTATTTTAAATACCAACCCATTTGATATTGTGTTAATGATTTACAAAGATCAAGGACAACATAACAGTATTTTTCTGTACCTACTGTACTGCAGCGTTAAATCTTTATACGATCTATTGTGGACAGACTTAAACAACAACAAACCTGATTCCGCACATAAGTATTAGTATGAGTTGATGTGAAATTGGTCTAAAGTATAGAAAAATAGGGAATACTACTCGAACCTAACGCGCCATTAAGGTTTTCTCTATTGGTATATATCTGTGAACGAAAAAGGGCTATAAAATGTAGTTTAAAATCGTGTTAGCCCTGATAAAGATAATTCAATTTCTCAGTAAGACAGCGCAGATTCCTATAATGAAGCGGTATCGTGGGTCGCAGGTCGCGGCTGCGCCCGCGCCGTCTATGGGTAAGCCCGTTTTGGCAAACACTAATTCGCTAAGCAATTTGCTGGAAACATCGCTCCCATTTAAATGTATAGCGAAACAATGGCTGTTTTGCATTTATCGCACGTTTCGCGTCCATTCATGTAGAATAATCTGTTTTAATCGACCTCGTATTAAATAACAATAGATTTGTTCTGAGTCTGAGTTAGGTATGCGCCGTCGGCGTTAAGTTTTTTCCTTAGCCTCACCTTAATCCATCATTTTCTCCTTTATTTTACAGTTTGTATGAAAGATCTTTTGCTTTTTTTGTTAAGCTGTTTTGAGTTGCAAAAGATCTTTAATATTGTAAAAGTGTATCCCAATCAAGATTTCAATTAATGTTTTAAATGCGAAAGCATGTCTGTTCATTGCCTCTTCAAGCGCTTTCTTGGAATTATGCGTATAGGTACTTATAAAATGAAAGAGTCTGGACAAAGGGTACTTTTCGGTCCAGTATAAACTATTTTTCCCGTGGGATTTGCGAAAACGCTAACCTAACCCTGTATTGTTCTAGCGCACAATTCACGCGTGTCGGCATCGCTTAATTTGCAGCTAAAGGTGACACTAAATTCGTGTGGGCGAAGCGTTTGATAAAGCCTAGTACATAATATAATAATGGAGACTTCAATAAGTTATTTAAATAATTTAAAATCACGTCCTTACAAATACCTTATAATAAATCTATCTAATAATAAACGAAATATTTGAAGTTACTACTCTTCATTGTGGGATAGCCAATTTGCATAAAAATCTAAACATGTTTGATAAACATTTGCGAACGAGTGAACTGCCCACTTGTTGCAACTGTGCTCATTAATCTAATCCACAAAAAATGGGGTTAATATAAAGCGCGTTAGTTTTCGCAAGGGTCCTCCAACAATGCGAACCCCGGCAGGTTTTTTATAATGTCAGCTGCACAAGTGGGCCGTTCTTTTGTCTGTGGTTTGTCGCAAATGCCGCCAAAATTATTCTCACATCTATAATTGATTAATGCGATGATAAAAAATCTTAAATAAAAACGCATAAAGTCTATAATCCCGTAACAATTGATATCAAACATGTGGGCTCAATAACACCCCAGGGCAATCCGGAGCCCCTCGCGAAATTTATCTTTTTATTCATTATGGCGATTATTGTGTTTAGCTGTGAATCGCGGCGTGAAATCGGATCGATTATAGCTTTACAATAAATATCGAATAAATGAAGAGCCGAATATTTTAATACACTTTCCGCTACCGTTATTACGTGCGATCAAATCGTGACGAATCGGCCGATTTGAATGATGGCTTCTGTGTTTTCTAAATGCTTTTATACTTTTTTTTATGTTTGCTAAGAACCGTAGCGGAGTACCTACATTAATTTAAATTGGAAACAGGCACTCGTGTTTAGATGTGGCCGTTTAGATGTGCCAGCTAGATATTGGTTCACGTCGGGCACGTTTTAATTAATTTTATGAGGGTAACGTGGAACACACGTACTGTTTTTGAGATCATTAAATCGTCGATACAGTAAGGAAGTGTCTGCTGTAAGAATTAGGGAGATAGTTTGCGTGTGACAGCGGAGAGTCTTGTTCTATTGTGTGGGTTCATTATTTCACACCCGGGGTAAAATATGCGGCTATGTAGCTTTGTAACGAGCGTCGTGACGCGCCGGTCGTAAGGCAGAGGTAACTAGCGGCCGTGCCAGGGTGTGCTCGGGTAGTATTTCGTTGGTGAAGTGAATCGACGGGTGCCTAAGGTGACATGGTGTCACGCTACTGTTATGTATCGTTACTGTGACTAAAGATATATCGATTACAGTGTATGTTTACGTGTATTTAAATTAAAAACTATGGTTTTGAATGGCTTTTGAGATTATCAAACAAGCCTTTTTGCAAACCATGTGATTAAAATAAGTCTACAGATTTAACCTACAGAAATAAATTTTAAGAACCCCACGTCGTATCCTGGTATTGATTTGCTTGGGATGTTAGTGAAAGTACTGAAATTGGATTAGGTATATTTTCTTATTAATAGATAGATAGATAAAACTCTTAATTGCACCATAAGAGTAAAACATACAAAACAGCACAAAGCAGATAGAGATGGTACAAAGGCGGACTTATCGCTAATGCAATATCTTCCAGTCAACCTTTGAGTGGAAGGAAACCAAACAGGAGATTGGCGTTGGCGCAGATCCAATCCAATGTCTATGATTGGAAGTATTCTTTCCTTTATGTATCACGATTACTCACAGTTTTCACTGCACAATTAGCAATTAACGATTTACACCTAAGTATTCTTACCTAGGAATAGGGTGACTAGTTAACCAATGTTGTGAAACCAAAAGTTTTGACAATTATTAAGCGATATGAAGTATTCTATAAAAATGAATAAAAATTCTGAATTTGAGTTAACTAAAAATCGACTAAGGGATAGGCTTTCAAACTTGGATTCTTTTTAGGCGATGGGCTAGCATCCTGTCACTATTTGAATCTCAATTCTATCATTAAGTAAAATAGCTGAACGTGGCCATTTAGTCTTTTCAGGACTGTTAGCTCTGTCTACCCCGCAGGGGATGTGGACGTTACCATATGTACCTATGTATGTAAAAATCGTGCGCCGATTCATCTCACCACAATGGGCCTGAAGGAAGACTGAACTGTATCTACATTATTCCGCGATGGCTCAGCGCCAGTCAGCCGCCTGACAGCCGGCTAACAAGCGCGTGATGCGGACAGGTTCATGTCCTCGGCTCCTTATCGCAAAACACGCCTAGTTTACACGGATTGCGAGGCTTGAATCACACAGAAAATAGATTCGGGCTTCGAAATTTGCCTTAATCTGCTTTTATTGTGTGGAATGATCCGCCTTTCTACCCACAAGAAGGAATATGGGTGACACTATTTGGGAATTGGTCTGTCAACATTTAACAGGATTTTCCCCTTAAACTAATGTCTTATGCTATTTTGTCCAAAATAAAATAAAATTGTCTATTGGTAGTTGCAAAAACTTGGGATTCTTCATTTAGGTAATGGGCTAGCAACCTGTCACTATTTCAATCTCAGTTCTATCATTAAGCCAAACGTGGCCTTTCTGTTTTACAAGACTGTTGGCTCTGTCCACCCCGCAAGGGATATAGACATGATTACATGTATGTATATAACGGTGTATTTATTGTCACTATTTGAATCTCAATTCTATCATTAAGCCAAACAGCTGAACACGGCCTATCAGTCTTTTTGTGACTGTTGGCTCTGTCTTTCCCGCAAGGGATATAGACGTGGTGACGTATTTATGCAGCTGAGACAATGACTATACTCCCGTTAATTCTTTACGCACCGGGTTTCGAAGGACCATTATTATTTCCTAAGTCCCGCCTGTCTCGTTTAACCCGTAACGTGTAAACGAGGTGTCCCAGACGGGTGTTGAAGCGACAGAATGTTTTGTAAGTGTCGCCAGAAACAGCAAGCAGGCACGCGGGATCTTTAGCGGGGAAATGTTGTTCTGTGTGGTGAAGAAAACGTGAACGATTTGTTTATGTAGCTATCCATAGAAATCTAAAACAAAAATGTAGTGTAGACTTTGTGTGGAATGTCATATGGTCTGAACTAAACCTATATTTTGGTGCCGTGTGGTTCCTGGTACCAAAAAAAAACCCTTTAATAGGATCACTTTATTTCGTTCCCATAGATGTCGCAAAACGACTATTACTTGGGGGGTAGACAGAGCCAACAGTCTTGAAAAGACTGATTAGCCACGTTCAGCTGTTTGGCTTAATGATAGAATTGAGATTAAAATAATGACAGGTTGCTAGCCCATCCCAAATTTATAAGCCTGTCCCTTTGTCGCCTTTGACATCCATTGGAACAAGATAAAGTGGTCCTATTCTTTTTTTTTAATATTGCCGAGAACTACACGGCACTATAAATAAAATGTATAGTATTTTCTACCGCTTTACCAAGAGATCTATTTTCCAATGCACTTCCTATAACCTGCGTCTGCTAAAGCCGTTATCCAGGGCGCAACAGGTTAAGTGGCTCGTTCCGGGATCGTCTGGCTATCGTGACTCCGCATAGTTACATAATGGATTCCATGTTTACTAACTTACAGCTGCCAACCATTGCGGACTTGTTGCGAACAGCGAATAACAGAATTTTCGTTTTAAAACACGGGTCTTATTTCATACGAGGTGATGTCCGCGACTTTATTCGAATGGATGAACGATTTTTGATACGGTGTCAAATAAATATATAGGTACGGGTCAGATTACACAGATCGAGTTAGCCTCGAAGTAAGTTCGAGACTTGTGTTACGAGAACTAAACGATACTATATTTTATAATTAATACTTATATAGATAAACATCCAAGACCCAGGCCAATCAGAAAAAGTTATTTTCTCATTAGGCCCTGGACGGGATTCGTACCCGGGACCTCCGGTGTCACAGACAAGCGTACTACCGCTGCGCCACAGAGGCCGTCGCGAGAGAATTGTTCATTTATACACTAGCAATTGTCCGCGATATCGCTCGCCGTAAAACTTCACAAACAATCTATATATATAATTTTTCTTCATAGCTTAATTTTGTTTTAAATAATTTTTGATTCAATATAAAATTAGACATTTGTCTTCCATCTCATCTAGGTACATTATTCCACAGACATTATCTACGGTTTTTTTTTAATAAAATAATTAGAATTAACAATCTTCTGTAAGATTTTCGGTATACATATAATAATCATATCTACTGTTACCGAGAAGGCCAGTTAATTGTCTATTACAAAATTATTATGAACCAGTGGTAGCCGCACTAGACAGGTTTGCATTCCGACTGTGCCTGAGATGATCGTTTGAAAATTAAACCGGCTTTTATTTAGGTGTCAATTGATACTTAGCAGCCGCAGTAAAAATCTGCAATAAAATTATATACAAAACATTATTGAAATACATATAATCACGTCTATATCCCTTGCGGGGTAGACAGAGCCAACAGTCTCGAAAAGACTGATAGGCCAATTTCAGCTATTTGGCTTTAAGATAGAATTGAGATAGAGAGTGACAGGTTGCTAGCCCATCACCTAAGAGAAGAATACCAAGTTTATAAGTCTATCCCTTAGTCGCCTTTTACAACCACACCATTTATTGGACAATAAGGCATAATTTTGATGCCCACACATTTTATTGGTATATTTATAGCTTTTGGATTCCATATTATAGCGGCACTTCCTAATTGTGTAGATCAAAATATGTTTTTGATGTCTTACTGCGTTGTAGAATGAGTGCCTTTCAAATGGAGGTTTTATTTGTAGCCCACTGTACATTTTGGCAATAATTTATGGTCACTTATCTCTCTTTATGATCACTTCATAAAAGTGTCCGAGGCAATTGAACTCACGAGGAATATAATTTACTAGCTGTGCCCGCGACTTCATCCGCGTGGAATAGTTATTTAAGGCATCATTGAAGCCCTCAATGATGAATAACTTTCCCCGTCTTTCTTCACATTTTCCATTATTTCTTTTCTCCTTATAGTTGCAGCGTGATGTTATATAGCCGAAAGCCTTCCTCGATAATTTGTCTATTCAACGCAAAAATAATTTCTCAACTCGAACCAGTAGTTCCAAAGATTAGCGCGTTCAAACTAACAAACAAACTGTTCAGCTTTATAATATTAGTATAGATATGTTCGGATGTCTATTGGACAAAAAGTTTAAGCACATTGCAGTCAACGAACTTAGAGATTAATGTGCTGCAATTGTGCCGTGTGGTTCCCGGCACCAATATAAAAAAAAGATTAGGACCACTCCATCTCGTTCCCAGGGATGTCGTAAAAGGCGACTAAGGGATAGGCTTATAAACTTGGGATTCTTTCAGGCGATGGGCTAGCAACCTGTCACTATTTGAATCTCAATTCCATCATCGAGCCAAAAAACTGAACGTGGCTTGTCAGTCTTTTCAAGATTTTTGGCTCTGTCTAGCCCGTAAGGGATAAAGACGTGATCATATGTATGTATGTAAACAAACAAACAAACTGTTCAGCTTTATAATATTAGTATAGATATGTTGGGATGTCTATCGGACAAAAAGGTTAAGCACGTTGCAGTCAACGAACTGAGAGATTAACCATGATCATTGTTGATCGATGACTTTATAAACAATTTGTGGAACTCGACATGTTATGTTTATTAAAAACAGCTACCTATCTAATTATGTACATACATATAGTCACGTCTATATCCCTTGCGGGGTAGACAGAGCCAACAGTCTTTTTAAGACTAATAGGCCGCGTTCAGCTATTTGGCTTTAAGATAGAATTAAGATTCAAATAGTGACAGGTTGCTAGCCCATCGCCTAAAAGAGTAGGTATAATATCTTGCAAAACATAGAATAACAAAATAGGCATATGAGTTAATGACTCAATAATTAAGTACACCAAGGTACATTAAAAATATCATTATTTATGTTTGCGAGCTAAATAACTCCAAGTAATTAGTTATTTGTTTTGCTTTGTTTGCAAGGAGCATAAATGAAAAGTAATTTAACTCCGGCGCAGAACACGCCATGACAGACAGCGCTCGCCGCGACCTCTAGCGGGGATACTCACTATAGTGACCAAGCATTTTAGACCAAAACGTTGAATTTTTGTCTGTTCGTCTGTATGTTTGTACTTGCATCACGCTTGAACTATTGCAATGATTTGAATTCGATTTTCTCAGATGTGTAGGCTTAAGTGCAGCTTAAATAAAAAACGTTGAGGCTTTGAGCAGCTACATCTCAATACTAAAAGCCTGCTTTCTGTTTTAAGGTCAAATTAGAGCTATTCTGTATTCTTCTTCTTCCTGGCTATAGTCCTGGTTACATCCTCATCACTGGTGAGGAATCCAGGGTAACACACAGGGTACACATCCAGTTGCCTGAATGTGCAGGTTTCCTCACGATAAGAGCTCACCGTAAGAGCATTCAGACGAATGTGCATAATTTTGAAAAAAGTCATCGTGGGATTTGAATCTGTGCCTTTATGATGCGACCACCGTCGCTCGCAAGATACGGTGACTGCTGGGAACTTTAGCTATAAGACCAGTTATCCTCATTACATAGGTTCATAAACCCGCCTTTACTACGCCATTAACGGCCTTTTTCTATTTAAACTTGTAATTAAATGCTACACTTCACGACCCATAAAAGCCAAAAACAGCGGGTTACAGAAATTATTGGCAACATTAGAGTGACTCTTGTATGTACAGTGAAGCACATATCAAGTTGACTGGCATGGGTTTGGGTAGATTGATAAGCTGTTGACTGTAGGTACAGTCGCCTGCAGAGAAAAGTGATCCCCTGTTTATGTATAAATCTAAACTATTACGAAGTTAAATTACCATGAAATAAATTAATCTAATGAAGCTGACGTTATTCAAGAAAATGCTGCAGTGCAGTTTGTTACCGCTTCTTCTGCACTAACGGTTTGTTGAAAGTAAATAGTCCTTATTTTTACAAACTGAAAATATAACACGAATGTTAAACTATAATAACTACTCGTAAAACTTTGTTTATGTTTGGTGCGATACAGTTTCAGTATCTTGTCTACTTTTTATTATTATTAAATTTGTTTAATTTTTGTTTTTTTTCTCTCTCTCTGACTCATTATTTCAACTTGCCATAAATATTTTTACTTTAAATACCATTCTATAATCTTAAGTTTGCAAGCTATGTATGTTATAAAATTCCTCACATGTAATGACGATATGAAATGACTATATCTATAAAATATCGGTAAGATTATCTGTTTTATTATCATAATCATTACCGTTTACAGCTTCCGCGTTTATGAGTTTATTGCAAAGTAACAATCGGTGCCTGGGAAGATTACAATATTGTCAGAAAGCCTGCAAGATGGCAATTTTAATTGGAAACATTTTTGCAATACTTAACTACAGAAAAGTGTGTAATTAACAAATTCAATCAACAAAACTTTTGGCCTCTGTGGCGCAGCGGTAGTACGCTTGTCTGTGACACCGGAGGTCCCGGGTTCGAATCCCGGCCAGGGCATGATGAGAAAAGATCTTTTTCTGATTGTCCTGGGTCTTGGATGTTTATCTTTATAAGTATTTATTATAAAATATAGTATCGTTGAGTTAGTATCTCGTAACACAAGTCTCGAACTTACTTCGAGGCTAACTCAATCTGTGTAATTTGTCCCGTATATATATAAATATATAATATATAATAATATATAAACTTTTCAAACTGTGTCCCGACAATCTAATGAATGAAAAGACCAAGTCTTACATACATACCTACATAAAATCACGCCTTTTTTCCGGATGGGTGGCCAGAGACTACATCTTTCCACTTGTCACGATCTTTGCATACTTCTTTCGCGTCATCCACATTCATTACTCTCCTCATGCAAGCTCGGCGGTTTCGAGTATCTTACATTAAGCCAAATAGCTGAACGTGGCCTATCAGTCTTTTCAAGACTGTCGGCTCTGTCTACCCCGCAAGGGATATGACCATATGTATGTTTGAGTAGGTAGGCAATAAATATGTCAGGTTCGTCCGTACATTCTATGAAATCCGATTTGCCTCCCAACTCATGGAGTCCTCAGGATCCTGGCAGGGCAGGGAGCGAAATAAGAAATGGTCTCATAAACAAGGGCGCTGTCGGGCGCGGCGTGTAATTGTGCGCGACCTCACGAAATCTGGCGCGTCGTGCCGTACTGGGGGCAGAGTCTGCTATTAAATTAAAAAAAAAAAAAAACAAAATTAAATTTTTTTATTCATTATTTTAGAATACTTCATATCGCTTAATAATTGTCAAAACTTTTAGTTTCACAACATTGGTTGATGTCAAATAAATTACTTAAAAACCAAGTTTACCTACTGCCGCTTCCAAGGCGTCAGTGCAGAAGAAGCGGTAACAAACTGTACTGCAGCATTTTCTTTAACAACGTCAACTTCACAAATATCCAAACTTAGAATAGAATGTGGTCGAGAGAATACATTGTTATAGCCGTGCTTTTAATACACACACATATATCACATCTCTTTCTCACTTTTCCTTGACGAGACAGAGAGAGCCAATTGTCATAGAAGTCAAGAAGTGCCACGTTCAAGATGACTTCATGAGTTAGAGAACCATTTTTTTTTATCACAATTGAAATAAGCGAGTTAGAAACGCTGTTATGACTCACAATAACTAGGTACTCTTTGAAGAATGTAAATTAGTTACTTGCTTTGCTCACAGCTTTGTAGGTACTCATTCACGGTAAAGATTAGGTATAAGGTCTATTAAAACAGCGCCGTTAGTAAAAATTGTCCATTTTATTTAAATACGATTAATATATGGATTGTACTACTTACTAATTGAATATAAGAAGTTTTATAATTTTAAAATGAACATTGATGTTTTTTTTATTGTGTTTACATACATATAATCACGTCTATATCCCTTGCGGGGTAGACAGAGCCAACAATCTAAAAAAAGACTGATAGGCCACGTTCAGTTGTTTGGCTTGATGATATAATTGAGATTCAAATAGACAAAGGTTGCTAACCTGTCGTCTAAAAGAAGATCCCAAGTTTATAACCCTATCCCTTAGTCGCCTTTTACGGCATCAATGGGAAAGAGATGGAGTGGTACTTTTATTTTTTAATGGTGTCTGGAACCACACGGCAGAAAGAAACACATTATTATATTTATTGTGTTTCTTTAAAAGAAACGCGATAAAGGCAATTGTGATAAAGACTCTGGTCCCGAGCCCGGCCGCGGTGGTCAGCGTGCAAACCACGTCTGTTATTTACGGTCGGGACCTGGTCTAGCCGCGTCTACAATCGATATCTGTAATACCTTTCTTGAACGGTTAGTTGTACTTATTATGAGGTACATACATACATGAAGAGAGATTGCATGAAGAGAGTTAAAAATGTGGATGAAGCGAAGGAAGTATGCAGAGATCGTGGCAAGTGGAAAGAGGTAGTCTCTGCCTACCCCTCCGGGAAACAGGCGTGATTTTATGTATGTATGTATGTATACATACATAAAACCACGCCTCTTTCCCGCGGGGTAATCAGGGACTACAGCATTCCAGGATCCCTGCACACTTCTTTGGTTTCATACAAGCTGTATACATTAATAGATTAACGGTTTAAGGTAAAACTGATTGTGAGATGCCGCGGGTGGATCTTAGTCTTTTTTTTTCTCATTGTTCTCATTAACTTTTATTCTTACAGCATACACCTGTATTGGTGCAGCGGTAGTACGCTTGACTGTGTCACCGGAGTTCCCGGGTTCGAATCCCGGCCAGGGCAAGATCAGAAAAGATTTTTTTCTGATTGTCCTGGGTCTTGGATGTTTATTTATATAAGTATTTATTATAAAATATAGTATCGTTGAGTTAGCATCTCGTAACACAAGTCTCGAACTTACTTCGAGGCTAACTCAATCTGTGTAATTTGTCCCGTATATATTTATAAAGATCTCTACGCGTTACTTAGAATTTGATGGACGGACAAGTGATCCTAGAGTCTCATATTTTCTTTTCGCGATAAAAGCAGTAAGACTAGCAGTTCAACCTTGAATTCCTCGGCAGTCGGCAGTCGGGTCGCTATTGTGTTATTACTGATCGTTGAACTGTAATGAATGTTGGGATAATTGCCCACTTATAACTGGCAGCTCGGATCAGAGAAACGGGAGATATGATTTTAGTGGAGCTGCAATTCGTCTAAAAGTTTGTGTAAATGTTCATCTCGGATTTACGTAAAAAATAATATAAACTAGCTGTTGCTTTCCTCATTTCACTCGTGATAAACAAAAACTCCCGTTTTGTTTGTTTAAAATATTATTGAATTACCAAAAATTGTTTGTAGCGTCACAAAAAAAAAGTAAAAAGCATAAGTATGACCTTCCAAGCTATCAACTACTACCAGGTGATGTAAATAATGCACTTAGTTATTATTATTGATGGATTTATTAGGATTAACTTTTACTATGACCGGATACAACAAAATTGTAATTACAAAGAGAGCGGAAGTAACTTGTCACAGATAAAACAAAGTATTAGTGTTGCCAGAAAGGTGCCAAATTTTAATTAACACTAACACCAGGTTTCATGAAAATGTTCAATTTGCCTGAGTATACAGATTTCTTTACGATGTTTTCCTTCTCTGTAAGATCTAAGTTAGCACTCGAACTAATGTAACTACATAACTCGGAAAAGAGTCAATTGGTATTGGCCGAGGTAGGACTTGAACCTGAGCCTCCACGCGCATTACTTACACATTTTAGCCGGGCATCTTAACCGTTCCACCAGCGATCATTATTAAAAAATACCATATTAACCACTCATTAATAACTTTGTTACTAAGAACATGCCTTATAGCCAAGCCAATAAACAAAGTTGATTTTTAAAAACATCTCCTTGTTTCTTAGATCTAAGGTTGACATGTCGGCGCCCGCGTCTATCACTGAGCGCACCCGATCATTGTGTGAAATTATGAGCACATGAGGAAGCTACATTGTTTTCATAAATGCACATTCTTAGTGGCCTGGCCAATCACAATGACTACGCCTATATTAAAATGTACAATGAGGAGTTCCTGTTTTTAAATATTTTATTCCGTCTAAGGTCTCTAAAAAAATTTAAATTCAGATATAAGGGACAGGGACAATAATAGATACCATTTTATCTTTAATTTTATTCAAAATTCAATTTGCAATGTGGGTTTCTCACTACAATCAACTTATAAAATTTTTACCTTTTGAGATAACGATTTAAATGAAGGGTGAATGTTGGCATCGTCAACATAGATCTCATATGTACATTCTGTAGCATAGAAGCTGTAACTAGTACATTCATCTCCTCTTCGCATGGCTTTGCTGAGTTCATCTACGGTTCCGGTAGAATCATCAGCGTCGCGGTTTACCTTTACACCTGCGACATTATGCTGAGTCAGGACCTTTTCACTGTCCACTATTGTTCGTGGTACATACATGCACATTGCACATTCACATTGTTTATAACTGTTACTTATGTATGTGTGACATTTATTGTGAAATTGAATAAAGCTTTTATCTATATATCTATTTACCTATCTAACATTGAACTATATCATAAAAAGCAACTGCCAGGCATGGTATCCGATCCTTGTACCTTTCGCTTCCGACTTGAATACCACGATCACGTTCGCACTCCACATAAACATAAGTCAGTGAATATTGTTCATTGTAACTTATAGCTCCGACTCAGTTCGTGCAGCGTCAGAGGCAGCGTGAGAGGTATTCTCCCAAATTTAGGGGAAAATTAAGGGGAAATTAATTGAAAAGTGATTGGATTTTTAGGGGGAAGCTTATAAACTGAGGATTTTTTTAGGCGGGGGGCTAGCAACTTGTCTCTATTAGATTCTGTATTTCATATCATTAAACCATACCAACCCCACATGGGATCGAGACATGATTGAAATAAAATTTATAAGTGCCAGCATTTTTTTTACGTTTCTAGCGTCACTAATATTATTGAAATCAAAAAATACGTCTTCAGTTGACAAAACTATTTAATGTATGTATGAACACTTTATAAATAAAAAGCATTAAAAAAACCAAAAATGAATTTAAAAAAATACCAAAATTTTCCTTTAATTTTTAGAACTTTTTAATTAGAACTATTTATCTGACTATAGCTTAGGGGTAAATATTTGTGAGAGTTGGCAACACTGATCAGAGGCGCAGTGTGGCGTGTTCCTAGCACTGCTGTATCTCAGTAATTATATCCTCCATCTGATACGCGGTTATCACGCCCGGGTGTTTTATTGCCTGTACCGGATCTGAGTTATAGACAGAGTAATCCTTCAGATAGCGCGCAGGCGATATATCCAATGTTACCTTTCAACTGGTATTTCAGTTGATAGTTCGAGTTGCGTTATTTATTTCTTAATCGCGTAAGATTCATATTAAGTACTAGGTACCTAGTTACCTAGGTAAATGGGAAACCAAAAATGATACTAAGACCTATTAATTAATGGGCAAATATGTTTTCTCTGCGCTTAACGTCTTTTTTCATTAAGTAAACACAAGCACATAGTAAGGACAACAAAGAGGCTTGTTTTTCCTTTCATCTGGAAAAAAGACAAGGTTTCTCTTAGGAATTGTAATTAATAATAATAATTCTCCTGCCGAGACCTGTTAATGGACATATCATACATTGATATGCCCGGGAACGGGTTTTGCCAGGAGAACAACATGACATTAATTTCTCCAAAGGGCCCTTACGTGTTGGGCTTATATCCCCACGCAAGCCTCTCAAAAATCCGGGGTGAATAGACCCGTGATATCCAAATGGAGATATAATAATAATAAGCATTTATTTCTCTCCTCAAAAGCTATATTTATACATACATACATATGATCACGTCTATATCCCTTTCGGGGTAGACAGAGCCAACATTCTTGAAAAGACTGAATGGCCACGTTTAGCTGTTTGGCTTAATGATAGAACTGAGATTCAAATAGTGACAGGTTGCAAGCCCATCGCCTAAAAAAGAATCCCAAGGTTGTAAGCCTATCCCTTAGTCGCCTTTTATGACATCCATGGGAAAGAGATGGAGTGGTCCTATTCTTTTTTGTATTGGTGTCGGGAACCACACGGATGTTGTAAAAGGCGACTAAGGTCTAGGCTTATAGTCTTGGGATTTCACTTGTAGGCGGTGGGCTAGCAACCTGTCACCACTATTTGAATCTCAATTCCACCATGAAGCCATTACAGGTGAACGTGGCCTTTCAGTCTTATCGAGAATGTCGGCCCTGTCTACCCCGCTAGGGATATAGACGTGACTATATATATGTATGATATTTTTTTTTAAGTAAAATAGTACATAATGTAACTTTCCCTCGTCTCATGACGTAGCTGTAAGGATTTTTATTATCCATACATACATAAAATCACGCCTCTTTCCCGGAGGGGTAGGCAGAGACTACCTCTATCCATTTGCCACGATCTATGCATACTTCCTTCGCTTCAATATATCCATACAAAACTTAAAATAACAACGTACTTACTTATAAGCATTAAACATCCTTTGATACAATCGCGTAGGTAGCTCCGTGACCTCGTTACAGTTTCAGGGTGGTGGGGTCACATAGGCTGCGCCCGCGCAGGCGGGGGCGGGGGGCGTGCCGGCCGCCCATTGGCTGGCCGGGAGAAAGGCTCCGACGGTCAAATGTGACTAACTGAAACGTGACCCCGCTCTTTATAAGTTTTTGTTCTAGTTCATTCGTTTCGCAAGCCCTGTATGTATACAGGTTGTTTAAGTCAATCTTGCATAGGTATGTGTAAAATTCTCGTGTCACAATGTTCGTTCCCGTACTCCTCCGAAACGGTTTGACCGATTCTCATGAAATTTTGTGAGCATATTGAGTAGGTCTGAGAATCGGTCAACATCTTTTTTTCATACCCCTTCTATTAATTTTCGATCGAATTCGAAAATACAACCTGGATTGATGTCAGACAGAACTGTGTCAAATATGTTCTTAGCATGTAAAATATAATCAAACCGCGAAGAATTTTTTAACTTATGACATAACTATCTTGGATTCGGTAAATTTACCTTAACCGCTCAATTGACGCTCTAGAAAATAATTTATCACCTTTTACTAAAAACGTCATACTGTAGGTATACCAGAATACCAACTCAAGTTGCAACTGCGGTGGGTGGTACGAGCGCAGTAACGTAGCTAAGTACTTTTATGACTTTCAAAGGCATTATTAAACGCATGAAATGTTAATTTAATGCTGATCTCTTCTAAGACAACACAAATTGCCAGGTCGTTAAAATAACTCGGATAATCTGTTCATCATAAGCCATTGTTTCTAAACAGCTGAACGGGAGATAGAAGCGTAATTAGATTAAATACGTCCTGTCTTTAGATTTTACTGTATTTAGTCTAAAAAAGGATAGGAAAACTCCATCTCTTTCCCATGGATGTCGTGAAAGGCGACTAAGGGATAGGCTTATAAACTTGGGAATCTTCTTATAGGCGATGGGCTTTAAATCAGACCAGGCACTTAAATCACAAAAATATTTGAATTTCATTAAAAAAAAAATTGAAAAAATAAATTTGAAATCAACGTAATCCCGAAATGTTTTAAGCTTATTGTAAAATGAAAGTGTTAGGTAATGTTGAGAAGGTTGTTTTAAAACCTTCTCAACATTGAGTACAAGAAAACCAACAATTTAATCGCGATCTCGATACGTCCCCAATATGGCGGCAAAATAGAGTTTGCATATTAAAGAGACACCTTAGAAGATAGATATCTCAGAAATATCTAGATTCAGTGTCAGAAACCAGGGCATAGAGCGTTCACCTGGCATGTTGGGAAACCAAGATTTATACCAACTTGGTAATTGTTCGAAAAATTATTGCGAATCGTGTAACGTCTAATTCTGGATACAACTGCGGAAAAGGTCTCCTTAATTTATTTATTTTGCACCACTAGTACATAAAGGCAATTTTTTTCAATTATTTCCTTCAAATGTTTCACGATAATAATAAACAGAAAATGAGAAAGCTTATTTTTTAGATATTTGTCCAGGGAATGTGGAATATTGTAGCAGCATAAACACTTGTTCCTTTCAATGAAGAACAGTGAAGACCTTAAATCGAAACAAAAACATAATTCAATTATAAATTATAGTGAAAAATAATTCTACAGTAGAGGCCGGCTGTTATGTAAGTATTTATGTATGATTGTGGCAATAAAAAATAGATCAATTTAACGATTAAGGAATGTGTTCGGGCGGTCATCCCCTTATGGTTTCTTGAAAGAAATGACTGTATATCTTCAAGAACATTTCAAGGAGCACTGGATCACATACAAGCAATTTCACCTCCAAGAAATATGCACATACTAACGGGCAGTTGTTATAATTGCAGTGAATGTTGCCAGAACAAATAAATCTTAGCTACGATCGGTATACGAGCAGCGGCGGTACCATAGACTGTTTCATTGATAGACTGCGCAATGCTTAGGGATGCAACGATATATCGAAAACCCGATAAATATCGATATATCGACCCAAAAAAATATTGATATTTATCGATATCGATGAACCACCGATATATTGACGTTCTAGGCCGATGTATCGATATATTGATATCGACTTATTTTAAAAAAATTTGCATCCCTAGCAATGCTGCATTAATTTATTGCATATTATATTTTAACTTACAGATATGTAGTAAACTATTGCGATTTTGTTAAATTATATCTAATTAACAACAACTTAATAGCACAATATGAAATTTAAAAGTTCCAGACTCGTCAGTTATGTTCCTATCTCTCTGTTTGTCAGCTTGTGTATTTCTAAGCACACCTATTTAGTCATATTGGTTTAGAGCTCTAAATCTCGTAAGGAAAATTTGTAAGTGTTGATATACTGTGAAAACATTTGACTAACCTGTCACTATTTGAATCTCAATTCTATCGTTAAGCCAAACAGCTGAACGTGGCATATCAGTCTTTTTAAGACTATTGGCTCGGTCTACCCCGCAAGGGATATGACGTGATTATATGTCTATGTATGTAGATTTGATTAACTTTTAAGACAAGTAATGCCTGGGGGAAAATAAAAGATTCATAAGGCTTGTCAAAAAATTCATTAAACCCGCTATTGTCATCTAAAGTTTAATTTATCTGTGGAGGCGCGAACGTTACTGTTTATTGTCTATGCCCCGAACAGGTTGCATAGGTTTCTAATGGCGCGCTAATTTGCACAATATGCGGTGCGCCGGCGCAGTTCTCCGGACGCTCCGAGCTATAAACCTGCCGCTCGGTAAATTTATATTAATTAATCTCTCTATAGCGATGTTGGCGTGCTATGAACAAACGATTTTACTGTTTGTAGAGCACTGTGTTGAAATTATAACTTTAGTAGGTACATAATATGAGCGGTGTGTTTTTTTATTACCTATTTTTTTTATTGTTCCCGGCACCAATAAAAAAAATAGGACCGCTTCATCTCTTTCCCATGGATGTCGTAAGAGGCGACTAAGGGATAGGCTTATATACTTGGGATTCCTCTTTTAGGCGATGGGCTAGCGACCTGTCACTATTTGAATCATTAAGTCAAGCATAATTTTAATAAGATACCCTCTGACATTAAAAAGATTAACTCGTTCGAAGTATTTAAGAAACAGTTAGCCAAACACATTGTTTCCATTTACTAAACTTGACCGGTAATTGTGTATTGTTCTTTTTTAGTGTGACAACGAACAAATTATAATGTATGTCATAATTTTAAGTTCTCATGTAAGTGATGTAAATTATGTCTTAATGAGAATAAAAGTCTTTAAACCTAAACCTAAGCAGCTGAGCATGGCCTTTCAGTCTTTTGATAACTGTTGGCTCTGTCTACCCCGCAGGGGATGTAGACGTGATTATTTTTTATTTTTTAATATGAGCCCTGCAGCGGGTAAATTTACAAAAAGAGACCATCTGAGCGTTTCTTATCAATCAAATTAATATACATAACATTGCCATTCAAAGTGGCAATGCTGCCAGCCTTCTGGGCACACTCCCGCAAGTTGATGCTATGCAGGGACTGTACAATTTGTAAACTTAATTTTAGTTAGTGATCTTTTTTTTTTCTTTCTTTTTTATAAGATGTTTTAGACTTAATTTGAATTCATTTTAATTAAATAATTTCAATACATTACTGACTTCCTTATAGATCATGAAAGTTATTTTTAATAAAATTACCTTATACATATACATGACTCAGGAATGAGTCAATGGTACATGGCCGTCTAGGATTGAATCTGCACATCACGTTTTTCAGTCCTTATTATTAACCTTAAGATCACCAAAGCCCAAATTATAACCTCTACAGTATAGGTACTAAATAAAATAGATTTGTAGGTAGCTTATTAGATAGATTTGACGGCCTCTGTGGCGCAGCGGTAGTACGCTTGTCTGTGACACCGGAGGTCCCGGGTTCGAATCCCGGCGAATGATGAGAAAAGAACTTTTTCTGATTAGCCTGGGTCTTGGATGTTTATCTATATAAATATTAATTATTAAATATAGTATCGTTGAGTTAGTATCTCGTAACACAAGTCTCGAACTTACTTCGAGGCTAACTCAATCTGTGTAATTTGTCCCGTATATATTTATTTATTATTTTATTATAGCTGGATAAGTCTCCACCTTCCAGGAAGGCGTGTCCTGACTGAAGTACGTCCCGCCCCCGATCAGATCAGCTGATTAGATGACCATGAACCACCTTGTCACACAACTGGAGAGACAGGAAGTGTAATACGTGCATTTTTTTTTGTGGGTAAATGTACGATTATAACGGTTTATGAAGTGAACCTGTGAATCGAATTGTAAATTAAATAATTTAGTGTAACAAAATTAGTGGACTTTCTTATAAATCGTTATTTACATATAATCACGTCTACTTCCCTTGCTGGGTAGACAGAGCCAACTGTCACCAAAAGACTGAAAGGCCACGTTCAGCTGTTCGACTTGAGGCGGAATTGAGATACAAACAGTGACAGGTTGCTATCCCATCGCCTATAAGAAGAATTCCAAGTTAATCAGCCCTCTCTTAGTCGCCTTTTTCGACATCCATGGGAAAGCAATCCACGTCGCAATGGGAAAGAAGACCTATTATTTTAATATTGGTGCCGGGAACCACACGGCAATCTTAATTTGTTAAAGAGAAAAGAATTCTCAATAATGATGTTACAAAAATAAAGGTTTAAGCAACATAAGATAATTTTATGTTATTTTTCACTGCTGAAAATCAACCTCCCCTTAGGTTTTCACTTTTAATTCTTGAAAACGGCCAGTATCCATCTAGAGGATAGATCTGCAAAGTAAAAAACTTCATCGGACCACTTCGAACCTAGTGCTTGTAATTAGGCGATTGGTGGTAGGTCTGAAGTCTGATGGTTTGTGGGTTCGATACTTAATCAAGTTGAGAGGAAATCTGGAGATCTTTCTTAGTGTAATCTGTCTCAATCTTTTGCAGTCAGCTGCTTAAACCGTTGACAACGTCCACAGAATGATAAGAGTGATATTGATATACTTTCATATAATAAATTGCCGAAAGAATTAAAAGTGGAGCGAAATCGTTCCAAATTGAAAAATAACTTAAGATCATTACTGCTGGATAGGTGTTGTTATTGTGTAGATGATTTTTTTTTTTTTTTTGACATTTGAATTATACATTATTTTTGACATTTGATATTAGAATGTTATTATATTATATTTGGGCTTGGTAATTAATTGTATAGATTTTTAATTTTTGTATGTAATGATTTTTTCTTTCGAATGCAATGTAGGTATGTTGTTTCTGAAAATAAATTGAATTGAATTGAATATTTCTTATTATATGTGATGAACCTTTCACCATCAGTAAGGTAAGACAGCGTCTGCAGCAACTTGCATAAACCCTCGTTCAGAGGCACTCCGCAGATAACGGACGACCGCCATCACTCACAGTTTTAGAGTTCAGTTGCTGAAAATAGATAAAATAAGTGTCTATGAGAGCTTAAATTCTGATCGGAATATTTTGGTATTGTAAAGCTTGGTATTGTATTGGGGTTTGTTATCACGTTTTGTGAGAAAGATGAATGTTCTTCAACTTGTTTGTTTCTGTAAGTAACTTCTTTAGTTTCTTGCCCTTATTATACTTTTTCTTTGTCCTTTGTATTTGAAATGAATACACTGTTAAGATTATATCACGATAACATTGTAAAAAAAAATTAAGTTAATTTTGTCTTAATTTTTTTTTTAGATCTATATCCTGGTAAAGGGTCAGGTCAAGAGTACCCCAAACCGCCGAGCTTGCATGAAGACAGTTATGAATGTGGATGAAGCGAAGGAAGTATTCAGAGATCGTGGAAGTGGAAAGATTTAGTCTCTGCCTACCCCTTCGAGAAAGAGGCGTGATTTTATGTATGTATGTATGTAAACAACTGAAGACAAATTAAAGGAAGGAACTGCCTGTTCACGGAACCCTCTCCACCTACCGTCGGCTGTAGCACGCCAGCATTTGTTTTCCAGTTAGAACGCATGATGCACGCCGCACGTCGCTGCAATTAAGAACGTGAGGGGAATGGCGAGGGAACTCACCACAGATAATGTTAAATTATAGGATAAAGGGAAAGGCTGCTGGGTGTGATAGAGTGTCGGTCGAGATGCTTAAAGCAGGAAAAGGCGTAGTAGCTAGTCAGTTGTACTGCCTTTTCAATTTGTGTTGGAGAAGCGGCCGAGTACCAAAAGATTGGTGTAAGGCTGTTATCGTGCCACTTTACAAAGGAAAAGGGTCACAGCTGGACTGCAAAAATTATCGTGGTATAAGCCTGCTTAGCGTCGTCGGCAAATTGTATGCTAAGGTATTGATTAATAGAGTCAGGAATGAAACTGATGACAAAATATGGGATGCTCAAGCGGGATTTCGAAAGGGAATGGGATGTACTGATCAGATCTTTTCCTTGCGGTGCATAGCCGAAAAGTTTTTGGCCAAGAGTCAAAAAGTCTATTGCACATTCGTAGATCTGGAAAAGGCCTATGACAGAGTTGAGAGGAATGAATTGTGGTCAGCACTTTCTATGCATGGGGTGAGCAGTCTCTTAATACGAGCACTGAAATCCTTATATGAGGATTCGAGTGCTTGTGTCAGGATAAACGGAGCGCACACTGAGTGGTTTAAGATTGAGAAAGGCGTTAGGCAAGGATGTGTTGCGTCACCGTGGCTGTTCAACCTATTTATGGATAGCTGTTTGACAGATTTGAAAGAGTCTAAAAGTGGATTAAGGATGAATGAGTTACTCGTCAAATGTCTGCTCTATGCCGACGATCAGGTTATACTGGCGTCATCAGCGGAGGAGTTACAGGAGATGGTAAACTGTATGCATGAAGCTTTAAAAGAGAAAGGAATGAAAGTGAACGTAAGTAAAACTAAAACACTGGTTTTTGAAATGGAGAAAGAAGTGACAGCATGTAATATTTTGATTGGAGGAGAAAAAGTGGAGCAAGTGAAAGAGTTTGTATATCTAGGATCAAAGTTTACATCAGATGGCAAGTATGATAGTGATATTGAAAGGAGAGTGAACGCGGGGAACATGGTGAATGGAGCTTTGCATGCCTTTATGAGCAGTCAGAAACTATCCAAAAAGGCTCGACTGGCTGTGCACAGGGGCGTGTTGGTCCCGACATTAATGTATGGGAGTGAAAGTTGGGTATGGCAAAAGAAGCATGAAAGCAGAATAAATGCAGTGGAAATGAGAGCGTTAAGGAGTATGATGGGTGTGAAATTGAGTGACAGGATAAGGAACAGCGTGATAAGGGAATGTTGTGATGTGAAAGAAGATGTAGTTACAGGAATAGAAAAGGGTATGTTAAGATGGTTCGGTCATGTGGAGAGGATGAATGAAAGCAGGTTGACTAAGCAGATATACAAGGAGAGTGTGGAGGGAAAGGTCGGAGTGGGAAGACCTAGACGAACGTATCTTGATCAAATTAAGGACGTCCTGGTAAAGGGTCAGGTCAAAAGTACCCGAAACCGCCGAGCTTGTATGAAGAGAGTTATGAATGTGGACGAAGCGAAAGAAGTATGCAGAGATCGTGGCAAGTGGAAAGAGGTAGTCTCTGCCTACCCCTCCGGGAAAGAGGCGTGATTTTATGTATGTATGTATGTATGTATAGGATAAATGCCACATAATAAAATTTTAGCAAAATGTTTCCACTGTCAGAATTCCGCCAATTATTAATCATTCTTTTTCTACATTTTTTTTTTACTGGGGAGGATTCAGACCGCCTACGACCACAATCTTAGAGTGGATGTAATTATTTATAAATATTACTTAATCATTAATTAAAAATTATATTTCGACCTAAACTAGACCTAGTGTCAGAGTTATTTAGTCAGTTCTTAAATGATTCTACATCGATTTTATCAGCTTCCTGGCATTAGGTTACGTTCTCCCTAGGGAGTTGCTCAATGTGTTCTGTGCAAAGCTCTCCTGTGTCTTTACCCTAAATTACATGGAACAGAACTTGACTTTCTCTCATCTCTCCACCGCTATGGTAAGTGGTCCGGTGTCCACTTTAGTCGCCTCCGGAGAAATAAATCTGTGATCATGTCTAATTTCTACATAAAAATTCTGAAACCATCTGAGATCCCCATCACTCTTCTGACGGTACCGAATCTTGTCTACGGCGCACGAATGACAAATGGCTATTTATGTTCTTTTACGTTTATCTCCCAAACATGACTCCGTATAGAAAGCTGATTTGCATAATATCTCGGAGGATTCATCTTTTTGTTTTATTGCCACAGCTAAGGTTACGAAATGTATATTTAGCTCTTGATGTGGTGTTATGGTGAGGTTATGAAGTAACTATAATTCCGCCCAGGCTTTAGACACACCTAGATCTCTACGTGAGTAATGTCACGTCTTTATCCCTAATACAGAGCCTAAAATTGTACATACACAGAGTAGACAGAGCCAACTGTAGCTTTAGAATGAAATATAGCGATTCAATTAGAATCCCAAGTTTATAAACCTCACCCTTGTTTGATTTTTTACATCTGCACGGAATGTGAAGCAGCTGACAGACAATTTTTTTTTTTAATCGGCTTTGACCTCGTCCTATATAATAATTATTATAAAAAACAAACTAACCTCGGAAACATGTCATTTTGTTGTTACTCTCATCAAAGTTTCCAATTTTCTCAGGGTCTCATAAAAATAATAATGTTATTAGATTCTTCAAGTTTACAAGTTGTAAAAGATTTCAGCCGGCACCGATGTACTTAGTTAAGATCTTATCGAACATTGGAATCGTTTAACTAAATTACCTTTCCATAATTATTACTGCAGCTCCAAATACAATGGTAGGGCGATATAAGTCTTATCTTAATGAAGGGCTCACGTATTGCAGATAACGCTAAATTGGCGTAATATGCGGCACACGATGTATCGATACAAGTATCGACTAATGTATCGATACATCGGTTAGTTAATTGCATACGTGGGGCGATTTACACCTCCAGTGTAATTATTGATTGCAAGCGATTACTGGTTTAAGAAAAAAAAATCGTAAAAGGTCCGATCATCAGTAGGTACCCGAAACTGATGAGCTTGCATGAAGCTAGGGAGTTATGAATTTGGATGAAGCGAAAGGAGTATGCGGGGATCGTGGCTAAAGAAATTCGTCGCGATGAGAGAGAGAGAGAGATCTTATCAAGCAAGTAACAATTTAATTGGCAGTTAAATAATAAATATTTGTAGGCAATTGAGTACATCATTTTCAATTTTGATGGAGACTTACCAAAACCAAACTTACCAATTGTGTTAGAATGTCAGTCAGTCATGTCAGCGAGGAATATAATAAGCCTGGAAATGATCGCTTTACAAAGATTTAGAAATACATACATACATACATATATATGGTCACGTCTATATCCCTTGCGGGGTAGGCAGAGCCAACAGTCTTGAAAATACCGAATGGCCGCGCTCAGCTATTTAACTTAATGGTAGAATTGAGATTCAAACAATGACAGGCTGCTAGCCCAACCCCTAAAAAAAGAATCCCAACTTTGTTAGCCTATCCCTTAGTCGCCTTTTACGACATCCATGGGAAAATATTAGAAATATTTAAGTACCGATAAAACGCCCGCCGATGTTTGAAAGTGGCCAGCGATCATCTGAATAGGTCAAAGGTCGACTAAGGCCGTAAACTAAAGTTAACTATTACCTTTACTGTGGTCACAACAAGTCCCGCTTTCCTTATTGTCATTGACGTCGTAAACGCACAAATTAACGAACTCAGAGAAGCTTTTCATCCAATCTTCCTTTTCGTATCAGTTATTTAAAAGGCGACTAAGGGATAGACTTATAAACTTGGGATTCCTGTTGTAGGCGATGGCCTAGCAACCTGTCACTATTTGAATCTGAATTCCATCATAAAGCCATGCAGCTGAGCGTGGTCTTTCAGTCTTTTCGAGGCTGTTGGCTCTGTCTACCCCGCATGGGATATAGACGTGACTATATGTATGTATATGATTCAAAATATTAAACTAGTCGAATTTGATTTTCAAAGCATTGCTTCCGAAATGTTCTTATGAGAGCAAAATAAGTATTTTCAAGTTAAGTAGTTAGTGTGTTGTAAGTATTTCAGCTGAATTTGTTCAATGAAACTATTGTTATGTTATTAACCAGATTCTGTTCTGATCAATCACCCACATTTAATTTAAAAGATTAAAAGATTGTGCCGTGTGACCACTCCACCTCTTTCCCATGGATGTCGTAAAAGGCGACTAAGGGATAGGCTTACAAACTTGAGATACTTTTTTAAGCGACGGGCTAGCAACCTGTCACTATTTGAATCTCAATTCTATCATTAAGCCAAATAGCTGAACGTGGCCATTCAGTCTTTTCAAGACTGTTCGCTCTGTCTATCCCACAAGGGATAAAGACGTGACCATATGTATGTATTAAAAAGATTAGCTGGATGAGGTGTGTTCAACTTTCTACTTTTAATTGGCAAGATCATTCTTAGACGAAAAAGTATCCATCTTCACACAATAGATATTTTATACTATTCCGAATGAAATCAACGTTTGGTAAAGCGTGACGTATAAAACCAACAGATATCTGAACACGAATGGTTGGTAGAAATTTATGACTTTATTACTTACATTGATGCTTAAGTTAATGCTGAATGGAGGCAATTCTTGGGGCTTAGTCGCGCCATTTATGGTGTAAAATATATAAGTTTGTTGGCAACAAGTGTAACTGAGGTTGTAGAGTGTTACAATTACTAGACAGAATAAATAAATATAAATAAATAAATATATACGAGCCTCGAAGTAAGTTCGAGACATGTGTTACGAGATACTAACTCAACGATACTATATTTTATAATAAATACTTATATAGATAAACATCTGAAACCCTGGCCAATCAGAAAAAGTTATTTTAGCATCATGCCCTGGCCGGGATTTGATTTCGGGACCTCCGGTGTCACAGACAAGCGTAGTACCGCTGCGCCACAGAGGCCGTCAATTATTTTAATATTTGTCGAGTGTTGAAGACATCAAAAATATGTATATTCATTTATATCAAATTCAGAATATTGATGGTTGTTTTTATGGGACATTTCAATATCACTTAATAATTGTCATATCTTTTGGTTTCATAGCATTGGTTGACGTCAAATTAATTACTTAAAACTAAGTTTACTGCCGCTTCCAAAGCGTCAGCACAGAAGCGGTAACAAATTGCACTGCAACATATTTTTTAATAACGTCAACTTCACAATTATTCAAACTTAGAATAGAAATGTGGACCAGAGTATAAAATGTTATGATTAATGTGTAAAAATAAATACTGGTTGTGTTCTGGCAATAAACAACGAAGAGTGACAAATCATTGGACGAAAAAGTTACAATTAAACATGTATGGTCCTTGAGAAGTGTATGTATAGTTTGTCATCTTTTTGCATCCGCCACTATACGTCGGGGCTAGGGGTGTATTCCCCTAGGCGTGTTCCCAATTTAGAAGTTAAGTTTCCCATAAGGGATATAGACGTGACCATATGTATGTATGTGTTATGTTTTTCCTAAATTTCTTTTCCAATCCGTCTTTCACAGCGTATTTCGTTACATCGCGTCACATCCATCCACTCAGAAATAAAATAAAAAGTGAAGAAAAAAAGGTGTCCTTTCTACTTGTTCTTAACTCTACGCGCAACCTTATACAGTAAGAAATATGGCGGGCAGTCGCGCACAGACCGCGGCGGAGAGCGGACGCGGCGTCTAATGCTAACTTATTGCGCCCATTACTATAGAGTATTTACGGAGATAATTGGCCGGCTGGGTCACGACGTAATTATTTTAGTTGCAAGATGGATGCGTTTCCTGATGGCTGGCGGGGGGCGGCCCACTTCGATTTGTATCAATGAAGTTTCCGCTCTTAAAGGCTGTATTTATAATTAAATAAATCCTAATACGTAAAGATAGTTAGGTCTAATTGATCCGTTAAGTTTTATAAGATACAGTTAAATATATACCTAAGTCTTTTCGGGACTATCAGCTCGCTGTCAGTCCCGCAAAGGATAAGGACGTGATTACGTATCAATCTATGAATTATTGATAGATCATATGTTTATTTTGTTAAAACTTTATTTTATGAGCGTGCAACCTGTTGTTATTTCATTTAATTATATACGTGCCTTTTCAGATATTTCGAGATCGTTGGCTCTGTCCAGCATTTTCTACTACCTAGAGAAAACTAGTTTGGTAGCGACAAAAACCTAACGGGTGTGCTAAATTTTTTATATTTATTTTTTATATAATACTTTGAGGGCCGTATGGTTCCCGGCACCAATACAAAAAAGAATAGGATCACTCCATCTCTTTCCCATGGATGTCGTTAAAGGCGACTTAGGGATAAGCTTACAAACTTGGGATTCTTTTTAAGGCGATGGGCTAGCAACCTGTCAGGGCATTAAGTCAAATAGCTGAAAGTGGCCATTCAGTCTTTTCAAGACTGTTCACTCTGTCTACCTCGCAAGGGATATAAACGTGATTATAAGTATGTATGTATGTACTTTTAGGGCGTTTGACCCCAATCAGCCTGGTCGTAAGAAAGATTAGGCCAAAGCTGGTGCACGTAAGCTCAAATAATGCCTATTCGCTCTTGCATTGAAAATCTCCAAGTTGTATGTACCGGGGAAGAGAGGAAACGAAGAAGAGAATGGAAATAAATCTTGGGATTCTTCTTTAAGGCGATGGGCACACAACTGTCTCTATGGCTCAAACTCAATTTATCAACATCCAGCTTAAAGTGGACTTTGAGTCTTTGTCTACCCTGTTAGAAATAAAAACGTAAAGACGACATGTGCGTCTTTTGTAAAAATACCGTAAATATCTAAGCCTTGATGAGATCATATTCAAATTTTAAATTTCTTGGCAATAAAAGCGAACATAAACAACGGAATTTAGTAAATGGGTTCACTTATCTATGGTTTAATGCATCAATCGAGGGAGTCCGGACGTTCCCTCCGCGGCTGCGGTCCGTCACAGATAGATAGATAAAAGAAATTAATGTGACCCCAATAGGCCAACTAACCTATTGCACATGAGTAAATATATTACGAGAAGTAAAAGTATCGTGCTTAATTAAGTATTAACAGATAAATAAATATATACATACATATACATATAATCACGTCTATACACCTAAGACTGATGCCACATTGAGCTATTTGGCTTAATGATAGAATTGAGATTCAAAATAGTGACCCAAGTTTATAAACCTATAGTCGCCTTTTACGATATCCATGGTAACGAGATGGAGTGGTTCTATTCTTTTTTTTATTGGCGCCGGGAAACACACGGCACGGGTTAAATATAAAATAACAGATAAAACAAAAAAAAAAAACATCAATCTGATATTTTTGATGATGATGATGTTATATTTTTTGTTTTATCTGTTGTCAGAAATGGCATCATCTCAGCATGCTAGCTATACAGCTTGCACTGGTTTACCACCTCTAGGAAAAATCACTATTACTTTTAAAGGCCTTTAAATAGATTGAGTTGGGTACCTTGGGGATTTATGATGCATTATTTGTTGAAATTTTTATCATTTTGTGCGTACAATAAAAAAGATGGAGTCGTGGTACTCTTTCAAGTTCACTTTCTTATCTTTGCGGGGTTTTGCCCCGACATTCCTTCATTTTTTCCCGACATCAGCCTCTCAGTTAGTTTTCGTGTGAGGTTAGACTAAGTACCTATTTAATCTTCTATTATGTTAATCTTTGTACCACCTATATAATTGTGTTATTCCTTCAAATATAGTAGTATTATTCGAGCATTCACTCGTTTCATTTACCTGACTACGTCACACCCTTATATGGCGACCCTGCCTATGGAATCTTCCACCGCGCCGCGAATTTGAGACGTTACTCGTGTAATCGTTAATAAGGACAATGGAAAAGTACCAGTTCTATCTTTGTTTCGGACTAAACGCTAGTGTACACGTGAATAAAAAATTTCACAAAAATAATGGGCTCCCCACAGTCTAAAGAAGAAACCCTGGTCATCCAGAATGCTGCGGCTGGCGATAATAAAGCAACTACAGAACAAATTCGTTTTCATATGAGCACCACAAATATTATCCTGTGTGTTATCCTGTTAATTATACTGTGTGGCGTGCTGTTCTTCATATATCGACTATATAGAAAATGCCATAGAAAATGGATTGTTAAGGAGATAAATCGGGCGACTATAAGAAGATCACTTTTCCGGCGACAGTTGGAAGACCTTAACCCACCCCAAAAAATCTATTCAAAAGAAATGGTGTAAAAAATAAATAAAAATAAAAGTGCATAAATATATTTCAAAAGTGAAAATTTATTATATAAAAATAAATATAAAAAAAAAAAAAAAGTGAAAATAATAAAATACAATAATCTACTTAAAAAAAAAAAAAAAAAAGTATCTTAAATATATAATCAAATATCCTAATAATAATTTTATGTACGAGATATAGGTCACCGGTAAGGAATGCAGCGACTTTCCATATACGGACGGACGGATGATGTACTGTGACTGAACTTTGGACTTGATAGTGTTAATTGTAATCGCGATTATATTTTAAAGTCTATTTTTATTTATTTTTTAATGTGTTATGTTCTTTATGTGCACAGGTACAAGAATATTTTACTCTACGTTATGGTGGTAAGTGACTAATGGAAACTATTATATCATTGTATGAGGAATTAAAGAAAATTAGAGTATATTTAATTAAATTAGGAGCCAGTCGAAGAACGGAAAAAGTGTTAGTAAACAAATTAAATGAGATTAATGCAATCTATGAGAAATATGAGACGTGGCTGATAGGTTTTGAAGAAAAACTTAAGAGAAAATATTATAGTTCGGATGATATTATATTAATCAAAAATTATTGTAGTCGATTTTTAGAGTTACATGAAAATATTTTAGTGTTGTGTAATAGTGATAAGCCGAAGTCATCGTTCAACATGAATTCTTTTGATTTAAAAACGGCGTTAAATCTTTTACCTATTATGACAAATGAGGAGTCGAATACAAAACAGTTGATTGATAACATTGAATATTATAATACTTTATTGAAAGAAGATACATGTAAACAAAATTTAATTAATTTCGTATTAAAAAGTAGGCTTTCTCCTGAAGCTAAGTTAAAATTAAAATCAAAATATGAATCAGTTAATGAGTTAATTATTGATATGAGAAATGTATTATTGTGTAAGAAAGCTGCAACGGCAATACAAAATAAATTACAAAAAATTAGACAAAATGACTTGTCAATTGCTGACTATGGTAAAGAAATAACGGAACTATTTGTTGATTTAACGATAACGCAAGCTGACGGGAATGATCAATGCTATAAAATATTAAAACCTATTAATGAAAAAATGGCTGTTAAGCAATTTGCTGACGGCTTGCGTAATCGTCGACTTAGTACGATTATTTCTGCCAGGAATTATAGTTCACTTAAAGATGCTGTACAGGCAGCCCAAGATGAAGAAGTATCAATTCCTTCAACATCTGGAGAAATCATGGGTATGTACAAGAAACCATACCATAATAAATATTTCAACAATGGTTCAAATTATTATAGAAGCTGGCGTGGAGGACGTTGCCGCTATCCTGTACATAGAGGAAGAGCTCGAGGACAGCAAGCAGCTCATCTAGCTTCTCGAGGACAAGGGTCACGAGGTCAGTACACGCGAGGAAGTAGCGGAGGTCCACAGCAGAGAGGTAAATTTTTTAATTCAACTAGAGGAAATCAAGGGATGCGTAATAATCGTAATATT
Organism: Amyelois transitella; assembly: GCF_032362555.1. Classification (NCBI taxonomy): domain Eukaryota; kingdom Metazoa; phylum Arthropoda; class Insecta; order Lepidoptera; family Pyralidae; genus Amyelois; species Amyelois transitella. The sequence goes on along the minus strand of NC_083521.1, from coordinate 269,276 downwards.
CATTTAATGCATGATAATGATAATAATAATTTCGAAAAATTTGAAGAGTCAGAACTTTCTTTGAATCAGTTTTTTCGTGAGGAATAGTGAAAAATTTATTTTAGCCAGTGATAGTAATTGTTATATTTCTTTACTTTCATCATCATGTAATAATTATAACAAAAAATATTTTTTAGTAGATTCTGGAGCATCAATATCGGCATGTACGTATAAACATGCTATAGAATGTAACATTCCAATCCATAAGGAGAATGTAACAATCAACGGTTTAGGTGGAAGTGTACAAGCAATAGGATACTTATTTTTACCATTAACTTTTAATAATGAAACATTCAATCATAAGTTTTTTGTTTTTCAAAATTTACCAATTAAAGGAAGTGGAATTTTAGGCCGTGATTTTTTAAATAGATGCAAAGCTCAATTAGACTTCAGTAAAAATACTTTGACATTATTTATTAATTCGAAAATTACTTTACCTTTAATAAATACATGTAATGTTATTTTTGAGATCCCAGCTAGAAGCGAGTCAATACATTTTATACATACGGACATTAATGAAGATTGTGTCATATTATCTCAAGAAATAAAACATGGTATATTTTTAGCAAGTTCCATATGTTCACCAAAAGATGGATTGATTCCTGTTAGAATACTTAATGTTACTGAAAATGATGTTCAACTCACAGAAATAAATCCAAAAATTGATAAAGTTAGTAACTATAATATTTGTGAATTTGAAAAGTCAACGACCGATTCAAATAGAGTGAAAAAACTTTTCTCATTAATGAAATTGCAACATTTAAATATTGAGGAACAAAAACTATTGAGAACATTTGCGCTAAATATTCAGATATATTTTACCTCCCTGGTGATAAATTAAGTACTACTGATGTATACACACATACTATTTCTGTCAAACCTAATACAAATCCAATCTTTTCAAAACAATATCGTTTGCCATACTCTCAAAAGGACGAAATTAAACGCCAAATTGATAAAATGTTAGAGGAAGGGATAATTGAACCTAGCAAGAGCGATTGGTCTAGTCCAATACTGTTAGTACCTAAAAAATCAGATTCAACAGGAGACAAAAAATGGAGGCTTGTCGTAGATTATAGGAAATTGAATAATCAGATTGAAGACGATAAATTCCCACTACCAGATATTACTGAAATTCTGGACTCGTTGTCAGGTAGCATTTATTTCACACATTTAGACTTGCATCAAGGATACTATAATGTTAATTTAGATGAAAACAGTAGAAAATTTACAGCTTTCCATTCAGGACAGTATCAGATGACACGTATGCCAATGGGACTTAAAACTAGCCCAAGTTCATTTTCCAGAATGATTACATTGGCAATGGCTGGTCTAAATTATGAAAAATGTCTAATTTATTTAGATGACTTAATTGTTTTTGGCCGTAATTTAACAATTCATAATAAAAATTTACAAGATGTTTTTGAAAGATTACGTCAGGTCAATTTAAAATTGAACCCAGTAAAATGCGATTTTCTTAAAAAAGAAATTTTGTATTTAGGTCATGTGATTTCTAATGAAGGTATAATGCCGGATCCTGCAAAAATATCTGCAGTACAAAATTATCCAGTTCCTACAAATTCAGACGAAGTAAAAAGATTTGTAGCTTTCACGAATTACTATAGAAAATTCATACCAAAATTTGCAGAAATCGCATATCCTTTAAATAAATTAACTAGAAAAGGCGTACCATTTGAATGGAATACCGAAAGTCAAAACTCTTTTGAAAAACTAAAAGAACTACTAATAAGCCCACCTGTGTTACAGTATCCCGATTTTTCGGAACAAAATAAATTTATAGTACAAACTGATGCTTCAAATAATGCTATAGGAGCAATTTTATCAAACAAAAATGGACGACCAATAGCTTATGCTAGTAGGAGCTTAAATAAAGGTGAAAAGAATTATCCAGTGATAGAAAAAGAATTGCTAGCAATAGTATGGGCTGTGAAGTATTTTCGTCCATATTTATATGGACGCCCATTTAAAATACTGACAGACCATAAACCACTAGTATACTTGTTCAATATGAGAGATCCTTCGAGTAGGCTCATGAAATTTAGAATCATATTAGAGGAATATAATTTTGAAGTAGAATATGTTAAAGGTTCTGAAAATGCAGCTGCAGATGCATTGTCTAGAATCACATTAAATGATTTAAAAGAAATGTACGAAAGTGTTATTAATGTTATGACAAGAGCGGGCGCAAGAAAATTAAATAAACTAGATTCATCGGTAGATATGGATGCTTTAGACTTGAGGCCTGATCAACCAAAGGTCGTAAGTACCCATATAAGACCGAAAGAATCAGTAGAATTAAAACTTATTGATATTAAGGGACTAAAACAATTTAAAAAAGAGGGAATTATCACAAAAGAAAATAAAATATTATGCTATATTGAAAGTAAAAGAACAATTTATGTGAAATTTCTAGATTCTCAATCACAAATGACGCGAGGCGAATTTGTGAGAGATTTAGATAATTTTTGTAATTTATTAAAGTTAGAAGAAATATACATATTAAAGAGTAAAGATAATGAAATTTTTATAGAAAAATTATTAGATAAAATAAAAAACGATAAGAATAGGTCCGGACCGCGTATATGTATTTTAAGTAATGTAAAAAGAATTGAGAATAAACATGATAGAAAAATAATTTTAAATGATTTTCATCTCTTGCCTAGCAGTGGCCATGCTGGTATGAGAAGAATGTCAAACAACATAAAGAAATATTATTTCTGGCCTGGTATTGATAAAGATGTTAGAGAATTTGTAAAACGTTGCGACAGTTGTCAACGTCAAAAACATTCAATACCAAAGAAAGAACCAATGGAAATTACTAGTACAGCGCATACTGCATTTGAAAAAGTATTCTTAGATCTTGTTGGTCCTTTGGAAAGAGATAATGATAATTATTCTTATATACTAACGTGTCAATGCGAACTGACAAAATATGTAGAAGGTTATCCCTTAATTTCCAAAAAAGCTGATGAAGTAGCAAGATCGTTTGTTAATAATTTTATTCTCAGGTATGGTGTGCCAAAATGTATAGCTACAGATAGAGGGAAGGAGTTTTTATCAGAAATTTTTCAAGAGGTATGTAAATTATTAAATATTAAACAACTCAACTCAACAGCCCACCATCACGAGTCCATAGGAGCTCTGGAAGTCACTCACAAACATTTGAATGCGTTTCTACGTATTCAAACAGAGAATCACCCGGAGATGTGGAGTAAGTGGATTCCTTTTTGGTGTTTCTCTTACAATACAGGAGTTCATACTGAAACAGATTTCACCCCGTACGAGTTGGTGTTTGGTAAGAAATGTTCTCTCCCTAGTAATCTGACAAATGATGTAGAACCTCTTTATAATTATGAGAGCTATCCACATGAATTGAAATACCGTTTGCAACTTTCTCAAAAAGAGGCTAGAAATAATTTGTTAAGAAGTAAGATAAATAGAAAGTATGTATATGACAAAAATATTAATCCTGTAAGCTATAAGGAAAATGATTTAATTTTAGTAAAAAATAATACACCTAGTAATAAATTAGATAATATATATTTAGGCCCTTATAAAGTTATTAAGGACATACCACCAAACGTAGAGATAATAAATAAGTATGGTAAAATAGACATTGTACATAAAAACCGTACAAAACCTTATTATAAAACGTAAAAAATAGATTATATTTTATCAATTTGACTGTAAAAAAAAATATATTATATAAATTCATTTTTTTTTTTTTCAATAAGTGCGGTGATGTGAGGTTAGACTAAGTACCTATTTAATCTTCTATTATGTTAATCTTTGTACCACCTATATAATTGTGTTATTCCTTCAAATATAGTAGTATTATTCGAGCATTCACTCGTTTCATTTACCTGACTACGTCACACCCTTATATTCGAAATACAATATCTTAGTTTTCTCTTTAAATGTTATGAGGACGCGTTTCAAAAATGTATGTTTACTCATGTGGCTGCGGTCATCAAAGACGGCCCATCCTCTCTTTATCAGACAAGCCATCTTAATACAATCGCTTCACGGGGATTAGCGTGCTTTTGTTTCGTTTTGGTTTACTTCAGCGCGGCCATCATGGATTTGCATTGTTTAACTATTACAACATACAAATATGAAAGAACAGTTTAGTTGTTAGGTTTAAGAATACTCTTCGCAATGCATGACCATTTCAGGTTGGGAAAGAAATGGCGGCTTAATTGCTAAACAAAAAAGTCAAAGAGACTGCTTCTCTTACGGTGAAATTTGATTCGTAATAAATAATGGAAATATTTATTAGTTTGGCTACAGTTTGTGATACCTATGTAATATAGAGATTAATAATAAATTTTGGCTTTTACCTAAGTATATAAGCTGTTGATTAATGCATTAAATAATTCCCATATTATTAACCGGACTTTGTGGCCCGATAAAATAAATGTTACTTATTTCCAACCCTGCACCTAATTATAAAAGATCATACTTATGTATTATGAGGATTTTACTTTTAACCACTTCACTAAACAAAAACACAGAACAATCCGAGGTTCTCGATTCATCCCATTACCACATATAAAACAAGTCTTGCGCAACAATACGAGAAAGCCAATCAAAACAAATTGGATACTCTCCAAACAATATGGCTGTGTTTTTAAGGCCCCTCGTAATCGAAGACACGGGTTTCCAATCAGAGGGTGTTTAATCAGCGCGGGTCACCGGCGGGTACAATAATAAAGTTCTATTGGCCGGTGTTGCCAGGGTGCTACTCTAAATACTCCTATATTTTAGGTAAAATTGACAAATATGCCGTAGTTGGGGTTCTTCTATTAGGTGATGGGCTAGCCTATCAGGCTTTAAGACTATTGGCTCTGTCTACCCTGCAAGGTATATAGACGTGAATATATGTATGTATGCCGTAGTTCCCGGTTTCATTTTAAAGTTTCATGTTGAGATAATTAAGTCTCCGATTTAAGGTTTTCGGTAACATTTTAATTATGTGCACTATATTTTTGTTTAACGCAAAACCCATGAGAACACTAGTTTTTTTCCGGCATTACAGGTCTTTCTTGTAATCTATTAGTACTCTCAAGTTTTATAAGGGAAATTAAAAAAAAAACGGGCCAAAATATGAACCATGTGTCAAAAAATGCTTAAAACAGAGTCCGATAAACAAAACAGAATCTTTCACTACTACCTTTTTTAAATTATAACTATTATACCTGGCAACCCCGGCAGTGACGGGTGGTCTGCGCGCGCGCTGTTGTTTTCATTCAAAGTAGTTTTAATGCGATTGTGTAAACTCGGCATATTAATTCTGAAACTCTCATTAGTAATGTATCGACACACTCCATATTTATTTCCTTCTATATTTTAATGTGACCCGTTGAGTATCGGATGTCATACCTAGTAAAGTTAATGCGTTTTATCTGATAGAGTTCTGGTGGTCTTTATTATTTCCATTAGTAATGTTAACATGATTATTTCGTTATAAATTGACGTGACTTGGGTTTCATTTGGTGATATTAAAGTGCACTGAACCAGTTATTATGAGATTTGTAGCTTTTTTATTATCTTGAGCTACAGATAATTCTTATAAACGCGAAAATCTGTCTATAGGTCTGTATGTATGCTTTAGCGGCTATAATAGTTATTTTGGGCATCATGATGAACCTTTTTTTCACATATTCCATTATTTCTTTGCTTCTTCTAGTTGCAGCCTGATGTTATACCTATACCTAAAGCCTTCCTCAATCGATTTATCGCAAATGATCTTTTCAACGCAAAAAGAATTTTTCAATTCGAACCAGTAGTTCCCGCGTTCAAACAAACAAACAAACTCTTCAGCTTTATAATTTTAGTATAGATTCTTAATTTGTACAATCGACGAAAGTCTTTGCTTCATACAAAAGCCTTGCAGAATTGAAATATTTACTAAATACAGTCCATTTCACTCACAGAAATCGCCTCCAACACCACATTTCAATAAATATTTATGTTCATAATATAATAATATGTCTCGTTCTTAAAGTATTTGAGTAAAAATTTAGTCACACTAATATGGCCCGTGTTATAATCAGGCAGATCAGTGAGATTTACGGCTATTCATATCTTCCAACATGGCCGGCTGTTAACGTGTCAAAATTGAATATTTGTCATTATTTAGTGAGGTGTCAAATGACCCCGACACGCCTAAACATGTTCATAAATATTAGAGAATTGCTTTTGTGAATGTGTCACCTAAAGAGGAAAAAAAAAGTTCATTTAAAAATTCTTCATTATTGCAATATCGTTTTAGATTATTGATATTTTTAGAATGAAACAAGCATTTTAGGATTTAATAGTTCTTAATTGACAAATGCAATATTTTATTTACAGTAAAAGAAAGTGCCGTGTGGTTCCCGGCGCCAATTCAAAAAAGAACAAAACCGGATGTCTTAAAGGCGACTAAGGGATGGTCTTAAAAAACTTGGGATTCTTCTTTTTCTTAAGAGACAGCAGTTTCTCACGACAATAGTCACTCACACGCACCTTCCACACTCAATAATTCAATTACCGACAAACTGCTACAATTGGAGTCTCAAAGGCGGCGTTTTGTTTGCTCTCATTACCGTCCCAACTAGATCGGTAATGATGTGGTTGAAATTAATGAGTCCCACGGTGATTCCGTGGTACAGTTCATGTCGTAAATACAATCACTGGAGTGCGCATGTGGCTTGGTAAAAGCGCAAACCAAAAACCCTGTTTCGTTTCCGTTTCCGTTCCCGCGGGATTTATTTTCGTTTATCACGTCTCTATCCCATGCGGAGTGGACAGAGCCAGCAGTATTGAAAGACTGTAAGGCCACGTTCAGCTGATAGGTTTAATGATAGAATTGAGATACAAATAGTGTCAGGTTGCTAGTCTATCCCTTAGTCGCCCTTTACGATCTCTATGTCTTTACGACCTGTATGTGATATCTCAATACTCCGGTTCGAACTTCATTTGAAGGTGGTGTTACTATGCATCGAGGCGCAGCTACAAAAAGTCCCGTTTACCTGGATTTGTCAATATATGAACAAACAAATGAAAATAGCACAATACCTTCTGATAGCGAACATGAAGACCAATTACAAGATCTCAAAAAAGAAATAGTAGAATTAAAAGAGAAATTAAAATTAGCAAATCAAAAAATTTCGGGATTATTAATGGAAAATGGCAACCTAAAACAAATGATAACAGATTTTAAAACTGTACATAAAACTTCAGAAAATCTTTCGTCTACGAAAAAAGGGAAACAGACATCGAATAATACTAAAAAAGCAAAAAATAATTTGGAAGGCCAAGAAAATACAGAAAAAAGGAGCAATATAAAGAATCAAAACCCTCTGACAATAAACCAAAAACCTGAAAATGTTACCAAAAAAATATGTATGATAAGTAGTAATAAGAATATTAAAATGGTCTCCATTGCCCAAAAACATTTTGGCGATTGTAATTTATGTCACTATCTTAAACCAAATTGTGGAATAAATAATCTGATTGATAATTTAGACACTAAATTGGAGGGATTTACACACAGAGATTGCTGTATAATTTTTATAGGAGAAGAGGATTTCAAGACCACTAATAATTATTTTGACTTGGTATTGAATCTAAGAGAGACGCTAAAAGTAATTACTCATACTAATATTGTTATATGTTTGCCGACTTTTGTATGTAATAATAGTTCAACAATATTCAACTGGAGATTGGAGTGTTTCAATAATTTATTAAATCTGGACATACACACACATAACTATGCCTATTTGTTAGATTCTAATTTAAATCTCACCTACGACTGTGACATGTTCTCAGTCCGATATGGTACAATTAAAAACAAAGGTATGAAAAAAATATTTGATGACCTGAAAGAACTAGTATTTAGTATAGTGACCGAGGATGACGTTAAAAACACCGAATTTGAAGACACAATTGTTAATACGTGTACAAATTTTTTTCGCAAATCAATCCAAGGGAAATAAATTAACTATCTTACATCAAAATATTGCGGGATTGTTAAATAAATCAGATTTGTTAACTGTAAATATAGAAGTATTAGCTGACCAGAAGATTGACATTGACATTATTTGCATATCGGAGCATTTTATACGGTCTGGTGAAGAAGATGAAATAGAACTTTCAAATTATGTTCCTGCAGCCATATATGCGAGACCGGATATTAAACGTGGTGGAACTTGTATATTATTAAAAAAATATTTTCGATACAATGAGTTGCATTATATAGCTGAACTGTCTGTACCTGGTGTTGTGGAATGCTGTGCAACGGAATTAATCCAATATCAAATGGTAATATTGTGTATATACAGACCATCTACTTCAAAAGATTTTGACATTTTTTATGAAAAATTAGATTTAATTTTAAAGACATTATATAATAAAAATTCTTATAAAAATAAAATAATGTGTGGGGATTTTAACATTAATGTACTGGTAAAAAATAATTTATCTCAAGACTTTGAATATTTTCTCATGAATTACAATCTTCAATTACAAATCAAAGAAGTTACAAGACCAAGCTCTCAAACTTGTCTTGATAATTTTGCTCACAATTTACGGGATCAATGCAACAGTCAAGTAATTGATATTGCTTTGTCGGATCACACAGCCCAAATTTTAGAGATCCCCATTAATAAAATTAATGAATTATATAACTGGCGTGTAAAAAGGAGAAATTTGTCAAATGAGCATATGAATTTATTTAAAAAATACATAAAATCTTTCCCTTTTGAGGGCATTTACAGTACAAACGATATCAATACAGCGTTTGATTATTTCTTTGATAATTTCAAAATGATCTATGATCTTTGCTTTCCCTTTAAAATTCAAACCGTTAACCGAAATAAAAAGAATTTGCGGTGGGTTTCAAAGGGGATTAAAATTTGTTCTAAAAAGAAAAGACTGCTGTTATGGAAACATAGAATAGCGCCATCCAGTCAGTCTAAAATAAACTTAGTTAATTATTCCAAAAAATTAAAAAAAATTATAAATATGACACAAAGGGTTCAAAATTCTTCATATATTAGTAATTCCCAAAATAAATCCAAGGCAACTTGGCAAATCATAAATAATAAAAATAACAAAAAAGACTTTATTTTAGAGATTGAAAATGAAGGAAACATAGTATCAGAACCAATTTTAATGGCAGACACTTTTAATACTTATTTTATTGACAAAATTGAAAATTCCTCTAATAACTTACAAGATAAGGTAGATCTAAAGGCTCAACCGCAGTCTATGTTCTTGTTGCCAATTATGGTCGAAGAAATTATTAAAATTATAAAAACATTAAAAAATACCAACAGTACTGGATATGATGATATCTCCACAAAAGCTGTAAAGTTTGTCTGCGAGGATATTGCAGATCATTTAGCTCACTTGATAAATATGTCTATATCGGCTGGTGTTTATCCTGATAATTTAAAGCCGACAATTATAATACCACTCCATAAAACAGGAGATAAAACACGCATGTCCAACTATAGACAAATAGCGCTAGGGTCTATCTTTACAAAAATATTTGAAAAATACTTGTACAACGCTCTTTATAATTACTTGACGAAATATGATATTTTATGCGACGAACAAAAGGGATTCAGGAAAAACAAAACCATCAATATGGCAATATATGACTTAATTGAAATTGTTATGAAAAATGTAGATAATCGTAATCCTGTTTGTGTTATGTATACTGATATGACACAAGCTTTTGACTATGTCAATCGTAAAAGACTGATAAACAAATTAGATAAGTATGGAATAAGAGGAAATGTATTAAACTTAATAAAGTCTTACTTAAATAATAGAATGCAATGTGTAAAATTAACTAGTCTATGTCATAAAACAAAACAAGAAACAAATAATGTGTCAAACTATAAACTAAACAGATTTGGCGTTCCTCAAGGAAGTGTCCTAGGACCGTTACTGTTCCTCATTTATATAAATGATTTGCCTTTGAACATTAAGCAAAATATGGTTTTATTCGCTGATGACAGTACTGCTGTGATAAAATGCGTTGACCCGAATTGTTATGAATTGGACGTAAATAATACATTAAATGATATAATTCAATGGTTAGACATAAATAATTTGAAAATCAATTTGCAAAAAACAAAACTAATGCATTTTTACAACAAAAAACTACCTTTAAATATTTGTGTGAAATACAATAATCTGAACATAGAAGAAGTGCAAGAAACTAGATTTTTAGGACTTAAAGTTGATAGCAAATTAACATGGGATTCTCACATTGAATCAATATGTAAAAAGTTACATAAATCAGCTTATGCATTATTCAGATTATCCAAAAAAGTCAAATTGGATGTTACACTTGTAGCTTACCACGGTATGGTAACGCCACATTTAAGTTATGGTGTAATATTTTGGGGTAACTCACGTGAAAATGACAAAGTATTTAAAGCTCAAAAAAGATGTCTCAGATCAATGTGTGGACTAAAGTCAATGGAAAGTTGTGTACCTATTTTTAAAACACTTAAACTTTTAACACTACCCTGTGTTTATATAATGGAAATATGTATTTTTGTTAAATCTAATCCGCACTTATTTCAAAAATTAATAGACACTAGAAAGAGACCAAATAATTTGAGATCCCAATATCAACTAAAACTGGCAACTGGAGGTCATAAGACTGCTATGCTTGGCAAGAGTGTGATTGGTATGGCTCCTATTATTTTTAACAAATTACCGGATTATCTAAAAAAATTGGACATAGTAACATTTAAAAAGGAAATAAAATTATTACTAACTGATAAGTGCTATTATAGCGTCAATGACTTTTTAAAAGATATTGTGACATAATTATTATATTTTATTTTTATTAAATATTAATTGATGACATTATTGCTAAATATATATTATTTTTAATTAAGTATAAATTAAGGCGAAATTTTGATTTTTAATTTATTATTGAATGATTTAAATTCAAAATGAAAAAAAAATATCTGACTGAAGATCACAGTGACACGAACTGTTTTGTATCATCTTTTCTACCTGTGTTTCCGCAATAAAGAGATTTGATTTGATTTGATTTGATATGGGTAAGAGATGGAGTGGTCCTATTCTATTAAAATGTCTGGAACCACACGGCACAACAAGTCTATTAAACTATTTTTTATCGTTTTGATGTTAGCTCTAGTGACACAATGCTATATGTCGAGATGTTACGGGTTGGATTGTACTTCCAGTCCGTATGTAAACAGTTGTAACATTTTACACTTGTGCTCAAACATTTGTACGAGACAATTACAAACACCGTTACATTTGTTTGTAGCTTTCATAGGAATATATTACTGGAGTGCGTGTTCACAAGTGCGTGTTATTATATTTCTTATTCACGAAAGAAATGGCGTACTTTAATTATAAAAAGAGTTCAGCTACGCCCGCGTAAAAAGAAAAGTCCCGTTAATTGCTGTTCCCGCGGGAATTTCGGGAAATTCTGTGTTAGCTCAACCCTAGACCACATAAAGAATCTACATGGTAAATTTCAAATTTGGAGACTTAGCGTTTTAATTATAATAAATATGTTTGTCTGTCAGTAATTCGGTAACAGAAGAGTTTTATAATTAAGATAACATACACAGGTTGAGAAATGTTACATTTTTTGCGTATTATTCAAAAGATTTTCAATGAAAAAGGTTAAATCTACTAAGTATATTTCTTCCAAAGGTGAGAGTTTGGCATATTTCTCAAGGTGATCTAAGTTTGTGCGAATTTCGGCCTTGAAAATTCCAGTAACGGCGACAGATGCAGATTTACCTAAAACTATTTAATCTAAAACTTTAGGTCTTACGCTAATCTAGGTATCATAGTATCATACATACACATACTTGCGAGGTAGACAGGGCCAACAATCTTAAGACTTATAGGCCACGTTCAGCTGTTTGGCTTAATGATAGAATTGAGATTCAAATAGTGACAGGTTGCTAGCATGTCGCCTAAAAGAAGAATCCCAAGTTAATAAATCTAGGTATCAATGTCTCATATTTCTATTGGGCCCACTGCTAGCCGGAGGCGCTTATTAGAAAGCAGCGAATCTTAGTCACCTCCCCTCCCATTCCCGTTTCCAATTAAATGATAACATCTGAAATTAAAAGCCGCGGGCGCAGCAGGCTGTGTGAATAGTATATTTATGAAGAGATATTTGGCCGCCTTGTATTATAGTAGTAGCTGTCAGCCTTCAGGCTCTCGTGAGAGTTTCTGTAAAACATCTTGTAAGGGATAAACACGTAATATAAGTAACTCAATCTGTGTGATTTGTCTTGTACAGTTATTCAAATATCAACGTCTAAATTTTATAGAATAACTAGTGCAAACCTTTTAACCTTGAAAGGTTCAAGAAATAGGGGAAGATCGAAAAAGAGATGGATGGACGGCGTAAAGGATAGTATGAGGAGAAAGGGAGTGACCAGTGAGATGGCAATTGACAGAAGTAATTGGGAGAAACTAACATACTGTGCCGACCCCGCGTAGAAAGTGGGAAAAAGTAACGACGAAGAAGAAGAACTAGTGCAATCCTTCTAACCTTTCTATCATCTCCCGTACTCTCCCGTAATTCCTCGTGTTATCAGGAACCAGGTCAGTCACGCCGGTACCAATCGTCACTCCTCTACATTCCTGTAACGGTGTATTGATAGCTGGATTGTTTCACAGACCCTTTAAATTGATAGACAACATTTTCTATGGGTGTATTGATATAAGTCATTTTAGCAATGAGTCGTGTATTAGTGCAGACTTATTTTAGATTAAAATTGCTCCTTTTAAATATTCTGTTGTTCGTAAATAAATAGTAATGATAAACCTTTACAGCAATTATTACTGGAATAGATTTCTTTTGAAATAAGTAGCACCTTTGTACTAGAATTACTGTATTAAATGCTCCTGAATACTGCGTGAATTAAAATAAGTACCTTCTTTGATTTATCTAGAAAGCTTTGGCCACGTTGTATGTTCACTCCTAATGAGTTCTGAGAAATGAAATATTAGATGGCCCTGTCGATAGACATTGACGGAGTTCATAAAAGAGTATTTTTTTAAATAATTTAGTTATAATTTGAAATGTGTCATCTTTATTTTATAAATAAATAAACCGTACCTATATACGTTGCTATAGAAATAAATTATTATGTACGTAATTTAAGTACTGAATTTAGAAATTATCCCTCGATTATAAATAAACAATTGAATTCGAATTGTAAAAGAACTAACCATAAAGTGTAAAGACACGATCGGGTTCATGTATCGATTCTATAATCGCGATTCGCGATGTATCGAGTGCGGCGATACCCTCCGATCCCGCAGATATGGCGAGTTACGACTCTTTCCGGGTTCAGTGCGATTCCCTCACTTTGTGTGAGATACAGGATTGATATTATAAAGTGATTGCATTATATAATAGTATGTTGCAATTTGATCTTAAAAGGTATACAAATATATAAGTTAGGTTAAGATCGTCAAAAAGGCGGTCCATTTTATATCATGTTTTTTTAAGACGTAGGCAGTGAAAATTGTCTCAAAAAGATATTAAAGCCATGTTCAATCATGTTGCTCGCCTATCGCTTATAAGAATAATCCTAAGATAATCAAATTAAACTAATTATATAAAATTTTTGAGTAAAAGTGTATAAATAAAATTCCAATTGTTAATTTCAATGCGATGTAATATATGGCTAATAAAGTATTGCGTATTTCCTGAAAATTACTTAAATTAACAAAGTAAAATAATAAGAAGCCTACATTTTAACCAGCCAAATTAATTTGGTTTATTTGTAGTCACAAGCCATAATTCCATTTTACCAAAGCCATCTAAACTCGCGTGGCCCGAGCCTCTCTCAATGTTTTCAAAACTGAACAAACACTGACGTGGGCGAAGTACGCTCTGGGCTTTAAGGCTATGTACATACTGACAGAAAATACTATAAAATGTGTAGTGATCGTGAAGTGATATTGATTTATCTATCACTGCAGTTTTCATGGTTCTTAATTTAAAAATAAAGAAATAAGTTAAGTAAACTACCCCATCCCAATATATCATTAAATCCCAATCAGAACTTGTATTATAAATGCCAAATCAAGTTTGTTACCTCTTAATGAACGATGGTAAATTAAACCACGAAATCGATTTTAATAAAAATTGTAGCAAATACAGTTTGGACGTTGGATAAAAGTTTATTTCTAAATTAAAACGGTCTTATCTTTGATATAATCACATATTTTATTTACTCTTTATTGTAACATACAATTTGAAGAGTATAAAAGGTGGACTTAATTCCACGCGGCAATTGTATACAAGACTCTGTCCCCGACCTTGTTTACCCACGATACGGCGTTAAACGGCCATTAACTATGATTCCCAAACAAAGACCCACGCGTGGGTCGCGAGTGGGCAACCGAAATATAGCTCAAAAAATAAAGAAATGTTTGTACTTGAAGACTTGTCGCATCATCACAGGAAATGAGGTCTTGGTATGAGTACTTTTGTTCTATGGTTAACGGCTTACCAGCATACGTACACGTCATAAAGTCATAATACTTTTTTGTATACTGTAGATTTGTAATACTTTCTCGTACTTGCCTTACTTATTCTAAACTGTAATTGTAGAAATCTATACTTATATTATAAAGCTGAAGAGTTTGTTTGTTTGAACGCACTTATCTCAGGAACCTGGTTTGAATTGATTTTGCGTCGAATAGACTATCTGTTAGAACAGTTGCAGCGTGATGTAATATAGCCTAATGTAAGATAGCCTAATGTATAGCGAAGAAATAATGGAAAATGTGAAAAATAGCGGGGAAAATTATTCATCCTTGAGGGCTTCAATGATGCCCAAACTAACTATTCCACGCGGACTACTACGCTACGTACTATACACGCGTCTATACTAATATTATAAAGCTGAAGAGTTTGTTTGTTTGTTTTAACGCGCCAATCTAATATCGAGGAAGGCTTTAGGCTATATAACATCACGCTGCAACTATACGGCGCAAAGAAATAATGAAATATGTGAAAAAAAAAACAAGGGAAAATTATTCAATAACTATTCCACGCGGACGAAGTCGCGGGCACAGCTAGTATTAAATAAAAGTTTATTATTATTATAAAAAAATTATAAATAAGGAACATTGACTGACATATTATCGGACAGCAAAACCTCCTGTGTTCAGAGATATTTAATTTGGCATATTGGTTCTTTGTAGGATTTCCTCTTTTAGTGCACCCCTGCTCCCGCAACAGATTACACGCGACGCCGTTTTTATCGCGCGGGAAACGGCATAATTAAAAGCGATACAGCGATAGTTTTTCGCGCGGTAAAGACGGTGTCGCGCGTGGCCTGTTACGAGACCAGGGGTGCATTAAGAGAGGAATTCCCTAGGGAACGGAGGACAAGTGAAATTTATCGTTATGTGCGGGTAACACCGCGAGCGCACTCTAGTAGCATTCCATATAATCACGTCTATTTTCCTTGCGGGGTAGACAGAGCCAACAGTCTTGAAAATACTGATAGGCCACGTTCGTTCAGCTATCACACTACAACAAGAACACTACAAGAATCAAAATTAATACATATTAAATAAAAGTTTATTTTTAACGACTTTAAAGATTAGATCAAACATTGATGAACATTTAAGTGACATGACAAAAGTTACTATATATTAAAAAAACGTCAGCCTAACCGTCTCTTATTAATTTAACACCTGCAATATTAATAAATAATGTACAATAAAAAATAGAAAAAAGACGATAAGAGGCTAAAAATATAATGTATTGATTGTTATATCTGGTAGTTACAAAGCAGTTTGTTCTACGGACGGACGGACAAAACGATAACTAATTTGTCGGGACTATGATAAGGTTTATATTAGTCGAGTTGTTTATGCTTCAGGCGAGTGGAAATGTGCAGTGAGTGAATAAGCTTACTTGGAATTACATACATACGTATAGTCACGTCTTAAATTTCCCTTGCGGGGTAGATAGAGTCATCAGTCTTGATAAGACAGAAAGGTCAAGTTCAGATGCATGAGTTTGTGATGGAATTGAGAAACGTGTATTTCTTTCGCTTCATTTAATTCTAAAGTATCTTCATGCCAGCTTACCGGGTTATAATATTCTTTGATATAAATCTTTAACGCACAATACAGCAACTAACATACATACATATGATCACGTCTATATCCCTTGCGGGGTAGACAGAGCCAACAGTCTTGAAAAGACTGAATGGCCACGTTCAGCTATTTGGCTTAATGATAGAACCGAGATTCAAATAGTGACAGGTTGCTAGCCCATCGCCTAAAAGAGGAATCCTAAGTTTATAAGCCTATCCCTTAGTCGCCTTTTACGACATCCATGGGAAAGAGATGGAGTGGTCCTATTCTTTTTTGTAATAGTGCCGGGAACCACACGGCACAACTAACGTTGTGCCAACGTTACAGCAACTAACGTTGGATCAATTTGCGTCATAATTCAGTAAGAAAGACTATGATATGAGTAGGTGAAAGACATCGACGGAAAGTAAATGTAGTGTACTGAATTAAAAATGTCAGGAACCACACGGCACAAAGACTGATCACTATTACGACTATCACGATTATACAAACACACATCACGTCTTTATGTCGTACTACCTTACAGAGCTAATAGTCTGCCTAGAATGCTTTAGCTGGAAGGTTTAATGATGGAAAAAACACGTAATAAGCAACCACTCGACATTTTACTCGCCTAACTACTCGACCAATGTGTACAAGAATTCTGGAGAAAATTTATAGTAGTTAGGGGTCGTGTGCCCGCCGCATAATGACGCTATAAATATAAACATTTCGTTAATCTTGTGTGTCTGTATGTATGTTTAGATCTATTGCCACCATAAACAATGGGGTATTTTGATACACCAGTGTTTATTATAAGAGTGAGTTAGAGGCTTGTTGGCTGGCGGAGAATGCTTATAGCGCACGATACAGTTGTTGTTATGTATTGAAATGAACAAGAAAATTTTGTTCAAGATAAATGCTTATAGACATATTCATAAGTCGTTAAAAGTTCAAAGCTTAAACTTTTATTCGAAATAAAAATTTTATAGTTTAATATAAAAAAAATACAAACCATCAAAAATTTTCTTTTAATTGAACAAGATTTCGCGTCGAGCTTCGCTCCCATGGGAATTTTTAGAATTTCTTTAGCTTTTTGCTTTTGTTACTCGTGAATTATTTCTCTCTGTGATAAATATCGTCATATCCAGTAGTTTATTAAGTTTTCGCTATAAAGATAAAACAACACGACTACACATCCCTTTTTCTTTATTATATTACATACATACATATATATAAAGCCACGTTTATATCCCTTGTGGGATAGACAGAGCCAACAGTATTAAAAAAACTGAAATACTACGTTTAGTTGTATGGCTTTGTGATGGAATTGAATTTACAATATGGATTTGGATATAATGTAGGTGCTATATCTCTCAGTCAGTGCATCCCCTTTTACATTTACATCAATTTATCCAATCAAAACCAAAAAAATGACGCTTAATGTAATTTAAACCGAAACCTTAAAACTATTACTTCTGAAGTTAAATAATTTCCCAGAATCAAACTGTAGACACATTAAAGTATGAGACTGCGTAAAATAAACCTGGAAACATATTAGTTTTGGTCACAACCGTGATATTAGCTTCGATCATAAACAGGGTTCATTTAATTAACCCCGCGGTTCCGACCTCGAAGATTAGCTTATAAAGCTCTTATAAAGCTCCCAGGAACTTATTAAGTTCTGATGGGGGCTCAGAAAAGAAAATGGTTTGCAATATGAGGCAAGTTATCGTGTGTGTTATTTGCTAGTTTATTTAATGCTATGTTAGGTCTAATAAGTTCTGCTGTTTAAAGATTTCTTTGCTATGAAATTGCAACCTTATTTGCTATATATTTTTGCTAAAAAGAAGTGAACAATTTTTTTTTTATTAAAATGTGCTCTTACTTTCAGAGTTATTTATTCATTAGCCAGTACTATTCGCTTCATAATTTTTCAATCGAGGGCGCTGGTCTGTAATATGTAGCTATGGAAAGACAACCAAAAAATAATCTTATCAATTTCTGATGTTGTTATCGACCACACAACAAAAAAAATCTTTATAAAGTTCACAAAGTAAATCATTGCTTATATGTAAAATTATCAGAAACTTTAAAAGTTGCAGTCATAAATACTTTTTTTTCTAACAATATCCTGCCAGCAATAAAGGCAGTATGCGCGACCGCAGCGCACTTAGTTTTGAAGACGCGCCAAAAAACAATTCTTGCGCATGCGTCTCCCCGCGACCGCAAACTGCGCGCGCGACCACAACACAGGGCCGAGTAATGCGCAGTTGCATATTGGTTCGATACAGGAGGTGCAGTCTGGAGTGTAATTGACCGTTTTATTCAGGGGTCGACTGCTAATATACATAAAACCCACAGATATAGAAGAAATATATTACCTTTTGATAAATTACGCTTAGAGGTTTTGTGTAGGTACATCTATATCTGTAAACATGCCTTTTTACAGGATGGCTTAATATAATCTACATCATTCCAAATCATTCGTGACTCTCTTCATGCGAGCTTGACGGTAAGGGTTCCTCTTGACCTGGTCTAACTTGTTTAATTTTTTTAATAAAGCAGTTAAATTTTAACTAACGCTGCATCTCTGTAGCTTTTTTCATGTCTTATAATCTGCTATTTCGAAGCAGAAATAATTTTTTTTATAATATTATAAAAAACATTTATCGACAATAAGCTTCGCCAAATATGATTGAAAACTGATGCTGCATCTCAAAAATTACTTTTTGTAAGTGTTTTGTTCGGCTAAGTCTTCGACAAAAGAACGTAACTTAATTTGAGATGATAAATAACCCAACATTTGCGTACAGAGATTAAAGCCCAAATGAATACACAAACCAACATGCATTTCAACAGTGCACTTTGTTGCATATTGCTGCACATTGGTGCGGCGTTGCGGTGACGAGAGGCTCTGAAGATGGGCTGCGGTCGCTGAGATATTACGATTGATTCAATCAAATAGTGCAATAAACTACCGGATACGATTATCCTGTTTTATGGTTCATTTGTTTAGTGTAAGTAGAGTAAGTCGAAATTAGATCCTACTACTATTATAAAGGCGAAAGTTTGTATGGATGTAAAGGCGAAAGTTTGTATGGATGTATGGATGTTTGTTACTCTTTCACGCAAAAACTACTGAACCGATTACCATGAAATTTGGTATGTAGGTAGCTGAAGACCCAGAATAACACATAGGCTACTTTTTATCCCAGAGTTCCCGCGGGATTGATAGGGTTTCCATGCGGACGAAGTCGCGGGCGGCCTCTAGTAGATACATAAAAACTCAAATGTACGTTTTGTATGTGAATAGTTGATCCCAAATAAACCTTTTATCCCAACTTGTAAAATACAATACAAAAAGAATATGACCACTCCATCTCTTTCCCATGGATGTCGTAAAACGCGACCAACTTACAAAATTGGGATTCTTCTTTTAGGCGACGGGCTAGCAACCTGTCACTATTTGAATATCAATTCTATCATAGGCCAAATAGCTGAACGTAGCCATTCAGTTTTTTCAAGACTGTTGGCTCTGTCTACACCACAAGGAATAGACGACACCATATGTTTAAAGTAAATACATATGTTGTAAAATACATAACTGATCTTTGAACATAAAGCTGAAGTTCTCGGGAACTGATCTTGGATTGATTTTGAGAAATTGATGGTTAAAGTAAAACTGCACTTGCTTGAATATAACACTGAACTATAATAACTGATTTAGTAGTTTGACAATACAATAAGGACAGTATGAACTACAATTAACTAATATTTCTTAATAATACGCTTTTTAAATATTATCTGATTTAACATTCTATTTTGGTTTATCTTTTTTTCTTAGTGGCCAGTTTCAATCATAAATAGTTTTTAAACACAACTAATCCCAACTAAGATATATTATTATTAATGCGATATTAAGTTTGTTTGTTTGTAACCTTTTCACGCATAATCTACCGAACCAATCTTTTCTACATTACACGTATTTATTATTAAGAGTTTGGAGAAGGACAAAGGTTACCTATCAACCCAGTAAATACTTTAGCTCTCATGCGATTTGCAATAAACCTGTATGCCCTTGTAGGTAGCGCTTAATTCGCGCAATGACGACAAAGTCAGTCAAGGGAAGGTCTCATAAACTTGCTTGGTTTTTCTTTTAAGGTACATGAAGGGCTTATATACTTAAGGTTCATCTTTTTTATTTGTGCATCTCAATGCATCCATTAAGCCACCTTGATAAACCTTGTCTTCTGTTAGTCTTCATAATTTAGTGTGTACCAGACCTTAATCCCGCCCTCTGACCCCTCTAATTCACAATCTCACCACGTCTACCGCTCTCTTGGGCAAAGAGACTTTTTGTGACACTGACGTGAATAATGCAATACGCTGGACCAAATATTCTGTGCATACATTAAACATACTTATAGCCACGTCTACATCCCTTGCGGGATAAATAAAGTTAACAACAACAATCTTGAAAAAATTGAAAAGCCACGCTCAGCTTTGGGATGGAATTGAGATACAAAAAGTGATGGGTAGTGACGTCGTGCCGCTGTTGTCTCCCCTACGGACCTAATCACAGTCCGGGAGCCCTATTTAATGTGCGCACGCGCCCCGGGCCATCGCCTTCGGACTACTTCAGCGCTCATCAAGTTAAGCAGCTCGCTATCCTCAGGCGGTTACTTGCTGGATCTCGAGTCTATATCTGAACCCACGACCTCATAAATATTGTCAAACTTGTCCTAATAAAGGTTGTAGTTATTGTATGAATCTTTACATTATTACTCATCTCTCTTATCTGCTACGTTTTACCTAAACATCACAAGGTTGCTTCACTCCGTATCTTCCTTTTTTATTTTGTTTTGGTTGATTGGGATTCTTTTTATGGGCGAAGGGCAAATTATCTGTCACAATTTGAATCTCAATTCTATCATTAAGCCATACAACTAAACGTGGCTTTTCAGTCCGTTCAACACTGTTGGCTCTGTCTAACCAGCAAGGGATATAGACATCATTTTATGTATGTATATATCCAGGGTTATGGTCATATGTGCACCAAAAGCTTCTTTACAGACAGGACGAAACCGGGACAGGCAGGAGGGTTAAAATATGAAGTGCAGGTTACATTATAGAGGTCAGTGGTTAATGGCGTATCAAGTTGGAAACATTTCTCTTTACTCGTGACTATTTGTCGACCGCGATCTACCAGTGAGATGAATATTAATCCACCGGATTGCATTGCTGAGATCTTGGTTGTGTTTTTCTTAAAACATATACATTTCACGTCTTTATTACTTACAGAGTTGACAGAGCGTATTCAGCTGCTTAAACAAAAATAGGATAATATTTTGTTGTATGGAGTACTGCCGGCATACTCTATTTGGAACATAAGTACTAAATTAATAGATAAATTATTTTAGGCTTGAAAATCAATATTGACAAACATTATTCCTTAATACAAATCTAGCAATGATCTTATTTGTTCAAAATATTACACCTTAAACATCGTCTTACTAATATTGTATAGAAACTTATAAATTTCTACTAAGTCACATTCGATCACATCAACATGACGTGAGAGCGCTGAATACCAGCTGTTGCGCTAGCGCATGTGGACCGTGGATCGCGATTTATAGACGCGCATGTAATCGCGTTTCACCGGATGGAAATCTATGGGAGGCGATATTTCGCCGAGACCGCCATTTGTTTATATGTTAATAATTATTGGAAGTGGTTTCACATTTGGCGAGTCGAAATAAATACAATTTTGAGACCTTAAGATATTAATAATGTTCAGATTTAAAAAAAATATCTAAATGTTTTTCATGACATACATATATACTCTAGTATTATAATTGCGAAAGTTTGTAATTTTGTTACTTTTCACGCAAAATCTGTATGAGTGAAGGAGACTCTTATAGAAGTCGCATCTTCAAATCCATATATATATACATATACGTTAATATGTCAGGATTTGTTTATTTGCAGACTGTTTTTTTATTTAAAAGGTCCAGCCTCCTTAGTATGACACGCACGACGCTGTTTTTATAGCGCGAAAAATTATCACTGTACCTTTTCATGTCAAAAAGCGAAACAGCGCTAGTTTTTCGCGCGACAAACAATGCAAAAAGCAACGGCCATGTGTGCAGTGACGATTTCCAATTATTTAAACTAACTTTTTCTGATTGAGTATAGAATGTTTTTATAAGTAGCGTTATAAATACCCATTGTTTTTCTCCGTAATCCACACTATATGTATGCATGGCTGTCGGTTAAGTGGTTTTGACGTGAAAGACGGACAAACATATCGTTGAGTTAGAATCCCGTAACACAAGTCTATAACTTACTTTGGGACTAGCTGAAAATGAAAAGTCTCTGCCCGTGTGTGTAAAAAAAAGTAACCCAGTAAAAGTACCCTATAACTTTCTCCGCACTCCATACTACATATATGAAAAATTTCATGGAAATTAGTTCAGTACTTTTCAAGTAAAAGATAGACAAATAAACATACTTTCACTTTTATAATATTAGTATAGACACTCGACTGAACGAGTTCGCTCGCCCAATATCTCTTAAACATACTTCTTTTTATAGTAATTGAAATGTTCTAATGTCTTCCGCTGCTAAATGACTACATATAAATCAGGGTTAGTCAATAGAAGCAGTTGATATCAGAAGTGTCGCCGTTGAATAGATTGTTACTTCAAGGCAAGTGAGTATGTATTACCTCCGCTGGAATGAGTAAAAAATGATTTTATTTATATTTGAGGTCGTTTTATATTCGATCTATACAACTTTACTGTAGGAGATAAAAATTGCAATAAATCCAGTAGAGGATAATATTTTAAATCAGATTGCCAGAGTCATGAATTCTATACTTCTAAAGGATTCTTCCTTTAGAATGATATAAAAGGGCTAGCAACCAGTATTTGAATCTCAAGCCATACTGTTGAACGAGGCCTTTCAGTCTTTTTATAAGTTTCATTATGTTTTATTTATTTATACTTTGTACTTGTTTAATATTAAAAATAAAATATTTAATAAATCTTATAGTAATACAAATTTCGTATTGATGTTGTATAAAATAAATATACACTATATATAATATTATAAAGAGGAAAACTTTGTTTGTTTGTTTGGTTGTAATGAATAGGCTCAAAAACTACTGGACCGATTTTAAAAATTCTTTCACCATTCGAAAGCTACATTATTCACGAGTAACATAGACTATATTTTATTTTGGAAAAAAATAGGGTTCCGTAATATATTTGGAATTTTCGGACACAAACTGAAAAAAAATCAACCAAAAAGTTACTTATTTTGCGTACGCTGCCTAAACTACGAAAGATAGAACCATAAAATGTTTAATTAATTGTAGATCTTATAAATATCTACAAAAAAGTCCGCGACACACTATACCTATCTATGTCGAGTGAGGCACCACATTTTTATTTAAAAATCTAGAATTTTTTTTGGTCTACATTTAAACGCGTTTTTTTTACTAATGCTATTAATCCTTATCAAAATAAATAATTTCATCAATAAGTACAGTTTATGTAGATAATATTTGGTTGAATGATTAAAATTGGACGTTTGGTTTTGAAGTTGTGGTGAAATTAAAATATTACGATTTCTGCTGCACGGCCCGGGACTGCAGGCAGAAGTGACACTTTTGCCGGGAGCAAGACTTCGTTAGCCGCTTTGCGGGCGGTCCTTTAGTTAGTTCTAATAGAGATATATTTAGTATCGGCTGTGCATCCGTGCGAAGCCGGGGCGGGTCGCTAGTAAATTATAAGTAAATATATACGGGACAAATTACACGGATCGATCGATCGATCGATCGACACAAGTCTCGAACTTACTTTGAGGCTAATTTAAGCCTCAAAGTAAGTTCGAGACTTGTGTTACGAGATACTAACTCAACGATACTATATTTAATAATAAATACTTATATAGATAATCATCCAAAACCCATGCCAATCAGAAAAAGTTCTTTTCTCATTTATGCCCTGGCCGGGATTCGAACCCGGGACCTCCGGTGTCTAAAAACAAGCGTACTACCGCTGCGCCACAGAGGCCGAAATAAGATTAATCATACTAAGAAAATGTATAAATAAAGCATAGGTTTAAAGTTGCGATTACAGTGCGACAAGAGTTAACAATTTTAGAACTATTACCGTCTCATTCCAACCGACTTATTAACTGAAGAACTTCCCATAGTCACATTACGTTTAATCACATTAATCTACCATTCTTCAACAAAGCGTCCGATCTTTTGTTTACCGATAATTATTCGGTGTATCGATGCAAATGCGATAATCGATACAATTACTCGCATTCCGAGTCGGCCCGAGCGGCGAATGCAAAGGAGACGACGTGACGGTCGCTTTGTAAAGCCGCGGTGTGGACATCTGGTATTAATGTGGATCATAGACTTGTAAACATGTAGATAGCACTATAGAAAAATTAATAATTGAACTAATAGTACAAACATACATAAAATCACGAGAATCTACATCCCTGTATTCGTTCGCTTTATCTACATTCATAACTCATTTCATTTGTTGTGGGAATAAATGAACTTATTGTAGGAATAGTAAATACATATCCCTCGTCTACTTTGGTAACTAAATTTATGTTACTAGATACAAAAGAAGACTTTTCTATTGCTGTTTGGTAACCAGTTGTGATAGAAGAATTCTATAGTATTATACATCATTTCAAAACCAAAAAAACTTAAACCGAAAACAATAAAGGTAATTGAATTTTATAATACTATAACCTTCATGTGAACAACATATTTATGTAGAAATCGTATAAAAATAATGTAGTATTAAAAAATAGAACCATGCATAACCAGTGCAGCAAAGGTCTTGTCTATAATCTTCATATATCTGTGGTCGTACAGAACTGATTCTTCGAACCCCACTGAAGTCTATCATGTAATACTCACGTACTTTTAATATGTTCAATTGATACTTAATCGTAGTTTACGAGTGAATTTTTCGTCGTCACATTGAGAAGGTATACTTTTGTTATTAACCTTATTAACCGAGTTTAATTACAATTGTTTTGTTAAATTAAATGTATTTATTGTTAAGTACGACTAGAATGCGGCTTCGTTTGCGTACTAAGCATTTAATCGCCAACCCATGGGGATTTTTTTCTGGTATTAGAGTACTGAATAGGTAATAAAGGGACTAAGGGATGAGCTTAAAAACTTGGGATCCTCTTGTAGGCGATGGGCGAGCAACCTGAGATACTACTCTGTCAAGAAAGTAGCAGGAAAAGATCAATAATACACAAACTGTTTGTTATTCATCCAAATTTATTTTATCACCTTCAAAATATGCTCCTTTAGAAACGATACACTTACGCCAACGAATAATCCAATCATCAAAACATTTTTTAAACGCTGTTTCCGGAATTGAGGTCAGTTCTCGCCGCGAATTCTCTTTTATGTCTTCTACCGATTGAAAACGGGTGCCACGAAGTGGTAATTTGAGTTTAGGAAAAAGAAAAAAGTCGGCTGGAGCCATATCTGGTGAATATGGTGGTTGCTCGATGGTATTTGTTGAATGTTTGGTTAAAAATTCGTTCACAATGATGGCCTTGTGCGAAGGTGCATTATCATGGTGCAAAATCCAAGTATTTTCTTTCCACAAATCTGGCCTTTTTCGTCGGATTTGCTCTCTTAAACGCCGCATAATACTCAAATAATATTCCTTATTTACCGTTTGACCTTCCGGCAAGAATTCCGAGTGCACAACACCGCGATAGTCAAAGAAAACAGTCAACATGACTTTGACTTTTGTACGACTTTGGCGTGGTTTTTTCGGTTTCGGTTCAGTTGGAAGGCGCCACTCCGAAGCTTGTTGACTAGTTTGCATGTCAAACTCGTAAACCCACGTCTCGTCACCAGTAACAATGCGTTTCATGAATGTTGGGTCGGAATTGACTCGTTCTAGCATGTCCTCAACGACTCTCATGCGATTGAGTTTTTGAAAAAAATTCAGGTCTTTTGGGACTAGCCGAGCGGCAACATGTTTCATACCCAAATTATTAGTTAAAATGGTACGGATCGACTCGTGAGATACAGAAAGTTCGGTGGCTATCTCTCTCAAAGTTGAATGAGGATTTTCAGTCACTATTTCCTTCACTTTTGCGATGTTAACTTCAGTTGCAGACGTTGATGGCCGACCAGAGCGAGGCAAATCTTCCATCACATCTCGACCGCTTTTGAACGCTTTGTACCACTCATAAGCACGAGTTTTTGATAAAGTCGATTCACCGTAAGCCTTCTGTAACATTTTCAGTGACTCCGAACACGATATTCCATTGGCAATGCAAAATTTAAGACAAACTCTTTGTTCGATGTTTTTATCCATTATGAAATTAGCAATACACACTAGATATGATATAACTAAAAATAGCACTGTATTTAATGTAAACAACAGATGCAACTCAAACTCCGCGCCAAAATGGAAAACAGTTGTGCCAATCTAACAACAACAAAAAAAAACAAAAATTTGAATTTGGAACCATAAATAAATAATCCATTCCCGATACTTTTCTGACTGAATGTACATACATACTTATATTCACGTCTTATATCGCTTGGGGAGTTGACAGAGTCAATAGTTTTGTAAACACTAATGGCCAGGTTCAGCTGCATGGCTAAATAATTGAATTGAGATTCAAATATAAAATCTTAAAAATATATCAATTTTATCAGTTTTCAGATTGAAACGATCGCTAGTAATGATATTAAAGAATACTCAAAACCGCCGAGCTTGCATGAAGAGAGTTATGAATGTGGGTGAAGCGAAGGAAGTATGCAGAGATCGTGGCAAGTGGAAAGATATAGTAACTGCCTACCCCTCCAGGAAAAAGGCGTGATTTTATGTATGCATGTATGTATATTTAATCATCACAGTGTCATGACAACTGGCCCGTAATTGCTCATTAATCGCTGATATCTTGTTAATATCTTTTAGGCGACAGGCTAGCAACCTGTCACTATTTGAATCTCAATTCTATCATAAAGCCAAACAGCTGAACGTGGCCTATCAGTCTTTTCAAGACTGTTGGCTCTGTCTACCCCGCAAGGGATATAGACGTGATAATATGTATATGTATGTATGTATCTTGTTAATTGCTCGTTGATACGCCGTCAGCTATTAATACCAATTCAGTGGGCATGCCAAGCGTAAACTCTTTTTTCCTATCAGAATTAGTTAATTTCAATTTAAAGTACCACTTAGTCATTCGCCGTGCCGTGTGGTTCCAAGCGCCAACATAAAAAAGAATGGGACCACTCCATCTCATTTCCCATGGATGTCGTCAGAGGCGATTAAGGGATGGGCTTAGAAACTTGGGATTCTCGTTTTAGGCGATAGGCTAGCAACCTGTCACTATTTGAATCTCAATTCTATTATAAAGCCAAACAGCTGAACGTGGCCTACCAGTCTCTTCAAGACTTTTGGCACTGTCTACCCCGCAAGGGATATAGACGTGACCCGGACGTTCAACCGGCCACCTTACCGATTCGGTCACAGACGTTCTTTGTACCTCTTTTAATATTGTTTTGCTATATTTAACATCATACTCTTCGCTGCGGTCACCCATCACAGAGGCGGCGTGCCTGCACGCGCCTGCGCTTCTCACAGTTTTTCTGCGCCGGCGTCTTTGTCCGCCATTTATAGCAAAATAGTGGTTAATGATTAACTAGGCTTTTAAGGTGCGCACTGACAGCCGACGATTTGTAGCGAGCACACGTAAAGTGCCTAGTACGTTCATTACGGTAGGTATGTCAGATATAGCGTTGCCGCAATATCGATAGTTTGACTATCGATAGTTGACCTTGAATATCAACTATATTATCGGCAGGCGTATTGACATTGTCAATGTTATCGATAGCTTTGTTTGGTATAATATTATCAAGAGTATAATCCTATTGAGTGCCGTGTGGTTCCCGGTACCAATAAAAGAAAGAATAAGACCACTCCGTCTCTTTCTCGCCCAGACTAGGCCAAAACTATCGATGATCAATTGATATAAATTAACTTCTTCAATACTATCCAATGACTGTTCTATTTTTGTTACATTTCTTTTTATATGCAATGAAGAGTTTACAAACAAACAAACTATTGATAGTTCTATCGATACTAATGTATTCATTTAGCGGTGCAACACTAGTCAGAAACTTTTTGTACTGGCGGTTTTCTTAACCCTTTGACCGCCTTGAACGCCGTTAGGTGCCTGTCGGAAACTAAACTGACACGCTGGCGACACTCTAAAGTGTCCAAAAAAGTCGTTCAGAAATTGTTTAGTTAACCCTCTTACTGAAATTCCGTAATATGGCCGGGGCGTTGTAGGGCGTAGTTTTTTTAAGAAGCGACCAATTCAATGTTAGAGTAAGTACATTACATTATTTGTGCGAACCTTATGTTAGTTAAGCTGTACACAAATAATTATGTATCAATCAGCAAGCTATTTATGTATGTTTGTTCATTCCATAAGACCACATTAACAAGCGTTCAATCTATATTGCATCAACCTTGCATTGTCTAAGAGTTTCTAGGAAGAAATAACTTCTATGCATTATGTTGCGTATTTATTGCATTTTTATTATTTATGGCTATTGACTGAATGTATATAAGAAAACTAGTAGTTTTCCGCGATAAATAGCAAGCTTTGTTTTTGTGAGCCGCGTGCACTCTAGTAAATATAAAATAAATAAAATAAAATATATACGGGACAAATTACACAGATTGAGTTAGCCTCGAAGTAAGTTCGAGACTTGTGTTAGGAGATACTAACTCAAGGATACTATATTTTAAAAGAAAAACTTATATAGATTAACATCCAAGACCCAGGCCAATCAGAAAAAGTTCTTTTCTCATCATGTCATGGATGGGCTTCGACCCCGGGTCCTTCGGTGTCGCAGACAAGCGTACTACCGCTGCGCCACAGAGGCCGTCAAATATATGACATAATTGTGTGTCCCTTATAAAATTGAAAATATAAAACGATAAAGAGCGACCCGATGTGTAAAAAATTTAATATTAATTCCGCCAAATTACGATGACACTATAAACCGATCCAATTAGATGTAAATACTGGTATTATGCAAATGACCGCATTATACCACGGCTCGAGCTGATGGTCCAATGTAATTTATATAAATTGATATCAGGGACTGTATAAATGATTATAAGATTTCGTGAATTGAGGCGGTGTGATGATCATTGCCTGATTTTGTCCTTACAGTATGGACAATATTATGGACAAGCCTAATTTATAAAAAAAAATATGAAAGGGTTAAGGTTATTACACTTTTACAACCTTTTCTCATTAAAATAGTAAAACTACATAAAGAGGAACAAAGTTTTGACTGACGAGCTTGCTGGAAGGGAGTGGGTGAAGTAAAGGAAGTAGGGATTTATGCAAAGATCGTGAAAAGTGGAAAGAAGTAGTCTCTGCCTTCCTTTACAAAAAGGAGGCGTCTTTTATGTATACACTTAATTTGAGTCTCAATTTGTTCATTAAGCCGAACAGCTGAACGTGGCCTATTGGTCTTTTCCAGACTGCTGGCTCTGTCTACCCCGTAAGAGATGTAGACTTACTTCGACTTTCAGACAAGCGAACAACAAAGTAACATTTTAATTGGCGTGTTTATATTTAAGTATATATTAAATTTTAAACACAAAAAACAATATATTTTTTAGTTGTTTTTCTAACCGATTTTTTAACGGCCGAGTTACAGTTTGTAGCTTTAAAGGCATGTAAATTTTTATTTTTACAGCCCGTCCATAATATTCCGACGTCGAAGCTCTGATAGCATGTTGTTTTGAGAGGCTGGATGATATGTGTGGGAGACACTTGCCAATTAATTTTATGGCGATTATAATTTCGGTCGTAAAGTGAGACGGCCAATTGCGATGTTTAACAACAACAATGTTGTTATTCCGTCACATTTTAATTGGCAAGTGCATATTTTGGGGGCGTTTGACCGTGTTACGAAAGATGTTTTTTATTAATGTTTATGCCCAGATCATTATAAATCAGTAAAAAGCTTAAAAGGCGGATTGAAATATAGATGCGTTACGGCAATACGAGCGAAAAGTATTATTTGATAATCTTCATAAAGAATTAATCCTTTTCTCAAACAAAATCATATTTTGTGAACATACATATCATCACGTCTATATCCCTTACGGAGTTGACAGAGCCAAAAGTCTTGAAAAGACTGAGAGGCAACGTTCAGCTGTTTGGCTTTTTGATAGAATTGAGATTCAATTAATGATAGTTTGCTAGCCCATCGTCTAAGAGAAGAATCCCAAGTTTATAAGCTTATCCCTTAGTCATGTTTTAAATTAGACAAACTATGAGCATCTCATGTCTTTAGTCCTAACATATTATCAGAGTTGTGATAAAACCTAGCATGTGCGGTGAAAATCCTCCTCATCAGATTTATATCCGTCGTATATTTCGTCCGCGCCTGCCTAACAACCTCACACTTCAGTAACAAATCCCCGATCACTCCGATAGCCGCCTGTTTTACAAGTGTAAGCTGTCAGTGACGGACAGACGGACTCGTCCTCAGTAGATCTGCTTAGAGACAATATCGGGATGTAAATGGTTGTTGTTGAAGAAAGCATAGGGTTGCTGTTATTTTTTTTGTTTCGTGTCGATAGACCTTCGTGTACGCGCTCGGCTACGGGAAGCCGGACTCACTAAAACCACACGGTGCCATGTTTTTAAGAGAGGGACTTATTTGCAAATAAACCTTTTTCTTACTGTCAATGATGTCTTAGAAAAAGAGAAAAATCTTATACATACATACATACATATGGTCACGTCTATATCCCTTGCGGGGTAGACAGAGCCAACAGTCTTGCAAAGACTGAATGGCCACGTTCAGCTATTTGGATTAATGATAGAATTGAGATTCAAATAGTGACAGTTTGCTAGCCCATCGCCTAAGAAAAAAATCCCATGTTTGTAAGCCTATCCCTTAGTCGCCTTTTACGACATCCATGGGAAAGAGATGGAGTGGTCCTATTCTTTTTTGTATTGGTGCCGGGAACATGAAAAATCTTATATTGAAATTATTATCATTAATTCAGTTTTCACTGATTCTGAAGCGTACCTACCTCTAATATCCATTCCATTCTTAAGCCAACTAAACGTGGCATCATTCAATATTGTTTGTATCTAACCCGCAAGGGATTAAAACGTGTAATTTAGATTTATAGTGCAGTGACACCCCTAGTACCGTTAACTCTGTAAGTAGCACTTGCCAATTCACGCGACGGGCTCTACACAGATCGCGCGCGATTTATGCGAGCAACGCCGCGGGTAACAAGGTGTTAAGCCAAATATGGCGTCCCGACACGACGGCCGGTAGACCCGGGAATTACCCTATTAGCTGCTGGAAGAAATTGGAGCGGGTTGTGTAATAATTGGCTGGAATTACTTTCGAAAATTTGTTGAAGTAATCCTACGATACTGATATTATAAATGCGAAAGTTTGTGAGTATGTCAGTATGGATGTTTGTTACTCTTTCACGCAAAAACTACTGTACCGATTACGATGAAATTTGGTATGTAGGTAGCTGAAGACCCAAAATAACATATAGGCTACTTATTATACCGGAGTTCTCGCGGGATTGATTGTTGAGTTATGATAGGGTTTCCACGCGGACGAAGTCGCGGGCGGATATAACAAACTCAAGAATTTTGAAATTTGTCAAAGATATAGAGTAGATCTTTATAATTCTCCTGGCGTTAGTTCAGGTTTAGTATCTTTACATCTTTAAAGAGAAGAATCTCAATTCTATCATCAAGCCAATCAGTTGAACGTGGCCTGTCAGTCTTTTCAAGACGTTGGCTCTGTCTACCCCGCAAGGGAAATAGACGTGATTTTATGTATGTATGTCTAAATATTAAGTTGCAAGCACGAACTTTACTATTACAAAGGCCAGAGGTTAATAATAATGCGTTTGACTAACGATTTTACTAATCCAATGAGATAATATATTCATAGTTACTCCAGCAGCGGATCGATTCGCTAACACTGGCAAGGTATATCTCTTTCTCTCTCTCTGGTTGAAGTTAACTGAAAAGATAGAGTGAGAGGAAAAATAAATCACAATGCCTCGTCAATGTTCGACGAAAATTGACGATATCCACTTGCGATTGTGACCTTTGCCTTCAAAACTCATTTATTACATCAATGTCAAATTAATAAATATTTAAAACGTATTATATTAAATATTTAAGCAGTTTAACGTCCACGTTAAAGCGTATTCATTACTTTTGACACGTTATATTAGCATAATGTCCGGTTTGAGCAAATATTTTAACAGTTATATGTGAATAATGTCCGCTTTCTGAACATAAACATGGTCGAAGATGTTATTGTTCGATAATTTTAACGTTTTATGAGAAAATAACTATTAATTCACACAATAAACACGTATATATATCATAAAATACATCAATTTTTGCAGAAAAAATTGTTATAATTGTAAAAGATAATAAAAATTTAATAACCTTGTGTAATTTTATGTTTGTATGTAATACAATACTTACCTGCAACCTATGACATAGTGTTGATACATGTCATAGCAAGTGAGTAAAGGACAAAAACAATAGCTACTGCATCAATAATTTACATAAAAACTGTTTACACGCGAGAAAATAAAATTTGCGATTTCAGACACCAGAAAGGTATAAAGAGATAAGTTTTTTTCAAAAACTATTTCATTGCATTCAAAAAGTAACATAATATTACATAGATCATAGGTAATTTCCATAAATCATTGGCAGTTGCTTTGTTACACAAACGGTCACGAATAGTCCGGAAAACCAATACGGTATGAGGTAATGAAATGCCGCGGTATTATTCTGGAAGCTGGACAGCCGCTAACAGCCATTCATTCCCGATTTAATCGATATCGCGCCATCGGCTCTACTGGGCGACACCGCGTAAACGTTCGAAGTACAACGGCACACTCCCGCTTGCACCGAATCTATCTTAAGTATAATCGATTTAAGTCGATCAAGGCCAATAGCAAATGTTGTAAGTAGCTCAAAATCGCCCGTCAGCGTAAAAATAGATGATTTTTATCTCCTGTTACCGCGAGTATTTCGCGATTTATCCAGTATCTCTGGTCCACATTCTATTCTAAGTTTGGATATTTGTGAAGTTGACGTTGTTGAATAAAATGCTGCAGTGCAGTTTGTTACCGCTTCTTCTGCACTGACGCCTTAGAAGCGGCAGTAAACTT
Source organism: Amyelois transitella (assembly GCF_032362555.1). Classification (NCBI taxonomy): domain Eukaryota; kingdom Metazoa; phylum Arthropoda; class Insecta; order Lepidoptera; family Pyralidae; genus Amyelois; species Amyelois transitella. The sequence goes on along the minus strand of NC_083521.1, from coordinate 235,803 downwards.
AGTTGACGTCAACCAATGTTGTGAAACCAAAAGATTTGACAATTATAAAGCGATATGATAGAATCCTATACTAATGAATAAAAAAATTGAATTTGAATTTGAGAAGATTGGGCTGTGCGTTAGATGAGTTTGTTTTTAATTCGCCAGCCTGTGTGGCAAAGTGTTCCATTCTCTGAAACCCAGGTCCCAAGTCCTATTTCATTCATATAGAACCACGAACTGTTGAGTAACATACAGACATAATAAAATCCCCCGAAATTTCACAGATTGAGTAAGCCTTGAAGTAAGTTCAAGACTTGTGTTACGAGATACTAACTCAACGAAACTATATTATAATAAATACTTATAGATAAACATCCAAGACCCAGGCTGTAGCGGCCGTTCAGCCTCCATGGACAAACACTCTTTGACTGGCAATTTAGATGACCAAAACCGACTGACAGACTTATGAAAAAAAGGACAATCGACACCAAGACGAGACGACGACAAGACGCATCTTGAGCAGCCGAAATTCTTTTTTATTATATTCAAACACGACCCAGATAGACTCTCGGCCCGTTCACAGGCCAATCAGAAAAAAAACTTTTCATCATGCCCTAGCCGGGATTCGAACCCAGGACCTCCGGTGTCACAGACAAGCGTACTACCGCTGCGCCACAGAGGCCGTCAAAAAGTAAAGTGGCAAAAGGAACACACCAAAACACGCAGTTCCCATAGTGTTGATGAGATATCGCGATACGGCGGGCCTGGAAGATAGTATCGGCGCAATGCGGAGATTTGGAAGGGAGAACAGCCGGCCGCAGCCTGCTGCGCACGACCGCGTTATAGATGGACTAACGCAACGACGCTAGTGAATAACTACTCGAGTTTATCTTAATACGGCGCAAACTTCGTGCCGTGCGATTCCCGGCACCAATAGGATAAAGAATAGGACTACTCCATCTCTTTCCCGTGGATGTTGTTAAAGGCGACTAACGGATTGGCTTGTACACTTGGGATTCTTCTTTTTGGCAATGGGCTAGCAACCTGTCACTATTTGAACCTCAATTCTATCATTAAGCCAAACAGCTGAACGTGGCCTTTCAGTCTTTTTTCAAGACTGTTGGCTCTGTCTACCCCGCAAGGGATATAGACGTGATGATATGTATGTATGTATAAATGTTCATTTAAAACTAAATGTTAACGTGGAAGAGCGGTGTCTCCTGACATAAGCATTTAGATGCTTAAAAGGAGGTTCCTATCAACTATAAAGTTTATGTAAATAACTTAATTGAAAAAAAAAAGATATTTTATTTATTTAAGGTCCTGCGAGTACTTATTTTGCTCACGCATATAACCCTTTACGTCATTTATGATGAACATCTTCCATCATCAAGGTACTTACCTAAGTAAATGAAGGCTTCGAGGCGCATGGTCACTTGTGTTATTCCCTTAGGTAATATAAGAAATTGATTCTTCAACAACACAAGTACATTAAAATTAAAAAAAATGGTTGTCCAAATGTTGCAAGAAGTCTACAACATCCTTAACAGTTCTACTGTATACCAAGATTTTGTTCCGCCAAGATTAAGCGTGGCTCTTTTTTTTTAACCTCCATTATCATTGGGTACGTCGAGAAAATACCTAAAAAAAAAACAAAAAAATCCCACTGTTATATGTAATTTAAAAATGTTGATCACGGATAAACAAAAGAGTGGAGATTCATTATTAGTTTTGATTTCTACAGCATATTACAATACAGATATTACGTCAGGCAATAAATATATCTGTTTGTAAGCTTCCTAGCAAGCTGTCGTCAGTATATCACGTCAGAATGCTCACAACAGCCGTCAGTAAGAGGCTTTGTTTCGGTTAATTTGTTCCCATTACGATCCAAAACTTTAGTTGGGGCCAGAGTCTGTTTAGCAGTTGTATCAATAGAGATTTTATGAACATGATACCAGTGCCATTCAATTTATTTGATGGCGGCTTTGTCAGTTATATTTTATGTTTAATTTAACCTTACAAAATAATAGATACGTTTCTTATGTATTTAGTAATGTGAATTCGCCGTGTGATTCCCGGCATTTAAGATAAGGATCATCTCTTTCCCATGTTGTAAAAGTCAATCCTGCCGACAACCAACATCTTGTCATTATCTATAGATATCTTAATTTCATTAACACATCAAGCCAACCATTTAAACAGCCGAGCATTTTAGACTTAAGTCTCATATTCATCCTTTGCGGTAATAATAATTATGTAATCAGATTATTTTTCTGTAACCCGGCAATGAGTTAACAGACTCGGGGCTATTGTCACAACGGGGTCGTTCAACTGCGGCGTTCAGAGTCTTACCAACCATTACGATAGCAATAATTCTTAATCAGAGCTTAAAAGTCTCCGAGACATTAAACTAATGCTTAAGTAGGCGGTGGTGAGTGAGCTTTTATTTCGGCTATTAACAGGTAGTCTAAATATTTTAAATTAAATTAGCTGTAGATAGTTGAATTTGATAAGGAAAAGTATAATTAAATTCTTTTGATAAAATAATATCTAGTGTTATTAAGCGTGTCTTTATTTAGTAACGATTAAAAAATAGTCTTAGTTTGTCTGATTGATGGAACGAAATTAAGGTTTTTCTTTTGATTTATTGTTATATTCATAAAATGTAAATGATTTATATTTGGGCCTTAAAAACGTCAGATTGGCAAAATTAAGATAAAAATGTATGTAAGTAGAAGTATTTGCGTAAATATTGCTTCCATAAAAATTCAAATTTTTTGATAAGGTAACCTATTTTGAACTGAAATCTAAATCAATTAAAAACCGCCGAAACATTTTCAAATTTAATTTTAAGCAGTGATCAAGCTAAAACAGTGCGCTTACAAAGAACTGACAATAACATCAACCATTTTAAGAATTATCCTTTTAAAAAGGAAATCCTCTTAATCCAAGATTCCGCACGACTACAACGCAGTTCCACAGATTCGAACCCTGCAATAGATCGTGTAATCTTTACTGCCTGTAGAGCAGAGATACGGCACTTGCCAATGAGCGAGTTTAGGCGATAAACGCTAAAAGGCGTGCAAATAAACTAGATAGTGTAACGGCATGGGCGTAGGAAGGGGCGGGGGCATGGTATTTCGAATTTTACTAACGGAAATATCTTAAACCCAGTAACTTAAACACATTTCCTTAAACAATTCTTCTTCTTTTTTTTAAAAAGACACTGACTGATTAACTAACTGAGTGACATATGACATACAACCCTAACCACTGTGTTAAGAATTTGTTAATTGCAATGTAGATTCCTATGTGGTTTTTGGGTGCTCCATCAGAAGATTTTGGGAACGGAAATTGGCGAAATTTTTCATTTAACGTAGGGGGAGCCCCTGTCGCACTGGTAATAAGGTATAAAATTTATAAAATATAAAATATAAATTATTTTATCTTCCTTCTTTCTCTCTCTGAGTTTAATCACACATATGTGACGCATTATTTGGAAATGACATCAAAGAAAAAGTTTCACACCCCAGCCCACCCTAGCTGTAGCTACGTCCACGTGTAACGGTAAATGCGGTGTCACGCGCGCTGTCAGCTAATAGGAGGCGGTTAGTGCTTAGCTGCTTAGTAGCTAGATATTCACGGTTTACTGACAACGAGCTATTTATAAAGGACACGTTCGAGCGCATTCAGAGAAAACTAGTGCCAAGTCAGGTGTTTAAGTGCTCGAGAGTCGCTTCTTATATTGTTTTTTATAGAATGAGGTAGAACATTCTCGTCAGATTTCGATTATTGATATTACAGATATACATATGATGTTTACTTTCGTTTTATCTTTAACAAAACTTTCAAACTAATGAATATAAATGTGTTTGACACCTATTGAAACTATGTGTCTCCATGAAATTTTAAATCACGTCTATATCCGTTGCGGGGTAAACAGAGACAGCAGTCTTGAAAAGACTGATAGGCCGCGTTCAGCTGTTTGGCTTTATGATAGAATTGAGATTAAAAAAGTGACAGGTTGCTAGCCTGTCGCCTAATAGAAGTATCCCAAGTTTATAAGCCGTGTGGTTCCCGGTATTTATAATCATTATTTTCAATATTTTCAAATGAACTCGACATATAAAATTGTTGCTCTGTCTTAAAGGCGAAAGAAATCTGATTTCATCCTGAAGTTATCCATAATCTTCATAACGATTTAACTAATAGTTAATAAGTTTAAATGAAAAACACAGAGTATAAGATATTTGCGCTGGTAAAAAAAGATGGTGCACGCTTAAAACAGACTGTCATTTATTTTTCTTATTTTAAATTACAAAATGTTTGTTCTTAACAAAGTAGTTCGGAACACTCTAAGGAGTTCGTAACACAGAGTTTTCATAAAGATGAAGCCAAAAACATTTTGATAATAATAATCCGTCTCATAGACAGTAAATCTGTTTATTATTATAATCGGCAAGTGTTGACAGCGAGTCTGCAGCTAAGCAGCTTAGCTGGGTCGCGGGCAGCTTGTGAATTATCACGTGACAATACCAGCTCCACACAGCAGGTAGCAATCCGTCCACTTCCGCCGCGCCCGTTCAACAGGGCTACTAAATTACATACGTTACATAAAATAGCCAAATACCTGAACGTGGCCTATCAGTCTTTTCAAGACTGTTGGCTCTGTCTACCCCACAAGGGATATAGACGTGACCATATGTATGTTATATAAAATCATGCGTGCCCGGAGGTATAGGCAGAGACTTTCTCCTTCCCACTCGCCGGGATCCCTGAGTTTCAGCCACGTACATCATCACGTCATTCTTGACTCTCTTCAGGCAAGCTTAGCGGTTCCACGCTTGACCTTTCGCCAGGACATCCCCGATTTTTTATATATTAGTTAATCAAATGGGAAAAAAGTTAATTTACGACGGTTCTATATCGCAGGTGGCAATCCGTTTCAAGGGTCACGGTAATGGTCCTTTTAACATTTCGAGCTGCTAAATCATTAATTAATTCTAATAACATAATTGTGTTCTCAGTTTCTTACCTACAATTAAACTGAATGAGTTTAATAACTCTATTTTCATATAACGAAAAGCAAGCGACCACCATCTTTGATTTTTCATTGCTTCTTCTTCGTTTTCGTCGTATTCTTTATTGTTTCTCCATTGCATTGCATCTTTGGTTAAATAAATAAAGAAAGAAATTATTTATTGGACCATAAAAATACATGCAAACACAACTTAATAATCTTATTCTTACTTATATGCTACCAAATAGGTTCCTGAAGTTCTAAACGAATCTCCCAAAAGTTTCGAGGACCATTTTATTGAGGGAAATATCCGATACAAGTGCATCCCACTGTTAATATTGCTAATTCATTCATGTTTTTTAATATAGACAATGTGCATTAGTCCATGATTTAGATTTAAGAGATCTATATTTGTATATTGACGTCCGATGAAAATGCTGCAGTGTAGTTTGTTCCGCCGCTTCTTCTACACATGCGCTTTAGAAGCGGTAGTAGTTATAATTAGATTTAAGTGATGTGACGTCAATAAGTGATACCTTGTATCCAATTTTGAAAATAAATCTATTCTATTCTATTCTATTCAAAATAGAAGGTGCAAAACCCTGTCTTTCTATTGCAGTATCAAATAGTCTGTTGGCCGTCCCCTGCAGGGCACAAATACAGATTTATGTTCCTCTCGCCGGCATTTAAAAGCTTTACTGTTTAAACCGTGCAGCGCTGTCTTAGAGGTGACTATTTGTCAGTGTTTAATTTAACCTTGTTATCGCTATTCATTAATTTATATAATATTTTAATAATATTCACGTCTAGGTATATCCCTTGCGGGGTTGATAGAGCTGTTTTGAAAGACTGACAGGCCACGTTCAGCTGTAAGGCTTAATGATGGAATTGAGATCAGAATAGTGACAGGTTGCTAGCCCATCGCCTAAAAAAAGGATCGCAAATTTATAAGCCTATCCTTTAGTCGCCTTTTACGGCATCCATGGGAAAGAGATGGAGTGGAGTGGAATTATATAATATTTAAATGATATTCACGTCTATATCCCTTGCGGGGTTGATAGAGCCAGCAGTCTTGAAAGACTGACAGGCCACGTTCAGCTGTTAGGCTTAATGATAGAATTGAATTTCAAATAGTGACAGGTTGCTAGCCCATCGCCTGTAAGAAGAATACAAAGTTTATTAGCGTATCCTTTAGTTACCTTTTTTGACATCCATGGGAAAGATATGGAGACGTCCTATCCTCGTTGTTTTATCGTTGTCCACTGAGTCAAAGATATAAGGCATTAAACGCAATTTGAAAATATCGCTGTAAATTCAACTACCAACATAACAAATTGTAGCCGATCTAATTAAAATAAGTCGTTATATCTAATTCACGTAATGAGGAGTCGTTTGTGACTTCCTGCGCGGAATCGCCCGCCTCCTTAGCGCGGAGAGTTTAATCACAGAATAATTTATTTTAATTAAGAAACGGTAGTATGTATGTTCTTGTAGCATATGGATTAGAAGGCTTAACATTAAAATGTTTTATGTTCTGCCATCGTCCGATGCATACATACAATCACGTCTATACGCCTCGCGGGGCTGACAGAGCCAACAGCTCCGAAAAGACTGATAAGCCGTTCAGCTTAACGATAGGATTGAGATTCAACAACAGGTTGCAAGCCCATCGCCTAAGAAAAAAACCAAACCAAACCGAATGAGAACCAAAGACTGTTGGCGCTGTCTACCCCGCAACGTATATAGACGTAAATATATGTACGTATTATGTATGTAACTTTTCACAGACCTTTGTAATAATTCCAAATTGTCGTAGGTGACCGCTCACTTACCTCAAGCCAACGACCCGTCTAATTGATGTTAATGGGTTAATTTTTACGAGTACGCTTCTTGGGAACCGCGACATGTCATAACACTGTCAACCAAACACACACTTGACCGGTTTCCGTGAATTTTAGTCATTTGTCACCGGTTGCGTCATTTTGGGAGTCGTTAAAAGTACGTAATTATAGTATGTGACTTGATAAATCGTAAATATGAGTTATACGAGTTGACTTTTAAGGGTTATTATTTTCGAGAGACTTAGAAATTAAGGTCATAATATTCAGATTAGTGAGCTATTTAGTTTTATTATAGAAAATTTATTTATCGCCGCATTAAATCCATTTTATTTCACCTTTTACAATACCAAATAGAAACAGAATTGATGCAGTTCTGCCGTTTAATAGTTAAAACAAATATACTAATGCTATCGTTATCCCTTACTGGATAGATGGACCCGGTAGTCTTAGAGATGACATTGACATACATACATACATAAAATCACGCCTCTTTCCCGGAGGGGTAGGCAGAGACTCTTTCCACTTGCCACGATCTCTGCGTACTTCGGGTACTCTTGATGCTGCAGTGTAGTTTGTTCCGCCGCTTCTTCTACACATGCGCCTTGAAAGCCCTTTACCAGGACATTGACATATTAAATTTAATATTGGTTTGTTTTTTTTTTGCTACTTTGCTATTGAGCTTACTAGCCCATCGTTTGAAAAAATTTAAGTGAGTCTTCTTTCTCCAGGCTTTAGTCCCGGTTGCATCCTCACCTCTAAACTCTCTCTCTCAAGTAAGTAAATGGGTAAGCTTTTCCTTTGGTTGATTTTTATAACCTGCGTTGGGATGCGATGCACCTGACATTAGGTATATAGACATTTATAACTTAGAGAAGCATGGATAAGTTATGTATCCATAAACACTTTGGTTATAAATTTACTTGAGAATGTTACATAGACCGCATCTTGTCTTAAAGAAAGCTCCTCTCTCAGTGAATATACAAAGTTGCAAATTATGGTTCCTTAACTAACTCCCAGGTAATATGCTGAGGCAATATGTCAGTCACTGACACAGACGTGACTGACGAGTCCGGCAGGTTTAGTGATGCAAGGTGGTTATAATGTCGATAATTTTTATATTTTTAATTTAAATATGTAGGTTAATTTTTTCGAGTTAATTAAAAAAAACTTATGAAATAACAAAAAAGAAGGTCTGCCACTGCTAACACTCCCTTTTTTCAAAACTGTCACTTAAAAACTTATTTTCCGATAATATACGTACTTTACAATATTGTCTCCAAATTATATCGATATTGTGAAATATCGATGACCCACTGATACAATAGTTTCGATATAATCGATACATACATATGGTCACGTCTATATCCCTTGTGGGCTAGACAGAGCCAACAGTCTTGAAAAGACTGAATGGCCATGGTTCAGCTATTTGGCTTAATGATAGAATTGAGATTCAAATAGTGACAGGTTGCTTGAATCCCAAGTTTGTAAGCCTATCCCTTAGGCGCCTTTTACGACATCCATGGGAAAGTACTACTCTTTTTTGTATTGGTGCCGGGAACCACACGGCACATATAATCGATACTATATGATTTTCGATATAATTGTATAGTTGCAACCCTAGGCAGGTTTTCGTCACCGGCCGATAGAGGGCCGTGTATATGTCAATTACCGCAACGCTAATCCATCATGGCGGACGGCCGGCAAAACTCAGGGTATACGACTTTCTTGGATGGATAAGACGTATCTCAATAAAAAATCTTGAGATTAGTGGCGTGGTATGTAGGATAGGATTTATTAGAGGAAAGTAACTAAATGTGGGCTAGTGCTTTAATATGGGCTAGTAACAATTCTCGAAAACCTACAGTCGAATGACACAACAAACGACGATCGTCCATCGCATTCACTCGCTTTGACATCGCACTCACTCACTCTCGTCAATCGCGCGCGAGCTGTCGCCATTATCAGCTGTACTTGTGTTGCTGCTGTCGAAAAGTTTTCTGAGGTACGTATCAATGTGTTGTTTAATCAAATAAAATTAGGTCTAAATACTGTAACCATGTGTTTTATAGCAGAATATAAGTTTAATTTTATGATTTTCGGTCGATTTATTGCTTGCTATATATGATTTGTAAAGTACAAGTACAAATTTATTTTAGTTAAGAATTCCGAATATGGGCTATTACTATGGTCCTAAATATGGGCTAGCTGTGGCTTCGGTCATAACTTTGTCTCCATATAAAAATGACCTTATTGCAACAAATAGGAAGAAAATTGAAAAAGAAAATAAAACAAAAGATAAGAAACCCAAGCAAAAGAAAAGAAGTTTAGGAAATATAAAGCCAAGACCAAGGAAGAAAGTGTAAGTGAAGAATATGTCCAATTTGATTCAGATAGTGAACCAGATGCCCCTATATGAAGAGAGGCTCCTGATACTGCCGATGCAGCGTGTATGTTTTGTCAGGAATTTTTTTCCGAAAACGCAGCAGGAGAACTGTGGGTAAGATGTTTAATATGTCAGCTCTGGGCCCATAATGACTGTGCTGGGCCAGAGTTTGACACTTGGATATGTGATTTTTATAAGTAAATTATGTGATTTCTTCCATCTACCAAAGTAATTTTATCTCTTATAAGGTAAATATTTATAATTGTTATTTTCGTAGAAGACATATTAAGTTTCTATTAGTAGCCCATATTTAAGTACCTGTTCCATATTTAGAATCTATTTTGATATTTTGTTTAATGCTCAAGATAATAATATATAATAATATTAAGAACATATGATTGTTACTTAGCTCTTTAAAAATGTATATGTGATTATTTTGACCACAATAAATGGTTAATTTTCTTATAGTTTTTTATTTTTGAGGCAAAAACAAAATGGTAGCCCATATTTGGTTACTTTCCTCTACTTGCCGCTTCTTCACTATGATTTACTTGTTCTAAAGTAAGCAAAAAATAACAATATCTCCTTTAATAAAAGTGGCCAGGTATCAGCAGCATGGCTAGTATTTTAAAAACTAAGTTTAACTGACCATTCAAAAATAATGCTGATCTTGGGTTTCTTGGGGTCTTGGGTTTTCGAAAGCTGCATCATTGACGATAGGTGGCGCAGGTAATGTGGACTATCGTGAATCTCAATTCTATCAGTAAGCCAAACAGCACAGCAGCAAGAACGTGGCCTATCAGTATTTTCAAGACTGCTGGCTCTGTCTACCCAGTAAGGATATAGACGTGATTATATTTATGTATATAAAGTGGATGTTGTAGGAGTGGAAAGTGATCTTGGTTCTGGTCTAGCCTTTAGGATGCGAAGGCCTGTTAGAAGGCTGAAGATGTCAATAAAAAAGTAGTGGAAGAGAGATTACTTCTCAAAGTAACAAGAAAACTGCTTCATCATACACAAACAGTTGATAATTACTATAGCCGTTTGTTCCGCCCATCTGCGCCCGCGCAGCCGCCGGGTACAAACAACACGCTCGTTTAACACGTTATCAAATTAATTCTAAAATCACCGTGCCTCTGTGTACTTTAATCTATTGCTCTTTTAGATTCGTAACGGTATTTCATTTTTATTATAAACTTAATTATGAAAGGGTCCATATCTTGATCAAATCGGGTACATCCTGGCGAGAGGTCAGGTCAAGAGTACCATAAACCGTAAGATGGCACATAAACAGGATAGGAAGAAATCGTCTATCTGAGAAAGAGGCGTAATCCTATGTCTCATAACACAAGTTTGTCCCGTATATATTTATTTATTTATTAATGATTTACTACGCCGTAAGGTCATCAGTTAGCAAACAATGGTACTATTTATTTCAAAAGTCATAGCATTACTAGGAGACCCATGACAGAGTTCAGGACAAAATATTGTCAACCTAAAGTTATTTTAAGGTAATATTATACCTTAGTTACTCTGAAAAGAGTGGACGACGGGATTGAACCTGTGCCTGGTGGTATTAGGACAATACCGAAGGGTACGTGGGATAATCCCGACTGCTTGTGCAGTCATCATCGCGAGTCATGGTCAGTAATGACCACAAACGGCGGTCACGGCCGCCTCCCGACACAATTACCATTTCTATTACTATTGCGTCACTCCGCCCAATTAATTCTTCTGCTTACTCTTGAATTATTTCTAATTGGTTGGTGAATATTGAGCTATTTTACTAGAGATGACATAACGGTCCAAATAAAACATTGGACCATAATGTCATCTCTAATAGAAGAGATTTTTTATTTTGTGGCCTTCCGGTATTGTGACTATTATCTCTGTCTTCCCGGCAAGTGACTAAAATGTAAATTATTTGGGAATTCAGTACAAAATATGGAATATTTGCCAAATTTTTTGCAGGTTTTTATTTTGTGAAGCGAATAGATGAATTTAAGTCAACCTTATTGATAGTTCTACATCGCTTTGGATTTTTGATATGTTGTTAATATTATAGGAAAAGAATTTTAAAACAAAAAACAAATCTGTCCGTTTGTTTGTACACGCTACTCTCCGGAACAACTAGACGGATTTTGATGATTTTTTTTTATTGTTGTATTATATGTGTATAGTAGTAACTATAAGGCCTGGGTTTACTAACCACGCAAACGTATTCGCGGACAACATTTAGTAATAAATAATTAATGTTGTGCCAACGATGTCGTCTCCACCGCACTATAAACTCAATGGAGTTCGCTCACGCCGCCGCGGAACTCCGGATGTCGATAACGTGTCTAATAAATCCTCTATTTGGTTCTCGGTTCGAGTTATTTGCATCTTTTGATCTCGTATATTGGCCCGTTAGTTCTGATTGTACTAGGAGTGGTTTGTAGCCGTTCGCTAAGTGTTTAAACGAAGTAATGAAAATGGTAGTCTTATAATTGGATGTCAGGCGGATGAAACATAGGCTGAGTTAGGAACGTGTGGAGATCTAAACATTTATAAGGAAAATAAAAAATCTATTTACATGTAGTGTCGGGTGGTTCCCAGCACCAATAGAACAAAGAATATTTCTTCCAACGCATTTCCCGAAATCGCCACGGGAACGGAAATTTTAAGATCTTTTGTTCTACGCAGACGGAACCGCTGGCGTACTTTAGTCAAAAATTTTTTTTTTTAATTTCTAAGAAAACTATGTGAAAATCATTTCTTTCAGTTGATCTATACAACATAAAAAATAATACAAATTGAGAATTACTGTACCCAATTTTCCACGTAAATATCAATAAATAACAAAACACCCATTATACTGAAGTCTTAGCCTCTTGACAATTCACTTTTAACCCAATTTTGTTGCAAATTCCGACACTGTTAGAGTTATAGGCATGCAACACTTCGCAGTGTGTAATTTGCACAAATAAATGTCCGTCTGTGTGTCACAACCACGATAAGTGACGCTAGTTTCTATATATTGAGTGGAATTGTTGCTTTTAGTCTAAAATTTCAATAGCAAAATATGTTGTTCTTTGTCGTTTGTTAAATATACAATTGTTTGTTGGATATAAACATGGAGAGTACAGGATTTAATAATGGAGAAATTATTTATGTTCAAGTGATTGTTTCTTAACAAATTCATTAAAAGCTAACTGAATCATGATCAAAAGCAGAGATACATACATACATACATATAGTCACGTCTATATCCCTTGAGGGGTAGACAGAGCCAACAGTCTTGAAAAGACTGAATGGCTACTTTCAGCTATTTGGCTTAATGATAGAATTGAGATTCAAATAGTGACAGGTTGCTAGCCCATCGCCTAAAATAGAATCCCAAGTTTGAAAGCCTATCCCTTAGTCGCCTTTTACGACATCCATGGGAAAGAGATGGAGTGGCCCTATTCTTTTTTTCATTGGTGCCGAGGACCACACGACACAGATATACACAAGATTTTGAGAAGTGATTAAAGCTTTTAATATCTATCCTTAGAAATTTATAAATAAGAGGTCACATTTCTCATCTTATTTTTCGACATAGACAACTGAACCACTCCGTTTTTTTAAAAGCTCATATTTCTACGAATATCGTTAAAAGACGACCTAGTTAAGCACAAATTCAACTTAACATTTAGGTGACTTAAAAATCCTATTTTTTCTAACTAAAGCATTGCTCTTATAACTTTAATTGATGTAAAAGTAGTCAGTATAGTATCACTGGATTTCCGTCACTTCGTACACCGTCACACACGAATAGCAACTTAACTTAAGCAATTTTATTTACACATACATTTAAAGCCTTAAGTAACATAAATAATGCTTTCTCCTTCCAACACACGTTACTCAAAGATACACGCGTCACGTACATACATACCGACATAGATGAATTGTTTACACACAAATTAACGAGGACACGGATAAAAATCCTCTTAATTTTTATATTCAAATTCTAAATTATTATAGAACACTTCATATCTCTTAATTGTCATATCTTTTGGTTTCACAGCATTGGTTGACGTCAAATAATTTGGTACTAACTAATAAAATATAACTGCCTTTATTATGTTTTTATACAGAAAAGCTTTGAATTCATTTGTATCCTTTTAATTTATAGACTGTGCACGATTTTGAGTAATTTAAGCATATCATTACAAAAATAAAAATCGTGATTTTCGTATGTAGGAAAAACTCTAAATCAAAATCAATATTTTACTCAGAAAAAGGCTTTCGCAGACACTTTTGCACGTCATTTTACATTTCAATAAATTAAATTTAAGATATATCTAATATTTTAGTATTTCTCAAAAAGCTACAAGCTATACACTACCTTAGCATTTGAGGCTAGCGCCTTAAAAGAACAGAGCGAAACTGCTTATTTCCTTTATCGCTTTTCACGAAATCCATGGGAAAGAGATGAAAAGTCTAATTTATATATATACTCGTATACATATATTTAAAGACTGACAACAGCTCACAAATCTTAGGCCACGTTAAGTTTGATGGCTTGATAAAGGAATCGAGGTTAACTATCTTAGTTGTTATTAATTTGTATTAACAGTTAAGTATACAATGATTTGACAGATGGTTCGTCCATACGCCACTGCGTAATCCGAGCTTTGAACCTAATGAGCCTCATTGAGTGTCAAGAGTGTTGACTCTTTGACACGAGGTCAACTGTCAAGAAGCCAAGAAGACACCTGGTCACGTTACGGTCAAGCGTTTGTTTATGGGTTAATATTATTATGTAAATAAATACATATAAATAGAAAGCGTGACTGACTCATGACAGATCTGTCATCCACACAAATAATGAAGATCAAAGAAGAGAAATGCATATGAATAATTAAATAAATAAATTTGCTTCCTATTTCTGCCAGTAGAATTAAATGAAGAAACTGATTCGAAGGCCTCGTTTAGACTGGTGCAGTTGTTGAAGAATAGAGGATGCAACTGTGATTAAAGTCAGGATGAAGGGTTGTTGAAGAAAGTACTTCAGTGAATATTGTTATCGCTTCTTCTTTGCTAATGCTTTGGGAGTTCCAGTAAACTTAGTGTTAAGTAATTTATTCGTTATTTACCAATGTTGTGACAGCAAAGCTGTGACAATTATTAAGTGATGTTCGAAATGTCCCACTTTATCTAATAAATATCTTATTATATGATTTGACGCTATATTTTCTCTGATACCAGCCCAATATGCAAGCTCACTACAAAGTAACAGATTCGCTGGTTACCTCACGAGCTGCTCTCGACCGCGCACTATCATTACTCCGCATTCTGATTGCTCTGGAGCAGATTAATTCGCAATAAGTTCGAGTATTCTGGGTCAGTGCCCGCGTGCCTTGTTTACACGGGATTAGTATTAAAAGAAGTCTAAGTCCGTTTGTTTTTTTTAAGTGACGAAGGAGGAGAGTAAGGTCAACTTAAATACTTGAAAAGATTTTGTGTTAGTTTGGTTATTGTGTAGGGGGCCGAAACTTTACCGTTTTTCATTTTCAAAGTATTTCAACAATAATGATGGAGAATGAGAAAAATGAAAAATTAAAATATTCATATTACAATTTTTAAATATCTACAAAATATTTGTGCTACTAAGTCCGTGTAAATATAATCATATTGTATTGATTGCCGAAACGAACTTTATTAAAATAATCTCAGCCATAACCATAAAAATTAAAACGATCTAAACAGCCATTGTCCCACATCGCGTTCATTAACATTCGCAATTCAAAGTAATTTGATCGCGCAACTAATTTATTGTTTAAACATTATAATAACGGGATTCGATTATTACTTACGTTTTGATAGGTTATTAACAATTAATGTTCTTCACAAATGCGTAGCGCAAAGCGAAACGGTTTGACAGGTTTTTATTTCCGAATGTTTATTAGCCGACGCCGTGAAATCGAGAAGGTACGCGATGTTCGTCTCGGCCAGATAAATCTGCGCGACCACCCGCCGCTACTTTATGCCCATACGAACAAATTATATTTATTCCGCACTCATCACGAAGCACACACGCCCGCGTATCATGAAGCAGGTGTGTGCAACTTCCCACGAACGATTTTATTACCTCATTAGCGTGAAGAATGTCTTCATAAAGTGTCGCCGGCCCCGGGACATCGTTCATTACGCACAGTAATGGCTTTAATAAAATCCTATATTTTCCTGCACTAATGTAAGCCGGACTGACTTTTCGAACGCATTGGACTGTTACCATCATTCGTGTTATATGCAGATTCAGTTCTTGTGTACGTTTAAAGCGATCGTTGGATATCGAATACACCGTTGTATTGTAGTAATAGTGTAGGGTCCCATTACGGGAGAGCCTGAAGGCACGGCTCGGCGGCGCGAGTTCGCAGCACAGGTGGGTCCCGCAGGGTGCGCTACTGAGGCCGTTGCGATATTATCACAATTGCTGTTCATGCTTCTGTCTGCACATGCTCGACCATATTATTATCGGCTTCTATATCAATTGCTTTATTAAATGTTTACATTCAACTACCATATTAAGTGAAACTGCGACTAGTCTTGTAAACTGACTGAGCGGAACTGGTTATTGTTATTCAATTTCAACTTAGGTTCAACTTTTTGTGTCAGCGTATTTTGTAACGGTACGAATACATTATATCATTTGTCTGACAGAGATTAACTGTAATCATATATCAGTCAAAAGCAAATTATTGTGGCTTCACACAAGTTTGGGTTTCTCAGGTAAAGTGGTTTGCACAATGGGTAGGTATTTGCGGCGTCGTCGTCCAACTGCGCGGGCGCAGGCGGCGTCGATATGATCGATGTGTCGCGTCGCCCGCGGCTACACTGCGCCACACTTCGCTACAACGTGAGAAAGTCCAGTGTTACAACAGCAGACCAGACGGATCTTTGCCACAGTATAAAGACTACAGAACCCTTGTTAAATGTTTAAGTATTGTAAGCTTAACAAAGTACTTGGAAGTATTGCAAGCGGCAATAACTAGGAGTGTATGAGTCGCGGTGTTTATAGCAGCATTAATTATAGCGTTAATGTTTTATGCAGCACTTTGTGTACACAGTGTTTATGGTATTAGTGTTATAGTTCCACTTGTTACAGTAATTATATACTCCATAGTATAAATATTAAAGGAAAAGTCCATTCTGTTCATCCCTGCATACTTAGCATGCCAGGAGGAAAGATCTATTTCACTTACCAAAAATCTTACTCGCTTCATCATAGACATTATCTTCCTCATTTCAGTTCGTAAGCTGGTATAGAAACAATGTTCTGTTCAATTTGTTATGCCCCATAATCACTTACGCCTGCGCTGTTTACGGCATTTCGTGTATTGAGTCATGAACTATTTCATTTTCCTTTCCTTTTACAGCTCGGAATTGCTTAAAGATGCCACAGATATGTTGCCGAAGTGTTTTATTGACTACGAAGTAACAATAGCTGACCAAAGTTTGTGTTCCGTGAAACAGACTCTAAAACTGTTTCGTATAATGTGGTGAAGTAACAATTGATTTATTTAACTGTAAATTAAATTATCTAGTTGGTTGGCGCAGTGATTGTATTTTTGTCTCTTAACGGAAGACCGGGTTCAATCTCCGCTTTTTCAGATTATTTTGGATGAATAGTATCGTTGAGTTAGTTTCCGTTATCTCAAGTCTCAAACTTATTTTGCAGTAAGCTACATCTATGTAACTATTTTATTTGACTTTTTATCATAATATCCCAATTGTGTTAAATTCAAATTCAAAATTTTTATTCATTACTAAAGGATACTTCATATCGCTTAATAATTGTCAAAACGTATGGATTAACAACATTGGTTGACGTCAAATAAATTACTTAAAACTAAGTTTACTGCCGCTTCCAAGGCGTCAGTGCAGAAGAAGCGGTAATAAACTGCACTGCAGCATTTTCTTCAACAACGTCAACTTGACAATATCTATTAAACTTAGAATAGAATGTGGACGAGAGAATACATTGTTCAGATTAATATATTTATATGAGATTTTATTTTTTATTTTTATTTATTTCTTTACATACTCTTTGAATTTTCGGTTGGGCATATCAAGAACAGACTCCGGCAAACTGTCGGCAACCGGCAACCGGCAACTTATTTTGTCGAAACTTTGTTCAGGGATTAGTAAAATTTAAGGATAACACTACTACTATTATTTTTCAAAATTCCCACGGGAGCGAATCCCTAATCAAAGTGTAGATACAATAAATTCACAGAAATATGATACCAATCATAAATATAACACAGCGATTAGTAACTAAATACTATATCATTACCATAATTGAACGCGCCGCTTTATTTTACTGTTCCTATCCCTTTTCATTCCGCACAATACGATAGTGACAGCATATGTGGTTTCTTCGGAGCTCGACAACACTCGACGGCTTACGAATGGAGCCATAGAACATTTCAATTCAAATTTGAAAATAGTGATGGAAGAAAAAATATGGCCGCAAATGGACCGCTCCGCTCATATAGTAAAAATAATAAAATTGCGCATCTTAGAAACAAGAAGAACCCTGGCCAGGGCCCAAGAAGCCAAAATACAAGAAATTAAGGTACGTGTTGTGCGTTTACATTCCCGCTTCCCGCTTCTTCCTTTCACAACGAGAGAATATCTCTTTACCAAAAATCCAGCGACCTACATAATTGTTTTTCCGCTATCCCATTTTGTGGTCCTTCGAGCCGGATAAAACCCGCTTCAAACCCGCTTCATGCGTATTGTTATTGACGAGATTTGTTTAAAACCGCAATTTTCTGCAGATAATCATAACCGCATTGCGCCGACATTCGGCCGGCTTCTGTGTAGAATTTACCTACACAATTAAATAAAAACGTCCGCTCAGAGTACTCTCACACCGCTCACCGCTTATTTTGAATAAGATTTTGGTATTAAGTGTTTTATTTCGTAAAATACCTCTATCCGCCATCTTTCACCATGGAATCTAAGCTCAAGTTGTTACAAGAGAAAAATAAGGTTCGCTTTGAACGTCTTTCTAAATTATACGAGGTAGGCAAACATTTGTCTCCATCTACTACCGAATTGCGCTCGATTGAGACTTTTATGTCCGATAGTCAAACTGTAGACATATTGCGTAATGATTTCATGCAAACTTTGGATGAAATTAACCTATTACACATGGAATTAGATCCCAAATTCCAACCAAGTTATAAGTCACTTTCATCATTTGAAGATATTTATGCTCGTGTTGTAAGGTTCCGTGTAAATCTAAAAGGTAAATCCGTTTCTTCGAGTGCAGTTCCGCAAACAACGAATAAGGCTCCCTTCAAACTAGCTCCGCTTAATATTCCTAGCTTTGACGGAAAAATTGAAAATTGGCCCGTTTTCTATGAATCTTTTAAAGCTAATATACATTGTAATCCAGATTTAACAGATTCTCATAGAATTCAATATTTAGTTGGAAGGCTCACCGGAAATGCATTAAAAATTATAGCAGGCGTGATTCCTTCTGGCGAAAACTATAAGTCCATTTGGGACAGTTTAACAAAGAAATATCAGGATAAGAGAGCCCTAGGTTCGTATTATGTTTCCACGTTGCTTAATATTAAAGCCGCTTCAAATAACTCGGTCGCATTAAATAATTTCATAGATACATTTGACGCTGCCGCCGCTGCACTAAATCAATTAAAAATTGAAGATACTTATGATTTTATTTTATTTAATTTAGCATTCCGCAAATTAGATTCAAGTACCGCTCAGGCGTTTGAAATGACTGCTAGAGATAAAATAATTCCGAGTTATTCAGATTTAGTTGAATTCATTAAAAGTCAAGTAAAAATATTAGATCGCACTGCTAATAATAATAATTCATTTAACCGCACTACTCAAAATAACAATGCTACTATTAATAATTCAAACCGCTCCCGCCATACAGTCCATTCGTTCGTAACCCGCAATAATAATAATATCGACAACCGCTCTGTATGTTCGATGTGTAATACGTCTGAACACTTTCAGCTTTATACTTGCCCCGCATTTAAATCTTTGTCACCGAAAAATCGCCTTGAATTTATTAAATCGAAAGTAGGGTGTGTAAACTGCCTTAGCTTGACACATTCCGTGTCAAAATGTAATTCGAAGTATAAATGTAGACAATGTGGTAAAAGTCATCATTCTTTGTTACATTTAGATTCATCCTCAAATAAAAACTCACCTTCTGCGTCATTTCGAGATTCGTTCACTAGAACAACCATACAAGACAGCGCTGCTTCGGCTGAAACTGGTACAGAGAATTGCGCCTCTACCTCCGCGGCATCAATGCCCGTTATTAGCAAAGATCGCGAGCACGTATCGCTTTGCGCTCGCTCACCTGACCTAACGAATGTTCTTCCCTGTACCACGTTAACTTGTCATAACCGTACTGAAGTGCTTCTTTCTACCGCCAGTATTTACGCGTATAATAATGAAAAGAATATAAAAGAAACTGTTCGATGTCTTATTGATAATGCTTCACAGAACAATTTAATTACTCTAAACTGTTGCAAAAAACTTAATTTGAAAATTATTCCGCTGTCAAATTCGACTTTAAAGTGTGTTGGTTTAACTTCCCGGCCTGTTATAGGGTATGTTAATTTTACTATTTCTGCAAAAAATAATAAACAAACTTTTAATTTAACCGCATTAGTCATAGATTGTATTACCGATCGTCTTCCTATAGATTATATTGACACATCTATTGTTAGGCATCTGGTAAACATACCGCTTGCAGATCCATTCTGGCATATTCCTGGTGAAATCGAAATTGTCCTAGGAGCAAAGTTATTCCCATTCTTACTTCTTAGTGGAAAAGTCATTGCACCGCCAGCTCCGCCCGCTATTGAAACTGTTTTTGGATTTGTTTTCATGGGTGACGCCGCTGCTAATACCGCTTCGTCAGACATTGGCGATATAACCGCAATTCCATCTTCATCTTCCGCTTCATTTCTTACTTCTTTTGAAAAAAGTATAGATGCCTCTCTTTCTAAATTCTGGGAATTAGAGGAAGTTCCTGTGAATAAATTTCTTAGTCGTACTGATGAAGAATGTGAACAAATATACGCTTCTACAGTCTCTCGCGACTCGTCTGGTCGCTATTGCACCGTGTTACCATTTGCTAAGGATCCCAGTAGCTTAGGGAACTCGTACACTGTTGCTCATCGCCGTTTATTGGCACTGGAACGCAGACTTAGCGACACAGATTTACGTGTGAGCTATAACGCCGCTATCATGGATTACATAAATAACAAATACTTAGATCCAGTGTTACCATCGGACGAGTCTGATGGAGGTTATATAATTCCTTACCACCCAGTTGTCAGATTGGACAAACAGACTACTAAAGTCAGGGTTGTTTTGGACGCGAGTGCTCAATGTCATAATGGTGTATCTCTCAATGATATTTTACACACTGGACCTAATCTTCAAGCTGATTTATTTTTATTATTACTTAATTTTCGTTTATTTCCAGTAGCTTTAACTGCAGATATAAGGCAGATGTATCTTCAGATACTTGTAACTGAGGAACATCAAAAATATCAAAAAATACTCTTTCGATTTGACCCTTCTGAACCGATTCGTATGTTCAAGTTCAACAGAGTGACGTTTGGACTTAGGTCGAGCCCATTTGTTGCAATGCGCACAGTACGTCAACTTTGTAATGATGAACGTTCTAATTTTCCTGTAGCAGCAGCTATAGCTGAAAAGGAGCTCTATATGGATGATTTAGCTAGTTCAATTTTAAATGAATCAGATGCTGTCGAAGCTTCCACGCAGTTGATTAAAATGTTTAAATCAGGTGGTTTTGATTTAGTTAAATGGTCGAGTAACTCTAAAATGGTACTTGATAATATTCCGCTACCGCTAAGACTTTCACAACAAGTAGAATTTGATAAATCCGCTTCTTTTAAAATATTAGGGCTGGAATGGCAGCCGGAGAGTGACACATTTGTTTTTAAAATAAATAACGATGATCGCTCTTGTACCAAACGTTCTATACTTTCTTCAATCGCCCGCTTATGGGACGTGTTAGGTTTTGCCGCGCCTGTAATTGTTTATGCTAAACTTCTAATTAAAGAACTTTGGCTTCAGAAGGTTGGATGGGATGAAACACCTCCGACAAATATATCCGCTATGTTTATTAAATTTAGAGAACAATTGCCACTTCTTGCTAATTTAAAAATTCCCCGCCATCTGGCTGTAGCTCAGGGTTCTAGGGTTAATATAGTTGCTTTCGCTGACGCTAGTATGAAAGCGTATGGCTGTGTTGTTTTCTTACATGTTACCGAACCTACTGGTAACATATGTGTCCGCTTGGTTTGTGCAAAGTCAAAGGTTGCGCCAGTCAAAGTAGTTTCACTTGCCCGCTTGGAGCTCTGTGCTGCCGTCATAATGTCTAAACTAACCAAATTGGTCTACGATACTTATTCAGCGCGCACGCCTATAGATAATGTTTATGCTTTTTCAGACTCAAAAATAGCTCTTTCGTGGATTCATTCATCTCCACATCGGTGGAATATTTTTGTCAGCAATCGTGTTGCCAAATGTCACGAGAATCTAGAGCCTAAAAACTTCTTCCACGTCGCCGGAGTTCAGAATCCCGCAGACTGTCTGTCGAGAGGTTTATTACCTGAACAATTACTTACGCACAAATTATGGTGGAACGGTCCTGAATGGTTAATTACGCCTGTACTTCAGTGGCCGATAGAATCTTTTCAGCCTGAAAAATGTGAAGACTTGCCAGAATTTAACAGTAAAACGCTTGTCGCAACCGCTTCTCGTGGTATAGAATTGTCTCCTCTTTGTTCTTTATCGTGCAAAGTTTCTTCATGGAATAAACTATTAAGAATAATTGTATATATTTTACGCTTTGTAAGATTATTGCCCCGCTCTAAAAGGTTAGAGACCTCTCATATAATTACCGCTGAAAACTATTTGCTTCGATCAGTTCAAATCGCTCATTTTACACATGTCATAAATGATTTGAAAAAGGGTAATACACCTTCCGCCCCGCTTAATAAATTAGACTTATTTATATCGGAAGATAAATTAATCAGAATAGGAGGTCGATTAGCTAATTCAAACTTACCGTTCGAAGCGAAACATCCTATTTTACTTCCTAAACATGATAATGTTACTTACTTGATTATAGACTATTTTCACCGCGTACATTGTCATACTGGTGCCGCTCTTCTTAGCTCTTTGATTCGCCAAAAATATTGGATAATATCATCTCGATCTGTTATACGGCAACGAGTACATAATTGTAATTTTTGTTTTAAAAATTCTCCTTCGCATCCAACTCCTAAGATGGCGAATTTACCCGCATTTCGTGTTCAAGAGACAAAAGCTTTCGTTCATACTGGCGTGGATTACGCTGGGCCTATTAACATCACTATTTGTAGACGTCGTGGTCAGCGAAGTCAAAAGGCATACATTTGCCTATTTATTTGTTTAGTGACGAAAGCAGTTCATATTGAACTTGCCTCAGATTTATCTTCTATTACATTTCTTTCTGCGTTTAAGAGATTTATATCCCGTAGGGGTCCAGTTTCGCATCTATATTCCGATAATGGAACTAATTTCGTTGGCGCTAAGTCTCATTTGAATGAGCTTTATAATTTTTTACTTTCTTCAGATTATAATGATTTACTCTCAAGCGAGCTTGTAAATCGCCGCATAGAATGGCATATGTCTCCTCCCCGCGCTCCGCATTTTGGAGGAATTTGGGAGTCAAATATAAAAAGTCTGAAGACTCATTTGTACCGCATTATTGGCAATCAACTACTTACATATGAAGAGCTTTTAACAGTATTAACACAGATTGAAACAATAATGAATTCACGACCACTCTGCGTACTACAGGAAGAACCGCATCTTGAGCCTTTAACTCCCGCGCACTTTATTATGGCTTCTCCACTACAGTACTTGCCACTCGCACCTGTATCTTCTACGCCGCTAGTTACACGTAAATCGCTTCTCGATCAAATGATTCGCTCATATTGGAAAAGATGGCATTTAGAGTACTTGAATAATTTACAGGTTCGTCAGAAATGGTTGAAAGATGTAACGAATGTCAAAATTGGTACTGTAGTGTTGATACATGAAGATAATGTTCCCCCATTACGATGGCCATTGGGAATCATTGAAAAAACTTATCCAGGTGCAGACGGTACTGTGAGAGTAGCTTTAGTTAAAACTCAAAATGGTTTTCTTAAAAGACCAATAATTAAATTATGTCCATTGCCGTCGCAATAACAATACCGCATTTTCTTAATAATTTCTTATTTTATGAATGTTATTATATTATTTTTTCCGCTTTAGTTAATATTAAAATCCACTACTATTTACGCTACTCTATGAGTGATTTCCTTTTATTTTTCTTTTGAGAAAGCGATGTTTCTCAAGGCGCCGGAGGATGAACGCGCCGCTTTATTTTACTGTTCCTATCCCTTTTCATTCCGCACAATACGATAGTGACAGCATATGTGGTTTCTTCGGAGCTCGACAACACTCGACGGCTTACGAATGGAGCCATAGAACATTTCAATTCAAATTTGAAAATAGTGATGGAAGAAAAAATATGGCCGCAAATGGACCGCTCCGCTCATATAGTAAAAATAATAAAATTGCGCATCTTAGAAACAAGAAGAACCCTGGCCAGGGCCCAAGAAGCCAAAATACAAGAAATTAAGGTACGTGTTGTGCGTTTACATTCCCGCTTCCCGCTTCTTCCTTTCACAACGAGAGAATATCTCTTTACCAAAAATCCAGCGACCTACATAATTGTTTTTCCGCTATCCCAATAATAAAGAAATTAATATTATATGTTTTGCTAAGTATTTGAAATTAACTCTGCTGATGAATACATTAGTATAATCTGGTCATAGTTTGGGGATTGTTTACGGGTCACTGTCGACTCTGGATGGCCACTTGCAGGGCGGTGTTGCAATGCTCTGTGTCGTGAATTAGAGGTACACATTAGAGGTTACAGTGGCCGAGAGACAGGATTCGATTGGAAACAATTGAAAATCTACTGTGGCTCTAACCGTCACATTGTCATTTGCTGCAGTCGGAATATTGACGCAGCGGTTTTTAAGCGTGGATGGTCGAACTGTTAATGAATCTATTTGTAAAAAACCTGAGTAGGATTAAATACCTACCGTTTTTATGTTCTATTACTATAGGTTAGAGATTATTATAGGTTAGCGATCCTTTTTAAAGTATATGACTTGTGTCACAAACCTGCACATACAGACATCATGGTAACACGTTCATGTAACCATGATTTAATGGTATGATTCCCCTCAAAAGATTGCGGAGGTCAGATCGGCAAGTGAACTTGGCAAATTCAAGATCGTGGTCACAATCTTAAAATTAAGGACGTCCTGGTAAAGGGTCAGGTCAAAAGTACCCGAAACCGCCGAGCTTGCATGAAGAGAGTTATGAATGTGGATGAAGCGAAGGAAATATGCAGAGATCGTGGCAAGTGGAAAGATGGAGTCTCTGCCTACTGATCTCTGAAAGAGGCGTGATTTTATGTATGTATGTATGTCACAATCTTTTGGGCTACTTTCCAGAAGCCAGGACCAACGCTAGGAATCTGATGCAACAAAAGCACAATTACTACCTTAGGCCTCATCTCGCTCACCACCAGACAAAAAAAAATACTATTGTCGACCTAACTCCGTGAAATTACCCAATGTGAACCTTAGGCTGGTCATATTGACCACTGTGGCGCAAGCGCAACATTAGCATGCATTAACCACGGATTGAGTGCAGCCCACGCTGGTTCGATGCATGCCATCAATATGCAAAACCAAGGTCAATAAACCAATTTAGTACCAAATCTTCATTGCATTATTACGAAGGTCATCACAATTACTTCCATGCTGGTCTGCAGGGCATTCGTAACGTTGACAAAGCATATATTCTCTTTTTCCATCGATTGACGGTTAACTACATAGATTATTTTATTTAAATATAAGCACGTCTGTATACAAGGTAATTTAACAACTGTAACATCATACATACATATATATACTCACGTCTTCCTCCCTTATGGGTAGACAGAGCCAACAGCCTTGCAAAGACTGACAGGCCACATTCAGGCTTAATGATGGAATTGAGATTCAAATAGTGACAGGTTGCTAGCCCATTGCATAAGAGAGGAATCCCAAATGTATTAGCTTATGTTTTTTCAGACATCCATGGAAAAGAGATGCCGGAAACCACACGGCACATAGCCATGAATTTATTTAAGCCATTCTTATAAGAGTACATGCGGCGCTAGCATCTGATAGCAAAGAAAAAACATAAAGTAAGTAAGTAAGTTTTTTTGCGTTAAAAGTGGTATTACAGGTCAAAGTACATTTATGTTTCTCACTCTTAACCTAAAATAGGCATGCAAATTTCTGATTATAATATTATACAAAAAAAATATATAGATTTAGCTTAGTATTTGACTTGGTCACAATATCGCTTGTCGATGCGTTCTTAAATTTCCTTGTCACATAAAAAACATAGTTTGTGCCTTCTTTTCTGGTGCAGATCTTCAAAGTCAATCAAGGGAAAAACTTCAGCTTCTTTTTTAGGCCTGTCACTATTTCTGAATCTCAATTCCATCATTAAGCTATATCTACAGCTAGAGGTCACTCGTGTGACTATTGTTTTTGTCTACCCAGCGAGGGAAAAGACGTGACTTCAAAAAAAAAGTAGTTTCCACATACTAGCCACGTGCCCAAACCAGCTATATTAAACCTCATTAACATACATTATTGAGGTAATAAAATATGACCACATACAACTGTTATCCGAATTTCTAGAGATTTCAAATGTAGCCGTTAAATATGGCCGCGGGTCGGAGGGCAGAAACTGTTTGTCGATATTAGAGGGCTTTGATACTTCATCATGATATTGGAGTGAATTGAGTGACGGTGTGCCGTGTGGTTCCCGGCACCAATAAAAAAAGAATAGGACCACTCCATCTCGT
Source organism: Amyelois transitella (assembly GCF_032362555.1). Classification (NCBI taxonomy): domain Eukaryota; kingdom Metazoa; phylum Arthropoda; class Insecta; order Lepidoptera; family Pyralidae; genus Amyelois; species Amyelois transitella. The sequence goes on along the minus strand of NC_083521.1, from coordinate 209,539 downwards.
TCCCATTATTATCGTAAAAGGCGAAAGGGATAGGCTTATAAACTTGGGATTCTTCTTTAAGGCGATGGGCTAGCAACCCGTCACTATTTGAATCTCAATTCTATCATTAAGCCAAACAGCTGAACGTGGTCTATCAGTCTTTTCAAGACTGTTGGCTCTGTCTACCCCGTAAGGGATAAAGAGTTGATCATATGTATGTATGTATTGAGTGACGAGATGAAGGAAAAGCCAAATAGCTGAACGTGGCCATTCTGTCTTTTCAAGACTGTTGGCTCTGTCTACCTCGCAAGGGATATAGACGTGACCATATGTATGTATGTAATATTGGGATTAGAAAGAAGATATAGTCTTAGGAATAGAAAGTTGAATTCTTAAGATTGTTGGTTGGAAAACATGGGGAGTATGTAGAATACCTACACTAACATAATAATAAGTTATATATTGTATTAATAAGCTTATATGTATATGTTTTAATAAGTTCATATGGAAGGTATATGTTTATTATTTGTATTTATTTGATTAGACTAGAGTAATTAGAATGTAATAATGTTCTTGATTATACATAAATCACCACGAATAAGAAAACTTATGTTACTGTATTTTGACTACAGAAATATGTAAGAAATCTGAAGTGGGAAGATATATAAGGCATGTCTACTTATTCGTTATATAGACGTGAATTTTCGTTTGTATGTAGAAACCTGATAATCGATTTAATCAATTATCACTACGCTCCGTTATTAAAAGCTATGTAACAATTATTAAAATAATTGCGAGCAAGGCAAACTTTCTCTTCTGGTAAGCGCAGATTAAATATCGCTTAGCGGAACGCTGCAAATTAAGGAGCTTAATCGAATTAATCAACCTATCATGTTACGAAATTAATATAAATGACTTTAGATTAAAGCCACCAATTTTTAAAAGCTAGTTGTTGGCTGTAATCAATTTTGTAAGATTATTTATTGCTTTTGTTATTTAAATACATATAACATGCAAAATTATTATTTGAGAATCATGGCAAGTGGCAAGATATAGTTTCTGCAGACCCCTCTGGAATAGAGGGGTATATAATAATAATAATTCCAGAGGGGTCGGCAGAAACTATATCTTTCCACTTGCCATGATTCCCAAATAATAATTTTGCGTCAATTCAATATTCTCTTTACGCAAGCTCGTCAGGTTTTTAAATTGACCTTTCGCCAAGACGTCTAAGATTTAACCAACCTGCTTTCCACATAACTTTACCATAATTAAGCGTACTCTTGTCATTCCTATCTCCACATCTTATTTCAGAGAACAACTTTATCACGCTGTTTGTCATCTTGTCATATATACTAAAAATTACACCTTTTTCCCGGAGGGGTAGGCAGAGATTACACCAAGTCAACCTGCTTAATTCTTCCTCTCCACATAACCAAACCATCTTCGCCTACTCTACCTTGTATAACTCATCTTGTCACTCAATCGATAATCTAAATTCCACAAGTTTTCAAATAAAAATTGAACTCTTATTTAACGTACGAGCTGCCACTATCTTTACAAGCAATTTTTCGCTGTTTTCCCTGCTGTAATCACTCATAATTATCAACTATCATCGTCGATACTCAGGTTCTCAACGCCATAATTATGTTTTTATGGCGACGCGTGCGTGTCGTACGACTTTATGGACTTAATTGTAATTGTATCTTGGGAAAAATTGGTTCTTGTTTCCTCAATTATCAAAACAATTAAAGTTTAAACAGTTTTTTAAATCCTTATCGATTTATCTTTATATATTTTCCTTAATTCCATCATCTTGCAAATGATTCCAAACATTTGAGAATCCTCTATTTGGGAAAGTCGATGGTAGACTCTATTAATAATGTGATATTATGTATTTACATTTATATTTAGGTCTATACACTCCGTTAATTAGTTTCGTCTGTGACTTCAAAAATAAATCAGTAAGCTTTACCTTTAAAATTTGCAAATTAATCACTTTCACGCAAAGATTAATGCTTCATGTTCATCCAGTAATTATAAACAGGGCAATTTCTGCCAATAAATGGCATGTTGCTTACCCTGGCCAAGGGCAAGCCTTGTCTTCGAGGGTTTGGCTCAAATTAAATTGACCTCAGACCAAGGTCATGTTATACATTCTAGGTTGAGCAGGGTCTAGACCGCCTAGCTTGTGTCTGTATAATTAGCTGCATGTAAATTTTACGGTACTAACTTATACCTCTTACTTCGTTTGGGGAAACCTGATGACCTTTCTCGAAAAAATTTGCAAAAAAACTCTAGTGTCCGTGATGAAACTACAAGCCACATTTAAGCTTCCTTTCTCACTGTTTAATTATTTATATATATTTATGTACGTCAAGAAAACATACATATATTAAGGAAACTTTGTACAGAGACACTGCTTGTTTCTTAAGAAAATTTCTTCTAGCATCATATTAATTGATAATAGTACCCGATTACTTTTGCTGAGTTATGTTCATAAGATTGACTAATAATACTTGTTTTTACGGAGAGTGAAAATATCTAGTAATCGTAGAATATGCATGAAAAGAGTAATGAGGTAGTAGGGGAGGTCTGTAAGGATCATAACAAGGAAATTCATAGCCTCTGCCTACCCCAATGGGAAACCGACGTGATGGTATGTATGTATGTGAAAACATTGTTAGAAAACCTGCACATTCAAGCAACTAGATTTGCTGTTTACATCGCTCACAGAACAGCCTGTTAGGATATAAGCCGCTATAAACATCAAATCAAATAAAATAAAGTTATTTGTGAAGAATTCGGTTACATTATTTTTCTGGTAACTCATCTAAACCATGTTAACAGCGTCACAACCGCAGCGGCCGCGGCCCGCCTCCAGTGTCAAAGCTGTTCACGCTACCGTTGTCAGATTCTCACAACTAATTTAATTTGGATTAGTTCTAGTATTCGTCGTTTTGCCGTGTAGCCGGCCGCCGGCGGGTCGTCCGACACGGCGCGTCGCCGGAGCGTGGCCGTGACGGATGTCTTTATGTTGCCGCCAACTTCATTTTTATTTTAAACCACTTTGCTATGTGGCTGCCCGAGTGGCGCAGTAGAGATAAGCCAGTGCACTATATAGGTGGAGCTGGGTTCGATGCTTAGTTCAAACACTTACTTAAAGACTTTATCCTGTACTGACGGGGTACACAGAGTCTAAGAGACTCGAATACGGATGGCTTCATGTTGGAATTCAGATTCAAATAGTGACAGGTTGCTTGACTTTTCCTTAATTACCTATTACATTCAATGCGAAAAAAATAAAAGCTGACTTAAATTTCATATTGATTTATGTGGTAACTAAGTGTAGGTAAACTAAATGTTATACTTACATTTTGGTATGATTGGTTTTCATTGTTGCATCCTCTTAAACAAATCGAAACATAAAACTTCAAACAACATATTTCAAGAACTGTTTCTTACAAGTTCGTTGTGCGTTATTATCACTTCAAAAGCCCCATGCAAAGCTTCTAGTAAAAGCATGTTATTAAAAAGCGATCGCGTGATATGCCAGCGGGCGGGTTTCATACGATGCGCTTTTGTAATCGGTAGGTATAGTGGGGCACCGGTTCGGACGCTGGTTCAATTCTCTGAGTTCGAAAAGTCTTGTTACAATTTCAATGGGCTTTAGATTTGACGTGTAAAAACAATATATATACGTACACATAGTTCCACTTGCCACGATCTCTGCATACTTATTTCGCTTCAAACACATTCATTACTTTCTTAATGCAAACTAGGGTTAGCAATCTGTCACTATTTGAATCTCAATTCTATCATTAAGCCAAATAACTGAACGTGGCCATTCAGTCTTTTCAAGACTGTTGGCTCTGTCTACCCCGCAAGGGATATAGATGTGACCATCGGATTTTGGGTACTCTTGGCCTGATGGCCTAGGCCTAGGATCCCTCCGATATTGCTGTCAAATAAATATAAGGCAAGTTTTGTTTAAAAATAAAAATAAAATTAGTATTCAAACTAAATACATTACTTCGAAAATAATCAGTACATTATCCACGTGGGATTTGAACCTGTTCCCTTTTATGCGCATCACGCATTTTAACCGATTCGACTACCGATGCCTTAAATCCGTTCTCAATGTGAGCAGCCCCTAACCCGCAGCGAACTGGAGCGGCGTGTACCAGGAAAATGATTGTTTAATCTGCGCAGGAGTGGCTGCGGTCTTATTTACAGAAACACCGGCTTTCGAGCCAATCCGCCTTGTGGTATTTCATATTGCGCCGCTAGTGATGTGCCGATACCATTATTTTTTTTTTAAGTTATTATTTTATTAGTATATTAGTTATTACTTTTCAAGACAAGACGTCTATTCTATAATTCGGATGATTTAGCTGGTCTATAATGGTTCAGCATCAGGTGTGCCAGATCTTTGATTTTTATTCGCCAGCAGAAAATGCTTATCAGGCTGAACAACTTTTGTTAAGGCGTTATTCCGATATTTCCTATTATAGGAAATAAGCTGAAAATAATAAAATAATTGCGCTGGCAAAGAAAAGATGATGCACGCTCAAAAAAGACTGTCATTTATTTTTCTTATTTTAAATTACAAAATGTTTGTCCTTTACAAAGGAGTTCGGAACACTCTAAGGAGTTCGTTTATAGTTTAGCTGAGTTGTTATGGTTCGATATCAGCTGTACCGGATTCCAAAATACATTATACCCTATATGTTGGCCAGGCATAAGAGCTATACAACGAAAAAAGTTTCATTCAAATCCTTTCAGTAGTTCCGGAGATACTCGTGTACAAACAAACATACAAACAGACAGACACTCTTTTTCAAATTCATGCTTGGTTACTATTTCTTCATCGTTAAAAATGTTTTTTTTTTATAATATACTCAATGTACAGATAATTTTTTTTTACAGTTTTATTATATGTATTGATGTGCCTATAAAAATAAAGATCGAATTTGTTCATTTGCCTATGAGCCTTACTATAATCAAGGTTATAATTACTCTATTAGAGGTAGTGTAATATATACATAGTTAAACTCGAGTGAGTCGAACTTGACCCATCTCTAGTGAGGCCGTAACCAATAATCGTTGTCATAAATACTCCGGTGGTCGTTATAATTGCAAGTTTTGAGATGTTTTTTTACTAACATAAAATATTTTAACAAAGTTTTATATAGTTTGTAGGTTAAGAAAATACGCGTTGATGTCTTTTGTATGGAACTTGATATTATACTACATACGTTTAGCTTTATGGCTTAATTATGTAGTTGAGATCTAAATGTTGTTAGTCCATCGCCTAAAAGAAAATTTCCAAGTTTATTAGCTTATCCTTTAGTCGCCTTTAACGACATTCATGAGAAATAGATGGGAATGATTCTACTCTAAAGTGAGTAGTACATGCATTCACTCAGTCATTCATATTATCACGTCTACATCCCTTGTGGGCTTTACAGAGCCAGCAGTCTTAGAAGGCTGATAGGCCACGTTTTCATCATAGCCCACCGCCTGTAAGAAGAAGTTTAAAATCACATTCTTATAAAATTAATAGATATGACATTAATTCACTTAGCCGAGTGTACTGAGCGTGCACTTTGCTGAAGATCGCGAGCGGTGGGGTGAAGGTCAGGAGATGGGGGGAAAGGGGTGGGAGGAGAGGGGGGGGGGACTGTCGTTATCTATAATTGGGATCGGCTAATCGGACTCTTTGTTCTTCCACTACACTACTGGAGCGCACATTTTAGGCTTCTTATGATACTTATTCATTCATTCAAGCACGGCCTTTGACAGCCTCTGTAGCGCAGCGGTACCTAGTGCGCTTGTCTGTGACACCGGAGGTCCCGGGTTCGAATCCCGGCCAGGGCATGATGAGAAACGAACTTTCTCTGATTGGCCTGGGTCTTGGATGTTTATCTATATAAGTATTTATTATAAAATGTAGTATCGTTGAGTTAGTATCTCGTAACACAAGTCTCGAACTTACTTCGAGGCTAACTCAATCTGTGTGATTTGTCCCGTATATATATATATATATATATATATATCACGTCTATAACCTTTGTGGGGTGGTCAGAGCCAGCTGTCTTGAAAGAAGGTCACGTTCAGCTGTTTGGTTTAATGATACAATTGAGATTCTAATAGTGACATGTTGCTAGTCCATCGCCTAAAAGAGGAGGGAAAAAATGGAGTAGTTCTATTATTTTTCTATTGGTGCCGGAAACCACACGGCAATTTAAATACAGTTTTTATTTTAATTTCAAACCTGACTTACTCAATTCAGCACAAAAGGTGACCAAAGGTGCACCACTTCAGAGAGGCGAGGATGTAACTTGGACTAACGCCAGGCATGACTGACTAATTGATTGATTATGTCAATGTACGGCCCAAACTTATGTGTCTATAGATTTGAAATTTGGCATGTTTGTTCTTTGTGGTCTAGGGGTGCAATGAGAAATGATTTCATAAAATTCCCGCGGGAGCAGAAAATATGGTATTTTTCGATTTAAGTTGGCGGAGGGAGCCGGGAGACTACGTTAGTCCCGACTAATAAAATGAATGCGAAAATAAGTTTATTTGTTTGTTTGTTTTCCCTTCACGCATTATCTACTAAACCAAATTATTGTATGGATCCAATTTAAATAATAGTTTCCGTGAGATATGCGAAAAACCTGTATTCTTTTGTAGCGTAAAAGCGCGCGGGCGAATCTGCGGGCATAAACTAGTATCCTATAAAAAATCGAAAATGTGCGTCCCAAGATACTTAAAACGGACATCCGTGTTGCAACTAGCCGTCACAACAAGACACAGATTTGTCCGCCGATAAATCCGCCGATCGGATCTGCCGCGCTGAAAGGTCGGCGATGGCCCGGTAGATAAAACTGCCTCTACTCAAAGGTGATTGTTAGGTTTTAATAAAAAGCTATTGTGAGCTTTTGTGGTAAGTATGATCTCTTTACTAAGTTTATTTTTAATGTTTCTTATGATGAATGAAGTATTTCTTAATGAACAAAACAATATTTAATAATGAAATTAACATTTAAATGACTCATTTCATAAATTTGTTGTTCGTGTGACTGAGCGATAACTAGACAAATTTTGAAATTGACTTATGTATTTTGACTGCTTCATAAGTAAGGTATGTATGTATTTCTAAACGTGTTAAATTTACAATTTCTGAAGCTTTATTGTAATTATAAAATACTAAATATTATTGACGGCCTCAGTGGCGCAGCGGCAGTACGCTTGTCTGTGACACCGGAGGTCCCGGGTTCGAATCCCGGCCGAGGCAAGTTGAGAGTTCTCTCTGATTAGCCCAGTCTAGACTGTCTTGTTGGCTCTGTCTTTCCCGCGAGGGATATAGACGTGACTATAATGTTTGTATGCTCCCATACCAGCTCGTGATCGATAAAAGAGATAATGACTTCGTGGTGACTTTACGAGTTAATTTAATTAGCTCTTTGACTTCTTGATATTAGAGTTAATCCTTATTGTGAGCGGCGGAAATGAGCCGGCGAAGATTCATGGCTTCGTTTATTTAAGCGTTTACGGATCAGAGGTTTAAGGCTAAGGGCTTGGCCACACAGGTTAACTGCCTCTTACCGTAACATTCTCTAATTGAATTTTAACAGACAGATTCAAACTAAATAATGCTTCGCTTCCGAGGAAGTTACCAGAAATAAGTAGCCTTTGATTGTAATCATGTCCATACCATAAAAAAATTCATCTAAATCGGTCTAGCGGGACGGACTAGGGTACGGCATTGCGCACGTAACTTACCTTTATTATATCTCGGACGTTTCGAATCATGTCGCAATGATCCGTGGTCACCGAGCGATTCTACAGCCAAGTTGTTAACACGCCAACTACCGTCACAATACAGACTAACAGACAAAAAAATTAAAAATAATTGTGTTCCGATTTGTAGCGGAAGAAATCTTCCGCCAGGCTAGGTGTTATGCCTGGGGAACCGCGCGACAGACGATGTTGTGTCGGAGGTTGTATATACGCTCCAATCCGTGTAATCTTTGCTTGCGCGATTTAGGGTTTTCGCTGTTTTTGACTGATAGCGTTGCGTGATTTTTTTTTTATTGTTGTGACGTGTGGCGTAGAGATTTCGCCACAAATGTATAATAAAGATACTTGCTTATACTATATATACTATACACCTATATTAACTATATACTATAAACCTATATTACCTATATTAAATATAAATATATATATATGTTCTTACTCTAGCTTAGTGTCGCTAAACCAAATGTTATTAACATTATATATTGACAACAACGTTAACTGGACATAATTATATAACTATTGGTTTTCCATTCGCGTGTCGAATGAGGGCAGAACTTAATTGAAGCTATTTAAACGAGCTATATCTTTTATGTGTATGGGGGTTTAATTGGCCATGAACATAGTTATTTCAAAGTGATTTTAATTAGTTCTATTTTAAACCTTGTTGCAAAGAAAAGGTACGGTACCACAGTCTTTGGGAAGTCGAGTTTAAACAAGAATTATATATACAAAATTGAATTAAGTCTGCGTTGCCCATTGTCAAGTACTTAATACTTACGTTAAGGTGTGTTCTTATTTTAGAACTAGCTGTGCCCGAGACTTCGTCCGCTTGGAATAGTTATTGGGTATCATTGAAGCCCTCAAGGATGAATAATTTTCCCCGTTTTTTTCACATTTTCCATTATTTCTTTGCTCCTTATAGTTGCAGCGTGATGTTATATAGCCAAAAGCCTTCCTCTATGAATGGTCTATTCAACACAAAAAGAATTTTTCAATTCGTACCAGTAGTTCCTGAGATTAGCGCGTACAAACAAATAAACGCTCCTCTTTGGCGCAGCAGTAGTACGCTTGTCTGTGACTCTAGAGGTCCCGGGTTCGAATCCTGGCCAGGGCGTGATGAGAAAAGAACTTTTTCTGATTGGCCTGGGTCTTGGATGTTTATCTATATAAGTATTTATTATAAAATATAGTATCGTTGAGTTAGTATCTCATAACACAAGTCTCTAACTTACTTCGAGGCTCAATCGGTGTAATTTGTCCCGTATATATTTATTTATTATTATTTATTTATTTTTTAATTATACTCCGACCTTATAAGTTTATAGTTCAATGAGTACCATTCTTACAGATTGGGTGATAACAGTCGATGTTCAACAATCAGTGTTATCAGACGTCGCGGGAGACTTGTTGCTTGTTGATACGATCTGGTGGGCGCCGTTCATCACGGTACATGGCCTCTGACCATTACATAGGGTATGTATGTACGTGTGGTTCCCGGCACGAATAGAAATGAATAGGACTACTCCATCTCTTTCCCTTGGATGTCATAAAAGGCGACTTAGGGATTGGCTTATAAACTTGGGATTCTTCTTTTCAGGCGATGGGCCAGCAACCTGTCACTATTTGAATCTCAATTCTATCATTAAGCCAAACAGCTGAACGTGGCCTTTCAGTCTTATCAAGACTGTTGGCTCTGTCTACCTCGCCGTGTACAATGGCAAAGCTGATTCTCTGAGCCAGATATATTTCCAGCCCATCACATAATAGGAGAATCCCAAAATTTTTAAGTCTATCCCTTAGTCGTTAACGACATCCATGGGAAAGAGATGGAGTGGTCCTATTTTTTTTTATATTACTGCCGGGAACCACACGCACTATTTATAACAAATTATCTCACGATCCAAGTACAGGCAGCCAATAATATCATTCACTAGCTGTGCCCGCGACTCCGTCCGCGTGGAATAGTTATTTTGGGCATCATTTAAGCCCTCAAGGATGAAAAATTTCCCCCGTTTTTTTTCACATATTCCATTATTTCTTTGCTCCTTACAGTTGCAGCGTGATGTTATATAGCCCAAAGCCTTCCTCGATAAATGTCAGTAGTTCTTAAGATTAGCGCGTTCAAACAAAAAAACACTTTATAATATTAGTATAGATTTCTCCCAACACTAACCCAAACTAATTCTGATCGATATAATTCATCGATAGTTATAGGTCAAAGCTCACGGGGCCTTTGATTTATGAGACAAAATGTTATGTCAGCTTATCTCGAGAAAGTTGGGTTCCAATCTGTTTTGACGGGGATACATGCTGTGGTAATGTGCTATGAAGAGAAGCTATTTGTTTTAGATCTGATTAGAATTGTTCTGAAAATATTGTTTTGATCCTGTTTTTTTTTTCAATAATTTATTTATGTAAGACTAGAGACCGCGCGCGACTTCGTACGCGTGGAATAAATCCTGGAACTCCGGGATAAAAAAATAGTCTATATGTTATTCTGGGTCTTCAGCTACCTACATACGAAATTTCATCGTAATCATATCAGTAGTTTTTGCGTGAAAGAGTAACAAACATCCATACTAACATCCTGATATACAAACTTTCGCATTTATAATATTAGTAGGATATCAAATAAGGTCTTATAAACTTGGAATTCTTGTTAAGGGCTACCAACCTGTCTTAATCTCAATTCCATCATGATGCCATACAGCTGAACGTGGCCTTTCAGTCTTTTCGAGACCGTTGGCTCTGTCTACACCGCAAGGACTATAAACGACTATAATGAAATTGATGAATTGAATGACCTGTTGTAATTATACATGATGTAGGTAAAATTACGGCAGTATAAACAATTTGTCAGTCAGTCATACAAATTTATCTTTAGTCATATTAATTATATATCATCTAAAAGTTATAAAACCACTTTTTTATATGTATGTTAACAGGCTTAGGAGATAGGTATGAAAAAGTTTCATTAAAGCAAATTAAATATCTACTAATAAAATGTGTGCCTGTCAATTTTACGAGCATCCGGTCCTGCCTACACGGTTCCAATAATCAGATCGGCGGGGTGAATGACCTGTCTACAATTTCAATCGATCGATTTTTTGCACGTTGCTACTTTTGGTCATCATTGTTTATTGACGAGAGACGAAAAACTATACTAAAATTCTTACTTAACAAATACAATAAAATAGATAGAATATAAAAAAAGAAGCAAAGGACCACTCCATCTCTTTCACACGGATGTCGTAAAAGGTGAGTAAGGGATAGGATTCTTCTTAAAGGCTACGGGCTAGCAACCTGCTACTATATGAATCTCAATTCTATCGTTAAGCCTATCAGCTGAACGTGGCCTATCAGTCTTTCAAAAATAATCCCAAGTTTGTAAGCCTATCCCTTAGTCGCCTTTTACGACATCCATGGGAAAGAGATGGAGTGGTCCTATTCTTTGTACATTTCTTTGCAATAAAGATATCACAAACAAACAATACAAACATGCCACGCCAAACAAAAGCAGAATAACCTTCAATTCATATCAACATTACAAAACTTACAGTCGATCCGACGTCAAACGTTTCCGATCCAACGGGTTAATGACAAACACACATAAAGTTCAAGTTTAACCCGTGATTCGAAATGACCGCGTGTGTCCAAACGTATGTCACTTTATGACAACATAATATTGAGACTTTTTTTTTATGAAACAAGCAACCTATAGCGATACGTAGCGAGCTATCTGAAGTATAATTGCATCATTAACCTACCCACTAAATATAGTATATGTATAAAATTATTTGTAGATAAACTAAGATAATTTTGGATATTTATCGGACTGGGAGCATGTTTAGAATAGGTCAGTAAAAAGTGTTTAGAAATATTGTAATTTTTGTTTCACAATAAAACACATTGGTACATTTGGATATATATTTTTTATTGATTGTCGTGTGGTTTCCGCAACTTTTGAATAGATATCTTTCTCATGGATGTCGTAAAGGTGCTTAAGGGATAGGCTTATAAAATTGTGATTCCTCATAAAAGCTCTTATACTGTTGGCTCTGTTTTCTCCGCTAGGGACACAGACGTGACGTGACTATATGTGTGTGTGTGTATGTATGTATATTCATTTACAGTTGCGTACTTACATACACAGACAGCAATTAGCCGTCTAGACTCGGTAATCATGTTTGTGTTACTGTAGCTGTTTTGCGTACTATGTAATTACCGGTTACCTGTCCTGCCAATTACCTACAGTACGGTAAAATTACCGTCCGATCAATCAATTATTGGTGACAATGTTATTCATGCGGTAGTTATTGATATCTTCAATGTGTCAACGTAGTTAATTAAAACCTGATTATAGGAGTTTGTAGGAGTTTCAATTGAGATAGGTAAGTATTAGTTTTTTACTGTTTAGCGCAGTGGTACCTTTTTACCGTTGAAATACAGTAGGTGCCAGGTTCAATTCCCAGTCAAGTCCTGATGGAAATCTAACATTATGTAATTAAGCTGGGTTTGAGATGTTTGTCTTTATAATTATGTATGTATAAGCTCAGTCTGTGTGTTTTGTCCAGTACAGTTATTTATTTTTATTGGATACATTTTAACTCTTGTGGAAATGGGAGTCAGTTCCTGCCATAGTTTGCTCCTTTTAAACTTAAAGGCTCTGTTCACAAAATCTTACTAATGAAATCAGATAAAAAAACGCAATATTATCAGCAGAAACTACTTAGGTATTGGATTATATCAACCGCATTTAGCTAAATATTGCTTTTGAGTTTTGTGTGAGCCGTATGGGATAAAGACGTGATTATGTGTAGTAAAGTAAAGTAAAAAGAATTGGTTCATAAAACACCTTTAAAAAAAGACAAAAAACAAAAACATGAAAATGCACAAAAATAGACAAGTAGTATGGTGTTCCACAAAGGGATACCCCCTCAGCATAATGCTGGATGTAAACGATATGCTACACAGCCAACGTTGATCTTTCGGGGGTGTAGGTATTATGACTTATTATAAGTCATGTAACCAAGACTTCATAAAAGAAAAGAATTACTCCTTATCCCGGTTTATCGATATTTTGTCAGTTAAAGTCGGGCTTTTTACCATCAGTCCTAATATGAACTCTTCCGGCACTGGCCAGCGGTTGCGGTCATTATAAAACGTTACTAAACGATATAAATAAACAGGCAGAAAACCACAAATTATTCAAGTATGCGCTTGACCTCCGCCAGCCTGGGAACAAACGCGTAATCGCAGCGGCCACATACCGCGGCTCTAGCCGCTACGCCGTATCCGCAGATCACGGATAACAGGAGATGTGAGAAAGAACTTTGGTATGTTAAGTTTATGACTGTATACATTACATAAAAAAAAAGAAATGATAAGCCGTGGTGCAATACAGGGACGCGACAACAGGGTATTAAAACAGTGTACACAGCCGGCAACGGAAATGTATGTAACATTATACAACTTTAGTTTTAGCTATTGGAATGTCAATTGATGTACGGGTAAGCTTCTAATTATAATTAACATATATCATAATTCACATTTAAAATTTTTGTAAATAGAACAAGTTGTGCTTAATATACGTCACTTATTTTGTTTTTTTTTATAGAATAAAATTGGAAGTTTTTGAGTTAAATCGTTACAAGATTTAACTCAACAACTTCCTATTCTATTTCAGTTTTTGAATTATCGTTTTAAATTTCTTTGTCTTCATAAGACAATTTTCTTAGTTATTATAGTGAAGCAACTGTCCACCAGAGTTCCGTGATCTCTAGTACCTGTTAAGCTTCGATCACATAAAACCACATCTCCCCGTTTCCCTGATCAACAAAGCTCTGGACTATTTTTTAGACGTTGCAGTTTCGCGGTTGTGGCGCGCCGTGTCGTGCGGCGACGTAATGAGAACTCATTTATATGCCAGTTATCTCGGTCTTTATCGATACATAAATCTTTGAATATTGCTACATATAGATCGCGCGGCTGTCACTCCTTGCGCTGCGGTATTAACTGCCAGCGCTAACGCTTTTTCTAACATTCAGATATGCGTTCGAACCGAGTTCCTGCATCTGGTTTATGGAAAAAGCATTAATAATTGATCGTTACCTTGTCGGATATTAATAAACAGGCGGGTTTAGTTATTAAATAAAAGAAAAATGGAAAGTTATTACAAATAATACTTATTAGAACACTTGATCACGTTTCGAATATTAGTTATGTTCGTTAAAAACGGCATAGTCTTCTTCAGATGTACCTACTTACCTATATACATTTAACAAAGATCTCCATTGCATACATACATAGATACTCACATCTACATATATCCCCTGCGGGGTAGCCAGAGCCAATAGTCTTGAAAAACTGAAAAGCCTCGTCCAGCTGTTTGGTTTAATGATATAATTGAGATTAAAATAGTGACAGGCTAGCCCATCGCCAAAAAATGAATCCCAAGTTTATAAACCTATCCTTTAGTCGCCTTTTACAACATCCATGATGAGATGGAGTGATCCTATTCTTTTTTTACATTTGTGCCGGGAACCAAACGGCACAGAATCTCTATTACCAAAATCATTATTATAAGATTCTCTGAGAGTCGTACTAACTCTTTAAAACTCGTAATCAATTCTCTCGCTATCTAATCACGAACGCCATCGATACGTGGCATAAAATCAGCGCAATATCGCGCACACGGCACCTCCAGCTAACATTTCTCATCCCGGAGTCACGCTTGCGCACTAGAGCAGGCGTCAGAACAAGCTGCCGGCACAACTAATATACGTCTCAGCTCACGAACTAGATATTGTAGAAGGACTGTCTTAAAATCTGTGTGGTTTCGCCCAATTTAGAATAGAACCAATCCGATGTCGTAAAAGGCGACTAATGGATAAGGTTATAAACTTGAGAGTCCTCTTGTAGGCGATGGCAAAGTGCCACTTTTTTTAATCTCAATTCCGTCATGAAGCTTTACAGCTGAACGTGGCCTTTCAGTTCTTTCGAGACTGTTGGCTCTGTCTACCCCGCAAGGAATATAGACGTGACTATATGTATGTATAGATGCTTAATTGCTAAAGAAAGATGTTGCCTCTGCTTACCTGATTTATAAAATCATTTAATTAATTACGTATGGATATAATTATAGACTTCATTACCCGAGGTTCCTAAATTATAGATTTATATTTATTTATATTTTTCATAGAAATTAAAAAGTAAAAAAGTGAAGTAAAAGTAAAAAGAATTTATTCAAAGAACACCATAACAAAAGAAAAAAGGAAACAAAAGATGTACAAAAACAAACATGTAGTATGGTGCTCCCGAAAGGGTACCCCCTCAGCATAATGCTGGCTGTAAACAATATGCTACACGGCCAGCGCTGATCTTCCGGGGGTGCCCGGGTAGGCATCACGGACATACGTACAATGAAAACAAAAAAAAAAAAACAAAGGAAAAGAAAAGAAATATATATATATGTTCAACATACAAATAATACAAGAACAATATATATTTATATATTGCTCCTGCATCACTGCACCCACATTTATTCATATACATATATATTTTTCCTGTACATAAATACACAATTAACATAAATTAATAACTAAATAAAATGGAAGAAAAAAAATAACAAATAAAAATAAAATTAAAACAATAACACAACTGTCAATTCAAATCAATGTCACTGTCAACTCGATCCTGCATCACTCACTCGAACGCATCACCAATCTACTATCTGTGAGCAAATGACACTTTCCTTGCAAACAAACACGCAGGTATCCGTTGATACAAATAAAAATTCCTACTAAAGCAAAGATAGGCGCATAAGCTAGTAGTAGTTAATATTAATTCGCAAGGCGGGAGCACTGAAGGAGGCAACCGAAAAATGAAAAAATATTGTGAAAGTTAAAAAAAAACTGTAACTTTAAAAAATTGTCTAACACATTTTACACCGCTAGCATGTAATGTAGTTTTTATTGTTCATAATAATTACGTCGTCCATCCCTACATTACACTACACTCCATCTCGAGCCAACCTGATTCTATGTCGTCAGTACTCTATGCTCCAACTTTTACTCCTTAGTTCAAACATGCAATCTACCGCTCAATATTGTCATTGGTGGCACGGTACGTAACGTTAAAGAAAATCTACCTTATATCATGGTTTATATAGGGTTGAGTTTACAGTGCATTAGTAGAAGTATTGAGATAAAGTGCTGTATGGTTTCTACGAATTGGTGTGATCTATTTAGCTCTATTTATTTGCCTCTTTAACTATATAAAAAAATAAAAAACAAAACAATAAAAAAACGAACGAAACTCCTACCTATATGATTTAGAGGTTCCCTAAATAATCTTAACTATCTACAAAATCGTTATTTAACTGCAAGTTTTAACTGCCCTCCCATTTATTATAAGATAAATATATAAGATTTATTTTTTGCCCGTGGCTTTCCTCATGTTCAATATGAAATTTTAAACATAGTGCATATCGCAATCATCAATAGATTTCAATAATTTATCACACTAGTCCTACCGAGTTTTCCCGTGGACAGTGAGACGATTTTCGTTTACCATCCGGTAGGTAGACATTATGTCTAGCTTACATACATATGGTCATGTCTATATCCCTTGCGGGGTAGACAGAGGTAACAGTCTCGAAAAGACTGAATGGTCACGTTCGGCTATTTGGCTTAATGATAGAATTGAGATTCAAATAGTGACAGGTTGCTAGCCCATCGCCTAAAAAAGAAGTCTGTAAGCTTATCCCTTAGTCTTTGTCTAAGTCCTATGTCTAGCTTGACTGCTTTAAATACAATGAAATATCCGATTAATCTAAATGATATGTACTAAGACGGCAAGAGAGCAAACTCTTGCGCACTGATTTACGTACGCGCAGCAGCGAAACGAAATAGCATCGCGCAGCGGCGACGCAGCGTTTAATCACCGCTGCGTCAGCGCAGCGGCTGAGACCACAAAAGATGAATGAGACGATAAATATATTTACATCTGTTCAGCCTTCCAGCTTCATGTGGTACAACGTGGGAAGCTAATGGAGATCGCACTTCTTTCCTAAGGATATAGCACACAGACCGAAGAGTCAAATAAATACATTGAACAACGCACACTGCCGGTGTAGTGGCATAGACGCGGCGGGCGCTTCGGAATTATTAAATTCTTGCACAGCTCTAAAAGTTCCTCATTCAGAATAATTTTCAATTAATAAGGATGCATCCAAAATGGTCTGTTTCAATTTAAATTAATTACTTGTACGATGCTCGACTCTCACCTATGGATGTGCGGCGCCACGACCTACCAGTGTGTTACCTCGCTTATGAACTATCCAGCTTACCGCTGCAGGCAGAAATACCTTCATGGATATGCTTATTTTCACACTATATTTTTCGTAAATGCCCTGGTCGGCATTTTCAGGTAAACGATTTTAGCCATGAATTTCGCCACTTAACTAGACGCACATATATATAGGTAAGTACCCAATAAATTAATTCGGTAAATAAAAACTGGTCAAAGTATCACACACAACATTTATTTCTTAATAAAATCTCCGTTAGCTTATAAGCTCCTCGGCATACTTGTATCGCGCGCACGAAAGAGCCTTTATGGGCCGCGCTTTTATAAAGTTCACGCCGAAGCTGTTGCTACAGGCTCGACGCTGCGCTGTGAGCAGTACATTCAGCTTTATAGATGGCCTGGCGTTTCTGTAAACTAGACATTTATAATCTCATCGAAATAATTTAATAGTCTACGGTAGAGCGATATAGCGTCTTCTCCCCATGAAATGTACTGCTTAAGACCGGAGTTCCAGCCTCCGTAGCTTGGCATCCGCAACGCCGTTTTTATCGCGCGATAAACTATCGCTGTTTCGCTATTTACTATGACGTGAAACGGGACAGCGATAGTTTTTCGCCGAACGACTGGAGCTCGCTGTTTTTGGAGTACCGTTGTTCAAAAGGAAAATAACGGAACCTTTATAAGGTCATTGGGCTGTCGGTCTGTCTGTATGGATTCTTAAAATTTAAAATCTATTGAGTACTTTCCGCACACCTACTAATCATAAATTTGGCACAAAGTGAGGTCATTCAACATCAAAAAACCACAAGAAAAGTATTTCGATTTTTAAAACCAAACGAACAAAAAAAAACTTTATGAAAAAATTAAAATGAAAATATTTGAAAACACAACAACTTGACCAACAGATCTGAGAAATATGTGAATAAGTCTTAATGCATAAAACATTTTGTATTAGAAAATCAACGTTGGTACACTCAACTGGGCCACCTCCGGTACACTCGGCTACACATTAACTCGCAGTTCAGCTAGATAGCTTTACCAGATTATACTTTAATGGGCGTAAAATTAGCTGAATTATAAGGTGGGTTGAGATCAAGCGCATTCGTTAGTTATGTCCTTCGAATGTTCCTTATTTATTATTCTTTCAACAGTACATATCTATTACAAATATTTCATGACGTCTTGCTCAATAACATTGAAAATTAAATATAAAATTCACCTAGTCCATTTTACTCTTTAGGGTCTACATTTGATTTACGTTTTAAAATTAGAGCATAAATTATTGACTTTATTTGCTAAGCAAAAATTTTTATAAATATAACAGCGGTTTATCCCTTAAACACAGCTTACATTCCCATGAAAGAAATGCCACGGATATAGCTAAATAAATAATTATATACGGGACAAATTACACAGATTGAGTTAGCTTCGAAGTAAATTCGAAACTTGTGTTACGAGATATTAACCCAACGATACTATATTTTAAAATAAACACTTATATAGATAAACAACCAAGTCCTAAGCCAATCAGAGAAAGTTCGTTTCTCATCATGCCCTGCCCGCATCGAACCCGGAACCTCCGGCGTCACAGACAAGCGCTGCGCCACAGAGGCCTATAGTTACAGGCACATAGTTTGAAACATACCGTTATAGACAATTAATTAATATGTCACCTTTATATTACAACCGTATGGTATTGCCGTGTGGTTCCCGGCCCTTATACAAAAAAGAATAGAACCACTCCATCTCTTTCCCATGGATGTCGTAAAAGGCGACTAAGGGTTAGGCTTACAAACTTGGGATTCTTTTTCAGGCGATGGGCTAGCAACCTGTCATTATTTGAATCTCAATTCTTTCATTAAGCCAAATAGCTGAACGTGGCCATTCAGTCTTTTCAAGACTGTTGCCTCTGTCTACCCCGCAAGGAATATAGACGTGACCATATGTATGTATTTTAGAACCTATTTAGTGTGACTGGTCGACCTGCAGCCTTATTCCAACATACAGTTGATTTTCTAGCGCATCTCATACCTCCACATAGTAAGCCGAATGCTTGGACTCGGAATTCCTCTCGCTCCAGACATCACCCACATATCAGGGTACTGAATCGGATCTAACCGCTTTCAGCAATTAAAATAACAATCTGCTATTGAGCTTTACATTCTGTGATTAATAGTTATAGTAATAGATCTACATAAAATTTTGGAATCCATAGCTGTATGGTAAATCGGGAATAAAGCAGGCATAGCTTGATTTTATGTTATTCCAATGTTTAAGTTTATGTTAGTATTGACGCAAATTCGTAGTAATTTTTGCGTGATAGAGTAACAAACACACAATCATTACAAAATTTCGCATTTATAACATTTGTAGGGTAGAACACATATACTTCTAGCTGTGTCTACCCCGCAAGGGATAAAGACGTTATTTTATGAGTGAATGAACAGATTTAAATGAATACCTTTATAAGTATTGACTAGAATTAGCGACTAAGGGAAAGGTTAATAAACTTGGAATTCTTCTTGTAAGGGATGGGCTAGCAACCTGCCACTAAATACTTATTTGAATCTCATTCCATCATTTAGCCAAACAGCTAAACATTGCCTTTCAGTGTTAATTAGACTGTTGGCTCTGTCTACCCCGCAAGAGAAATAAATGTGAATCTAGTCGCAAAGATGGAAGATAGAATTTAAGGCACGTTAATTAGATATTAAGATCGCGACGCACATCTGACACTAAAGAGAAATATTCACAAAATGCGACGTATCCCAGATTTCGTTGGAATTATAGCCGAAGTTAATGTTGTCTTGTGATCTGATTACATTTGTACATTTTTAGAATCATTCTCGAGTTGTTATGACGCCTACGCGTGTTTTCTTTGATGCTAAGCCGATACAGTTTATAAGTTCAAAGTAACACTATAGATGTCCTTGAGCAATAATACATACATATTATCATGTCTATACCCCTTGCGGGGTAGACACAGCCAACGGCCACGTTCAGCTGTATGGAATAGTAACGGAATTGAGATTCAAATTGTTACAGGTTGCTAAACTCTAACATAACTACAATTATAACAAATATGTATTTAAATGGATAAACATCCAAGACCCAGGTTAATCAGAAAAAGTTCTGTTTTCATCATGGCCGTGTGGTTCCCGGCACCAATAGAAAAAAGAATAGGACCGCTCCATCTCTCTCCCATGAATGTCGATGAAGGCGATTAAGGGATAGGCTTTAAAGCTAGGGATTTTTCTTTTAGGCGTAAACAGTATGGTTACCTGTCACTATTTGAATCTCAATTCTATCTAGGAGCCAAATAGCTGAACGTGGCCCATCAGTTTTTTCAAGTCTGTTGGCTCAGTCTACCCGGCAAGGGATATAGACGTGATTATATGTATGTAATCGAACACAGGACATTTTTGGTTCTGGGACGAGAATCGGACAACTCCGCCAAACAGGCTCTTTTAACTTTAAATGAAACTCTAGCGCCGTCAGAATCAACCTGCGCCCGGTTCGTGGGGTAAACGCCCCCCATAACTAAACGGGAAGGCTAATCAGCGTAAATTGGCAGGGTCAGCCCGCGATAACAGTAAACGAGTTCAAAGATACGCCATTCTTCACGGTGTAAGACATGTCTTGGCTAGATAAGACAAGGTAAGTTTAAATGGTTGTATAAAATAAGTAGATATTTGTCAATGGCTCAAATGTCTCCGGAGGTCCCGGGTTCGAATGCTGACCAGGGAATGAATAGCAACGAACGTTATCTGATTGTCTTGGGTATTGGATGTTTTTCTATATAAGTATTTATTATAGCATCGCTGAGTTAGTATCTCGTATCACAAGTCTCGAACTTACTTCGAGGCAAACTCAATCTCAGTAATTTGTCCCGTATATATTTATTTATTATAAATTTTATGTAAAGATAAATTAGTCTTCCATACTGTTATGTCAGAGATGAAAAAAAAACCAACTCTTTCTTTTTCCGTTCAGATTGGAAAAGTTATTTATCGGAATGGCAACTTGGAATTTTAGGCGATGGACTAGCTGTTTTTATTTGATTCTCATACATACATATAGTCACGTCTATATCCCTTGCGGGGTAGACAGAGCCAACAGTCTTGAAAAACAGAAAGGCTACGTTTAACTGTTTGGCTTAATGATAGAATTGACATTTAAATAGTGACAGGTTACTAGCCTATCGCCTAAATGAAGAAATCCAAGTTAATAAGCCTATCCCTTAGTCGCCTTTTACGACATCCATGGGAAAGAGATGGAGTGATCCTATTCTTTTTTATATTTGTGCCGGGAACCACACTGCACTATTTGAATCTCAATAAGACATTTCCACGTCTATCTCCCTATAATAACTAGGTACTGCAGGTAGTAAATGTCTTATAAGATATGTAATAATATCTTATAAACTGACTTTTGAGTTTACGTGATTCGATTTTCGCCGTAATGGCGGCGAGCGGTTATAGCGCCTCATTTTGGAAATCATTGTCGCTTACTTGGAAATAGTTTCGTCCGTACTCCGCAATTTGTTATGTTTATATTCATACATTATTACATCTATATCCCTTGCGGGGAAGACAGAGCTAACAGTCTTGAAAACAAAAGTTCTAGACTTTACGAGATACTAACTCGACGATACAATTTTTTATAATAAATACCAATAATGATGAACATCCAAGCCCGATCAGGCTAATCAGAGAAAGTTCTTTTCTCATCATGCCATGGCCGGGATTCGAACCCGGGCCCTCCGGTGTCACAAATAAGCTGCGCCACAGAGGCCGTCTGACTTAGACAAGTTTACTTCTTTATTGTACCCGAAACCGCCGAGCTTGCATGAAGAGAGTTATGAATGTGGATGAAGCGAAGGAAATATGCAGAGATCGTGGCAAGTGGAAAGAGGTAGTCTCTGCCTACCCCTCCGGGAAAGAGGCGTGATTTTATGTATTTATGTATGTATGTACCCGTGTTTACATAAAAATAAACATCTGCTCAATTCGGCGTTAAAAATCCGCCATATCACCGACCATTATTGAAACGGCACCTTATTAATTTACCCGGAACTGATTCCAAGGAGAATCTTTGATAAGTCGGCCAAGTACATACAAAGAGTTCCGTATACTGACTTCATTATTTTATTAAATTAAATATCGGATTAGGCATTTGTCTTCCATCTCACCTGATGGTGAGTGACGATGAAGACGTAGATGATGCATGCCCATCCAAGAGATACCCATTTATTCTACTATAATTTCTATTACTTTTTTTACCGTGTGGTTACCGGCACCAATATAAAAAAGAAAAGGACCACTCCATCTCTTTCCCATGGATGTCGTAAAAGGCGACTAAGGGATATGCTTACAAACTCGGGATTCATTTTTAGTCGATGGGCTAGCAACCTATCACTATTTGAATCTCAATTCTATCATTAAGCCAAACAGCTGAACGTGGCCATTCAGTTTTTTAAGCCTGTTGGCTCTGTCTACCCCGCAAGGGATATAGACGTGACCATATGTATGTATGTATTTTTTGGCTAGCCTTCAATATTGCCTAGTCTTCAGAGTATGAGAAAATCATACATTAAAACGAATCAAGAGACACATACATAAAATCACGCCTCTTCCCCAGAGGGGTAGGCAGAAACTACATTTCTCCATATCACGATCCCTGCATAACTACTTCTTTCGCTTTATCCATATTCTATTCACTCTCTTTATTTAAACTCGTCGGTTTTAGGTACTTTTGACCTGACCTTCATCCTTTTTGGGGTCAGTAAGGAACCCCAAAAAGTCAGCAATCCGGCGCATCGCGGTATGCAGACGAGCGCACCGTTACTTAACCTACGTTATTGCCAAACGGCTCGGTCATAATGAAATGGCCGCGATAAAATAAATAAACAAGATGGTGGGAAGGCTCCTTCGTTAGTCAGGACGAAAGAATTTAACATTGTTTTCTCATTAAAGGTGCAACGTTGGATATTAACTAGGGAGATTATTAACCCGTTTCATTTATTCATATATAATCACGTTTATAGCCCTTGCGGGGTAGACAAAGCCTTGTCTTGAAAGAGTGATAGGCCACGATCAGCTAATAAGATTAATGATAAAATTTAATTGAAGTGCCGTGTGGTTCCCGGTACCAATAAAAAAAGAACAGGACAACATAGCATAAATAATCACTACATAGCATAAAGCATAGTCGCTTCCCGCGTCTATCCCTATGTCTGAATGCGTAGATCTTTAAAAGCACACAGTGAAATTTCATGCAGTTATGTTTAATAGATAGAGTGATTCAACAGGAATGTTTACATCCTACTACTATTATAAAGGCGAAAGTTTGTATGGATGTTTGTTACTCTTTCACGCAAAAACTACTGAACCGATTACCATGAAATTTGGTATGTAGGTAGCTGAAGACCCAGAATAACACATAGGCTACTTTTTATCCCATAGTTCTCGTGGTATTGATAGGGTTTCCATGCGGACGAAGTCGCGGGCGGCCTCTAGTGTTTATATAAATCCAACCGTGTGTAGCCGGGCCGCGTCGCTAGTGCTTGTAACAATTAGAAGATAAACAAATTACAAAGTGAAAGTTTTACCGACGGCGCAAAAACGAAAGTGTGTCAACAAACATGTCTGAGCTAGTAAACCAATAATTTGGAATGGCATCAATAAATTGCAAATATTTGCATTTATTGCGCAGCGTGCAATGGACGAATGTTCTAGAAGTCATTTAGAATTGCGAGCGAACCCGCGTGCAACAGCGGGGCTTCTCTGCAAGTCGTTGAGGGAAGCGTCGTGATTATAATATTAAGATTTAAATGTGATATGTTTGCGGAGTATGCGATCCAAACTAAATAGCTGAGGATGCCATTATGATAACTGTTCATTGTTTCACAATTAATTACAAAACAAATACACATTTGTAAACAATACAGCGCGCCGTAATGTCACTAAAATCTCTTTTCAACTTTTGAAGTATACATACATATATACATATGATAACGACTATATCCCTAGCGGGGAAGACAGAGCCACCAGTCGTGAGACTGATAGGCCACGCTCAGCTGTTTGGCTTAGTGATAGAATTGAGATTCAAATAGTGACAGGTTGCTAGCCCATCGCCTAAAAGAGGAATCCCAAGTTTATAAGCCTATCCCTTAGTCGCCTTTTACGACATCCGTGGTAAAGAGATGGAGTGGTCCTATTCTTTTTTGTAATGGTGCCGGGAACCACACGGCACTTTTGAAGTATGGTTATAATATATATAATAAGGTAGCTGGGACAATGGGGAAGAAGGAGAATGGTCATCCTTGTCAAACACTACATAGTATACAGCAAATTCGTGCGTATGTGTGTATGTATGCGTAGATCTTTAAAAATACACAACGAATGTTGATAACATAATAAAACATAATATAAAGTCACGTCTTTTCCCGGAAGGGCAGGCAGAGACTAAAATTTTCCACTTGCCACGACCTCTGCATACTTCCTTCGCTTCGTCCACTTCATAACTCTCTTCATGCAAGCTCGGCGGTTTTGGGTAAGTACTCTTGATCTTGATGCAGGTTTTTTAATAGAAGGAGTGATTCAAGAAGAAGGTTTATATGTATAAATGATACCCGTGCGAAGCCGGAGCGAGTCGCTAGTGGTTAATAAAAAAGGCATGATATACTGGGAGGTTCTTATCCTACCGTGATACATTTAAGTCAATTATTTTAATATTTGTGTCTATTAGAGTCGTGTGGCACCCGGCACCAATACAAAAAAGAATAGGACCACTCCATCTCTTTCCCATGGATGTCGTAAAAGGCGACTAAGGGATAGGCTTACAAGCTTGGGATTCTTTTTTAGGCGATGGGCTAGCAACCTGTCACTAGTTGAATCTCAATTCTATCGTTAAGCCAAATAGCTGAACGTGGCCATTCAGTCTTTTCAAGACTGTTGGCTCTGTTTACCCCGCAAGGGATATAGACGTGACCATATGTATGTATGTATTTTAATATTTAGTAAGAGAAAACATTGTGCTTTCTCACTTGCACACTCAAGCAACTATGCTCTCTCTATGGTCCAATATTGGTAAGGTTCCTTTTAAAATATTTAAGAGGTCAGCAGGCCAATTCTGCTATTTGTTAACCGAAACAGTTCGGATGCGTTTCAGCTTGGTTACAGTTGCGTTTATATTGTCAAACGGTATTCCAGTAACTTTACGTTGATAGCTGAAACGCAAATGAAACGAAAGCGGTTGGTTATTTGCTGCCGATGCAAAACCGTAACTTTGGACAATTCAACCAATGCAGAACCGTTGCGTTTCGGCCGGACCAACTGTCAAAAACTTATCAGAATACGAAATAATAGCCGAACGGCAAACGGAAGGTTACGTGTTCTTTAGCAGAATACGACAACCAAACCATTTCGGCTGCGTAACCAATACGTTACGGCTTCGTTTTGTCAAATTGTTAGTAGAATACCAAAAGTTGTAATCAATGCGTTTCAGATCCGTTTCGGATTAAAATAAAATAGCAGAATTGACATGCAGATAGGCAATCGCTTCGTGTAATAAAACCTGATTTAACCAATCCATCCATTTGGATTCTTCTTTAGGCGATGGGCTAGTAACCTGTCACTATTTGAATCTCAATTCTATCATTATGCCAAACAGCTGAACGTGGCCTATCAGTCTTTCCAAAATCGGCTCTGTATACCCCTCAAGGTATAAAGACATGATTATATGTACGTATGTACCCAATCCAAAATCACGGTAATAGGCTTACCTGCGAAGAATGATGACTAGGTTCAACAAAGTCGACTGAACTCTGTTGCAACTCAATCAGCACGAAGTTGTCCATTAGTTCAGCTACATATCTTCAGAGCTGATACCCGGGGATTTACTGCAGGCAGGAGCCCGCATCTCACCGCGCCACGCGCTGCATACTACATCGCTATGCACCGCATCGGGCATTCAGATACATCTGGGTGCGTCACTGATGCGAAATGTTATACGTAGGCTTTATATTTATTTTTTATTTTTTTTAAGTGATGTTTTAGTTGTGGCTGTAAGTAAATAATGTGCCTGGGGTCTGTTGAAAATTAAGTTAATTGTCTATCCCTTTTTTGTAGTCCACACTCGAGTAGAGTAAAACACTGTTACAGTTCTGAGTGATTGACTGATCTATCATATGAAATCCAATATAAACCCTGTTTTACTTGGAATTCTGACAAATTTAAAATAACTTTTGATATAAATTAGTAACATTCGAAATCTTCAACTTTATTGAATTTTCCTAGGAAATTTAAGAAGATGACTACCCTGCATATGTACGTTACTTCGTATCAGTGAGCAAAACGTCCCAGAATAATATAGTAGCTAGGTTTAATTGGGGTTTATATCACAGCCGGTATGCTGGCAGGCCTATGCTGATATTTTAGAAAAACATTAGAATTTCAGTTCTAACTTCGAGAGATTATGCCATTCAAGAACTGTGCCCGGAGAAAATTGGTCTTTTGGAAGTAGAATTCAGATTATAATGTCGTAGTTACCGCAGCGGTTATAAACGCATCCTTATCTTTTACGGAGTAGACAGAGCCAATAATCACAAGAATCAAAAGCTATTTTTAGCTTGATGGCTTCATGATGGAATTGATTTATCACTACATAGTAAGTATAAAACAAAGTCGCTATTTTAGTCTGTGTGTCTGTATGCTTAAATCTTTAAAATTACGCAACGGATTTTGATGCGGTTTTTTGTAACAGGTGGAGTGATTCAAGAGGAAGGATTTTATGTATAATTTTTTCCGAATTTTGCACCCGTGCGAAGCCGGGGCGGGTCGCTAGTAATAAATATGGCGATAAGTCGCTTATTTTATGAAGTTCACTTTATAAATTTTATAAAATAAGTAATCAGATTATCCCACAAGGCTTACATAACAATAAACAATATTTATTCGCAATCGCTCTCAGGTTACACCATTAAACATTTGAACAATGCAATCTAATTGTTTGAGCAAATCTTTATAGTTGTCTGTCTGTCTGTCTGGCTGTGTTCGTGAACTGTGGCCGATCACTTTGATCCTTGACTTGAGAAGCAATTAAACTGTTATGGTGTCTGAAATGTCGAGTCTCGAGACGATAAAGGTCCGAAGCTGTTTTTTGTGTCAATCAATTTTTTTTATTGTAGTTACAAATTAGGAATTGTGGTGTACAATTGTTCTGATCAAGGTATAAGTTAAAAAATTTGATTAAAAGTTCAAAGAATTCTGGAACATTATCTTTTCTTGAAAGAATATTTTTGATACATTAAAGAAATCTTTGGCCGCCGTGTGATTTCTGACACATTAGAATGGAACCATTTCATATCTTTCCAATGGATGTCGTAAAAGACTACTAAGGAATAGGCTTATAAAGGCTAGCAACCTCTCACTATTTGAATTTAAATTCCATCAGTTCACAAGGCAATGTGACCCTTCAGTCTTTTCGAGATTGTTGGCTCTGTCTACCCCGCAAGGATCACACGTCTATACAGACGTAACTATGTGTATAGATGTTAAAGAAAACTTAACTAAGAATGCAATACCCCACATTTAACATGGGTTATTAACAGAATTAATTCCTAGTGCTATATATTTCGCAGGCCAAGCCCTACGGCTTCTCTCGCCTCTAAACATCTTGATGACTTCTAATTCAGATGTAATTGAGATCATGATAAATGGTCAGTATTTATGTGTGGCTGTTACGCGGTAACACGTCAACAGGGTAATAACATCCGTGGTACTGTGGTATTGATTTATTTAGACGATTTAATTATAAGTGCAATAGCTAGGTGGATATCTAGGTTTTGAAGCTGTAGTGATTTAATCTGTGAAATAAAACATTTCAATAATGGATCGTTTAATAATAATATGTACATAGCAATAATAACTAACCATGGTACATATCACAAAAAGTAAATACAAAGGGTTGGAGTATGACAGAATCTAAATACTTATATAGTACTAGCTGTCCCGGCAAACGTTGTTATGCCATATAAATATTTTTTAAATAATTAGCTAAAAAATAATATTGAGGGTGGACAACCCTTATCACTAAGGGGTATGAAAAATAGATATTGCCCGATTCTCAGACCTAGTCAATTTGCTCACAAAATTTCATGAGAATCGGTCAAGCCGTTTCGGAGGAGTACGGGAATAAACACTGTGACACGAGAATTTTATATAACTAAATAAATAAATACATAGGTACGGGACAAATCACACAGATTGAGTTATCCTCGAAGTAAGTTCGAAACTTGTGTTACGAGATACTAACAATATTTTATAATAAATACTTAGATAGATAAACATCCAAAACCCAGACCAATAAGAGAAATTTCGTTTCTCATCATGCCCTGACCGGGATTCGAACTCGGGAGATAAAAGAGGACACTGAATGACTGACTTACGAATACACAGCTCAAACAATGTCTTGAGATTTGAAATTGCAGAAACTTGAAAAATGAAAACGAAACGAAAAATGTATTCACATTTAAACTTCGATCAATTCAAAACAAAATAACTAATCATTAAGGTTTTTTTTAAGTAGTCACTAAAAACCGGCTTAGTTTAAACATGACTCGAATCGATTCAGCGCACACAACAAATCGTAATTTTATCAAACCGCAATTATTTTAAGCCGGAAAATATGTATGTATATTATGGTCCTGACTCCCGTGACTTCATTAGCGCGGATGACTCGGCGTCTCAACACCTCGCGGCTGGAACATACATACACAATATATAGAGTACAGAAGGGTACCACAAAAAAATATTATAAGACACAAGAGAGAAAAAGAAACTATTGTTATTTAGAACAACATTGCATTTATGCAAATAAACAATTGAATAATCAGGAAGTAACATTTAAATAGCCTGGTTGTGTCATTTGAGATCAAATTTAAAATCTCCCTCTTTTTTGGAAAGATACTATTTTCTAAACATTTCTGATTTGCTTCATAATACTACATTTTCCTATTGTAAGATTTAATAAAGTTTAAAAACAAAAAGGCATTTTAAACAATGCTTCGATAAGAAATAAGAATCATGTTTAGGTTTCCTTGTAAAGTTTGAAGCGTTTCATGTAACAGCCTGACTCATCCAATCCAGTATAGATAGATAGAAAAAATGTTTATTCAACAGTGCTAAAGACACAAAACAAATATAACAATAACAAATCCTTAAAACTAACATCATCATAGTAGGCATACTTTGGCCTTTTCTCCGTAAAAATGAGGGCTTAGCACCCGGGGCTAAATTTAGAAGAATTAGATTTCTGTGATAAGAAGAGACACATCTATTTCCTTTTTAATGTGTGAAGTGCATGGGAACCGGTCAATTGGTCGCGTAATCCGATTATTATTATTTGATTACAGACAACTATGCGCTGCCGGCGGCGTCGCTCGCTCGGTAATTATAAGGCGAGATTTGATGAGTAACGGTGGAGTGGAGTTTGGATACAACATATATACATAAATGTCTTTATCCCTTCCGGGGTAGACAGAGCCAACAGTCTAGAAGACTGAAAGGGTACGTTCAGCTCTATTTTATTTTTATTCAATATTGTATTAGGCAATTGTCTTCCATCTCACCTGATGGTGTTACGAGCCAATCCAAGCTGCATGTTCTAATGATGGAATTGAGATTCAAATAGTGACAGGTTGCTAGCCCATCCTTATAACCTTTCCTTAGTAGCCTTTTACGATATCCATGAGAAATATATGAGGTGGTCCTATTTTAAATGCCTAACCACGTAAGATTTATCTTAAGTCATATTTAAGCGATTTTATTTCAGTTATTCTAGAGTACTACACTACGCGCATGTCAGCTTTATATTATCGTACACAACATAAATTCCGTTATGCAATGTATTCAGCAGTTGTTCATATGGCGCTTCAGGAAGTCTTTTGAGACCAAAAATGATCTTCATTTATCTAATTAGTACTCCTGTCACAACACAGTCGTAAGTTTTATAAGCTGCGGCGACCACTTACCAACAAAATATTTCACCTCCTTTCTACTCTCTAAAATCGAACTATTATTCCTCCTACGTAACTCTGGGCCATTTATTACCATCTCTACAAGCTTTGAAAGCTCCATTTTTTGTCGAAAAAGCTCAGCGACAGTTTATGGGCGACGGGGGTCATCTACAAACGGTGACATACAAGCGCGCCCCGCGGCCCCGCCTGTGATGTCCGCTATTAGCATATTACATGAACAAATGTTCAGTATTGCTCTATCGGGTGTCATTGATAAACATACATTTAGAGTAGGGCCATAAAATTGTGTATCGATTTGTATTTTGTGTAAATTAGGCGATGTCGGAGCAAGAAACATATATACATACATATAATCACGGCTATACCCTTGCAGGGTAGACAGCCAACAGTCTTGAAAAAGACTGATAGGCCACGTTCAGCTGTTTGACTTAATAGAATACAAATAGTGACAGGTTGCTAACTCATCGCCTAAAATAAAAATCTCAAGTTTATAAACTTATCCCTTAGTCGTCTGTTACGACATCCACACTCCATCTTGTTCCCATGGATGTTCTGAACATGACCTATCAGTCTTTTGAAGACTGTTGGCTCTGTCTGCCCCACGGGAGATATGAACATGATAATATGTACTACGATGACATATGACGAACTCCTCCATGAACCATGTTTCTTATGTGATTAATTAATTTTTTCAAACACAACGCTAAACTGTTTTTTCATAATATTGTTAGAACTGGATATTGTAAATAAATAAATATTCATGCTACATATTTCATTTATATATTTGGATACAAATTATGTACACATATCTAGCCAACACAATTAGCTTTTGAATAACTAGTTTTAAGCATACATTAGAAGGTTTTCACAGTCATTCACAGTAACATACGTATGTTCATGGATAAACAGACACTTTCTCATTTATTTTATATATTTCTGCCTAGAACTTATCGAAGAAAGTCATCGAAATAGTCCAAAAATCACAGATACCACGTGCTGAAACATAACAATGCCTGCATTCATCTCGCGCCGCGGACAAAGACTCGTGACTCAGCTCCAATGCGTGATTTATTATTACAATAATTACATTTGTAGACGGACGGACAGACCGGCCCGTTGCTAGATGTTGTTTGTAGATAGAGTTTTGCAATTACTGCAGGTTTATCTACCATCGTCCGCCCGGTAAGGAGCTGAGGAATTTTTCGTTTAAATTCTAACTTGTAGTGTTGAAGGAAATGTCAGTAGTTACGCAAAACATTTTCGGAGATGAAAAAGATCAAAACTTTATAACAGTATCTGTTTATATCAGTGATGTGTCAAGAATTTATAACTAAACTAGAGGCCGCCCACGACTTCGTCCGCTTTAAAACCCTATCATAACGTAATAATCAATCCCGCGGGAACTCCGGGATAAATAGTAGCCTATGTGTTATTCTGGGTCTTCAGCTACCTACATATCAGATTTCATCGTAATCGGTTCAGAAGTTTTTGCGTGAAAGAGTAACAAACATCCATACTGACATCCTGCGATACTCGCAAACTTTTGCATTTATAAATATTAGTAGGATGTGGATAGCTATTGTGCAACCAAGCCTTACATTAAATCACGACTCAGAAGAAGACCAGAGACTGTATATTTCCACTTGCCACGATCCCAGCGTACTTCATTCACTTCATTCACATTCATCATTCTCTTATACTCTTGACCTGACCTATGGCTAGGACGTCCCCTATTTGACCAAGGTGCGTTCGGCTAGTCTTTCTCCTTTTAACGTTCCTTTCATGGCCATCTGGTATCAATCATCCCTCAACATAACCAAATCACCTAAACAAACATTTTTCTATTCTTATTTCTATATTGCCTTTCATATTACAGCATTTTGTTATCACGCTTTTTTCACGACAAAATTTGACTAAAAGCGGTAAATTAAAAGCAATACCACGATAGTTAGGTGCCCTAAATTATGAAGCACTAAGAAGATCGATGCCGATGTGGTTCCCATTACACGGCACTAATTAAATAAATATTTATGCTACAAATAAAGTTTTTCAATGGTTGGTTTTACTCCCCGGTTGAGTAAATATCTAAAATTCTTAACTTATAATAATTCTAAGTACGTTGAGATTCACTAAGGGACAAGCGCTATTAATTTGTATTTGAACTTAACAATCCGCCGTTTTATCATCATAATGAATCACCAAACACGTCAATCAGTCAAGAATGACACATCTCGTAATATTTTGACTCGCGCAGGCATCGCTATTCGTCAGCCGGGAACTGAACCCGCGACCTTTGGCCACCGATACCCAGTGATTGATTCTAATGTCGA
The DNA here is from genome assembly GCF_032362555.1 of Amyelois transitella. NCBI lineage: Eukaryota > Metazoa > Arthropoda > Insecta > Lepidoptera > Pyralidae > Amyelois > Amyelois transitella. Next base: position 177,073 of record NC_083521.1, on the reverse strand, counting down.
TCCATTTTTAGATAACACTCTAATTTTGGGAGTGAACGAGTTGGTATTTTATGGGCTGCGAAATAAGACTGGAGTTTTTTTTTATAGAAAATCTATCTTCAGCTTAATCCGAATTGTTACAATATTCTGTTTGTATTAAAGTAGCTCTTTCCTGCGGCTTCACCCACGGTCTTCTAAAGTTTCAATCTTGATCCCGTAGTATTTATCAAAAGAGCCTATACCATTTTTTCAAGGTCACAATTGTATCAAGTTTCAACAAAATCGGTTCAGTGGTTTAAATGTAAGGTAAGGTAAGGTAAGGTAATGTAGAGGTAACAAACACACTTTCTTTCGCATTACCAATATTTTACAGTTGGGATTATATCACACAATCACCATCTTTTGTTATGTGGTGCTAGACATTTTACAATAGAATAAATATAATTTATGGAAAGGATAACATCGCGAGGAAACCTGCACATTCAGGCAACTGGATGTGTAACCATGATCGATCCAATACGGGTTTAGTTCACCTGCAAAGATTGCGGAGGTCAGACGGGAGTCGGTTCTTGTAAAAACCTGGTCACCTAATTCAGGAACCATGGTCAAAGGAGTACCCCGGCCGTTTTTCTAAAGTGGTGAGGATGCAAACGCGACTAGAAGGAATAAGACATTTAATTTAACGACTAAAGGAACATCACTATGCCACAATAACTCGATTTTATTTATTTCGCATTATACCTAATTCTCGCAAGATGATAGTCGAATTTCAATGTCATGTTTTTGTTATTATTACAAGATAACTTTCATCACGTAAAATCTTTTCATTGGACAAAGTGAGTCAATGAGTCAGAAAACCGCAGCCCCCGCCGGCTCGGTGGAAGCATTTGTATGATCGTGCGCAATGTTTAGTGATGGGAGAGCTCCGTGGCTTGTAACTAGTAGGGCTGCCCTGAATTGTTAATTTATAATTCAATATTTCTTTTTTGTAATGTCTTAAAAAAGGAAGATGTTGGGAGTAATCGTCGAATATGCATGAAAAAAGTATGTATTGAGTGTGGAGGAAGCGGGAAGGTCTGTAAGGATCGTAACAAGTGGAAATCCATACTCTCTGCCTACCCCAATGGGAGGCAGGCGTGATGGTATGTATGTGTATGTCTGTATTTTTCAACTAAATTGAAAAAGGTTGGGTGGATTACATAACGATTACATACGTGACTATATGTATGTATGTAATATATTTAATTATAGAAAGTCAAACATAGCTCTTTCTTTATCGTAAATATGCTTTGGGGGTGAGAAAAATGGGAATTCCATTAAGCGAAGCTGCAGGCAAAAGCTAGTGGGTATGCTTACATTTTAAAATAATACTTATAGTGGTGTCAGCCCTATTGAGTCTCGTGAATCAGTCCGAGCACGCTTCACAAGCCTCTGCCTACCCCGCTGGATGCGCGGTCACGCTGCACGCTCCGGGGTCGTGGGTTCAATCCCCGGTTACCTCGCCAACCGCATTTTATTGATACTCTGTAATTTGATGTTCCAAGATCAATGAGCGATAAGTTCTTTAAAGGTAAGTGCGATTATGCAGCGGGAGCGCTTGTGGTTTTGAAATGTCTGCGTAAAGTTTATAATTTATTATGAATCCTATCTCATCTTAACAAATATTAATAATAAGAAAGAATGTTTGTTTGTTACATCACAGTTAAACCACTGTTTTGTCTTGTTCGTTCGTCTGTCTATCTGGCCTACCTCTGAGACCTAAAATGAAATGTAATTAAGCATGAACAAATACATTATTACTTAGCCACACCATCAAATAAGTAAAATAAAATAAAAATGTGTTGTACAAAAATGATCAGTGAAAAACATGCTGCATTCCATCTCCCCCGACATGTCATATTAAAGTTGTAAATAAGAGCCGAGGCTCGCATCTCTCGGCTTAATACCGTGTAAGTGGTCGAGATATAGTTTAAATAGATGTGTTAAACCACCCGTTAAGCAATGTGATTTTTAACTTAAAACATACAGTTTAGATATGGTGAACCATAAAGCCTTAATCCATAAACTCGCTGAAAATTGTCCGAAAGAAATGATTTCGCTAAAGCACATATGCCTATTCGTAATAATATTTATTGATTGTGTACTTTATTACAAAAAAATTAAGATTCATTTTTAATGATATATATCTGTACATATTTATATAAATGACGTATAAAAGTGAGGATTTTTTTATTATTTGTTTTCACGTTGAGCTAAGTACTAAATAGGATATAACAATAAATAGGTAATAACTTTGAACTCACTATACGGAGAACAAAAAGCACTCTTAAAACTAAGATAAGTGGAATGAGACTGCATTTCTGCCTACCTCCAGATATATACCTTCAGAAAAGAGGCGTTTATATATATATGTACGTCCTAGTATAAAACTCATAAAACATATTTCATAAGGGATTTTCAGTTTCACTTTCCTACGTATCTTATTTAAATATAAGATCCGAACAAAACCTGTTGGTGTTGCTAGTAATAAAAACAAACCCTGACCCACCAATATTTAGCACCGACAATTCTCTCTACATCTCTGTCCCGCATTTGACAGCCGCCGCAAAAAGTTTTGATTTATGCGTCGCTAATCCCTGTCTGTCTGTCTGTATGTCTGTAGATCGCAAACCCGATAGCCCTGTGCCGGGCGAGGGAGCTACGCGTCAGGTATTAAATTAATGACATAATGAGCTAAGTTGGAAATTGCCTGAGATTTTAATATGGACTTTACAAAAAGAAATCGCATCGATTGGGGTTAAAGATTAATTAGCATGCAAAGATATCAAATTAAAAATTTTATTTTTAATTATTGAATAGGTATATATTATATCGCATACTAAAAATGAATAATTCAAGCTATCACCGCTTCTAAAGCGAATGTATAGCAGAAGCGGCGGAACAACACTGTAGCATTTCAAGTTTGAACTCCAATGAGAGCAATGAGTTCTTTCTAATTTGCCTACATGCGTTTTAACGATAATCAACAAACGGTGATAAGTTGACGTTATTGAATAAAATGCTGCAGTGCAGTTTCCAATCGTTTTAAGTAATTTATTGTAACAGTATTGTTGTTACTTTAGTTTTAAGTAATACTTCAACCAATGTTGTGAAACCAAAATATATGACTGTCTGACAATTATTGTGTGACGTTTGAAAGGTCCTATAATCGTATATATAAAATTCTCTTGCCACAATGTTCGTTCCCGTACTCCTATTAGATTCTCTGAGCATATTGAGTACGTCTGAGAATCGACCAACATCTATTTTTCCAACCCTTAGTGATAAAGATTGTTCACTCTTAACATTTTTTTTAACTAGAAATTACTTAAAAAATATTTATATGGCAAAACAACGTTTACTGGGTAAGCAAGTAAAGAATAAAAAAAAATAGAATTTGAAATAACCAGAAAATTCAGATAAATGACTGTGTATTTTAGCTTACCTCTCCGCGGTGAGGATATAACAGGGAATAACGCCTGCCGGTGAGAGAAGAAATTTGTTCATTACAAAACTGTTATTGCTGATGTAATTAATTTACATTTCCTTTCGGACTCGATTCGTTTAAAGTAATCCCATAAAAACTGAACTGCCTCTTTAAATATTCCTTAAAGATGGGTTATAAATTATTCTGTCGCGTGTCCATCACGACACCTCTATTTTCAAGCAATAAACTACGTAAAGTGAGCAAATTATAGACATTAGCTTCGTCAAATGATATTTATGACAAGCTCAGACGAATGAAACTTGTGAGAGTTAAATATTATTTGCTTGGATTTTTACTAGTAAAGAAGTCGCCTTTTACGACATCCATGGGACAGAGAATGAGTGGTCCTAACTCATTCTCTGTCCCATGGATGTCGTAAAAGGGGACTAAGGTATAGATATATATACAATTACTTGGGATTCCTCTCTTAGGCGATGGGCTAGCAACATGTCACGATTTCAATCTCTGAACGCTGACCGTGGCCTAAGAGTCTTTTCAAGACTGTTGGCTCTGTCTTCCCCGTAAGGATATAGAGGTGACTATATGTATACATGTATTAGCATCCGGCACATGAATGTTAATTTTCAAACAGTCAGGAAAAATAATAATTTCCTTAAATTAATTCTTCGTATTGCACTCGATTACTCTGTAATCGACATACAATTGTGTGTTATTTATAGTTAGAAAAAAGAACAAAGGATTGAAGCTTGAGCCCGTACCCTACAATTAGGTAGTTATAGTTACCGTGCCGGGAGCGAACCCGGGGCGGGGCGGTAGCGTGACGCCCAAACTTAATTACAATATCATCGGCCGCATTGCCTCGCATTACCCTTCAATTAATAGCTGGCTTTCACTTTTATGTCCACGGCCATAGAGATATAACAATATGATAAATATAGAAGAAGTATCTTAACCGAAAATTAATATTAAGCATGTTGAGCTGCATGACTACTTGAGGCAATTCATCTTTAAAGTTTAAGTAATCTTAATAGGTATCAGGATTGTGGTCACGGGACGTATCGTTATTCCAAGAGGATTTTATCAAATCAAATTATTTTTTTTATCATATTTGGGCGGTCAAGTTTCTTTACCGGAGGGGCAGGCAGAGACCACGTGTTTTCACTTGCCATTGCTGATCTTTATATGCTTATATTCGAAGGAATTCATCTAAGCTCTTCGGTTTTTGTTACTCTTGACCTGACCTTTCACTAAAACGTTTTATTTTATTTAGCCACACAGCTGAATGTGGCCTCGCCTCTGTCTTCAAGACTATTGGCTCTGTCTTCCCGCAAGGGATATAAACGTTCGTATATCTAATTTCAATTAATCTAATCACCAGAGTGTAATAGTTATACAAATTTTACTTATTGTTTTGAACTGTCCATCTACTTGTATCATACATCTAGGTTTACAACCCACAATTTGGCTCCGTCTTACAGCCCGGTTATGAAACTAATTGGGCGGTATGATAGCGTTGCGTTATTTGATCTATGAGCATCGTGGGCCCATAAAATTCATACTGTTACAGTTTGGGGATCACGAACCGATAGAAACTATATCTGTTTTAAATAGCGTATCGCGAAGATCTTGCAACAAAACATGATGTTCCGTGCCGTGTGGTTTCCGGCACTAATATAAAGAAGAATATTAATCCCATGGATGTCGTATAAGGCGACTAAGGGTTAGGCTTATAAACTTGGGATTCTTCTTATAGGCGATGGGGTAGCAACTTGTCACTAGGCGACTAAGGGATACCTGAGTCGCCTTTTACGACGTCCATGGGGTGGAGGGTTCCTATTCTCTTTTATATTGGTGTCGGGAACCACACGGCAATAACCAAAAAAGTTATTCTATTACATTTTTGAGTGTGATTTTTATTTCCAGTGCCCGACTTTTGATTCCGATTTTATTGAGCTTATTAAATTATAGATCGAATATAAGTTATTTCAATCTATGGCCATAAAAAATTAAATCTTATTTCCATTTAGATGTGAGTTCGACGACCTCTCTCCAAGAGGCTCGAATTCAATGTAATCTAGCATTATCTCGCTCAATTTGCGTAAAGCGCTGACGTTTTCAACAGCTATTAACAAACATTGAATATTTTAATCGCAAGTAAGCTCTTGATGGAAATAAGCCCGAATATGTGTGTTCAGATTGGGCGAGGAAACTGGAATTATGTGGTGTTGTGTCTTATAATCTGTGAAATAGGACTTTAATTTAAAATAAATGCGCCTTTGTATCCATTCTCATCTTACACAAATGTAGTCTGAATGTTCTTTTTACGTTTTTAGTGAATTTTATTTGCAATATACATATAACCGCGTCTATATCCCTTGCGGGGTAGGCAGAGCCAACAGTCTTTAAAAGACTTAAAATCCGCGTTCAGCTGTATGGTTAAATGATGGAATTGAGACTCAAATAGTGACATTTTGCTAGCCCATCGCCTACAAGAATAATCCTAAATTTATAAGCATTTTACTCAGTCGCCTTTCACGGCATCCATGGGAAAGATATGGGTCACCCCAATTCTAAAAGTCCTGAGAACCACACGGCATTTTATATGCAATGTCCATGAAATTAAGAAAATGGAATAGCTTGTTCTTTGTTCATTCTTTATTTTAAAAAATATTTCGCCACCCGACCAATGTGAAAATGTCGACAAAAACCCGATTAGAAAGCATTTAATTAAAAGTAGGGTTATGTCGCGCCGGCAATGAAGATATACGGCCGCCTGCGCAGAGGCAGGCAGTAATTAATGTAGTGTGGTGCGCAGGCGATTGATGATGAACGTGATTAAATTATAATTAAATATAGAATGAGGCGGCTTCCAGCGGCGAGGTGGCTGACGCGTGCTGATTTCGGAGGTACTAGAAAAATGGATTTGAATTAAAAAATAGGATACAAACTAAGTGTTATTAATGTGTGCCGTGTGGTTCCCGGCACCAATAAAAAAAAATAGGACCACTCCATCTCGTTCCCATGGATATCGTAAAAGGCGACTAAGGGATAGGCTTATAAACTTGGGATTCTTCTTTTAGGCGATGGGCTAGGAACCCGTCACTATTTGAATCTCAATTCTATCATTAAGCCAAACAGCTGAACGTGGCCTATCATTCTTTTCAAGAATTTTGGCTCTGTCTACCCCGTAAGGGAAAAAGACGTGATCATATGTATGTTATTAATGTTTGCACGCGGGAATTAACTTGTACATGTCTTAGAGCACAGGCTTCCGATGAAGGAGTATACTGTTATGCAACACGAAAGTTTGGAAGTACTAATACAAAGTATAATAATTTAATGATGTCAACATAATTTATAATTAAATCTACTATCGTTATAAAAATCTGTTGATTATATCGACTTCTAAAGAACATGTGACAACAAGCGGCCAAAGACACTACAATGCAGTATTTAAACTTAGACCTTTAAATCCTGACAGTGAACTAATGAAAGTAGTTTCTAACAAGTGTTTAGACATACCAGAGCGCGTTTTTATCTTTTGTACCTACCTAAAAGAAGTCAGCGTCATTTTCCATGCCAAATACATATTTCCTAACATTAGGTTTTTCGATAAGACCCAAAAAAGGGCCTCACGGAAATCATGATGACTTTTCGTTTCACGCGGGAGGAGTCGGGAGCGTTTTGTAGTAAAACTATATATACGAAGCTTCTCCATTTCGGCATCCCTTTCACTTTGGGAATTAAGGTACGCTTAGCTTAATAGGAAAATGATTAAATAAACCTTAGGTTGGAAGTCACAAGCAAATCCAGCTGCATAAACGAGTATGTCTCTCGATGTTATTTCTATAAATCCTGCCGGCTAATTGGCTTCAAATGTATGGGTATGTGCGCATGCGTAATAACTAGCAAATTATGTGGCTGCGCGTGAGATTATCATGTTTCGGGAAAGAAGCTTTAGCCCTTGAGCTATGTTGAGTAAACACGACAATTTTAAAAAATATATTTATTTTGTAATACCTATTATAATTTACATACATAAAATCACGCCTTTTTGTAGGCAGATAGACTTGTATATCTTTCCACTTGCCACGATCTCTTCATACTTCTTTTGCTTCATCCACATTCATAAATCTTATTTATAATATCATAGTTCGGATGTGATTTGGCTCAATAACCCTGATGCATGAACGCACCAAAATAGAACGTCCTTATCTCTTTAATTCAATGTGAACATGAAATTTGTTGCAGGCTTCATTGCCCGAGTCACAGGTCAAGCGAGATATTAACTTGAGAGTGTGCAATTACAATAATAATATCTTTGTTGCACTTTACTGCCACATTCGCTAAATGTTTTCCCTCACCGTAAGAGCATCAGTTAAAACTAATACTTATGTACTAGAGTCATTTGGACAGCCGAATAAGGCCTTGAACCTTTACTGTTTATCACGCTAGAGAAATGCAATAAACGAGAAACACCATCGCCAGCGCAATGTAACACATATTTTACAAGTTCCTTTCCATAAGTCAACCAAGGGAAATGCGATAGAAAAACGGATACCTTTTAAACAGGGACAGAAAATATCATGAGAAAACCAGGACATTAAGGCCACTGCATGTATGCCCATGATCCAATATGAGTTGCTTTTTTTTTTTTGCAAAGATTGCTAATGTCAGGATTTCTATAAAAACTCGAAGTATACCTATATATGTATATATACATACTCACAGACCACGATCGACGCAACTGCGACTGCGATTTAAAACAACAACATTTTTTTCGTGAGCAGTGATTCAAAACTGGGTTTGTTCTTGAGCAGGGATTCAAAACTGGGTTTGTTCTTGAGCAGGGATTCAAAACTGGGTTTGTTCTTGAGCAGGAATTCAAAACTGGGTTTGTTCTTGAGCAGGGATTCAAAACTGGGTTTGTTCTTGAGCAGGGATTCAAAACTGGGTTTGTTCTTGAGCAGGGATTCAAAACTGGGTTTGTTCTTGAGCAGGGATTCAAAACTGGGTTTGTTCTTGAGCAGGGATTCAAAACTGGATTTGTTCTTGAGCAGGGATTCAAAACTGGGTTTGTTCTTGAGCAGGGATTCAAAACTGGGTTTGTTCTTGAGCAGGGATTCAAAACTGTGTTTGTTCTTGAGCAGGGATTCAAAACTGGGTTTGTTCTTGAGCAGGGATTCAAAACTGGGTTTGTTCTTGAGCAGGGATTCAAAACTGGGTTTGTTCTTGAGCAGGGATTCAAAACTGGGTTTGTTCTTGAGCAGGGATTCAAAACTGGATTTGTTCTTGAGCAGGGATTCAAAACTGGGTTTGTTCTTGAGCAGGGATTCAAAACTGGGTTTGTTCTTGAGCAGGGATTCAAAACTGTGTTTGTTCTTGAGCAGGGATTCAAAACTGGGTTTGTTCTTGAGCAGGGATTCAAAACTGGGTTTGTTCTTGAGCAGGGATTCAAAACTGGGTTTGTTCTTGAGCAGGGATTCAAAACTGGGTTTGTTCTTGAGCAGGGATTCAAAACTGTGTTTGTTCTTGAGCAGGGATTCAAAACTGGGTTTGTTCTTGAGCAGGGATTCAAAACTGTGTTTGTTCTTGAGCAGGGATTCAAAACTGTGTTTGTTCTTGAGCAGGGATTCAAAACTGGGTTTGTTCTTGAGCAGGGATTCAAAACTGGGTTTGTTCTTGAGCAGGGATTCAAAACTGGGTTTGTTCTTGAGCAGGGATTCAAAACTGGGTTTGTTCTTGAGCAGGGATTCAAAACTGGGTTTGTTCTTGAGCAGGGATTCAAAACTGGGTTTGTTCTTGAGCAGGGATTCAAAACTGTGTTTGTTCTTGAGCAGGGATTCAAAACTGTGTTTGTTCTTGAGCAGGGATTCAAAACTGGGTTTGTTCTTGAGCAGGGATTCAAAACTGGGTTTGTTCTTGAGCAGGGATTCAAAACTGGGTTTGTTCTTGAGCAGGGATTCAAAACCGGTATTTTTAAGAGCACACAAACAGATTTTTTTTTAGAACAGGGACTTAAAAAGCCGGATGGAACAGGGGTTGTTCATGAGCGCGATAAGGGCCCGCCTGGGTTCTCCTTTCCAGGCTTTGTATGACGGATAGTACCACTTGCTCATTAAAAACAAGCAAAAAAAAAAGAACAGGCGGAAGACCTGATCCTCGGAAGATTTATTTTAAAGTAGCATTTTAATTCCTACAGGAGCAAACCGGCAAGTCAAAGCTACTCAAACATAAATTTCAAGTAGCGCTCACTCTGGCTCCTACTAATACTTCTAATAATTACCACGGTGCCATTGCCTCACTGATCTATAGAAAACCAATATATTATAATCCGAACAACGACCGTGGCGTGTTTTATGGCGGGAGCGACGTATTTATACGCGCGCTGAGTTATAACTGCAAATTAATTGAAAAGCCGCGTGAAAGAGTCATGACAGACGATAAATAATGCCTGTCTTGGGTGGAATGCTATGGACCAGCGCAAAAAAGAATAATTTGATGTTACCAGCGACTCATGTCTGCTTCCCATAATAATTACAACTAATATTATAGTTAATAAGACAGTAAGTTTGTTTGTAATCTCTTCACGCGTCATTTTCTTGAAATTTTGCGTATAAATTTGGGTAAAATAGGGTTCTTTTCACACTGGTGAATACAAAAGATCCCGTGGGATTTGCGAAAAACTGTATTTTTTGTAGGTGCCGCCAAATTCGCGCGTGTAGGTGGCGGTAAATTCGTGCGGGTGAAGGTGCGGGTAAAAGTTGTTCGTTGTAATAATAAATATAGCATCTTTATTCTTTGCGTAGATACAGGTCAATATCACAATGAATAGAATTCTCGAAGGCCATTTTTTCTGATTTGGTATGTAAGTAAATTACCTACATACCAAAATCGCCAATAATCAATTCACGTTATAACGAGCTTAATAAAATATTTTCAAGTCTCTATAAATAAATTGTTGACTTAATAATCATTGAAATGCGCAGTCAATGGTTCTAAAAGTATACACTAAATATTTGTGTTTCGGTGAATGTTGTGTTTGGCCCACTCTCCGCGCGGGAGGTTCGAGTGGCTTGGAAGGCGGTCACCGTTAGAGATGCAGTGGCTCCCAAAGATTTAACCGATCATGGTAGATGACTAGAATACTACTTCCTCTTCTTGAAAATAATAATCTTCTAAATTTTATATAGAGCGTGTGTTATACTACATGTAGGCAAACTTCTTTACATTTATGTATATATTAACTGGCAAAGTCACTCGCATGCATATGTATATATATGTATGTATGTACATATGCCATAGCAACGATTGTCATAATGTGTCTAGTTAGCAAAAAACATTATTATTGTAAACTATTTATTTTTCTTGATTAGTATAGTACAGTGCCATTCAATTAATTATTTCTCTCCTCTTTAGTTCTCCTTCTTTCTTCTTCAGTGTACATAGTATATTCCTGAACTATCGTCTATACTTCTTACACTACGTGTCTCCATATTCTTCGACCTCGGCATCTTTTTTCGCTTGTAAGCGTGTCGAAATAGGGCATTTTAGATAATCGCTGTTTACAATAATGCCAGTAGGTATAAATAAACCTTTCTAGTATCTTTAAAGCTATGTTACATGATAAATCTGATCGGATTCCCCACTTAATGCTTCCACAAAACTCAGGCCATAATCACTCATTGTCACTTTAAAAATCTTTCCCTCTAATTGTGGTTATTCCGCACTGCTTGAGAACCACTGACCTTCATGTAACCATGTGGTCTAACACCCAACTACTTGCAGGCGAGGTGTCAACATCTCACTACAGTGCACTGGCAGATAAACTGTGGCACTTCAGCACACTTGACGCTTTTCACCACGAGCACACTCGATGATTTCGTCAGCAATCTCATGATGACGGCCGAATAAACATTAAAGATGATGGGTAAATGTTTACTCGTTATTTTATTGATGGCTTATGAAGTTTATGGTTATGTCACATTCTATGCTGGTCTGATAGCGATTGTTGTTGAAGTAAATCAAGGTATAGGCTTATGAATTTGGAGTTCGTATTTTAGATCATAGGCTAAGAACTAATGTTCACTAATTCTGCTACTAATTTTCAAGTAAAAACCTACGCTGTACTACCCCTTAAACTAACTAGTGGATGAAGCGAAACAAATATACATACATACATACAAACATACATATAATCACATCTATACCCCTTGCGTACCCCGCAAGGGGTATAGACTGCCTATCTGTCCAGGAAAGAGTATTATTTTATGTTTTATTGTTTTACATTTTGAGTTGAAATACTTATAAAATACTATCTATTAATAATAAAATCACCTTATACTGAACAAAAAATAAACCAAGTTTTGTCAATACAAATTTATCCTTTTATTGGTCTACAAAACATGCTTTCTGAATTAATTTTTGTACGTGTCTTATTTTATTTATAGGCTTTTAATTTACAAGGATTACTGTGCATTAGCAGAACTGGTCTTTCTGGTTGGAATTTTGCGGTAAGTATAAAATGGTCGCGTGTTTTAAAAATAAGGTGCTGATTTATTAAAATAGGTTGATATCTTCTAAACTGATTATTCTGACCTTCTTCCATCTCAATCATTGAAATACATACATATGATCACGTCTATATCCCTTGTGGGGTGGGGGGACAGAGCCAAAAGTCTTGAAAAGACTGATAAGCCACGCTCAGCTATTTGGCTTAATGATAGAATTTAGATTCAAATAGTGACAGATTGCTAAGCCATCGCCTAAAAAAGAATACCAAGTTTGTAAGCCTATCCCTTAGTCGCCTTTTACGACATCCATAGGAAAGAGATGGAGTGGTCCTATTTTTTTTGTACTGGAACCGGAAACCACACGGCACTTCATTGAAATAATTACAATAAATAGAAATGGAGTCTGTATACGTATGTAAATCAAATTGGTTCGCATAAATTGATTGCATTATGTTACAATTTTTGTTTTATAGTTTTTTATGTAGGTAGTTTTATAGTCTCTGAACAGATCTTTTTAAAACGAAAACACGAAATTATCAGGTTCCTTCTATGAAAAAAAAAGTAAAAAGAAACGTCTGAAGTTTCAATAATGATGCGTTAAAAAGTTAAAAACTATATCTAATACTAGCTGTGCCTGCAACTTCGTCCGCGTGGAATAGTTATTTTGGGCAACATTGAAGCCCTCAAGGATGAATATTATATAATATTAATATTATATACTATATTACATATATTATTATTATAATATACCTAATAATTTTTTCCGTTTTTTTTTTCACATTTTCCATTATTTCTTCGCTCCCAAAAGTTGCAGCGTGATGTTATATAGCCTAAAGCTTCCCTCGATAAATAGTCTATTAAACACAAAAAGAATTTTTCAATTCAAACCAGTACCTTGTTCCTGAGCTTAACGCGGTCAAACAAACAAATAAACAAATATAACAATATCAGTATAGATAATATATTGACTGAACAGAAATTTCAGCCAAATTAGCAAATTGCTTCATCAAACCAATCACTCTCTTATGCATTTGTTATGTCCTTCCAACACAATGAATTTAATAACTGAATAGAATTTATCTTACACATTCAATGGAAACTACTACCTCCTTCTCAACGCGAGTAAACGAACAAAAGGTCGGACCGTCAAAACCCATTAGAATACAACCTTTATCTAACACAGACTAGTAATGATTTATTATAATCCTGAAACCTGAAATTTGAATACAATGTATATAATACATAATGCAGACGCACTTGTGGCGATAAAAAGATATTGAGGTACCGCGGGGCAGGCCGGGGCGCAGCGCATGTATTATTTATGTTGGTGAGCTCTCACGGGTACGCGCGCTAATATGAGACATATCTCATACTTCTACCTTGCAGGTAGTACTGTTATTGAACTGTACCCGAGTTATGGAAGGAATGCATCGCGTTAGTTCATTATTTTTATTGCATAGAAATGCAAATTAGTTACGTGTCATTCATCATTTTGGAAGGGTTGAGAACAGATAAGGTGTTACATGCCCCAATCCCTGTATTTCCAATTTCAATGCAAAAGTCGTCTGTTTATGCTTGTCTATACATATAATAAAATAGTAAAAATATTTTGTCTGTACATTTAGTATTTTGACTGAAACGGATAGAGAATTTTTTTTTACATTTTTTGTCTGTCTGTCTGTATCTGACTGTATGATTAAGATTGAACTCGAACTTCACGCGGACGAAGTCGCGGGCAACAGCTAGTGTACATAATAATCTAGTAATTTAGCGGAACTAGATGTGTGTGTAACCATTATCATATAGGGGTGAGGTCTCACTGCAAACATTGCGGGGACCATTGGATGCCATTTCTTGTTACAACATGACTTGCCCGTGCCGTGTGGTTCCCGGCACTGAAGAATAGGACTCCTCCATCACTTTCCCATGGATGTCGTAAAAAACGACTTAGGGACAGGCGCATAAATAACTTGGGATTAATCTTGTAGGCAACCTGGCACTATTTCAATCTGTATAACATGATAAAGCCACAGCTGAAAGTGGCCTTTCACTAGACTGTTGGCTCTGTCTACCCCGTAGTTGATGTAGACGTGGTAATATGTATTATATGTAGGTATGATCAACCCAATTCAGGATCATGATCGAAACTAATGTCAGGACATAAAAGAAGATATAATTGTTTGCTTGATACCTGCCACTAGAGTTTGGTATTATCTCCTTTCAATAAATGTAAATATATATATATGTAGTTAAATACAAGGGACTTCCATTAGAATTCATGAATACAGCGAAAGAACCAGCCAGATGTTGTAACGATCGTATGCGGGATATCGATAACGTATTCGATTTGCTTACATTCGAGTAGATTCGCCCGCTGCGATTATCGGAATACCTATCGTTTGAGAAATTGAGGACATTACACAGTTACCCATCTTTAAAACATTTCTAGATACCCTGATGAAAATCTCTTGCGAACGAAGCCTACAGCCTCAAGTATAACTTACAAGATGTTGTCTTCTTTACATACATACATATGGTCACATCTATATTGCGGGGTAGACAGAGTCAACAGTCTTGAAAAGACTGAATGGCCACGTTCAGCTATTTAGCTTAATGATAGAATTGAGATTCAAATAGTGACAGGTTGCTAGCCCATCGCCTAAGAAAGAAGTTTGTAAGCCTATCCCTTAGTCGCCTTTTACGATATCCATGAGATGGGAATACTGAGAAGGACATAAGGTACTTACTAATATGCGCAAGCGCCGTTGCAGGCAAAAGCGAGTGACACTACTACTACAGGCTGTCATCTGATGTCTGGCACGACGTCGGGCAGCAGCGTCGAGGTGGTGGCAAATTAAGTCAAATCAAATCAAACATCTTTATTGTGAAACACAGGTAAAAAAATAGGTCAACAATAAAATGATAGGTATCACTGTGTCCTGCCCATATGGACGTACAATATTTCCTTTATCCATCCTGAGGCATTAGGCACTGTCCGCTAATACGAACAGATCCTTGCGACGCGACACACGAGTAGGGTTGGTTTTCAGGTCGCGGCTGCTCAGCTGGGGAGGGTTAAGTCAAATGGGGGTATGGTAAGGCGTATGTCTTAAACACACCGATTTACACATTCAAGGGAAATAGTTACACAATAAAGATGAGTTATCTTCATTAATAATAACAATAAACTCAACGAATTTGAAGTTCTCAAACTGCAAAACCAATCGCGATACAGGCAGTCCAGGAGCTGCGCCTGCGCTGCGGTGTTAGCAGATAAGGCCCCGCGCACACTGCACGCTATGTACGAGCGAGATGCCTGCGATGGCCCGGCGACCACCTCGCTTTGTTTACTGTTAATCGCTTGAGCTATCCCCGGCTACATTGACCTTTAAAGAGGATATAGACGCGGCATGATATAATGATGTATAAAGTCAAGACTTTGATGTACAAGTCTTAGCACTTTGTAGGGAAACAGGTTTGAAAACATGTTTTTCTTTTATTTTTGGTGATGGTCTAGCAACTTCTCTTGTGTGCGTGTAAATAATGTATAATATACATACATACCTGCTTACTACACTATAAATACTTTTAACCTATACTAAATATATACATACCTATATACTATGTCTACCTCTCTCTTAACATCATCTCTATGTACCAGTTGAACTCGCGACTGATACATTTCTGAGCCTTCTTTATGTTCCGTCTATTATTACAAGTCTATGTTACCACGCTCTGAATGCACGACTGCGAAGAATAATGTTTCATGACGGAACTCTTTTGTCCTATCGCATTCCTTATTTGTTTGGGGATAATCCGCGTTATTAATTTCAGTGACAAATCAGCTCCAAGGCAGGTGTGCGCAGGCGCACGGCCCACGTTAGGATCTCCTTTGTATTACGCTGAAGAGACGTGTTGTTCTGTAATTAGTCTGCTTTCTAGTCTATTCAAGGTGGTATTATGTAAGTTATTTATTTGTCGAATGTGACAGTATGTTACGTACTGATAGATCGGCTTGTTAGGCAAATCACTTCGCTCCTTTTATCACATTCCTTTTTCCAGGTTGCGAATTCACTTCCCTGGGGATAATGATAGACGATCCTGTCCTTTGATAACGATCCTGGAGTGGGCAATTCAAGTGTTAACATGACGCTTTATGTCAGATGAGAGTCGCTACTATCGTCTGACCTTCGAAACCATTGCAGGGGAACCTTACCCATATTGGAAACTGGTTACATACCCGATTTCCTCATGACGTTTTCCCACTCTGTAAGAGTATCGGTAAGCAATAAAACTAATGTACGTAATTGAGAAAAGGGTTTGTGGTACAAAGCCGCAATTTAAACCCACTGATCTTTATAAGCATCTATTTATTAATGTCAAACATTTGTGAGTGCCACCAGCGCATTACGTTGCGCACGCGACGAAGCCGCTCGATCCGCCCTCGGGGACATGTGCATGCGCAGTGAAATTGTATCATTATCGTTTAATAACAAACTTTTTATAACTTTCAATCACGCTAACTGTAGCAAACTAATGTATCTATTTCAAATATGTAATACTTAATTGGAATTTCACATGTTTATTAAAATTGTACCCGAAACCGCCGAGCTTGCATGAAGAGAGTTATGAATGTGGATGAAGCGAAGGAAGTATGCAGAGATCGTGGCAAGTGGAAAGAGGTAGTCTCTGCCTGCCCCTCCGGGAAAGAGGCGTGATTTTTTGTATGTATGTATGTATGTATTATAATTGTTTTGTAACATTTTAAGTTTTTAATGAGCGAGAAATTAAACTATAGCTCCTGCTCAACATAGCCGGAGCGGCGAACGTGGTTTCTCAGATATGACACTTGCCTGACGAAATATTTCCCTAGCCTAGTCGATCACATACACACACATACATACATATGATCACGTCTATATAACTAGCGGGGTAGACAGAGCCACCAGTCTTGAAAAGACTGATAGGGCACGTTCAGCTGTTTGGTGATAGAATTGAGATTTAAACAGTGACAGGTTACAAGCCCATCGCCTACAAAAGAATTGCAAGTTTATAAGCTTGTCCCTTAGTTGCCTTTTACGACATCTATGGGAAAGAGATGGAGTGGTCTTATTCTTTTTTCTAATGGTGCCGGGAACCACACGGCACCTTTTTATTTACCTAAACAATTCAAAGTATAAATCAATATATTCAATGAAGATCGCGGCTGTGGGTTCGTAGCATGCTCAGGTTAACGATAACTCGGGTGAAGCACCGTGTGATTGATGATGATTGGGATGGGACTACAAGATTCCGTGTAGACAAGGACTGGACGTAGACTATAGTAGTTGTATGACACGCTCATGTATACATATTATCACGTCTTTATCCCAGGCTGGGCAGACAGAGCCGGCGATCTCGAAAAGACTTAAAGGCTACGCCCAGCTGTATGATGGAGCTGAGACTCAAAAAATGACAGAAAGCTAGCCCACCCCCTAAAAGAAGAATCCCAAGTTTAACAGTCTTTGATTGATTTTTACAATCTTTTATAATCTTGGGATTCTTTTAGTAAATTTGTTGAATCTCATTTTTGTCAGTAAATGATGCGACTGAATGCGTGGTCATCATGTCTCACTCTCAAAAAAATTTCAATTCTTAGCAAAGACGTATTTAGTATCTATAACGCTTAATTTACCTAAGTTTTTAGACCAAAGTTTTTGTTCAGCATTAGCTTCTTATATATTAATTACTATTGACGCTTTCTTTAAAATTAATTATACTCGTATGAACTATAAACACTTACATACTCGCACTCCTACTCAATTACGATATAGTTAGAAGGCGTGATGTGACATCACGCTATTTCTCACAAACCTGTGTCACAAATTTAATATTACCAATGAATAATAATCACTCGATTACAAGAAAATCGTGTAGAGTTGGACACCGAATTAATCGATGCTCGCGGCGATGATATCGATTTGCTGCTTCTTCATTCGATATGAATACATAATAGGGAAATATTCAGTAGAATGTACATATAATTTTGTGACATCTCTCCCGTAGGTGTTTTTAAAAGACATAGTAAATTATTAAATGCAATTAAACAATTTTTGTCTTAAATTGCCATGTCGAGTATTTTTAACAGATAGCAAGGGTGGAGTTATTTTTTTTCCAGACAGTAAAGAATAGAATAGATTTAATTTCTTTTTGGATTTAATTTTAATCAACATTTCTCTTTCCACTTCGATTGGTCTTATTAACACTTAAATCCCGCCTTTATCCCTCCCCTGGTAAACAGAACTAAAATGCACAAGACTCGAAAACCTTGTTAGCTTGAAAAACAACTTAAAACCACACGCTTTCTTATTCAGAACTCTAAATTAAACTATAATACAAATTCTTTAGCAATATGCCTCAAAGAAAGCAGAGATCAATATTACCCACGCCAGTCATAGTAAACTCAGATCACATCTTTAAGCTTACGAAAACGGTATTGATTGAAGTGCCGGCGCACATTAGTCGGAATTAATATTTAAATGTTTATTAGAGTAGCCGTCATAGCAAGCCACGATACGCGTCAATCATACTCGTTGCGGCAAACAAACAGACTGTATTGCTCAAGCGA
This sequence comes from Amyelois transitella, assembly GCF_032362555.1. Taxonomy (NCBI): domain Eukaryota; kingdom Metazoa; phylum Arthropoda; class Insecta; order Lepidoptera; family Pyralidae; genus Amyelois; species Amyelois transitella. The sequence continues at coordinate 158,487 of NC_083521.1, read as the reverse complement.
GCCGGTAGATATGCCGCGGAGACCAAGCTTCTAACTGTACGAGCCACAAACACTAGGCCACATATAAGGTATATGTGGTCTAGTGCTCGGTGAAACGTTTACGATACGCTATTCTATGTGGTCGTACCGATATATGTACAAATTGTACTGAAATCTTAAGACACATCCCAAATCCGCTGGGTGTATAGATTTTATATTGTATGTGATCTAGGAGTGCACATAAAAGGATTTCTTGGAATCGGAAGGAAAATTAACAGCACTTTTCATAACTTTGAAATAAAGCTGCCGCACAATCAGTTTTTTTGTGATCATACACTAATACCACTTCATGATTTTATCGTGTACTTACATTCATTACCACTTCATCGAATGGGTATAATATTAAATACGCATCATGCTATTAAATTTGTGTATTAATTGCTAGGAACATTCTGGATTCGATGTGCATGTTTTTCCAGGAAGCAAATTTATTATATTCAAAGAGAACGAATATTAATTAGTCCATTAACCTAACTATGGCTTCTGGTCCTTGATTAAGCTTTGGCTCTGTGCAGCGTGTCCCCCGCGGCGTCGCATTGCATTTGTCTCGGCCGCCGCCTACTGCAGCCGGATGCCAACAAAGGGTCTCCGAAGGAATCGTGACTTCTGCGGTTTGTTATCCTTGCAGAGGTTCGGTTACGAGGTTTTTTGTTCCTAACGTTTATAGATTTTTAAATTGAAAGTCGAGATAAACACTTCTAAATATAGCGCTACTGGATAAGTTTAGGACAGAGAAATTTGATTTCCTACACTTCCCAGCGTCCTCTATGTAAAATACAGCGTGTAATTTGTTAATTTTTTTTAATTTCAAAGTCTTAGTCTTGTAAGTAGAATATGAATTTATATCAGGCCTCTTTCGCCGAGGTAGGCAGGCAGGGTGTACCTACTAAAATCTAATGATCTTGGGAAGTGGGAAGATTCCTTTCTGATCCATAGAACACAAAAGTGGTTGAATTAGGTGGTCCACGGTAATGGTCGATCCTCTCTTTATCAAACCGCGATGTATTTAAGCATTTATCTCAAGTATTTTTGTACTCATTTTCTGCTTGTGTCTTCTTCAATATTCACTGGCAGAAGACAAAAGGGTCTTTTTTTCTTAAAATCAAGACTCTTGATTATTTTGATATCTAATTATAAGTTTAAATTGGCTTTGATTCCATTACAACGTGACACAATATTTATGAAGCTGCCAAACCGTAAAATTAATTTCTTTTCGTAATCCCTCATTACGCAACTTATGTTTTAAATTGTTCAGTCATCGTTGATTCGTCGGAATGATTTGGAATGTCTATTGTGCACACAAGACTGTAAGTAATGAACCACAATGGCCCTCTTTTAGCTGATAGCATCTTAAAAGCCGTACACAGATCACTTCCTATCTGTCGAGCAGGGTCGCGGATGTCTGGCCGTAGCATAATATTGATAGAAGGTTATGTCATGTTTTGACATGTAACAAGTACTTTTTGAAGACAATTTCTAATACTTAATTTTGGTATGTTTCAAATTATAACGGGGTTTGTCACATGTGACTGTTCAGTCTTTGTAAGGTGAACATTAAGTGTCAAATAAAACGTTAGTATGTCAAGGCAGCAGAAAATTAAATAGTATATTAAAAAAAGCAATGGTTACAAGTTTAAACGGAAAAAACCTGTAACAGTTAATTTGCAAAATCAAAGAAATTTGTAAGGATTTTACGAAACCAAGTCATGACGACATTAATAAATAAAGACCATAAGATATATTTAAAAAAAGCAGTTATATCTCTAAAGCCAACTTTCTGTTCTAAACGTACTGTGCCTACAAACATATAATATTTCATAAGAGCAACACTTCAAAAATAATCGGACTAATGCTATGATTGTCTGTGTGTTGGCAAACACAATTTGAGCAATTTGCTCGAAGAACAACGTGCTATTATTTATTACTCAGATCATCGGATATGATCGGCGCTTGCGCGAGTTTTGCAATTTCGATGATCGTGATACCAGAAGTAACTATGTTAGTTATTTTTTTAACACTAACACTACTATATATAACTATAATAACGGTACGACTGTTTTGGATATTAAATGTGTCATTGATTCAACATGGGTAAGGCTTCCCTGCAAAGATTGCGGATTTGAGACGAGCGTCACTCTGTCTAATAACATACCTATCCTGTATTATGGTCATAGGTGCATCTCGTTCCCTTTTCCAGAGAGGTGAGGACACAACCAGGACTATTTTCAAAAGGAAGATGATGAATGAATCTAGTGTTTAGTATAGTAAAGTCATATGCATTTTCAAAAGGCATAATCCCGCATTAGGGTCGCCAAATCATCAAGTTGATATACTGGTATACGATACGATATTATGATCAAGATTTCCCTTAACCCATAATCTAGAAATAAAAACAAAACCGATAACGTGCTTTTAAAACATACATACATATGGTCACGTCTATATCCCTTGCGGGGTAGACAGAGCCAACAGTCTTGAAAAGACTGAGTGCTTTTAAAAATTAAAATTAAAACTGGAATGATAATGTTAACTGACATTATTGACAAGTATCATTTCTAACAATCAAACCGGCGGATTGACGGACAAGCCGATCAAAGGAAACAGTCGACCATTACCGACCTGCGTCAGAACACATGTAAAATGGATAGCTTCGGCCGCCGGCCCGCGGAGTGATGGATGACATGGCGTACTGCTCTCATACCACTATTATTTATTCTATGCTAGTATATCTGAGCAGAAAGTCTTAGGATACATTCCTTTTGGGGCAACAATTGTTTTTAACTTTAAAATCGTCGTTTAAAATTGACGTCCGATGAAATTGCTGCAGTGTAGTTTGTTCCGCCGCTTCTTCTACACATGCGCTTTGGAAGCGGTAGTAGTTATAATTAGATTTAAGTTATGTGACGTCAATAAGTGATACCTTGTATCCAATTTTGAAAATAAATCTATTCTATTCTATTCTAAAATAGGTAGGCAGGTCGTACTGACACGGTCACATTTCTACGAAAATCTGGAATTTTCCGATGTCTATACATTTCTGCAACGATGTTATTTTACATTTTGCTCAAGAGTTAATAAAAATCCTAGATGTGTCAATTAACCCTAATTTTTCATTTAATACTTTAATATTTAACAAAGTAATCATGCTTTAAATATTATTATACTCTGCCACTCAACCTTCTAATGTAAAGCACCTAGTAGGAAATATGTATATTAAATATAAGTCGGGAGTTGATCTTATAATAACTGTCGGGTCAAAACATCCGACATCTAGAATTATTGGTATCATATTAGTAAGAAGTAGGTATAGCGCATTAGGTACGTATTTATCTAAACAGACAGTGATGAGTTATTTCGATAAGCTACGAAAGTAAGCATTTGAATATTCACTTATTAACTAAAAAAATTAAGCAAAAAAGCCTAGAAAAGCTTTTGAATTGATGGACTATCAGTACGAGTATCATGAATTTTGCAGAAATTGTAGGATGCAACAGGAGCATATTGATTTAGATGTATTGTTTACACATAGGAGTGCCGTGTGGTTTCTGGCACTTAAGAATACTTACCCACTATCACTCAATATCTTTCCCATGGATGAAGTAAAGGCGACTAAAGGATACGCATATTGCAGGCGATGGTGGAGCAACTTGACACTATTTGAATTTTAATTCTAATTTTAAAAGACTAAACCAATTAGGATTGAGATTTAAATAGCGACAAGTTGCCAGCTAGACCCAGCCTACAAGCAGAATCTCAAGTTTATTAACATTTTCTTTAGTCTCCTTTTTCGACATCTATAGGAAGGATATGAAGTGGCCCTATTCTAAAAATACTGGGAACCAAAGGGCACTAAAATACAATAAAATTAAAAGAATCACAATTACCAACCCTGAAAAAAGTATGCAGGGATCATGGCAAGTCAAAAGATGTAGTCTCTGCCTACCCCTCCGGGAAAGGCGTGATATTATGTTTGCATTACCAACCCTAAATCCTTATTAGTGGTTGAGACATCATTCAGTAACGAATGATGGATTGAAATGCTCCATGATTAATGAATCGCAATCGATTGAGTACCTCCATCGATTACTTTGAAGATCTGTGGCTATCGATTATTGTTTCTACAATTTCATTTGGCAAGGATGTGATGATTGTTAGTTTACTGTCTAGGTAAGTACTAGTTGTGCAGGTACTTATTATTTATTTATGTATGTGTATACACATCAAGGAAAAACATAAAAATAGAACTTAAACTAAAGAAAAATTCAGTACAAAGGCATTACTTAATTTTTTGAGAAATTTCTTCCAACATGCCCACGACAGGAATTTGTAAGGAAAGGCATTGGCTTGTGTGCATAATTAATAAGATTTAAAGTAACATAAACTTACTGATATTAATAAATTTAAAACATTTTATCATAAAATAATAAATGTCAAATAAATAAACATAAATGTACCTACTACAATATTTTTGTATAAAATACCTAACGTACTCCTATCGTAACTGTAACCCTTTCTCATGTAGATAACTTAGGCTAAACGTTTATATACTATGTTAATTAGCACCCGTACTAATTAGTTATGAAAGCCCATTATTTGTTAACTAGCTGTGCCCGCGACTTCGTCCGCGTGGAATAGTTATTTTGGGCATCATATTTATTTTTGCAAACATCCTCCTCGGCTTTATCAATTATAGCTGCTAATTGTTATGCGACTTGGCGACGACTTGGCCCACATCATTACCCGCGACCGAATGGAGACCGTATATATGCGTTTAGGGTGAGAGGTTGTGCGTTTGTGTGTTTGTTTGTGCAAAACAATGTTAGCATATATCTCCAAAACTACTGGTCCGATTTAAGGCGATACATCATAGATTTTGGGTCATTTTCACTTGGTTTTTTCTCATAAAATATAACTTGCATCGTTTCAATATTTTTGGATATGAAAGTAAATATATTCAATTATATTTGTGGAAGATGAAAACACGATTGGAACAAAAATCCTCGATCAAAAAAATTCAGGAACACAAGTCTAGATTTCGATTATTTATCTCAAACTATAAGGATTTAAAATTTGAATTTTGTACCAAATTGAAGATCATTAAAAAATAATAACTTCTGGAAGATGAAATTTCGATTGGATGTTTTGTTTAGACGTAATTAAACTAAATAGATGAAAACAGGAATTAAAATTGTTGCGACAATAGTACTGGACAGTAGAGTGTTGACACTTTATCTCTGTCTCATTCCTACACAACCGGGTGGGATAAAGCGCTATCCTTTGTAAGCGTGCCTTCACTCCGCGGATCACATTCTCCGACGCAGGACCTGTGCCAATCGCTCCGAGCGTCGTTGAAAAATATTCTGCGAAGTATTTAATTTCCCACATTCATTTTGTTTGAATTTATTTCTGTACATAATTGTCAGCTCAGCTTAATGAATTGTGTCGTTGATCTCTGAATCTTACGCGTCGCTTTTCCGTCGGCCGGGGTGATATTACGTAGGTATTTAGGATCGTGGATTTTGATACTTTTTTTTTTGGTACTTTCTGAAATATATTATAGATAGTTTAGGTTAGTTTTTAATACAGTTTATTTGTTTCGTTTAGTGTAAATAGGTGTATAATTTTACGTCATGTTAGCATGTTAAATTTTAGCATGTTAAAAAAAAATCTTGGAAGAGCTTCCCATATGGGACAATTTAGATGGTGGGTACTAATTACACTTACTAATAGATAGACATATAGATGCCTACTGAGATTTTCTCCGCAAACACTGAAGGTGAAAAATATTTCATTTGATACCGGCTTGTGGCGGGGCGGCAGTAGGTAGATAGATAGATAAAACAACAACAAACAACAGCTCCGCCGCCGTCGGTTATACTGTCACTAGTTGTTGCCCTGGTCTTTGCCTACGGAAACAGTACTTTTTACTGGATGATTGTTCTGTCTTTTTCTATAGGTACTTACTCCTAGGTAACTGTATTATTCAGGGTACCTCCTCAGCTGCAAGACGTCGCAGGGTTTATTTTTCTTCGCTTTATTCATTTGGCACGATCACAGTCATTATCCCATTATTTGATTGTTATTAATTTTTAGGAAAAATAAATTGTCTCCAATATCGTCGTTGACAATGTGCGAACAGAGAAGTGCGGATGGTGTGGAGTCGACAGTTGATATTATGGACTTAGATAGTCATGGCATTATTCCGACGCCGACATCAACGACAACCCAAGATAGAAAACCATATATAGAAAACCATAGGTTCCGTAGCCATTTGGCTACGGAACCCTAAAAATATATGATATACATTACTATGTAAATTACCTTTGATTGAACGAAATCGAATAAGTAATTACGAGTAGTTTTTTTAAAACCATTACAAACTTATTCATTTTATACAAAATTTTTGCATACATCCGCAACTATATCATTGCTTATAATGTAATTTAATATATGTATGTTTTTTTGTAAAATTATTTTATTGTATCAAAAACAATAAAATATTATGATGCGGACTCCATTGCATTCGCAAACTTTATTCGGGTTACGTGAGGTCACGCGCCAGCGGCTACGGTGCGGCGGCGATCTAGCGGGGCAAGCGTGGTCGGGGGTGAGCCCCGCGCGGGGTGAGCCTCTCGCCCGCATCGAGGTACATGTAATCTGAATGTAGCGCCTTAAACCGTATAGGGGGGCGGTCAGGCGGTCACGCGTATTAGAAAGAACGCTGGTTCGCCGTATTAAATGTTTCGCTGCAAATTGCTTATAACGACTATATCTCAAAACCTATTCGTCTGATTTATATACTGTAAATGGCAATTTTAGTCTACATGAAAAGCCGAAAGTAATAAACATATTTATTTGGATAAGGATTAATACTGAATTAAAGAAAATTGGTTTCAAAATAACTTATGTTTATAATGAAAAAATAATCTTAAAAAATGAACATAAAAGTGGTTATTGTAATAAACCTTAAGAGATAGATATATGCTCTCGCGGACTTTTTTGTGGCAAAAAATGAGTACTTCACATCTTTAGTACATTGTTTTACTATATCTTTGTTGGTTTGCGCAGCGTTCGCGTGGAAAGCTCGCAGATGGCCGACTCATTCAACTTTCACCTGCATTGTTGACGTTTCCCGTAGGAAATCCGGGATAAAATGTAGCTTATAGCCTTCCTCGATAAATAGACTATCTAACAGTGAAAGAATTATTCAAATCGGTTCAGTAGTTTCTGAGATTAGCGCGTTTAAACAAACAAACAAACAAACAAACAAACAAACAAACAAAACAAACTCTTCAGCTTTATAATATTAAGTATAGATTTAAAATACATATACATATGTGGCGACATCTCTACGCCATTCGTCAGAACATCAAATCAAACAACTACTGTCAATCATCGCGAAGAAATTGACGCGCTCAACCAATAGCAGCGAAGAATCTAAGACGCGATTTCAAAGATTTCACGGATTGGAGCTATATATACAACCTCCGACACAACATCGTCGGAGCCGCGGTTCCCCAGGCATAACACCTAGCCTGGCGGAAGATCTTCCCTTTGGTGGCGGTCGAGCCGAATCATCGCTCCCGCTACACATACATACATATAGTCACGTCTATATCCCTTGCGAGGTAGACAGAGCCAACAGTCTTGAAAATACTGATAGGCCACGTTCAGCTGTTTGGCTTAATGATAGAATTGAGATACAAATAGTGACAGGTAGCTAGCCCATCGCCTAAAAAAAGAATCGCAAGTTTACAAGCCTGAGAGTTAATTAAAAAAAGGCTTAATTATGCATAAATCTTAATAGTTCGCAATTAAAGTACAATTAACTCTCAATTGGCATTTGATATAATGCCCAAGGACCTGAATATTGAGACACATATAATTGCAATAATAGTTTAATGTTACATATTAACGACTGCGCAGGAGTTGGCACGTATAGTGTAACTCATTGCGCGGTTATAGCGCAAATAAATTTGGTAATAATTTGTTGATTGCATCATTGGGCTATAGCGAGCGTCTAAAGTTTAATGGATAATAAGTTTTCGAATCTTATATTAACACGTCTTTATTCCTTACGGGGTAGAAAGAGCTAATAGTCTCGAAAACGCAAACAGGCAGGTTGCTAGTACATCGCCTAAAATAAGAATCCTATGAGTAAAACTGTTATGCGATACGATGATTATGCCAAAAAAAAGTTATTCAATCTTTACATTTTTATTTATATTCCATTTGGGATCACATTTTGGGAACAAAAATCCCTTTAAGTATTTCTTTTTCCCTATACATAAAACTTGGGAATTTTCAATTCTAAAATTAACATTCTCTCTCACTATTCTAGCTACTGATTTTTTTTTAATTCCCACGCAATCGAAGCCCATAAAAACATATTCTTGTTTATGTGTATAAAATATAAATACCTTTTATCCTTATTACAACAGGAAGAAGATAATTACAATCTCGCTCGTGTCATAAATTAGTTCATTAGTCTGCGATGTGTAAATATGTATATGTATCTCAATGAATAAAAGCACAACTCGTTGGCCGGGATTTTGCTTCTGTCTTCCTTCTGAGAAATTGCATTATTTACAAAAGTATAAACTACTAAAGGACTACTTCATCTCTTTCCAATGGATGTCGTAAAAGGCTACTTCAGGGATAGAAATATAAACTTGGGATTCTTTTATAGTCGATGGGCTAGCAACCTGTCCCTTATATGAATCTCAATTCTATCAGTAAGCCAAACAGCTAAACCTGGCCTGGCAGTATTTTCAAGGCGATTGGCTCTGTCTACCCCGCAAGAGATATAGATGTGATTATATGTATGTATGTATAAAACTTATTAATTACCTACAAGACAAGTCCTTCGTCTTTTCGGGACTATTGGCTCTGTCTACCCTTCAAGGGATATAGACGTGACTATATGTATGTAAGACAAGTTCGTAAAGCTGAAATTTGCCACACATCCTTGAAAAGAGAAGGTAGCACAAATAGAGCATCTATTGAAATTCCATGATCCAGGTCATAGTATGAGGTTTTAATTATTTATTGAGGCTAGAAACCTATTACATACTATCTCTGAATTACAATTCCAACAATATACCATTCAGATAAATAAATCCTCCGCGAACACTGGTTTGTCTAAGGACATGACATGCGTGTGTATAATTATAGAAAATAGAAATAAACACGTCGGTTCGTAACATACATTTTTTAAGTATGTCAGTTTGCTAACTCGTCACATATTTAGAAAAGAAACTTGCCCAACAAATAAAACAATTATCATTAAATATTTACAACTCCAAAGTGCTCCACATACTAACAATTAAATGGAGTTTAGTGCGAGAGGGGGGGCGCGGGGCGCGGCGGGGGTCGTGGGTAAACGCGGGTTAGATGATATTTGGAACTGGACGGGTATAAGTTAAAAGTTATCAGCGTATTTTCAATGTTAGCATATGATATTCAAATTTTATGCTAATCCTACTAATATTATAAATGCGAAAGTTTGTATGTCAGTATGGATGTTTGTTACTCTTTCACGCAAAAACTACTGAACCGATTACGATGAAATTTGGTATCTGTGTACTTTTTATTCCAGATTTCCCGCGGGATTGATAGGGTTTCCATGCGGACGAAGTCGCGGGCGGCCTCTAGTTGAAAATAATTGTATCTGTGGTAACAATCTAGTAATAGTTGGGTTTGTAGCGGAAGCAATGATTCAGTTCAACCACCGCAAAGGGAAGATCTTCCGCCAGGCTGGTGTGATTCCTGGGGGCTCCGACGATGTTAAGCCGGTGGTTGTATTCACACTCCAATCCGTGAAACTTTGCTTGCGTGATTTAGACTCTTCGCTGCTATTGACTGAGCGCGTCACATTCTTCTCTTTGATTGACTGATGACGTGTGACGTAAGATATAGCCACAGATTGTATTTTCCGTCGTAATTCTCGCTCTCACATCTTTGCGTGTCTAGTTTATTTTCTGTTGCTATGCCTCGTGTCTTGGAATTTCACTTTCTGATATTCCTCTATCCACTTTGTCCAGTGTTTGACATCCTCAGTTTTAAGTTTCTAGCAATGTCAAGTTAGGATTCATTACTGATTAGTCTGCTCTAAGCATCACACGACATCCTTGGGTAGACTTTAATGTAATTTTGCACTGGTGGAACTCTTAGTCTATCGGCTTAGATAATGTCGCCTTTGACCTGAGGCGTCTTTGAAAGAGTTTGCTTATTCTTTTTAGTAGTTGTAATAGAAAAGATTCGTACTATGTGGTGCCAAACATGTCAGGCTTGTCATGTGTAGGCAATCAGACTCTATATAATATAGACAGTCTAATAGACTCGATTACTTACAATGTTAGACAAAATGAGCTCCGCCTCCGCTTGTAGCTTGATCCAAACCATTAAATGTAAGTTTATTGCGGCCGTGTCGTAACTCCGGCCCAATTATACATATTAAACGGACTTTCCCCGCTAATAGCAACAGGTCCAGTGGCGTCACGCGGCTACCCACAGCTCGGGAGCTCCAGTGTGTCACAATCTTGTAATTTGTTATTTTTAATAACCATTATAGAGGCTTTATGATGGAATTGAGATTCAAATAGTGACAGGTTGCTAGCCCATCGCCTAAAAGAAGAATCCCAAGTTTATAAGCCTATCCCTTAGTAGCCTTAGCCAAAGAACGTGGCCTATCAGTCTTTTCATTTTCAGAACAGCTACAGTGAAGGTTTCTTTAATTTATTTTTTATCTAAATTTTATTGTAAGGCCTAGGTGAGCGTTCTTACAGAAAGCTGTTAGAAGCTTTAATTGTATGTCGGTTGAGTTCGGGAGTGTCGGTCGTGAGGCCCGGCGTGCTAGCTACAGGATGTTCCCTCTGGACATTGTTATTTTATTCTTTAAGATGTAAAATAGTTATTGTTATATTATTATTATTTCAATTAGTCAATTGAAATTAACGCCCTATCTATGTTTATCTTGGCTGGTTTGTTATTGCTTAAGTAAACATCTTTTAACTTTCAATTATAACAACTCCCATGATTTCCAATTTTGATCAATACGTACATCACTTAACAAAACTCCAATCAGTTCACAGACTTCAATATATGTAATAATTCGAAGTCGAAGTTGGTCTGATCTTTTGCCCGAACGTCCTCGGTTTGATCAAAGAACGTTCGTCTACACCTTCCCTTTTAAACGTTCCCCTTCACACTCTCCATGTGCCAAGTAATCCTCAAAAAAGGACAAAATCAAACGAAATGGGCCGTACAGGAGACCCACTGCTATTGAACACACCGCCATCTTGGTGTCCGGGGAGTGCGGCGCGCACTGCGTGTAATTGCGCGCGTGTCGTGTCGCGTGACGTCACGACGCGACACGCCGCCGCCTCATTAGCGCCGCGACAACGCCGCTGTCGCGCTCCGTGACCTCCGGGAGATATCGCGGTTTAGTGGCTTGTGGATGCAGAACATACATATACTTTTAACTTACGAGATCGTGTTTGACGGAATTTAGTGAGGAAATAAAGAGGTGTAATGATTTTATCTTAAAACTTCATAAAATAGGTACTGTTTCCGCTTGATGATGCTTGTATGTAAATAAAATACAACTAATGTTTGTATATTTTTAACCCTTAATAGTAAAACCGCTAAACCGATCTCTTTTTGGATACGTATAATAATTTGTGGTAAGTACCTACGGAAAAGAATATTAGGTATTTTTCAAGAAGATGCCGCGAGTGAAAGCAAGTAATTTCTATAAAACAGAAAATGTTTGGTGTCCGTGGTGATCGAAATCTAATAAAGTTTAACTTTTGAAACGAAAACGAAACTACGTCATAAGTAAATTTAGTCACGCAAGCTTAACTCCTTAAAAAAACCACGAGCTTTAAAACCGAAGGCTGAAAATGCAATCGAGACATCATGAGAGAGAGTAGGTACCCTAATTGCAATAATTCTGTATTTTTGCTCTCAATTCCAAAGCAACCAGATTACTATAGCAATGATTTGTAACCGTGTACAGTGATCTACTGCCCAGGGCTGTCCGTCTGTCTGTGGCATCCATCACGCGATGTTCAGACTACAGCCATTATCTCTTAGGTTGCCATGATTTAATCATATTGATTACAATCATTACTCCAATCGAGATTAATGTGAAATCGGATGTGAAACGAGAGGAGTAATTTTGCTTTAAAGTTTATGAAAAAGTGAAACTGCCTCCGTGGTTTAACAGCCTAGGTGTTGCTCGCCGATCATGGGTTTAAATTTTGCAGGAAATATTTAAAAATCAACATTAGTCTCAATCAACTTTGGATGATTGAAATGATAACATTATATTTCAAAAAGAGATAGCCAAGTAGGATATTCGATATAATGAACCCGCGCTGAAATAACAATTTAATTACCACTTATCACAGTATAGTCAATCATCAATATCTGATTAAAAGCTGTCACCATCAAATAATTAAATTGAAAAATTGTATAAGACGGCGACAAATCGGGCTCGGTGTTGATAAAGCGAGCGCCGATAGCGTCGCCGATGTCGCGATAACGAGTCGCCTAATTGAACGTTACACGGCGACAGGCCGCGACGGCGACGGATGACCGCGCGACTCCACGCGACTGTTGTTCTGGAATACAATGACTTGTTTGTGGCGCTTGCTGGACTAGCTGTAACTTTGGGGAGTTTGAAATAGTTAATATAACTAATACCTCCTCACTTAGTGGTTTTATCGACTGTTGAAATCGTTAAAACCGCTAAGTGAGGAAGTATTATTTGGACTTGGGAAAATCAGTTTGTCTGTTATACACATAATCTTTCATGTTTTGTTATAGGTATGATACATTTATCATTAAAACTGTCGTGCAAAATTATGAAGTGTACTGCAAAAGTAAAACAAAAAGTAACAATCAAATTGTTGACTTATATCTTTAGGTTAATAGGTAATAAATAAAATGTAATGGGAATTGGATGGTGCTGACGAAAAATTTAATTTTAAGAAATACTTACTGTAAACAATGCTTTTTGACATAATATGAACATTGTCCGAATAACATTAGGTGGGTACTTTTTGTAAAATAAATATTTTTTTATATCTTCAAAATAATTTGAATATTCTTACAGCAGTTTCGTTCATCATACATCAATGAATATGATATCTAGTAATCAGCTTGAAGAAGAGGTCGTCGGCGTATGATTGTTAACAGATTTCCAATATTACGGAAAGTCGGAGAGCATCCGTCAAGAGCAGAGTCGAATTGTCCAACGTCCGAGTTAATGTCACACATTTATCAGCTTCGGAAGACATCAGCAAGAGGTATGTGACCACTTTACGTGGAGAGGTGAACTAGCGTGTAGTGGGAATAAGGGTCATCAAGATACTACGAAGCTTACAATTCCGACTTGTGATACTTATTTACACACAATATCGTGTTCCTTACGAGGGGTAGACAGAGTCCCAAACAAATATTTTCATAGTTTGACATGTTAAAATCTTCTCAGGATCTTACTTTCTCGTTTATTTTTTTACCTCTTAATAAATGATTGATTGAGTAACTTTGTTTCAAGTTTTCAGATTAATTACGACCCTTTGATCTTCGATAAACTCGAATTGATGAACTCACTTTTACTTAAATTTCTTTCATCCATCATCGTCTAGTGGCCGTGACAATTATTAAAGTAAATCGATTGGAATTCACAACCCTGTTTCTTTCGCAATACAAAAGCTATTACGTTAGGCAGAAATTGTTTTCATAGAGAAAAACATTATCTTATAATATTGTCTCATTGTCTCATAATGTTCCCCTTCTCAAAGCTCGCTTCTAGTCTTCCAATAACCCTCCCACTGCTACTGGCCCTCAATAGATTCCCGATACGAGCAATTATGTTGTCGTCGGGTTATCGGCGTCCCCGGTGGCCGCCCCCCCCCCCCCCGCGCCCCCGCCCCCCACACTAATGGCCACACAGAAGATAATTGCCCATTGATTCGGTATTGTACGCCAGCTCCCGGTCCATTGTTGGGAGATAACGCCCGTTTCCTAGATAATCTGGTTTGACATGATCTTCCTTTCGGAATGAAGTTTTCCATGTTTTGAGAAACAGACGGTCAGTTGTATGCTTTCGTATTACCACATTTTTCATGGTTATGTTTCCATAATATCTGTCCACCCCTTTCTGGATGATGACGTAGTATGTGTAGGTTAGGGCATATAAAAAAAATTAAATGATAGCAAAATAGATGTAATTGCTCTCCGTTTTTCTTTATTTATTGATTTAAATTTGTACTGGTATGTCCTCCATTAAGCCCTCCTGTAGAAAACAAAAAAAAATTAGAAATCAGAAGAATGTTTCTTACATTGTGTATTCGACATGCTTTCAGTTTCAGATTTCTTGGAAAAAACAACATGGCGGAATAATTATTTTCAAATACATATGTGGAATAAACGCGAACCAGATCGAATTCGACATTCAAAATGGTCGGCATTCGGTTTCAGGTTTCAGCGATTGTGTTCCGTGGCGCGTGCGATCGGCGGTGGGGGGGGACTCCGGCGCGTCGCGATTGGCCGCCGGCAGTCGCCATTGTCCGGCGCGATTGTGATCGATTTCGCGGTCAATTTGTTCCGCGATCGCACGATACCGCGCGATCCGCAATTACGCCGTCGCCACTTAATTGAGCCGCGATCTTCCGACCCCCTCGCTATTGTCCGCTAAATTAGACACGCGGCTATGTTAATGTAAAGTGCATTGCATAAAATTGTTAGTTTCCATTTGTTTTCTATTCGAAGTTGAGAGAAAGCTCAACAGGTGTTAGAAAAAATTAATTCATGCGGGGGTCAGGAGTATCGTGTGAAAGAGGTCCGCTTAGATGGGTATCGCGAGCTGAAGCCAACATTAGCGTTCTAGCGGCCAGTCGGCAAGAGCTTCGTCCGGGGACGGCCCTAGCAATGTAGCTGAATCAGACGTAATTATTTTAGTAGCTGACAAATCTAAAATAGAGTTTCTATTCTGCTGTGGCAGAAATCACTCTACGATGAAATGAATGAAGAAAATAAATGAATTGAGCCATAAAAATTATAATATAACCGTTGGCGGACGTTTAGGGTTTTTATTCTGGCAGCAATTGTGAGAAAGTATTTCCTAGTGCACTACTAGACCATATAAGAAATTAAACTCATCAGTTTGGCCAGTGTGTACGTATATGCATATAAAAGATGAAGCTCACTAATAGACTGACATATCAGATTTCAGTTTGTAGGGCAGGGCAAGTGGAAAAAGTGTGTAAATTTACCAACGTATGTAGAGTATGTCTTCCATGCTGGTCTGGTAGCGAAAAACACTGTGTAATTGACAATTACATCACAGATTCTAACAGCTATACGTGGTCTGTTAGTCGATCAAGACTGTTGGCTCTATTTATTCCATAAGGGATGAAGGAAGACGTGATTATATATAAATATATATATTTGTATGTAGATTACGTTACGCTAGGGCCGTCTCCCAGCCCCGCTCGTGTTTGCTCGCGCTTCGTGTTAACACCACACGACCCTCGTTACGGCAGCCTGCGCCCGCGCCCAATGCTTTCATTAAAAATCTTTAATTAACCTATTCTTTGAGAGCGTTCAATATTTACGAACAATTTGTTAAAGTCGTGATCATCGCCAGTCGCGTCGTGACGGAAGTATAATAGAGAAATTAATTAAGCATTCGGTTTTGAATGGTTGAAACAAATTAGATATCAGCCGTGTGTCGCTGTTCGGGTGTTCGACGTGATACATTATGTTTGAACAAAGCGAAATGGACGGAGAGTACGGCACACATATTTCTTTCTTATAAGTAGTGGCTCTAAAACTTGTAGCGCGAAGAACCACTTATAATGGAATGACTAGTGAGACTTGCTTATTTAAAAAAAAAATACACGGGGGTCTTTTTGAAAATAAGTAAGTCTCAGTAACTCAAAACCTTCATATTTTCTTTTATAATCTCTACGGTTGCAGATGTAGCTAAGCTAATTATGCGGCAAAATTGGATTAAAACTGATTTCAGCCTAACTAATGCGAGCGAGTTGCGTAAGCGCAGGATCCCACGGTCGCAGGACATATACGATAGACACGCTATTAGCGTAGCATTACCTGAGACTGCGCGGCGACTAATTGCGTTGCTAACGTGTCGTCACGCTGCCGTCACGCTGCCGTCACGCTGTCGTCACGCCGTCGTCGATTTCACGCCCGCTTCCCGAAGGCCACATTTGCATTTTCTTGTAGTGTTAGATGGTGAGTACGGCAAAAACGGGATATAATTAATTAATAAAAGTATTGTTTTTTTAAATAAATAAGTTTGGTGCACTTACGTGGGAATTCAAATAATGGGGACTCATGAGAGATAACTGTTTAAATAATTAATGTGAATACAAACTGATATACTAGGTTTAAATATTTCTAATTAGATTTTAAATCTACAGTACCTATCTACATAAAATTTTTTGAAGATTAAATTATCTGAAGATGCTAACTGAATATAGGTATAAGTTAGTTTCATATAGTATGTCCACTATACATAAAAGTTTACAATATCTGAAAGGGTTAATATAAAGGTCTGTTATATAAATTTCAGACCTCATTGTAGGTACTCTATATTCTGCAAATAAAAATTGGAATCTAAATTATGTAAGTAAGTTTATCTATTTAATACCTCTTGATAGATAAAACTGATCCGATAAGGCTATAAAATTTTACATTATTTTATATCATATCATATTTCACTCTGAAGTGAAGCCATGGACTAAAAAAATACCGAATGAATAATTTAGAAATGCAACTTTGCAGACTTAACTTGAACTAATATAGTCAAATTGCTGTCAACGTGTGCCCATTAATTTCAACTAATGCATATCACTGAATAAATGCACAAAGCACAGACCGCCCCTAGTCCGACACATCCTTGTCGTTTGCTCTGTGGCTGACCACTGCCGGTGGTCCAGCCTCTGTGGAGCCGCGGAGTGGGCGTGACGGGTTAATATCGTCACCGTGTCCAGTGCTATTAAGGCTTCTACTCACTTCTGACACATCTGACTAGCCACCGTTAAAATGTATCAGAAAAAATTATATAGGTACTAGCATTTACTTCAGTTAGTTCAGGAGTTTAGGCGCGAAACGGAAAAAGACAAACAGAGTTACTTTCCTATTTATGATATTTAATTATGCAGAATAGTGAAATTAGAAATAATTATTGTTTCGAGTTCAATGTGACGAAAGACCTTTCAAATGTTGTACTAATGTGCGATTTTATAAACAAATAAAAAACTCAAAATTAACTGCGAATTTATAACGAAGCTCCATATCTTTATTCATGAATCTCATAAGATGTGACTAAGGAATAGGCTTATAAACTTAAGATTCCTCTCGTAGGCGAAGAGCAAGCAACCTGTCACTATTTAATTCCATGATAAAGTGTAACGTGGCCTTTTAGCCTTTTCAAGACTGTTGGCTCTGTCTACCCTATGTGTGTCTACTATGTTGAGAGTTAAAATCATAGTAAAATTTTAATTTTGGAATTACTATTTTCTTATATTTTTGTCAAAATTCTGGAGAAGAATACTATCTGGTATGAAGGTGATAAGTTGCAGAGACTTATTGCCTTGTGAGTAGCCTTTATACATATATTCTGTGGTCACCGTTAATAGTGAATTAACGGCTGTCACGAACTAAACCTTAACTGACTCGATTTAACGTAATTCCGATGGAACTTTATAGTTTTTCTATAGTTTTGAAACGAAATCCACTATATTCTCTACGATAATTGGCAATTATATTAGGAAATTTAATAATTTTTTGATGAGTAATAATTATTAAGTGCTGCTGATGTACCAATAACATTTAAATATCATATGTCATTAAGTTTAAATAACTGTAATTTTTTATGTATATCATATTCTTATTCCTTACATTAGTTTCGGTTCCTTCATCACCTCTATGGAGGGGAGCGAAATAATGACTCGTATTAATTCTAAAAAATCGTAAAATTAATAAAATAATCGAAAAATAAATATATAATTTTAGAAATTTAAAAATTTATTGTCTACATTTCTTAATTTACATATTTCATTCACTTACTACCTTTTGCACACGCTCTCGTGGGAATGTCTATAAAAAGGATTTTTTTTGGGACAAATTAAACTGATTGAGTTATAATATAGCTGATAATGTTTATAAGACATGGATTATATAGATTACTTCACGAATGATACAAATTTAAAACCTCAAAATTAAAAAAAACAGTGCACAGACTGCACTAAACTTAATTAATTCAATGTGACTCGCCGAGTCATTATTGCATAAGCCACGTCGTATCAAATTAATATGAAACCACAATTAAAACCTCTAATTCACGGTTACTTAACTCAAAATAATATGTAATGAGTTTGGAGGGGAGTTTTTTTGTTTAAACCCGGACAGTGAGCGGCGATTAGCGTCCGCAGCTGCGCGATCCAGGGTCAGATGAGGGTCAGTAAGGTAATTGCAATAGGGTAATTTTAGGATGGGTCGCCGGGATAAAATAGCCTGGTTAAAAACATGCGCGATCTAGTCAAGCTGAGTTAGTTAACTGTTATTTTTGTGAATAGTTTATTAATAGCTTGACAGAATGATAACACAACATCTAAAGCCGTAGGACGCGAAGACCACATTTTGCTAAAAAGCTCAATGATGTTGTCCATCGCCTAAGAGAATAGTTTCACGTTTGGGAGCTTTTCTTATTGGCTGGAATTAGGAATTTGCGTTTTGGAAACTATTATAATCTGTGTAATGTTTTTTTTTAATTCTTCGTAATCAACGGTAGTATATGTTATAGTTAACTACCTGCATTGTTAAACCGACTGCAACATTAAGAAAATGTTCAGAGATAGGCTAGACCTTTGATGAGAACAAAACTACATTGATTATTGACATTCGCGTTGCATTAGACTATTTGTAATACTCGTATAGGTATTCGCGCACGTACCTTGATGATTTTCAGTCGCACTGTGACCACGGATCATTGTTACATGATTCGAAACGTCCGAAATAAAATAAAGGTAGGTCACGTTTAATACTTGTACGAGTATTATTTATAAAAAAAACTACATAGTATTCGATACAAGGACGAATAATTCATACTTACATAAAATCACGCCTCTTTCCCGGAATGGTTGACAGGAATTTTCTCTTGGATTAATAAAAATCCCCGTGCTATGCATTAATTAAAATGTTAATAGTCATTTGTTAAAACTCATTACATTTGCTTTATAACTGGACAATAGGAACCCTCCAAAGGGTGTCGCTCCCCATCTATAGTGATAATAAGCTAATTGTTTAAAATTATCTGTGGTCGCTTCGCAATTTGAAGTGAATGACCACCCTTCATGAGTCTGCACACTTGTTCATTTTACACGATCGACCAAATCTTTCCCGGAGGGGTAGGCAGAGACTACATCCTTCCACTTGCTACGATTTCTGCATACTTATTTCGCTTCATCTACATTCATAACTCTCTTCATGCAAGCTTCATTCATTCATGCATTCTTCATTTAAACATTCCCTTTTCATCATCATCCCTGTTGAAATTGTTTGGATGGTTTTGAGTTATGTTTATCATCTGTAGTGTTTATAAATAGTATAATGCCACGCAAAATCAGTTAATTAGGGGGTATGTAGCGCCAGACAACATCTTTCCACGATCCCTGCACACCTATATTACTAAATATAACTTCATCACTATGAATTAGGACAAGGATAGGTATAGATTTCATTATATCACTCTAACAAACAGCTTACAATCAGTATCTACTAGAGATAATTATAATCTAACACAGCTCAATATGAGGGGCTAGAGCCAGTATTGTGACCAGTTCTGAAAGGGCTGATTGCTATCTGCTAGCTCCCAGTCTAGTCTCATGCCAAGAAATTATCGCTAATAATCTAAGTGGTGTTTCAGAAACGTCATAAGTAATTAGAGATAGAATCTAAAACAGTTTGCTGGCGGAACTGGCTAAATAGAAACTTCCAATATCGTAATTATATTGAGCAAAGTGAAAACTGAGTTGGGTAGTTATTTATTAACATTCAAGTAGTAAATGAGTACATATGATCACGTCTTTATCCCTTACGGGCAGATAGAGACAACAGACTTGAAAAGACTGAAAGCAACGTTTAGCTGCATGTATTGATGATAGAATTAAGATTTAAATAGTCCTGGCATAAAAAGAATCCCATATTAAGCGTAAATAGTTAATAAGTAATATAGATACATTTTATGGTGGAAACAGTGCGAACTGAGCATGGCCTATCAGTCGTATCAAGACTGTTGGCTCTGTCTACCCCGCGGGGGACATACACTTGATTATATGTATGTTTGTAACCAGGGGGAAAAACCAAAATTTTGTATATTAATAGTAAATAAACATATAAGTTAATTCATATCTAAATCCTGATCAAAAGATAGATAGATGATTCCAAAGAACCCCATCAAGATCTTCCATGTTTCGTAACATAAGTAATGTATAATCCGGAAGGCTGTTTGTACAACAACATACATAACAAAGCTGCCCAATAAATCGCGGCCCGATCGCGTGGCGTCGCAGTCGCACGCAACTGCGATCGCAATAAATCGAGATTAGTGCTAGAACACGCGTGTGCGCCGCCTTATTGTGACAGAGCTTTATTAGAAATGGCTGAACTTACACCGAGTATAACTATGCAGTTACTTTAAAAGTGGGAAGACCTAGACGAACATATCTTGATCAAATTAAGGACGTCCTGGTAAAGGGTCAGGTCCAAAGTACCCGAAACCGCCGAGCTTGCATGAAGAGAGTTATGAATGTGGATGAAACGAAGGAAGTATGCAGAGATCGGGGCAAGTGGAAAGAAGTAGTCTCTGCCTACCCTTCCGGGAAAGAGGCGTGATTTTACGTATGTATGTATGTTACTTTTAAAATACAGACAAGGAAATGTCCTTTTGTTTGAGCACTTAGTATATTCTATGGAGGTAGATAATTTAATACAGGTTTATCTTAACCAACTAATTTAAACAACCGTATTTTGAAAACTTTTAAACAATATCAGTTTCTTAATGATAAAATTTCCTTTTCTCATGACAGTTACTTGTCTACTTATTTTAAGTGTTTAAGGTCAAACTCTAGATTACATACATATGTACATATATTTCTTACGGGGTATACAAAGCCTACTACCTCAAAGAGGCTCGAAGGCCACATTCAGCTGAAGGGCTTAATAATTGTGGAATTGAGGTGCAGATAGTACCAGGTCGGTGGCCCTTGTCCTAAAAGAATAATCGCACATTTATAAGCAAGTATAGTGTGCCTATTAATTCCATGAAGACCTAATATTCCGTGAGCATGCTAACGGTGTGACAGCCAGCCACTTCACACACAACGATGACAAACGCGGCGGCATGTAACTCCGCCTAAACAGCAGCTAAACCGATTAAGCTATTACCAACTTATTACCAGACGCAGCCATATGCTGCATTCATAATCATTGACTATATTGCTCCACCGATACTGGGCTATGAGTTTGGTAAACCATGGGTCAGGCAGAGATGATGCTAATTAAGTTTTTGGAGAAAGAGCGCTCCCATGTTTATTTTGTACAAGATAATAGAACAATAATTTCAACGATTCGTCCACTTTGGTTACTAAACTTACGTTACCAGTTACAAAAGAAGATTTTCCTTTCGCTGTTTTGAAATCAGTTGTGGAAGAAGTAATTCCACTTTCGTAGATTTTGCTTTCATGTTTGTAACTTGACATATCGAGAAAAATTAAGTAGTAAAGGTTTTTTTTATGCATTTAAGATACTATAAAACTCGTTTTAATTATAATAAATTAAAAAAACCATGCTGCAAAACTAAAATCAACTAAATAAGCCCAACCGTTCTCGAGTTCAAGCATTGATTTCTATTATAGCACTAGCTTGAAAAGAACCCAATGACCTCTTTGTATACCACACTATATGTTAGCAAAATTTCATCTGTTCAGTTCAGCCGTTTAACCGTTAAATGGTAACAAACATTACTTAACAATATTACGCAATAACTAAAGGACTTATTTTTTTAATTATTAATTCTATTCTTATTAACTGAAAAGTAAGTAAATTGTTAACCGTGCTCACAGATGACGCCTTTATCCCTTTCAGTTTAGACAAAACCAAGAATCAACAGACTCAACGGCCGCAGAAGCCTTTAAAATGGCGTTAAAAACTGGAACTAATACAGATGGCCACACGCAATTGATTCTAACCTAAGGGGAAGTTAGCCTAAACGTCAATAGCGTACCAGACTTAGGCCTCACCCGTAAAAGCAAACATACAGCATTCATAATGATTGGCCGCATTACCCCAGCGCTCAATTTGTTTCCCATTACACCGGTGTCAACGCGGCATTGTCGTGAAATATAACCAAGTATCCACTAAGAAGCATAATTTATGAAAGTATGTTCAATATTTTGAAAAGTTAATTATCGGATTAGAAAAGCTTATTCATTGGGTAACATCGGTAAACAACTAATGGACTTTGCATTAGAAATATTAGTAATCACGACACATTTTTTTATCCAATTTGATTCATATTGCTACGGGCTGTGAATTATTAGAATTAGTTATAACATTTGTTCGGTCGCATTACGGCTTGTTTGGTTAACGTGTTATACCGAAATACTCAAATATTTCATTCTTTCTATTTGTTGTTACGGGAACCATACTAATCTAAACTACTTAAGTTTCCCTTAGCAATGAAAATTCACAATGTATAGTGTTCCGGGAACAATCACAAGTTGTCTTCATTTACGTCCTTTTCATAAGAATTTACGTATGAATATTTTGATACGAATTATAACCACATTATAGCAAAAGTGCCGTGTGGTTCCCGGCAGTGCCATGTGGTTCCCGGCACCAATACAAAAAAGAATAGGACCACTCCATCTCTTTCCCATGGATGTCGTAAGAGGCGACTAAGGGATAGGCTTACAAACTTGGGATTCTTTTTTAGGCGATGGGCTAGCAACCTGTCACTATTTGAATCTCAAGTATATCATTAAGCCAAAAAGCTGAACGTGGCCATTCAGTCTTTTTAAGACTGTTGGCTATATCTACCCCGCAAGGGACATAGACGTGACCATATGTATGTGTATGTATGTTATAGCAAAATGGTTTATTGGGGCCCACTCTTTCGTAAAAATCCGGAGTTAATCTCTGTGCACGATCCTGAAGTAGGACGGGGAGCAGACGACATAGATGCATTAACCTCTATTTGTTCATAAAAATATCTTAAGTATTTTAACTGTGAACTGGTTACAAACATGCACATTTAAAATATTAAAGACTACTGTGGCCGCGATTTCGTCCGCGTGGAATAGTTATTATGGGCATCATTGAAGCCTTGAAGGATGAATAATTTTCCCCGTTTTTTTCACATTTTCCATTATTACTTATCTCCTTATAGTTGCAGCGTGATGTTATATAGCCCAAAAGCCTTCCTCGGAAAATGGTGTATTCGACGCATTCTATGAATAATTTGTCAATTCGAAGCAGTAGTTCCTGAGATTAGCGCGTTCAAACAAACAAAATCTTCAGCTTTATAATATGAGTAAAGATAGGATTAGTATATCATAATAATATGCGGCAGCAGTGGCGGCGTGCGTCGCTGCTTAATTAAGTAATGAGTGGGATCACCGCACTCGACACATCGAATTAATAATGCCATTCCTCCATCAATACACGTCACGCATCGCCGTTTGTCTCGAGCGAACTGGAGGTCTATTCACGACGCTTGATAAGGTATAAGTCTTATCTGTTCACTCTTTCTATCTCTTTGGTTATACCAAATAATAGAAAGAGATAAGACATATGCCTTTTTAAAGTTCGTGGATAAGGGGGCTCAGCGAAACGCTTTTTAATTATAGCGCAACGTTAATTGTTATCGAGTATTGATGGATTTCTATTGAAAAATAAATAGATCGAGATTGAATTTGAACGGGGGTTTGATTGATAGATGTATTGATTAGGGAATGAAAAACAATAAGTTGTAAAATTGTACATAAATATATACATGCCCGCCACTCCGCCCACGTTTAACGGAGAATCCCGCATCTTCTCCGCAGGAATTTTGGGAAATTTTATTGCACTCCAAGACTCACAAGGAGACTGCCAAAATGAAAATCTTGAAACAGTGGTTTGAGTTGTGTGTTAATATGTCAGTCAAACAAGGTAATTCAAAGGAATTTTCAGTATTTCATTTTATTTTTAAATTTAACAGCTAATTCTTGTCGGTGGACTTAAGTAGAGCTTCCTCTATTCATCTCTTTATTTGTTATTTTAATTTAATATTTTAATAGCTGGTATGTTGTTACTTTTACTTTTTGCTTAATTTGATCAAAATATTTTATTTGCGGCTGACCGGAATCTTCATCTCTTTCCATAAATTTTACCTTCAACTAGTTTAAAAAAAATTCATCATACCGGATTAAATGGCCTTCCATTTTCTCTCCTATTATTCTAGCGTTTTTAAAATGGTTTTTTCTTCTCTTACACTGAATAACACATCTTCTTTTGTGTTTTTTTTCCATCCAGTATTTTATATCCAACATTAATGCCGAGTTCGTAACTTAAACGTAAACTTAACTCACCTAGGCGTAGCCATCTAAACATTATTCCTAACAAAATGTGCTAAATGGGAGCCCACCTGCGCATCACGACGGCACGACTCGCGCCCGTCGCACGTCCACGAATAATGAGACAATGGCAAAATATGGCGTCGCGTATTGTCGATAGTCGGCGATACGAGCGATGCGGAGATAGTTCGCGAGTTATGTGTGCACAACGCTAATTATCATCGCAAGCGAAGGGCACGAATGTACATATATTAAGATAAGTGTTCGATTAATAGATTGAATTAATAAAATATAATAGAATTAATATAATAAATTACTGGAGGTAAATCAATGGAGACTCAATTAGAAATCTTATAAAAATTGGACGAAAATAATTTCAACGATTCTCAAGGGAAGTTCAAAAAAGTTTGTTAACGTTTTACGATTTATGTCAAGATGGCTCACTTAAAGTATGGCTTCATAGATTCTGTCTTTCATATGTCAATGTAATGTTTATTTTAAGAGAAATAGCACTTATGCAAAGCCGGGCGGCGAGCTAGCCACAACATAGCGTGCGTTTCGCCTCTCGTACACACGTTCGCACAATGCAGCATTCGCTCACAATTACATGTTGAAATTTAATTACAATTGTAATTCAACTTGTAATTGGAAGTTCAGAACAATGTATGTTTATTTCTATTTTCGCGTGAATTTATAAAAATAGGAATTTGAGAACTCGCTTTCAGAACCTAAACGAGACTAACTTTTAGAGAAGATATAAGTACCTACGCATAAAAATAACATATGATGAAAAAGATTCGAATTAGCTGAATGGGTGCAATCATTGCCTGTACATACATACATAATATTATAGTTACGTCTGTATCCCTACTACGACATATTTTAAAATAAATCCGAAGAAAAAGTTAGACACCTTAATTTTTGACAACGAGCGACAGTTTAAATTGCACCCACTTCGAATTAAAATAAATTAACGAATACAAAAATAATTCAAATTGACAAAATATCAAAAATATGGTATTTAAGAAATATACATACCGGCGGAAACAGTAAAAAGTTGTTATATCTCTTCATGAAAAATCTTTTCAGATAACTCGCAACATTAAGAAACACTAGACAAACCAAGAAAATAAATAGTTTCTCGTATCTCGAGCAGATATCATGGCTTCAGAGTCGTGACCGCGAAGTTAAAATGATCGGAGAGTTCTTCAAGCGAATGGCGCTGTAATTGTAATGGCTGGCTGATTAACCGACTTCCTGGAAGGGAGTTTATGAGCGGCCCCAGTTGATTCATTCGGCAATTCCTTAGAAACTACTAGGAATGTCAAAACGATGGTGCCGTTTACAGTGATTTGAAATTGTGCGGGAATTCGCGGTGTGGTGCAGTTAGTGCGACGCATGCGTACAGTTACAATGAGTTCTTCTTGATATACTTGTAAGATGATCGTTGTGGAGGAACACATTTGCTTAACTATCTGAATTTATATTGTTTCGCGCTATGTATGTAATTACATTAGCTCTCTGCAGTGGCTTTAGGTACTACTTATAAAGCAGTTTCAGTTTCTCTATCTTACAATATGAGACCAGTTATCACTAATATTGACATCAAACATTACATATTCCAATCAGGAGTCACCGTATTGGTCACGAATCTAGTAACTGTTGAGTAATTAAAGTTACTACAAAGCACAAGTGCATATGAAATGGACCAAACCACACTGCAGTATTTTCATCAACGACTTCAATTTACAAAATAAATAAGTAGATATTAAATGCTTTAGTTCTGTTATGGTTTTTTTTTATATTGATAGACTTAACCACTATGGAATACTCTCATGATATCATGACCTTATACCAGACTGCATTCTCGGCTATTTGTTTAGCTACAGCTGGAGGTCCGCTAATAATGTTTTGTGACACCCTATGTGAAGAGAAATAGGTATTTTAGATTCGCAAGTTCAGTGATTTTTTCGCAACAAACCGAGCGACCACTGGCTGTCTATATTTTCCAGTTGTAGGTATGTCCGTCAGTAGATCGAATCGCAGCCGCGGCCTTTCGCAATAAATCTGCTCCCGAAGCACGAGAATGATATAATTGCATGATTGCTCTTCCCTCCCTCTCGCACATACCGCGAAAACCTGTAATTACACACGTCTGTCTCGCTCGATCGCCACCGTGACCGCTGTCCCTATATTTATAGACGATATTAAAGTTGGTACAACTCGGCCATTTTTATTAATTTTATTGAGACGCCTGCTTTACTATGACTAATTGCTGGCTCGACCGTCGCGATAGTTCAATTCGCATTCGCTCGTTTATTTCGAGAATAATGAACACAAGATAAATTTTCTGAGTAAGTTTCAACTAGATAGTTGATATTGAAGGGAAAGATATTATGTCGTCAAATACTATATGACATAACAGGCAAAATATAAGAAAGCCATTTACGTTGATACAAATGTCTGACCATGCCGCCTTCGGTGGAAGGGGCAGGCCACAGGAATCCTGGCAAGAAGTCGAGTAAGATATGCGACTGACGATTGAAATGATACACATGAGTACCTGTTTGCGACAAAAGGGCTACCAGCTCAGCAAGTGCGCTCAAACAGAAAAGTTTCTCAGAACAGCTTTTGCCAAAGAATATTTAGATATAACATAGATGTAATTCATTTTCTACAGACAAGAAAATAGTAATAAATCTTCTTAGACAACAGTAATACCCAATATCCTGGCGCGGTAATTAAAATCTATCGTGTTGGTTCGTGTTCGGCCGATAGCGCCCGAACTGTATCGTACCGACATCTCTTTGGCCACAGACCTTCAAACAATAGACTACGAATCATCATCTCCATTATTTCTTCTAGATTCTGCGCACGCCCTGTACTAACTGTGGTGGTAATTATGCAGGTAAACCCAATGTCTTAGTAATAAACTAATGAATAAGTACATTCATACATACATATAATCAAGTCTATATCCCTTGCGGGGTAGACAGAGCCAACAGTCTTGAAAAGACTGGTAGGCCACGATCAGCTGTTTGGCTTACTGATAGAATTGAGATTCATATAAGGGACAGGTTGCTAGCCCATCGCCTATTAAAGAATAACAAGTTTATAAGCCTATCCCTGCGTCGTCTTTTACGACATCCATGGGAGAGAGATGGAGTGGATTATTTTTTTTTATTGGTGCCGGGAAACCACACGGCCCATGTATAAGTACCTGAAATCTAACACAGGTTTTAATCTGGTCGCGGCCATATATACGAGCAATTCACTATTTTTGAGTTTTGTTTAACATTACTTTGAGTGCTTACCGCTGTTTATTTGGTGAGAAAGAATGAAACGAGAAAACGATGATCCAATATGGATTAGATTCCAATATTCCGGAGACCAGACAGGATCGCTTCGGATTTTAAACCTGAATTACCCAGTACATGAACATGAATGTCGTAAAAGGCGACTAAGGTATAGGCTTATAAACTTGGAATTGAGAAACCTGTCTCTATTTAAATTTCAATTCTATCATTTAGCCAAATAGCTGAACGTGGCCTATCAGTATTTTTAAGACTGTTAGGTTCTGTCTACCCCGCAAGAGATATAGACGTGAATATATTTATGTATGAACATAATCAAGATTGTAACCGGGACTAATGCCAGGAAGAAGAATAAGACACGTCCCCTATTTATTGGACGTCAGTGTGACCAGCGAACAAATTCGAAATCCCAGCTGATGTATCTGTACATCGCTATTCTATCTCTAATTAACATCGGTGATCGGCGCGGGCGCACCACACCTACACTTTATATTAAAATACTTAATTGACAGCTCCACTCCGCTTTATCAATACTCCAAGATGAGAGACGGAGAGATAAGTGCTAACAACGTTGTTACTTTTAAGATATCAAAACATAATAAAAAAATTCTTTTAGTGATGGGCTAGCAACCCCTTGCTAAGTCTGAAACTCAGTTCAAACAATCCATTTAACGTTTTTTAGTATTGCTTCTTCTATCTATTTATGCAAGGGGTGAAGATTATAATAACTCGATAGTTTCTGCATCCACCTACTGAAATATCTCCATTAAAAAAAGCATGGGGTAGCAACCTGTCACTATTTGAATCTTAATTCTATCATTAAACCTAAAAGCTAAACATGGCCTATCAGTCTTTCAAGACTGCTGGGTCTGTCTACCCCGCAAGTGACATAGACGTGATGATATAAATGAATTAATGAATAAAAAGCATATTATTATGGAGCTCTTGTGACTTCTCTTGATACAAGTGGCGAGGCAAGCCTCGATCCAGGTTAGAGCGTTACGACATTGCAAAGTATAGGTTCTGCATTATATTGGAACAAAATAAAAAAATTATAGATGAACATCTGATACTACTTACTGTTATGTATTAAAGTTATAAAAACCTATCTCTTCTTTGTCTTATCAAACATTTATTGAACTTTACGAGTATGATATCAGACCTGATATTTGGCTGGTAAAACCTATTTATTTTTCTTTTTTTTAAGTTAATTAATAAATAAAGTACATAAATTAAACTTCTTTTATTTTTAGTTAAGCCAAAAATAGTTAATGTCTTTTGGTTTTTTCTTATTTGGCTCGCGTACTGTTTGAACAATGAAAAACAGAGATCATAATTACATAAATAATTGTTCGCAATGTTACGAGTGTAAGATCGAAAGTATCTGCGCTGACTTTAATTTGCGCTATTGGTCACAACCGCAGGTATTAGCCGGCCATTGATTTATGTGCGCAATTAATTTTCTCACAGATCGCGCGGAATGGTTGCGCAAACGCATGTGGACGACATTTTTATATGAATAGTCATTATATCGTGAAATCAAAGCTATTTAGCTTATATACCTGGTATGAATATCTTAGTATTAATTATATTTATAATTACTACTAAATAGCTGTAGTGATCATATATAATGAACTATTTTATCAGCTACCTAGCTGACCATGAAAATTGCCTTATATTTTCACAACACGTAAAATGCCACATATGTACTCTCTCCCTTAGAGGTAAGAAGAGGCATTTATTTCCACTTGCCTATCCCATAAGTATCTTTTGTTCTTTTACATATTCATCATCCTTTCATTTATATAAGCTCATCGGCTCGGGTACTCTTGACCTGACTTTTCACCTGAACGTCCCCAATTCTTAACTTAAACTAGTGTCTTAAAACCTCGACATTATAATAATACAATTTGAAGCTTTAAATAGCTGAACACACACACGTTATACACTGGACATACAAACTGACATCGCAATCACAGGCGCGTCTTCGTTTGCGGTGGTTTGCCCCCCTTCGTGAAAGCTGGTTGTGGTATTAATAAACTGGCGTCGCGACTTGATGATGATGGACTACTGACAGGCCATAGTAACTGATTACTAGAACGTCATCTCCATATATGGAACTTTGGACGAAGTGGAAAAAGTATGCAGGGATCGTGGGACATGGTAACACTGAATCTCTACCTACCCTTCCGAGAAAGAGGCGTGATTATATGCTGCATTTTATTCCTCCGCTTCTACTCACTTGTGCTTCGGAAGTAGTAGTAGAACTAATTTAGTATAGGTACTCACATATTTTTGCAACAGCAATTAGTTGTTGGTATCCCTCCTAAGTATCCAATGTTGAACAAAAAAGAATTTGGACAAGTAAATTTCCTACATTGATTATGTACATGTTTGAAATTACAATGATCCTTGTAATTTTATATATATTCCAAAACCTTAAAATGTTAGGAAAGGGAAAAGACAATATATTAAAATTCCCTTTCACATTAACATTTTTTGGTAGCAGAGAAATATTATTGATATCATGTTCGTGATAAATAAGTAAATTTCATACATAGATGACCTTCTGATTGTAATCTGCTACATGTTGTACTGAAGATTTGCTACAACGTCATAAATCATATAAAGCTGTGATTACACTAAAAGCCTTACAGATTAAGGCATTTGCCCCCAATTTAACACGAGAACGGTTATTTTTAGATCCGCCGACTGACAGCAAAACGAATCTTATTAGATGTAGTTATAATAGTCACCCCATTAAGCCGTACAGCCGAACGTGCCAATAGTATTTTCAAGACTGTTGGCTCTGTTTACCCCGCAAGGAATATAGACGTGACTATATGTATATATGTATAATAATGTGTCTCTTTCCTAAGGATGTTGCCAAAGGCGACTAAGGGAATAGGCGCAAAATTATCTAGTGCTTCCATGTTGACCTGCTACTCTTGCCATGCAGATTGTATTATAAGTCAATCAAGAAATAAATAATTAATATATACGGGACAAATTACACTGATTGAGTTAGCCTCGAAGTAAGTTCAAGACTTGTGTTACGAGCTACTAACTCAACGATACTATATTTTATAATAAATACTTATATAAATAAACATCCAAGACCCAGGCCAATCAGAAAAAGTTCTGTTCTCATCATGCCCTGGCCGGGATTCGAACCCGGGACCTCTAGTGTCACAGACAAGCGTACTACCGCTGCGCCACAGAGGCCGTCTTCAAAGGCTTTTTTAATTTGGGACTCATTTTGTAGGCGATGGGAAAGCAACCTGTAACTATTTCAATCTCAATTCCATCATTCCATACAGCTAAAAGCCTCCTTGTCTTTTCAAGATAGCAGACTCTGTATACCCCGTAAGAAAAAGACGTGATTATTTTTATGTTCATTTTGTATGAAAAGTGAAAAACATACTAATTTTACTTCGATGATGACTTGCAAGCTTATTGGACCGTCATCACAATGACGAGGCTGTTTGTTGGGATCCACCAACAATGAGGTGTTGAACAATGAATGAGAGGGATTTGTTAGATCCGATTTTAGGCGCGTGATTAACTTTAGTTTTATAATCAGTTTTATTTATAAAACTTTTACAAAACACAATCTATGGCACAAAAGCGGATTTGACTAACTGCATTATCTGACAGACAATTTAAGGTGAATGGGTCGTGTTCTTAAAATATTAATTATCAGATAAAAAATGTAAATGGGAATATTTTGTTAAGGAAAGAAAAGCTTATGGTGTTAACCAAAGTAAAGTAAGGGAATTTAAACAAATCTGAGACGTTTAGTTGGAAGCTCACATTAGAAGAAAAGAAAAAGTGGTGAATTTGGATGACACAAAAGAATAAATGCTACAATGTACATACATATGTTCACGTCTATATCCCTAGCGGGGTAGACAGAGCCACCAGTCTTGAAAAGACTGATTGGCCACGCTCAGCTGTTTGGCTTTGTGATAGAATAGAGATTCAAATAGTGACAGGTTGCTAGCCCACCGCCTAAAAGAGGAATCACAAGTTTATAAGCCTATGCTACAATGTATTATAGTTTATTCCGCAAAAAATCCTAAATAGTTTAAACATTCTGTGGACCTCATGCCTATGACCTAGTAACATAGGATCTGACTCAGGCAATTAATTCCAACGGGCCGGGAACCGACACCCGTGAGAGTGTCGTGACGTCACCGCCTCGCCACACTCGACACAACAATTCGGTTGATGGAGATTAACGCCGCCGACTGCTCATTCGCGTGTCAACTTGTCAAATTCCAACAGACAAGTTTTGTGTAAAATTTAACACTGTCTGTGAGTATCATTTTAGATGCTATTATATTCTATGTGCATTATATGTTATAATGATTAAACATAAAACATTTATTTATCTTGCTCTGCGCCAACGCCAATCTCCTGTTTGGTTTCCTTTCACCCAAAGGTTGACTGGAAGAGATTGCTTTAGAGATAAGTACCATTTGTACCATCCCTATCTGTTTTGTATGTTTTACTCTTTTGGTGCAATAAAGAGTTTTATCTATATATCTATCACTTTCAGTATCCAATGAGCGAGAGATACGATTAAAATGTAAGTTTGAATAATTACAAACAAGATTAATGTCCGGAACATATATCTGATTCTTCGTGGTCTTTCAGTATTTTTGGAACAGTTGGCTCTGTCTACGCTAATCGATGAAACTTAAGAATACAGCAATAACATGATACCCTAAACCTTATCTTAATTAATATAGATACAATTGGTATTAAGAGCTAATAAAACAGCAAGAATTTAGCAAAAACTTTATCTTTACTAGTTACATTCCAATCGCGGTACAAAAAAAGCGGAATAAATTCTGCGTTGGTTCTTGGCGTAGCATCTCATTAGCACAAACTATCAACCTCACACAGAGGAGTTAGTGATATAGAGCCCCAGCAGTCTACCCTATTTACAAAGTATTTCACAATAGCGATTTTTTACATTTTCCCTTTTTATTATTACAGGGACATTTTCTAATCTTTTGGACAGAGTGATATGTGAAGTTATTTATAGCGTCCTCGATTCACATCTATTCTCTGTCAATTTTTTTATTTGCTGTTTACTTATGTTGTGAAGTTTACTTTTTGCTTTATTTCATCAAAATATTTTATTCTTGGTCTTGGTCCAGGAACCCCTAGTACATGCTAAAATACATACATGGTAAAATAGACAAGAGGACAACACAAAGGTCGAACAGGTGTCACTCTTATGTAATTTATCAGAATTAGTACTTAGTTTACTTGGCAGAATATTGTTTGGTAAAAATATTCTCCCTACGTGACATGGGAAAGTCAAATAAGGAGAGTCCTTAGTCTGTCTACCTATTTGGCTTCCATGACTAAACTGCTGGAAACTAATGGAATAATTTATATGACTATTCAAGTAAGTAATTTACAAACCACATAATAAATTCTAAATTCCATTTTTCACGAGCGTGGTCGCAGGTAAAACAGATTCTTCTCTGTACTGTATCTACTTTATACCGCTAACCGCCGCGGTCGTCCAACACAGGAAACATTAGATCAAGTCAAATGACTGCTCGAATTCTATAGCAGATACTAAGACTGTCAATACTGCCGTCGTCGTGTTTGTCCGCATGCGTTTTAGGTCATAGAACTTTGAATAAGAAGGTTGGGTCTTCTTATTCAATGTTATTTGACTATCAAAACTAAGTTTCGATTTGAGAAATTTTCAAATGCAGTTAAATTATCAATAGATAAATACATTTTGTCATACAGTTATGTAGTGGGCGACATTCCTAAATTCTTAGTGATGGATTTAAAAAAGTACGATTCATTGGTAATAGGATTTTCAACGCGGACTTACAAAGAAGTTAAATGAGACGTTGAAAGAGGAAGGCCAAGACGAATATCCTCTTCTTCTTTCTTCTTTGTCCAACCCTAATCCCATTGTTTGGTGTCGGGTGTCCTTACTAATTTGGTTAATCAAAGTCACATCGGGAAGTCGGCCTTTTTTGAGGGCTCTGTCGATGCTTGACCACCAGGTCAATAGCGAGCGAAGGCCAAGGCCAATATATTGTAATTAATTTTACCCTTTCAGTCTTTTCAAGACTGTTGGCTCTGTCTACCCCGCAAAGGATATAGACGTGATGATATGTATGTATGTAAATTAACCCTATTAAATTGCATTTGCAAAGCAAGAACCTTAACAGAGATGTGATGCATACGTACCCTCTGATGAAGTCAAACAAGGAAGGTATTAAGTAAGGTTTGTTTTCAGTCGCGTCAGTCAGAAGTGGGATTAGCGTGACAGTGCATTACGATGTCTCCAGTTATCAGGCGGACATCGACGCGTGTCGCTATTAGTATATGCAGTTGTAAGTGTCAAAACTGGGTGGGGTTAAATACATTAGACACGTACATAAGTACTACTCGTATGATTATACTATACTATAATATGAACTATATAGTGAAAGTGTGTTTGTTTGTTAACCCCTGTGGTGTCCCATGGATGTTGTAAAAGGCGACTAAGGGATAGGCTTATGTGCTAGCAATCTGTCACTATTTGAATTTCATGTCCATCATATAGCCATACAGCTGAATGCGGCTTTTCGCAGTCTTTTCAAGACAGTACGAGTATGTATGATTGTTTTTTCGTCTTTCACGACTTAATCACTGAATAGATCTCAGTCAGTGTGTTGATAAGTCAGTCAGTTTCCTCTTATATATAGATTGATCTCACTAGTTACAACACCATTAAGCAATATAAATGTATTTAAATAATTCCCTAATCTCGACCGGCCATCACAATGGTAAATCAATACTAAATAGGTTTCATTCGAGCGCTCATCAATCTCCTGCTATCTATATTACAAACTTGCGCATGCGTTACCATCACGTCGCATTACCATAAAGCAATCACTTTGGGAACATATGCGTACAGCGGGCTACAAATGAAATAGGTAGTCACGTTACAATATTATGAATTATATATACCTACGTAAGTATATAATTTCTCTGTAAGTATATAAGTTCTCTATCAGACTCGATGGTTGACTGGTAGATAATGCTTCCAGAAGTGAAGTGATGAAGTTTAAATAAATAAATATATACAAGAATATAGAAATGAAAAAAAAATCAATCAAGAGATAGGCTAGCAAAATTGAGATTCTCTTGTTTGGCAATGGGCTAGCAACCTGTCACTATATATTAAGTAGGTACTATAATATATCCCTATAGTGTGACGTAACGTAGACGTGATTATGTATGTATGGTGTAACCTCAAAATATTTCAAAATTGTATCTACAGCTCTTGCACGTAACAACTCGTAATAAAGTGCCTCGTCGGGTTCAAAGTGAATTTGACAAAACACCATCAATTGCTGCCAAGTGGTGTATATAGATGCCACGATAAACATTCAGACGAGGCCTGCGAGGAAAAAAAAATAAGATCGCAGCGGAAAAAAAAGTGAAGACGCCGCGTTTTTTTTGGATAATCGATAGACTGAAAAAAAAGGTAGTGGTATTATTATAACATATTGTCAAAATGTGCCTCCAAAGGTGCTGTTATTTTTATTGAATTTATAACTTGATTGCTTGAAAGGGTTTATTATGGGTAACAGTTCGATTAAATACGATAGATTCAAATGAACAATGTGTAAATCAAATGATTATGAACGTAATGAAAGTACCTAATTTTTTTCCAGGAAAATTATTTCGACTATATTCGTTTCCATTCTGAAATATAATTTCATTAATAACATGATGACAGCTGATATTAAAATATCTGGGAATTATTTGAAAAGCTACTGTCTACTTATTTTTGCGTGTGATGATAAATGAAATATTTACCTGTGAGATAGAAGTTTTGTTGGCGATATGAGATTATCATACGAACCCCGTGTCTATCGATTACCGAACGCAGCCTATTTTTCCTATATGTCGGACGAATTCGAAAGATGTATCGTTTGCACTCTTACGAAACAATAAATCTCTAATGTTCTGATGTGAGTGAGGGGGGGGCGGGGGGTGCATTAGCGATTGACAGGTGAGGAGATCGACGCGTGCGATATCATCTGTGGAGAGCGCACGGTGCGCGGGCGCAGCGGGTAGCAAGAATGTTTTACTGTTGCTACGAAAGGCAGGTCGTTATTACGACGTTAGTTTTTTTTTAATAATAGAGTTGATTAAAAAACAAAACGTATGTGTGTAAAAATCTGCGCTACGCTTGCTCAAGCCAGGATCCTGGTCAAACGCGTACCCTGGGCTCATCCCCAGAGAGTTAAGGATAATAATCGAGACTGACGTCCGGAGGAATAAGACCTAGGTATATAAGTAGG
This sequence comes from Amyelois transitella, assembly GCF_032362555.1. Classification (NCBI taxonomy): domain Eukaryota; kingdom Metazoa; phylum Arthropoda; class Insecta; order Lepidoptera; family Pyralidae; genus Amyelois; species Amyelois transitella. Next base: position 122,142 of record NC_083521.1, on the reverse strand, counting down.
ACCTAGATATATAACTTTGTGAATATAATAGATATTTTCAAAAACATGCTTAACTAGTTGTTTTAACAATTATTTTCATCAATTCATGATGAAACCTTGCTAACTATCGAACCAATTTTGTAGCGTAAAGAACTTGAAAAATTTATGTAATTTGTAGTAACCTTTCCTGTACCTACCAAATTTTATCAAAATCAGACCAGAAATGAATAATTGTAATATATGCAAACGTTATGTCGCTGCGTTTAGAGGAACAATGCCATAAAAGCGGCGAGATAGAATCGCTCGCCGTGTGCGGGGGCCTGAATGTATCGCCATAGAAATGTAATCAGAAGGTTATATTTACTACATTAGTCCAATTCTACTATATTTTATGCGAAGTTTTTTTTCTATCCATTATTAATTATGTTTATATTGTTCCTGTGCAAATAAAAAAAAAAACTTTCTACTCTCTAATGAGATATACTCGTACATGACAAATGTGTATCTTCATTGGTCTGCAGTGGCATTTCAGTTATTTTATTTACTTATATTTATAATAAAAACAATAAAACTGAAAGTAACCATTAGTTGTTAATTTATCGAGCTTTTGTATTATCTGGTTCCAGGCAAATTCAGTATGTTTTGGTTCTCCGATTGGACTTGAACTGGACAATTGCGGGACTAAAAGTTAACCTTCTGGTTTTCTCAAGGCAATCAATAGATTTAATCTCGTTTTGGGGAGCTACATACATTGATGTTTACGGCTTTGTTGACCAGACGGCACTCAGACTATTGAACGTGGTTACACATATGTACAATAGTCATTTAATAAAATATTTAGGCACCTAATTGAGACTTTCGTGTATTGTAGGCAAAGATCAAGAGAATTTGAATTGTTTATTTTCATTGAAAAAGAGTAAAGTTCATTGAAACTAAAAAGGTTTTAATTAGGTTTTTTTACTAAAAGTTGATATTTTAATTAACCAATTATTTTTGGATTCCGCGCCGAATATTTTAGGAGGCGCGAGTGCCAAGCCACACACACTTGTCTTATTTTGACGAAGGACAAACTCCGTACGGGTTTTAAATTCTTGATGAACAATTTTATATGTGACTGCTATTTTTAATCAATATAATTTTGTGACTTATTTTCTTATGTTACCGGGCCATTTTTATTTGGACGCATAACATACCAATATTTCCTGAAGCAAGTGTACCTCAGCTAGGCAAAACTCATTAATCTTTAACACCTGAATCTTTAGTAAAATATGAAAAAGCACCAGTACATACATACCTACATATACGTCTTTTCCTTGTGGGGAAGACAGAGCCAACAGTCTGAAAAGACTGTTGGCCACGTTCAGCTATTTGGCTTAATGATAGGATTGAAATTCAAATAGTGACAGGTTGCTAAATCATCGCCTAAAAGAAGAATATCATGTTTATAAGACTATCCCTTAGCATCAGTGTTCAGTATAAAATAAAATCTTATACACGATTAAATAATGGAAGAATAAACCAAATTTTATAACCTTAACAAATCAGTAACACAATCGTTCCTCACTAACCTAACTCGGAACCCGAGGGACAGGTAGAGAATGCTGAGATAGCATCGTGAGCGGCCTCCAAATTAATTAGCCTGAGTTGTAGCCTGTAGCCTCGATACGTGTGCCACTGTTATGTTAAAAAACTGTGGAATGCCTTTGATTTATAAATCATGGTTATTTAGAAATATCTACCTAATTAGCAATCTTAATTTATATATTTTTTTTTCTTATTTATTGCTCCATTATTGTACATAATTATTCTAACATCTGTTGCCTGGCTATTACACTTCACCTAGGTAAAGCTCAGGTTCAAGAAATGTATCACGTCAGGGGCATTGAAATTCAAAATATACGTCACTTTATATTCAATCAAGAATTTCCACTTATATTCAATTGAACCTGCTCTATCAAAGGGCAAATTTTTGTTATATTTATTAAATCCATTACAATACAGGCACAACAATTCGTAAGAGAGGACGAAGGGACACAAATATTTAGTATAGATGTAACATTACATACAGCCGGTTGACAAATTTGACTAAAATCAAAAGACTCCTGGTTTTTTTAATTGAAACATTTTTTTATATTATGTGAGCTCGCAATTCGTAGCACGGCTCGTTGATGTCTTATAAGCGGCGTAGCGCTGCGCGCGCGCATCCTATTGGCGTCTTCCATCAAAGCTTCCTAGAATTGCGATAACGATGCGAATGGAACTTTACGGGCCATAAAGCCTCGTTAATAGAATATTCACAGCTAGCAATGGATATTCATGGACGAGCTTATGCCATTTAATGGTGATGAAGCTCTCGTCCACAGCGCACCGGCTTTGATACTGTTTATATTAAAATACTTCAGGAGTACAAAAGGTTAATGCTAAATTGTATGATTAACATTCTAGAGAAAAAAACGTAATCTGCTAGGTTTTTATCAGAAAGTTAGATAATTTTTGTGCCATATAAATAAGATAATGTTCCAAAAAGTGCTTTTATACTTTTTGGAACATATTATCTTATTTATTTAAATTTATTTACAGTTTTATAATATTTATATAAAAAATAAAAACATTATTGAAAAATAATTTAGTTATGTAGGTACCACCAGCGGAATTGGACTCAAGCCACCGCAAGCTCGGCCTGCAGAGACAGAAACTTCTGACAAATATTATTATTATATTTATATTATTTCAACATCATTATTATAATATTGTTTACGAAAAGTTTAAGTCTTACATTGATGAATTATTTTTATTTTACACTTTTTACTTACACACAAGATTTTTTAAACAACATTTTCGCATGAAATTGTCATTTTTGCTAACTTTACATAATTTATTCAGGTAATGCGAGGTATGTCAGGTGTGCGGGGGTGCGGGGGTACCCGAGCCCAGGGCGCGGGGGGTAGTGTCGCGACATACAGTCTGAGAGTATGTTCAGTGTAGCCAACTGTAGGATTTTACATAGATTTGAAGTTTATCAATGTCTTTAGTTTTTAGGTTCCGACATCCAATATCCACAGATTTTTTTGAAGAGCAGAAACCTGTTTTTTTTATATTCATTATATTTATCTATTCGTTGATATCAATGGTATCCCTTTTAAACAACATAAGAACCTATATGCCTACGGTTTAGGCTGCTTCTTGTTTGTTAGTCAGTCAGAAACGGAAGTTTTACACATATAAATACGTTTGGGTACTCATCGATCGTACTTTTTCTGATTGTCCTGGGTTTTGGATGTTTATCTATATAAGTATTATATTATAAAATATAGTATCGTTGAGTGAGTATCTCGTAACACAAGTTTCGAACTTACTTCGAGGCTAACTCAATCAGTGTAATTTGTCCCGTATATATTTATATTTATTTATCGATGTTCTTACGATGACACCTTGAGGAAACCTACACATTCAGACAAACTGAATATGTAATCATTATATAAATAACTTTTAAACAAAATTGAAAACTGTAGGTTTACAGCTTTGTTTAGTAGTAGTTAGTTAGTACATTTGCAGATTTACAATATTGAAGTTGGCAACACTGTTCCTGTCTCACGCTCGCTTTACGAGCGGGCGAGCGTCACCCGACACCGCGCCCGGGAATTTATTATTTTCTCCAGTTCCCACACCACACGACACGAGCAAATCACATGCTGACTGATTCATATTATAAGAAACTTAGAATCTTGATCAACCGACCCGTACGGGTCAGGGGACGGCTTCTCTTATGGTCTTGGAAAGTATAGCTTACTTACTTCTATAATTACGCCTTTTTATAAGGATGCACCTTCTCACGTTGACTAAAAGGCTATCAAACTTGGTTGTCTACTGTAAGGCGATGGGCTAGCAACCTGTCAATATCTAATCTTATCCCATCATGAACACTGAACGTGGCCTTCGATTAGTAACGTGACGATGGCTCTGTCTGACCCATAAGAGATGAAGGCGAGATTTTCTCAGTAAGTATGTTTGTGTTACAACTTACATGGATGACAAAAAGTAGTTATGGCCAGTTTGTAAACAATATATTTTTGGTTTCATTTCCATATGATATATTTACCCTGTTTACTCAGATCCCGGGTTTAATCCCTGCTTAGATCATGATGTCTTGGATGTTCAAATCTATATAAGTTTTCATTATAAAGTGTTGTATCATTTGTAACTTAAGTATTACGTAATAATAACTTACTTCAAATCCCAAAGTAAGTGTGACTCCTGCATATATTTATTTATGATTTACATAAAATCACGCCTATTTCCCGGATAGAAAGTACACTATAAAGTGTATAATTTTATAAAAAAAAATATTAAACCAACAAAACGTGGCTTTTGAGGCTTGTGACTATTGCTGTCATGAATGCTGAGCATGTTTACTAATAACCATACAGATGTTTTTTATGGTCTGGTCTGTGCGTGTCGGTGTTCACACGTTGTCGCGCTTTTTGCAAGCGATCGTAAACTGCGCCTGCGCACCGTCGGCTGGGAACCTCTACACGGGCCTGTCCAGACGTGTTTTCAATCGTGTTGTATTCCACCAAAACTTAAAATTATAACAGGTTGATAAAATATCAAAGAATGTTCTCTTTTTAATACTACATTACATATCACCGTCATTCTAAATATCTTCGTCATGCCATGGAACGTGGCCTTTTTGGAGACTGTGATCTTGTTTCTCTCCGTACTTAGAGAATGAGCAAAATAAAAAGAAATATATATTATATGTATGCATTGATAAAATTAGTAAATAGCCCAGGCTGTTGCCTCATCTGTGAAATAAGCCAGGTCAGAGGTAATTTGTAAGGAAAATAAAATTGGGCATTTCATGAGTGTAGCTAAACAGTTTTTTAAGATCCTGAGAAATCCCGCTGGGAATTCTCGATCAATAACTTTGTATTAGTTTCCCAAAAAATAATCACATTGTATTTAACAACGTTGAAACAAATACTCCAATTTAAATATAAAATTTATTAGCTCTGAGTCACATTTTCAGACAATTCAATAAACATAATTCAAAAGGTTTAATTATTCGGAATGATAAACTCCGCCGAGGCCGGCGGGTTGGCGCCTTTTTGCCAAAACTCCACATTTATCTGGAGACAGGGGGGCGGGGAGAGGGGGGACCTCATTAAAATACCTAAAGGGAAGCCGGGATCTTGTTATAAAGTACCAATGACTACTATCGGAGAATTATTTAGACACGGTATTCGAATTTGAGGCGGAATAATGTATTTGAAGGCAATATATTTCATTAAGTACATTGATATTTTTTTAATGTAGGGATGGTGCAATGAAAGCTACTAAGGGATTAGCTTATAAACTTGGGATTCTTCTTTTAGGCGACAGAATAGCAACCTGTCACTATTTGAATCTCAATTCTATCATTAAACCAAACAGCTAAACGTGGCATATCAGTCTTTTTAAGTATGTTGGCTCTGTCTACTCCGCAAGTGATATGGACGTGATTATATGTATGTATGGTGCAATGAAAGTCCAACGACTTTGATCTACAATTAATTAAAATAATAGTTGGATAAGTACGAATATCACTGTGAGTTTGCTATCATGTTTAGTCTCTTTTGTTAGAAGTCCGTGCCACAAAGGACGACGTTAGTCGTGAGAATCGTCTAATTAAATTGACATAAAGACGATTAATTATTCCCAGGACACAGTATAATTGAATTCTTTCCGCGCCGGTGGCGGTCTGTCGTCAGGCGGCGACGAAACCTCAGGTATTATTCAACTATGACATTATGATGTCACACTCAGACATTGCTATTGTTCAATTCATAAGCTACTAATCTCAATAGGAATTGAACTTGAATTACACCAATAAGTTGCAGCTAAACATTTCAAAGCAGCCCTTAATTTCTTTATAATCTGCGTCATAAATAGTAGATAAGATCTGTGATTAGAAGATCCTGTTTTTTATAAATAATGCAGGTGACCACTGGATCATTGTAACATGATTCGAAACGTCCGAGATAAAACAAAGGTGCATTGCGTGCGCGTTTAATCCCTGAATGACTTATAAATAGTACAATTCAACTAATTAGTTTAAAATCAGTTATACTTGTGTTATAAGGATTTGGCGTAATAACAGACCACGCGACTGCTAAGTTGTGGTCGTAGGCGCACTTTACACCAATTCCTGGTGTAAATATCATGTTTCGCCCTGCTATAATGACCATATTTCTACTGAGGAGTAGATATGTAGCCATATTGGCATATTGCCCCAGCCTTACCTACAATTACCTCGGGTCATAATAACGCCCTGACCTTTAAAGTGTGGACGGAGGTAATAGGCATGAGACCCAAAGACCACTGTTAGCGGGTTGGCTAAATTGTAAAATTGATAGCGAGAGGTTGCTATCACATCGCCCAACAAAAACTTGAGCGACTCCATGCAAGGCCTTGGAAATCCTGTATTAAATACTGAATTTCAAATCACGTCCCGCCAAAAAGCCGTTCATTGACTATTCCTTGCACAGATTAAATTTCCCGCAAAAAGCGCTCGTGTAATGTCACATAAACGGCCTCTTAATTACGTCGCTGCACTCGACTGCGCTCGCCGCATGAGTAGGTATAGCGTATGAGGACGGCCTCTTTCTCTAGTAAATTTTTAATTGCGGCTGTGCCCTTTAGTAAGCTTTCTGATCTGATGCACGAAGGGAATTAATAAATGACAATTGAAATTATTGCGAGATTACAATATTTGGAACGCTCAAAGTTAAAACAAAATGTAAAATGCTACATACATATAGTCACGTCTATATCCGTTACGGGGTAGACAGAGCCAATAGTCCCGAAAAGACTGAATGGCCACGTTCAGCTGCTCGGCTTTATGATGGAATTGAGATCCAAATAGGGACAGGTTGCTAGCCCATCGCCTAAAAAAAAGGATCGCAATTTTATAAGCCTACCCCTTAGTCGCCTTTTACGACATCCATGGGAAAGAGATGGAGTGGTCTTATTCTTTTTTGTTTTGTATTAGTGCCGGGAACCACACGGCACACAAAATTCTCGCAAGGAAATATTTTTCTTGTCCATTTTTTAAATACTTATTCGCAATCCTCCAGTGGTATCCTCACTCACGCGCCGACATCGATGCCTGCGCCGGTTTTTACGCGGCTAATTAACGCCAGTCGATGCGCTGTCGATTATCCCCCCTCCCTCCCCTCCCGTCATGTTGCCACTCGTCTCTTGGTCGTTTTTCAGCGATTTGTTTGTGTCATAGAACCCAAGCACGCGCTAGCCTCGCTATTTTTAATCCGAGGGCATTAAACATTTAATACGGTGTTTGTTTTCATCGTTTTTGCCATCACACTTTTTCTGACGTCGGCTCGCGATTGTCTTTTATTTTACAATTACATACATACATACATATAATCACGTCTATATCCCTTGCGGGGTAGACAGAGCCTACAGTCTTTTAAAGACTGATAGGCCACGTTCAGCTATTTGGCTTTAAGATAGGATTCAAATAGTGATTAATGATATAATGCTTAATAATAGAATTGAGATTCAAATAGTGAAAGGTTGCTAGCCCATCGCCTAAAAGAAGAATCCCAAGTTTATAAGCCTACCCCTTAGTCGCCTTTTAAGACATCCATGGGAAAGAGATGGAGTGGTCCTATTCTTTTTTGTATTGGTGCCGGGAACCACACGGCATTATTTTACAATTCTTACGTAAAATTAATTTACAGAGAAACTTGCTGAACCATTCATGGCAGCAGTGATGTTACATTATTAATCCTTTTCTTAAATTATGATTAATATCATCATATTTACCTTAACGTGGTTCTGTGGGGTGTTAAAAATAATAGCTTTTTAGCCCGTAAGATAAAAAGGCGTAATAGGTATGAGTGTAATATTTATAAAATAATTGTAACTTAATGATCAACATTGTCAATGTTGATTGTTGAACCAAAATGATTTGGAATATTTATGTTTTTTTTTTCAGTTTTATTTTGTGCTTTGCTTTAAGAGTAATATGGGTAAGGTCGACCAAGACGTTGCGCTCACGCATCCTAATTTACATTTTAATAAGAGAGATATCTCTGGTCCTTATATATTTAAATAACCAAAATGCAGATGACATCCCTAAAATATACTTACTAATTTAAAAAATTATGATTCTTTATTTATGGTTCGACTTGATATTGTTTGCAGGTAGCCCTGTGTCTGGCACCGAAACAATGTTGTGAATATTCGCAATCGTGTGCGTTGCTGGCACACTGTATGTAACTAGTTGTTTGCTACCCGACCCCGCGAGAAGGGATATGTATATGGCAAAAACGTGTTCGATATACAAAACTAACTTGTACCCGTAGCTTCGCTCGCGTGAAATAAACGCCATCTACATAAAGCGACGAAATTAACACTATTTACAAAAAGCGATAAAATTAGCACAACCTACAAAAACCTATGTACCTCGCCAGATTTTTAATTATACGTAGCTTTTTTAGTTATACTAAGATTATTATTATATTAAAATTAATTCAGTATATAACCATCAACCAAGTAACAAACAAACAAAGAAACAAAAAACGTAAACTTACTGTCGCATTTAGAATAAGTATTAGTTAGGATAAACAATAATACAATCCAGGGCACTGGAATCTCCTGGCTGAAAAATGTACGCCAAGGGTACAGGAACAGTTCTCTGCACAGAGATAGTCTCCAAAGTGAGGACTTGATGACTGCCGACGTTTATATTAAAGATAGCACCGCAAGAGAATGATGACATATAATAAGTTAACTCTTTCCCGATACATACAACTAGGGGATTTTCAAGGCAAGAGTGAATGGGCATTATTTGAGCTTGCGAGCACCACTTTAGGCCTCATTTTGCTAAGGTCAAGCGCACGCAAATATGTTATAAAGAAATAATTATATCAATATCGTGGTATGAAACTAGTATGGAACACATACAAACCCAGCATCTCATTTACATATTATGGTACATTGATAAGATAGTATCTGGCCGTCATACTGTCCTGTCGGACGGTTGGATGCTAGACCACCTTTGGGATCATACTTCTTAAAGTATTATTATACATACATATAAGTTATATATATACCTACTTATAAATATACCTTCTTAATTTAAAAGTATAGGTATTCATAAAAATATTACACTACAAGAAATTTGTCTTTGACATGAATCAGAGCTAGACTTATACATAAAAAAAACGCATATTTTCCGGAGGGATAGGCAGAGACTACATCTCTCCACTTGCAACGATTCCTGCATAAGTACTTCTTTCTTTTCATTCACTTATCCACATTCTGGAGTATTAGTAGCAATAAATAACAATATTAATATTAAACGAGTTATATTCTGACGGATCAGAAACTTTCTGGCGAAAAAGTATCCTTAATCGACGATCTTACATGAAGAGAGTAATGAATGTGTATAAAGCGGACTCCTGGCACCTAGTGCGCCAGCCAACCCACTGAAATCCCTCCGATGCGCCTTTCTTGCCATCTTGAGGGCAACATAGTATCGCAAGGCAGTCCACCACGATGCCCTCTAGATTTGTCTCAATCCCCTAGTTGATTTAATACATAAAGTAATATAACGTTCAACCGAACCTTTAACTTAGTAAATGAGTGCTGTGAGCTGCTCAAATCGACAAAAAGCAGCAAAGCAGTGGATATGTGCGTCCGCGCAGCGAGTTATGTCAGAACCAGTCGCGCGTTATGTCAGTGGTGGGGGGTGGTGGGGGGAGGGGGTGCACCTGCACGCTGAGAGGTCGCCGACCCCGTGCATCCTCGACCCCCGTCCCGGGGCTCGTCAGGATCTTCATTGCCAATCTATTAATTTCTCGACGAGATGTTTTGTTTTGAATCAATTATTATTGTTTGGAAGCTGCCAGAGCCTTCGTAAGGTACTTGGGTGCGATATAAATATTGTTCTACAAGAGACGAAATGTAGAATAATGTTGCACGAACATGCGGAAAATAGGCAGCTATCTACTAACCCTAAAATACCTGCTTTTCAGTTTTTCCCATTGACATTGAAATTTTTAAATTAGTCCCTATTCATACTCCCCGCACTCTACTTATTATTTATTTATACCTAAATATAAACAAAGAACAAAGGTAAGATAAAAACTTTTACAAAGGCGTCACTAATTTCTAAGTTAAATTCATTATTATCACTACTTTGAAAACAAAACATCATAAAGTAAGATGTACTGATTGCCATATATCAAGTACAGTCCTCTGCAGTACAGTGTAACATAGTCTCGCGATACAGGTGATAGTAAACACGCACGCGAAACCCCTCCCTAGCCGTGTTTACATCGTTGCATGATTGTCCGGTCCGGCTCGTAACGAGATTTATACGCCCGTATAGCTGCTCATTAATTATTTTGTATCTAATACTTACAAAATGGATTAATTTCCTTGAAATTTCACTTAACGTGCATCAATAAATTGAAGCCCATTTCCCGGTAAGCCTTATTTGCAAAAAAATGTCTTAGTAATAGCACGTTCTAAAACATTGTTAAATCATTTGTAAAACCAAATTTTGTTACATGGGAATGTACAGACAGTAACTCTCTCAAATTGTCACGATCTCAGAATTCTGCAGTCAATATACTCATATGATACATTCTTATTGAGATTAAAAAATCTAACCTCGTTATGAATTTCCCGACAGGTTAAATAGGGCTATATTTTTACTCACCCCTTATCTTTCATCCTTCTTTCGCGTCATTTACATTCATCAGTCTGGTAAATTAAATTACCCTATATACTCTATATGTATCTCTCTGCTCATAAAAGCCTTGATATTGATTCTCAGGACCTATTTCACACTGAATAACTTCAAATGTGTCCAAAAAAGCCGAACAAAGCGTCCAATAGCCCACGCCGCCGCGTCTCCAGCGTCTAATATCCTGCACAATGGTGGCTTTAATTAAATATACTTTTTCACAATTCGGGATTTACCAGCGCCATGACGCGACGGATTCGAAGGCTGGTCCGTCAGATTGGAAGCGTGACTCATCGACGGCTCGCTGCAGTAGGTCTAGTCACAATCGCTCTTGGTAATTATTGTATGTAGGTATTTTTCTGCTTGTAGGCAAAGGTTCAGAGCCTCAAGTTTCAAGTCAAATGCCATTTTAAAGGCTAGCTAGTTGTAAAGGAGGTTTTGATTGTTACAAAGAGCTTTTTACGTGTGCTAGGGAATCTGTTTGCCAGAAGCTGGACGGTAATATGGGACATGAAGCCACTAAAGAACACATTATACCAAAGTCTTCTTCCTCTTACCGGGGCTGAGTTCTACTTTCGCGCAGCCGGACGAAGAAATTCTGGTTGGACGAAAGACGTTGCGAAATCTGATGAGCCAGCCAATAGACTTAACTCTGAGGATACTGCAGACAGGATTAAGTGTAAACGGAAAAGTGAAAGAGATATTTCAGGAGGCTATTATTTGAATGCACCCTGCATCTGGCAACGCGCGAAAATAAAACAGAACGAATTTGGTAAATTTAGGAGAGCATCAAGAGATAATTTTGCGAGTGACGTAACGTCCCAGGATATTGCGCATAACTTCGCCCTCCACGGACAAAACTATAAATCGATGAACTATAAAATATAAATCGATGCCTCATCAGCTTCGGCAGTACAGTCCGATGAGGCACAAAAACTCTCCGGTCAGCGCTGTGTAATCGAATTTATTAATGCCGCCACCGACCATTGTGTTCTCTCACCAAATCTCAGTCAACCCGGGCAGCCATTGTGCGGGTTAATAAGCTATGAATAGACGAATTCCGAGCATTGTCGAGCCGGTGCCGTTTCGGTAATAGCCACTTGGATCTGAATTACGATGGAGATGCGTGAGCGAGATGTTTAGAGGCGAGTAATTGGAAGGAAACGTTAGGTGATCGGATTCACTTGTGATTGGTTATGTACTCATTAAATAAATTTAATGTGGTATATTGAACATTACAATATGATGACCTTTATAAACTTTGTATTTAATAGATATATAAAAGGTTTTTGTGCTGAGCTATTGTTTTTGGTATTTCCATAATCGAACACTCTTTTGATTCCTAGCGTTAATCCCGGTTACATCGTTCACTTTCTGGAGTGGAGCCTGGTTTGCACCTTCTGACCAGTTCCTTACTTAAACACTAATCTAAACAAAATCAGAAAAAAACGATAGACTTTTATCCTACTCGCTTATTGCATAAACTAAATGTAAAAAGTATCTTGCAGATGTATCCATAATTATCCCGTTATCCAACATTGCACTGACTCATGCTGTTGCGGTGATACTATACAAAAACATAGACTATTATCTTTACTCGCGACTTCATCTGCATAAGATGTGTTGCACTGCACTATAAGAGATTCTTTGGGCAGTAGTTATATGTAATCTTAAAATGATAAGATCTTCAAATTGAATCGACCCATATACAAACAATTTGCCAGACATAGTCAATATGATACGACAGCGCTCATTGCAATACAATCGGATCATTCGAAGAGCATTTTTTTCATGGAAACCCGATTTTTTCCTCGCGGTAAAAAGTAGTCTAGGTACCTATGTCCTTTTCCAGCTCTCAAACTATCTCTTGACCAAATTTAATCCATATCTTTTCATTAGATTTGGCGTGATAATATTAGTATGTATAATGTTTAGAAGTGTAAAGTTATAAATATAGTGGTGGCAAAGCGTTTGCTTTCGCGGGTGTGACGCTAAGCCTGATACACATAGCGGGAGAATTAATGGCTCGCGCGGCAGGTGGCCGCTCGCGGGGTCGGCGCTGCAGGGTTGAGGATACAAGTGTGTTGCCAGCATACTTTAGGGGAATCTAACAAACATATCTTAATAATATATTCATCTGTAATTAAAGTCTTATTGACTTGCCACGCTTGTTTAATTTTTGATTTGGGTCAGCTACAAATGGAATTCATAAAGTTTGGTTGTATACCTACCCATGTCAATAAGCAACCAACGAATATGATTTTATACGTGGAATTAAAAAAAAACGCAAAACCGAGACATTAATCAGTGCTTTTTATCAACAAAGCTTTCTAGCCTAACGTGCTTTCTGCTAGTAGAGATGTCGGTACACGATGATTTCTGTACTTAGTCAAATAGTACAAGCGTGTTTCCTCTCATTCCACAAAAATTTAGAGTTCGATCCCGACAGGACCCTGAATCCCGGACTCCGCCGTGACCTCGGCTCACTCCCCGCGCGGCTCTCGCGGCCGTGAACCACCGTAATAGCTATAACTATGTCTATTATTATATTTTCTGAGCTACAGCGCACCCGCATGCAGATTGCGTTGCTCGCCGGATCAATTGTCGGACGTAAATGGAAAACCTATTCCGCTAATTTGCTTTATTTAATCTTTGTAGGATGGAGGTGTTTTCAATATTAGGCAGTATTACGGAATGACTTATGATAATTTGCTGATACAAATGTTCAAATGATTATACAGTATTACTTCTTAGACGCCAGCCAAATCTTCACACAAAAACTACCGAAAGAAATTTTTTGTGGTACCTACAGAAATATAAAATTTAGCATCACTGATCAGTCGATTTATAAATAAATTATGGTTGTATCATTCTATCGTACTCGTATTGTTTTAAAAAAAGTGTAATAGGACATAAAATAGATAATCGTGATTCTTATGTCAGATTTTATGAATATATATCTTATTTTATGAATATTAATCTTATTTTATGAATATATAACTTTTGAGGAACAAGTAATTGGTAGATGAGTAGCCGCGGGCAGCTGGTAACACCTGGCTACTTCCACCACCCGGCGGCACTGGAACACTGTGTCGGCACGCGGCGCGAACGCGTCAACCGCGCGATTCGTCGCGGGCGCTGTACGGCCACCACGGCGCGGGCGCACGCCGCCGTCAGACGCCGCATGTTCCGCTCTTCTCCGCTCCGCTGCGTTCCCGGACACGCTGGATTGACACTAAATCGAATTAACTTATCGAATTTCGTGGTTTAAGATGTAATAAGCTGCGTCTTCAACAAATTTAACCATAAAATTCCGTTAGTTATTCCGAAATGTTAAATGAAGTTAATGAGTATTTCGATCTAAACAATATTAATTACTATCGCAGCTATTACGTGACAAGGAGAAGGCTAACTTAATTATTTAAACTGAGTGTATACATAAAACAAACAATGCAACGTTCTACCTACTTATTTACCTTAAAATTTAAGTGGCAAAGATAACATGGAAATTAATTATATCATTTTGAAAACTGCATAAAAGCAATTGCTCACACTGTATCCATAAAAACTTCATGTAACACAAAAAATGTGACCAATATCACTTAATGATACCTAAACGATTCAAATGTTTGCTCGGATCTTTTCTCTCGTGAAGAGGTTTACGTAATGTTTCACGAATCGTGGCCATTACCTCCAGCAATGGCTATCGGCCACCTGTCGCGGCCGGGGACCGCCGTGACTATTGTGGCTTCTACTCGGCCACTACATCACCACCGCCGCACGTATTTGGCCATCGACAATGCTGCAGTGCCGTTACAGCTGCACAAGGGATCCGACGGCGACAGGTCTGTCCGATGCTTATTTATAGCAATTTACTGATTCTTGTATCGATTATCTCTCACTGGTATCGTTTGATTCAGTAGTTAGATTTCATTTTGAAATAATTCGTATTTGTTAATAGTTTGCAATATCAATAAGGACAGATAAAAGCCTTCGTTTTGAGTCTATACTTAGGTTTCGCAAGCAAAACATAGCGACATAGCAATGCAACTGGGAACACGCAAACCAAAAGTTATAGGGCTGAATACCTAACTCAAATGCTATTATAAACACATACATACATATATTTTCCCATACATTTAATCAGAACATAATCGTCTATTCAAAACTTCCAGTAGCCAATAGCCACCAACAATAACCATTACCGAAATGACCTCGAAACTAGAGTAGATCGTATTTTGACAGGCCGCCGCGTTACATCGCGATAGCTTTGTCGTCTCACAACGACCGAGATCCGGAGAGTGTGACGGACAGACACGCGGACCCAGCATTACTATAACAATGTATGAGACGACTATTGCTCACACCCTAATGGCCCATAGCCGAACTTTAGGTGGGTATAGTTAGTAGGTATCAGAAGGTTATGTTTTCCATTTTAAAACAGAAGCTTGTAAATATGTAATTAATAGCGAAAATGCTTTTTATACGAGTAGCGTAGAACTCTATATGATTTTGGTTTTAGAATTTAATCATATTGTAGGTTAGCAATATAACTTACTTAATACTATAAATGCAAAACTCTGTCTGTCAGTCAGTTCCGTTATCACAGCTAAACTGAAGGGCCGATTCGAATGAAAGTTAGCATGCTAAATAAAAAACTCGCGTTTTAACATTGAATACTTTAAAAAAATATCATTTTCTTCAATAAAAAAAACCCGTGCGAAGCTGGGGCGGTTGCTCGTACATTATAAGTTCAATTCAACAACTAACATTTATTTTGTAGGAAAGTACATAGGTTTTAATAGGTCATAACGTAGTTACTGCGCACAAGGATACATAGTTTTTAGTCACCGAACTAAAAGCAACGGCGGAGCATGCTGTCACTACTGAATTTTCAGCCAGTATAATTTTTCATTACAGGCTTTTGTTTCAAAACACAATCTGTAGTTGACATTCTTTTGTTATTTTGCTACGCTGGGCGCAGATCACACATGATAAAGTCCATTTGTAAAACATTGAGCCGGGCGGAGAGTCGCGGGACACGTCGTCTGCCGCGACGACTCTATGATGCAGTGCTGGCTGCTGGACGAGCCAATATAGTGCTACTTGTTCTAAAAAAGTAGTTATATGATTGTTGTTAATTTTACAACAACGGCGGCGGGCGTGGATGCACAGGGACGTAGAGTTTGAAATCCTACAGAATGTGTATGCACCTACGGTGACGGAAAACTCGTAGGAATGTACATTCATGTAACTGGATTGCTTAATAGGTTATCTGCAAAGTAGGTGGTCGGTGGTCCGACGAGAGTCACTTCGTTTATATTTAGTTTATGTATCTAATCCATGTTCGTGGTCACAGACATTTCTCGGTCTCCTCTCCACAGAAATGAGGACGTCACCAAAACGCTAGGAGACGGAGAAACGACCATGGCATTTTGCGACGATACGGGTAACCTGAAAAAAAATAGGCAATTGCGACTAAAAAGATGTTTTGTATATCGTCCAGTATCACTAGCTACACGTCAGTGCCACCTCTCCGAGCATTGCCGACATGAGTGGTTGGCGATCACGTCACAACATGGTTCCCCGCCATTAGCCTCCCGCAGATACCATCGCCACATTACGACCAACACGCGGCGTGACGCTCGCATCTGATACAAACGAAATGACTGACTGATCGCTTTGTACACTCATTACACCACATACAATATGTAAGCCTTGATGGAAGTAATATGGGCCGATACTAATCTAGGCAATGGGAACTAATCACGACATATCGGCTTAATGTAAAAGTCAAAGAGAGCAAGCGACATATTTATTTTCATTATCTCGGTTAAATCAATTTATCATTTTATCTGTGATTACTGATTCTGTGTAAGTCTGTGTTTAAAAAATATTGTCTAATGTCTTAGAATCTTTAATCAACGCATCGCGTTATCCGCTGTAGTAGTGGCTTCCTAAGCAAGACTCAGAAGTCCACTTCAGGGAACATGACAATGATTATTTAAAAGCTAGTATTTACCATCTTCTTAATTGGTTTTATTTCTTAAAAATTGTTGATAATAAAATCTTCATAAACTGCTCATAGACGAATGAAGCAGGGGTCGATAAATGCGACTGTTGTCATAAAGTATTCTGGTAAGAGGTCTTCGTTAAAGTACAATGCGCCACTAATCATCGGACTTATAGGATGCTCGTTCAGACGCGTAGTTAACAATATGGACCTCAGGTCCAGCAGAACAATGCGGTACTGACAAGCCGGCCTCTGGATCGACGCCCAAGCCTCGCGACGGTTTTTGCGCGTCCGCAGCGCGCTAACGACAAAACGTAAAAACTTCGGCTTATGAGCAAAAACGCGTCTTTGTATCGACAATGTGCGCATTCCCATGTATGACATACGCATTGAGCTTTGTGATATGCCAGCAAAAAGCTTTCGCGAGGATACTTAGCTTTTTAGCTTCGACAAAGCTCTGCGTTTATCGCGGGAACGCGGCCGGGTGACCAAGCAGACACGTTTTTCCGGCGTCTCCGGCTTTGTGTGGTTTGAATGGATGAATGGATATTTTCTTCTGCGAGGTGCTGTTGGCCAGTTTTTCATTGAGACGTGATTGTTAGGCCGGGCGGAGCGCGGGGTGGCTGTGGACGTAAGAAAGAATGATTGATTGCGTATTTACATCCACCGATAGTAACAATGAGTTATTGCGTATTAAATTATTTGAACTAGTCGTGCGCTGTGAATGTAGGCAATGCGATTATTTTTAGCGCCACCTAGTCAGAATTTTTGACATACATATATCATGCCTATATCCCTTACGGGGTAGACGGATCCAACAGTCTTGAAAAGTCTTGTATGCTATGGGCTAACAACCTGAATCAATTTGAATCTCAATTCCATCAGAATGCCGTACGGCTGAACGTAGCCTTTCAGAATTGATATTTATAATTAATTTTAAGTAGTCCCAATTATAAGAAAAAGATATTCCAGGAATGTTTAACATAAAAGCAGCTCGTAATCATAATTTTTTCATAGAGGTATTTATAATTTGCAATAGGTTTC
The DNA here is from genome assembly GCF_032362555.1 of Amyelois transitella. Classification (NCBI taxonomy): domain Eukaryota; kingdom Metazoa; phylum Arthropoda; class Insecta; order Lepidoptera; family Pyralidae; genus Amyelois; species Amyelois transitella. Next base: position 104,347 of record NC_083521.1, on the reverse strand, counting down.
CACGTAATGACTACAGATCCAATAAATTAATTTACTAACTTGTCCTAGACTAGAAACGAGTTCAAAGGAATAAGAATTTTTATTTACCACAAAAACTTAAACTACTTTTAAAGCGAGGCACACCTACGCGGTTTTATAATCTTGTTTCACTGCTTATTAAATAAAGTATTAGGGACAAGTTATATTATGTAAGTTGATGAAAATATTTTATTCCACCAAATAGAAAAACAATAGATAATAAGAAAAGACAATATTTAAGTATAAAGTACTCTACAAAAGCCAGTCTTTTCTTCGCTAAAAACAGTTTATTTCAGGCATAACATGAAATATATAAAAAAATATATCAGGGTTTCACCATCCAGCAGTGGAAAGTCAGATGATGTCCTCAGTAACAAAACTTAAGTAAGTATAAATAGGAACGGTGGTGAGAAGGCCTAGACTAGACTACTTAGGCGAAAAGACCGTAATGAAATCTGCGACATTCTGGTCAACTCATAAGACAATGCTTAGTAGATGACCTAAAATAGATTTAAGTATTTTTTAAGATGCAAAACAGTACACCATTTTTATAGTTTCAAATACAATATAGCATTTCTACCGTCTTATTTCAATTTCTGAGGTTCAACTGAAACTTCATCACCCTACATCACCCTGACCGCGTCTTGCATCGACTATCCGCGAGTGCCCAAGTCAAATGAAATGTACCTAAGTACGTCGATATCCTCAATAGCGAACTAAATTTCGTCACAATGCACAGCAGTGTATCTCGGCCCGCGCCGGCGCGGATGAGATACTGCAGCGTCCGGCGTTGCCCAACTCTGATATTACTACATGATCTGTACTAATTATATGTATTACCGCACGGGCTATTCTGCGGCTTATTGTCAACAAGCTGCGGTATGTTTTTTTCATTTATCAGGCACGAGTAAGCCTGATAAGTTGACACAGGATCAAATGTTAGACCACGATATATATTTAGATTTCATGAGTAATGACGAACTAAATTTGTGATATTTTTTTTCCGCTTTAAACTGCGACACTAGAATTTTTATCATGTTGTTGTAATCTTGTTCAAATTGTACTAACTGCGGGAGAAATAAAGAAAATAATTATTAAAAAACCAAAATCCAGCCAGTGGAATAGTCCCATTAGCATAAAGGCAGGCTGTCAGGCTCATATCAGAGTCAGTCTGAAAGTAAGTAGAACACAGAACCTTATTTTTAGTTAGGATGTACTTGTGATACAAAGATAAGCCGTCGGTCTGATAAGCATTAAAATCATTCACGTAGTTGATATTTTTCGAGATCTGATATTTTTTGTAGCCGCGTGCGTCCGCCGAGCGCCGCGCCACCCGCGGAGCCCTGCTAATGAGTTCCACTCGCGCCGTCGCAAAAACCGATTATTGTCCAGATAAACAACGTTATTTATTTAAACATTTAATTTTGAACTTCTTTGGAACTTCTCGCACAAATTAAAATAGGATTCGTTAATTTAAGTAATGACGATCAAGAAATTATTATCAAAGCATGCTGAGTTCGCATAAAACAGGTTTCTGTGTAAACTCACCCTCTTTCACTTTCAACACGATGAGTAAAGGGAATTCCAAGCCGTTAGGGTGAAGAGGTTTGTCATATTTTAACATTATACTACAAGCTTTAAAAGACCTGTTTTCTGCGTCTTCGTCTTGTAGAAATGTACGCATTTCTTAAAATTTTATAATTAAGTATTAGGTGTGGAGCCGAACACAAAGTTATGCCAGTGTTTTTAAACTTTGACCATAAAATTCTTATTATACAATTGTAAAAACTGCAAAGTTTTTGAGTCTATCTAGAAAAACCTAACAAAATAAATATTTTGCGACTACGAGTACTTATTGATCATACAACAATTTTCCTTCTTAATACATATATCAAAAATAAAAGAATATTTATGTTTACTGTACGTAAAAAGACAAACTTATAAAAAACACGACAGTTGCAATCGATACTGTTATAACATTGTGTCATCTCCAAACTGCATTATTTCCAGATAATAAGCACCCAATGGTCCGTCGGATCTGAACCACAATACACGCGGGCGCTACCTCTACACCGCCGCGCCATTCATTGTCTCGCTTTGTGAGCCCTAACTGGAATAGGCCACAGTATAAACAGGATAGAAGGTTATCTAAAATAGGAGTTTATTGTGTAAAAATAACTTGCAAGCAAAATCTTTAGCATTAATACTTTTTTTTAAATATTAAGGGTGAATAATTGTTTTTAAATACGGATTTTTGTAAATATGGCGAATGGTATAACCTATTCAATTAATTCAAAACTTTTATTTGTTGGTTCACCACGCGAAAAAATTCATAAAATTTTCATGCAGATAATTTATTACGCTACTGTATTGTCAGTGTTTCAGATGTGGATTTTAAAAATAGAAATGTAAAGTTTTCTTCGTTTTGGGCAAGATTCTTTTCGTCTTCTTCTAAAAATCTTTTGTTGTTACTAAAACTTTAAGATAAAATAAAATTTAAACTTTAAAATGCTATAATAAAATTACAATTATATAAAGAAATCTTATTTTGTCTCATTTATAGAGTATACAAGATTCCATTAAGCATTCATGTAACATGCAAGTTAACGTCATATTACAAGTCTCTTACATCGGTTCCGTCGATCGTTTCTTGAATCATGTTTGACAGCTCGCAAGCGTGTAAATTGCTTGCTAGTTCAACTGGAAAACAGATTGAGATGTTCCCAAGTAGATTTTCTTTGAATGTTTAGTATTTTAACCGAAAAAATGGTTAATGTTTCATATGCTTTAGACAAATTACACACAGGTTGAGGTGTTTGGGGTAACTTGATATGTTAGAGATTTGTGTTATTGACACACTCACTAAACTAAATTTTATCATTAATACCTACTTATAAAGATTAAAAGACCCAGGGCAATAAGAATAAGTTCTTTTCCATTATAACCTGACCAGAGATCGATCCTGGGAACTTTGGAGGTAAGACCCAATACATACAATAACAGACCACATACCCACTGCGCCAAATAAGTTAGCATACTTGATACATTATTTAACTACAATTAGCTCGTCGTCAGATTCGGGCGACAAAAAACTAAAAACGACTGTCTATCGGCTCCCAACGAATTATCTGGAGATAAGCCCCCACCCCCGCCGTCCCCCGCCGCGCCTCACCCCCGACACACCCTTAATTAAAACGTCTGTCTGAGAGTGCCCTGTTCCCCGTCCCACTGCACGGGATAGAGCTACTACTTCATATAGGGCACCTGCGCCTGCGCACTGGGTGAGAGTATATTAACAAAAGAATTTGATGTTTGGTAGTAAGTAAATTAATAGGGTATACGTAAGTATGGATTAAAGACTTTAACTATGGACAAGCGATAAGTTAACAAATTCAATTTTTAACATAAAATTCATCACATTATTGCACCACAACAATTACAGTAGGAACTAAGTAATTTGACTATAAACATTGTAGCAAAAGGCAAGTTGCAGAGAAGTTATATGAAACCCTTAAAATTAAATATTATTGGCACAAAATATCAGCCGTTTAGAACCATGAGCATGAGTGAAGATAGTAAATTCTTTAAGATTTATTGAAATTCATATTTTAGTTTCTTCATCGCAGTCGAAATTAGAAATGAAAGTTTGAAAATACCCTTCCGTACAGTGGGTGCCACTTCCGAAGTAGTTGTGTTCCCCGCGGCGGCGGCAGGCACAGCGCAGGCGCGGTTTATTTGTGCCCAGTTTCCACACGCCACGAGCGCGGGACATTCCTCGTCCGCTGCCCGGCTGTTTGTTTACCCCGCCACATTAATCCCCATGGTATTATTATTCTTATTAATTACCTCGTCACGACGACGTCGCGAGGCCGCCGTCCAGTGTAGCCAACCTCTCAGTTTTAACTATCTATCTACAGATTTTTTGATGCTTTCACGGTTTTCAAGGCATTTGAATCTACAGCTTATTCTTGATACGAGTAATTTTTGTTATATATGTGTTGTTAAATAGTTTCATGGATAAGGCGACCAAAACAAACAGCTTAATCCATAAAAGATGACTAAAATGGATCCAAACTTCTCAACTAACAGTTTTCAAATGAGACTTTTATAGATCTCTACATTTTTTAAAGTTAGTCTGCATTGGGGTTGGCAACACTGCCGCTACGGTTTCTCAATTGTCTGGCGTTCGCGTCTCAATCGTATCGCGCAATGAGATCGACAGTCAACTGATATAAACTTCTGATCCATTTTAATCCTCTTAAAATCATTCAATGCCGGATATTGTTGTAAAGTTATAAGGATATTATTAAGGTTGGTAACTTACAATGGTAACAATCATACAACATTTGAATGAAATTAAACAAGTTATTTTTGATTACTGAAGTGGTTCCTGATCATGTTTCTTTTAGGTATATTAGGATTTTCACATTTTCATGATATCTCCTTCTGCCGTTGTCCGTGTAACCGTAAATCCTCACCGCTAATTTCTACCCTATTGAATTCGAATAACTTTTATTCAAATTTTCTTACCTTATGAACGTTGGGAATCAGACTGATTATATTATTGTCATTAATTTGTATTTAGTCCAAATAGTTTAACAATTAACATACATACATACATATAATCACATCTATATCCCTTGCGAGGTAGACAGAGCCAACAGTCTTGTAAAGACTGATAGGCCACGTTCAGCTATTTGGCTTTAAGATAGAATTGAGATTCAAATAGTGACAGGTTAAACAGTTTAACAATTAAATGAATCAATATAGAAGAAGAAAATAAAAATAGGATACCTAACATAAAAACATGTGTATAGCAAGGAGCCACATTATATTGACCAGCGCAGCAAAGCAATGATTCGCGACGGTGAGCCCCGGCCGGCCGCCTGTCGCGTCCTCTCGCCGGCGGGCAGGCGCTGCCACCGACCGTGAAATCCGCGTGCACCCGTCAAATAAGCCTTGTATGTTACCGCGAATTACTTCACCTCTAAAATGAACTGTATTTCAAAGCAATAACAGCCAGAAAGGTGCCCATAAAGTTCCTTTGTACATAAATGGCACCTCAAAGGTATGTGCGCAGGAGGAACATCATACAGTCTAAACTTATTGAATGTATTAAATTGTTTGAATTCGTTTCGAATGTCAACTACATCTGAGTTTGTATTTCTATTTTTGTTTTAATAATATAACATATTTAGCAATGAGCTTTCCTGTTGTATTCGTATCAACAAAGTAAATTTAAAAAAAGAAGTTGCTTAACATTTCTTATTCTCTGAGTAAAAATATATTTTTATTTCCTTCAATTTCTATTCTATAGATTTTGACGTATTCTATCATTACCAATGAACTATAGATATACCTACATTAATTTTAACAATACTTCCTAATTTTTTTCAATTAACTCCTTTTTACTTACACTATCGATTAATGAAATTACTGAGCTGTATGTAGTCTATAAGTATAATTCATTATTATAGGTCGGTTGGCTATTGGTTGGTTGGTTCTCTATCCTATTATCTACTCTCTTACAAAATATCACTTCAAAATATCAACTCTATTCCATTGCCATAAATCAGACTTTTCCCATATTCAGTACAGGACCCCCACATGAGCAGTTATTTATTTATTTTACGCTCGCTCGTAAACGTCTCGTGAGAATGATCCGGGAATTAATCAACCGATTGGACACGCGTTCTTCGCACGCCTTGACTGCTGCGCCCGCGCACCGGCTCTGTAGCGCAGTAGCCATAAACCATACAATTGCGACTGAGTCTGCTATATGATTGCTGTACAATGGTAGTGTGACTCTAATTCTAAAAGACAGATGAACACAAAGAAAGAGGAACGAAGGTTGAACGGTAAACAAATAAAACTACTACAAAATAATTTTAAATCAAATAAGCTGTAGGGTTCACTGCATACTCAAGATTTCCATCACAAAAGCCTCAAATTTGTAGTTATTAGCGATACAAATTGAGCCTTTTGGGGATTTCGGCAAGAAACAAAATCAATTAAAAAAATTGTCTTGTCTTATACCTTTCAGTTTTGCCAAAAAAGAAATAAGCTTATATTTGTATCAGCACTGAATACTCCAGCCAAATGCTATGTTTCGTAACAAGACATAATCGAAGGCATAATCATCCGACACCAAAATATGGTGACTAGATGTAATGCTGAGCCAATAGCATATCAGACTGAAGTCCTAATAGCCCATAACTCATATCTTCTCAGTAGATCAACTCCTGAACTACAATAACCCTGATACTGAATAGAGCTGGTAGATGTACTTCCTCCATGAATCGTGGAGAAGAATGAGCTGTCGCCACCTGTGGGGGTCGCGGGTTCGACGCCTGGCTGTGATCGTGCATACTGATTTTCAATAAGTTAAGACTGGTTTATTGCAAGTAATATATTATGGGATGAAAGCTTTCGTACGCGATAAAGAAATTATTATCAGAGGTACTTATAGCACCGAAACTGGCAGGCTTTGCTCAACAGGAATAGTATCAGAAGAGAAAAAAGACATAGAGAAAAAAGATATATCAGAATAGAAAAAAGACAGAAAAAACTCATAGATTGTTTAATAAGACAACATCAATTAAATTTTCCGTGTGGTTCCCGGAATCGATACAAAACAGAATAGGACCACTCCATCTCTTTCCAAAGGATGTCGTAAAAGGCGACTAAGGGATAGGCTTACAAACTTGGGATTCTTAGGCGATGGGCTAGCAACCTATCATTATTTAAATCTCAATTCTATCATTTAGCCAAATAACTGAACGTGGCCATTCAATCTTTTCAAGACTGTTGGCTCTGTCTACTCCGCAAGGGATATAGACGTGACCATATGTATGTATTAAATTTTCTATTTAATCGTCTTAAAAAATTATGTAGAATCTTGCAAAATCATCAAACTTCGAGGTTTACTAAGATTATACGGCAACTGCTTCAGTCTAATAACGTGACCTTCTCCTTTCCATTCCTAACTTGGTCATAAAGGATCACGGGGCTTCCACGGGGACAGGGCAGCCTAAACAAACACCAGAATGATGATCATGATGAAAAATGATCATGGTTCTGGCACGTTCAGTCCTCCACACAAACCCGCAACAATGTCACCGCAACAAAACAGTTTGTAAATTGCGAGGTAGTTGGCATGCGTACACCCCGGCCGTAAACCGCGGACGTGACGCGCCGGCGCATAACTCTGGGACAGCGCCCGTCAGTCCGAACCGCCGTGTTCACACCGAGCTGGTGCGGTGACAACATTATGGGGGAGACTGACTGACTAATACATGTTCAACATCTATGCCCGTCTCGCTAAGGCGTTAGAAATCTTAATAATGACACAATTGATTGACGGCCTCTGTGGCTCAGCGGTAAGTACGCTTGTCTGTGACAACAGAGGTCCCGGGTTCGAATCTCGGCCAGGGCATGATGAGAAAAGAACTTTTTCTGATTGGCCTGGGTCTTGGATGTTTATCTATATAAGTATTTATTATAAAATATAGTATCGTTGAGTTAGTATCTCGTAACACAAGTTTCGAACTTACTTCGAGGCTAAATCAATCAGTGTAATTTGTCCCGTATAAAAAAAAAAAAAAAAAAAAAAAAAAAAAAAAAAATATTTAAATTTCTGTGAGTTGAAGTGAAGGTATGCCTTAGTTTGTGTGCAAGATATTATCATATTCAAGATATCATACTCGTACAAATGTTTTATATAATAATATGTTATAACATAGCTATATCTTTCTCATGGATGGCGTAAAAGGCGACTGAGGGATAAGCTTATAAACTTGAAATTACTCTTGTCGGCGATGGGCTAGCAACCTGCCACCACTTGTCGTTATTGGCTCTGTCTACCCCGCAAGGGATACTCGTATATGTACGAAATAATATTATAGCCAATAAAGTTTATTTAATGCGTTCAAACGTAACCATATTTGCGGGTATAAAATTGGCGGGCATCTGTTATTATCACTTGCTTAATGGCGCCACCGACGACTGTCATAAAATTATGACACGTTTCAATGCTCCGTCGTAAACGACGCCCTTGTCTGGGCGAGGGCGCGCTCGGGCGCTTGTTATTGTAGGGTTGAAATAATTTACGGCTGTGGCTCTGCTACTTATGTCATAGTATAAGTATCCATGTATAGAACTACTCGTGTGGCTTTGTATACATACATGTAATGATGTCTATATCCCTTGCAGGGTAGACAGAGCCAACTGTCTTGATAAGACTGAGAGCCACGTTCAGCTGTATGGCTTAATGATGGAATTGAGATTCAAAGAGGGACAGGTTGCTAGCCCATCGCCTAAAAGAAGAATGCCAAATTTAAGAGCCTATCCCTTAGTCGCCTTTTACGACATCCATCGGAAATTTATGGAGTGGGCCTATTCTTTAGAGCTGAGAACCACACGGCACTTGTTGAATAAGCTTGCTTTATTTAATCTTGTTTTAATTTGTATGTAATGCTGTTCATTGAATGAATACTTTCTTACTCTTACTTCAAGCAGTATCATTCCAATAAAAAAAGTCCGCACTGTGTTCTCTAACACAAAGAAACTCACACTCGCACTCATAGAAATTGAAAATTTAAAACCAAACTGTAGCGAATTTAGCTCGATCTATTAAAAAAATACAGGTTTTTCGGTTTTTCGCAAATCCTACGGCAACAATAGATTTTATCAGGAAAAAAGATACCCTAGGTCCTTTTTATATATACAAGAAAACTGGTCTAGTAGATAACGCGTGAAGAGGGTACAAACAAACTTAATTTGTGATTTATAATTTATTTATTTTATTTATTTATTTATTTATTTCAGAAGCTTAAATCTATCTTTACAGTTTGCACCAATGCGATAGAGAAGCAATACATTTTAATTATTATTATTATTGTAGCATACAATATATAACGCTGTTGCTATGAATTCGCTCAGAGAACATACAAACAGGTCAATATTTTCGGAAATCCGATTGACATTACGAATCGCGCGCGCGAGCGGGGCCCCGCGCAGCAACCCGGTGCGAGCCCGGGGCACCTCCAGCAGCGGCGGCCGGCGGCGGCGCCCTACGTACCCTTCGGGAACACACAGCCTCAGCAGAGATAGTAATTCGGGGTTGTGAGATCTGCCACGAAGTAGCTTAAATATATATGAGGCAAGCGAAACGTCTCTCCGCGCACGCAGTTCAGTATATCCCACCATACCAAGAACAAATAAGGTGGGATACATTAAAGGATAGTATGGATAGACACCATACAACCTCATATATAAATACCTTATGAATTTATTCTGTATGCGCTCCAGCATGAGACTATATTTAGCTTCATGTGGAGCCCAAATCACTGCGTTACTCTCTAGATGGCTTCTGACTAAAGCATTGTATAAGGACTCAATGGCTTTTGTGTTAGTGAACCCATGTACTCTACGTAATATGAATCCTAAATTTCTAAATGCTTTTTTTATCAAATTTTGAATATGTGTTTTGAACGATAAGTCAGTTGCTAAAGTAACTCCTAGATCTTTTACCTCTGATACTCTTTTCATAGTCACATTTTCTACCTTGTACTCGTACTCAATGGGTTTACGTTTTTTGGTAAAACTGACTGTAACACATTTCGATTTATTGAATTCAAGTCTGTTTTCGTAAGCCCATAACACAATCCTGTCAATGTCTTCCTGCAAGCGCTCACAGTCTCTTACCTCATTGACTCTAAGGGACAGCTTTAGGTCATCGGCAAACAATAAACAGTCGGAGTGCTGGATAACAGAGGGCAAGTCATTGATCAATATGAGAAACTGAACTGATAATATTATCGTGTAGCTGAAAAGTTATAAAATAAATCTCACAATAAGACGAGTCCACTGTCTTTGGCGACACAAATGTATTTATCGTGAATTACACACATACAGTGAGTCATATTATCAGCCTAATTTTTTTTAAATTCCACAGTCTAGGGTCTGGCTGCTAACCTGCTGGCTTTATTACTTACAGAGTCGTTGCTAAGAAGTTGCTACTGTTAAACAGTGTACAATTGATCCCTTAATCGACGTTAATGGCCGTGGAACTATTCCATTCGTGTAATGTGCACACATTAATTATAATGCGTGAATTATTCGCTCATAATCACGCAAAAGTTGTACCCAGCTTGATCCCCCTACATTTGTTGCGCGTGCGCACCCTTATAAACATAAATAAAAAATATAACACACGCCAGTCCACTTGTCGCCATCTGTGGGGAATTTCATTCATAACTGTGTTCATTAATTTCTATTGTTAAAAATGCTTCTGGATAAATAAAATGTGTCAAGTTTAAAATAATATTGTTTCAATGAGCACGTACTCACTGCCCGAAACAAAAGTTCTGACTGGAATCTGTTGTGTTAACTTGCTAAATATCCACTTGAAAGGTTATAGTCATGCTAATATACATAAGCTGGCGCCCCGCCTTTCGCACGGGAAGCGTCCTCCCTTTTGAATCACTCTAATAATCTCTAATCTATTCAAAAAACTGCATCAAAATCCGTTGCGTACTTAAAGATCTAAGCATACATAAAAATTAGGTATATAAAAGAAAATAACAAAAGTTTTAATTTATCAAATCAAATTTTTATTCACCTAAAAGTATGGACAGTCAAACGCAGAGATACTTGACTCCTGTTCATACAAACCAAATCCATAGTGTCAGGTTTATCTACCGTTGATTATAAGAGTGAAAACTTAACAAGCCAGCGTTAGCCCGTGGCTCTCGACCCAAACTCTTCTTTAAACCTGGAGTCAAACATATCATTGATAACAGCATCTCGACATCATTGGTCACGTCCTCAGTCCCGCTCTCTCAGACATCACACATCACGCATCGTTTACCGCTTTCTAACCGTCGCACGTACGCGAGCATGTACGATGATCGAGTGAAAATGCTCGATTACCGATCAGCGATGACATACATTACCATACGGCCATGGGAAATGTGATTTAGTACGGTTCAATGATACAGCGTTATATACTTCAGACAAAATACATAAAAAGAAATCAAATCTATTATTTAACTAAGTAGTTTCGGTAAGCCTCCTGGTTAACGGTATGTAGTGGATTAGGAGTATCGGCGATCCCCAGGTCCAGAAGAATTGTGTGCAACTGGGAACACGCGAAGATTATAAAGAGAGCGAATTAGGAGCACTCTCTTCCTACTAATGGCGGTAAAGAACGAAATGAATAGCAATTATTAAGATTTCCATATCCATAAAAAATATTAAAACACTAGATGGGTCGGAGCAACTTCGCCATCCATTTTCATGGTATTGAAACTACGAATAAAATCAGAAATACCCAATAGTACCATTTATGCCGCTTCAGAATGCGGAAGATCACCAGTAAATAAATTGGAAAATTAATTATTATTAAAACTTAGTACTTGAAAGTAACTATCACGGATATCTTGCTCTTATTATACCAATTTACGATCCCAGGAGCAAAAGTTACGTGGATATGACCTTTTCAAAACTGACGTTAGATGGAGTTAGCACAGCACCGACCTTTCAGGAGTAACGTATGGCCATCAACGGTAGCCCTACGGCGCTGACGGCTTGAAGCCAGGAATTGGTACGACACACAAATTTATTACACTTTACTTAACTGACACGGGAACAAAATAAACATTTTGGTTATTCCGACGGTGCGGGATCCACTTGGAGCTGAACTATGACATAGAACTACTTAATTTACCTGTAAAGCATTACAAGCAAACCATATTTTCATCAGATTTTTAAAACAACCATCAATACAGACAAGGTTTTTCTTCTAAAATAAATACCACATAAAAAAATATTCGTAGTAATGACTCGTCGTCAAATGTATCATGAAAGATTTAAATACTCTGGCTACCTACCAGAAGAGGTGTGATAACATCTATGTATGTTATTCGTTTTAAAGTAAATTAGATCCTATAACTGTCCTGCCATCCGCAGTCCACTCCGACCACCTGATTGATCCCGGAGCACTGTCACCTGCAGCCTCCGTCTCATCTGCATGCCGCGACATGCCAGCAGCGCGGGATTCTGTGTCGATCGCTGCGGGCTGCGCAGACGTCGCCGCTCGCTTCCTGCCGCGGACGGCTGACGACATGTCGTGCATTCAATTTGCGTGAACATCGCGATTGGCATTCGTACATACCAGAATAAGATCTACGATCTTGTGCATTCTCACATTAATTTCCGGATTAATTTATCGTATCTCTCTAATCTCATCCTACAACGTATAGATCCTGACAGAATAGAAAATAATCCGAATAATTATTTTGATATCTATGCATTTCACCTTTTCTTAAAGAACCTCTTAGAAAATGTTTCAAATACTTTATAAGCATTTCATATCGATTCATCCATTTTAAAGAGACGAAGAAAGTTTTTATACCCACAGTCAACAACACTGGCAGTTAATAACTTCCAGAAAACAAATCCATTTGAAAAAGCGAGCAATGATCATCGCAGGCGCAGTCTCCGGTATCTCTAAATGAGTCGTCATAGCGTCGCGGAGGTGGCCCGCGCCTGCGCCCGCGCACGCAAAAACTTGCGCACCGATCGAATTAATCATTTCCGCTGGACAGCTGTAGGGTGAGGGAGACAGTGTATAACAATCAATGCATGATAGTAATAAACTGATTTCAATTACATTATATAAAGTTGAAAAATAAAATTTACTTCCAAAGTTTCTTAACTTAATATCTTCGTATAAAGCGTAGTCTAATCATCTAAAAAACAGGCTTTAAAATTACCAGATAAGTATTATTTTCTATGAAACGTCGTTCTGTTCAATGCCCTTTGTGAATCGTTCCTTTCCCCTGCACAATAATTCTGTATGCCGAAGAAAAGTAGAAAATAATTTTCAAGAATCCGAAAACATTAAATACATGTTCATGTAGTCGCGCGTGGCAAGTCATTTTATCAATATAAAACCAAACAAGCACTCTCTGAGGCAGCATGAGAACGGACGGCAGCGACAGGCCGCAGTCTCAAGTGTTCTCGACGCTCGTTGAAACATAATTTACAACATAGGATGATCCAAAACGTGAGATGTGATGGCCGTATGTTACAAATTATGGTGTAAACCCATTTCTGTTTCGGTAACAGATTGCCGAGTGCTGGCAGCCCGGTAGAGGAGGCTGTTGGGAAAAAGGGTTACATACTGTGTTGTTGTAGTTCTGAGTTAATGAGAGTTGAACTCAGAGAAATATTTCAAAACATTGTCGATAATGATCTAAAGCTATACGCAAAAAGTCATCACAATAAGAATGCATGAATAAGGCAGATATTCATCCTTTTTTTAATAGTAAAGGTTATCTTCTGCTGCATAATCCTGTTGATGAGCAAAATTACCTTGCGAAATTATAATTTTAAAAGTATGCGTGCGTACATATTGTGTCACTTAATTTTTTTTTCATTACCCGCTACCAACCCGAGTTTTTCCAACAGGAAATCTGTGAGCTGGGATGCAATAAAAATAATATCGGTGGCATTCTCCGTTCACTGGCAGCCGTAACTCAGGCTATCGGTGGTTTCTAATGTAATTGCGGTGACGTCGCCGTAAGAACGCCGCGCTGCGCCCGCGCAAAAAGGAGCATCCTTTCCCGCGCTTCCTGCCTCGCCGCCAACCTGTCGCCGATCTCGATGTCACACGTCTATATACTAGATGTTGCATTGTGCTCAGGAGATTTCATAAAATCTGAACAGTTAGTGCTCTTAAAAAAAAGAATGAAAACTTACAGCTGTGTTTGTAGTTCCCAAACTACATATACATCTGCCTGACACCATACAGAGAAGACAAAACAAAAAACTCCGAAACATAACGGCAACAAAACCTATGAGAACAAAGACTTCAAATGACAGAAATGCTCACCACACATAGGCTTTGTGTAACTCAATTACTGAGTCGCAACTGCTTCCAAAATAAGATAAAATTTAAGGGATAAAGATTTTTAATTTTGAACCGATCAGCGCAGCACATGTAAACCAGCGCATGTTTATGTTTCCCTGTGAACAAATGAACGATACCGATGATATTGACGTTGGGAGATAAGAAAGCAGTGTTCTCACGAGGCTGGGTTTCGCCGCACTCTCGCGCGGAGCTCGGACATGCGTAATGGCGTATCATCATCCAATAATATTTGTCTGTCCGTCGGTAACAGGTGCCAGGGCTGACCCTCTGTCTGCACATTCTATTAGTCCGCTCTTCAGAAAATCCCCAGCCAACCTGTTTGGTCTATACGTAGGTTTATTTCTATCCAAAAGTGGTGTTTCCATCACAGTTTAATTAGTTAGAAGTATATTATTTTATTGACGATCATAATTTCTCCCTTTCAAAATTAGGTAACTGTTTATTTTTTGTACTTTCAACTATCATCCTACCTTATTCGTTCTCTACTAATTAAAAATAATAAAATTAGTTTAATATAGCGTCAGCACTAGTGAATATACATATTAAGTAATATCTGTCTAGCTTTGTTAACTTTGTCAGCATTCAGTTGACGGTATTTGTCATCCCTAACAGCGACGACGGAGCCGGCCGGCGCGGGCGCGGCGCGGAGTGCCGCGAGCACACACCGCGGCCGCGCACCTGGCCACTCTGTTTTTCTAACAATCCCCAAGACAAACTTCGACTCTGTTAATTTGGACCCACTTTTTTCTACCGCGCAAACATTGGAAAGCCCGGCCGTTGCCTGCGTGTGCGCAGCGCAGCAGATGACGCTGTGAGAATCGCAAATTGGGCGACGTGTTTTCATGTCGAATTTGTTTGACTTGTAATCGAACGATCTTTTATGGATTTTAAAATGTTTGCATTTCAAGTACGAGTATGCTAGTTCGCAAACACAGAAACACATTTGAGGTCTTTGATCCGATGTCTCATGCATTCTGCTAATTTCTACGTTCGATGATCGATCGTAGAAACTTGAAATAATAAGATAATAATAAAATAATAAGAATACGTGCTTACTTAATGTAACTTACACGATTCCTTTTATCCGAAAATTCCCAAAGAAGCGATGACTGAGTAGTAAAGGCCGAAAAACGGCTATACCTTTTTTGCGTCAATGGCGCAATTTAAAAAACAGAGATTAATATTTTATATGCAAATATAATTTCCTATAATTTCCTGTCAACTGTCATCAAATTGATAATATCTCGCTAATTGATTTTCGTAATACCTGAATCAAGTTGTGCGGCCACATCAATCATGTGAGCAGACAGATTAGTCTGAGCTGCGTCTAGACCAGACTGGGACCAAGTGACTGATGACGACTGATGCTGATTGTTTAAGTAATCAAGGAGCAGAAAGTAACCGACTTAAAGGAAACAGGTTTCCTATGAATATATCGAATTAATTTTGATCTAGCCACTCCACATCGCATCGTCTGGCTTTCTCGACCGAATCGTCAATTAATTATGATCACTAATATACCTACTGTTACCCAAATTAACTCTATCTCTGCACTACTTGGCCGGACAGGATATGATCAGTTCAACTACAAGATGTCTACAGATATACATTGGTCTGTTGCAGTTACATATTATACATACATAAATCACGTCTATATCCCCCGTAGGGTTAACAGAACCAATAGTCTTGAAAACACCGGAAGGCAACACAACATTAGGCTATACAGCTGACTGTATAGCCTAATGTTGGAACTGAGGTACAAGTAAAACATTGAGTGACATTTATCAGGGTGCTTGTCAATTATTTTTGTTTCTGGGTGCTAACCCACCGGTCAATTCTTAATCTGCAGCAATATCTTATAATGTACTATGATAACAATGGCGTTTATCGTATCTAATTCCTCACCAACTGTGCCAGTAATATCAGAGTGTAATGCTCTCTTAATCCTCAGTTGACTCCAATTAACTCGCGACGATCGCGTGGTATCCCCCCTCCCCCCTTTCTTCATCAACTCATGTCCAGCTGCTCAATAAAGACTTGATTAATTGGTCATAAGTAATCACCTGTGTCAACACTCCGATTATTCAGTAGAATGCCTCACTTGCTGGCTATTCATCCGTACACTTGTGAGCTGTCCTAAAAGTGACACTTATAAATGCCTTGTTTACAAATAACCATGTTTATTTTTAAACATAGGTATTCTTGAAATTATTGTGGTTCACATCGGAATTTTAGCTCAAAACAAGAACCAGTCGTCACAGATAAATTAGCTTACCAAGATGAATACTAATTGGGTAATGTGTGTCGCCACTTTCACTTTCCTAACATTAGTATTGATGTGTGACCTCGTCTGCGGCGAATCCTGCAGCAGACGGAAATTGCGGCCGCCGGCAGGAGCGCGCCCGAGGGCCGGAGCTAGGGATGTACACAGGGCTGCCAGCCGATTGCAATGTAGACGCCATGACAGAGTGGTAGATATAATGCTTTGAAAATGTGTGTGGTGTCAAGTTAATAGTATACATAAATCACGTCTTTATATTTTAAGGGTAAGCCAAAGCCAACTTGTACGATAGTGGGGCGAGAGTATGAGCAGAGTGACATATAGCGTCAAATTAATAATTGATATCAATCCAAGCTGTTTTTTTATCGGTGTGACCAATGTATAGTGAAATGACCAAAGCAACCAATAACAGAAATGAGAATCTTTTGTATATGATGAGTGAACCAATTTTCAACAAGTGGCAGCCCTGGCGCCGGCATGCCGTCACGACGCCGCGACGTGCCGCGCACGGCGATGCCGCACGACACCCATTCATCCCGTCGTCGTGTCGTCGGCTATTACATGCTGCTCCTACATGCTCGCACCGTGACGCAAGTGGGGGAGATCGTGGGTACTCTCCATGTACACAATTGGCGAATTATTCAAAACTACTAAGTATATCAGCAAACAATACGTAAATATACATCAAAATGACTTACGTTACAAAACAACGACAAACAAAGCTTTAGATTCTTGTTACTTGTCAAGCTTCAATTAAATTTAACTCTCAAACCAAATTGGTTTTGCCAAAAGATTTCTTTGATCTTTCTCTACCATGCCTCTTTTCAGGAGGAACCAGTAGAGCCTTCATCTTTCCCTCGCCACTATCCCTGCACACTTACTTCTTTCTGCTCCTCTGCATTAATTCATTACTGCTCATCCACACTCATTCTTTCTTGCGTACAAGCTCAAGGGAGATGGGAGGAAAAAGAGAAGACTTTGAACAAATACGTTCTCGTGAAAGGTCAGGTCTCTATAGTACCCTAAACCAACGAGCGATTATAATCAGTAAAAAATACGTTCCTACTAAACTGTAACTCACACAAGTAACACATTTGGTTCATAGTTATAAGTATCACTAAAGCTCCTGTTCCAAGGCTGCACAAACTTTCCAAGCACTTAATCAAGCCAGATATAATCTCGTAATACTTTATTTTGTTTCCTCTAACGCTAAGTTTAATTTAATGATTATTCCGAGTCGGTCTGCCGTCTGATTGACGTCCTCGGCTTATCTTAATCGCATTAGATAGACCTCTAGACGGGCATCCAGCTTAATTACTGTGAAACCGCTTCCCAGAACACTTTTAATCCTGCCCGCCCGATCGGTGACACTCGGCAGACGGTGACTCACCAACTCTTCGGCGCTGGGCTATCGTTCATTTTATAATTAAATGTTACGTAATATGTAGTTTGATTTTCAGGAGTTAAAAATAAAAAGTAGGTAGTGAAAATTTTGCATTATTACGTGATGGGAAATGATCTCTTGGTTCCTTTTGCTCCGTTTTCGTGTTGCTTAACATTAATTTGAACAACTTCATGTTTGCCTTCTGTAGTCAGAGCTAATCGTTAATATCATAGTTTTTGGAGCTACCATACTGAACTCTATGTGAATCAAGGATTATAAATTTTGTTTCGATTTGAACAATTGTTTATTTTGCTTAATTTTTAAGGTTATGACTCTACAATACACACATTTAATCATCACGTATATATCCCTTACGATAGACAGAGCCAACAGTCTTAAAAAGACTCATAGGCCACGTTCAGCTGTTTTGCTCAATGATAGAATTGTGATTCAAATAGTGACAGGTTGCTAGCCCATCGCCTAAAAGAAGCATCTCAAGTTAATAAAACCTTTCCCTACAAAACATACTAATTTATGTAGATCTTTTCTCAAAATTGGAAACAAAGCTACTCAACAATGTAGTGTTTTGTACTCGGAGACTGCAATTAGAATAATTCGAAACTTAACATTCAAGGAAGGCTCGGTCTCCGTGCCACGCGTGCGTGCCGCGATAGACATTACCATGATTCGGTTAGTTTTAATCGTTTCCATAATTGAAGAATCATGTTTATCATGACACGAAAACATTATTAAGATATGTTTCTATTAATTACATGCGTTTAACTTTAGTAACTCTTGTATTGCTTCTTGAATGAGAAATTTAAGACCACTTTGTCTGTCTTTTACCTTCTAAGTATCTTACAGAGCACCTTCATGTTAATATAACATTACTATATATAACATAGCATATATAACATTACTTTTTATGTTTATATTGACTTTTACTTTTCAAATCAGAGCTCCGCCAATGGCAGTCCAATAAATCCAGCATTCCCATTGTTCTGAAGTTTCAGTAAATACTCGAGGATTCGACATAACCTGTTAGCTAAAAATAAACGGCGATGCCGTGCGTGCTCCGAGAGGTCCCAGGGCGCGGGCGCGGGGCGCTCATCGGAACCGGTCTCCGGGCCCGGCGGCACCCGGCGGCCCGCGGCCACTTAGCTGCAAACCACATGCAACACTTGAGTCCTTCGATAGTCAGACCGTCGCTATTGGGACTACCATTGAATTTAATGTAAATCATACAAACAGGTATTCTGATATACCTTACTACAATCAACTTGATTATACAAATCTCCCTTTTTTGTTAAGATGAGCAATTATTATTTCTTGGATTTGTATTTAATTGACACTGGAAATTGTCCTAAGAAGAGAATAACCAATAAAACCGTACTTAATCAGACTGAGACACTTTTGTCTTTATAATATTATATGAAATCCCGATACATTAAGTATTTTTTGGGTACCTAAGTGCACCTAATACATTAAAATAATCGTTATCAAATGCCCCAAGCCTATGAATAATTTACTTTTCAAATAAAATGATTACAAACCAAATACGAAATATTATTTATAAAAATATAACACAAAAACAAAAGCATTGAACTACATTTCAACAAAAGATTAACTTCAAAAGTCAGTAACTGAATGATCGCCGCGCCGTCAGAAAATTTAATAATATAATAAACAAGAGCATCAAATCGGACAATCAACTTGAAACCTGTAATTTGGGGCTCGGAAGGAACGGTGGATGTTCGGCGCAGGCGCATCTCACAGGTGCGAGGGCACTTGTTGCGACCGGTCCGCGGGAGGAGGAGGGAGAGGGGGGGGGGGGGGGGTCCGATCACCGACACTCATTCAATTTGTCTAACACGCTGTACACAATGCATGTTTGCCAGCAGCGTGTCGCGGCCGCCCCCGCACCTCTACTGCCTCAGATTGATGACACTGCCGTCATATAACACGTATCGGTCGTGTTTGACAAATTATTCCTAAACAGCATTGATGAGCAATTATGCAAATGAGTTAATAAAATAAAGGCGAACTAGTTACTCTAGAGTCTTTGACCCGCGAGCAGAGTTTCTCCAAGGATTTGAGGTCATTGATGTAGCGGCGGGTCTCGGCGCGGCTGCCTGCAGGTGGTCCGTCTCCCGGCCCGCGTCGCATTCCCGTCTTCCTCCGAGATTGCGATCGGCTCGATAAAGATTCCGATGGCCATTTGCTACAATTTGGAAAAAAGACGATTTCATTCATTGCCGCTAATGTCGCGCTGATGGACCATAACAATTATCTTCATTCATTACGGCTAATGGTAAGAAATGATTCGGATAAAGTTGATCTATTTAAACTGTATCAGTATTTTTTACAACAGGAATCAAACACATGTAATCCGTAAAATGTTGACCATCTCGTACTAAAAGGCTCCGATTTATTCTAAAAGGCAATTAATTGGGCCACTAAAAGTTTGATCTGACTGAAAGAATGGCAAAAAAGGCACTTAAACTTAGGTGATTTTTTTCTCAAATTCTTAACTAGTTATGAAATAACTGTAGGTAAGTCTCTCGTCACTCATTTTCATACATACTGCATGGATAACATAAAATTATTTGGGCCGACAAACTCTTCACTTGCCAACATTTTCTTTCAAACAGCATGCGTGATATTCGCAGAAAGTAGTATGCCGAGTTGTAACAGTGATTGCCACGCCTGATGCATGATGACAGCGCGGGGTCGGGCAGGGCTGCGTCGGCCGGGCCGCGCCGCCCCGGGCAAGGACGGCGTGCGGTGTGCCCGGCTACTTGTTGTTGACATTAGCCCGCGGGAACTAGTCACAAGGAAACAGGCTTGAAAGGAATCTACATAATAATGTGTGTGTGTGACCGAAACGCCCTCGAGATTATAATGTCGTGTTGACGACTACTACTCGTACGTTTAGAACTTCCTACTTATGAATAATTCTGCACTACTATCTGAGTCTATTGAAGATAAATAATGATAGAAATCATACTCCAAAGCTAAGGAGACACGCGAATTTATTTTCGAACGCACACGCTTTTATAGTTTTAATTACTTGAAAAATCCCTGAATTAATCATGTAGTCTAAATCTTACAAGCAAAATATGTTTAACAAAGCATAAACAGAATTAGGCAATCAAAAGGATGCACTTATTCTAAAAATGTAGTAAAATCTCGTCTCATTTCAAGAGCTCTACAAAGTGAATGAAATCCATTGCACTCGTGTAGCTGCAGGCTGTGTGTCAGCTATTCGCAGACGCGCGCTGTTCCAGCATGGCCGCCCGCGGGAAGGCCGCGCGGTCGCGAGCCACCCGCGGGCAGCCACCGGGCGGGACCATTTGATGAGTCAGGATTACTCTAACAGATAATTTTTCACACTGTCCCACGGGTGAACATCATTATTATTATGAAACTCGAGGGCGTGTTAACACAAATAATCAAAGAAAATAAAAACTTTATTCACCTCTAAAGGTTCCCATAACTAAATGCTTCGAGGTTTATTCAAAAACAGTGTTGTCTGTACCACGCATATATTTCATCCTGAAAAGGTTCAAGATTTCTGTAACACCGTGCAGCCAGCTTTTCGCAGCACAGCCCAAAGAATCACAGGCAACGAGTGCGCGCCACCTCCCGCTCGCGGCTCAGGTATTTTAATTAAACCAGCCCTCGCCGCCCCCTCCTCCCCCGGACCCCGCCCCGCCCCGCGCTCGCCCGCCGCGGTGCACGCACTAAATTAATTTCCCGTGACCCTGCGCCTGCGCCGGGATTGCACTGACTGTGTTGCCACGTCCACTGTACGCTGCCCCTTGTCCACCTTAAACCGGACCACTAGATGATATTTACTACATATTATTATTTTTAGAAATCAACGTTTAAACTTATATCTGCGTCATGCTGCTTCGATATTACTTCAATCGTCATCACCTGTTTCGTGTGGAATGTCTACTTTGAAGTAGGTACCTGAAACAACTGTTTTCGGTTAGTTTGCTGTTATATTTCATTACGTGTTATTTATCATGTACGACACCTCAAATAAATATAGTCCAGCAAGTCTTGGTAAAGCTTATTATAAAGAACTATTAACTAGAGCTGATAATAATCACCATTTATATGGAATCGATGAATCAGACCAATAAAAACTTTATTATTCAGGCGATAAACTACGAGTCCGACATCTCCACAAATTGTCACCCCATGATGTCACCGTCACGTTGGTTCGATATCGACTTTGTGACTTTCGTTGTAAGGTTTGTTATTCCATGTCTGATGAGGAGGATTGGAGTCGTCAACGTCACGTATAAAATTGTTATTGTAAGTTATTGAAAGCGGCGGCGTTGCAGAGCGCTCGCTCTCGTGGATGTCGTCCCAACTGTTACTGAATATTCAAGCCCATAATTTTATAACCACCTGTAATCATATGATTAGCATTTTGGCATTTAAACTTTAAACTAATAAAGTAGATATTAGGTTACAATAATGAAGCGATGTTATTAAAGATGTATAATCAAGTGCATATACGATTCTTTACAATACAATACTTCTGTTACACTTACAAAAAATTACCTAACCTAAAAGCACCGGCCAATCGCAAAGTTTCAAAATTTTCACTAAGTGGGCCACGTGCTATGAAACCAACACCTACAAAATGCAATCCAAAATTTAATACGGATTACACTTTGATGAGAAAGAGTCAGGAGGTTCAACACGTCTTGAATCCCGTTTGATGTTCGATCACTATTATTCTATTAGAATTTATTATTCTTTCTAAAATGTTTAAAATGTAAGACCACGCTTTGAATATTTAAAGCAGGATTAGTAGACTTGAACTCATTTACTTCACTGAACTTTTAATCTAAATTCATATTTTCCTCGGCACAGGCGCTATGATCGTGCGTGTGAGTTTCTCCACGATGCTTGTATGCAGATTAGGTTGCTGCGCGCGAGCATTGACCAGCTACTCGCCTGCTGTAATTTGGTCAGCTAATTCCCCGGTGTTAATGACCCCGTGTCATTACGTGTGCTCCACAAACCGCCGCAGCGGCTGTCTTCTCACGACGAGACGCGCTCGCTGCGAATTAATTGCGTTGTTATGTCAATTACCAGAGCTATGATGCGGGCGAGTGGCCACACGTAATCATGTTATCAGACTTTGTTGACGATGTGCTTACGAACTCTTAGTTTCATATCCAACACAGATTACAAAATTACTCCTATTTAAATAACTAATTTCAGAAATAGTTGGTCTGAATAATGTAACCGCGATTTGTACAATAGACGTTCAATCACACTCAATAATACCAAAACACATATAGATGCTAATGATAAAATCAATCATCACAAGGGACACAAAAATCTACTTCTTATTTGGAGACTTTCAAAATATGATTTTCTAGAATCAATAACTAAATAAGATTTGCATACATACATACATAAATACATATAATCACGTCTATATCCCTTGCGGGGTAGAGAGAGCTAACAGTCTTGTAAAGACTGATAGGCCACGTTCAGCTATTTGGCTTTAAGATAGAATTGAGATTCTAATAGTGACGGGTTGCTAGCCCATCACCTAAAAGAAGAATTTCAAGTTTATAAGCCTACCTCGTAGTCGCCTTTTACGACATCCATGGGAGAGTGATGGAGTGGTCCTATTCTTTTTTTCTATTTGATGCCGGGAACCACACGGCACACAAATAAGATTTGGTTCGGTGAAAATTGAACTAATTAAGGAATTAGAAGAAAAAGCTAGTTAGATCCAAAACATAACATAGCACCTGGCAGTACCGGGCCCCGGCGATCCGTCGCGGGCGGCTGTCGCTGCGATAGCGGCCCGACGGATGTGTCTCGGGATAACATCTCGCCGCTTCCGCCCATTTATCTGCCACGTCTGAGCTATCCCCCCTTGCTTCCCCCTACTGGTGTACCGCTTGCCTCACCTCCAGGCTAGGGTTACCTTTTTTCTGAGATTGGCTAACATCAAGATTATCTGAATAAACAAATCGATAACCTAAACTATTTTGCTCAACTAAAGTTTGAAGTGGATTGTATAAGGCAGCGAAGAAAAAATATAATCCCACTTCTCATACAGGATCAGCGCAGTAGCTGTGCCTCTTGTCTATCGCATTGCCATGTGCATCACTACCATTACTC
The DNA here is from genome assembly GCF_032362555.1 of Amyelois transitella. NCBI lineage: Eukaryota > Metazoa > Arthropoda > Insecta > Lepidoptera > Pyralidae > Amyelois > Amyelois transitella. Next base: position 80,563 of record NC_083521.1, on the reverse strand, counting down.
AACAGGTACCTAATTAAGTTCTGCATACAGAACCTTCCATATTCTAGTTGGCTTATAAATCATTTGCAAAATTTTATAGTAAACAAACTCTTATGAAGTTCTTAACAAATATACAGACAGAAGGCGTTTACAAACCTGTATAAGACTTTGTAAAAATTTTATCAAAGTAGTTGAAGCCTGTCGTTATTGATGGGAAGAAACATGTAAAGTTTACATTTGGTCACAACATAGCTAGCCCTGCGCCGGCGGCGTGACGCGGCACCGCAGCGGCCACCGGCGGGCCGTATTAGCATACTGTCCGCGAGACTCCATCTAATTGATAACCGCCGGCTCGCGATCCGCCGCGACCGATCTCTATTGCGACTCATTTGCGGGCGCTCGTGATTGCGATACATCTTAATTGCTGCGCTTAATTATCAAAAATCTGGTAGGTAATTAAGAGACGTTGTTGTAACGGCTTCTATTGCACGCGACTTTTCAATTAACCAAATCTTAAATTAAAGTATCAAGAGTACCTATCCTTAACCGAAGTGCTCGCATGAACGGTGTTAAAAAAGTGGACGAAGCAAAAGTGTATGCAGGGATAGTCGTCGCATTAAGAATCTACTGCGGTAAAGAGGTAGAAGAATCCATTCCCTAAGTAAGTGACTTTTCAATTAACTTGATCTTAAATCATCAGAGTCTATCCACAGATAATGAACGTACTAAATGGGAAGCAAATAATATTACCATTGACGTACCACCTAACGTATAATATTGATCCGGGTGAGCTGCAAGGCATCGATCCCAAATATCTGGAATCTATCAGACAAGTCCGGTGACCCCTGCCCCGCATCGGATGCATTTATACATAACATAACAGCTGTCCGTCTGTCTGTGGCAGACAACGGTCGGGTTTCGGCGACAGCCGCTGATTACCCGCACAATGCGCTCGTTACTGCGCCTGCGTCACCTATTATACTACACGATCGGTGATGTGCTCCCACCACGATGGGCCCGAGACACGGATAGGCAAAATAGATTACTGACCTAGTGAAACTCTTAAAAAATATTATTGCTAAGTGGTTCGGCTTGTATAATATTGTTGTAGGGCTAGACATGTGGTTTGAGGACTACGAAGGAGCTAAAAGAAAGCGCGGCATGTAATTACACATTTAACATATTATAGTGACACATAGTTTAATTTTACGTAAATATAGAGCACCTATGAAACATTCTAGTTAACCATCTAAAGCCTACTATCTTATAAATGAAGGTACGATATACATACTTCAGCATTGCCTTTTTTAAACCTAACATGCTTACTCATCTCGATATTTTAAATACTAACCCGTTGATGTCTGCAAATGAGTTGAAGACCGTGTATATTTGCGACGTGTCGTCCCCCGCGGGTGACGTGTGAGCAGGCGACGTGAGCGGGGGCGTGGGAACTCGCGTCTGCGGCCGCGGCGGCGGAAACAGAGCCTGCGTGACCTGCGTGCCACGATGATGCTGCGTCACGTCTCGTATGTTTACCTAATTGATCATTATAATAAATAGGTAATTGGAATTGTGTTCTTGTTAAGCTCAGTCTGTAAAAAAAGGTTAGAAAATTCCCAAACGTTTTTACATAACTTCGAAAACAAGTAATTAAGTAATAAATACGTATATATCTACATTATATCACCTTGTTATCCATAACGGGGTAGATACCTAGGGCCAAATATCTCAAATGACTAAAAGGCTCATCTAAATGGCTTGATGATGGAACTAAGATTGAGATATGTCCTATCGCCTCAAAGAATAATCTCAAGTTTATTAGACTTTCTTTTGATTGAAAATATAATAGAAGGCAATTCTGTTGACTTCTATTCTCCTTTAAGAAATAGCATTTCAGATTTAGTGCTTACCTAGCCGTATAGCGCAACTTGTGACCTCAGCTTCTCAAAGCTCGGGAGTGGCAATATAGGTAAGTGCCGTATCGGCAAATTTGCAGCCCCACCGCCGCGGGGCGGGGGCGGAGCGGAGCGGGCCTGCGCGGGCGCGCTGCAGACTGCACGCTGCTACAAAACAAATCAGTGCGGCACGGGGCGAGGGGGCGGCGCGGGCCAGTCGCTCTCCGACGCCCGAGGAGACCGCACGCGCGAGCGCGACGTGACGAGAGTGCAGTGTTAGTGTCACAGTGAACTGGTGGACTGCGCGACGGCATGCGGGAGGCGCGCCCGAGGCGGCGCCGCGCGCTGCGCTGATCCGATGCTGTGTGCGCGCGCGCGGCGTCGGCCGCTGCTGCTCGCCCTCGCCCTCGCCTGTTTGCTTCCAGTACGTGCCATATAATAAACACCTGTCCGGCATTCCCCATTTTGAGACGCTAGGTTGTTTTGTGATTTTTAAAAACTCGAGTTCTTCTCGCGTAAAATCAAATTTCAATCTCTGAGACAGAAGTACCCTGAAATAATAAATCATCTATAAACTCTTAGAAATTACCGGATCGACATAAGTTCAATTCATCTAGCTACACCGACAGTAGGTCCAAGACACGTACATGTGGTGATTTATATAACTAACACAGCATTAAACCAATGTTTACAGGAAATAACTGTAAATTTTTGTGATCCATCAAATTAATTTTTATAAAACAAAAATTAAAAACAAAAATAGATTTTCCAAACTCAGAGAAATTGATTCAAATTAAGTGAGAAGGTTAGGCAGACTGCTAGATCTAAACAAGAAGACTCTAACAATAGCTCTTGATCTAATAAGGTCTTACTGAAAAAATCAAATAAAGACGCTATAAACAACAAGACATAGGTACGCAAATAAAGAATCAAAACTGAACAAGTTCTCGTAAAGAATAGGAGCTGAAATGTATAGACCTTTTGGGGCAGAAAGAATAAAGAAATAGACAATGTAAGAATATGATGAAAATTATGCAAATAAGGAGGTATCGAAATTTGTGTTAGTTTTGACTGCGAGCAGTCGGGACACCGAAAACGTGAGTGCGGTGAAGAGCTTGCTACGCTCACCAGGCGCGGACGCTGCGGAACAGGTTCCGATCCAATATCTTACATTGGACTTGTGAAAGTTTTTGTTGGAGATAGATAAATCGTTGATGGCGTGCATAAAACATTTAATAAGATATTGGGTTATTGAATTATTCGGTTCGCTAAAGGCGCGAGGTTCACAGAGCGTCGGAATTCCGTGGCGTCCGGAACGAGTTTCCTTATTGGAGCGCACGCGCTATACATAGTCGCTGTTCCCACAGTTTTTACCCTCGCTCTGCAACCGGCTTCGTCGCCAAATCCCTACGACACTAATGAGGCTTTAAGCTGTGTAACAGAATTCCACAACATCTCATTTCGGAAATAAAAGTGCTCTTCATTACTTGTGACCGAAATTTATTAAATTAAAAAGGATTATTAATTTACTAGCTGTGCCCGCGACTTTGTCCGCGTGGAATAGTTATATTGGGCATCATTGAATCCCTCAAGGATGACTAATTTCCCCCGTTTTTTTTTATCACATTTTACAATTTTTCTTCGCTCCTAATAGTTGCAGCGTTATGTTATATAGCCTAAAGCCTTCCTCGATAAACGTTCTGTTCAACACAAAAATAATTTTTCAATTCGAACCAGTAGTTCTTGAGACAAGTGCGTCCAAACAAACAAACAAACTCTTCTGAAAAATATAAGTATAGATTCTTAATCTCCATTGTAAGTTTGCCTCAAGTTTACAATGAAGATAATGCTTAACTGGTCATATCTTTCAAGGATTTGAACTTTTGCCAACGGTGTCCAATGATCAAACAATCCGTTGCAGATAACTTCTCAATTTGAAATTGCAGTCATCGGTTGGGAATAGAAATGTCGGCACGAATCCTGCGTGTGAGTGTTCTGGCCGTCGACAGAGCGGACGTGACCCGCCTGCCAACCGCGGCGGATAACGACCACGATTGATGTGGAGCTAGAGCTTAAAGCACGTCTACTGTTAGATATACCGCAAAATCTACAATTTAGATAGCCTTCCAACGGTAGATTGACAGAAATGCACATATCCGAAGCAGCGTCTTAAGTGGATAACTAAGAGAAATGGCTAGCGTTTAAACATTATGTAGATATTACTGGGTGGTACCGTTCAACATGAAAATACCGAAATTTATAACTTTCTTAATTTTATGCCAAGTGTTGTCAAGTAGAGAAGCTAAGCACTATGTTTTACACAGAGACAAAGTGAAGCGATGACTTCAGTTACTACAAAGTTTAATCGGAGGCCCCTGAGAACTAGGTAGGTATATCATAGTCCAGTCAGAATAGACATGTCAGGTTGCAATAATTCGCATAGAGCTGAAAATTGGTACAAACCTCTAATTTATGAATACAAATAATATGTCAAAAGTCCCCGTCGATCCCATGCTTGCTCTTCAACTATCCCCGCCTGCTTTGCATTGGTTATTTTAAAAATGAATTGGATACGCGTCCCTTGAAGTCGAGCACCGCCCTTAGTTGATTGACGATATGACCAACATTTTTTAACTGTAATGATAACAATGTGAATTTACATCTCACAAATTTTTAATTCGAAAAATTAATAAGGAACTTTTCACGTCATTTTACATTTTAATTATATTTTAAGTTATATCTATCAAATAAGTATTTTGCCAAAAAGCTACAAACTACTGAAGCACTAAACCTTCTTGAGGCTAGTGTCCCTTTTAAAAGAACAGAACGGAAAGTTCTTTAAAACGGACATAAAATCCCTTAAAAGGACAGAACGGAGCGCTCTTCAAATGGACACCAGCCCGAAAAGGGTGCTGGTTCTTCGCCCAAACAAATCGAAAACTGGTAATAAAAGATGAACCAGCTGGAGAAACATAAGTTCCTGTATTGGTTCCGAATCGCCAGAAGGGCTTTTTGTCTTTTCTAAATATTTCAGTTACTCTTTTTTTACTATACAATTGTTATTATACAATTCAGTTGTAAGTACATATGTAGTCGTAGCACCTACGAAATATATTTCTGGCCATTGATAGCAAGCAACCATTATTGAGAGTTGAGTGAGACGCGTCACTTTACGTGCTCGGAATACGGCCCGCGGTTTTCTCGAAACTTAACACAATCGTAAAGAATTTCATGTATTTCATCAAATCATACAAGCACCGATTAAAAGTTTATCCACGTGTATCTATATCACATCAAAACGACAATCCTATTGTTTATTTATTTATTTAAACTTTAAAACTCATTGCACAAAATACTAATGTATAGCACAATTGGCGGACTTAATGCTAGAAGCATTATCTACCAGTAAACCATTGGGTCTGACAGAGAACTTTATGTTGATTTTGGGGAGAGAAGAAATAAATTAATGATTAAGACATTCGGAATTTTTGAGAAGCTTTTCTTATATTCATTCAAATTAACGATGCAGAATTCAATAGAAAAACAACGAGAATAAAGATAAATAATAATAGAAAGATAAATAAAATATATTAAAACCGGTATAAAATAGTAAGCTCTGACGATGTGGTGTGGAAGATAAGCTGAAAATAATATCAATCGGTGGTGCTTCCGGCTGTCTGACGACGACTGTGGCTCTGTGGCTCATAGAGTGCGATAGAATGTGGTTATAAATTAATTATTCCTTTGTTTCTGCACATCATCGTGGACAAATGTGTGGTTAAAACTTGGCTTAAAATGTAATCATACACGTATGCATGTGGAAGGAAAGGCTTGTAACGCAGGCAACAGGAAAGTAGCCGCGAGAACTTAGGTAATAGTGGAGAAAAATGTATGTGCACACCATAAAAAATTTGTAGATTTCAGCTGCCAACAAGTGATTTTTTAATAATTAAAAACTAAGACGAAATAATGTAATAGAAGTAAGTCACCAAAAAAGTTATTAATTTCTTAATCTAAAAGCTAATCGTGCGGATTTTCTTCTTTTTGACCTTAACTTTATCCAGTTTTACAACGTACAAACGTCAATCCAGCCAGTCTTGTAAATCTTTAGAAAGTCTTTGCTTTATTTTTTAAATCTTAATTTTGTTAGTAGTACGTTAATTAATTTCTGTCTATCAACAATCCTCTTTCCCGTTTTGTATAAAATATTTGTAATTGGTAGGAACTGCTGGCCACTAAGAAAGAAAAAGCTTGTAAATAAAGTAAATTGAAAAAAAATTGATTTTCTTTGTTCGTTTTTTACAATGTTGGATGTATAACTATTTTAGAACAATTCTTATTATTAAAATAATGTACCTAACGTTAAAACCAAATATTTACCTAAAATTTCAGTTCAATGATTTAATCTACAATTCTGAAGTTATGGTAGGTAATAGTAATATATTACCTCCGATAATCTGTTGTTTTGACTTCAAAAATCATTGTATTAATTTTCAAGTAGGTACCTCCACCTGTAGATAGAGATCTAAAGCTTTAATAATGTATGCATACGTTGAGATTGGTATATTGTTAAAGAATAAATTTTTACTTGTCAAGAAAGGTGTTAAAATAATTCATGATAAAGAAAGTCTAACAACAATAAGGATATCGTATAAATCGTAATCGTGTATATAGGTATACCTACATAATGTGTGTACATGAACTCCACAAGTTGGAACTTAACATTTTTCACTCTTTCGTAAAATGTGTCAGCAACTGAGACTTGTAGTTTTAAATAAAAATGCCGGGCAAGTACCTACAGTAAATATATAGTGATATTTAAAGATGAAAGGACCACATGGAAAGATGTTGAGGTTTCTTGGGTAGGTAATTGCTAGGAATATTGAGTCAAACAAATTGTGGAAAGGTGCAAAAACTGTACCTATTGTGACTGATTCAATTTTTACGAAAACTACTTGACAACATCATTACGTTTGACGTTTTGTATTATAAAAAAAAAGGTACCTAAGTTTAATAGACAACATGCCGCGCACCAAAATGTAATGTTACATCTTGCGCCAAATAAAGATTTTTCTTTCTTTCTTTCTTTCTACTGCGACAGAAAATGAATTTGCAGAATTGTAGAACAGGATAAGTGTATGGTAATTGTAATTTGCCAGTGAATTCTTTGAAATATGTTTAAAAAAACCATTAGATACAATTACAGTGTTATAGTAAAACTTAAACTTAAAATATTATATTAGTATACATACATAAAATCACGCCTCTTTCCCGGAGGGGTAGACAGAGACTACCTCTTTCCACTTGCCATGATCTCTGCATACTTCCTTCGCTTCATCCACATTCATAACTCTCTTCATGCAAGCGAGCTTGGTTTCGGGTACTTTTGACCTGACCCTTTACCAGGACGTCCTTAATTTGGTCAAGATACGTTCGTCTAGGTCTTCCCACTCCGACTTTTCCTTCCACATTCTCCTTGTATATCTGCTTAGTCAACCTGCTTTCATTCATCCTCTCCACATGACTGAACCATCTTAACATATCTACCCTTTTCTATTCCTGAAACTACATCTTCTTTCACGTCAAAACATTCCCTTATCACGCTGTTCCTTATCCGGTCACTCAATTTCACACCCATCATACTCCTTAACGCTCTCATTATATGTAGATATATTATATTAGTATTGTGTTTCTCTTAATAAAAAGGTTTTGTTTGCTAATCTATTTGGACAGTGAAAGGCCTGCTGGAAATTGTCGTTATAAGTGCCTACTTTTAGATTGCAAATGTGAATGACAATCTCCTCTTTATTTAGCTAGTATAAATTAATGAAAAACAAACTATACTCTTTACAGTAAAGTATATAGAAACCGCAAAATAGCCGACAAATAAGTAGCCAACTCCCAGATGCAATAATTCGCCTCCCCATTATTTGCCAAGCCTTTAGTCTCGCTCGAGATACGCTATCTGTATCGCCGTCGCGTACGGACATTCTAACGGTATTCAAAGGCACGGACGCGGGGGCGGGCGTAGCGCCGGCCCACCGCCCCCCGCCCCCCGCGGGCACGCCCCCGGCCCGGCCGCTGACACGTAAACAAAGCGTTCAGGCACCGCTAGGAGGGAGTGGCTTTAGAATAAAGACGTGGCAGATTCAGATTCATAGATTCATTAATATTAAGTATTTCTAAGATAATATGCTGGACCATCAATCCGGATTAGAAATCCGATGAAAATATAATCATCCTTGTTTGCCTAATTCTCGGATCATTTAATTATTTTAGTTAATAAGTACCTACTTTTATTAGGCGTCAAAAGCCCATATACACATAACTTACAGATAAACATATATTATAACAAAAGATATAATGTTCTTTGGCTTTTAAGAACGTGTAATTCTAACTCCACTTCTATAAAAACTGAATCCGAATGAGCCGTAGAAATTATGACAAGTTTACGGAAAAATAGCTCAGGATATAAATAACTGACAGTTTGACGTTAACATTGTCGATGTAAAAGATTTCAACGCGCCTGCGGTGCGCACCAACTCTCGCGCAGAAGAGACGCGACTGCGCAAGCGCTCCTACCACTGACAAAAAAATCCACTTCAAACAGCGACCGGTTACTAAACGATCAACAAATGTACGGGGAAGAAAGAGAACTTGAAACGTTTTCACTGCGATCAAACGCAACGTGATCAAATTCTCTCTCGCAAAATGGACTTTTTATAGTAGGAGAGCCCATGAGGGGATTTTGGGATTTACTAAAGCGCGGCAGATTAATATACAGGGGGATACCTTGTGCTCTATTGAGTACTCCCACCGTATATGAGCCTACTATATATGGTACGCTATATACCTGCGCTCGAGTTAATCCCAATTTAGCCTCGTGGGCTCCCCTACTGTTAAAAGCTTCAAATTATGTATCTAATAGATCAAGTCATCAGGGAAAATATTTTAATAATAAAAAAAGATATTTTATAATATTTATGATTTTATTGGAGATATTTTATTTCCTATTCAAATAAGTATTTATGTTAATAGTAGGAATTTTTATTTTACATTCATGATAATCATTTTAATTTTCGACACATAGAGTCCTTTGAATTATTTTATTTTCTTCTAGCTGCTCCGCCCGCGTGGACAGTAGTAGCTACCCTATGCCCTTTGCCGTACTCTAAAATACTCCACATTTTATAAATATCTATACTTTCTACAAAATTTCATTTTTTACGCTTCAATGATAAAAAAACACACAAACACGCTTTCACATTTATAAATTAGTATGGATTTCATTCTTTTATATCCTTTTTGTAAGAACATATTGTAAACCTGTTTATCTGTAGTTTTATTTAGATAATGTTCCATGAATATTTCTTGAATCATTAGCGCCCTTCGATTTTATTTATATTCGCTTAAAGCAGAAGTTGGCTAAACACGGCTCGTCGCGTTGAAATCTCTTACATTGGGAATGTGAAGATCAAACAATCCAGAGTTTCTTGGAAGAGCATTAAATTGTGCACCTTTAAGTTTTTACTAAGTGTATTATGGTTTATAACATTTGAAATATGTACGGAATCACAGATGGCAAAATGAAATATAGAATAAATAAGTTTTGATAACTAAACTAGTTACTAAAAAGTATGTTAATAAAAAAACTTTTTCTATAGTGGCACAAGACCCTAGAATCTAAAACTTGAAGAACAGTGATATAATTTTAAATCAGTTTTGTAACAGTCCGTGTTCTAGCAATTATCTAATTAATGTGTTGCTCTATGTTATAGTTTTAGATTTGCGCATCACGCCTCTTTCCTGGAGGGGTAGGCAGAGCCTACACCTTTCCACTTGTCACAATCTCTGCATACTTCTTTCGCTTCATCCACATTCATAACTCTATTCATGCAAACTCGGCAATTTCGGGTACTCTTGGCGCTATACTAAATATTATTTTTAATATTTTTTATATTGACGTTTAAACCAGCCACGTAAAAGTTATATTGTCAACTATTTTAGGAGGATTGAAATAAGAATTACCTAATGAATGATTCGTGAGTCAGTCAGAAAGTAGTTGATTTTGTACTTGTCGTTATGTTCATGTCTTGCAGTGCCTGAATATTTAACAATAATGTTAAATATCTGTTAATGTTAATGGTCGATTTATTAAAGTCTGTTTGGGAAAATAATGGTAAAATCAAGTCTGGATTTTCACAAAAACAGTAAATGGTATCCGTTAACATGAACAAAATGAACTGCGACGCAAACCTTCACTTTCTGAAGATTTGACACGTTGTTATGTTTTGGTTATGAACGCAAGACGATGCACCCCACACGTGTTAGAGCTTAGTGATGTTTGTTTCCAGAGCGTGGCGGGGGCGGGCGTGTTCGAGCTGCAGATCTTGGAGTTCAGCAACTACCGGCTGGAGCGCGCGGGCGGCTGCTGCGGCGGGCAGCCGCGCGCCGGCGCAGCCCCGCGCTGCTCCGCGCCCTGTCGCACGCGGTTCACGCTCTGTCTCAAGGTATACATGAGATTTGTGCTATCTACTTTTATAATCTCTGACGAACAGAACTTAGACTTAACAGAATAGCCCTCTGCAATCTCAAAAATGGAGAGAAACAGCACCTCTGAGCATGGCACCTGACCTCGACTGATCTGCCACGAGCATTGGACAATGAAACGTCTTTTCTTTACTTGGGTATCTGCTTATACCGACATTATGGTCTACAAGGCAGAATCGAGAAAAATTAATCACCACGCTCGCAAACTCTCGATAATCTCAAAAACAAAGTCTGTCTGCCGTGTGGTTCCCGGCACTAATACAAGAAAGAATAGGACCACTCCATCTCTTTCCCATGGATGTCGTAAAGGGCGACTAAGGGATAGGTTATCAAACTTGGGATTCTTTTTTAGGCGATGGGCTAGCAACCTGTCACTATTTGAATCTCAATTCCTATCATTAAGCCAAATAGCTGAACGTGGCCATTCAGTCTTTTCAAGACTGTTGGCTCTGTCTACCCTGCAAGGGATATAGACGTGACCATATGTATGTATGTATGTACAAAAGTCTGAAGCCATACCATGGAGGCCATAACGACGTTACACTCGCCTCGTAACGGAGCTATAGTTTCTTTAAAAATTATCACTGACCCCAGACTGCCGAAATTGTGACTGGTAATAAATAAAGAAAAATAATTAGTAACAATGAAAACAATTGACGATTTGAAGTTACATCTCAGAGCGATGAAGACCTCGGTCTGTAGAAGGTTGTGCCTATAACATAGACCTCCAGGGCTCTCACTTTAAATAGAATGATGACTTAAAATAGATAGGTGCTTAATGATTTGCACATACCTAATAAGGGTATTGAAATCACCCTCATCAAGTGGATAAATGATAAGACGTGCTCCCCACAGGAGTACCAGTCGGCGGCGGCGCCGGGCGCGTGCTCGTTCGGGCGCGCGGCGTCGCCCGCGCTCGGCACCGACTCCTTCACGCTCGCCGAGCCGCTCTACACGCTCGCGCTGCCCTTCACGTTTCGTTGGACGGTAAATCTGTTCAGATTATTATTTTAATCCATATATAATTACTCGCATTTCAAAATAAATTGTCAAGAAAAGTTTTATATTAAGTTTATTTTACATACATACATATAAGTTTATTTTATATTATATTTATTTATTTAGCACACCAACCAAGCAGATTTTAAACAATAAAATATTTACAAAGCTATTACATTCGCTGAGGTGAACTGCTAGTAAATGAGCAAAAATAAATGTTAAATAATACTAAAGGTAATAAAATAAAGAACAGTGTGCAAGTAAAAATATAAATTAAACAGAATTAAGGTGAGATGATAAGTATTATAATTATTTTCCGTCTCAACTTACCCAGTGAAAAATGATAGATATTATTGTCTTTGGTTGAGACCAAGATGTCATAGTATCGGCGACACATCCTGAAAACAGGATTATAGTAAGAAGTGTTATAAATAAGGGTAACTGCATTATAGTTCCGATTTCGAGACCTAAAGCGCGTGTTGAAGTTAATTAGACTAAGAAGAAAAGGAGAATCAAGAAGTCCATGTACGAGTTTCTACAAAAGAATTAAATTAATATTAATAATAGGGCGCTTCTCATAAGAGGAAAGTGCACGGCCTTTACCACGCCTTTAACTCAGGATTTGTAAGAAGCGTCGCTGAATTCCCTCAATTCTCTCGCTGTGCCCATTTTAATAAGGAGATCTAATAGCGATGTCTCGTCAACCAATCAGTGTCTTTAGCTGTATGTAATCTGTGCAAATGTTGTCTGCATTTTGTTTCACATTAGGTACTTACTGCCTTTTAGAAATAATATTGTTTCTACATTATTTGGTGTAGGTACTAACAAAACATTTTGTATTATTTCAGAGGTCTTTCACATTGATACTTCAAGCGTACGACGACTTCAACTACACCGACCCGGGTGAGTTCATATTACCTTGATTTGATTTGCCTGATCAACAGGCTGCCTTAATTATCTAAAATCTCCAGGCTATGCAAGGTCTATTGACTTTGTCATTTCAATATTTACTAAGATTTTCTAAGAGCATCTTTCTCTTTGATCTTATCTCTATTGGTGAAGTTCATGTCCTAGATAAATATTTACGGCTGTGGTAATAACGTATAATGTAATTAACAGAGGCGGGCCTGATCGAAGAGGCGTGGTGGTCGGGCATCGTGGAGCCGGGCGCGGAGTGGCACGCGCTGCGGCACGCGGGCGCGGCCGCCGCCGTGGCGTACCGCGTGCGCGTGCTCTGCCAGGAGAACTACTTCAACACCACGTGCACCACCTTCTGCCGCCCGCGGGACGACAAGTTCGGACACTACTCGTGCAGCGGCGACGGCGACAAGCACTGCCTGCCCGGCTGGCAGGGCGACAACTGCGAGAAACGTGCGTTCTTCTTCTTACCGCTAGATTTGACTACTGGTTATTCAGGATGAATTACCATGCGTGCGCGTCCGTCTCGCCAACACGGGCACCGACGGAAGACCAGCGGTGGCTGGTTACTGTGAGGGAAAATGTCACGAAGCAACCTGCAGTTTCAACCATGAAGCTTAGTTATGTACCGCTGTGTCACGGTCGTGGCATTCCGTCGCGTCTTACTCACTGCAAGATTGTGTTATAAGCGGACAACAGGCTCCTCTTCTGGCAAGCAGTATACAAGCCAGGAGGATTTGATTTTGTAATGAACTTATATGTTTATTTCCAGCTGTATGCAAGGAGGGCTGCCACCCGACTCACGGCCGCTGCGACCGACCAGGAGATTGCGAGTGAGTAGTATTCCATATTCATCTGTGGAACATTCCCTTACGAGCTCACGGGAGGGAGCAGCTCCAAATTTGATATTTGCAACAGCGCGCTTTCCCGATCTTTATTCCATGAAGTGCCTATCATAATTTTAGAATAGGTTCACATTGTCAATTAGTAACAAAGTTAAACAAGGAACGAATAATAATGTAAGAATGTTGGTGTCAGCTGCCGCCCGGGCTGGCGCGGCGAGCTGTGCGCGCAGTGCCAGCCGTACCCCGGCTGCAAGCACGGCTACTGCAACGGCTCCTCCTGGGACTGCACCTGCGACACCAACTGGGGCGGCATCCTCTGTGACCAAGGTACTCTCACTATTTTACTTATCCCCTCTGAAGCTTAAATAATACTTAGTTGCTAACTGATAATAGTTAAAAACTTAATATATAACCCTTTTACAGTCCAACTGAGCAAAGTTTACTCTGTTGGGCTGTATTGCCACATAGGAAGTTTGAGTCTGCAAGACATTTTAAGAAAAAGGTGTGTGTCTCTAACAATAAACAAACCCAAAATCTCGTATTGGTTTACATTTACATGAATTGGTAGTCCTCGAAAATAGATCGCTAGAATAAATATCTAACGTGCACAACAATTTATAGATTTAAACTATTGCGGCACACACGAGCCGTGCCAACACGGCGGCACATGCGAGAACACGGCGCCCGACCAGTACCTGTGCTCGTGCGCCGAGGGCTTCTCCGGCGTGGACTGCGAGCGCGTCGACAACCCGTGCGCGCCGCAGCCGTGCGCGCACGGCGCCTGCTCGCTCACGGCGGCGCCGCGCGGCTTCGGCTGCGCCTGCGAGCCCGGCTGGGGCGGCGCGCTGTGCGACCAGGACCTGGACGACTGCGCGGGCCAGCCCTGCCGCAACGGGGGCACGTGCCGCGACCGCCTGAACCACTTCGTGTGCGAGTGCGCGCCCGGCTGGACGGGGGCCACTTGCGACGAAGGTATGTACTTTACCATTTTATTTTCAAAGAATAATGCTTTAGTCAAGTAAGAAATCGTTTCATATAATGCACGATGTCGACAGACGTGGACGAGTGCGCGGAGAAAGGAGGGCGGGAGCGCTCGTTCGGCCCATGTGTGAACGCAGCGGCGTGCAACAACACGGCGGGAGGGTACGCGTGCGCGTGCCTGGCGGGGTGGACGGGCCGCGACTGCGAGAGCAACGTGGACGACTGCGCCGACCAGTGCCTCAACGGCGCCACCTGCATCGACCTGGTGGAGAACTTCCACTGCGCGTGCGCGGCGGGGTTCGCGGGCCGCACGTGCGCGCGCGACATCGACGAGTGCGCGCCGCGGCCGTGCCGCAACGGCGGCGAGTGCGTGGACCTGCGCAACGCCTACCGCTGCATCTGCCCCGTCGGCTTCTCCGGCCACGACTGCGAGGTACGTATTTGTACATACGTTAACATCCTATCAACTTTACCAAATCATTGTCGCAAGATTTTTTATATAGCTTTAACTTTTTGTGCAATAATTTATTTTGTTTCTATGAAAATGGCTTTTTCTTCCCGTTTTCTGTGGATTACGGCATCGGCATCATTAATCCGTATTTTGTATAATATTTTTAAGTAACTGTATTATTCTAACCTCATTCAGGTTTCGGATGTATCGCACTAACTCTACTAACACCACCTCTGCTTTTTAGCTGCCTTCCTGTGTTGGACGGTACTGCGCGGTAAGTTTCCTACTTGCATAATTGCTTGCTTCAAGAAGTAAACACATCACTTTCTTACATATTTCTCTAGTAACTATACTCATGATTTCAATTAATAGATACAAATATGTTAAACCTCCAACTAATTATAAATTGATTCTCTTACACAAAAATTTTAGTAAACTACAGACTATTTCGAAAAAAATTAGCTCTATTTGAGGCTCTAACATCCATTCATAGATTATATTATATAAACAAAGAAACAAAATGTATGTTACCAGGACGATAGAGACCACTGCGCAGGCGCACCCTGTGCTAACGGAGCCGCGTGTTACACCGCGCAGAGCGACTACTACTGCCACTGCGCACCCGGCTGGAGCGGCCAGAACTGCACGCAGCGCCAGCCCAGCCCGCCCGCGCCGCCCAGTCAGTACTCCGCTTGTTCTAGCTGTAGACCTCTGCCGGCATACTACAGAGCGGCTACTGCTGCCACTGAGTGCCCCTCAATTCTCTCCTATGGATATGGCTAGAGGCGAAAAGCATTTCCATCTCCTGGTTTGACAACCATGAGAACCAAACGCGTTTTGTTTCCACGTTGACAGGGACACGGAAATCTAATGGGAGTCGCTCTGTTTAATTTTCTTTAACCATGGTTATAAGCGGACCTCCTTTTATAACCATGGCAAGAACTCTTCTTATCACACTTATAAGAGCCAACCGCCTTGACATTGCTTGAAACATTTGTTTATCTAATGAACATTTGTATTGACAGGAAGCGAGGACTGTTCGCTGAGCGGGTGCGGCGCCGGCGGGAGCTGCCTCGGCGCGCGCTGCGTGTGCCGCCCCGGCTGGGGGGGCGACAACTGCGATACAGGTAAACATTCTCTATACTTACCCTAAATTTCCAGAAATAACTTTCATTTATAGTGATCAATAAATCAAAATTATAATTCTATGCTTTAACAGAAATAAACGAATGTGCTGTGAATCCTTGTCGCAACAACGGAACTTGTATAGATGGCACCGGCGACTTCACGTGCGTTTGCCGAGACGGATGGACAGGTCAGTACGGTATTTGAAATTTTTGTACTTTTTTAAGAAATAGATGCCAGTAGCTATTTCGAATTATCTAGGTCCCTGACTTTTCTATAATGCGTACCTTTCTCATATTCAGGTAAAACTTGCTCCATTCGCGAGGATGCCATCGACCGATGCTCCGAAACTTCATGTGGTAATGGAGGCACTTGCGTACGGGAAGGGGAGGGCTGGAGGTGCGCGTGCGCCGCGGGGTGGACGGGCGCGACGTGCGCGTCGCCGGCGGGGAGCGCCGCGTGCCCGTGCGCGCCGGGCGGGGTGTGCGTCGCCGCGGCGGGATCGCGGGCCTGCGTGTGCCGCGAGGGCTGGACGGGCGCGCGCTGCGACCGCCCGCTGGACGGCTGCTCGTCCGCGCCGTGTCGCAACGGTGGCCGCTGCGTCGGCGGCGCCGACTGGTGGGCGTGCGAGTGCGCGCCGGGCTGGGGCGGCGACGACTGCGGCGTGGCCCGGCTCGGGGCGGCGTGCGAGCCCGCGTGTCCGCCGCCCGCCACGTGCGCGCGCGACCCTGATGCGGCGGCGCGCTGCGTTTGTCCGCCGCCTCCGGACCGCGCCGCGAGACGCTGCCTCGAACGTGAGTTCTCATCATATCTTGTTACCATATATCGTTGCCTGTCAGTTGGTTTGTTATTGTCCAATTTCATCAAAACTTATATCCATGTTTGCTCGACCTCAAAATCTCGCTTCGTATTGCAGAACTAGCGGGTCTGGGCGCGGGCTGGGAGGGCCCCGGCGAGCGCGCGGCGCCGGGCGCTTGCGGCGCAGACAACGGCACGTGGTGGTGGGGGTGCAACGCGTGCTGGTGCGCGGGGGGCGCGCCCGCCTGCACGCGCCTGTGGTGCGGCCTGCCCGACTGCCTCGCGCCCAACGCCATGCCCTGCCGCACCGACGAGGTAACTCATTTTACATCACCTAATTATTTTCGTGTTAATCAGTGGAATTAATACCTATATGTCGAATAATATATTACCAATCGTGTTAAACTTACAAACATTGTGTAACGTTCTGACAATACTTTTGATATATTTCATATAAGTTGGCTAAAATCCAGTCTGGCTGCGTGCAGGTGTGCGTACCAGCGGCGCCGACGCTGTGTCTGCGGGCACCGTGCGCGCCGCTGGGCGAGTGCCGGCGCGTGTCGGGGCGCCGTGTGGAGCCGCCCGCGCTGCCCGCGCCCGCGCCGTGCTGGCCCGGCTCGCGCCTGCCGCCGCCGCCCGGCTGCGCGCGCGCCGAGCTGCAGCTGGCCCGCGAGCGGCTGGCCCGCGGCGCGCACGTGGAGCGCGCGTGTGGAGCACTGCGGCGCGCGCTGGCCGCCGCTCTCGCCGCCCGCGTGCCCCCCGCGCCGCCGCTCGTATTACTCTGTGATCTCGCCCCGGATGATGACGATGTATTAGATCTCGCTATAGTGAGTTTTTGTTTGTTGTTCTATCAGTACAAATATAAATAAATATGAATAGGTAGATAAAATTACCTATACTAAGACTGTTGAACGTGTTTAAAAGTCTTTATTGTTTATTTCGTTCGCTAACTGATTAACTAAAATGTTGAAATTATATACATTTTTGCAAAAATATAAATGTCATTATTGCAGTGGGTCGGCGACGAGGACGGGCCCGACGACGACGGATCTGGCGAGGCGAGCGCCCTGGGCGCCGCCGTGCGCGCGCTCAGCGAGCTGGTGGCGCGGCGCAGGCTGGCGGCGCACGCGCTGCTGGGCGCGGCGCTGCGGCTGCGCGTGCCGCACGTGTCGCCGCCCGCGCCGCCGCCCGCACCCGCCGCGCAGTCCGCCGCGCCCGCCGCACTGCTGGCGCTGGGCGCGGGCGTGGCGCTGCTGCTGCTGGCGGCGGTGGGCGGCGCGGCTCTGCTCGTGCGCCGACGCCGCGCCGCCGCCGCCGCCGAGCGGTCGCGCCGCTGCGACGAGGAGAAGTCCAACAACCTGCAGAACGAGGAGAACCTGCGGCGCTACGCCAACCCGCTGCGCGAGGAGCCGCGCGCGCGCCGCCCGCCGGACGAGCTGCCGCGCGCGCACTCGCTCTACAAGGCGCAGAACGCGGACGCGCGGAACGACACGCCGCCGCGCGACAAGGAGCTGACGAAGCGCGCGCTGCCGCCGCCCGCGCCCCCCGCGCCCCGCGCGCCCCCCGAGCGCCTCACCGTGCTCGTGTGACCCCCTGTACTTACTCTGATCTCCGCTCGCCCGCCGCCAGCTCTACGACGTCTAGTTTCTCGCCGCTATTTATTGTGTTAGAAGGAAGTCGCGTTTGTAAATATGTATTTTTGTAAATAATGTTGACGAGTGTATTTTTGTACTTTTGTATGATGGTTAATAAAATGAACAAGTGATTATTTTTGTAAAGGTTGTAAAGTTGAATAGATGTGATCGTTGTAATAAAATTTCTTAAAAATAAACTATGTTTTATTTTAACAGGTGTTCCCTAAGACAGAGATCTGACTGATCTCTAATGATTACTGGTTTATAAAAAAATATAGCCATCAAAAACATCCTGTAAAAAAAAAACAAGCCTCGCAGCTCAGTCCTTATACCGTAAAAAGTTGTGAGATCCATGTAATACCAAGTCGGTTAATCTATTTAGTCCCTACTTAAAGGACCTTCTGTCTTAAGTTATTACATAAGTTATTATCATGCCAATATTAAAAATATTTTACTTTTTTAACAAAAAGATCGACTTGGACATCGCATGAATATATACTCCTCCTCTGAATATATACAAATTAGATTAGAGAACTTAGAGCGAGATTGGACACTATTCAGGGAAAACGATAACAAGTTGTACAATTTATCATTAACGGAATTAGAGAGCACATCATATGTACTTGACTGTACGTATGATGAAGTAGAAGAGAGCTATGTAGAGTGTTAGACGCTCATGCAAACATATTTAAAGAAATTTAACCCTTTAATTTCCACATCACAATACAGCCACGTAAATACTTCGGTATCAAATGTCAAATTACCCAAAGTTTCAATACCTACCTTTTCAGGAAACTACTTAGAATGGACGACTTTCCGTAACATGTTCCTTTCTCTCATTCACAATAATTGTAAATTAGATAGGTAAAATTCAAAAATTACACTATCTTAAAGCTCATCTTACAGGGGAAGCAGAACAGTTGATAAGAAATATTCCTATTACTGATGCAAATTATGATCGATGTTGGGAACAACTTGAACAAAGATACAATAATAAAAAATATCTTATCAACTGTATATTAAAGCGATTATTAGGTCAAAAATCGATCAATAAAGAATCAGGTGATTCGTTAAAAGTTCTTTTGGACACAAGCATTGATTGTTTAAGTGCGCTTCGCAATTTAGGTGTAGATATAGATACATGGGATGTTATAATCATTCACATAGTTGCTGAGAAGCTTGATTTAGAAACTAGGAAGGAGTGGGAGTTAAGTTCATACAGTTCAGATCCAAATGTAATGCCTTCTTTTTTACAACTCAAATCTTTCATTGAAAATCGTTTTCGAGCCTTAGAAACGATGGAACAAAATAATTTAAAATATCAGTCCACAAATTTACCTTCATATGAATTTAAATCCATGTTATCCACAAAACTATCATCAAAACTTCATTGTGAATATTGCACTGATATTCATAAATTATGCTTTTGTAAAAAGTTTCATAAACTCTCATTAGAAGATAGGTATAAGTTTGTAATTCAGAACAAGCTATGTTTAAATTGTTTAGGTAGCAATCATATTGTATATAAATGTAAAAAATATGGAAACTGCCAAATATGTCACAATCGTCATCATTCTCTTTTGCATGATGCACAGTCCAGATATCGAGACAGTTATTGTAAACCTAAGTTAAGAGATGCTCGTTTATTTACAACTCATGTAGCACGGCCACATATACATCCAAACCAAACTTTATTGCCAACTGCTTTGGTACATACAAAGTCTAGCACTGGAGAAAAATATATTTCAAGGGCATTAATTGATCAGAGATCACAATTTTGCTTCATCAGTGAAGCTGCTGCACGACGTTTATCTCTAAAAATAATGCCATTTTGTGGATATATTGGTAGCCTCGGAAATCAAATGTCAACTATAGTCAAAGGAATTGTTAAACTAACCCTTGAGTCCAGATTAGATTTTAATTTTAAACTAAACATTAACGCATATGTTTTGGACTACATCACATCGCATCTACCGGCACAGGACTTTATTACAAATAATTTAAATAAGACTTTTCTCAATGGTTTTTGTTTAGCTGATCCTGAGTTTGATACACCCAACGAAATAGATCTTTTGCTAGGCGCAGATATTTATTGCATTGCATTAAAAAAGGTATATTATAAGCTTCCATCCAGTTCCCTAGTAGCCCAAAACACAAACTTTGGTTGGATTGTATCGGGCACAGTTGATTCGATAAATTATAGTTAAATATGTAGGTACATTGACTAGGTATTTCATACCAACATTATTTTAAGTTTATTCGTTTTTAAATCGTAAACGTTTAATTATAACAATTTTTAATTTTTAAATAACAAACGTCTGTAATGTAATCAAAGTTTTCTAGTACCTAATCATCATTTTCAATTAACGATTTTTTGATTAAATAAAGAACATCTTGCAATAGATATCCTTGGCGGGCCGAATGTTCAGAATGTTTGTAAAATATAATACAAAACCTCCTTACATGTCACTGGCCAGTTAGAGAAATTAAATATGTTTTGTTTCATAATGGAACCTAATGAAAATAATTCAAAATTGTTTTTACGACGCAATAGTTCACGAGTGCATGTTTATATTTAATATAATAAATAAGTACAAATATTGTTAAATCCAGTGCAATAATACAGATTTCTTAGTTTCAAGTACCAAAAGTTTATTTATTCCGACTTATTTCCTTTTTTTTTTTCAAGTGACAAACTTATTCATTAGTTCATCAATAAACAATGAGTTACTCGTCAAATGTCTGCTCTATGCCGACGATCAGGTTATACTGGCGTCATCAGCGGAGGAGTTACAGGAGATGGTAAACTGTATGCATGAAGCTTTAAAAGAGAAAGGAATAAAAGTGAACGTAAGTAAAACTAAAACACTGGTTTTTGAAATGGAGAAAGAAATGACAGCATGTAATATTTTGATTGGAGGAGAAAAAGTTGAGCAAGTGAAAGAGTTTGTATATCTAGGATCAAAGTTTACATCAGATGGCAAGTGTGATAGTGATATTGAAAGGAGAGTGAACGCGGGGAACATGGTGAATGGAGCTTTGCATGCCTTTATGAGCAGTCAGAAACTATCCAAAAAGGCTCGACTGGCTGTGCACAGGGGCGTGTTGGTCCCGACATTAATGTATGGGAGTGAAAGTTGGGTATGGCAAGAGAAGCATGAAAGCAGAATAAATGCAGTGGAAATGAGAGCGTTAAGGAGTATGATGGGTGTGAAATTGAGTGACAGGATAAGGAACAGCGTGATAAGGGAATGTTGTAATGTGAAAGAAGATGTAGTTGCAGGAATAGAAAAGGGTATGTTAAGATGGTTCGGTCATGTGGAGAGGATGAATGAAAGCAGGTTGACTAAGCAGATATGCAAGGAGAGTGTGGAGGGAAAGGTCGGAGTGGGAAGACCTAAACGATTTTTTTTTTTTTTTTTTACTATGAGAACATAGTTTGCCTGAGGGGCATTCACTATTACAGCGGGACATTTTTAGGCGAGGGCTTGACGCTCCTCCTAACAGCCTTTTCGGCAAAAGCGCGCAAGGGGCTCCCAGTTGGGACGAACCTCGGCCTTGGACTTTGCCTTTGAGCAATGCGAGCAATGCAAACTCGCGAGCGGATGCAACGCTCAACCTTATGGGTTCTAATCTTGACTAGCCTGCCTTAGGGGCCTAACGTGTCGGCGTGAAGCGCCCTGGTACATTGCGGTACCTGGTAAAAGAGCTACTGTTCCTACTTCTTCGCGCCCTGTTCCGGTGGGCGCGATGGGGACGGTATCGATAACCTTGCCTCCTGGCGGGCGCAGGGTTATCGGGGGGGCGGTTGGCAACCGTGATGGGGTCGTCCGGATCGTGGAGGACATTCCTCGGGCGTCGGCGGCGCAACGGGGCGTCTGGTCTTGGTGTGTAGTCTGCGGCCTGGACCACCAGAGGGTTGGGGTGGGTGGCAGCTTTTTCAAAATAGCGCTCCGACACGCCTTTGAGAAAGTCTGCTATTGTGGGGAGCTCCAAGTCCCTGTGCAGGTCGCGTGTTCGAAGACCCAGGGGCGAACCCGTGGCTCTCCGCGCGAACCTGTTTTGGATACGTTGGAGTTTTTCGATGTGGGAGGGGGCTGCGTGTGCGAATACGACGCTAGCGTAGGTCAGGACGGGGAACCTAAACGAACGTATCTTGATCAAATTAAGGACGTCCTGGTAAAAGGTCAGGTCAAAAGTACCCGAAACCGCCGAGCTTGTATGAAGAGAGTTATGAATGTGGATGAAGCGAAGGAAGTATGCAGAGATCGTGGCAAGTGGAAAGAGGTAGTCTTTGCCTACCCCTCCGGGAAAGAGGCGTGATTTTATGTATGTATGTACATACATACATACATAAAATCACATTGATATACATATATCAATGCCTGATTAGTTACTGAAAATCCAGACTTTTTGTTTTATCCACAACGAAATTAAAGTTCTCGTGTACGAAAATATATATTTATTTATATTTCCAGAGTACATAAACTTACAAGTTACTTATGACCCAAACATATAACATATTAAAACAATAAAGAATATGTTTATAAAGACAAGAAAATAGTTCACAGTATAAATTTAAATATTATAAAAAACAGGAATTATCAAAAGTCTTACGCTATTGTTGAACAAGTCTAGTGTTATGACCTACGAGATACAAATCCAACGACACCATATTAAAATTAATAATAAATATATATAAACATGCAAATCTCAGATCTTTAGCACCGTACATTTAAGAATATGGAATGATATAGGAATAATGTCATTTTCAACAACAGCCCAAATATCAATTAGGCCTAAGTTCTAGAAATACATTTGTTTATCTTTTTGTAAGAATATCACAATATACAAAAGGGTACAAGGCGAAGAGCGTCACAGCCCAATTCTGACATTGGCGTATTAGCTAATGAATAAATTTAATTTATCAAAGCTTATTGAGATTGCATCTGCTGAGTTATTATTAATCACATATTGAACATATATGTAACATTACTGTACATCGACAAGTGTTTGACCGCAGTACAATAAACGTTTTGCGAGTAAAAAGGAGCATCCTAAAAAACTAAGAAATTTGAAGCCAAATCTAAAAATTAATCGAAAATTGTGACATCTTTAAATTAAGTGGAAAAGGTTTTAAATACTAAAAAACGAATATACCCTAATGAGTACAAGAGATATGAGAGAGAGTAATTTCACAGCGTTCTAATTATGGCACTAGCTGTTTAGTTTGCGAGTATGTGACGTCTGCCGCAGTGTGACTTCTTGACTAGTCGTTGCGAGCGACCTTGCTAAATGTCATATAATAACTATGAATGCGGGTCGCGGTCACGCGGCGGCGGCGGCGGGCAGGGCGGCGAGCAGCTTGGGCAGCAGGCGCGGGTCGTCGGCGCGCACGTACGTGGCCGCGCGCAGGTACTCGGCCAGCTGCGGCGCGGCGGCCAGCGCGGCGGGCGACGGCGCCGCGCGCAGCACCACCAGCGGCGCGGGGCGCGCGGCGGCGGCGCTGGCGGCCAGCGCGGCCTGCAGCTCGGCGCGCGCCCACGCCGAGCGCGCGAACGCCTCCGACACCACCAGCAGCGTGCGCCGCGACACGCGCACCGACTCCGCGATCTGCCGCGGGATGAGCTCGCCCGCCGCCCAGTCGCGGTAGTGCACGCACGCGCGCCGCCCCGCGCGCTCCAGCGCCGGCACCAGCTGCCGCGCGACCCACGCGCCTTCCGCCTCCGCGAACGACACGAACACGTCGTACTTGTACTGCTGGTCGTCCTTCGCCGCCGGCTCCGGCAGACGCACGCCGAGCGCTCGCAACGCCATCTTCAGTCTCGCTCGAGTTCGGGGGCGCCACAGACACGCGAGCAACACGGCGGCTGCTAGGGCCGCCACCGCCACCACCACGAGCGGCGCGATGGTCCCCACCCCCACACCGCACGGCATTCGCTCCACCGGGGTGGAGTCGGAGCACAGCAGATCGTTGAAGTCGAGAACCTGACCCTGAAAATAAATAAAATACTTTGAACCATTTCTCACCCATTCATAATTAAATTTATTGTAAACAATAAGTTAAGATGAACCAAAATATTCTCACAAATAAGAACAAAAATTATATTAACTTCATTTACATAAGTAAATCAAATAATACCTGATTCGTAATCAAGGCATCTACAAGCGCACGATATCCACATCGGCAATCGAGCGGGTTCCCGGACATCCACAGCCGCAGTCCGGCGCGCCGCAGCAGCGCCAGCTCCTCCTCCGTCGCTCGCCCGATGCTGTTATTGCGGAGGTCCAGCTCCGTCAGCGGCGGCGGCAACATGTCTACTCTCGGTAGCGCCGTCAGATTCGTGTTCGCCAACGACAGGTTCGCCACGAGTAGGAAATCCGGCGGCGCGCCGTCCGCGGGCGGGAGCGCGTCGCAGCGAGCCTCGTGCTGCGCGCGCGCGGGCACGAACTGGCACGCGCAGCGCGGCCCGCACGCCGCGCCGCACGCCAGCCGCGCTAGATCCCGCGCCCGCAGCGCGCCGCCGTCGGAGCAGCGCGGCGCCGCGTGCGCGTGCGCGGGGAACCGCGCCAGCGCCGCCGCGAACCAGTACACGCCGCAGTCGCAGCGCAAAGGCGAGTCCAGTTTTATGGTCGTACGAGTGCGGTCCTCCTGTATAGACAGCATATTGTTTCTTTTTAACTCCTTTGTAGTATACAAAAAAAGTAACTTAAAAATACATATAATCACGTCTATAGATAGACAGAGCCTGAATGGCCACGTTCAGCTGTACGGCCTTATGAAGGAATTGAGATTCAAATCGTAACAGGTTGCTAGCCCATCACCTATTAGAGGATTTTCAAATTTATAAGTCTATCCCTTAGTCACCTTTTATGAAATCCATTTGAAAGATATGGAGTGGTTCTATACTAAAGTGCCGGATATCACACGGCATAAAAAGTACCATAAAAGACGAAAAACACCAATAGTTAGTAGAACGCCAGCTGTAAATACAAAACTCACGCTGACAGCGCCGGCGCTGACGTAGTCTTCACTGGAGTAGGAGATGGTGGTGATGTTGTTGCCCAAGAGGTTGATGATGCTGGACTGGTTCCGCACCGGGTGCATGTCTTCATACTAAAAAAAAAGTTTTAATACACATAAAAAAACATTTAGATATCAGTAAACATATTATTGATGCACAATGCACATGGAAGAAAAATCAAATCTTTATATATGTCGCAGAGAAATGAGATTATCAGAGATTTCACGAAATCCCTAGGTATACCACGAAATCACGGAAGATGGTGAATATTCCTATTTAATACATCTTCTTACTAAAAAATTATTAGTGATATGACAAAATACTATTTCAATCTAGTGATATATCATTTCACTCATCTAAATCTAGTGAAATAAAGAATGAAAAAGGTTCGTGCTAAGTCCTTTTAAAAGTACTTACATAATTATTAACCTAACCTAACCTAACCTTTTTTTTTACGTGTGGAAAGACCTTCGTCTACCCGGCCGGGTCCGGGAAGCCGGACGGGTTGTGGGGCTTGAACCCACTAAAACCACACGGTGCCATCGCCTACCGTTTCGTTGCCAGGAGCATGAGCTGCCCTCGCTCATATTCGTGACGCGGCGGCCACTTCCACGGCGGCTTCCTTCCGCTCCCACTTGTGTCCGTTTGGGTAGAGAGAGGGAGAGAGATACATTGGACGATTTTTACTTGGAGGTATCCGTTTTTCTGGCATTTCACTACATTTAATTTAGTGAAACGACATTTCACTGACTATTTTAGTAAGAAGGCGTCGTAATTAAGAATATTCAACATATGCCGTGATTTCGTGATATCCCTAGGGATTTCGCGCAATCTCTGGTTACTTCATTTTCCTGCGACACATATAATCTAAGAAAAATAATCATGGGTACATGGGCTTGCCTCGTAATAATGGTTAGGAAACAATTTTGCACGAATGCGAATGTTTGGAAATAAGCAACCTCTTTATGTTTGCAACTGGCCACTAACAAAAAGAAAGTTTTTCAGACAGAACATAAATAAAAAAGTGACGATCGAGAGATAAGTTGAAGTTCAAATTGTTAACATATAAGTCCCATTTGTATTTAATGTATAATTTAATTCTTTTAACGAAAATATACAGTTTTAAATTAGTTCAGGAAGAATGGTTTTATTTTCATTTTTTTTAATGTACATTTTTCCCGTAACATAAAATTTTAAAGTGCATGAACAGCGAATTTAAAACAGATGTGTGTAGCACGGTGTATCACAACATATACACACGCAGATACGCGCAAGCGGTTTGTTTTGTCTGACGAATTTTCGATCAGGAACCGTGTCCTGACGCGTCTGCCTCTACCGTGAGCTCGCTGATAAAGTTGTCTGCGAGCTGGAGGTCTGCGAGGTACGGCATCAGCATCAGCCAGTCCCGACACAGTTAGAGCTCTCTGCCGCGAGTGGTTACCGTGAGCTCGCTGATAAAGTTGTCTGCGAGCTGGAGGTCTGCGAGGTACGGCATCAGCATCAGCCAGTCCCGGCACAGTTAGAGCTCTCTGCCGCGAGTGGTTACCGTGAGCTCGCTGATAAAGTTGTCTGCGAGCTGGAGGTCTGCGAGGTACGGCATCAGCATCAGCCGGTCCCGACACAGTTAGAGCTCTCTGCCGCGAGTGGTTACCGTGAGCTCGCTGATAAAGTTGTCTGCGAGCTGGAGGTCTGCGAGGTACGGCATCAGCATCAGCCGGTCCCGACACAGTTAGAGCTCTCTGCCGCGAGTGGTTACCGTGAGCTCGCTGATAAAGTTGTCTGCGAGCTGGAGGTCTGCGAGGTACGGCATCAGCATCAGCCGGTCCCGACACAGTTAGAGCTCTCTGCCGCGAGTGGTTACCGTGAGCTCGCTGATAAAGTTGTCTGCGAGCTGGAGGTCTGCGAGGTACGGCATCAGCATCAGCCGGTCCCGACACAGTTAGAGCTCTCTGCCGCGAGTGGTTACCGTGAGCTCGCTGATAAAGTTGTCTGCGAGCTGGAGGTCTGCGAGGTACGGCATCAGCATCAGCCGGTCCCGACACAGTTAGAGCTCTCTGCCGCGAGTGGTTACCGTGAGCTCGCTGATAAAGTTGTCTGCGAGCTGGAGGTCTGCGAGGTACGGCATCAGCATCAGCCGGTCCCGACACAGTTAGAGCTCTCTGCCGCGAGTGGTTACCGTGAGCTCGCTGATAAAGTTGTCTGCGAGCTGGAGGTCTGCGAGGTACGGCATCAGCATCAGCCGGTCCCGACACAGTTAGAGCTCTCTGCCGCGAGTGGTTACCGTGAGCTCGCTGATAAAGTTGTCTGCGAGCTGGAGGTCTGCGAGGTACGGCATCAGCATCAGCCAGTCCCGGCACAGTCGCGAGGTTCCCGTGCTTTGTAGGTACAGCACGCGGAGAGACGTCAACTCCTGCAGCCATGAATTCTCTGGTAGGAGGAATGAATGGCAATTAATTCTAAGAATACATTATTTTATTTTTGCATTATCATCTGATAAAAAATATTTATATACGCTCATTGAGTTCATTTAAGAGTACTGGTCGCCTGCAAACGGAGTGTGGAACTTACGCGGAGTGCGCACAAGACCGGAGTGGTGGTCGGGGCAGGCGTCGCCGAGCGGGTTGTGCGACAGCCGCAGCTGCAGCAGCGCGGGCGCCGCGGGGAACCGCCACGTCGGTGTCGTCAGCGAGTTGTAAGATAAGTCCAGGACTTCCAGCTTTTCCAGATGTTTAAAAAATAATGCACTGAAACACAAATACATACATAAATATACATGTTTAAAGAACATAACTTACTCGTACAAAGATATGCTTTCAATGGTTGGTGATATTTATGCAAAGAAGCACCTTTTGTTTACCTGGGGATTGTTGTCAATTTATTATGAGAGAGATTGAGCGTCGTCAAGTTGGTGTTCGTGGCGAGCAAGTCGACAGGCAGCCGCTGCGAGGTGAGGCCGGCGTTGCGGATCGAGAGTTGCTCCAGCGCGAGGTTGTGTCGCACGAGGTCGGCCGGCAGAACCGCCAGCCGCACGAACCGCAGCTCCAGCTCCCGCAGCCGCGCGCAGCCCGCCAGCCAGCCTGCGGGCAGCCGCGGCGCGGCGTTCAGCACCGACACCGACTCCAGCCCCTCGCAGCTTGCCAGCGGCACCGGGTTAGTAGCCGTCCAGCCGTACAGCCACAGCCGCAGCAGCGCGGGCAGCGGCGGCAGCTCGGCCAGCGGTGCCGTCACGCTCAGCGTGCGCAGCCCGCTCGCCGCAGCCAGCGCGCTCACGTCACTCAGCAGCGGCTCTGTGAGATACAGCGCCGTGAGGTTCAGCAGCGCGTTCGCCGGCAGCCGCCGCAGCATCGCGTTTGTCGCCGTCCATTTACTAAGCCCACGCGGCGGTTGTGAGTACCGCACGCCGCTCGTCCACAGCTCGCTGAGCCCGGTGCCCTCGAGCGCGGGGAAGAAGTCGGGTTCGAGCACGGTGGTGTTGCAGGCCCCGGCGGACAGCATGAAGGCGCGCAGGCGCAGAGCGGCGAGGTGCGCGGCGCGGAGGGGCTCGCAGACGCGCTCGAGCGCCAGCTTGCCGGCGACGCTGGCGTTGAGCGCGCGGAGCAAGTCAGACACCGACGCGTTCCCCAATGTGCAGCCCTGAATCCACACGTTATCGAAATCCTGGCGCTCTCTAAAATACGGCAACGCTTCAATGTCCATTGGTCCCATATTAATGAGACATTCTAATGTCACTGTGTGGATGTTCCAGTCTATAGACAATTTTGTTCCTGAAAAAAAAGTAAAGCTATTACATAAAGTTCTCTGTCAGCCCCAATGGTTGACTAGCAGATAATGCTTCTAAAGCATTAAGTCCGCCAATTGTGCTATACATTTGCGTTTTGTACAATAAAGTTGGCAGACACAGACCAACATGATTCCTATTATATTTTTTTTGTCGGCAAGCACAAAGCCTCGGATAATTTGTAGAGCTAATATGATAAAAAAGCTAGAAAGACCTGATAGAAAATTAAAGTATAATAATTTTTAAACTTGATGAGTCTAAATAAATGATGATAATTAAAAAAGATTTTTAAAATACGAATAATTATAACTGTTCAGTGTAACCTCATTGTTACATTATAAATGTGAACAATTTATATGACACTGATGTTTGAAAATATATTGATTTTAAGTTATTCAAAAATGTAGTTCATGAGATAGTTATTACGATCAATTAATAAAGTAATGTGAGTTGATTAAAAATATCCAAGTTTTATTTAGTGCATTAACAATAACAATGTGGCATGTTTATCTGATGCGGCGCAATGTAACAAAAGTAATGTATTCAATATTCACATTCACACATTAACAACATTTTAGCCTAAAATGTTTAGTGCTAACTGGTGCTCTAACAGCGAAGGACAACATTGTCAGAAAATGTGGACATTCAGGGTACTGGATGTTTAACCATGTGATCAATCGGCGAAGGCACAGTACAGGCTCATATCTATTTATTTATTTGGAAGACCAACAACCGTTTACAAAAAATAACGTCACATATGTAAAACAAATGGTCAATTATAGGTCCTCACAGATACAAAACACTAATACAATAAAAAAAAGGAACATCAATCTCTAAACAATCAACAATAACAATTTATGAGTTAACGTCTAGTTACTAAATTTAAAAGAACTTAATTCTATCAACAGTTAAATATATATATATTATTGTGATATCATCTCCCGTCAGCCATCAACCACATCGTTTGGAAAGAAGAATTGTATATGAGTCTGCCTCAATTTAGGAATGCTACAATCAAAGATATTGATATCAGCGTCTACTGAAATTCGATTGTACAGATGAGCGGTTCTCCATAAATAAGAATTTTGTCTATAATTAGTGTTGACGAAGGGGGTATAAAACAATGGATTACTACGCATAGTTCTAGGTGGGACTTTAAAGCCTATTTTTGCAAGAATATCAGGACAATCAACAATACTATTGATTATTTTGGAAAAAATATTAAATCTGCCACATTCCTTCTACTGACTAGAGGAACGAGATGTTGCTTCGCACACAACTCGTCATATTGATCAGAACTATAAGAAATATGTAACTGAAAACATAAATAACGTAAAAATCATTTTTGAATTGCCTCAATTCTGGAAATATAAATATCATAAATTGGGTTCCAAATCTGACAAGCGTACTCCAGATGGATCCTTACATAAGTAAAGTATAAAATTTTTAAGGTTTTGGCTTTTTTTAAACTTTTGGAATTGCGCATCACATATCCTAAGGATTTGGAGGCTTTATTAATTATATTGGCAATGTGAGTATCAAATAATAATTTGGAGTCATGAAATACGCCTAAATCACGAATGCCAGACTGTTTTTTCAATTCGGTACCTTTAAGAAAACATTGTGAATTTACTGGTTTACGTTTTCAAGTGAAAGTGGCAAACGCACATTTATCAGCGTTTAAATCCAACTTATTACGTAGACAATAGTCAGATAACCGATCTAAGTCCTGTTGAAGTAGCTCAACGTCAACACCGGAAGAAATAGAACGAAAAACTTTCATGTCATCTGCATAACACAAAAGTTGTGATGAATTAAAACTGCTAGTAATGTCATTGACAAAGACAGTAAAAAGCAAAGGACCAAGCAGCGAACCCTGAGGAACGCCGCTTGGGACAGGAATCCAACTAGAAATATAGTTACTAACCACCACAGCTTGTGATCTATTCTCCAGGTATGAGATAAACCACCTGAGAAGGTCACCACGGATGCCTGAAGCAAACAACTTTCTAATAAGCAAATTATGACTTATTTTATAAAAAGCTTTGCTATAATCGGTATAAATGACGTCAACTTGAGATCCATTAACCATAGATTCGGTAATGAAGTCATTAAGCAGGATTAGGTTAGACATAGTTGAGCATCCTCTCAGAAATCCATGTTGTTCAATACTTATTGACTCCTTGAGAACAGAATATTATACGTTTATAAGTTAGCCTTTCCAACAATTTAACTATAATACATAGTTTAGAGATTGGTCTAAAATTCTTAACATCAGTCTTAGAGCCTTTTTTTGGAACTGGTGTAATATAGGCCAATTTCCAAATTACCGGAACACAATGCTCTCTAAATGACTTATTGAATAGAATTGAGATAGGTATAGCAATCGCACCAGCACAGCCAATAAGAAACCGAGCCGGCAATTTATCGGACCCGGCCGATTTAGACACATCAAGCTGAGTGTCTAAATCGGCCGGGCCAATATCAAGGGTGGTTTGTAATCATATAAAATTAAGGTACTTATAAGCACATTTAGGTTGTTTTGTTAGCGCACTGGCAGCTTATAAAAAGTTAATTTTTAAGTGATGAGAGTCATTGGTTTTTTTTTTCACATTGCCTGCACAAAAGTTAACACAAGTAGAAATTCATGTTTTTATTTAATTATTTTTTTTGTTTTACAATATATTATTTATAAATATTAGTGAGTGATTAATTAACCAACCAGTATTATTTATATATGCAAAGCAAAAGGTTAAAATCAGTAATATTCTGATGGTTGGAATGAGCTGATAAGAGGTTATTTTAGAAAACATTTCAACTTAAACTGTCATACAAATCTTAACTTCCTACCTTGTTGATATACAAATACATTTTCAAGCCAACAGGTCATATAAATGTAACTATGGGGTTCTGCTTGTCTGAAAAGGCAAGGACACCTTTTATCATGATAAATAGGTACAAATTTTTATTTCTACTTATAACAATAGCCCTTAATTTCATTATAATATAGTTGTACGCCATTTTAGAAAAAAGCTTCAAATTCCAGGATTCCGGAACTTGATTGCTTAATATCAGAACTCAATTCCGGAATTGAAAAATGATCAGATATTCAAGCCCTAATAGAGGGACACTAACAATAAATAATAGAAAGCAAAAATATTTTTTTGAATTTTTTGTCTGTATGTATGATCACGCTTATCTCTGAAAGCACTGAACCGATTTAATTACAACCTTCACCAATTGTAGATTCAACTGGAAATTTACACAGACAAAGTCGCAAGCAACAGCTAGTTTCCTAATAAAACTTAATGAATACACATTCATCAATAGCTGTAATCATTATGTTTTCATACATCAACTGCAGAGAAACAAGACAACCTTGTAATACAAACTAAAAGCTAAGGCGAGTCAAAGTTTATCTGCAGGAGAGGCAAGTAGGTACACACACATGAATATTTTACTGAGAAAAAAATCATTAGCATTACATATTTTTCCTGTTTACATCACACACATATTGTTTTGCACAATATTAGTTAATCACTACTGTTAGAATAAGGAAAATACTCAAATAAACTTAATATTGATCATGAAGGAGTTTCTCTAAATAGTGTCTACTTGTCTAATTGTGACCGCTTGTACATAATCCTCTAAAATAGTAATCAATAAATCGTAAAATGAGTTTTACCGTTAATTAAGAAAAATCGCTTAGAATTGTCAGGTTTCTGGTATTCTGAACATCCACTGTTCTCCAAGTCGGAGTCGCAAGCGGGGCCGGGGTCGGGGCTTGGTGCGTGTTGCGCAGCACATACAAACACAATGCTGATCACTATGCTCCATGACTTTAACATTTTACGTAACTTAGATCCTAGTATCTGAACACCATCACTGAGCAATAATTGTGGTACTTTCACTATAGATCACACTGTAGATCGAATATTTTATCAACAACAAATACTACTTATATATATGGTCTAAAACAACTATGTAGAAAACGTGTAATAATGGGAAAACCTAGGAAAATCTGAGTACTAAAACAAAGTACAGGAGAACGGGAAAAACCTAAATTAAACTACATCCATAAAGTCAGTCACTACATTAATCAACAAAACAAAACATCACACACGCAGGCACACATATTTTTGACGTTTGACGTTGACAATTCGATGGCTCCCAAGTTTATTATCGTATGTCTTAAAATCAATGAAGAACTATCTATCATTATGAAATGCCGAAATTGTTCAACTTGATCATAATAACAATGATATTTCTGTCTCTTTCTCACAGCAGTGGTTTTACGGGAGAAAAACATTTACACTCTTTTAACAGAACCCTTTTCATTGACTTCGATGTACTTTTGCAGCCACTGACGCCATCGAACATTCCCGCTTTGTTTACATCTTACCTTTCACCGGTAAGTGGTTAATATTTCGTTACATTATTGTCTATCATAAAGTTTAGTTAATAAAATGTGTTTTAAACCTTTTACTTTTAATATTTTTAGTAACTAAGAATAGAAACTTGTAATATTCTCAATATTTTTTTGAAATTTGAATTTGAATTTTTAAAGTTTTCATATAAAAAGTGTGCTAAAGGTCATTAACCGCCAGATGAGCAAGGGGGGGAAAGTAAGAAGGGATGAAAGGGGTGAATTTAGGACATCTATTTTATTTTATAAACATATTTAATGCATTCAATAATTTCTAAAAATGGGTCTTTCTTGCACTTAAAAGTTTTCCTCCTCCTCTGGAACTCCACAAGTAAGTCTGCGAAATCTTTACAATTACTGCTGCGGAAAAATTTTTTGGCCACTCTCCACTGCGACTCAATTCGTTGAGTGTGGACGCCATGCAATAAATGGATTGTCGGGGTCTGAATGGTTTACTTTTTTATGAATATAACTCGGGTATTTAACTACATGCACACCAAATTTCATCACAAATGATCCAGCGGTTTACATATAATCTTTATCAAAGGGTATTATAATTAATTATATTTGATTTCCAAACACTTTTTATCACAATGACAAAGGTGATAGATAAAATATTTTTCTATCACCTATTCTATTATCTTACTTAGCCAAGATAGTTAGGATTCTCAATGTTGAACCAATGTAAAGCCTTCCTCGATAAATGGTCTACTCAATCAGTGTAATTTGCCCTGCATATATAAAAAAATGGTCTATTCAACACAAAATGAATTTTTCTTTTCGAACCAGTAGTTCCTGAGATTATCTCGTTCTAACAAACAAACAAACAAACTCTTCAGCTTTATAATATTAGTATAAATAATCCTGTAAAAATCCAAGTCTCGCTGCTCAGTCTTTCTACCGTAAAAAGTTGTGTGATCCATGTAATACCAAGTCAGTTAATCTATTTAGTCTCTATTTAAAGGACCTTCTGCCTTAAGTTATTACATAAGTTATTATCATCCCAATTTAAAAAAAATACGTTTTAAACAAATAAATTGACTTGGATTTTGCATGATTTTTATGTTATTTCATCATTATTAGTATCGCATCATTATTAGTATGTATCACACTACACAGCTTCTTGAGCTTCAGCTACAGTTTTTCGCAAAGCCACTCCTTCTCTATGGGTTTTTCTAGGAGATTTTGATGTTACAATTTTTGACAAGTCTGCAGACCCTGTACCCCCTCCCGTTATGCTTCATATAGTAGGTAGGTAGCTATCTACACCTATTATTTTCTATTATACAGTAATAATGATTCATTTCAAATGAAACCTTGTAATCCTATACATTTGTATAGGATTAGAAGGTTTATCCTATACAGTTATAATAATCATAATAATATAACATACAATCATAAAAATAATATAGCTTGAACCAATGTTTTATGAAAATATGACACCATTTCCACCCGTTATCAATGGAAGAATAAATATAGTGCAATTCATAGAAGCAGCATCAGATTTAGTGGCATTAGTTGACCGTATTGGAAAAGTATTCGCGCCCGTGAAATATGATATGCAAGGAAACATTGATAAAATAAAGAAATGTTACAAATTTGATGACACATCTTGTTTACTAGAGTTGATGCTTGAAGAAGTAAGAAATGGAAAACATACAGCAGCTGAAGGGATACTTTGGTTGAATAGGGCATTATATTATTTTGAACTAGTACTACAAGAAGTTGTAAGACATTTGAAATCAAATAACTATGATGTCAACATGGACAAAATATTTAATATAGCTTATGAAGGATCTCTCAAGAAGTACCATAACTGGATTACGCAACAAATATTTGCTGTCATTTGTAAGATGTCTCCTACACTTCCACAACTGATGAAATCATTAGATGTTGGTGATGATATTAAACCATTTGAAACTAAAATAAATAATTTTATAGTAACTATTCATTTGGTCAGATGTAAAATTGATGATTTTTTTAAGGATAATGACATATTTACTAAACCCAAATAACAGTAATAATTCATATTAATTAAAATTAAACAATGATGTAAGTTCTAACTACTGACTAACTAACTGCCAATCTAAGGTCTGCCGCGCCGATGGATGCATGGCTAGGGGCGAGCCTAGTCTCGAGCGTGCCACTTCCGCCATGGGGTTGGGCGACCCCCAGGTAATGGCTAGCCTTACCCTGGCATGCGGGGCTCTGCTGGGGCGGACAAAATTGTTTCCCTTGCGTCTCGTGGGAATCGCATAGATGCAAATTTTTTGAAAGAGCACCTAAATGGCGGCGATGTTGTCCGCACCCCATCACGTCTCGTTCCCGGCGGGAGCGGTATGCGGTCTGCTGAAAGCCGCTTTGCGACGATGAATGTAAGAGGAGGAATGAAGGATAAAATTGAGGAAGTATGTCAGATGATGGATGAAAGACGGTTGGATGTGTTGTGCGTGAATGAAACGAAGCGGAAAGGATGCGACGCGACGCAGCACGGCCCTTACACGGCGTATTGGTCTGGAATTTCCAGTACCAGCTGAGGCTGTCAAGGGGTCGGTCTAATCCTTTCTGCACGAATGGCTGAGTGTGTGAATGAGTATGAGTGTGTCAGCCGTCGTCTTCTATGGATTAGGCTGAAAGTTGGAATCACTCGGATCTTCGTTTTAGGTGTTTATGCACCGTGGGATGTGGGTTCGAGGGGTACAACATCAGCAAAAAGCGAAAACGAGGAGTTCTGGAATAGTGTAAGAGAAGTATTGAAAGTTACCAAGCCAAATGAGAAGATTATTATGTTAGGTGATTTTAATGGATGGGTGGGTGTAAAGCGTGATGGATATGAAAAGGTGCTTGGTGCGTTTGGTGACGAAAAGGTGAATGATAATGGAAGAAGTGTATTAGAAATTTGTCTAGAGTGGGATCTTTTTGTGTCGAACTCAATGTTTCAACATAAAGAGATCCACACCTATACAAGAGTGGAAGGTATTTTAAAAAGTATGATAGACTTTGTGATTGTGGATGAAAGATTGAAGAACAAAGTGCTGGATACCCGTGCATATCGCGGTGCTGGCATTGACTCGGACCATTTACTGGTGATATCCCGGATAAGGGGTATCTTCAATCGCTGGCGGCACAGGGTAAGGGAGCAAACCAGCGCTTTGGAAAGAGTGAAAGTAGAAAATTTGCAAGATATGGATGTAGGTAAGAAGTATATTAATAGACTGAAGGATGAAATTGAAGATTTAGATGAGAGGAGCAATATTGAAGATGGATGGAAGGAATTTAAAGAAAGAATTGTGAAAGTAGCGGTTGAAGTGTGTGGTGTAAGTAGAAGAAGGAAAAGGAAAAATCACAAAAATGCGTGGATGAGTAAAGATGTGCAAGAACTTGTGCGATTAAAGAAAAAAGCATGGCTGGATTTGTTAGCAGCAAAAGCTAACTTAAGAATGCAAGAGGTTATAGATGAGGATGTGAATGAAGCACGTAAGGAATATAAAAAAAATGAAAGAGTTGGTTAAGAAAGCTGTGATTAGAAAGAAAGAAGAGTATAAAGATTATTTTGATAAAAGGCTATCAGAAGACTTTCAGTCAAATCTGAAAGTATTCTGGAAATCCGTAAGGTCAGCCCGAGGAAAAACTATAACCAGAGAGCTGACTAGGATCAGATGCCAGGATGGTAGCGTTGTGAAAGGAGAAGAATGTGTGCTAAAGATATGGAAGGACTATTTTGAGAGTTTATTTGAAAAAAAGGAAGAAAATAAGAAAGAGTTCTGCTATAGCGAAGAAAAAGAGAATGAGATGGAAGGCGAAATTGAAATGTTTGAAATTGTGGAAGCACTTAAGAGTATGAAAGCGGGTAAGGCTGCCGGGTATGATAGAGTGTCGGTCGAGATGCTTAAAGCAGGAAAAGGCGTCGTAGCTAGACAGTTGTACTGCCTTTTCAATTTGTGTTGGAGAAGCGGCCGAGTACCAAAAGATTGGTGTAAGGCTGTTATTGTGCCACTTTACAAAGGAAAAGGGTCACAACTGGACTGCAAAAATTATCGTGGTATAAGCCTGCTTAGCGTCGTCGGCAAATTGTATGCTAAGGTATTGATTAATAGAGTCAGGAATGAAACTGATGACAAAATATGGGATGCTCAAGCGGGATTTCGAAAGGGAATGGGATGTACTGATCAGGTCTTTTCTTTGCGGTGCATAGCCGAAAAGTTTTTGGCCAAGAGTCAAAAAGTCTATTGCACATTCGTGGATTTGGAAAAGGCCTATGACAGAGTTGAGAGGAATGAATTGTGGTCAGCACTTTCTATGCATGGGGTGAGCAGTCTCTTGATACGAGCACTGAAATCCTTATATGAGGATTCGAGTGCTTGTGTCAGGATAAACGGAGCGCACACTGAGTGGTTTAAGATTGAGAAAGGTGTTAGGCAGGGATGTGTTGCGTCACCGTGGCTGTTCAACCTATTTATGGATAGTTGTTTGACAAATTTGAAAGAGTCTGAAAGTGGATTAAGGATGAATGAATTACTCGTCAAATGTCTGCTCTATGCCGACGATCAGGTTATACTGGCGTCATCAGCGGAGGAGTTACAGGAGATGGTAAACTGTATGCATGAAGCTTTAAAAGAGAAAGGAATGAAAGTGAACGTAAGTAAAACTAAAACAGTG